>NW_026535858.1:14595000-15865000 GCF_028551555.1 Melozone crissalis | reverse complement strand
TCATCTACATCCTATAAAGGAAGAAACAAAAATCACTGTCCTTTGTGAACAGAAAAATACACAGGCTTTTTCCATTTTGAGATTTATTTCCCTACTAGAGGGTAACTTGTTGCTGCATAAGGGTCTCAGATACTTTCACTGAATGCTTTCAGTTGTTCTTCTGTAAATGTGTCTGAAATAATCAATTCAGCTTCATATTCAGGCAGCAGGCATAATAAACATATCAGCATATTATTTCAAATAAAGACATGTTCAAAGTGAAAGTTAACAGCATGGATGAGCTCCCAGGACCAGCAACAAGCACAGAACTATGAAATTTGGAATATCCAAATTTAAGGACATTAATCTGGTCCCTCTCTTCCTACACAATAGCCAACAGTAGCATCTCTAATGGAAAACCTTTTTTCTACGTGTTGTATAGCCAGAAAAACAGCAACAACAAAACCAAAACTCCCTGAGAGCAGACCCTGAAGAAAGAAAAAAATTCATTCCGGGGAGTTGAAGTGATGTGCAATATATTGCCTTTCATCAACTATAATTAATTGAAAATAGTATGAAAACTTCCCTAATGTCAGCATGTATAATTGTTAACAATTGCTATTAGAAGATGAAAAGAAATGCTGTGTCAGGCTGTAATATCCCAAGAGTTCATGTGTATCATCTGCATATATAATGTGAACTCACTGTGCCAGACCTTTTCAGCTCTGCAAAAGTACTACTGGGCTAAAAATAACTCCGGCTCATAAAAAGTTCGATGTTTTGGTGTAGATATGACAGCAGTACAAAATTGCTACTCAGCTCCAGATTGCCTCAGCAAAAATGACAAATGTGTTCAGATAAACTGTGGAGACCAACAAACAACCACCCTCAAAAGCTGTGTTGCGCTTTCAGACAAAAAAAATTCAGGTTAAAACTTGGTTCTTCCTGCTTCTGTCCCGCAGCTGTCCGTCAAAACCAGCTTTCTCCCTGCGGTCTATCAAATATTTCCCTCACAAATCAATTTTACACATGATCAGCCCATACCCCTACTGAGCTGAACCTCCCCGTTAATTAAGTGAAGAAATTACCATATATATTATATTAATGCAAACATCATTCAGCTAGTAATTCACGGCTGATCTGGATAATGGAAAGGTTGAACACCCATTAACCCAAGCCAACAAAATGGGTTGGCTGAGAAATTCTAGCAGGTCTCATGTGACTCTTCCCTCTAACTGCAGCTCTGCGGTATCTGCTATTGTAATAATTAAAATCCTCCCGGTAGATCAATACTGGAATCTCTTTATGGGAAGTGCCCTGATGGAAATGTCTCAAGGAAGCTGGGGCTGTGGAACTCTGAAAAATTCATTTTTTTTATCTGACAATTATCACCACACTGCAGACTAATTCAGCAGTGCACCCCTCTCACTCTGCTTTGAATGCACTGGAGATTGACATCTAAAAAACCCTAACATCTCATTTTAACAAATAAAGGCACTATTTCCACATACAGTTTGGAATTATCAGCAATCATGAAACCAGACAAAAAATTAATATACATTAAGCACTTCATCTTCTGATGGCTTCCTCTGAGTCTCAGCTATCGCAGCCTTCTCCTCATTTCCTCTCTTTGTATCTTCCTGTATTGATCTCTGCCTTTTCATCTCTTGAAAAAAGGGAAAAGACATGTAAAATTATTATAAAGCTTGATATTTATGTATTGAAATGTGGACTTACATTATCGGGTTTTCATATATTTATTGTTAAATATTATTAAATCATAAGATGGGAAAACAGGTTTTATATTTTCTCCTACCTGGTCTGCTCTCCACGTATTGACTGAAAGACTGGAGCTGAGTTTTCCTGACGGTCGAGTCCTTGCTGAACACAACGGGATTTCTAAACCGTTCTGCTGCTTTTTGTGATCGCTCAGCACGATGTTCCTCTGTTCCATTCTGCTGGGAAAAAACCAGACACACAACAGTTTCTTTTGTTTACAAGCGGGAAGACATTAATTTGAAAGTTACGTTTTTGTGAGGGGACAGGACGCAGCTTTGACAAAGTGGATTTCACAACTCGGGCCGTGGTTTACATTGGATGGAAGTCTCAGATGCAGGGAAAAAAAGTAGAAGAGCGATTAACTTTTCCCTTTTTTTTTTTTTTTTTGTTCAATATGTGGTGGCAACAACTGGCTTTCTGCTCTGTGGGCACCCTCCTGCAGAACTCTCTACTTCTTTACCGAGCAGACCTCTTCATTGTGACCAGCATTTGCCAGCGATGCTCATTTTAAACAAAAACTCGCTCCTTTGCACCTTTGCTGTGCCAGCTCTGTGTGTGCTGCTGCCAAGTCGCGGCGTCTCTGCCCCTGAACACGATCTGTATCATTTTAAAGCGTGTTGCCTTTAGCCTCTCTCCCTGCCCAGTACAGAAATCTGTTGTTTTCTGTAGTCCCATAGACTTGTATGACAAGAAGAACTAGTTTCTAATTTTATGCCCATTGAGATAAACCACTAATGCTGGATGAAGTCTAAAAGGTAGGATTATAATGCTACCCCACTGAACTGCATTTCATCAGCTATAACTTTCCAAAGCCAGATTTGTAAGTAAGCCCTTTACAGCTAAGGAAACTACAATTATCTTTTCCAGGGCTTCCTATGTTAATACTGGTAACAAATTCAAATGATTCTATCAACACAAAATATCCCAGAAGACTGAACCACTGTGGTGTGTGGAAGCTGCAGATACCGAGGTGCTGTGTACCAAACAAATATTTCATTTTATACCTAATCTTTTATTATTTTTATTAAGTGTTTTGAAAGTAAATAGGGAAAGGCTAAGATGCATGACTAATAGCTAAGCCTGCTGAATGCTGAAACTGGTTATCAAAAGCTACCAAGACTTTGCCCTTCCTCTGCATTGAGACAATCGGTAATGAGGGAGTTCTCCAACGGCCTATTCTCTCGCCTCAAGGAGGCCGGGGATACACAATCCCCAAGGGAAGGTAACAGTTTATCCTTTTCCACAAACACAGAATGCCTCATTTAGAAACCTGTAAACTGCATTTTATTAAAAAACAAATCCACCTCAATGCCAAGAGCTCCATGAGAACAGATGGACACCATATATTCCTTATAACGCCGCCTTTCAACTCTTCCTTAGAAAAGACGCACGCAGAGATAAACTGTTAAGTTGCACCTTTTTGTAGGAGAACCTTAAAAAAAATCAACAGCTTCACAAATGCTTTTTGTAGAGAAATACAATTTTTTGTCAGGTTAGATGATACCAAATTACCCTAAGAGGCAGCCTGTGTGTCATTTCACAGAATCAAGGCTTAAACAAGTAATGCTTATACCTCTAGATGACTTTTCAGCTGCACTAGTCAGGTGGTTGTAAGATTTTGGTTAAATAAAAGGTGGCTTCTTGTTATTAGTATAATAACCATCTGACAGCCTAAACTAGAGTCTTTACCAAAATAAACAAACATGGCTAATTTTTTAGGCCTGGCAACATGCTAAAATATCAGTGTGATTAGCTAGTAAATCCCATTTTAAGAAACCTTTTTATGACTGGGGACTTCTGCCACTTTACAAATGTATTCCTCTAAGCCCACTAATTCAGTTAGCCTTTTCAATCCATTGTATTATTCTTGGGCCAGCTTCATTTTGCATTAAATCCACTGCAGAAAGCTAAATTGAACGCAAAAATCAGACTTGATCCAGGCTTCCTTTTGTTCAAAGATAGAGACTGAAAGTCCTCTGCTGCTGCCACACACTTTCATCACCAATTTATAGGAACCGACAGTGTAAGGGAAAAGCAATGAAAGTCATTGTTTTGGGACTTCAAAGCATCTCTGTATCTGGGGAAGGAAATCCTTTCAGTCAGCAGTGCTCTCCCCACAGACTGCAGGTGGGTGAAAAGTTATACCCAACTGGAAGTGCCCCAGAGCCATAGGGATATTAATGACATACAGGGACTATTTTTAAAAAATAGAATAGTGAGAACAAAAGGGGTCTAATTAAGAAAATGAAATGGAAAAATGATTGGTGGGCACTTTATGCTGAAGTGGTGAACATTAAGAATAGGCAAAGTGCCCATATACACCACATACTCGTGTCTATTTTTCTCAGAAGCGCTCATCGAGCACCCAAAGTATGTAAGCCTTTAAAGTGTACCACAGCTTAATTTTAATGTAGGAAAAACAGAGGACCAGGACTGGGAGGGAAGCAAATCTCTGAGAGTCCAACCCCACTCCCATTCAGGTCAGGTAGCCCAGCTGCTGATTGCACCAGCAGCAGGATGGAGCCCGTGCTGTATTTCTGATATCAGTAACAACCTGAGCAGCAGAATTGAGAGAGCTTCTTATAGTTGTTAGTGTTCTGCCAATGACAAGTATCAAGATTAAGGAAAAAAAAATAAAAAAAAGAAAATGTGTTGATCAATCAACAGGAAAAAACCCCGTGCATTGCATACCTAACTGCTCTGCCATGAAGATTTTCTGTGTTTCTGACTCTGAAAGATTTGGTAAGAAATTATTTTCCTCCTCACAAAATACAAACCCTCGATCATAACACACAGGTACCAAAACAAAAGCATTAAGCAAAACTTACCTTAATGTCTTGCTCTGAGCTATCTGTTACAGTTTTCTGAGCAGCACTGGAGAGTGAATTTGCCACCTGTGGCTGAGCTTCTAGGAGCTTCTTCAGCTTCAAATCCACCAACTTACTGTTTTGTTCTGCTAAATATGCAAATACCACATACAACAGAGTGAGATGCATTTCAATGCAGACTCGCTACAACAATGTAGCAACTTAAAAGGTAGATTTAATTCACTTTGCTATCATTTTGAACTTAAAAAAAAATAGAAGGAATTGTTTTTGTGATTGGGATTGGTGCAAGTTTGTGTAACATAAATAGATTTTTTTTTTAGGGAAACATACATGACACTTAGCTGAACAAGTAAACACGCTTGCAGACAGCAGATGAAAAACACAGAAAGTAGATAATGCTTAAAGTTACTCCCAATGGGTACATACCTATACTTTGGTGTAAAAACATGCTTAAAAAGCCATTTATTTAAAGATGAAAATTTATCATATAATTTATATACTGATAACTCCTCAAGTTTATTAACTACTAGTTCATCCTTCTCGGCACAGCTTCTCATAAAATTTCAGTATCAAAAAAGACTACTTTCTGGTAATAATTTACTATGATTCATAGAATATGTTGAAACTAGGAGTCATAAAATGCTTCAGAACTGCATCAAAGGGACAGACTCAAAGTCTGCTGAAGTCCTCAAATTTTTTAATCAATTTTAGCAACTTGGAGCAGAGCCCAAATAAATAGCAGTTGAGAACTTTACCTCCCACTGATACTCATTCTGTATGTCAATGTTGGCTGTGTGAATTTGTAACGCACCTACACATGGAGTTACCTACACACACACACGTAAGGAGGAGGAAGGTGCTAATAGCAAGCTGCAGCACAGACTGTGGAGCTGCCCCTGGCCAGGGAAGCAGAGGAACACTGGCACAGAAGCCCCCAGACACACACTCTACATGCAGCCCCACGGGAGGAATCACCCCTGCACTGGAGCCAGCAGAACATCTGCACATGGGATGCACTTACACCTGGGCCTTGGGTCACAGGCAGAGGAAGGAGCAGTTCTGTGTTTTCCCACGGGCACAACCTGAGTTTTTCACTGCAGGGTGGTGACTTCTAGCTGGTGTGGAAAGTGGAGTCATGACTGTTTAGCCACACAGCTCCTTCCAAGGTTTGGGGCACTCCAATGCACATTAGCCAAAACACTTTTGGCATGTGGGCAGTCAAATGGTGCCTGTCTCCAGCAGCAATGGGCTGGGCTGGATTATGAAAAAGGATAGTTTCCCTTTCCTCTGGCACACCCAGTCAGGGTGTCCTTAATTGAGGCTCACATGTAAGTACATGCACGTTCTTGTGGGTTTATACATAAACACCATGTAATAACCATGATATAAGAGGTTCACAACACGTAGAAACACTGACAAATACAGACAGAAGTGGTACTTAAAACCAAGAAGGAGTAAAAACAAGTTTCCTCTTCTTGAGAGAGATAAGTGGGGCTAAGATTCAGCAGGGGACTAATTAAGATGGCCAAAATGATCCCAAATCTGAGATGTCACTTAACAGTTGTACTTTTAGGTGTTTCCAGGAGATTCAGCCTACACTTGGTATGACTGGCAGATTTAAACCAAAATTCATGTAGTGTAATTTCTACCACAACACAAGACTGCTTTCTGTATTACTGCCCATCTTCTCTCTTAGTTGTCTGTACCCCTGACTACTGTGCAGACTGAACTGCAAAATCATGTCCCAGGTCTTTTCCAGGATGTCTCCCCATGGTGAACATGGAGAACTGGGCAGTGGGTTTGTATCCCTGAAAAGGTACCTCTCAGCAAAAAAGGCCCACAGAAATAAATGTTGGTAGGTCACTGGGCAATGAGACAGGAATATTCACTTATTCAGCTTCTCTTCCTTCTAAAATTAACCAGTTTTTATTGGAAAATTATTTGTCAGGATTCTGATTTAAGTAAGCGAAATTCAAGTGCTGGAAACAGCAAATATATTTTCTTATGTGTCTGGAAATACTCAAACAGAAAAAAATAAAGGACATTACTCAAATCCTTTGCATGCTATCAAGACTACAAAGTGCTATATACACACCACCGTTGGTTTAATTTACAAAGAATAAAAAACTAAATATGGCTCTGATTTAACATATTATGGACTACACATTTGGGCCTAGCTGGCATGGGTAGAATCAAGACAGAGGATGCTGAAGATATTTTCTCTTGTACTGCCTGCTTCAAGACACAGTCCTGTGCTGGCCAAGTTACTCCAGGCCTGAGCTAACTGCAGGATTCCAACGCATTCAGCACCACATTTAACATCCAAATTCCAGCTGGGCTTTTTTTTTGAAAGGGGGGAGTAACACTCCTGTGACTTCATGTGTTTATAAAACACCTGTTATTTGAACATTCTTAAGTAAGCAGGACTGCTTCTGCTCATATTTATACCTCCATGCCCCCCACTGGGGCAACAAGGTGTAAACACAAGAACTGGTCCTTGGAAGGCACCAGAGAGACACCAAGTCTATATGAACACAGAAAGACACATTTTCTCCTCTTCCCTGAGCAGATGGACCAGGATGGCAGTGCAGAGTGGCAGCTGTAGTCACCCACACACTTGCTCATCCCTCTGCCCACGTGGCACAGCCCAAGCAGGGTGCTTTCAGGTGGCTCTGCCTTACCAGTGTGGCCTAGGGCCCCTTCCCCATCAAAAGAGCCAGAGACATTTAAATCTGACATTGTTGGAAATAATGATTTCGTTGATTTTAAACTTCAACTAAACATGAATGCAGGATATTAAACATTAGGGTTTAAGAGACCTGAAAAGGCACATGGGAATAAAGCTGACAGAGAGACAAGCAGCACATCAGTATTTATATGATGATGGAGTGTTAGTCATGCAAAATACACAAAATAGCCATTATTTAAATTACCCGTTGAATCAAGGTCATTTTCTAGGTTAGTAAGTTCATCTCCACCTCCAGTAACAGAGCATTCAGGAGCCTCCTCATTAGTATCTATCTCAATATTATCATCATCCTCATCCTCATCTGTAGGAACACAGCATTAAGGTTAGTATTTCCATATGTACATGCAACACATCACTCAAAAAAAATGAATGCTTTAGGGAACAAGCTGAGTTATGATTAAAATGCAAATAATTAAATAAGTCTGGAAGGAGACTCCAGTCTGTCCACTTCTGGATGTATCTTTAAACTGAGGCAATTCATTAAACATATGGGGGTCTCTGCTGGAAACTCCTGCTCCAATACAGGCAGGGCCTGGCCTCAGCAGTGGCTGTTCCCTGTGCTGAACCTCTGGGTAACTTGAGTCAAAATGGTTTCCCCCAGTTCCCATATTCCAGAATGGATGCCAAAGCTGCCATGTGGCAGGTTCAGATGGGTCTAAGCAGCAGAAGGACCTGGAGCTCCTGTCTCCTCAGAAAGGCTCCAGGTACTGAGTTCCCAGCTTGGTGAGACTTGCTACTCCTCACCTTGTACATCCCATAGCAGTGATCACTGTACCTTGCCTAGGTTTTGAAGTCTCCTCCTGTACTAGGAGGAATGCTGGAATCTTGAACATCACGCTGAGTAAGCAACTATGTCAGGTGCAGTGAGAGCACACTCATGAATTGCTGCTTTCCCAAAACCCCAGGATGGGTCAGGCTGGCAGGGACCACTGTGGGACATCTGCTCCAACCTCCCTGCTCCAGCAGGGCCATCCCAGAGCACAGGGCACAGGATGGTGCCCAGGTGGTTCTTGGCTATCCCCAGGGAGGGAGACTCCACAGCCTCTGGGCAATCTGTCCCAGTGCTCGGGCACTGCACAGGGAAGCTCTTCCTCATGTTCAGGTGGAACTTCCTGAGCCTCAGTTCCTGCCCCATTGTCCCACTGCCTCTGGACAGAGCTGGTCCATGCTCTGGCCCCTCCCTGCAGGCACTGGCAGACATGGATGAGGTTCCTCTCAGTGTCTCTTCTCCAGCTGAGCAGGCCCAGCTCCCCCAGCCTCTCCTCAGAGCTGAGGTGCTCCAGTCCCTTCCCCATCTCTGTCCCCTCTGCTGGACCCTCTCCAGGAGCTCCAGGTCTCTCTTGTCCTGAGGATGCCAGAACTGGGGCCAGCACTCCAGACTGGCCTCCCCAGGGCTGAGCAGAGGGGCAGGATCACCTCCCTGCCCTGCTGGCACTGCAGCTCCTGGTGCAGCCCAGGGTCCCCTTGGCCTCTTGTGCCCAGGGCAGGGCTGGCCCATGGGCAGCTCCTTGTCCAGCAGCACCCCCAGGTCCCTCTGTGCAGAGCTGCTGCCCAGCAGGGCACCCCAGCCTGTGCTGGTGCCTGGGGCTGTTCCTGCCCAGCTGCAGGACCCTGCCCTTGCCCTGTTCAGTTCCAGGAGGTTCTTCCCTGCCCATCTCTCCAGGCTGCCCAGGTCCCTCTGAGGGGCTCAGAGCCCTCTGGGGTATCAGCCACTGCTCCCAGCTTCCTGCACCAGTCAACTTGCTGAGCAGACATCTGCCCCTTCATCCAAGTCATTGATGAATAAGTTAAAAGTGCTTTACTGCACTACTTTTCATCAGCATTGTTTGTAAGCTACACACATTTTAAATAAAATAATAATTGTACTTATATTTTTATGGAATCTTTTTACCAAGTTTCTCAGAGCAGCTTATGAATATAACTCATAAATGAGCCCCATAATGTTTTATGAAGTAGGTGATTATTATAATTACAGTTATGATGATGATGTAGGTAAATTATGGCACAGAAAGAGTAAGTAACCTGAAGAAGATCAAATAGCAAGTTCTGAACTGTGAAGCAGATCCCAGAAAAAATCCTGACTCACATTTTCAATACAAATATATAATGAAATTCAAGTCCATAAAAGCTAGATTAGTACTTTCAAAGTAAGTAGATACATTATATTTACTCACTTTTAGATCTCATATCAAATGGTATCTACACTTGTTCAGACTTCCACTAACATTTTTTTCCTATGTATATGCATATGTGTAAAAATGATAAAAAGGAGGAGGAGGCTAAAGTGCAACTGAAGAAACAAAACAGTAACTAAAGGAACTTTAAAATATCTAAGACAGGACAAAAAAATTATAAATTATAAATACAGGACATGGGTATATTCAAGAATCATATAAACAAAAAGGATCCTAAATATAGTACCATGATGCCATAATTCTGAATCCCAGAGGTTTGGACCAGGATTGGTGCTGATCACTCATGGCTTGGAAACACACTCAACCTCATTCCCAGCCCTGAAGCTTGCACTTTAGGCCCACACTGAAGGTCATACAACTGCATCTTTATTCCCTTATCTCTATAGCACCTATAATTCCCATTTTAGGAGCCTGTTGATTTTTCTACGTCTACTACTTTTTTCTAACCAGCTACTCCCTCAATTGCCCTGTAACTAATCAACACCTTTCACAGACCTCTGCTGATATAGGGCAAGGCTCTTGCTGCCACAGACAGGAGCAAAGAGGTTCCCACTCCAGTGTCCCACTTATCCACCATCAGTTGTGGGTGTGATGGAGCAGCAGCCTGTGAAGTAGGACCCCTGTGCTTCAGCTGAGCACCATGACTTCCCTGGGCTCCCCTCCATGTGTTCTCCCTGGGCTCTAGAAGGCTCAGCTTTCTTCCAAGCTGCCCCAGATTGAGCCAGAGTGATTGAGAAGAACATCTCCTTGCAGCCAAGCCAAGATCTGTGACCAGACCTGTGACCTGACAGATTGTGCTTCAGGTGTGGGCAGAAACACTCCCAACTCTCTGAGACACCCCCTCTGTTTCCACTTAGACTCACACAGGTGATCCTGGGATCTGGACTCCTGCTGTTTCAGGAAGGGCAGAGATAAGTGAACAAAGTAGAATAGCACAGCATGATCTTCATGAAGCGGAAAAAAGGACAAAAAGTAAAGGGATAAAAAGCAAAACTGAAGAAAAACCAGAGAATGGTAAAGCAACAACAGCAGCAATTTTGATGGTTTTGATGGTTTTGAATTTCCTTCAAAGCTGCTCTACTGTTTCTGATGAGAAGCTGGACTTTGCACACCACTATAAATACTTCATGATGGTGTTGGAGAAATTCAGTGGCACTCAGGCCAAGGTACTCTCAGACACATCCTGGAGTTCACAGGGGCACACTGAAAGCCTGACTGGGCTACTGTGGAAGAGGCAGAAGGGAAGAAAAAGAGACTGTAATGGGAAACCAGATCCACCTGGGACCTGGAAGCAGGCAATGACTTTTGGAATCACCCAAAGGAGTCAGCTCACAAGGTCAGCTCACAGCTACCAGTCACCCCACCGCATGCCAGATGTGTCAAAACAATCTAAACAAGATGACAGGGTTTAAGACTCCTGCATACTAAGGGAATGCTTATATTAGATTATTTGATTTTCTTTAATTTAATATAGCAAGATGAGATCAGAGGCACTGCCTTTGACACCACCATTTTAGGAAACAAAAGAGATGGCAATGTGGAAGACACCAGTTTGTGGTATCAGATAATGACCTGACCTAGTATTTAATTTAAAGTTGGCAGACTTTGACTGAATATGATTATCAGGACATTTACACTTTATTTTTAAAAAAATCAATTAAGAGCAGTAATTTGAAGTCATTTCAGAATTTTTCAAGTATCTTTAAAAATCTAGATTCCTTGATTTAAATTACTCTAGGGTTTTTTTCCAGTTCAATGTTCTTCCAGTGTATTAAAAGGGAAATGTGTTTAGGCAGCATGTTACAACAAGATTTTGCAATTATAAATGATAAAAGGAACAACATGACGAAGAGATAACAGATATCTTTGATGAAAAGAACAAATTGCTAGTGTGAAAAACTTAAAGCACTTGGTCTAGAACCAGGGCAGATATTTAGAAAATGACTGAAGGACTGAAGTACTGTTTCCCTGGAAAGTATGTTAATTTGAATCCCAGAAAAAGAGTACAGCTTTACTATGTCATGAAGGAATGAACAAAATAAAAGATAAAGGATTGAGTCAACAACTTAAAAGCACTGACCATCTCCTGCACAGCATGGATTGCAGTCTGGACTGGAGGAGGGAAATAAGTATCTTTTGGAACCATGTGGAAATGCCAGAATATTGGTGGAAAGGGACCTAGAGACATTTTATAGCTCTTATGTCTTACTACGCAGAGTAGGGTCAGGCCTAATTTTTGGTTAAACTGATATTCTCTTGGCTTGGTTTAAGCTTGTCCACATGTGAAGGATTTGCAGCTGACTGCACCAATTTCTAGATTAAATGAAAAATGAGTAATTTTCATAGTGAAGCAAAAGCATTAATGGGGGCTGGATCACATTACTGGGAGAAACTACACAAACAGCACTTGCTCTTCAGGGAAGGTATCTCCAGCCTTCAGCATTGTCTGTGGGAAATCCCTCAGGCCTGTGGATGTTGAGATATTTAATTTATTTACTTCCAGGTACAGAGTTCTCTTTAAGGCTACAGGATGTGACAGGAGCCTGTGCACAGTAATAAAGGCAGGGAATGGAAGAAATGCAGAGTTGAAATACTGGTTCTGTGTACAAGAAATCTGATGTCAGGACAAGAAAATACAGCAGTAACTGTCGACAGATAGAAACACTGCCTGCTAAAAATATTAAGGACCTAACACTCGTTGCATGAGCTGGAGACTAAGCATGATGAGTAAGGCTGTGCCACCACATACACTCCCTGAAGATCACTGCCTCAGAAGTGAGATCTTGAACATGCCCTGTCCTCACCACCCCCAGCTCCAAGCCACTTCCTCACACCGACGCCAGCTCAAATAAAGGATGGAGATGTGCCAGAGAGTAAAGAAAACACACCACCAAATCCCAGAAGAGCAGACGGGTGTTCCACTGCTCAGGGACAATTCCTAGATAATATGTCAATTCTGTTGTCCCAGTGCTGCTAGGAAAAGGGGGGATATTTGGATCTCTATCTCGATACTGTCCCTGGATCCATCTCAAGGCATCCGCTTATCGGCCCGAAGCTAATAGGACATCTAATAAATTTGAAGCTGCCATCCCAAACCCTCTGGCAGTTGGCAGGAAGAAGTATTTTCTGTCTCACATGCCAAATAACCTATGAAAAAGACTGGATTTCATAGCTAGGGATACTGCTTATCCAGGAAAGTTTCAACTTGCCATAGCCATTTGAGTTTCTCAGACCTTGGTTAAATAAACCCTTTTAACAAAGAATATTTCACCAGTGCCAAAGCGTGAAATTCTTAATGAGCACATAGAAACAATGGAAGAGATCACACTTTTACCTACAGTTGTAAGGAAGAAGTTAGTCTTTAAAGACTCCAGAATCCCAGAGCTGAAATGTCACTTTTTTCTGAAATAATTGAATTGAGAGTAAAATTATTTGGTAAATTCCCTTTTTGTAAATCAAAAAGTAATTGCAATCAATGCAGAAGAAGAGATTAATGATGTATAATGGACAAGAGAGCTCAGAAAACACAAGATAATAAGCTTGTCTTGGGTATTGTGTAGGGAATACAGGATTCTACACAATAAAAAATGTGAATGCAGTTAGGGGAAACATTCAAAGTACAGTAGTAATAAGGTGACTGTCTATTAAATCCTACTTTTTGGTGGAAATTGAAAGCCCAAAAAGACTAAACCCAGAAGTAATTCCAACTCATTTGTTCTGTAAAGTGTTGGTGCCATTTCACAGAACTACTGCATTTTAGAAAAATTAATTTCTTTAGGGGAGATTTGGTGTAGCACCTGAAAATACCAGTGGTGTGGTAGAATTATGTGGAAGACGTGCCATAAGGAAAACTCTTTGAGAAGGAGGAAGCAGAAGAAAATGCTATAAAATGCACACTGACATGAAAAGAGCAAAGAGGGATAAAACAAGACAGGGAATAAAACTTTAGGTCCAAGAGAAGTTCAAAAAGATTGGCCAAACTATTGCATGAATGAAAAAAATCCAAGTAGGAAGTATAAACCAATGCAAAAGTAGAAAGCTGGATAAAACCCAATAGGTAGAGCAGTGTTTGCTTTATAAATGAGTTGTCATCAATGCTGATATTGTCTGCTCTTTTAGTAACACTAAACTCTCTGGGTGCACATGCAATCTCCCCCTACAAATACAGTTTTCTTTCAATATATATGCACAGCTACCTCTCTGACTGCTTACAAACTGCATGAAGGGCAGGAAGAGAAATGGTAAAATACAGAGGAAAATATTAAGAGGATGACCACATCCCAGAAAGCAGCACACTGGGATATTTAGCAACTCTATAACTGAGTCACTGCAACAAAACAGGGTCATTGTTATGCAGCTGAGCACCCAGGATGGAACCAAAGACCTTACTTTGAGAGAAGGTATGGCAGGAACAGCTATGCACAGGCATGATGACACAGGGAGAAGGAAGTAATGAAATAATGTAGGATAGGGAATCATGAACTGTGAAGAGGGATGAGGAACACCCTGGCCTAGGTAATACCCAAGTCCTGTGTCATTTGGCTCAGCCTGTCTTACTGCCATCAAGGATATAATTTCTCTACTTGCCACAAAAGAGAGTTATGTTGGCAAGCTTGGTTTACTGGGCAAAAAGAGCAAAACTGAAGACCAGATTCAAAAGGGAGATGCAAAACTCACTGCTTCCTCTTTGGTGTTAAATGGAACAGAAGTGTAGGGCTTAGGGTGCAGTAAGACTGTATTTAAATATTGAGGCATACAAAATACATGTAGTAGAGAAGAAATAAATATTTTTGTTGAATCTACATGCATTGTCAGTATCAAGCTGGATTTTCCTTACACTTTGGCTTATGATTATGAGTTAGTTTGAGAAACACTATTTCCCTTAGAATATGTAGAAGACATTAAAAGAGCAAGAAGCCTGTACTGAAACGTGTGCTCAGCACCCATTTGAGTTTGAGTGACACTACATTACTCCAGCTCATAGCAATGGCAGGTACATGAATTTTAATGGTATTTCAAAGTCAGCTTAATAACATTATAGCAATATTACAACTCAAAACCTGTAAAAGCAAGTGGTCTGTCAAAAGACTGCCATTTAAAGTCAAAAGGTTGTTGCCCCTACCTCTCACAGACCACCTTTAAAATTCTCTTCTTTTGAACACATTTAATATGAAACAACATTTCTTAAGTATTTCAAATGCTGTTTTTCCCCAAAACTATGTCCATGTTCCTATTTAAAAATCTAAATTAAAGAGAACCAAGAACCACGAAATTCTAAGAAACTGTCAGTAACAAGAAATCTGTAAATAATGGGCCAACATGAGCTACTCGTTCACACAACATATTTTTCTTTCAATCACATGTATGCTCTTCTTTTAACTGTTGGAAATTAGGTGGCACAACGTGGATTTAGGAAACACATCTACGGCCAGGTCTTTTGAGACATTTACCTGATGAACAGCAGCGTTTTGAAGTGCGTATAAAAGTGACACCCAAAAAGGTCTCTGGTTTCTAGGTTACCACAGGAATAAGATACAAGGTTCCTCAGCTCACCTCCAGATGCCTTTGACCTTTCTTTCAACTTTTCTGCAGCCATTTCAGTGTAGCTGGGAAGTTCTGACATCTTCACTCCAGATCGAGCTTCTGCTATTAGCTGACGAGCTCTCTCTCTCAGCTGCCGACGCCGCTCTTCATCTTGCTGCTAAGATATATTGAACAGTTGCCAACTCAGTAATTGACAGAAATGCAATTTCATTCTCAATCTGATCATCATGATAGGAACTGGTTTACAGCATGGTGCTTGGCCCACATTATAAATAGGACGCTCGATATCAGTTGGGTGTCACACCACAATTTTTAAAGACATCCATGCGTCAGATTATTTTTTTTAAGCACTCCCCAAATTATTACTGCATTAGAAACCTGATGATTTGCAATGTAAAGCACTTATAAATTATGTTCTATAAAAACACCTTGATGAAAATTTGCAGACATTTCAGTCTCAAAGTAATCACACCCAATGAGTGATTTGAGCAAAGATTTACTGTGGTTATAAAATGGTTTTACTAAATTGAATTACTCATTTGAGTAGTATTCTGTCATAGAACTGAACTGAGAAGCCAGATATTGCTCTTGCTTCCTCCAAGCACCAAGTTGACTTCAAAGTATAAAGTGGCATCAAATCTGAGGCATGTTCTTTGACTTCAATGGATATTTTTCTTTTAAAAACCCCAAAAAACCGAATGAAAATGATTGCAAAAACAATAGATGCAGTCAGCAGAAAAGACTTTGCATCCCTTTAAAACATCCTACTAGTGAGGCTTTGGTCAATAATTAAAGGAATCATACTGGAACCATGCCAGATAGCGCTGTCTCCCTAAAGCTCATAAATTAGAATCATGATAATATTTCAGTTACATAAATAAGCAAAGTTCTGCAGCACGAAATTTTGTAAAAGACTAACCAACCATGATAAAAAAAATTCAGAAAAAGATCTGTTTAAACATATCTATAAGACTCACAATCTCCATAAGAGAAACTATTTCAGTTTTCATCATAAGCATGGGATTTTTGCTAAGTTAGGACTGTTTTTCCCCTCAATATCAGAAATGCTCAAAAAGTGCAAAGAAGTCAGTGCTTGGTTTAAATCTAACCTGCCAATAAGTTTATGTATTATTGACATAATGACCTAGATAAATCCCAGGTACAGGCTGTTGACCTGAACTAAGTGGAATATAACAAACTGCCTAATTTTGGAGAGCCATTCTGGCAACCTTCCCACCAACCCAGAAACTTGAGCATCCCACACCTGCAGAGGCTGGTGAGGGCTGTTGCTAAGTGCTATTTAGTTTAAGCAATCATTAATAAAACAAGTGCAAAATACTAATTAGGTACATTTTATCCATTTCCATGTAAATTGTTTGTTTGTAGCTATTTACTCAGCATTGTTCTCGGCACAATAGAAAAAATGCAAATGACTGAATCAGAATGCAGCCCTAATGGGACTTTCTGTTTATAACCATTAGCCCAGAGGTGTGCTGTAATTCAATCCTCCAGCAGAAAGATTTAGCCTCATTAACAGCTTGCATGGGCAGGTTACAACTCATAAAACCCTACAGTAAACAAAGTATATGGACACAGCACAATATCTCGCCTCTGAGTGACAGAGTCCCGATTCCCTATCAGATTGCCTTGATTTACTTTTCTCCTAATGTCGTCCCCTGGAAAGACAATTCTGCCTGGGCCCTGCGAGGCAGCGGGACGGCACATGGGCTTTGTTTGCTTTCTCACCCTTTAACTTCCCAGAAGGCACAGAGCAACAGTTCCATCAAAAATTTATTTGGTAAAGTACACATTAGAAAGACAACTGGAAAGCTTCCCCACCGCCCCCATGCACTATAATAGATCAATTTAATTTAATTTCTAGCCAGCCAACTGACACAGCAAACAGTTTTATTTCGACCCACAGTATTTGGTAACATTAGTTACACTGAATTTTACTTGAAATAAAACTGCTCAAATCTCTAATATTTCTAATTCCTTGGATATAGGAACTTAAATGACTTCTAAGAATGAATGTGCAAAACTAAGATTCCCACATGGTTTAACGTTTAAACAATTTAATCTACTTCAGCACATGTAATTTAAAATAGGGCCAGTTACGTGTTTGTGACAAAAATGCCCTAAACTGAGCTGGCTGATTTCTCCTTCTTTCCTCCCCTCCTCCTGAAAGAGAACTTGCATCCTGAATTATTAGCATAGTCATTAACATCCCGGGGATCTCCAAGCAAACAGAGATTATGGTGGCTTGTGTTTGTGCTGATTAAGCCAATCATCACCAGCGGATAAGGGAAAAACCAGCCTAGCTCTTGCTTAAATTCAATTCAGGTATTTGAACCCTCCGTTACTGAGCTTGGCAGAAGAAACACTGGTAAGAAGGGGCAATGAAACTGAGAGCAGAAAAAGTAGACAGAGTAAGTTTTGAGGTACAGAAAAATAGTTAAACAGCATATCAAGCTAGAATTCGGAAAGAAAAGGACTTGAGAGAGGTACAGAGGCACAAACAAAAATATTAAAAAAAACCAGCCCAGGAGATATGAAAAGAAGCACTGCACCAAGAAAGGACCAAGCGAACACACAGTGACTTATTTTTCCCTGTACAATTGAAAAGAAAACTCAGTAAAATCTTCCACCCTCTGACATGCCAGAAACATTACAGTTTTCTTTGTTATTTCCCCCCAACTATTTTGTAATGGTTTAAAGATCTGCCATGCAGATGCACAGTGAGGAAAACTTCACTATTAAGGACAAACTCTTCAAGAATAAGTAATGTAATTCCTTGTTTCCCTCCTATAAAAATGTATTGGTATGCAATTTTTATATTTCACAGTTCACTGACATCTCGGCAAGCTTTCTTCCACTGCTTCAATGGTGCTACTTTTAATTTTATCCTCCTTAGTCCTAGTAATTAAAGTGATCAGCAGTGGCATCCCAACGGCTTTGACACAGCTACAACCCCCTAGCTGACTCCGGCTTTTAAGGAAAGGGGAAGAAAAAAAAGGACGGGAGTTTCATTTCACTGGAACAAGAAAATCAAGCTTCTCCAATCCTCAACTTTATCCAATTGTTCTTTCAGCAGCCTTTGGATCTTAAGAAACAAATAAAAATGGCTGCCATTAGGGGGTCCTGTTTGTACTCGCCGCAGACGGCAGTGACTGACATTACTTTGGCCAAAAATTACGCCGTGGATTTGGGAAGGTGAATTCGAATGTGAAACACTGGCAGGGCAGTTTCCGAGATCATTACCCAGCCAGCTGAGAGCTGCCCAACTCAGGAAAATATTGAGAGTCATGGAGTCTTTCAGGACAAAAAACCCCCAAACACTCCCTTAAAAACCATCTTCTTAAATGACTAAAAATTTTGCAATCTTCTCTCAGTAAAAAGAAAAAAACCCACAAAACCTTTACTAGGGATTTTCAGTCCTCCTTTGGTAGAATTCTGGGAGGGTGCAAACTGACTTTACACCAGAATTCTGATAATGTATCATCCTCTCACTACAAAAAAAAAATACAGTCTGGTGAACTGCATTTATTTGACACTTAAAAAGTAAATTCTATACTGTGTCCATAGAGTGGGGGACAAAAGTAAAATTTAAAAAATGTAGTAAATTGCTTGTAATCCACAGCAAAACAATCAAACCAGAGTTGTATGAGAGGGAGCAATTCCTGAAGCTGTAGGTTTCAAAATGGTTCGTGGTCAGCCGTGAGTGCACAGTACATCTAAGAGAAAGAACTTGACTGCCACCTCTTTCATCATTAGACAGGAAGAACGGCTCTGTTATTAGCCATTCAGACAGAAAAAGACTTCTGTGCTTGTCCAGAGGCAAGGATTACCAAAATGTACCTATTCAGGATTACCAAAATGTACCTATTCAGTTAGAAGAGGAGAAAGAATAAAAAAAGAAATAAAAAAAATAAATAAAATTACATGAGCTTTAAAGGTTTGAGCAGGCTGGGTTATACTGTGACCTTGATCGGCTCTTGTTTGAGTAAATAGGATTTGGGATGAAACATTAAAACTGTTTAGCAGATCTTTTCAAACCATTTCAAACTTTTCTTATGTTGGTTTATAATATAACCAGACATGCTTGTAAATGGCTACACCTGCTCATTCCTCTGGGGATGGCCTGATCTCTGCCTTTGCTAACAAAGAAAGGACGGGAGAAAAAAAAAAATCAGCCTTTCTTGTTGCAAAACAGAGTGGAAAGTCAAAATCTTTCTCAAGTTTGTCCCATCTGGTCAGATTAAATCTTTGATCACCCTAGGGATCACATTTATGTTTGGTCTCTACCACTGTTTCAGAACAGCTCAAAATATACAGGTAGAGAGCAAAATATGGATTGCTAAGCAAGGAACACTCGGCACAAACAAAAGTGGCTTTGGATTTCTGTGGCTGTTCAGATTGTAGGAGGTGGTAAACAAAAACAGACATAAACATCTTGGGTATTTTCTGCCTTCTGCCTGGTCTCTACATCAGCTACCTCACTATTCATAAACTCCATGTAACTTGAAAATATTTTTTCATGAATGCACATCACAAAAAGTATCAAACTGCTTAAGTAGCTATTGGCTTAGGAGCTATGGCACCAATACACTGATGAGACAAGACAGAATGAACACAGAAGTAGCTCAAAGTCAAAACTGGAAAAATCACAAACAATATCTTAACAAAGCTGTCCCCCTTAAGAAAAAAGCTCCAAAAATTCACAATAAAATGGGATGGTGTGGCTGTAAAATGGAAAACATCTCCTTAAACCAAGGAGGCATTTTTAAAGAAATAGCCAACAATTTATTCTATTTTTATTTTTTAATTTTAAAAATAATTTTATGTTGTTCTGGAAAACATACAATTCAGTTGGTACAGTATTTCTCTGTGAAGAATGGTGGCTGTAGAAAAACAATCCACTGATAATTTAATTCCTTGTGTCATTGTGAAACTGAAAAACTCTTAGTTTACTGAATGGAAAAAAAAATATTTGAAAAAAAAGAATGGCTGACTAAGTAAGTATCACCTTGTGCTACATCCAAGGCCTCTTGCTGGTTGTCTGGCTGCTCTTTTGTAGGCAAAAAGGAGCTGAACGCTCTCTGGCTCCTTAGATCTGGTCCAACAAATGCACTGCCAGTCATGCACACGGATCCAGCTTAAAACTCAGTGTGAGCCTAAAAGAAGCTAGTCAAACTGGCACCTACTCATGCAGAAGTAGATAGATTTGTCATGACAGGCTGATTATTCAATGTAAAGAAACAGTTTAGCTTTTCTAATCTGGTACAAATACATCTTTCTCAGAGAAAAAAGTAAAAGGTCTAACAGTTCAAGTATTTATAAGTAAAGACACCAACAAAAAAAATTGTAACGTCAAAGTGAACCACAGGTATTTGTGCTGGAGCATTCTGCTAAATAGCTCCCAAGTTCTATTCAGATAAATAAGATTTAACCCATTTAACCATTTCGGAGCTGCACATCTCTGCGACTGAGGTGATCTCATCTGATTCACACTGCACTTGGCTCTACTGCAAGTTTCAGGGACAGGCTGAATACCCAATTCCAAAATCACGTTGTGTTTTCCTTCTGTCCTCGCTTGCTCACGGTGGTGCAGAGGGAACACCAGGAAACACCACCGAGAAAGCTGACCTAAACCAAAAGCAGAGACAAAGGCCTCCACTAACTTCTTCTCTGCAATTTTCCCTGCTTAGGCAAGTTTGTGCTCTCCCCCATCCAGGAAGTATAATTAAGGTCAACAATCACCTAAGGTGCTGGGATCCGTGAGCTCGTTCTGCCTGTCATTGTGACCCTCGGTGCTATTGGCATGACCCAAAAACAGGGGCTCAAGCATGCCGGCTCAGAAACACCCTAAAATAGTGCCACCCATCCAGACAGGGCAGAATCCGAGATGAACAGGCTAAAGATGGTGTTTTCTGTGCCTTTCCAGAGCTGAGTTACAGACAGAAGTTAAGAAAGCTGCTTACTCATTGTAGGAGTCAACATTCGTCGAGCTCCACTTAAGGGATTTTCTCTTGTGTAAACTTGACTTTATAGTTTAAAAAAAAAAAAAAAGAAAAAAAAAAAAGAAAAAAAAAAGTGGTGTTATGAAACAAAGACTTTTGGCAAGTGTATGGGATGCGTAAGCTGGAGAGCAGCATCACTCAGACTGCCATCCTGGGAAGCTTCCTCCTGGGGCGGGCAGCCCCGCGCCAAGGGAGGGGACGTGCCCTCCTGAGGAATGCTCCCGGGTCACTCCCAGCCGAACAAAGCCAGCGGGCTGCAGGGGGCCTCCCAAAGTTGGTTTTCCTCCCCGCCTTCTCTCAATTTTTGGGGGAGGGTAACAAGATCCCTGTCTGCTTCTATGTGATGAGAATGAAAAGAACAAGTGCAAACCCCACATCTCCCTGGACCCTATTTTGCTGTTTTTTTTTTTTTTTTTGAAAAAGTCCTGCAAACTGCTGGCAGGTTTTTTTAATGGAAAATACCAATCGCCTAAGATCTATACCTAGCCTTTTGCCAATAATGAGAAAACTTCACCTTCTGTCCCCAGCAATTCTTAGGAAATCTTTTGCTGTTATTCCTACAAATCCAATTACAGATTGTTGAGTAGCTAGTGGAGTAAGCTTATTGAGGAGTGTCACATCACTAAGTCGTGCGTATGTGTTTCAGTTTGTAATGTGGTCTGAGCCGCTGTAGAGGTGTCAACTTAAAATGCAAGTAAGTAGCAGAACAGGGCTAATCCCAGCCACTACTCCCCTGCAGCCAAATTGTAGCGCAATGAATGACAGTGGAAATGCAAAGATGCCACTGTGCTTATCACACACAGCCAGATGGTGGACCTGGATCAATGCACACATGCCACGATCAATGCATTTGATAAAGAATTAAGAAGAAAACTGTACATGTTATCAAAGAACTTGTACATGGCATAATTATGATTCTGCATGTGCTTACTGATGATATTGGAGACTCAGAGGCAGGTGATAATGAAACTGATAGGAAGAAATAGCTTAAAGGCTACAGCATATGGCCTCAGCACTAAGAAATCTTGTCAAATAGTTCAGAAAGCTTTTTTAACTGTTATTACAGGCTGCTCATAGTGCAAGCTGGTGGCAACGTTTTAATTTTTTTTAAACCTGAAATGTCAAAAAGTTACAAAAGCTGTACTTTTCAGAATGGTTCAGAAAATAATTAAGATGCTATTGTGTTTTAAACATAGCGAAACAACTACAGGTAGAGAGAGCATTCACAATTTAGGGGTGGGGGGAGTAGCTGGGCATTTAAATATACATATACAATTCTGTGTTTCCTGAATAAATGCATTTAGACTTTGAGGGAGCTTGTGGCAGTTTAAGGAATGTATCTTGGTAGCAATTTGCATCCAGTACGCCAATTTCTAAAGATGAAGTTTCGATATTGTCGAAATTTTGGTATTATTGAAATGTATCAAAATGCACTCTACATCAAACGTAGAGCATTTCCCTGCTCGCATTTGTACTCTGTCAGCTGAGTTACAGACACCTTGGATGTGAAAGAAGGTAATTAAAGATTTGTGGAAAATAAAGTCTAAAGTAATAAAAAAAATTTATAATGTATAAAAGGTACCTAAAATACAAATTCTCATGCTCCAGTTGATAGATGAGCTGTCTAATCAACGCCTGGACGTAACTTAAGTGCTCTCATTAGTGTGAAGACCTTCAGGCTAAATAAGACTAAATCCCTTAAAAATTGCTTCTGCAATAGAAAAATCCCCCTTACCATTTTCCTCTGCCTAAATCATATCAATTAAAAAGAGAGAAGGGGAGGGAGGGAGAGAGAGAGGCATTTTCACATGACTTTGTTTTAACTGACACTCAAAAATCTATCTTCTGAATCCAATTTAAAATGTCTAGGCAAAAAAAAAAAAGTTCATTAGCAATCAAAGAAACAAAAAAATCACCCCGAGTTTAGTTTCTCTTTCACTTTGAACCTGAGTCTTTACTCAGCGCTAAGGTGCATAATGCCCATTGAATCCTTCACCGTAACTTCTTTTTTCCACCCCAAACGTTTAATCAACATTGCAGTTTTACATTAAATGATAAAATTTATCAAAACGATCCTCCAGAAGAGTGAAGCGCTTATTTTATTTTCAGCAGGCTGAGGAGGGACACTCTCCACCTCCCCCCCGCTCCCCGCCAACCCCCGAATTTCAATTTGTCCTGACAAACCATTGGGTATTAAATTCTAAAGGCACGCAGAGTGCATAAAGAACTGATGGCTTGATTAGCTCTTGTGGTGCAATTGAAGGAGCTGTCTCTCTCCCCGCTTCTCCATTTTGAGAAACACTTTGATCTTCGTTCAAGTCAATTCATGAACATCAACTGACAAGACTGCATGAAACACCCCAATGGTTAGACCCAAACTCGTAGCAAACTATTTGGTTTCATTAAGGCTTTAGGAGAAGTGACCAGTGACAGTCCTTTCATTCAGAAGCCAACAGGCAAGTGACTATTTAAAGTTTAATGTGCACAATGTACTGCTGAAGGCCACTACACCTATAGTCAGTCACTCAAGTATGAATGCCTTTACCTACTATTTTGTGACATGTGAACTGCTAAGTGCAGCTGCAGTCTCATTAATGCATTCGCCCAGATTTGTTTGCAGGACTAAATAGACGATTCACAGAATTTCTGGTGAGAGAAACAACTGTATCTTCAAAGGAAGGTAGAACAGCAGGTGCTATGTAAAAGTGATTAAAAACAGATTGTGTTTTTAAACGCAGTAATTTACTCGAGATTTGCACAAACGTAGCAGAAATATTATCTGTTCCGGTTGAAAATATGAAAGGATTTGAATCGCATCACCCGCAAAACGCGGGGTGTTTGGGCCGGTGTCGCGCTTTGCTACAGTACACTACTTACACATCACTCTGCCCCTTTTTTAGTTGCCCTCTCCAAAGAGTCCCACTTCAAAGAGTTCATTTTTGCACCAGTTCCTGTCAATGCAGGTCAGAAACACTAAAGTGGAAAGTGGCTGCAGTGCCGTGGCACAAAGAGTCTCCGCGGCTGAAATCAAACAAAGCCCAATTAAACTAATCATAACGTCCCAGTGAACACAAGGAAGCTCACCTGGTATTTCTGGACTTCTTGTGTGAATTCCCAACTCTACTCGGTACTTGGTACTATAATTACCCTGACCAAAATACTGTGAAATTACTGCTCTGATCTACTAATGGCTGCAAAAAATCCCGTCGCTGTGGTTCCATGCCAAGGGGCCGTAGCAAGGTGGCGCAATGCTTTCTGACAGAGACGACAACTTCGAAAAACTCAAAAGGGAAAATTAACGGGATGTGGTTTATGTTGCCAAGGACTGTTCATTAATTACCAATTTAATCACTGCTGGAGGCATGACATTACAAAAATCTGGCTGAAAGTTCTAATAGATTATGAAGACCACCTAAGAAGAGTGACCAAGAAATGTACAAAACAATTAATACTGTTTCACTGCTATCAAAGACACTCAGATTATTTTACATCAAGTGAAGCAAAAGAATTAGTAGCTTCACAGTGCCACCACTAGGAACTGTAAATACAATGGCACACAATTAGTAATGCACATGTGACTTTTCGTTCAAGGCATATATCCTTGGGAAAGCCAGAACACGATAAGGAGAACAAAAGAAACATTTTTAAATGAAATGAATAAAGATTTTAACTCTACCCTTGTGCATGCTGAGCAATCACAGAATAGGCAATGCAAAATACAGCTCTAAGTAATGGCGATATCATCCTGGGATTCACAACAGCGTGTACTGAACATCCACACGGAAAACGTCCACAGCTATTAGCAGCGATAGAAAAAGAGCATTCCAGGGGCTGAGAAACCCGGGTCTCACTCTGCACACAAAGGGATAGCTCTGAAACAGACACTTCTTTTTTTTTTTTTACCCCTAATATTTAAAAATGGATAGAAGACACTGAAATTTTGGAACTAATTTTGTTCGGATGATCTTAAAATTCCATTAATAGATTGCCAGCCTATTTTCTGTCAGTGTGCAAGTTAATGGTACGGCTGCAGACTGTGCAGCACCTTGAATTTACAGCCACAGAATAAATAAATTTATATATTTAGGCCAGATCCTTAACTGGTGTAAACAGATACATATTATAGAGATAACAGCAATAAAAATCAGCTGAGAAATTCAAGTATTTGTACCTAAAACTGAAACTGCTAACATTTGTCATGCATTATCAAAGGTTATGCTTTATTCAGAAAATCCTTCCTGCTATAAAACTGACAGTACATACTAATTCTTCTTAAAAATTACTTTACTTGCACTAATTGATTTATTTTCCCAGCTATGTCAGGGACTTGTCTACAGCAATATTTTTGTACAGTGAAATATCACAACTTCATGCTAAGAAAGTGCTTAAACAGACCAAATATGAAGTCAAAAGATGTAGAACCTCTTTGGAAAGTTACTGATTTTTTTTTTTTTCAGGCATTGAGGAACATTAAATAAAATAAGTTGCCTGCTCTTGCCGTCAAGGAATTGAGATCAGACTATCTGAACCTTAGTGTGTCACTATAAAGAAGTAAATATCAGATCAGTTGCGGGTTTGAAGTGTTCAGTCAGCGGGTCTTTCCTCCAGTTAAAGAAAAGTATATTGTTAAAACAACTATAAAATTTAGAATGCTCATTAAATGTAAATACTCCACGGCATAGTCTTATCAGCTTACACCATATTTAACCACTTTTTAGTGGCATACAGACAAGACATATAAATGAACAACAGGGAATAAGTTACCAAAGCTCAGGGATTACCAAAATAATGTTCAATCTTTTTACCAATTAAATGGTAACTCCTTCTTTGTAATCTTGGGAAGATCTAGCGATCATATCTAAATCGGGTTGCAATTATCAGCATGACAGACTAGTCTTTTTTCAATCAATATTTTCCAATTAATATTAAAAGACCAAGGTTGCCACCTGCAAAGTCCTACACCTCAATAAATTCATGCTAGATGTTTAATTAATAAAGATCAGGTCTTAATGTATTTTTTTAAAGAGAAACAAGATAATAATAATTTGAGAGTGCTTAAATGAATTAACACAACCACCTCAATCACAGACATTTATTTTCCAACTGAGGAGACTACAAAAAATCCAGCAGTGAACTGGATACCTTTCCTAATGCAACAGAAGTAGGGATTCTGGTTTGACACAGAAAAAAATACTAAATAAAGCTATTTTGTACTCATTTTCAAGAACCTGAAAATATAATTGGAGGAAAGAACACTCGCATTGCTACCTTGAGTTTAAGACATCTTTCAATCAAAATAAAATATTCTATTTTTGCTGCCTACTCTGAATTTGCTTTTGATACCACTTCTGTTCATGTTGGCTCCAGTTTACTTATTGGAGGTAAGTTTGGACAGTTTGGAGCTTATTAGTTCAGAGAGGCACCAAATTATTGCTGGACATGATCAATAAATGGGATCATTTATTAAAGCAGGTCTTTTAACATTTAAAATATTTCTTTGTTTTTATTTTATTGCAGTCAGCATATCCCGTATCTTTGCAAATGTATGCAGCCAAAATTAAAGATCATAAAGACTCATATCCTTTCAGATTCTGTCACTTTCTGAAGCCTTTCTAAAAAGAACTTCCATTTCCACTAGTCTGGTGCATGCAAAAAAAAAAAAGTTATCATTTTGCACTCAAATATTTATGAAAATGAAAAGTAATGAGCACAACAGATTGACACCTGAAGTAGAAAGAGCTTATTAAAAATGAATTAGATACAGCTGCAACAAGTCCTTTGAGCAAGGGAGTAATAAAAAGCAGTATTCTGAGCAAGGAGAAACAATCTCATGGCAGAGCCCATTCCTCTGCCCTCTGCACAGTGTTCATGTGTTTGGAGGAGACAGCTTTTCAGTGAGGTACTCTGTATCTGCAAAATCTACTAAAAGAGTTGAACATCATTGACACTGCTTTTTCTTTCTTTTTTTTCAATATATACACATTGAGGCAGCTCCTGCTGTCATTCAGCTTGAATAAATATAAAATAATGGTACCAGAGATAATTAAACCCAAATCTTTCTCTGTACAGAAATCAGGATAGCAACAGTTAAATTAAGCACAGCAGCAGCCTCAGGATTATTCTCCAAACCCCCCCAAGTCAGTTCATATTATTCTGGTTTTAAATTCTTATTGTTCAAATGGAGTCACTCACAATTTTTAGTGACTCGAATGCTGCTCTGAAGAAAGAATTACTATTTTCCTATTTCACAAAAGGCAGAAGACAGAGTGATTCCCTCCAGGTATCATGCTATTGAACTCCTGCATCCACCAATCTATGCCAGATCATAAATATGCAAAATTTTCGGCCAAATCCATATATGGGTGGCCCAGTCCTGCACCTAAATTCACCAAGGAGGAATCCTTGGCTCATGCAAAAGCCAAGTAACTTTAGAAACTATCTGTAGCCCCTGGTAGGGAGAAAAACACATCCTTTCCCAGATGAGCACTTTTCATGAATTCCATTAGATACGGCATTCCCTGCTACAGCTGTCTGCCTTACAAAAACAAATTAAAATAATTTGATACAGGATTTAGGAGATGCCAGAAATAAAGCTAGTGGGCATAATCTTAATTTTCATCCTGCTCTGTATCCTCTAAAACAGAGCCTAACTGTGGCAGCACCTTTTACTTTCACTATCTCCTGGTCTTCAGCCCAGCCCTAAGCTCTACCCAGTGGTGTTCTACCCAATACTTTGGTTTATTTTCACTGTTCAATATGCATGCCCATCAACACGTAGGATTATTCTTTACACCACAATATTCACATCTTGCTCTGAAGACAGAATTGTTAATTTCTTGATTTCTTTCTACAGCACCCACATCTATGGTATTTAAGAGCCTCAAGAGCATTAATCACATTCCCTTCCCACAACAAGCCGTGGAAGAGTTATTACCCTGCTCTTCTGATGAGAACTGAGAGGGAGAGATCCAGCTAAAAGGATCTATCACTGGGTGCTTGCTCTGGGAAGCCTATTAGTTGGATTTTTTTTAGCATACTAAGCTTTATAGCCATTTATACATCTCAAGCACAGCTCCAATTGATTTCCCTGACAGACCTGGATGCTCAATGTATCTGCAAATCAAACTTTTGCCTCAAAGTGATCAAGAAAGGAAGGACACAAAAAATAATGACCACCTGGGGGACATTTGGCTGAAAAGACTTAGTGGCACTGACCAGGAACTCAGGTAAAGGCAGAATTACATTTAATTTTTTCAAGCACCTTTACCATGACCTCATCTTTTCACTCCTCACAGTCCCTGCTTTGTTTGTTGTACACCTTTCAATTTCTGCAATCAAAAGCACAGAGGTCCTCTGGACAAACAGCCTTCTACATCACCTCTATCCTCTGAGGAAAATGAGACACAATTGCTTTGGGGAAAATAGTATGTGATCACATAATTAAAGACTACATCATAATGCATATACACAAAGGAGGTTAATTAAAGTTGCCTGTGCATTTCTTAACTCCTAATTCCATTCTCTGTAATCATGCTGACTCCATAACCATAGCCATTTGAGTTTGGAGAGTAAATGACAGCTGCAGTAAATTTCCATTCTTTATGTGGCCCAGTCACTAAAAGAAAATAAGAAGATTTTGCCAACAGCCTTTACAGATATTTGCTGACAGCAGAGTTATGCTGAGATTCAAGAATTAGAGATTCCATCCCATGTTCTACAGATGAGGATTCCCCTCCTGGAAAGGCCTTTTAAGGCCATGGCTTCTAAATATTTCCCACTCCGTGTGGTCCCCTCTAGCCTGTCACTTTGCTGGATAGGTCTCATAGCCCAGCTCCAGTCTCCTCACCTTTTCCAACATCACATTCCAGCCCAGCTGCCACTGCTAACAACCATCACTGCAGGTTGATATTTTACAGCATCTGGAGGGAGCAGATATGTCCCTTCCAGCCCTGTGATATTCACCATGAGAAAAGGCAAGTTAAATAAAAATGAGTAAGCTAATAAAAAGGCTCTCCTGGTTAAAAGCTAAGTGATTACAGCGGCTATATCAGATTGCAAATGACAGAAGCATCTCGTAAAAGAGTCACCACATGCACACATACATCAAGAAAGCAAGCAGAAAGGCTGAGCTGTTTATAAATCTACCATAGAGAAAGGGATCCACGAGGGGATCAGTAACTCTCTTCACAGAGCTCTTAAGCTAATTCTTCCAGTCTCCAAAGGGCTGCATCAATTTTAATGACACAGCTATGATCCTTCCAAACCATGAGCATGATTTCAAGGAGGTTCTGATCAATGCAGTCTCCTCTTAAGACTTCAAATACCTGCACACATACCTCCACATGCTGTCTGGCATGCATACAGCTTGAGATTGAAGGCTTCTGAGAAGCACCAAATAAGCAGACACAACACTGAAAAAATTTCTACCATGCTGCAAGGAGGGAAGAAATGGGAGAAATGAGGCTGTACTCTGTGCTTAGAGGAGAAACAGGAACACTGTTTTTTTCAAAATTGACTTTTACTAAGCAAATAAGGTGGGCACACACCAAATAAACCTGTATGTAGGAAATTTCCTCTCTGATGCTCACCCTGAGCAGTGCCACTGCCCATCCTCACCATGCTCACTGTTCATGCCCACACACTGAGCGCTGCTCTCACTGGGAAAGCAGAAACCCCTGGTTCTCACATGACACATGGAAAGTGCTAACAGCAAGGCCCAGGAGATGAGACTTTTCTAAAGTCACTAAGGACTCCACAGGCTTCTCTTAGCTGGGGTGACTGACAGCAGGGTCTGAAAGACTAGAGCGCTTAAAGCTCTTTCTAAGAAGGTATCAAAAAAGGTGCAATTGCAAACTTCAAGAGTTACTTTCAAAAGTATTGCCCCTGAACTATCTCTTCAAAGTTTTCTTATTTAAAATTAGATCTTCCTCTTTCAAACCATTTTCTTTTGAATCTCAATCCATCCTGAAAATGAGCCTCGTCCAATTTTCACCACTAAATGCTGATTCTCATTATCACAACTCTCATTTGGATAACACACTACTACACATTACTGCACACTGACATACAACACTGCTTTGAGTCCAAGTTCTTATTATTAACCTTAATGACCAAAAAGCCATGAATAGAAATAAGTCTGTGCTATATGCTAACAATCAAATGATCTGTAGAAAACTGGCAAAACTACATCAAATGGAAATGCCTCATCTCTACTAATATCAAGTATGTTAAAGGAAAACAGGAATCAATGTGTTTTATCTTACACCTATATATGCTGATGCACACATGCATTCTCCTTCAGAATATGCACATGTAGGGATATGTATATAACATATACATACATGTTATACACAGCTTTATATAATGTATATTATTATATACCAACTGTAAGAGTCTCCAAATCACATCTCCACAACACACTTCAGAGATGAGGAGCTTTTGTCATTCTTATGTGAAAACAACTCAAGTTAAGAGTGCCCACTACAGAGTGCCCAGATTTCACATGGGCCAGGACCATTTGTTCCAAGACAGTTCTCCTTGAGCTTCTGACAGAGGCAGCAAGAAACTTTACCTCTGCCAAGCTGCCCTAAAAGACTGCCCTTCCTTTTCCTGCAGGCTTCTAATTAATTTTTGAATTAATTAGAAATAAGGTCCTGTGGGTAATCTGGCAGTCCCAACTCTCACCCTGAAAACACATCACCATCTCCTACCCTCCAGCTGGTTTTCATGGCCTGGACACCAACTTCCTTATTGTGTAACTTCACATTGCCACCTGCCCAGGGCACCTCTTCTCTGTATGCCACTGGGGCAGCTCCTTTCACTCCTGTTTGGATTTCACTAGCAGGAGTTTGGGGCTAAAAGAGAAAGTTCTGATTCCCAATCCTATGACCTGCACCAGAAGGGGCCTCGGTCCTTAGGAGAGCAATGGTGAGAGATGCTCTTGCTGGGCAGTGTCCATGCAGACAATTTTTACTGACACTTAGGAACTTTTCTGAACTTCAAGGCTCCCTGACAAGACTGCAGTATTAACACAACTTTGACTGTTTTGAACAGATTTTTCAAGGGAATCTAACCATATTTTCAAATCTTACCTATTTTTAATATGAATAAAACAATGCTTTGTCAAACCTAATACAGAGAAAGATGTGATCAGGTTTTTTGACGTTAAAAAAAAATTTAAAATATTACCCCAAGACAGAAGAGCTGACAGGGAAGATTTCAGCTCAAACAATGAAATACTAGCAAAGCTGTAAAACCTTTGAAAATAGGAGCTTGTAATAAAAAACATTAGGCAACTTTAATTACAGTTGTTTCTGCCTGTGTAGTTGCCTATAGTAACTCTCCTCTAATACCAATTTCTTTATGAAAAGATAATTAAAAAAAAAATCCAAAGTGAAATTTATACTAAAATATACATATCTAGGAAAAACTTAAAAAAAAGAATAAGAAAAATTATCTTATATATCATTAAACAAGTACACAAATAAGACTTGTCTGTGTATATTAACATATTTCAAAGTAAAATGAAGTATTAGTCTATGGAGAGGAATTTCTACAAAAAAGAAAAACCAGCAAGGATCCAAGAGAGTTAAGAAAATAAAATGAAATGTGTTAAATCACTGCCTTCATTTTTTGATTGTATGATCCCATTCCTGTAAAGAGGAGAATCTGCCCCTCAGGACTCGGCTCTGAAAGGTGGGAATCTGTAAAGACTCCAGCCTTTCTCTGTATCATTATTTTTCATTATATTTACACACTCAGTTGCCAGTACAGTCTCTATTGTGCAATAGTTAGAATCACAAAACCTGCATTGCAAAGGTTTGCATAAAAATTAATTAGCTTTCATACTCCAGAGAGTAGGGATCCTCCAGGTCACCATGGAAGCCACTGGAGATGCAACCACAGCTGCTTCAACACTGGAGCTCATTCTCCAGCTCAACTTTCCCCCTTCACCAGCATAATCAACTTTGGTGATAAAAAGGAATTGTTGCATCAACTCTTTTACAAGACTGACACAAGCAGCTCCATTCACTGCAACAACACTTCTAAAGCAGCTAGGAGCTCACATCAGAGGCTCAAGGAAATTATTTACATTAACTGAAAGAGAAGCAATCAGAAATAGCACAAATTACTTCACTATCATTTAACAAGTGATGTTTGAGTTTCATCCCACCAGAAACTGCAGTGCCAATGAAAGAAGATGCTCCCAGACTTCTGCTTCCAAGGAAGTGGGAGACACCTTTCTATTGGCCATAACATCAGGAGAAACAGGTTTTAGAAGTGAATGAAGGACACACGACACACCAAACATAGAGAAGAAATGTTCTGCAAGGACATGCCTCCCCCCACGACAGCACACACAATGCATGTTAACTCTGCAAACTGCAAGAGTGGCCAATGTTTCTTACATCGTTCAGCTGCTTATTGCGGGCTGGGATGAGGGTACTGCTTAGTTGTTTATTCCCTGCCTTTAATGCTGCATCTCTTCTTGCTTGCTCAAGCAGAACTCTCGCTCGTTCTTTAAGTTCTTCCTGTCTTGACAACATACGTTGCTTAAAAATAAAGAAATATAATTAACAGCAAGGCAGCCTCAGGGCACTGAAGGTTTATACAGTAGTTAATAGCCAGCGGCCTTCCTATACAATACAGGTCAGGACCCACATGAATTATGTCTTCATGAGGTGACAGAGCATTTATAGAAATGAAAAGATGATCAAAATGCAAAAAAAAAAAAAAAGTTGTAGTCCTTTATAATGTAAATTCGAGTTCTCTTCCTTCCCCTTAAAACTTAATTTCTATCAACATTTAATGCCTTTAAACTGCAACTGTGGAAAAAACCCAAATGGCTTCACAGAAGCCATGTCAAACGTGCTGTGTTTACTTATTTACTTTAATATGTATGCAAATATGGCTACAACAAAAATGCTTTGTTGGCTACTTATATGGGTACCACTCACTTATAACTTAAACTGAACACAAAGAAGCTGGGTACAAGGCAAAAAACCCTCCAAAAATATCTGCTTCTACTGAATTCATGAATATGCACAAGTCCCTTCTTACAAAAGACTGAGCCTACTTTAAGAGCAGAAATATCAAAAGGGGGTTCTGCACAGACAACACAAGAACATGAGCAGACACACTCCCAAGGGCTGGTTTCTTAGTCAAGGTCAACTATGAAGAGTGGGAAAATGCATCTCCAGGCCTTTCCATGGGCCAGGGCTGGGACAGGCGCTGCCTGCTGTGCTCCTGCAACAACCACGTGGAAATGGAGGTGGTTGACTCTAAGCAACAACTGAGTGTAGGTTCAGAGGGAGCCTCACATCTGAGATTTTATTGCCATATGCAAATGTACCAATAATTAACAACAAAGAACTGCCTTTAAAGTCAACTCCTGCTTTTTCTTGGCCTGTAACACCTTTGTCCATGAAAATCTTCATAGAGAACAAATCCTGCCTCCTCCTGCTCTTTTATTCTGTATGGGCCAAGCTGTTCCTTTTTCATCCAGTACACAAAGAAGATGATGATGATGATGATGATGAGGATGATGATTAGAAACCTCACAAGACTTCATTGATTAAAGGAAAGAAATTAGTTGACTCTGGAACCTATATTCGGCCATTATCACTCATCTATAGACTGCTTTCTCTTGCAATAAAATCATCTTTACGGTGCTTACTCAGAAAAAAAGTCCCATAAAAATATTTGAAGCAATTCATACTATCAGAAGATTAGATATATTCTTTCCTTACCAGAGCTAATGGCACAAAGCCCAAACTCAAGAAAATTCTTCACAAGGGTAAAATTATAAGCTTATTTTGGCATTTTTGTAAGTGGAGGTGTTAACATGTTTTACATATTTTTATGATTATATGATTTATTGATAATACTCAGCATATATATAATATTCAACTTCTACTCTCACAATAAATCTGCAAGGTAGGTGGGCAAACACTGTTATCTTTATAGAAAGGAAAATGATATTGTGTTGAAGTAACATGCCTTAGGCCACTCAATGGAAAGCAGCATAATTTAGCAGTCTGGAGTTTCTACCTCACCATACTGGCTACGTTCATGAGACTCTGTGGTTTCCCAGACAAGATTCTGAATTACCTTTAGTAAATTTTAAGGTATTCAAAGCTTTTTATTTCCTAATGAATTGATATCTATTTCCAGTCTTTGCTTCAGTATGCAACACTCAGAGGAAATGAGCTGCAACAGACAGTGGCAAAAGCTTTGGAGCCATCTTTGAGATAGTTGAGAACACAAATTTCTTTAATTGGAGAGAGATTGGAAAGATCAACAGCGGGACAATTTCTGTAAATTTTTTGTGTAATGATTGTTTTGCAGCATCACCTACTTCTCAGGCAAAATATTTATTGCCCAAAAATACATTGCTCACCTCATCATTTATGCTGAAGACTTGGTGTAAATTACAAACACAGAGAAAGAACTTGAACGGCACCTCCATCCTAATTCACAGACACAAATGTCTTACCTGGGCTGTTTTAGCAGTTTGATCTGCATGATTTAAAGCTGCTCTGGCATCACTGTCAGAATCAGATTCTGTTTGCCTCGGAGAAGCATGTGGTTTCTTTGCAAGATCTGTATCCATATTATAGGAGTATCCTGGCTTAGAAGTAGGAGATAAACTTGGTTTTGTGACAGGTGAACTGGGATCTGCTCTTTTGCTCTCTGTGGATCCTATACATCCCAGCTTTTCTTGCTCCGAGAAACCAGGGGTACTGTCTAAGCTCTGGTGTCTCTTCTTGTTGTTATCTTCACAAGCAACTGTGGGAGACATATCCTCCTTTTGATCACTGACATGTGCTAAGTCACTCAAGTCTAAAGTGTCAGTTATCAGCAATTTCTTCCTTCCCAACACAGGCTGCACTTGTGTTGCATCTGTACTGCTACACTTCCCGATTTCTTCCGACGCGGAAGTCCTCCCGGAGCTCTGCTGGGATTTCTGCGGATCCGTGTCACTTCGAGTCCTGCGTGAGGAAGGGGAAGCTGTGCTTGGGCTCAAGTGGTCATCGGGAGTCTGATGCTCGCTCTCGGATTCGCCGACGCCGCTGTCGTTGACGAACACGGAGTCGTCCTGCGAGGCGAAGTCGGCCAAAGCGCTGTCCGGGGGCTGCAGCTCGGGCTCGCGCTTCAGGTCGCTCAGCTCCGCGTAGAACTTCTCCTGGTCCACAGAACTGTTGGTGTCCGTCTCGTAGTTGCCCACTTTGTATGTGCTCTTGCTGCTGTTCTCCTCTATCTGAACCACGTTCAGCTCCTGGCCGCAGAAATGTGCCCTTATCTGATAGAGATAGGTCATAACAGTCAGTTTGTCAGGGATGGCCAACAGAACCATGTCCGAAGGCTCCAGCAGTCGCGATATTCCCAAGCTGGCAAACCCGTCGTAGGCCTTTGAAGACAGACAAAATAAAGATCAGAGTGTGGCAGTTTCTTACCCATCATAACATCTCAAAAATGCAAGTGGAAGTTTCGGTCAAAATAAGCAAACCTAAAACACATTAAATATTACAGGGAGAACATGGCTCTGACTCTGTTACTTATTATTCTTTTGGCTTCATTATAGTCATTACTACTTTTTGGTGCACCATCCAACATCCAGCTCATTGATTTGTCCTGATGGCTTCTACACATGTCCCAGGACATCTTCCGAGCAAAGCAGACTGAGAGAACGTAACCAGCAAAAACACTCAAATAGCATTTTTTAACATATTTTTAACATACTTCAATGCCATACTATACTAAAATCTTTTCTTACTCAAAATTGTGAGACTTCTATGAGTAAACAGCTCTTCATGAAACTGCAGCTTGAAAGCCCTTCTTTTTGCACTAGGAAACCCTACCAATATCTTAAATGGTTCTCACTCAAGTAGCAGGAAACAATCAAACAAAAAAAGTCTAAGAGCTGGACCAGAAAAAAAAGGAACTCGGGATGGCTTTTTAAGATAAGGAACAAAGATATAAGAAACACGACACTAATCCATCTTGAGCTTTATCATTGATGATCAACCTTCTGCGTTCTATTGGTCATGTAATTGCAGTGATTCCTGCTGATGAAAAACTATGTCCAGATAGTCAAAAGGAACACCACCACAGATTACTTCACACTAGACATAAATCACATTAATCCATCAAGCAAATGCATTTTAAAAACATTTGTTGATGCTAAATGTATAAGAAAGAGAGAGTGAAAATCATTCCCATTTCACTTTACTTTCTAAAAGCAAAACAGTTGCAAGCCTCCCACTTTGTGAGGCCACATTGTCTTCTTTTACTGCTGGCCCTTTAAGTGAGTGGGCTTGGTGCATCAGGTTTTTCTAGTTTTGAAGAATTAAAGCCGTTTCTCAATTTACAATTAATTATTACTATCCTGGATTAACCTTGGAAGACAATATTGTGTTTCAAGGAAGTCTTTAAAAGGCCTCCTGTTAGCGTAGATGCACTCAGTTAAAGCATGTGGGCTTCTCCTCCCCCAGGAATCCTGCAGCTCCTTTTCAGCATCTCCTGAAGGGCCTTACAATGTTCACAGTGGATCCTACGCTATTTTGAACAAAAGCAGATGCTAAATTTAAGACATGGATGAGAAAACTGTCCTTTCACAAGGAAACAGTTACACACATCACTGGCTTCAACTCTTGAACTTTACATTTTTTCCTTAATTTCTTTAGTTTAAAAAGAATAGAGAAAAAAACTCCAACAATTATGTGGGGTTTTTTTTTAAATCCTCTTGGTTTTTATATTACTAAGAATTCAACAGTGAGACAGAATGTGGGGCTGGGCTGGCCTGCTCCTGGCAGACCCAGATGTTTTGTTTGCTCTGAGAAAAAGAGGCTCTCTCCTCCTCCTTGCAATGGCATTCCCTACTCAGTGGTCCAATAGTTTTTGTTTCAGCTGCTTTTCAAACTTTGCTTCCAAAACCTGGAATTTATCTTTCCGAAATTTTTCATGCCTCCTCTCATGCTCAGGTATAACTTTCCAAAGCACTTTAGGTGAAGTATTTTTTATATAATTATAATAAATGATTCACAGAGTTTATCTAGACACAGAAATAGTCTGAATAATTCATTATTAAGCTCTTCTGGGGATCTCCCCATGCAAAATGATTTGGCCTAAAATCATTGCTGGTATTTGGTGTAGTATTTCTTGGGAAGGTTTATTATGATGAGAGACTGTTATGGCATTTATAAATACAGAGGTGTGCTTAGATATAGGAGCAGCAGTGGCAAACATGACTGGTGTATTTGCTGGTACAAAACTCCAGATGGAGCAGAACAGCAGCAAAATAATAGGTGGGAGGCAATGGCAGCAAGCTGGATGGTAGAAGAGGGACAGCTGCCATTTACAGCATCCTGGGAAACAGAGTAGGAGGAGCAGGATCAAGCTGACTGTGGAGGAGAGGGAGACAAGATGGGTGGGACTGAATAGACATGAGGAGCAGAGAGAGCAGCAATGCAGGGATTTGGGTGGCAGCCTAAGGCATGGCAGTGAGCAGCAATGATGGATGCTCATACCACAGCAGAAACAGGCTGGGCACGGACACACAGCGAGCCACCCGTGCTGTCTGTGGAGTAAAGGTAATGCCAGGAAGTGCTGTTTGCAAAGTGGGTCAGTGCTGATTCAGTGGCATAAATAACTTGTTACCTCACACTGCAGGTAGTGGGAGTCACCATCTGAAGAATGACAGGACTTAAGGACAGGCACAGCAGCCAGGGCAGCCAAAGCCCATAGACATGACTTGACCTAAACTCCTTTTATACCCTCAATTTCTTATTCTTATTCTTTCTGTGCTAATAAAACTAAATTCTATGAGTATCTCCCAGGGTCTGTAAAATTAAGGTGAGGACAGTGTTTCAGGTCTCAGGAAAGGTACTTGCTTAGAAGTAACACTACAGCAGGACTGAATTTGGAATGATGGATATTCTCAGTACAGCTGCAATCACTTTTTGTTGGCTGCTCAGTTCTTCTGGTGATGCCTGGGATTAAACACAGTTATTTCCTGCTGATGCCTGACACCTATTCCCCATCCCCTCTCATTCTCATCCACATTTTTGCTTCTCTCCTTTCAAAGTACACTAGATATGTAGATTGGCATGCCAATGTTCTACAGACAGTAGCTCTAGAAATAGCAATTGTGTGTTCTGGATGTGTCCATATAGCACTATGTGATGGGTTGCTCTTCACTACTAGAAAAGCTGGGAGTTTCCTGATATTCCAGCATATTTATAAATTCATCATATTTCTAATTAGTTTGTAACATAGTATTAACAAAGAAAATTTTCCAAGTCAAATTATTTTTGTCAAACACAGGCATAACTCAGCCCCAATTTTTGCAAATATTTACTACTCTGCATGTTTAACTCTGCTTCTACATTATCCTGCTGATGCCAACAAGCATCTCCTACACATGCAATTAGATCTGTTCTTATGACTTTGTGGAATCAAATTGTAGAGGTAAGCATGAACACCTATTATAAAAATACTAACTCCCGTTTCAAGGTAAGGAATATTTTTCATTTTGACTCAATACTACCCCTGTAAATCTGAATTCTCCTATTTAAATGTATAATTTAAAAGAATTCCCTTTAAAAATGGGATATTTTATTAAGATGATCACTCAAGTTCAAATGTATTGAGGAATTTGTTAGAAATGGCCAAGAACTGGGGAGCATCATGAAAATAAGAAGTGCCAATTGAACATCCAAAAGATATCACCACATGATAAATGAACCAAGCTTCTCTAAACAATGACTAAAACCAGAAATTCATTATTAGCAAAATACTGTTGTGCCCTTCTACTTCTCATTCCTTCATCTTGTCTAAGATCCAGCCCAAGTCTTGTTTAGTAGCTTATATTTTTAAAGTGCAGGACATGTTATGAGTGAGACAAAATATTTTTAATGCTGATAAGGAACTATAGTGCCAGTATGCTGTAATTTTAATAAATTTTCCCTTAATTTAAATTTTATTATTATTTAATAATAATCAAATGGACATATTAAATCACATTAACTGTTTAACACTACTAGGAAGGTAATATGAATAGTTAGCTATATCTGAGATTTAAGTAGAAGCACAACTCTTTAGACCAACTGGGAAAGTATCCCTGTAATGTTTGTAATTTTCTCAAAGATAATCCTGGTTTCTCTTTTGTTCCTGATAGAAATTTGAATTTCTAATGTGCACCAAAAATACCTTCCAATTCAGACTGATGCCAATGTAGTAGTTGTTTGGGATTTTTTAAATATATGTATATTCAGGAGACTAAGCCTATTTATCTATCTCCCAATGAAGTCTTTTTCTTTTTTTAAATTTACTGACAAGCTGATTGACAGACATCAATTGGGATCCATCAGCACAAGCACCACAGGCAGTATTCCAATCATTTCCCAACTCTGTAACACACTGACATATTGGCCAAGATCAGATGTCACAGGTAAATACCCTTTTTTATTCAGCATCAGTGGCAGCACCCAACTGGCAAGTGGTTGGTGTGTATTATAAAGAACCTCTGATGACATGCCTTTTTTAAGAGTGCATTTCCATCCTTAATTATACCCAATATTTGCTCTGAAACAGTCGTTAAGAAATCTTAAGATTTCCTCATTTTTTTAAAAATTAAAATACAAACAAGGTCATGCACTTCTAAGATATATACTCTTATGGGTTAACCTTTAATCTATGGTTTTCCTTTTGGGGAGAGGGAGAGGCAGAAAAACATTGGAAAAAAAAGAAAAAGAACTGCTTCAGACAAAGAAAATCATCCTATTCATCCAAAGATGTTATTTTAATTGGTTAGGAGGAATCATTGTCAAATGTGTTACATATCTGCATGGAATTTCTAGGCAGCCATTGTTGGCAGTGCTGCATTCACTCCAACCAAGGGCACACGGGGTTATCTGGCAGAACTGTGTGAGACCAGGAAATAAATCTGCAGGAAGCAACTGAGATACTCAGGGTAGCTGTCAGGCAAAGGCTGGCAAAGTGATGAAAGAAAAAAACTGCACAATAATAACAATCACTATTTCTTCAATTCTGGGAACTATATCCTGTTAGAGACAGGCTAAAAAGTTCCCTGTTTGCCATCACAGTTTCACAAAGAAAAGATGACTGATCATACTGCTAACATTTTTAATTAATAATCTATTCTTTCTTTTTTATAATCCAGCTTAATTAGGCCAGACGCTCAACAAAACTTGAAGTACAAAAACATATGGTCACAGAAAATACTGTGATGCCACAGATAATCCACTTAGGTCATTGTAAGTCCTCCTATTATTATGAAAAAAAATATCATCAGCTAAATACTCATTAGATAGGAGCTGCTCAGAGATATTTCATTATTTATAATACTTAAGTACTAAATTAAAGACAAGTAACTCCCTGTTTAACACATAAGTGTGCAGGTACATTAAAATATAAACAAAATGAATTTTAATAAAGCACTTTGATAAATTCCATGTAAGTAAATAATACTAGATTGTAGATATGTTTGCTATATAATATTGAACTTGGTAATTTATTTAAAGTGTATTTTTATACCTTCATCCCAGTTAAATTTAGTGCCTTTTAAAGCAGTATAAAAATAAAATCACAGCTTTAAGAAGGCAGATACTTAAAACAATTTTCAGATGATCTTCAGGAACAATTTTATTATCAGTGACTCACATGAAAATTGTAATTTCTAAACATGTCTCTAGGGCCCAACTGAAGCTTGTAACATATCTAAAATAGTGAGCAGAAATAAACAGTCTTCCAGTGATCCCCAAACTGAATTCCTGCTTCTTCCAGAGAAACTTTCTACATCTTGCACCTACAAAGACTGGTTTAAAGCAGTTGCACAGCACAAGGCTATTAACTATTTTGCTAGCATTTAATTTATTTGTAAAGGAATATGTCAACACCTTTTATCCTAAACCTCCCATGTTGTGCACACTACTTCATTCAGCTGATGCACTGTAAGAGTAGGTGTAAAATTCCGTCTTTAAAAATATAACAATCACCATCAAAACAACATCAACCGTGCCCAGCTCCCAGAGCCTTGTTAAAGCAACAGCAAGAGAAGCCTTGTGTACCACAGTCCAAGAGCAGTTACATTTTTCATTCTCTTAATTACGTGGCTGATTGGAAAAACCAGAGCAGTGCTCACAGAAGGCTGGCCAGGCCCCTCCTCTGTTCTCACACTTAATATAGGCCATACAAATATTAAACTCTAATGCCAGCCCTGCACTTGTTGTGAATGTTAAAACCATGACAAACTTGAGTCAATAACACATCCGATCTGAACCGCGGGAGGCCGAATACCTTCTGTGAGCCACAGTTATGACCTTACAAAACAACCATACTTTCTCAAAATTAATAAAAACCTGCAGTGAAGTCAAAATTGAGGCTATGGTTTTGTTTTTGGGTTTTGGTTTTTTGCCTGGCAGTTCTTACCTTTTTGTTGTTCTCTTTAATATCTTGAGGATTCAGGGACTTGTAGTCACTGAGGGGGAAAATGGCACAGTGGGTATATACAGCATTTGATAAAAGCAGCAGTTTTAAAACAAACTAAATCTAAAAATTTGACATACAATAATATCATACAGTAACTAGCAATTTCACAGCAATTCAATCAACAAAACTAATAGTGTGGAAAATTAAAGGAATAAATAAATAAATAAACAAACACCGATTACATGTTTCATTGCCTGAAGCTCTCCATCTAAAAAAGAAGTTAAGGCAGGGACTAGAGGCCAGCCTTGACAACCAAATTTACCAGGAGGTAATCCGTCCTTGTCAGCATACAAAGAGCTTATTCCTCTCATCTCATTTCAACACTGGCGCAATTCTCATAATCATCTTGAAGTCAGTTCTTTGTATAAGATTAAGAAGAAGAAAAACAAATCACAGAGAGGGGAGAAATAATTGTTTATGCAACAAGGGAGAGCAAAGAGGTCACAAAGTTTGAGCATTCATAAATCTGGTTTCTTAGAAAGGACGGTTCCCTGCTTGAAAGCAAAGGGTGAAAACAGTTCAGCACCTAAAACACACTGGTATTTGATTTTCAAGTTAAAAAATTGTTCAGTATTTCTATGAGAGTTAGCTTATGCAGGCAAAGAGTATACCACTTACATTAGGTCTGGTCTAAAGTGATGTAATATTGCACAAAAGGATAAACCGTTTCTCCACGACGTGGTGAAATTGGTGATTTTCACTCCCCTATAGTTTTTTGTAACTTCTTTGCACCACACGAGCAATGACTGACTGGCATTTGGCTTTCTCCCCAAAACAGGACTTGGTATTGGGCTTGGCTGGAAAAAAAAAAAAAAAACAGAGGAAAAAAAAAAAAAGGAAAAAAAGAGAGAGAAGATAAAAGAATTTAATGGAAGACGAGAATTAACATTAATTGACCCAACTAGATGATCTGTATCCTTTGATGTGAGTTTAGCTCCTTCACAGCTGTCAGTTTACAATGACTGTAACTTGCAAAAGACACAAATCGTGAGTTATTATCTACAGTTGTTGCCTTAGGCACTTGTCTCCCAAGGATGCAGATATACAGGATTCCAGATCTACACGGGGAAGAGGCCAAGAATTGTACCAGTGGAAACACCCGTGCTGAAACACGGCACAGCCCTGCACAGCCCGTGACACACAGCCTTGAAAACACTTCCCAAAATGCAGCCATGGAAAAGTATCCCCACGAGCCCTTTCACAATCAAAGTCACAACACAGGATTGATGAATTCCTCTGGTACAGGCTCCAGAGGAGAGTTTTGGTGCTCCTTCTGTGCAATTGCATAAAGGTAATTATGGCACCGTGTTTCTGAACAGCCACTTCCAACCGAACCCGAAGAGCTGCCTCTTCCAGGCTTCAGCTTTTCTATGTGGAAAAGGAATTTCAGATGAAAACTCTTACCAGAACGTGGTTTCTAACAAGTGTCATTAGCTAACAACCATTAGATCATCATTAGCTAATAATGACCATTTCCAAAAAAGGTTATTTTGACTCTTTTAGTAACGTTTTTGTGGGCATAAAGCAAGAAATAAAATAGAACACTTCAGGCATTTGGCATTTGTCAGACTATCCGCTGCTCCTCAAATTCAGCATTCTGATTGCAGCAGCTGCTTTCAAGACATACACACTTCCCTAGAAAAATACTGTCACTTTAAAAACTTCTCAGATCTAATCAAACAGGCAGAATGTGACTGATGTAAATCCTATGTTTGATTTACAGTGAAAGAACTGAGATCCCCTATTCTTTCAATGTAATATCATTTAAAGCATATATACAAAACAAACAAGCTCTTGATGCACTTTAGAGCTAGAGAGCTCCCAAATTAAGACAAATTAAGAGCAAGTAATTTACTGTATCACAGCCACTTTATGGTCAAACGGATTTACTTGTTATTGTCTATTTGTGAAAGACCAACGATGCCCCCCCTTGACTGAAGCCTGTCAGTGCTCAGCAATTAGCTGCTATCAACTCATTTGTTTTCAATGCTTCTGGGGAAAAAAAAAGTGCAGAGCTGGGGAAGTAATTTTTCATTTACTGTCAAATCAGCCCTAAAAAGTTGTTGCATAAACACACTACCTCCTCACCAGACAGAAGCACTGCTAACTCATTTGCAAAGTGCAAAAGGTATACCTTGCTGAGATTATTTTTTTTTAAACTCCACATCATATGTACAAAATAACTTGTTAGAAAGTGCTTAGGTTTTGTAATCCTGTCAACAATTCAAATCAGCATGAACAAATCCATTAACAACGAGACAAATATCTCCAAATACACTGAATTAACAGCTTTAACAGGGATATACAAAATAGGGAAGGAAAAGTAGCAATAAATTATAAACTTTACCACGCACAAGATTTTAATCAGAGAAACAAATATTGCATAGGAGCTGTTACTTCAGATTCAGTGAAGTAATTAAGATGGCGCTTTTCTCTTGTTTTCTTTACAACTTGAAGCAAAATCTAGTAACTAATCATTGACCTCAAATTTAAGGTGCTACGTTACTTAAAATATATTTCCTATTACAAGTTACAGACATGGAAATAGCACTACTGAGAGATGTATTCAATGAGAGGAAAAAACCAAAACAACATTATCAAATAGTGGAAAAGTGATATTTTAACAAATTATTAATGCAAAAAGCTACTTCTTCAAATCATAGAGCACTACTTACCAGATATATTAAATGTAAATTATAAAGGCTTAATAGTTGTTGCTGAAACTCTCAACAAAAACGGTAAATTTTCCAGTCACCACCTAAACACTTTCTTGTTAACACTGAAATTGCCTTAGGCAATATTGCCATTTAAATTACTTTAATTACTTATCTAACAAACTGAAGATGTAGCTGAATTTAAAACCAGATTTTACAGAAGGAAATACAAAAGTAGTAAACCAATAAATAAGGCAGAATTTCATACTTCATTTAAAAATGTATTCTAAAATTATCAATGTTTAAAAAGACGGACTGCAGAATCCTTGAAAATCTGCAGCTTTTTTCTGTGTTTTTCTTTCTACTTATGTTAGATTTTCTAAAAGCACTTTTTCCAGAATACAGAAGATTTAGGACACGCATAACGTGCATAACACGTACAATCTTCTCTTCTCTTACCTGATAAAGCAGAAATTGTATAAGGTTTTCTTTCCACACTTATTAGTCCGTGTTTTTTGATAAAGGTGAAGTTAATACCATGACAATGTTATGCTCCTAATCACCACCTGCGTCAAAGCTTTCGTTATTTAATCTATGATAAAAGCATTCAACTCCAGACACAATGGAAATACAGAAGTAAAGGCAGAACTGTATGCGAGCACTTGACAGGCCTTCAGAGGAGTTTACAAATATTAGTTTTAGTTTCTTTTTCATGTGTGTGTGAAAAACCATCATGCAAAACATTTTCTTTCAATATTTGTATGTTGGACATATTAATTACTGGCTTGGTGCAAACACAATTACTACCAAGTGCCTATTTCTAGCTCTACATGATTGGTAGTAACTAATCAGATGAAATGAAAATTTAATAACCTTTTTCTTACATCATTCTTTTCAGCACTGACTACACAATTCTTCTAAACGACACAGCAGTCACAACTTGCCTTTTTGAGCTCAAAAGCCGAAGTCCCTGCGAACTCGGCTGGAAATGCCACTAGAAAGGCCAAGATATCCACAGCAGATTGCCAGAGCTGCTCACTGATCAACAGGTCATGGAATCCAACACAACTGGCTTCTGTCCAGCCGTGGAGCAGCGCACGGCGAGCGCGGAGGTTCCAGAGCTCATCCCTCACAGGGTAGCTCAGATCTAAACACAGCATCATGAGGATGGATTTATCAGCTGGAGTCAGCATTGGCTTTGGGATATCTTCGGTTCACACTCAACAAAAGCCCTGAAGTCTCTATTCTTCTTTTTACACATTCTGGAAGCTCAGCTGATATGTTTTATAGTGTATGCATTTTTTCTCTTGGGAGATTATCCCATCAGACCATTATGTTAACAAGAGGACAATAGCTTCAAGTATTAGGCTGCATACCCACACTTAAAAATATTCAAATAGCTGGTTTTGCTGCTCTGAGGAACTCAGCACGAGGCACAGTGATGGCTCACATAGCAAGGATTGAGTTGCATCTCTGACACAGCCCAACACTCAGGAGAAGAAAATCAAGACAGGAACTGTGATGAGAACATGGAGCTATGGGACGGTGACACAGCCAGGATGAAGACTGTAGGGGCTCAGACTGAGGACCTCAAAGGCTTGTAGGCAGGTTGCATGGGGATAGAGGTGTTTAAAGAAAGCAGGAGTGTTGAAGCCCATAAGAGAAAGATGCTGAGAGGAGTAAGGGGAAAAAAAAAAATTTGTAATCTAGGTGAAACACTTACATGGTTTGGGTTTTATATTAATGAATGAACACAACTCCTAGAAGAGGAAAGGAGCTGAGACAACCACCCAGGACTGGTAATTAACTGCAGCAGAGGAAGCTCAGATTGAGCTCTCTCAGACTGAGATAGGGCTAAAAATTCAGAATAGGGAAGACCTACAAACAATGAACAAGCAAGTTTTTTTCCCTCAAGAGGCAAGTACAGACACTGGCCTCTAACTTATTTGACTGAGCAAAATAAAGGGGATTTTCCCGTACCCCTATCAAAACCACGACGCTGTCTGGGCTCACAGAAAATTGTGCAACCATTAAAATGCAAGGTAAGGTAAATGAAAGTAAGGCACAAGTAGGTGAGTGAAAATGTGCAGCATGTGGCTGGATATAGAAGTCCAGGAAACTCAGCTGAACTGAACAGTCTGAAAAGCTGTATAAAGGTGCAACAGAATCAAGACACCAAATACATTTCAGTCAAACAGGTAACTTTATACCCTCAAAATGATATTCTAAAATTTTGTTTTTTAAACAACACAGGACTTCACCCATAGGAATGTCCCATTAGCCTGGGAATATTAGAATTTGAATATGGCTCATTTAATAGAATTTATGCCTTTGACAAGGTCTGTATGTGTCCAACATGCATTCAGTTTTGTTTATTCTGGGCTGTGGAACAGTCTGGGCATAAGTCAAGAAGTGCTATCAGGAATTTCAAATACAATATGGAAAGAGTCTACAAAGATAGAATGGAACACTTTCTGTTTTATTCCAAAAATGGAGAAAACATCCTCATGACCCAGTTGTGCTGAGATGTTCTTTACTTAGGGTAGTTAGGTATTTTTTACATAGCAGGTCACCATAAGATTACAATTTAGTGACACATCAAAATACAAGTGGCATTGCTCTTTGCTTCTAATAAGGGAAGATCATGTATGTATTAGAAAATACACATTTCCTTGAAAGAAATGTTAGTTCTGCTATTCTGTTACTATGATAAAGAAATTGATCTGTTTAGGAGAACATTCTTTAACTTTGTGCTCCTTATTTGCATGGTGCAAAATGTCTCTGGTTCCTACTGTCCCTAAAAATGAACGAGATATGAAAACCCAGCTGCTGGACACAAGTTACACCGAATTTATTTCCTACATATGATTAATAATGAGCATTTAGGTAACCTCCAGGTTTCAGCAGCAGCAGATATCCTAAAACTTCGCCTTCCTCACTCTTCTGATTGTGCCTACAGCCAATGTGGATATGCAATAAAATACAAACTTTTATCTCAAAAGCCTTAGGCATAAGCTTTAAATTGCTTATCATTTTACAGGTTTAATTTTGGCACAACCAAACCAGCCCATGTTCAATCATAACCCAACACTTAAACATCTGCCTGAGCTGACATGATGTTCTCATGTTTCAATGTGGAAGGTGAAATCCTTGGGACACACCTCAAGTTAGCAGTTGGTCAAAGAGGTCTGATTATTTAATGCAAAAGGGTTTTCAGTTGCCTGTTACATATTTTGACGGCCAAGAGTCTGGAAAGAGCTTTTCCAAACCATACCTGGACAAAGAAATGACAGCAAGCCTGCAGATGGCTGCCTCTGGTTACTTTTACTCTGAGCACCAAGGAAGTGATCTCGTAGAAAATTACAGTATGTCATCATAAAATTGAAATGTGCACATGTATATAACCTACAGGCATCCAGTGCACAAAGATGGGAGAGACTGCAGTAACAAAGGCTACTGCTAAGTACTTAATTTTGTAACTTTTGTAATTATCTGGTAGCCTCCTCTTGCTTTTTACTTTGTCTAGTAATGAAGTAACATTTTCTTAGCTGAGTCTTTTAGGATTTTGGTTTGGTTTTCATTGTCAGGGATTAAAAGGATGAAAGAAGCCAAGAATTCAGAACTAAACTCTAAACCTTCAGAACCAAAATTCACAACACATCAACTGCTGGACAATTGCCTCGTTTGCGCAACAGGACACAAGGCTGTCTGCTCATGGCAATCAATTAAGAGCGAAGCAGACGATTTATTTCCAGATGACAACCTCCCCCGTGGATGTTCTCAGCAGAGAACAACAGGACTGCACAGGAGTGTGGGCAGCTACCTCACCAAGCTGAGAAGCCCTAAATTTATTAGCTAATTGCAAGGAGAAGATTATGTTAATGAACTGGTAAAAGGGAAACAAATCTCAGACAACATAATGAATTGGTTACTTATGCGGAAGTAATTTCACCTGATGGTCAGTACAGCCAGGAAAAAAGTTACAGTGATCTCCTTCTCAGACTGAACTATTAAAAAGGGATTGGCCGAGGCTCACCTAGCCTCTCTTCCCTGAGGTCGCATAATCTTTGTCTTGAGCGCCGTGTTTTCAATTAAAAATCTCAAGAAAAGCTATGGAACTCGTACCATTAAGCAGAAGCCAACAAGGAGCTCGGTCTCTGATGATTACACGTATTTATAATGTAACAGTATGAACAGATGACATGCAGGGATGGGGCCTCATTTTTCTGCTCTCAGAAGATAGGCAGTTTCCTTGTGTCCACCTTCCTTCCTCCAGTTGTCCCGGTGGCATGTGGGCTGAACGCTCTGCTCTCATGTAATCTGTGCTGGAAGCCCAGATGAGCTACCAGGATGCTGCTGGTTCACAATCCCTGGCTCTCTGCCACGATGGGAACGTTCAGGGTTTTGGGCAGGTTGCCAGAATTAAGCAACTTAAACCACAGATGAGGAATAGCAATTTTCAAAGCTTTTAACTTTGTTAAATGTGAACTGAACTAGCAAAACGCACCTCCCTGGGCCCAAGGCTATCTCTGCCACATTTCAAAGGCCTGCAGCAAACAATGGAAGTGTTAGAGCTTGTCAGAAAAGGTCACAAGAATCTGTTCTAAAAGAAAGCACAAGGCAAACTAAAAACGAGAGTCACTGCCAATTCTTCCTAAAAACAGTGAACTCTTGTTGCTTTTGCAGGAATTTCTTTTGACAGAGCCATTAAATAAACACAAGTCATTATCCCACTCTTCTGAACATTTCAACAGACATGTTTTTTTCAGGCAACCTTCTGATGTTGGCTCATTAAAGGTGACATTGCTCAAAACTTTATAGTTACCTATTTTGTAAATATACAGCATCATTTATATTAATGCCCAACCATAGGCAGATTTATGGAAGCATCAGCCTTTACCTATGAGAAATCTTTGTTTGAAATACTTGAGAACACAACACAGATGCCAGATTTGTTCAGGTATTGCAGCAACAAAGGAAAACAATCTCTGTTTGGGTGTGCTTGGAGCACTCAGTATTTTTAAGCCTGGTACTGATGTCACAGTACCCCTGAAGGCCATAGTACTCCACTTGGCTGACAGTGGAAATAAAATAAGTATATTTTACAATCCTGCATGAGCTGCTGGTACTTGTGAGCTGCTGGTACCCATGAGCTGGCACCAGGCATAAAGATGGATATTCTTAAAGCTCCTGAGGACAGCAAGAGATAAGTGAGAATTTAATGGAAACAAGTTTTTGCCTTGATAAACTACTGCATTGACAGCTGACCCCATGTAAACAATCGTGAGAAGGAAATTAACAGAAGTATTGCTTCCCTCCTCAGTAGTAAGGAGAAGCTGTCCATAGATGATGGGGACACATCTGAAATGCTCAGTACTTTTTTTCTACATCTGTCCTTATTCTACAAATCAGATGGAAGTTGGAGACTTGCATTACTCATACAGACACAGAAAGGTCAGATTTCAGCCCCATGTGGAAACAGCTGAGATAAATCAGAAGCTTTCAGATTAGCTGAACACATTTAATGTAATCCTAAGGTCCTGGAAGAGCCAATATGAAACAACATCCAAAAGGAATAGTCAGTTTGGAGACTTGAACATAGGGGAGAATATTACAAGTGTAGGAAAAGACTACATTTCCTTCTAGCCTTTAAAAGCATAAGAAAAAGGACAAATAGCAAGAATGCAGACAAGCAATGAAAAGGAGGTGGAACAAATAATTAAGGCCCTTCTTAGCATATGAAAGTTAAAAGAAGACTAGTAACAAATTAATTTGTCATCAACAAATCAAGACTAGCACTCCAAGTTCCTTCTGCAAGAGGGAAGCAGGGAGTAGAGAAGCATCATATAACAGATTACAGAGGTAGCTGAGCTCTTTTAATTGTCTTTCAAGATGCTCTCATATGGAAGCATGGAAAACAGAGCCTTAATGAGACTCATATAGGTGCAAAACAGGCTGGAAAACTATACCCAAGACTAGTTTTAGGTGATTCTTGTAAATATGCATTGAAAGGGGTTCTGCAAGAGTATTTCTTAGGTTCAGTGCAAGTCTGAGTTAGGAAGGTGAACTGGACAAGAAGCTGGGATGAACATCGAATGCACAAGAACGCCAATCACATAAAAAGGAGTAAAGATCTGAAAAAAGAAGTATGAAATTCGATAGCTGCAAGTGAAACATAGGAAGGAGTAATCATTTACATAAACGCAGGATAAGGAAGAACTGGTTAGGTAACAGCTCTTCACAAAAGGATATGGGGAAAACAGTCTATTCAAGCTGAACATAAAGTCAACAACATCAGATTGTTGTGAAAAAGACAAACATTGTACTGAGATGTACAGACAGGAATAAAGCTTGCAAGATCAAGACTGCCTCTCTCACTCCACTTAGCATCAACAAAACCACATCAAAAATTTTACATTCAGTTTTCCCTGATGCAGAGTGTAAGGAAGATGAGCCCAAATAAAATTGCAGAGGGTGGGGAAAAAAGCATTAAGAAAGCTGAAGCACATTTAGGTCATTTATGGTATGAACAAGCGATAGAGGAAAGTAACATGGTAAATCATCAAGCACGTAAAATTCCAAAGAAAAAAGCAAACCCTTTGACCCCCAGACCAGTGTTTGCCAAAAGAAAGTTACAGGCTTTAGTTGCTAGAGATCAGACATCAGGAGGAGCAATCTTTAATGCAGTATAATGAAAATGAAGCACTCAAGACTGCCTGGGAAGGCCATGGATACTTCATTACTGTTTAACAACAGGTTGCAGAAATCTTTCATTTTATAAAGGAGAACTTAGCATTTGTGCAAGTAGAAAGCCCAAGTGATCTTTCAGATGTGCTTCAGACCAACATTATGTGTGTCTCTTACCTCCAGAGCCTACAGCTCACATGGGCTGCTGCCAGAAGGGAGCAGGAGCCTGGCAGAGCTTCCTTCCATGCTCTGGCTGCACGGGAAGGAAGCTGGAAAACCCCTAATTCCCACCAAGGAACACCTGACACTGGCCTCTCAGTTCAACCACCCACCAAAAAACCCCATTTCCCATTTCAAAAATTAATCTTTGCGTGGAGGTTCTGATATTATTTTTTCATAGGCAACTCATGCACCAATTCCCCAATGTTAAGCAGATCTCCTTGCAAAGCACAGCATATTTTGGTTTTTTTCCCAGCACACAGCTATCTGAATACACAGGAAGTTCAATAACCACTAACAACTCTCCAAATGAAAAACTCTACAGTTGAACAGTTTACAGCTGTCTCAGATGTTTAGGAGACTGGCTACTGACTACAAGCCCACCACTCCAACTGCTCCTTGTGAGGACTGCCAGAGAGGAAGGCTCTCTCCCAGACAGCACATTTCCACAGTCACAAAGCCACTTTAAAATCCAGGATACCATTACAAAGGTTTTGTCATCTGCAAGGTGAGAGTTCAGGTCAAACCCAGGACAAGAGTCAGAAAAACTCCACCAATTACAGCCGGGTGAAATGAGGTATTCAGGCAAACAGCAACAGCAAGCAACACTGGTAACCAAACCAGCTCTCAGCCTCAGCAGAGATGTCACAGACTGAACTGAGAGACAAAGATTACCTTAGAGGGTTTTTTAAAGAAAAAACAGGATGACAACACTTGAAAATGCCTTCTCTACCAGAAACAGAATGCTTCACTCTCAAGCACCACTCATAAGCAACACAGAAAACAAAAAAGCATTACTAAATAAAGCAAGTGAAAAATGAAGGAATGACAGGCTTGAATATTCTTGCTTTAGTTGCCCAACAGAATGAGCACTATTTAAGCAGTGTGAAGGCAGATTGTTATCTTTACCTCTCTGAATAGTACCTTATTCTGTGAATAGTCCCCATGGAATAACAGCCACTACTCAAGGATTCAATGGCTTAATGAACATAACAAGACTAGCACAATCTGGAGCTTAATTTGCATGCAGTTTGAATATTTTTGCTTTATTAGTTTCATTTCAAAATAAAAATACATGTAAAAGTAACAGCAATTCAAGTGCCACTTGGCTTAACATATATTTTTCCAGGAATGCTTACATTATTCAAATTTGCTAATTGCTAGGACTTGTTCAGCTAAAAGGAGAAATACATGTTAAATGAAAATATCCTTTTTGTTTTATAATATGTAATTAACACAAGCTTTCCTAGCTTCAACACTGTCAAATCTATCCTCTTGAAAAATACACACATAATTTTCATGCGACAAATTAAATTTGGTGTGGTTATGCTTTTAGCACTCAACAAGTAAAAGCTTGTAAATGAAAAGCTGAAGCATAAAGGTATGGCAAGTCTCATTTAAGAAATCAAAATCTTTGGGAGAGAGGAATTCTCTCCTGCAGAACTCGAGAAAAGCTGGCAATAATTAAATACTGCCTCTGATTAACACTTTACACTACATGTTTATGTTGAAAGTCCTTGTTTAAGCAGATCATGATACAAACCTAATCAAATCACTGAATTTCATTCTCTTATGATGCCTGGCTAATAACGACACAACAGTTGGAAACTGTCAAAATATTTTACAGCTCAATTGTAATTCCCATCCAAGTCTAAGCATGCAGTAATTGGGCGTTAGCCACGTTCCAGGGGTGTTACAGCAAATGCACAGCAGTCAGATCTTCTGGGTTTCATTTTTTTAAACACATGTAAAACTCCTAAATGATCCCTAGGATCTACTCCATAAAATTCTGAATTAAGTATTAGTTCATTGTCCACAGAGATAGCTTTTTTCATTAATTCGATATAGTACTTATGTTAACATTTTAAAAATTAGCTTGATATTTGGAACTACAGAATTTGTTCAGCAGCTCTTTCTTTTTCCTTGTTTTAAATTCCCTAAACAAAAAATATTTTGTGATTTAAATAAAAAAATTAACACTTTGAGCAAAAGATTACATGGCAAATATCATATTATTAAAAGATTTGAGACAAAATGCTGATTTCAACTTTAAGGGACAAATTTTGCAGCTCATATGTACATGGAGTATTCCAAGCTAAAAGAGAAAAGAAGGGTACTGCCACAACAGGGTATGTGAAGAACCAGACAGGGATGTTAGCATGCACTATTACACCTGTACTGTGCACAATACTCATGAGCATAGGACCCAGATAATGGCCTGATGGGTTTTCCTGAACAGACAACTCCACAGGCATTTCTGATTGGAGTCTGTACTTCTAAGGCAGTATCAGAGATATGGATTCATGACTCCCTGGTCTTTCAACACTGTTCCAATCATTAATCCATGCATTAACTGTCATTAACTCCCAGTGACAGGCAGATGACATCACTGGATCCCCAATACATTAAAGTCCACTGGATTAAAATCCTCAAGAGGAGTTATGCCTTTCAGCTTCCACAAATGGAAGAAAGTGTTACATTTCAAGTGCCTTTTGGACTTCATTGATATGGTGTGTTAAAGAAAACTAAGCATTGCTGCCAGGTTCTCTATTGGTCCCCAGATGATGCGATGATTAATGTGCTGGGCGTGAGCAGCTTGTGATTCCAAACACTCATCTGCAGGCAGAACTAGGGAACACCTGGACAGAAGGGCTGCACCACAAGACTTCAGTCTTTCAGTCAGTTACTAGAAGGAGCACTGGGGGAAGGTATCAACTGCTCTCTCTTGCATGGGGGATGAGATGAGATTTATCAGAGAAGCCCAAAGGAACTACACAGGATAAATCTTCAGCCAGCACAAATGCACAAATCTCACACGAGCCTCATACATCATCTTTAACATGTCTGATCATGTCCAGCTGTTACAACATGCAGAGCACTTATCACTCACACATCTCAAGTCTCCTGCAATACTTTTCACTGCACAAGCACCTCGGGATAGGTGGAGGAGGGAAAAGAAGGGAGCCTTCATTCCTACACAGGAATTTCCATGCTTTGGGAAGTGTAAATTACAGCATTACTACTAGTCTGACAGTAAGTTTGCTAATAAATGTGTAGCAACATATCTAATTGCATAACGAGCGATTAAATGATTATGACAGTCTTTGAAATGGGGAGAATAAAGGGAAGAGAAAGTTAATGTAAAGGGAAAGCTCTGGTAACACAGCAAACCAGCTGCAATTTCCAAACTTTGGTAAATTAGCCAACTGCTCTAAATAAGCTTCCAGTGGCATCTACAAAGTTTGTTCCAATACTGAGCATTAGTTCCAAGTTACATGAGCTTCTAAAAATTATTCAAAGGTGCAGGATCCATCATCTTAAAAACACAAGCTTTTCACACTCCTAGGCAACACTCAGCAGCAGAAGCATCAACCAAGACATGACTGGGAACAAAGCACAGCAACATCATTTGATTAACACCTACCTTACCTTTAAAGCTGTACAGGAGGGGAGCTCAAAGAGCAGTTTTTCCTACAGTTACAATAAAACTTACAGAGCACTCACACACAAGTGCTGAAGCTCTAGTGGGAGAATGACAAGTTGATAAATATATAGTGTGCATGCTGCTTTAGTCACAGTTTAGCTTCTCAATGAGTTACATTCACAGAAGTTTTTTTCTTTACCACATGTAAACACTAAAAAGTCATTTAGCAACGATTTTTATTTTCTCCTGTTCATAAAACCTTGGCAGTGTTGGGTGCTGGTACTTAACAATCCCTTCTGCAAGTCTGGGAGTGGGTGGGAGGAAGCAGGAAGGGGAGGGCTCTGGACTCTCAAAAGAGGAGTTTAGGTAGGCAAGGTGGGTCTCACTGGTCTCCCAAAGCCTCTTCTGCAGCTGGTAGAGCCTGGCTGTTCAGAAGATTCTTCAGAGTAGAAGTCAAACCAAGAAGCTCCAAGCAGACTAAGGAATGCTATATCTGTCTCTACCTTATGGAACACTACAGAGGTATTTTATGTCCTAAGTCAGACAGAAGAAACATATTTGTAACTAACTTGACTACAAAAAGAGGCCAATTCTTATGGAATCTAAACCTACAAATCACAGCCATACTCATCACCAGTTTTTAAGAAGAATCCTTTAAGATGTGGGCAAAACAAAATGAGACTACAGTAGGATTTGATCTCTCTTACTCTTTTTTTGCTCAATAAATATGAAAATAACCCATTTTAAACTTTTTTTTTTTTAATGTGACTCTATTTCTCAAATAGTTCCAAGCAGATATGGATTTTCCAGTGCCATTCACATCATCTGTTTGAGGACCCACACAGAGTCCATTAGTCATGCAGGGACAGAAGCAAGAACAATGTTAAGGAGTTAAAGGATGTGAAATTGCTAAAATCTGGTCAGAAGATAGGCCCACTGCATGATCTTGCTTCCTTTATTCTTTTTCTTCTGTACTGGCCATGAAATGCTGGCAGAGCAATTGTCAGAGAAAGTGAGACTGAGGTGACAAAGGACCAATTACACTTCATCTGTGCTCAAAATCCCCAAAACACAGAAACACATGCAAGACCCAAAATCCAGAGCAATACATTTCATTTGTCTGGAGACTAGTCACAGTGCTGGCTTTCTCCAAAAAAGTAAGGAAACACTTTTCCAAAAGAGAAGAAAGTGTTCTGAAGCAAACCCTGTAATGTCCCATGTGTTGTATGGGTTCTATGATTCTTTAAATGCTTGCAAAAAAAGACAGGTTGTGAGTTTAAATCAAGCACTTATGTATCCAAGGAGACCAGAAATGGAAGAACATTTCAAAAATGTGGAGGCTCTCACTGGAATTATCTTCTACTATTCCCAATTACTCACACCTATGCCACATTCTGGTCCTGCATTTGAAAACAATGGTAAGTATGTAAACACGAGAAAGGATACTGTCCAAAAAGAAAACCTAATTCTAGCAGGCAAAACCCCAAACATTTTTTAAATAAAAGTCTAATCTTGTTGCTATAAAGAAATGTAAAAATAGTTAAATGCTTTTGCAGAGAAAACTCTTTCCTTGAAAACCCCTCAAAAGCAATTTCTCTTCTTAGTATTTTTTTTTCTTTTTTAAATCCAAGCGGCAATATTCTATTAGCATTTTAGGTAGAGTGAAAAAGTTGTGGTTACAGTTACAACCACACCGAGCATTGCAACAATATTTGGTTTGCCATGGTTTTTTACATGTAAGCCTATTGATTGGGTTCTGATCTACACATCCATGTCCCAATAAAAGATTGAATCCCATTAGGTCACTGAGTCACTGCTGCCAATGACAACCATGACAGATGACTTACCCATAGCACAGAGGGGCAGGAGAGCACTTCAGAAAAGCATCAATTCTGCAGCATGGCTTTACAGTGATAAAAACAAAGCTTTTCACAGAGTTCCTAAGAGCACTTTGGCCATGGTAAGAAAAGAGCTCGTGGTGTTATGGAATACAGTTGAGTTAGGAAGCAGATCGAGAATAAAACACTTGAATGATGATCTGTTAAGCCATCTGTATCTAACTGGTGTCTGAATTCACTTTCTAGAAAGGCTGAATGTAGATAATAAACATATATTTGTTATATATAAAGATATATATGTATACCATATTCATATATTGTTATAAAGGTACACATATGACATATATACCTTTGTATGTATCTATATACACATACAGAAAGAAAATATGCACTCTCTCAATATATAAAAAACAGCCCAAGCTCACTTGAAGTAACAGAAATGCATTCTGACTATGTGTTTTTTTAAGTAAAAATTACTTTCATTATGTTCCAGAAGCATAAAACACAAGGCAGATAATTGGAATAACAAAAAAAAAAAAAAAAAAATAGAACATACCTTTTATTTATAATTGTTTATGGTGGTATAACATTTTAGGATAACTTAAAGGTTGTTTAGCTGAGTGAGATTCTAAGGATGTATTTGCATTGAAGCAAGACAAGAAATATGACCCCTGCAAAGCTTTAAGATTACAGTTCCTTGTCTCAAAGGTGTTGATGAAGTGAGGGAGAATGAAGATTTTAGCTGCTCTACCAAAGACAAGGAGACTGTACTCTTCCTTGTGGCTCACCTTTCCAACACACAAAAGACAACAAAAGGAGTTAAACAACTCTAACCTGCCCCAGTTCCCATTCAGGGAATCTTGGGTGCAAAGATTTCACTGCTCTGGAACACAACTGAGGGGCAACTAAAGGACCTCAGCTTCTTCCTGCCTTCAGTGGACTCTGCATGAAGTCTCAAGAATGCTTACAAAAATCCAGGCATGTAATAGCATCAGACATTCAGTCAGAAGTGCTTCCACAATGTATTACTCTGGTTCTGCTGCATGCCTGTGACAGCCTCTCCCCCAGGTGTGCAGGCACAATTTGAACACTTGTGTACACATCTGTGAGCTTAATGCTGGTCCCCACACTGAGCCCACAGGGAAATAAAAGTGACTTTCTACAGCTACAGTGGGCTTTAATCCATGCCATGCCAGCAACAGTGATGTGCTCTTGGTGCTAAAGATGCCAGGCATGCATATGAAGTTGCTCCTAGTCTCAAAATTAAACATCACAAGGATGTTTAATTTTACCTTTACAACCAAGGTAAAAAAAATCAGTAATGAAGCTTGCAATACCTGGAGTACCTGGAGAGCTGTGTTCTTCAAGATATTCCATCCCAGGTAACAGTGGGGGGTGAGGGGGCAGGGTTGGGGTAATTATTCTGCTTTGATTTTATTTGTGTTTAGGGGGAGGGGGTGGTTGGTTGTTTGTTGGTGTTTGTTGAAATACTCCTTATTTTGAGGATGGTAGACATGCTACAACTACTGAGCATCCTGTGGCACAGCATCTGTGAGTGGGAACCCACAGCTCACCCCAGCAAGCTCTGCTCTAAAGGAGTATGGGGAGAGGCAGGATAAGATGTATTAGAAGATGTTTCACCATGCTACACATCCTCTGAATCCAAATGATTTTTCCTTTGTGAGAGACTGCCCTCTCTACACCATAGTTCTCTTTAAAGTGGCGTAAGCATTTAATCAGTGAGTGTTTAATCAAGCTTTTAAATATTCAAGCTGAGCTAATATATTAAGCTCACCAATATTTTTTGTAACATTTACAAGGTGATTTCCTCAATGGCTTTAGTTTCTAGCTAGCTCCTTTAAATCCCTTTCATTGAGCCAGAGCACATGATTTCATTCACACTTTAAAAGCTTTTCCTACACATGCCTTTCAAAGTGATTTGTCTGAATTAGGCATATTAATGGTATCTAAATTCTGTGCATTACTCATTACTACAAACTATGAAGTATCATTCAGGAGTTAACACAATTATCTGCTAAACTGCAAAACAGCTCTTGTCAATAATGACACTAAGTAAAATACATTTGCATGCCCTCTTTTTTATTGAGATAAAAATAAATTTGGTATATCTAATTACACATAAAACTACTTAAGTTGTATCAGAAAAGGTTCTTGCTTTAAACGTATTTTTAACCTTTTTTTCCCCTTTATTAACAGTCTCTGTACAGAGTGCCTGCACTATATTCACTTGAGATCCATCTATATGCTTCTGCACAGGACAAATCAAACCATAAAATATTAGCAGGATCTGGATTTTGTATTCAAATGGCTCATTCTCCAGCAAAACAACATCTTATTTTTCCTGTATACTCAATTTTTGTTTTCCTTAAAAGAACTCGGAAAAAAATGTGAATCTAAAAATATGGTACATGCCACAAACCCCTCAGACAGCTCATATAGTGACAGTTGCAGAGAACAGAGTTCTGCTGCTGAAAGAATAGAGAGAAATAGATTTAAAAGGAGGCAGTGAATCAAAAAACCCTGCCTTCAGCTTGATGCCAATAAAAACCAGAATCACTCAGTTCCTTTGGATTGTTTTCTATTTATTTTCTTTTCTTTTATGCAGTTAATATTTTAGGAAATTGTTGGGTTTTTTCTCCCCCTTTTTTTGTCACCACAGACACTCCCTTTAGGCAACCGTGCATCAACAATCCTCCCACGTTCAAAGTCGGCTACATCTGTTGCTCTTTCCCATTGTTGAAAATTCCTGCCTTAATCCTATTTGACTTTATTCATGCAAAGGTCATCCTGAATTCAACAAATGGAGGAGCGATAGCAGGCACACTGTTGAACATGGCTAAAAAATGCTCTTGTAGAACATGCAGCTAGTGTGCCGGCACTATCGCACAAGGACTCGCTTTATTATGCAGCCCCTTGTCACCAGAGCTCTGTTGCACTATGAATTGGCAACATATTTCTCCTTGCAACTCAGGAATACAACATTTTCCTTCTAGCTGGCTTGATTTGCTCTCCTTTTAAAAAGGTTTGTGCTTCACTTGCATTTGCTGGTGGGTATGAGTGCAACATATACATAGAATACCTGAGCATTTCACATGCCCTAAGGCTTCTGGCACCCGCGGATTCCCTTTTTCTCCTGGATTTTGCCTCTGAATATATCTAGCTTCACAAATCTATTTCACTAACCTGCCCACCTAAAACTAATGCTGATCACAATTTTAAATAAATTAGGCAAAATTCTATCTAAAAATACTCCTACAAAGCAGGGTAGAACAGCTAATACAAACACCTCATTTTAGGGCAATCACTGCACTGCTGATTTGCTTACAAATGCCATCTATTTTGGTTTTAGACTTATTTTTCTTTCCCAGCAACAAAAAGCATTTTGGCTTAGAGCTGTGATTTATTCCTAGGCTTAAGTATCTGACCCAAACCAAAGAACACATAGCAGGAACAGTGAATTAGCAAGCAAACCAAAGTTAACTATCAGACTGATTTATGAAGGGAAGATAATTATTTTTGTAATATGTCCATAACTCATCATGACAGAAGCAAAGGAATATTTATTCATGCACACTAATTTCCAATTTGAGGTGCTTGCCAACCACGATGAACCAAACCCATCCCTCAGGCAAGCTGAGAACCAGGCACATTGTTAATGTGTTCCTTTCACTGAGTGCTGCACCAGGGCAATGGATGGGCCATGGATGGGCCATGGATGCTGGAGAGAGCACCCAGGGCTTTATCTAAACCAGCCCCAGCTCAAGGTAACAGCTAAAAGGCAAATTCAGCAATGTCAACTTCTACAAATTGCATTGAGTTCCTTGTTAGATGCAAGGGAACATTGGAAAGAATTAAGTTTTTATTTGAAAAGCTGTCCTGTACTCTGCTTGTGTGGCTCTTGTTAAGGAACCTGATAATAAGGTATCAGAACTGTACAGAAAAAGGACAGATTTTTTTCAGTTTTTTGTTGCAAAGATTTTGAGGATTTTTGTTTTGATGATGGTTGAAAAAGGTCTTAGGAGAGAAGAAGTGTTCCTTCTTTCCTCTACCTTTTAAAGAGCAAAGCTTGACCTAAACATGGGTCTGTGAAGCCCAGCATGAGAATCAAAGCCCTGCAGGTGACAAAACAGAGGAAGGTGCTCCTCCAGCACCTACATCAGGGGCCCATGGCCTTGTGCCACCTGCCTGCCTCCCCACAGCTCCCTTCTGACAGAGAAGTGAAAGCAAACAACTCACAGGAAATAGAATAAAATAAAAGGCCCTCACTGGAGATAAGGATTTTCAGATGACATCTCTCATCTCTCAGAAGCTGGCCTAGATCTCCCAGAGCTGTCATTTAGCTGGTTGGGCAGGCCAGGACTGCTCTGGCTGTCCAGCCAGTGGCTGTGCCTAATTCCCTTGTCCTCTGGGAGGGAAACCAAACACTGCCATGGAAGTCCTGATATTTAGGAACTGCAGCGCTCCAGAAATCTCAATGCACCTTTTCCACAACTTCTGAAGTAGTGTTTTATGACAACAAATCTGAGATGTATAATTTGTAAATGTGAGTTTAAATTTAAAATATGAAAAGTGAGGCCTGGAATGTCACAATGCTGGTGCAGTTACCAAACCTTACTTGCACAGACATTTTGCAGAAGTGGTAACTGGTGCAACCCAGAACTGCTGCAGGCACTGACAAAGTTTCCATCCATTTCAGTAGGAGCTACATTGCACCAACAATGCACAAATACCTTAAAGAGTAATTATGAAAATGACAGAAGCAGTCAAGCATTGATCAGCCTGGATATTATTTATATTAATTTGCAATAAAAAATATTTTCCAGGACAGCTCTGGAGACCTGTTCTCTGCATCCCCACTACTAATAAGGACCAAAAGAAGAAGCAGTCAAACACATAAGTAGCAGCACTTAAAGTTGCCAAATCAAGTGTTCAAAGATTACGGTTACAAATATATTTGTATTAATACCCTCTGTATAATCGTATATATGTATATTTGAATAAAATCAGAGGTCCACAAGAAATCCACCTCCAGATTACTGTAAGCTAATGCTTTTGAGTCCTCAGCGAGAGTCACCTAAGATCTGATCTTACAGAGAGATGTTTGTTTTAGGATAGTTCATGTGACACAAAAGAGCAGCCTGTCAGCTGCATGGCACTACAGTCAGGCCAACAGCTCTGCTAATTTATCCAGGTTGGATGCAGCTGTGAACTTGAGAAAAAAAAAAAAAACAAACCAACAACAAACAAACCACCACAGTCCAAAATCTGGTTCAAGAGATCAGCTTAGCACCATACATAAAGAATTCATGACAGAGGGAAGGATCCCATTCCCTGCTCCTGGACAGCACTCAATAGCCACAGAAAGCAGTGCCTTCTGCTGGCCCTTGGCTCAGCACACAGCCTGCACTGGCTCCCTGTAGAGCAGAACATCAGAGCATGAGCCACCACGTGAGGATCCATCCATTCCATCCAGGTGATACTCCAGCTTCCAGGACAGAGAGAGAAGTAAGGGGCTCAAGATGGAAGCAGCTCCCCTCTGTCTCCAGCCCTGGGCAAAACTCCTGCTGCACAACATTTGGGCAAATTGTTGAGGGTTTTAACCCCCAAATTCTGAAAGAAGCATCTCTCTTGGAGATACTGTGACTATAGAGAAGCACCTAAATTTTTGACAGCATGAGCAAAAGATACCTCAGTCAGAAGGGCAGAAATCCACACACAGAACATGGAAAGGCTTGGTTTCCTCTATAGTCTTGATGTCTAACAGTGGGTTCCTGTTGGCACCAGTCATGGAAATAATATGAGGGCAACATAGTAAAATTCACAAACACCATTTAAAACTCATGAAAACAGTAATAAGGAATTGCTTAAGTATTGGATTAAAAATGGAGCCTCTTTTACTCTTTAACACTTGAAAAGCAGCGAGTTGAATGACTTGTCTGTGCTTCCATATGATCATCTCACTATCCCTCTGTTCATATTATGTGTGCAGCTTGTTTTTCTTCCTATTAATAGAAAAAATGTCTTTGGGCTGCATGTAAAGGCCGATTTTCTTAGAGTGGCTTTTTTTTTTTGCTTAAGTTCATTACAGTAGACTGTATTAATCCTCCAATTCCATCCAGTACCTTCCAGGCCCTCCTCGGGCTTGAACCATCTATCTACAGAGGGAGCGACAAAGATCTCATGAGAAGCAGCTGTACAATTCCTTGGCAGCAAATGTGAAGCTGAAAAGAAGCAAAATTATTGAAGAAGATGCTCCAGAGAGCTGGGAAGTTCTTATGTGAATGGACAACTGGAGATACTTTTGATGCCAAGAGATAGTGAGAGATCTTCATCTCTCATGTGGAATTTACTGACATTCCTCCACTCAGCTGCATTACTGTGCCTGTGTTTTAGGATGAAGTCTTCCTACTGTTTGGTCACATAGCATTGATAATCTTGAGGTAAATAAAAGTGGAGAAAACAAGCAACTGGAGACTTCAGGATCTCTGATATCCTTGGGAGCTGTGAGGGAATATGTCACTTCTCCCCATTCCACTAAACGTACCTGTTTTGTCCTCTAAGCATTTATTCTGGCTTAGAATGAATGAGAAGGAGAAAAAACAGTACAGGCTCCTTCTTGTTCCCTTGAGAAGTATCTGAGAATTTCTTTTCCTTCATAAGGAAGTCATTTGTACCTCCTTTGCTGCTTGAAGGGCAAACTGTCTATCAGGCAGAAATCTTTCTGGACAGCCTGAACATCCTGAAGCATTGCAGATACACAGCAGATTACCAGGGATACTGGATTGAGATGGATTACCACATGTCATGCAGAAAATGATTCTGTATTTCCTGTAAATGTTTCATTAGAGCTTAAATCAGCTAGCTTGTCTGGCATGAAAGAGCAGATTATTACTTGACATGCAAAACAATTAATTTAGTTTTAAAATGAGAGACACAGAGAGAGCTTTAATAATGATGGTGACTAACATACTATTGGCTTTGGACTGCCATGTGAATGTGTATTCTCCTCTTCCACTGACTTAAAAGGCCATCACAGGTTCTTGTCTAAAAGCACCAAAACCAATTCCTGTGTTTTTATTACTACCAGCAACACCATGATCTTGACAAAGGCAAGAATGGTGTATACAATAATGATAGTCTTAAACTGATTTATCATCCTCTCCTGGTGCCATACACTTTCATCAGTTGCAAGGCATAACTAAAAATCCATTCAAAGTAAACTTCAAAAAGCATCTTGTGCTCTGATTATCAATTTTATGTCTGTTCATATAATCATGTATTGCCAGAGAAAGATCTATCTCCAGGATGGAGTGCAGGAGTCTCATTTACTGGGGGGATTCTGGGCAGGCAGGTGTGAGATGGAAGTGTGAGCTCTGAGAGCTCCCACATCCCAGGCTGGCAGCTTGTCAGCCTGCAGCACTTACTCTGTAAGCAATGTGTTTAACCAACACAGCCTTCCAGACCCTGAAGATGGGAGAAAGGATGTGAGACCAAGCTGGATTCACCAAATACAACATACCTGTTCACTTTCAGGTTAATGGTAATGACAGAAACCTCATGGATTCATGAGGCATCAACATGAGCTTTGGCTAAAGTCTGGCAATAAACTGAATACACCAAATCCCAAGAAAAACCTCTCTCAGAATTGATTTCTGAAAGTGAAGGGCATATGCTATCCAATGAGTAAATGTCAATCCAGTGCAAGTATTTTCTTCTAACATTTAAATATAACTCTATGGTTGAGGACTTGTTTCCTCCTCCCTAGTAAATAACTTTTTACTCCCTACATAAATTCAGTGCCATTCCTGCCCCTTCATTCTCACAAAGACAATAAAATCCTTGATTTTACAGAGACAGATTGTTTTAGCTCCTCTACTATAAGATACAGGTGCCAGCTCTAGGACTGATCTTCTTTCAAATAAATTCAACACAACACAGAGAAGAGAAGAAATCTGAAATTGGCCGAGATTTCACCCTGCTGAAGTTCATATGTATATTTTGTAATCAGATAAAACAATGATGAGCACTGATATGCATGCTATGTACTGGTCTGATACCACATTTTGAGCCTGAGACCATATTTATTTTTCACAAAGTCAACAAATGGGGGCAATTTAAAGTCTCTATCACCTCTGTGAAAGGCAGAACCTGGTTATCCAAACCATGCAAAGAGCAGTAACATGTATGACAGTAACAAGCCCAACAAGGCTTCAGCACTGCTGGGCTTGACAGCACTGTAGCAGTTTGATGACTGAAGAGCTTAATTACAGCTTTGCACTATGTCAGACTCACCTAAATAGAGTCAGCATACCATCGTTTTCAAGTCATTTGAGATGATTAACTGTGGGGTAACTCCAGATCTCAGACTCTGCATTGTAAGCTCTCTCTCATGACTCAGATTCATTTGGAGGAGATACATAATACAGGAGAGAATTAAGATATTCCTTTAGGGAGTGTGAATAGATAAAAAAATTTGAAAGCAAAACTTCCTCCAAGCTCAGATATGGCAAATACTGAGCTAATTCTGTGGGCTGAAGAGCTGGACCTTAGTGTTAAACCCTGTCTTATCTAAGACAGGTAACTGACCCTTCCTCACCAGTACAGCTGACAAGGGATCTCCAAGTATCAAAGGACCTGCTCAAGGGGAAGACACTGAAAAGGCTTGGAAAGAGTTTGCTACTACAGGTAACTGACTGCTCATCACTCAATAAACTTGTTGGTGTGTAGATGGCAACAACAGCATTTGTGTTTTTTGGATTCAGCCAACGTGATGAATGCCACTAGCATGTGAAGGAAAAATGAGCAACAAATACTCTGTCAAAGACTTGTAGAGGAGCTTTTGGAATATTTTCCTTTAAACTCTGAAGTTCTAATATTAGTGCTGCGTTTGTGTAGTTTAAAAATGAGCATTTCTGCTCCACAGGCACCTCCCACGACAACAACCAAGACAGGGAACTGAACCTGCTGAAACCACTTAGCCTCTGGTACAACTCCCAAAACTTTCTGTGCACAGTAAACTTGGACAAAACACTGACATGATTTAACTTCCTTTACCTAAGTTTACCTCTATAGGACTATTCCCTTACATAAGGGCATGTACTAAGTTCATGTTTGTATAGTGCCTATACTTTTGGATGGAAGTTTTTCCATTGCTAAACATTTTCTCTATTATTGAGCAATAATAGAGAAAGTCAGTTGTGCCAAAGTCATTTGTGCCAACACTCCAAGTCCCACCTGGGCACTATTTTGTACTGTTCTGTGTGAAAACGGTTCCTTTTCTTTTAAATGCCAGTACTTTTCCGAATTTCAAGAAGCATTCCAAGTAAAGTGCTTTTGATCTGAGTGCAAAACAATTCAAGCACAGAAAAAAGACTATGCTCACAGAAAGCTTTCTGCATTGCAAGTGACCGTACAATATTTTAACACACCCACTCACCAAAACTTTCCACTGTAATATAATGAACCAGGACATTACATCTGCTTTGGAGCCTTCCTTAATGTTTCCTGTCCTCCAAAATCCTGTTAAAAAAATTAATTAAAGCTTTCCTATAAAAGAGCATGTGAGCACTGAGCTCTGCCTTCCCTCCCAGCCCTAATGTAAATCAGTGTTTCAGCACATGGACCTGTGCTGGTCTCAGCTGCGCCTCAGGGTCAGGGGCAGAAAGGTGGGCTGCAAGCAGGCAGGCACCAAAATATTCACCAAGTAACAACACACAGAAAAGCAGGAACTACCTGACTGTCCATAACAGCGCAATCTTCTCAGCAAGTTTGATCCTGAATCTTTTCTAAATCAATTCCACCCTTCAGACACTCTAAAGCTTCATCTAGGGCAGACAAAAACTACAACAACCAAACTCAGCAGTAACATGTTATTTCAGCACAGCAAAGACATGTATGAAGCACAGAGACACATTTCCTTGAATGCATATCTGTAAAAACACACCTCTCAAACAATGAGCAAGGGGGACACAAGTTCCACCAAGCAATCTGATAAAAATCTCCACAAATGTCTTTTCACAGCCTTGGTAGTACCAGAAAGCTTTGCTTTGGCCATTTTGCTTTGACCAAGAGCCAGACTCCACCAGAAATCAAATAATGTCTCACTTTTCATGCAGAAACTCATACAGAAACTCCAGCTAACAGGACTGAATCCCATCTCAGAGCATTATAAAACTGCTCTGCTTTGATTTCATATATCCCTGCTGGTGGTTTTGCATATGAATAATAACTTGTGAAGTGTACTTGTAGTCTCACTCCACTGTTTTGTTTTGCAGTGAGCAGACAGAGATTAGATTTCTGGTCTCATACTCTTTAGCCTGAGTGAGTGGTAAAATGACAACAAATCAGAGCCTGAGTGGACAAGGACATGTGAGCAATCTGGCTGAGTAATTACACACTGAAATGACAGGTATGACAAGTAGCTTCCCTCAATTCTGAAACTGAAGTACAGCAGCTCTGATTCAAGGCAAACCAGATGATAATGTGCATCCACTGGGCAAGACACACTGGAAGGGAGGCACTCTGTCCTCATCTGCCTGCCTTTAAAACAATATAAGACATTCATTTCTAAGAAAGGTTCATTAACTCACACTATTAAATGTTTATTTTGTTTAAAGAAAAAGCACAAGTGTTGCTAACTGCTGAAACACTGGAGTTGAAATCCACACTGACAGAAGTTGGCTGTGTAGTAATACATTTGTAGTAATAAAACACCCACAGCTCCTCCACTGAAATTAACTCTAAACAGCTAACCTAGTTAGCTGTTGGTAAACCTAGTAAACAGGTAATCTGATTTAAAGTAGACTGTCTTTTTTTTTTTATTATTATTACTTTAACATAGCTTTGGAATTGGACATATATAAATCCCAATACAAATATACAGTACTAAGCTTTTAAAACCCAGATTTATGACAGAAATAAGTGGAGATAGACTCTTCAACAGGGGCAAGGCTTAGGAGCATTAGAATAGATAGATCAGGACAAAGCACTGTTCAACATGATTTTCTTCCTTCTCCATGGCATATCGAGCTGTACTGTAACACTGGTTACTAGAAGACTCTTTTCTTTGAAACTGCAGTTACTGTTGTCATTAAATCCTTAAAGAAAAAAATACCAACTCCTACTGCTGCACCCTCCGTATGAACCAAATGAACAGAGACAAGCCAACACCTCATTAAGCACTGGCAAAGCTTTAAGATGCCTGCAGAAATAAACAGGATGTTTACAATGCACAGAAAGGTACTGTTATGAAGAAAGACAAAATTTTGGTATGAAAAGCTTACCTTAGGAGAGGAAGAAAGCTCCCTTGATGCAGGAATTGCTGACATGTTCTCACCCATGCCCATCTCTGTCTTTGGCAAGAGGTTTGGGGGTTCAGGAGCCTTTCTTTTCATCTTCTTTTCTGGTTCTTGCAGAGCAACTTTAATTAAAGCAGGGCTTGATTTTGGTTCATAAAATGGATTTGATCTAATTAAAAGAAGGGAAACACATTTCTTTGCTATCTCCTTGGAAATAAAACCAAAAATAAGACCTGCTTAGGAAAGTCAATGACTAAAATGCTTTTATTATCCCACATAAGAATGTTTTACCTTTATACACTTTTAAACACTACATTTTCATACAATTGAAAAGTGAGGTACAACAGCTAAAACTGCATTATTCAGTCACAATTTCCGTATTTTTATAGAGTGCTGTAAATTGCAGAAGTTTTAGCAACTGCATAAAGCTAACTCTCCAATTATACTTCACTATCTATCAAAGAGTGATCTGATTTTATGATAAGATCAAAACCAAAAAATGAGAACGAAGCTGCTGGGTGCTTAACACTCTAATGAACAGGACAAAGACATTTTGATGAGAACAACTAAGAATCAGGCAACTGGTACAGCCATGCTCCCACAGGGCTTTAGAGGCCTCACTCTGGGCTGACCAGTTTCGGAAAGTTTGGTCTCCATGGGTGCACGTTCAGCCTCCAGTGTATTTCAAACTCTGTAGCTTACAGGTGCCACACCATTTTAAGAAAATACCTTAGGTGATGGAACAGAGTAAGAAACCACATCTGACTTGCACATATCTCTCTGCAGACACCAGTAGGCATCACCTATTTTGAAAGTGGTTTTTATAACTAAACCTTATTTGAGAATGTTACAGAGTAAACATCATCTGACATGTAGATGCAGTCCAAAGAATTATCCTTAACTTGGGTGTTTGTGTTCCAACTCTGCATTTGTACCACCCTAAGTAAATACCTCCATAACCAAATCCTGCCAAATTTTATGTTAGCTTGATACATCAAATATCAATCAATCAATAATATATCAAATAATGGCTTCTTCTACAGCAGCTTTGTATCCTGCTAAGCATACTTAAGGGAATCTTTTTTGCACTGAATTATTTCATTATTAATACTATTTGCTTTTCACATTTTGCAATCCAAAACTGGACAGTTAGTTATGAAATGGATACATTAATTTGGTTTTTTCTAGTCCCTCTTTCCCCTGCAAGATGTATTTATCACATATCTCAAACTATGATTCCAACAATCTATCTGCATACGGTTATTATATGCAGTGTATCCAACCACAACAAATAACCTCAGCCCTTTGAAGTCCCTTAGAATTCAACTCTGGATGGAAACACTAATGCATTAAATAAAAGTCTACCTGGCTAGATCCATTAACAAATCCCTTTCAGGATCAGAGTCTCTATTTTTAAGAGTATACACTGTTTTTAAGAACTACAACAGCAGTAATAACCAACTATTCACCCAGTTGCTTTCCACACAACATAAAATTTCTCTCCTTGCTTTGTACTTGTAGTATAAAAACATCTTTCAGTCTCTGAAAACAGACAAACTTTAGACTTTATTTTAATGCAACTTACAGTAATCCTGTTTTCACTGGGAAAAAGCAAGCAATTAATAACCCACACCACAGAAATCTACTTTTGAAAGGCAACGTTTACCAAAGGACGTAAGTGAAAATCCGGCACAAAATCTCCAGATCTTTCTAACAATCTGCTGCTTCTGTTCCTTACAGAAAAAGATACCCAACTCCTGAAGCAAAAGGAAAGACTAGCACTAAAATAACTCATTTGTTGACTGAAGGCAACTTCCAGGTGCTCCCACTTTGCTGCCCATCAAGTGCAAAGCCACCAGCACAATCAAAACTAAAGGCAACCAAAAGAACAAGTTAAATGGAAACAGAAGGGTGCTTTCTATGGGAGGCAGTAGGAAAAGGAGGCATTCAGGCTGGAGTGGAGAATGCATCCAGCTGTCAGGAGCTCTAATTTAGCTGACAGGCCAGCTCAGCTGCCTTCAGACACCAGAGAGTTCAAAGGGAGGTGAAAATGAAGATAAAAGAGATAAAGGCTGAAGAACAATGCATTCTATGGGACAGCACAAGGTTTTTATTTAGTTCCACAAGTCAGCCTTTGGAACAGCCAACAGGCACAGCATGTTCGGCAGGAATTTACCTCTGAATTAGAAAGGTGTATTTGTAAGGTGTTAAAATTATTTTGGTGTGAGAAAAAACCCAACATGTCATCAATGAGAGTAAACAGGTCCTGAAGAACTATCTTTTGAATTTTTAAGCTCCAGAACTGCCTGCACTGCAGGTGTCATCCTGAAAAATTGCTCTCTGCACCCACCAGAAGGAAGCACTAAAAGGACTTCTTCCTCTAGAGAAGAACTTGCCTGAAAGCCAGGCTAAACCCTCACATTTTGGTCACAGAAACAGACACAGGTACATGCACAGAACAGACATGCACATGTGCTGCCTTCTACCTTCCTCTCTGCACTACTCTTAATTGGTCTTACAAAATTGAGCAAGATTTTTGAAAAATAATGTTAATACAGGAAAAAAAACAACCAAAATGGTTCTGTCCTGAACAAACTATCAAGTTTGAAGTCATGAGGATCTGATATATGCAGTAGAGTTTGGTCCAACAGCTTCCACACAGCTCTAATAGAAATTAGGCATCTGAAAAGTCTGGTTGAAAAGAGCCTTAGCTAGAAAATATTAAAGCACTTTTTTCTGAAGTCAACCCCATATTTACTGGTCCTGTGAAGTTATTTAATGGTTTCACATAAAATGATTTGTCTAAAGAGACACTAGGCTGTCCTCCACAAAATTTAAAGAATTCAGACCTGACAAGATACCTGGCATTAAACTCACTGCCAATGTGGTGGCTTGTGGCTTCTTGTACAACAGGCAACTTCAGCAGATGGCAACTCAATAGCCTTGCCAATTACACAGCGTAATTCTAAGCCATACAATGATTAACGAGATAAGAAGCCACAGAGCCAAATGATATTGGAAAGCAAGTTTTATTCTGACCAATTTAAAAATTATTTTGATCAGTCTTACCAGTTAGCTGAAAAGAAATTTAAAAATAAACATTTTACTGAGCAGGAAACCCAAAGCTGTCAGCATGGCAGGTTAAAAGGTCAGGCAATTTTGCCAATCACAAGAACTAAGGTTGAAAGCATTATACATTAAGCAGTTGTGAGCTGTGCTATTTTCAAATAATTAACTTCACTAGGTGTGCCATCCTTCACTAACAGGTGGATATTAATGTATAAAATTCAGAAAGACAAAAGCAGAATTTTACACTATCGGTGAAATGCCCAAACTAAAAAAATGTGTTCCTTATCTTTAGCCAGGTATGAGAATTTAGCCAGAGGAAGTATGTTTTGAGAGCACAGTTTTGCAGCAGTAAATGCACTGTCTCACCTAAGTCCCTCTGTGCCATGCAATGCCTCACACGATGCTTATGCTCGTGACTGTGCTTTGTGTGTGCTATGAAGCATTAGCTCTCTTCACAAACATTAGTCAAATACATTTCAAAGAAGCAAATCACCCCAGGTAAATCCTTCACAGAGGTGCACTGAGGCCAAGTACCTTTTACACGATTACAGTGAGAGTCTGTTACAAAACTGGAGTCAGAGTTCAGCTCTTGGGGCACTTGGTGTAAGCTCCGAGTCCCGAATCAGAACTAGGGATCTGCCAGGGCACAGTGCCAGGGACAAGGCTCCTGATGCTAACTGCTGTGTCCATGCTCTCAGCACACAGCACTGCATTCCACACAAAAGGTAAGGGGAAAATGCCAAGCAGTACATTAAGTGAACTCCAATTAATAATTAAGACATGGGGGTAAAAATACATTGTATTTCCTGATAATCAATAAATCAGGAGCCTTCCATTTCTTCTGTTTCATGCCTTCCACCTATAGGTTCAAAAGGACACCTGGAGATAGCCCTTGACCAGTGGTAGTCGAAAATGAAAGAGAATTTTTAAAAACTCAAAAAACAAGATGTTATGAGAGAGGTTGAAAATAACATGCAAAGTTTTCTATTCTCATGATATGACTCAGTTGTTCAGCTTTGTCTTGAATACACTGCTCAGGCCAAGTCAACACATCTTAAAATAGACACATAGCAGAAGAAATAACAAGGTCCAGAGACGGGCGGTGGAAATGATTAGAGAGATGAAGAGACTTCTGTATGAAGAGAGATCGAAAAAGTTAGCACTCAGACAAGTGACAAGGAAAGGTGAACATGCTACAGATAGACAAGACAACAAATGTTTATGACAGGTAAATCCAATATTACTAATTGCTGTTTTGATAAGCCAGCAGAAGAGACAGTATGGGATTGGAAAGGGAATTTATTTACAATCAACAGAAGAAACACATTGCATTAGAGAGCTTGTTTTCTTGTGGAACTCTCTGCCACAAATTGCCACAGAAACCCAGACTTTAGTAGGCTTGGAAGATTACCCACTTATGCAGATAATAAACACATCAATATTCACAGTAGGTAAAAACAATACACACCTAGACATAAACCCTCATAACTGAGGACACCCAAAAACCACCAACTGGCACTGCCTGCAAAAATTTTGCCTTTGATGCTCACCAGACCATGCCTTAGCAAAAGGCTAAATTTTTCTACTTAAAAATTTGAAAACTAAGGACATGAGATGTGGCAAAACAGTGTTTGTAGAGGTGATCTAATATTACATGTCCTGTGTTTCTAGACTGGACTTTTATCGTTACACTCATTCCTCCAGAGTGTTTCAGTATAAAGATTCAAGGGTGCTCCTTGCCACACCTCTACCCCATGCACTCAACAAATGATCTCCAGGTCTTTTTGTATGATGTATTGCTCCTGTAACTTCAGAGGAAAATGTGGGGAGGAAGACTACCTTGGGGGTCAGGACATAAAAAACTTTTGTAAAAGATGTAAAAAAAAGATTTTAAAGTGTTTAGTGACTCTTTACTTTCCATCTTCCCATGGGACACTGCTTTATCACGAAAATACAGACCAGCTTTATGTTCAAGTAGAATCCACCTATGGATTTATCTTTATCTTTGGGGAAAAAACAATGAAGCAAATGTAATTAAAACAAGAAGGAGGCTGTTGTTAACCAAGGGCTAAAGTCCAGTACACAGCAAAAGGAAGGGTTACAATCCTGCCACAAGCCCCTTTGGCATGGATGTGCTTAAGGTGGAAATGGAAGTAGAAACAGAAAACAGAAAATTCTTTACTTCTCATCCATGTGGCTTTTTCTCTTTCTGCTCCTTTCAATCTTTGCTGTCCTCTATACCTCTATACCTTTGCTGTCCTGTGTCTTGGTGGGTATAAAATGCACACATTTTTATTCCCTACAGACTCTGGTGACCAGGGAATGACCAGGAATGCCTGGTGTGGCTGTCAGTGTGATTACTCTGTGCTCTGAAGACACAGCAACCAGTGCTGTTTGTTCAGGCACTGTCCTGACAAATGGAGCTGGCAGAGGCATCATTCCCAACGCCCTTTATTTCTTTTTTTTCTTTTATTTTCACAGACCAAACATCAACATTAAATCCATGGCTACAGAGCTTTAAAAGGAAAAAAAAACTGCATAGCCCTTCATATGTTTCTATTAGAGTGCCTGGGAATCCTTTAATTTCCTAGACCACAGCTATCTGCAGAGAAACAGGAAGATGATGATACCATATCTCTGTTCATACTGAAGCAATGCAAATGTCATGCCATGATAAATCTCATTAAATAATGTAAAATTAAATGTTAATTAGAATTGTTGTCTGTAAAATTGCTCAGATGTAATCACCATAAACTGTCTCATGAGTGGTGTGGTTGGTGACTAATGACCACAAACAAGGATTAAGGATGCACCTTCCAACCTCCCATGGAATTGCAAAAAGCTCTCCCTTCCTGATAGTTTCTATACTGTAATACAAGGCAGTCAGTGTGAGTTTATAAAAGTTTTATGTGTGGTCATGTTGAAAGAAACAGCCTAAGTAAGTGCATATGGTGTTATTGTTCCCATATATATTCAGTTTATGAGATTCTCAAAAATGTGCTATGCACATTGCAAAATGCTCTTCCTTTTTACATACTCCATGAAGATAAAACAAACTCCCTGTTATCATTGGCAAATTTTTTTTTTTTGCAGTAAAAATAATGGCAAAAAGGACAGGAAGGCCCAAGGTCTTGTTCCTTTGATTTCTGGTTCATTTGCAATTGTCAGGGCATGAAGTGTCAGAAAGGTCCCAGACTTGTTCCCTATCAAGATGTTTGCTATCAATAAGGCAAAGGAAAGTTCCTCACTGATCATGTTCAGATGAACAGCATGACCTGGGGGTATGGTATTTCCTGCTGCTGAGCTGCCCAAGGATGAGTCTGTCCTAAGGAGGTGATTAAGGATCACCATGGTTCAACCCAATACACCTCAAGATTAAGCCAGGGATCCCACTACTAATGCCTGCAAAGCTGCTGAAAGATGGAGAATCATACTTACTCATCTAGCTCTTCCTCCTCAGCTTTAGAGGTATCTGCATAGAGGTATTTGCTCATATCCACTGGCCTGATGTTTTTCCTTTTTGCAGGTTGTGGAGGAGAATCTCTTACAATTCCAGGTGCTTCAGGTGGGTGATCTGGCTCATCAAATGGGTTTAAGTACTCTGGGGCATCTTCATCCTTGAAGGGATTGTAACTGTCACCATAGAAACTTTCATCTGGCTTTGAAGATGAAGCTCTTTCAGGGTGGAGTTCTACCAAATAACAACAGCAAAAAAGAAAATTAAACAGATTTAACAAACTAAAAATTTGAAACCATTTTATCAGATCTTTATATTTTAAAGGCATATGAAAAGGTCTGCTTCTTAACTCTCAATACGTAAAGTTATAGCCTAAGGTGAATTTTCATGCTTGTTTATTCCAAAATAGGTCTTTCAAAAGGTCTTTTAATTTAGACTATATTGATTGAATAGGCTTCATTTTCTCCCTTACTACAGCTCCTGCAACATCAGTTGTTTTCTTATTTGTCATATAAATGGCATCACAACAGATATAAAAACATTTTCACAAACTATTTGCCAATTTGTGTCCTAACAAAATGTTCCTAATTATTTATTTGAAGTTTGAATAAATACAAAAGACATTCTGTATTTTATAATAATACTGGATTTTAAACTGGTGATAGTAAGTAGGTGGCCTTTTAATTTCTTAAAATTACTGAACTAAAAATCAGCTATTAAGGATGACCAGTAATTACATATCAAAACACATGTGCCCCTGTTAACAACACATAATCTCACTGTAAAAATGGATTTAAATTAACCCTAAAGAGACAGATAATCAAATCACTCATCTTTTATTTGGGTTGTACAACAAAAAGTTGTACAAGCTGGAGCTGCATGCTGCTCTCTGTGTAATGTCCTTTCTGCAGTGTCTGTTATTCTACACTGAATGGCTTCTGCATACTGAATAATGCCAATTCCCATACAGCAATACAACGTTTGTAATAAAGACAAACAGATAATGTTAATTTTACTGTTCTTGCAGCATCAAATAATCAGCAGCTCTGTTCAATACCAGATGTGATATACTTTCAAAATCCACACAAATGAGAACTTCAATGCAGCATCATTAAAACCTAACTTTCAATAACCATATCCATGTTATTCTTAACAACAACTGTGTGCTTTTCAGAGGTATGGTTACTAAACTGGACTAAACATACTTCTAAGGTTAACAGAGCAACTCTAAAAGTTATTTGTGACAAGAGTCTAAAAAATAAAAAGATGGACTTCTAAGTGGATTTTTCACTGAAGAAATACTTACTTGGGAAGATGAACTCTCTAGTCACACAATGAACAAAGGGAAGCACTGTGCTTAGGTGAGCTTGGATGGATGAGGTACCAAAACTGCTAATCCTGGCAAATTGTTAGAAAATGTGAGAGTTCCCTACCCTGCCAGCAAACATCCAGCTCACCCTGAACCCAGCCATGAGCACAGCCCAAGGTGATGGAAAGCCCTACCCCATGCAGTGTGACCAGCTCTAACTTACAGCGTGAACCAGAGCCATTCCTAGCTGGATAGGAATATGATCCCTGACTTCACCTCTCTGTGCACTGGACTAGTCACTGGATCAGGGCAAAGGCTCAGAGCAGGAAAGGCTTTAGCTCTTCTCAGGGCTACAGAGATCCACCTGCAGCCTGTGGAGGAGACCTATGCTGGAACATGACCACACAGACAAACAACTGCAGGAAAAAGTCAGGGTGTGTGTTTGCAGTATGTCAGCTGTAGTGCACGTGTTCACTCCTACCCAGAGTAAATGCTTATCCCTTAAGAGAAGGGGATAAACTACTGGGAACTTATGCTGGGAGAAAGTGCAGTTACTGCACAGCAGTCTGTGTATTAACCCTAGGCTATGGGTGATGTGATCATAAGCCCACATCCTTTGAAGAAAGCAGTTTCAGAGAAAGCCATAGTGAAATAACATTGAAGGTCTATAGTTTAACTGAAAAGGGAAAAGAAAGCATTCAAGGCAGAAATTCTTAAAAGCATAAATACGATCAAATCAAGCAAGAATCCCTGAGAGTACTATAGATTAAATACATCAGAGCAGAGCCCAATATCTAAAATGTATCTGCTCATTTATTTAAAGCTAAACTGGAAAAGTGGTTCCATATAGACATAGGTCATTCTAGTCTCCAGTGCAGGTGGCCAAGGCCAGCAAAAGCTTCACTCTGCTTGCCCTGAGATGTCCTCAGTGTGGGTATTTGCAGCTGAGCTGACTCCTTGACACTCAAAGCTTACATGTCCAAACTGTTTTTAAAGTCAGGGGATTCAAATCCCATCCTCACTGTATATACTGTACACACCATGCCTTGAAGCTCATGGTAGTCAGAATACTACTCAAATATTACCCACACATTTGGTGATTTGATGAACTAGAGCAAGCAGAAGTGCTCTGGAGGTGTGTCCTCAGAAGACAGTTCCATACACAAAGCAAAAATAACTAATGAAATGCAGAAAAAAATGACTAATACCTTGTTCAAATAGTGTGGCTTATTGACAAAGCTTTAACCAAACTTTTTACTATTTTAAACTTTGCTCAAATATTGGAATATTTTATCAAGAGAGTGGACAACCACAAATAGCTGCTTCTGCAACTCCATATGATGGATCATTGCACCTGCACATGAATCTGTTGATAAATACACATTATCATATCTGAGGGAAACCTTCTGATAACACACAAGAAGGAAAGTCAGTAATACATCCTGAAGTTAAAAACATTCAGGGAAACAATCTCTTAAAACTATGTTGTAAGCTTTTATTTTTAATTTGCTTTTAAGTGTCTCCTGGAAACAATGAGTTAAATGCTTGTTTAAATCTGATACATTTTAAGGGGCAATGCAAATAGTTTTTGCAATTCTTTCTATTTCAACACTGGATCAAGTGCTGTAACTCTAACTATGACAAAATTCTTTCTCTTTTTCATAGGCTCAACAGGAACTACATGTTTGGCCTTACACACACAGTGTTACGTATAAGTGCTCAGACACCTCTGGCTTGTTGTTAACTAAAATATTTCACAAAATCCTACACACATGCTGAAATTTAAAAAGCTTCTAAAAATATAATTCTCATGACACTTTTAGAGGCAGAATTTTGTAGAGGCTCAGCTAAAACCCACTTAACTTGGCTACTCATTCTCTCTACTCTTGCCATCCAGGATACCATTTTCCTCCCCCTTCTGCTTCCTTCATTGTTCCCACAGGGACAGAGGGTTCCCACAAGGGTCCCCATCTGAACCCAATCAGGCTCTCTCCCATGAGGTCTCTGAAATGCTTTAGAACAACTTTTGTATCAAATGTTGGTCATCAGAAGCTTCTCAGTAACAAATTAAGTTGTTGTGATGATGACTCAACAGCACTGCTCTTAAAGTCACACCCACTGTCACCTGTCACTTTTCTGTAACAGACTCATTTTCTCAAAGAGCTAATGATGCTGAGAAGTGCACTCCGGCAGACTAAAGATACAACAGCTTAGAAGGGGTCTATTTCCCTCTTGAAGCTGCTTTTACATTCAGAAGGCAGCACAGATTCCCTTGCTTTCCCCACATCATTCATCACAGCTCCACAAGGACTCCAGTCTCTACATTGATATAAATTTAAAAAAAAAAGTAAAATATGCTTGCAGTTTGGCATGTTAAGGGTCAAACACAAAATAATTTTGCATGATTAAGTAATAAAGCCACAGGGGTAGGAGTGACAACAAGAGAGGTAGAAGTATTACTCCAGCAGAAGCACCAGCTGCTCTTGTGCCAGATTCTGGAAACATTACTTGCCCTAACTGCACTGAGAAAGACTGTTTGTGATAATAATCACTCTGGCACTACCTATCTGCACAATCAGCCAGAGCATCTCCAGAAATCACCCTGCCCTTCAACCCACTTGCCTTTTGTAACACAAACACATTGTGACACATCCCTTAAAACCAAACAAAACCTCCACCAAAACATGGCACGTAGCACTTTCCCCTTGGCAGAGGATGAAAGCAGCAGCCACATGTGAAAGGTGCTGGGTTACGCCATGGGCTGCAGGCACACGGGCACCAGGGGATGGGAGCACCCAACAAACAGCACCAAGCAAAGCTGCAACTGCCCAGTGCTTCTAGAAAGAGTAAAGACTGGCATCCCCATTCACCACTGGTGACTTGCTGATCCTTTTATTCATACACTCACAACACACTGCTTTTCCTGAAGAAACAGAAGGGACAGAGGCAGCATTTTCCTCTCAATTGGTTCCTGTGCTGCTCTGCATGTAGGAGTACCCTGGAATGATTTGCGGTTTGCTGCTGCATTGTAACACTGCTCACTTTCAGAGTAAAACATGCTGCAGGGAGCTCAGAAGTCCACACACAAGGTGATGAAATAAACTGCTGAAGTAAATGGTGGTCTAAATGACAGGGGCTACCAGCAGAGAGTTACTCTCATGCTTCATGTGTGTTGCATAGGTCATACACAACTTAAAATTTTGTATTCCCTACCAAATTAAAAAAAAAAATCTGGAGTGATGAAAGAATGTTGTAGTTTTCTACTTTCATTTGTTGTACATGTTGACTTCCCCAAGTACGTATGTTGCACAGAAATTAACTGATTTTATAATTCTGTTGCACTGTGACTAAAATCCAAAAGGCTGTCCTCATACGATCATGCAAAAGTAATCTAGTATAAAGCTGTAGAGATATAGTGTTCAAAAAGATTATTTTTTATTTTCCCACATTTCTAATGTCTAGCTGACCTAGGAGATACAGAGAGAATAAGCCTCAATTTGACATGTCAACCAAGAAACACATCTGAAGATTTTTTTGAGGTGACTTGTTGCTATGCATGTTCCCTCTGCTGTGTGTGTAAAATCATTGACACTGAGGACTTTTTAAATCCCAGCAGCATCCAGAGCCAGCTTGCTGATGACCCTCTGCCATGCACCACACCTACAGCGTGCACTCACGCCTTTAGTTTCTCTCCACCCCACATTCCCAGGGTTAAGTGATTATGGGATTAGGAAGATAGAGGGAAAGTAGCTGGTTTGTGAACAGGCACAAGAAATATCTGTCTAGGAAACAAGTATCTACTGGCAAGTAATCCTCCTTTCTCTATGAGTGACTGTCAACACATACATATTCATACTCTGGGTAACTCTGAGCACACACGTTACAGGCTTGATAGGAATATCCTTGGAATATCCCTGCCAAATAGCAAATCATGCCTCCTCACATCTGATGGCAAAGTACTCAGAAAGGAGGCTCCAGCTGGCTGCTCTGCACGTCTTGGGGAAATTAAGTAACAAATTCTAGAGAAGAATCGGAACTTTCGCAAAGTCTAAGTTCCAGATTATGCCTTGTCCAGATAAAAAGATAAAGAGACTAACATGTAAGTGAACAGAAAAATACTTCATCCCTGCACACACAGAAAGTTAATCTCTTGATTTAAGCAGATCACAAGACAAGTGAAACAGGTAATGTGACTCTTTAAGCCTGTAGGAGAAAGCCTGCCTTAAACTCCTGAACCTCCGTCATTCTCTCGAGCTTCTCGGGTGGCCACCAAAAAGGTTACATTCACTTCAGGAGGCAAAAGCAAACAAGCAGGCACAGTCTCAAAGAGCTTCCTAGAAGTACATGGCAGTATTAAAAGTTTCACTGAAGTCTCAGAATAGAAGAATCATGAGTGAATAATGGGACACAAACAGGGAAGCCTTCAGTAGCTGGGCAACAGGATAAGAACAGCTACAATATTGCGTAGCTTTAAAATGCATTTCAAAACAAAGGCAAATCTCCCCAAAATGATAATGTCTAGATGCTCCCCATGTAGAGACACTGATCCAATTAGCCATAAAAATACACAGCAGATTCTGCTGTTGCTGAAGACCAAAACCATCTTCTCTAATTCGTCTCGGCACCATTTTTTCTCCCCCTCAACTTTCTGTGGAGGAAGAGGACTGGAGGAAAGGCACATGTCAAGAAGGCCAAGCAAGGTAATGGGAACACAACCAGTTCCCATTATAGCGACAAGACAGTGGAAAAACCAGTGATTCTCAGAGGTGTCTGAGGTAAAAAGAACAATCCCTCAGAAGCCAATCATCATAACATAAAAGCTTTAAAAACACCACACCAGATGTCTAACTCTTTGTCTGATAGCCTGGGAATCACTCTTTCAGCTGATCTTCCAGATCTTTCAGCCTGGTTTAGTGCTCCAGGAAGACACTGTCACATGAACCTTACAGAAGGTCCACTCCTCCCAAATAAAAAACACCTTATGACATAGTAGGAAGAATCTAGTGACACCCTGTTTATCCCAAACACTGTCCTGTTATGGTATGTTGACTGCTGCATGACAGTGACTGTGTGTGGGAGTAACACTTGGTATTCACACACCCAACAACTCAGCATTGCTGCCCACAGCTGGAGATGGGACCCAAAAGTGATCACAGAGACTGTCCTAAGCACATAGAACAGACCCAGAGATATGGAAAAGTGTCCACACCTCTGACTGAAGATGACTGTGAAGGCAGACGTCACCAAAAGAACCACAATCTACTGAAAAAACCCATGCCCCTGATAGGCTGAGAGTGCTTCAGGAACATAAGCAAGCTGCTGTCTTGGATGCAGGCTGCTCACAGTGAGCTTGCCATGAGTTATCGAGCTACACCAGTACTAAGAAACACCACCAGCTGTTTCTCTCTGTCCCCAAGATGAGAGAAAGTCACTGTATTTTGGGGCCAGAACACCCACTGCTTTCTTCCAGAGTGAGTTCTCTCTGGAAAGGAAAGCTGGGTTTGGAAAAAGCAGTTTAGGTAGGATAGGACTTGTACAGCTCTCTCCATGGAGAAGGGAGCTCTTCTTTCCAAAGCAGAGAAGGAGGAAAGGAATATAGACCATGACTCTTAGAGCAAGTTATTTATGGACTACCAGAGAAGTTTACATTCCCACATACTCTGCTTCCTTCCATGATCCTAAGGGATCACTGTCAAGGAACAGACAGGAAATAAAGCCAAAGATTAAGACACCAGAACTTAATCCATATATATTGGCATTTACAAAGCTGAAATAACTCACTTCTGCAGCTCTAGAAAAACCTGACAACTTTAGAGAAGGAAGAAGGTGTCTAGGACAGTGGCTTTATGGCTTCAGTTACCAAATACAGAAAATAGTGCAACGTTCCTGTTTCAGAAATACAAGCTGTGAGTCACACCACAGCCAAAGTGACAGGACTTGATCTCCACCCACATCATTCCCTGCGGACTCTGAAGGCAGAAAAACTGCTGTGAGTAAACATTCAGCTTGTCCAAAGAAAGTGAGTGACCACAGGGGGAAACTGCAGCTTGGAAATCCATTCTCTTTGACCTGACCTTAGAAATCCCCTGGCTGCATCCCAGGCTGCTCCTGCTCAGTGTGGTTCTTCTCCATTGCCATTACAGAGTGACTTGGTATTTTCTGTAGGAAGAGAAGTCTTGGAGCTTTGAAGAGCAAAGGTTGAATACAGCTTCAAACTTGGGAATCAACTATGAATTGGCCTTTTGAGCTAGAAGTGATACACCCAGCAGATGGGAGCCTGCATATCTGGGCATGGAGTTGAGGACAGAAAAGATGTTTGCTGTCCTGGTGCTCCCTTCTGGCCTTGTGGCCGAAATCTTATCAGATTAAAGATTTACAGGGGTTGTACATCTCACCCAAATGGAACAAGAATGGGCATGTCAGTCTGGAAAGGGGATTAACACCTAGCATGTGGTGCAAGGCACAGTGCCAGAAGGCTTAACTGAGGAAGCCATAAAAGCAAAAAAAAAAAAAAAGGAAGAATAAAAGAGAGAAAATTAAATTGTAATAATGAAGATTAGTGTTAACCAAGAATAGCTGAGATGCAGTGAAGATTGCAGTGAAGGAAATTATGATATAAACCATCACCCACGTGGAGCAGGGCCATCTGACAGAATGTGTTGCTCATTCATGCCACATACCACTAGTAACACACCTGAGAGGTCTAAAAGTCTCTGCTTCAGCTGGTAGCCCCCAGTGACAAATATGAATGTGCCTCAATACAAAGGATGTGACTCCAAGAATAAAATAATTTTCTACTAGCAACTGGATCATTGCTCTTGTTACCTCAGTGCTATATTAAATAAGTATTTAATCAATAAAAATTTTTCATTTATAGCCCTACACAAATAAAAATCATGTTTCACAAAGCATTAGCAAGTAGCAATGAATTATATAAAACAAGTTAATTACCTTCTACATCAGGGTCTCCAAATGGATTTAATTCTGCTGGGTCAGGATCTCCAAAAGGGTTTGTGCTGGAGTTGGCCGGGTCTTGCTCCCCTTCATCCAGAAAATTAAGCTTATTGATAAGCTCTATGAACAAATTGGAATATTGTTTTAAAATAGATACAAACTGTTCATCCAACATATCTGGAGCTCAAAAAGCTCCGTGTCAACAGTCCCTCGAAACACGGCACCAGGGTATGGCACGAACTGCACGACTAAGTTAACACAGTCCAGTAAGTACATCAACAAAGGGAAAAAAAAAAGTGAAATGAATGAAACTTCTATTTGCTGATCAGAACATTATGTAACAGAAATGACTTCTAAAAAAGCCTTCTCTTTCCTTCGTTAAATAAATGTTGTGGAACATCTAACGAGCTAAATGCGGTGATTTTGATTGTTCACATACATGCTAACTATCGGCAGGAAATTTTAATTTTTGGATGTAACGTGAACATAAAAGCAGAGAGAGGACATTTTGTCACTTTAGAAAGGTCAAGTATTACTGATTATACAACTACTGTTTTAAGCTTAGGGTCTGGTGGTTCCTCTTTCTTTTTTTTTTGTAATTTTTTTTCTTTCTTGTTCATTATCAGATGACAACGGAGCTGTAGCGGAGACAGGCTCTTTCTCTATCATGTTGTTACCTGTTGGATGCACTACAAATTACTGAGAGTCATGCTGGGTGGAAGCACAGAGATAAAACTGACAGCTGAATACAGGCAGGAGTCAAAAGGTAATGGGTCACAGTAAATACAATCAGAAACAGAAAGAAAGGATGAAAGCTCATAGACCTTCAGAGGAACTGGCTGATTTAGCTGAAGGCATATTTGCTCGCTTTATGCAGTCATCTTGATCTTCATCTAAGCTGCTCAGAGCATTCAACTGGTTTACAATTTCTGTAAATAGAAGCCAGTCAAGACAAACGTAAGGCAAGGGCATTTAATGAAACAGAAGTGGAACGAAGACTGTTACCAGAAAGAGAGAGAGCAAGGGAGAGAGGGTAAAAGAATATATTTAGAATGAGTCCTTACAATTATATAACTACAGCAAAGTACCTGTGTAGGTGCTTCAAGGATAATTTAACATGAAACCCAGTTAACAAGACATAAACAAAACCTAGCCAGGTTATGGTGTCAGCAACAATAGTTAGTTTTATGAGGATGAGTGTTATGCACAATCAGTTGAAAATTTAGATAGGTGTACTTCATATAATTTAAAGATTTTTTTCTGCTCATGAAGAAAACCTGATTATGCAAACATTGTCGATCAACACAAATCAGCCCCAGAACCAATTTTCTCCTTCCCAAACCCTTAAAGTTACAGCAAACTAACCCATACAATATGCATTTTAATATTTTTTTGTTTATATACACACTCTGATTATTTAACATTTGCAATTAGTCACCATTACATTTCTGATCCACGACAAGATGAATTTACCACGACAAGATGAACTATTTACCTAAATAGTTCTAAAATATATGATCAGTATTGTGGCAGGAGAATGCAAACTGAACATATGTATCACCTGAATTTTCATTGTCATGCTATGTAAGTAACACCTTGCTGTTTGTTAGAATCCTATTTCACCCTCTATCCATACTGGAGAGCTCTAAATTGCCATGAACTAGTAATTTTAAAATGTGTTAAATGTTTAATTTTAGTCAAGATGGGGATGAGCCCTTAATTCTGGAAGGAAAGAAACAAAAAACAACTGAGTGGCTTCTAGCCCAAGGGGGAAAATTCCTCTCTGCTCCCCCCTAACGCAGTCCCATCCACAGCATCTGACAAATGGAGCTTCTGCAGTAATGGGGATTGAGCCTGGGGCATCTCTGAGAGGCCTGAGCGTTGGTTTCTGTGGAGAGGGGACAGCCTTCCTCAACCTTCCACATGACAAACAGGCCAGAGAAACCTGTGCAGGAGAGATGATCCTGCTTGTTGAATACCACTGCCCCACTGACAGCCTTTTTCATCTCCTGTCCTTTCCCCATGAAATAAATGGATGATGCCTTCTGGTATCACCAGCTAAGTTAAAGCTTCATGCCAGTCATTCTTTTATTTCCTTTAAACTTTAATTTCTTGTGTACACAAGAAGATACCTCTCAATAACACTTTTCATTTACTGCTGTTCTGAACTTGACTTTTTCTCATCTGGCTTTTGTTTGGGAAAGGAAAATTTGTCTTTATTCAATGAACTAGTTTTAGGGAGCAAGATATCAAACTGAGGCAAAAATTGAGTAGTATTCTGACTGTCCCAACTCATGTTGGTGCTTATGGATGCCCAGAACTTCCTAGTCAGGGGGGCTTTTCCATGCTTTTTCATTGCTGACACAGTGACACCCCTCCTGATTTCATGCCTTTATAGACAGCACAAAGAAACTGAAGCCCAAAGCAGACCACAACTTGGTAACACTTCCGTCACATGGATAAAATCTTCTTTGGCAAATTTAAACTGCTTTGCAAAGACATGCCAATCTGCAAATTACCAAGGAAAATCACCTACTCTGCCAATATCTATTGGGCATCCTAAATGCTGACAGTGACAAACCCCAAGCAGGATTCCTCTGTAATGTATCTCCCTCCTGATCTTGACCATAAAGCATAAATCTGCTTAGATGGTTTTACATGTACATCTGTCTACATGGAGTTAACTTAATCATCCTCACTTCCTTATTTTTAGCTCCAACAGACAAGACTAATATCCTAAAAAATAACACCAACACTGTCCCAAAACTTCGCTTTCTCAGTATAAAACCATACATTCACCTGAGAAATCTACATAATATAATACTATCTTCTGGGAATTCTTAGGACTCAAGATAGACAATGGAACATACCTTCATGTACTCAAATAAAACAGAGCTGACCTCATAAAACAGCAGTACTAACGAATTAATAGTTAAAACCAGGCTCAGATGCTGACATGATTTACAATTTATTATGTCAGCATGTGGAAAAAAAAACCCAAAACAATTATAATTCAGTTTTTATTGTCAGAAAATAACAAATTAAGTTCAGAGCTTTAAAAAGAGGGAGTTCTTTGATGTGGTCTGAATCACCTGGTCTTATCTGCCAACCTAAACACCCATACGCACTACAATGTTTCTCATTACAATATTAAATGGTTTATGTCATATTTTGGAGTATGGAAATGGTAGGTTGGAGATTTATATCCTATATTATCTTTTATAAATCTCATTATCTACAAACACACATTAGCTTGTTCTACAAGTATGTCACATAAATCACTGCTTTGGTTTTTGGGGTTTTTTTCATTTCATTTTCTCTCTTTCTTTTTTCTTTTTCTTTTTCTTTTTTTTTTTTTTTTTTTCCAAGCAGCTTGGTGATCCTGACAAAGAAAAAGAGTAAATGTACCAGAAGTTGTCAGGAGAGGTATGGTTTTACAAATTGCAAAAAAAGGGTCACGCATATTGTTACCCAGAAGCTTGCTCTTGAAACGTGCTGGGATTCAGGCTCCTGCAATAGCATATGGGCACGTTCCTGACTCCATGTGGTGCCCCAGGACAGACACTGTGCTCCTGGGCAGATGGAGCAGAAGGCAGCTATTAACCCCAGCATGAGGCTCTAAGTAGGAATTAAAACATTAAGAGAAGCACATTTATTACTGCCCTGTTTGTGAGTTATGAGGCACATTTTCTTCAGGTATGAGATGTGTTGCATTGAAGACTAAGGATAGGATAATTCAGGGAGGTTTAAATCCATGTATATTGACAGTGTAGAAACTAAATATTTTAAATTTAATTCATGGCAACAAACAATTTTCAACTTCACACAGAACAGTTGGGGGAGATACGGCTTTTACACATGAAAAATTTCAACAAGAAATACTGGGAAGGAGGTGGAGTGAGATTTCTCCAAGTGAAAGCAGTGCTTGAAATGGAAAACATCTTTCAGTCTGGTCAGTTGTATGGCAGCAGTTCCATGCTGACCACCCCAAATTCCACTGCTTTTGAGGTCAGTCAGTATTGCACCACCTACTTCATAGCTGAAGAAACAGAGGCACAGATACCTACTCCAAGTTAGGCAACCCATCAAGGAAGAGAAGCAGCATTTCCTAACTCACCTGCACCATCTAGAGCCCCACACAGCAGATCTCCCTTGCCCTCCCAGCAGTGGATATATATGTTCATCTATGAAACTGCAACTTTGGCACAACGAAAAAGAACCCGCACAAACAAAAAGCAATAAAAATTGCTGTACACTGCAAAAAGGAGCAGTGTCTGATAAAAGACTTGCAGCACCTCTTGCAGCTGTGCCTTGGGAGCAATACCATTTCAGACATCAAGTCAGCAGGGAGAAAACCCGGAGTCCAAAGTAGGAGAACAATCCTTCCCTCCTTGCTACTCATTGCAAGGCCAATTACAAACATTAACTGTGTCCTGCTCCCATCATTTCCAGGAGGTGTTAGAGGCAGTATCCCCGTTTTACAGCTGGGAAAACAGGCACACTGCCTGAGTCAGTGAGGCATTCCAGCTCCTCAGCTGCCAACACCCAGCACAGCACAAGAGGAGAAAATGTTGGTAGCAGCAAGCTTTCAAAAGGGTTATGGAACATCCTCAATTAACTTTATGGTATTTTGTGAACACAGCTTTTGAAAGAATTCTTTGCTACATCAGTTTTGTTACATTTCCTTCTTTCTAAATTTTTTTCTGCTTTTCTACAATGATTACTACATCCTTTCTCCCTTGCTTCCTCAGCTCTTCTAGCTTTCCCCATTCATTATATTTATTGCAGGAGTCACTGCAATTGCCAATGAAATCAATCTTGAACACATGTTGAAATAGATACTTTACATCTTCTTTATTAATGTTTACTTACTGCCCTATGTTTTATGTTCTCCCATTTGCTTGGGAAATTGCATGCACTCATTCCCCTTCACCATCCCTCTCCTTCTCAAAGGTGGGAAAAGCTGGCCAGGCTCGTAAAGCAACTCAGCTGCTGTAACCAACATAAGAAGAAAAATTCCAAGGCTGACCTTCCTCATGTCATGATACAAAAAAACCAATCCAACACTCCCATCTTGTATGGTTAGAAAACTGTATCAGAGCAGGCTGAGAAAGGCACAGAAATTGTGTATTCCAGAAGTATTTATTGCTTCTGCCTTTCATGGAGGTATTGTTAGTTTTGAACAGATAATTTTGGCCTTTGCAATAGCAGATGGAAAAGCTGAAATGACTCTAAAATAGCTTGTGTTGCACATCAGCCAGCTCACCCTTGCCATCTATCTCCAAAGATATTCACTCCATACCCAAAGGATAGTAGACAGCCTAGTCTAACCTAGATCGAACTTTTGCTTGTTTAGGAATCATTTGCAGCCTTGTTGAGTGCTGCAAAATCAAGTGTTGAGAAGCAAGATCAGATGCTTTTCACCTGCTGCCCTTCTGCATCTGGGTTTTCTGTAGCCCTCAGTGCTGTACCCAGGCAGATCCTAATAAAACCCTTGTGCACAGCAGTTTCTATAGACTGAACAATACCCCTCCTTAGTTTGGCCTTCTCTGTGATTATCCAGTGGCCTGGTGGACACGTCAGGTTTTGGTTTATGTTGTGATCTGATCTATTCTGGTTACACTGGGAAAGAAGTAAACCCTGCAGAATGATTTCAGTGTGACCAGACTGGTATATCTCTGCTCCCCGACCAAGAATACATTATCCTGGTTTCTCAGATATCTCACTCCACACTTTCCAATATGCTCTGTGCCAGACACATACAGCATAACTAGAGATTTGGCCAGGGTAAAAAATGTTTAATTGAATATGTAAAGCATACAGAAAACATATTTGCATCCTTTCACAACACTAAATGTAACTACGTAATAAATGCTTCAGGCTGAACCTTTTGATTGCAACGAAAGCTCAAAAAGAAGTGATGAAAGTAATGTTTCATAACACTGAACCAATGTTCCTCTGAATTTTCAAGAACAGATTTGACAATTCACTTCTCCGCTCGAGATGCTCTTCCCCCACTTTGGAGAAGGTTCCCTTTATTTCAGACATTTTGAAAGAGCATTGGAAGTTATGAAGTCTGGCACCAGAAGTTAATTTTATTTTCCTGATTCATTACACAAAGAGTTCCTACAGAACCCATCTGGAGCAATACTACACACTGATCTCTACCAACAATTTAACATCATCTCATCCTGATCTGACTTGCCTCGATTAGTTCAGCTATCCTGAACACACTAAGCATTTTCATCAGCAATTCAAATGTGGTTACACTATCTCACTTCAAACAACTTCACTATCAAATTCATTAAAGTCCTTTAACAGCCTCCCAGTTTCTTTTCCATGAGACACCCCCACCCAAAAGGCAGCAATATGCAGCCTGGAATTGCTATGTTATTGAGCAGAACCTCAGCACTTGTCCATGGCACAACTCATTTCGCAGTTATTCTCATAAAGTGCCTTCATTATTTCCCTTGAGCCTCTCCTCCTGTATTCTCGCTCACTGACCCTTTCCCTCTGCTTCTTCTGCTCCTCTGCTCATGCTGGTTCTTTGCTTCCCTGAAATGCTACCTACTTAGTGCATTCTCTCCCCAAAACAGGACACACACACACAAATCAAGGCTCTTGGATTCACAAGTAATAAACTTCATTGAGTTATGGATGGGTTCCTCTTCAATCAAGCTATCCTAAATATTGTTTTGGTTATTAGGATTTTTTTAAAGTGAAATACAAATATAGCATAAGGATAAAAAAAAGGGACAATAAGCAAAGGAAACTATATTTTACAATGCCTGTGGCAAAACCAACCTGTAATTTTTGCAGCCTTTTCCTCTTGATTCACTCTGTTTTCTTCATCTTCTTCATTGTCTTCCTCAAAATCATCTAGATTACCAATATCAGCTTGTTTCATACTCATCAAACTAGCCAGGCTTTGCATGTCTTCATCCCTAAATAACAAACATGACACCAGGCATTAAAATGCAGATTGTTAATACCACATCTGATATTACTGCATTCTTTAAAATTCTTTAAACATTTTGATGCTTTCTTCAGGGAGGTCTATGATATCAGATCTGATCTTGAATATGGTGAAAAAACAAAATTAATACAACTCATAAATATATATCAATTTCTGAAGGGAAAGTTTTTAATTAACAGAATTGTAAAGGGTAAAAAAATACTGCTTTGCATCAAGAGTTAACTTAGCAACTGCTTCCTAAAATTTTAAACCAGCCCAGAAAGGCTGGCAAATGCTTGTTGGCTGGTCTGCTTTGGTTAAAGTGAAAATGCTTGGCCAGACCTACTGCCCACATGCTGTGTGCAATGCCTACATTAATTCATAACTCCTGATGCTGTTACAGGATTAAAATCCCTTCTATAAATGTCTGAAATCATTAACAAGATTTAAAAAAAAGGCAGTGTCTATTTACACAAACTGGAAACCAATGCTTTCACAAAGAGCAGCTTTTTTCAGATGCCTTGTTCAGGGTGCTATGAAAGCCCTGTCAATAACTTACAATCTAGTGTGGCCACATTTCTTTTCACAGAGAAAAGCAAGGCACAACTTCCCAAAGATATTTCTGGGATTCACATTCTCTGAACCTCAGAGAAAGAAAAAACAACTCTTATCTCATTTACTGCTCCTGTGTTTTAGAACATGTGAAATGCATTTAAGAAAATTGTTTACCTGAAGAAAATTAATAACTGAATTCTAGTGCGAGTGTTTTGATTTATTAACCAGTTAAATCCATGTGTGTGTGGTGGGATTGTCAGCTAACAGTCACGAAATTCTATACAGTTAAGTGCTTGTGTAAATTTAGTTTGGATGTAATATAGCATAGAGTGATATGGTACAGTAATGTAATTAATTAACTTTGTAATATCCATGAAGTCAGATGCATAATTTTCTCCCCTTCGTCGGAGTTACCTGCTTTCTGAAAATCTAGAACCAAGTGAGTGAGTCAAGGGAGAGGTAATCAGTGCCCAAGAGAATTCTTCCCACAGGATGCTCTTGTGCTCAACCCAAAATCTTAACTCTAACTCCACCCTCCCTCACCTTCCAACTGGCTTTGTCCTTATTGCATTTGTGAAATATCAGTGGGCTCCCTTGAAATCTGCCAAGGGTATTGTTGGATGAAGACACACATGAACATAAACACACACTCCCACTAATTTCAGACCTGTAGATAATTTTAAGCTGTTGTTACTTAAAATGTCTGTAAGAGTAGAGTACAAGCCATTTGTCTCTGAAGAACACAAGGCTGAAATCAGAGTAAGAAACAACTTTTACTCAGTTAAGAAACCAAGTATGGCAGGAATGATAGGTATGCTGAAGGATGCTCTCAAATTCCACCATTCTATACAGAAAGAGCTCTTTATCCCAAGGATTCTTTGAAAAGCGACACAAAGCAGGCTATCTGGTTTAAAAAAAAACCCAACAAACAAACAACTTACGTGGCTTTTCCTTCCCTCAGGAAAATACAAGATAAGGAGAACTGTAGTGTGGCAGCTACCACTTTCTTAGACAAAGGCTTGAATTTTAACCTGACATCTGTCTGTGTAGGCATGGGGCTGGCATATTGCTTCATGTTGATGCTGCTGGTGGCAAGCGCTTTTCTACGTCCAGAAGGAGATTCCTGAAAGCAAAAGAAAAACAAAGATAATGTGAAAGGTGCTGTTACACTAAAACCTGCATGTGCACAAAACAAAAAAATGCACTTATTAAATCTCTAGGGGTTACTTTGGTTGTGTGGTTTGGTTTTTTATTGTTTGGTTTTTGTTTTTTTTTTCAAAAAATCACTATGGCCCTGTTGAGCGACAGAAAATAATTTCTTAAACTACGTCAGTCACTAATGGTGGTGGAGCTTTGAACACTTTCTTAGTGCAATTGAAAAAAAAAAAGGCTGTCCACTGTGATTAGTGGTGCTCCATTACAGGATCTAGGGTGTCTTTAATGGCTTGAGCTTGAACCAGATCCACAGCCCCCATCCAGTTAAACTGCTGGGAATATATTCTCATTTCTTTTCACAGCAAATTGGACATGCTCTGTCCAAACACGGCTGGTTCTGGACTGGAACTTCCAGCCTATGGAAGACATAGGTTTGGACCATGCATGTATTTCTTTGCATGTGGTTTGAGGTCATCTAGTTTGTGTTCCATGCTCAAACAGAATACTTGAATATTTTTCAGAGCAGCGGTTCTTCTCATTAGTGGTGTACATGAACTATCAAGAGCAAAAGGTTCCTGAAACAAAAATTGACAATACTTCCAAAAATATTGATAAAAATTTTGCATGAAAAAAATAAAGAGCAAAATAGATAAAAGCCAAATTTTTATTTGAAAAGTCGAAGGTGTATTTCAGTACAAAAATGTTGCTCATGGCTTAAAAATCCAGATAAATTAATCTAAAATGCATCTAAGAGTCTACTCTCGTTTTATCTAGTATCAGCATTGTCAGGAAAGCAATGATTATATGTAAAAAAGCTCTAGTAACAAACAATAAAACAAAAAAGTCCTGCTATTAATTCTTTTGAAAAATGTTCTCACAATAGGACATTTTACTGCAGTTGACAATTTGTGTTGAATAAAGAATACTAATTCAATCAAAACATTCAAGCATCCTTTTTCAAAGTACTTGACATTTCTGCCCAGTAGAATAAGTCAGAATGTAATATGTCATCCCCAAAGAATACCTTGTTTAAAAAACTAGCCTTATCTGACAGATTATGCACAGCAATATTATACAGAACTATTAGTGCATGTAGATACCTTATGAATGAATTTCAAAAATGCATCAAACACTTGAGAAGGATTTAGGCCCTCTCAGAAGAAATACTTAAGAATATGCAAATACTCTCAGCTGAATTAAGTTGAACAGATGCGACTCTCACAAACAATACGAGTGCTCCTTCCCCAGCTGCAGTTGTCAATCAAAGAGCAAGATTAAGGTCCAAGGTTCTGACAATGTGTAAAATGGAAAGTACAATCAGGGAGTTTCCATTATTACACAGATATGAACAGCAATAATCTGTTAGTGTATCATGCCTTTAGAATAACTAACATTACAACTCGTTATAGGGAATGCAAGGTTTACTGCAGTGCCTGTTCAGGCATCTACACCCAACAGGATCTTAGACAACTCATCTTGCAAGATTTTGAATAGTTGATGTTGACAATAAGATGTTGATCTTAGCAAGATCAACAGATCTCAGAGCAATTCATGAATGTGGGTGCTTGCTTGAAGCCTTGCAGATGAATCATACATCAGCCACACCATGCCTCTATTCTGACATGCTCTTCTCAGTCCAACACAAAAATCGCTTTTCAGCAGCTGTGAATATCCCAAATCCAACAAAGATCTGGATTTATTTCCTTGTGTAGCTACAAATGCCTTCTCAGTGCTTGCTCACTCGTTGGATGCGGCCAATGCCATGAGAACAACACAGAGATCTCCCACTAAGTCACTTAGGGAACACCAATATGCTTCAGTGACTCCAAAAAACAGGGCTACCTGGGGGCAGAGCTACTTTCTCTTGTTAACAAACACACCATCTTATCTGCTAAGTCAGGTGCATGTTGTCTTTATCAAAGTGATTTTTCTAAAAAGTCAAAGCAAACAAGATAAGTCAACCCCATCTCCAATTCAGTGGTGGTTCTGAAGTGAAAGCACACAACACTGAACTTGCAAGCATGCAAAAGCCAGACACAGATAGCAAGGCAGAAGAATTTTGAAATTATGTGAAATTGCATTTTCACTTAGCATCTACTTATTGTAGAAATGATCATCTTGTCATTTGCACCTTCAGATTATCTAGATTGGAGAGTGAATAAGAAACATGAATAAGGAAGAAGCCAAGTTCTCCCAGAGAAGATGATCATCAGCAATTCCTAATGGAATCTTCTGGTGTTAGCTGATGTAGAGGAAAAGGGAGACAAGAATGCAGGCAGCAGGGTGCCAGGACAAAGGGAAGAAGCCAGCCATGAGCAGGAAGATTTTCCTATCGCTACATATCCTGATGTGCTGTGAAGAACAAGATACTCTTGGCAATCGAGTTCAGTCTCCCTAAGAAATTAATTAATTTCACATTTTTGTGGGCCAAAGACAGAAGTTGACTTTCCAAGTTCCAAATGCTTACAAAAGTCCAAATCTGTAATATTATCATACACAAAAACCCCCAACCAAAATCCCCAAACCCAAATAAAATAGACTGTGCCTGATATTTCAAGTCTTATTTTGCTTCATATGCAAGTTTAAGTATATCCTCCTACTCTTCCAGAAAGTGAAGTCTGTTGGAAGTTTTGCCATGTTTTCTCCTTTTGAGCTTTACAGGTTTAGCCTTACATGGTTTTAGCTACATAAGTAGATGGGGAAAAATGTTTTGTATGTTAAAAGAATATTCTCAAACTGCTTAGGTCCATGACTGATTCACAATGGATTGCGTTTTGTACTCTGACACACAATCAGCTTCTAAAAAATTGTCTTTAAATGTTAGAGCATGCTAATAATCACTTCTTGCAAAGATTGTAGCATTTTCTTCCTAAAACCTACATGCTTCCTGTAGTAGAATTTGAGTGACCCCAGAAACATTTTCTTGCAGAAGGATAAACAATTCTTAAACTAGCAGGGATCAAATAATCCAAGGATAGAGTAGACAGCAAACCTGCAAGCAGAGTGGACAGAAACAGCTGAGCAGTAGGCTTGAATGAGTTATTCCAAAGAGAAGCCCACTTTGGTAGGATACTGAATAAATAATATCCATTTAAGGGCAAAAGTCTGATCTGATGTTTACTTGTGTCTCATATGAGCATGTGGAAAGTCAAGCAGGAATCCCAGTGCAAATGTTTTAATTGCTCAACTTTCCTGCTTTTGCCTATATAATCAAAGTTTAAACTGTGTAAGGCTCTGTTATGCCTCCAGGTGTTTTACATCCATGTGACTGCCAGGGTTGCCACATCCTGTTTTGTGAAAGGGTGGCATGAAAAGTCAATTTTGAAGTCACAAGAGAGAAACAATTCAGTGCAATAATAAAGAGAAGTGAGAAAATACAACACTTAACAGTGAAGATGGAGTGCATTCTGCAAGAAAACAGCAATTTGGAAACCCTTTACTCTTAAGAACAGCAATGCATTATGCAAATAAAATCAGCCATGATATCTGAATGTCACAGAAAGACAGAAGATAACATACAATGCCAGTAAAATAAAAATACCTCTATGCTATCTTCCAGCTCAAACATGCTACTGAGACCGAGAATGGGCACTGCTGGACTCATAATAGAATGCATGGAGCATTGGTCAACAACTATTTTTTGTTGTTTCATGTTTGTTACTGTATGGTTCTAGCAAGTGAAACAGCACACTGGAAAAAAATAAAATGTGTGATTGTCCTAGAAATCATTAATAAATTATTTTAATTATTTAAAATATAACTATTTAGTATGTTAGCAGAAACTACAGCAGGCCTATCTTCTTGCATAACAGAATAATGGCTGTGTTGGGTCAACTAAAGGCTCTGAGAAATCTGTATGTTATTTTAGAAGTACATTGTTTGCCAGAGTGATGATTTTAGTTCACTTAAGAAGAGTAAAATCTGCACATAAACACACAGCAATACTTCTCCATCTTTCTCTCCAGTGTTGGGGAATTTCTGCTTTTGTATTCTGCACTTTTTTCTCACAAGCAACTTCACTTCCCTTGACAGTCTCCTCCTCCTATTGCCCACCGTCCCCAAAATGCCTCAAACATACACCATTTTTTCGGTGAAATAACCCTATCTAGGCAGTGCATCAAGCTGTATCAGCTGTTCCCAGCTGGCAAAGCAGCAGGATGAAGCACATGGATGGATCTGCACTAAGCCCACTGGATGGTTGATACATGCGCATCCTGGTAATTTAGGAAAAATTTGAGCACATTATTAAAAATCTGGAAGAAGAAGATGCACTCAAAGTTAGCAAAATCAAAATTAATATAGAAAACAGAAAGACTTCCCAATACCCTGGAGTACTTTGATTTCTGATTTCAGACAAAGAAACATGCAGAACAAGCAATACTCAATAGATCAATAAAAGTTGCATTCCTTTTTGAACAAAGGAATATTAGTAATAATGAACTCAGGCAGTTCCCAATTTCTAGGCATGCTGTTTGTGTTTGCACAGCCTTGAAAACCATCACCTCAGATACCAACAGAAGTGCAATTCAGTGGTGCCATCAGTAAGACAAATTCCAGACAATCTGAAGCCACAGGAATCACAAGCTGTGAGTGCAGGGCCAGGCTCAGATGAAATCTCACCTTGCACTTGGCTCTGCCAAAGCCTGGGGACCAGCAGCACACACAGACAGGGACAGCAAACAGGGTTTCAAAAAGCTCTGCACAGTTTTTCAAGGAGCAGTCCCCCGCACTATCCCTCCCCAGCATTTTAAGTTACTTCCACAAACCTTCAAATGACCATCATATACCAAAGTTTGGGGCTAGAGAAGGGAAAAATAACACTGGCCGAACTGCAGTCAGCTCAAATGAAGCCAATGAAGCTGCATTTACTGACACAGATACAGGGCCAGACCCATTTATCACACAAATTCCTTTCCAGTAATGCAACCATGCATTATTCCTGCCACAACATTCCTGACTCTGAGCAGTGTCAGCCATCCCAAAACTTACTACACAGGAAGTGCCACCCTTCTATAAATATCTGCCTGGCATAAAGGATTCCCACAGCCTGATCTCCTCCTTCAACGAGACCAGTGTGGAGCAGTGCTATGTACCATGAGCCTTGTCCAGGAATCATCCCCATCATTCCCTACTAAAGAGATCCTTTCACAGCAAGCAGGAGTAAAATACTCTAAGGAACTAAGTGCAGAGAGCCTGGACCACAGCTGAAGAACAAACAGCTCATTTTTACTGGGAAGATGATGATCACAGATAACAGACATGTCACACTACTAAACAGTGCCCAAATCTGTTCCAAAGGAAGTGAGCCAAAAGATTAACACCTTCACACAAAAGGTCTGAACTCAGATTCTTAATTTATAGGAGAGACAAATAATGCTGTAATGTGAATTTCATGCAGTCTTCTTTCCTTAAAAATGTATTTTAATGACCTTGTATGCTGTACTTACCAAGTGACTGGCAAATCTTCTTCAAGGTTAATATAAGAGGTGCAAATAAGTAAGAAACATCTTTGTATTTTCTGTTAAACGGCCTCCAAGCTTCTAGAGTTACACAGAATCAAAATATTGGCTGGATTTTGTTAATGGGGTATATTCCTCTGCGTTATTTGGGCTGGGGAAAGAGTTCCCCCAGAGAAATCAGCAGGATGTGTTTTACCTCTGCACACCTGAACTCAGCTTGCCTACACAGAGCTGTGACCCTGCTGTGCTGTCTGTAACCCCTGAGGTTCCAGTGCCCTCCCTTCCACACACACATATTGAGAAATAACAGAAAACAATTCCATTCAGCAGAAACCAGATCAAAAACTGGTTTTAATCTGAAGTTCTTCATTATTTAGATAGTAAATGGTCCCTCCTTAATAGAAATATATTAAGTAATTAGCAATCAATGTACAAACATTATCCAAAAAATACCTAACTAGGGAAGACAACAAGTTTCCTTACTGGATTTTGTTTTGTCAAAAGGAACAGTAATTATCATTGTCTTTCTCACAAACAAGGAAAACATACAGCATAATATTTTTGTCTTTTCATCTTTTACAAAAGCAAATGCTAAAAAGCCCACAAAGATATGCAGATTTTAAGGAGGAGCAAACTTTGGCAGTAAATAATTGACAAAGCGATTTGTCCAGTTCTAAAAACTCCCTGAGAGAAACATTGGGTTTCCCTCTCCTTTGGCCTCAGAACTAGATGAAGACTGTTGTGGAGGACAGCTGCCCCTGCAGCCCCCTGGCCCTGCAGCCCCCAGGCAGCAGCAGAGAGGAGCTGGAGGTTCTCCCTCTCCCGGCGCGGATGGCAGCCCCGCGCCGCAGCCGCACGCACCATCTTGCTCAGATGGAAAGATCACTGCTTCACCAGCAGAGCAAAATGGATCACTACAGAATTTAATTTGGGAGAGTATACAGCAATTAAATGCTAAAATAGACAAGCTACAGGGAGCTCTCTCAACTGGAGAGAGTAAATTAGAAACTATGTCAGTTAAAATAATTTAGACAGGCGGATGGGAGATTTGGAGGACCGAATGAAAGCAGCACGATCTCTGCTGAAAACTTGTTTAAAAGCAAATAATGGTTGAAGGTATCCAGAACATTATTAAGAATTATGATGCATCCAAATTGAGAATTGAATGTTTAAAAAATTCTGCACATGCCAGAAATGTTGGAGCCCTAGACATGAGGGCTTGGAATGAAACAAAACATTTTTAAACATTGAAACAGCTGCCCTTAATGACATAATTATATATTTGTTATCCTCACAAAGTGACCTTTGTCCTTGCAGAACCAAAGTCCTTGTACCAGACTGTTTATCATACTGGTCATATCTTAGGTTTAAGCTTGAAGACTCCTTCAAAAAACACCAATATGTTGGTTTTAACAGCACATCTACATTACTGAATCATTATATTGGAAGCACCACACATTGTTTCTTATGTAGCACAAGCAGAGACAATGATTTCAGTAATGAAAGAGAAAACACTATTTGCTACTTCAGCTTCTCTCTTCTTACAGCCCCATGAGATTTCAGTGGCACCTCGAGAGACTGAGGTATGTAGTGAAAGGTTCTTTCTGACTAAAATCATACCTGTGGGTGTGCTCTACTGACCTGCTGTAGGTAACAACAAACCTTTCATCTTCCCACACTAATCCTCTGCATTCACAGACTCTGGAAATCTCCAATGATTAACATCAGACACAAAGTTTAGAAAAAGAAATTATACCTGATAAACTGAGTTAATTCATCCACACTATGCAGAACAACACCAAGAAAATTCAGAGGTCCTGTTTTTCTATCAAAAAATACCATTAAGCTTCTTAGACAACTACTAGACAGATGGCAAAGTATGTGCATTATTAAAATTTTAGTTGAGCAATTTATTAATAGATCACCTGTATGAGACAGGTATCCCCTTCTAAAGTGGGCTTGCTGCTTACAAAGGACAACAGAGAAAAAATTACAGGTAAGCTGGATAATTTTAGTAAGTAACAGAACCCTGAAATACTGAACCTTGCATAGGATGTGAATAACTGCTTTATGTATCCATTTATAACATCTTCAATTGCTTTCTCCCCTGGACTGTTTTAGTAATGCAGAAACAACTCCTGAACTCTCCCTCAGAAGTATATAGGAGATTGATAACTGATTTGAGAAATATTCACTCTAGTATCTGTAGCTTTTTAGCTCTTTCAGATCACTTCCTCTAGAGATGTTTGCAAGTTTCTTTTCTTCTATAGTGACAGGTTTAAATTTACTCTTAGATGCCTTTGACCAGCTAAACTCAGACTGTCCTTGCACTCAATGAAAACATTACTGTATCTTTACGAAGTACATGAATTTTTGCTTGTGTTTGCAGAGCTACAGCTTGTGCTGCACCACTCAAGAGCCCTGGAATATGTGACTATCCTGTTTCCCTTGGCAGCAGTAAAGGACATCCTTTCCTGCAAAGTCTAGATCCCAACATGCTGAGCTCACCAGTGCCCCAGTGGTTCTGCTTCCTCTTCACAGCCATTCACTCTCTGCTGATGGGATCACTCCACATTAGGGACTGTCTGTTCCTCTCCTTTCCCCAGATGCTACAGCAGCCAGGGATGTGACCATCTCCCCCAGGTCTGCTAAGGCACAGGGTACAGCTGTGTGCAAGCCTGTGAGAACTACTACGTAGTAATCATTAGCAAGCAAAAGCTTGCTAATCACGATGAAATTTTTATATAACAAAAGCTATAAAAGTAACTCCTACTGTAAACTCCGGTACATTTTTACTTTGCCATGCATGTGGGCTACAAGCTTGTGGAAGTTCAGCTGAAGCTGGCAGAGAAACCTATCATCAATTGGCTGTTTAAATCCTCCAACCTTTCCTCTCAAAGGAGCAGATTTAAGGAAGTCTAGGCCTGAGCTGCTGCTGCCATGTGGCAGGTGAGGCTGTTAGAAAAGCACAGCATACAGGGCTGGCAGCTCAGCAAAACACAGCAGTCCCTCATTTCCTGGGAGCTGTGTGCAGCTGCATCCCTCCCACTGTGCCCTCTGCCTCCAGGAGCAGCTCCATGCTCTGCTTCAGCTGAGGCACTTGCAGGCAGCATCCCCCTAGGCTGGGCTCATGTTCCCCCCTGCTTTTGAAGAGTCTGCTGTATAAGTCTGTAGTATTTCTGTACAGTTAGCTTCCACACAAAGTAGAAATACAGATAATTTATCTAATGTAAGAGAAGGAGAAACAGCGGGTGATGAACTTAGCTCCTAAACTTTTAGCAAAAACTGGAGTAAGAAACACACTTATTTTGTGTGACCTCCTCTCTCCAGGGGGAGGACAGGGTAGCTGACTTCATAACCATGACATTATTCACTGCTTAGCAGCTCGTAACTACATTTTTTCATGTATCAACTAAAGGGACTCACAGGTTGTTCTCTGGTTTTATTTTAAATAATAGGCAATACCTGGTACAAAATTTACATTTGAGCTCACCTACCAATGCCTGGTACTTCAGCTCTGCTTTGCTGACAGGAAGCCTCCATCATCAAGATTCACTCCTCTGCTGTGTGCAGAGGTCTCCCATGAATGGTGCTACTACACCTTCAAACAGCTACAAAATAGAGATGTCCAGCTAGCATCCCCCCAAGAGAGTCAGTCTGTAAGGAAAAATAATTGACCAATTTTTTTTAAAGGGTAAACTACTTGCTGATTTATTGTTAGTTCAGCTTCTTTTCTCTTCCCATTCCAGTCTCTAAATTTCCTTACTCTGTCTTGGTGTCGCTTCAAGACAAATACCCAGAATCCTGAATGCTAAAAAGGTGTGTTTGAAATAATACCTCGAGCTCAGGAGTGAATATTTAATGTGAATTCAATATAATATTAAGAACAGTTTCTGCACCTCAGGCCATGCCTACCTACAAACCTTGTCCTGAGGAAACAAATACCATGCAGGAAGGAATATGTGATACAGGCCCCAGAATTAACTCTTGATTATTTAAACAAACTTGCAAACATAAGCACATTATTCAGCTCCTTCATAATCTCCAACAAGGAAGCAAGTTTGAGGTAAAACTCCTCGAAGAAGAAACAAAGTGAAAAGATTAACTGCTCCAACAAGCTTACATACTTTAATTCATCTTTCCAGAGAAAGACTTAATTATTTAGCATAGATATAACCAGTTAAAATGGGATTTTTAAAATACCAGTGTGTCATCAACCAGTTGTTATCATCTGAGGATAACTTCCATAAAGGAAATGCACAATGTTAAATGACAAAGTTTGCAAGGCTCACGACAGAGAAAAGCCTGCAAGAGTCTCAATATTATTGGCTCTTACTTTATATTTTTTCTGTACTGAAAGTTGAACCTTAACTGCAAAAACCCAGAGCAAATGGCTGAATGGTCTGTAATGTCTGATGGCTGTGTGCTGAGCAGTGATGCTCACACTGTGAACATTGCTCTGGGCAGAACCAGAGACTCCAGGTCAAATGACTGATCACTTTGGGAATTTCTCAAACCTAGACTAAAAGACTACTTCATAAAAGACAGCATAATGTTCTTCAAAGTGAACATGTCAGCAATATTATTGCAGCATGACTGTATCTCCATTATTAAATTCATGACTGTGCTCTTTTTATTCTCTTGCATCTTGCTCACAGCTTAGCAGAATGTGCCAAAATCACCAGAATACATAACAACAACAGGACACAACACAGATGGAGAAATGCCTCAAAATACAGAGAAATTACTGGACCTGCCGTTGCTCTTCCCTCTCCCTGGATCTCCCACTGCCAACAAGGGGACACGCTGCAGGGCCACCACTGCCCTCAGCTCCATGGCTGTGATCCTCATCACAACTTCCACCCTGGAAGAGTTGGCTTTTCAAGGAAGGGTCTCCATTCCAACAGACAGTCCTCTGGCCCTTTACTACTATTCTTTATACTTACACCTTATTACTATTCTTTATTACTATTCTCTCGTGCCACTTCATTACTGTTTCTATTATCCAAATAATCACTATGAGGGGGGAAACCTCAGTGATAGAGATTCAATCTGCAAGTCTCCTCCCAGCTGTAATGTCAGAGCAGCGTGGCTGGCAGGGGATGGTTCCTGAGCACAGCAGGATCTGCAGAGTTCAGGAAGGAGAAAAAACTCGGGCTCTGAGGATCTCAGCAGCATCATCCTGCTGATGGGGGGGCTGAGCCTGATGTCAGCAGGGAGAAGGAGGGAGCAAAGGGCGGGAATACAACCAGGGCAAAAGGGAGGCAGCTGAAAATTCACATCTGTGTGAAGCTGGAATGGGGGCATGCTCACACATGTCAGACACCTCAGCTGTCACACCCTGTGCACACACAGCAGTGGGAATGGTGTGGGGTGCAGGTGCACTTATTTATTTCTTTATGTCTGTGTTTATAAACAACACAGCATACATTTTAACAGCAAGGATAAACATAAAGCATTCCAAAATGCACCTCAGCAATAAACATAAACCTCAAGTTTTTGAAAGCCTATCCCACCCTCCCTCCCTCCAAATTTGTTTCAATCAGGGAAATAGCAAAATGGATTTCTTCTAACTTTGTACTTAAAGTAAAATTCACCTCAAGGCTGACAAGCATAGAAAATTTCAGTCCAATGGGTGAATTTTTTTTTTGTTAAAGCCGCAATAGCCTGAAAACAGGGGCTTGTAATGAAGCTGCCCCATCAACCATAACCACACTGTCAGTAGAGCAACACAATCATATTGCCTGTGCAAAGAAGCAATGCATTTAACATTTTCTTCACTGTGTATTATCTATTAGCTGAGTTTGTCACAGAGATATGTGGCAGCTCCCTGCAATACTTATGAATATATGGCAAGGCATACAAGAATCCATCTATGTCTGCTTCAGCACAGGTTTGTCTTATTACACTCTGGCGAACAACTTAAAACCCACCCTTCTCTTACCTTAGGTTTCTGTTAAATACTATCTAGAAATTGAAGTCGTCTGAGGCAAACATCTCAGATCTTCCCATTGCTATTCTCTATTACAAATGCACATTACATGTTCAATTCTCCCTTGCTGTTCCTATGAAAAAGGTCTTGTCAAAAACAGATTTCATTTTTTCTGTGTATGCACAAATTAGTTATGGATGATTAACAAAGCATTCATTCTTTTATTTGCTTTGGCTGAGACTTGATCTGTGTTACATTCATGTGAGGGAAGCACTCAATTTTATGTTGATTAAATATGAAACACTGCACTCTTGATAAAAAGAGTTGTATTCAGAGCTGCATATTATACACACAAAAGATGCATGTTCTTGGGCTAATAGTTTCTTAAACAAGTTTTTCCAGATTTTTAATTGCAAAAAACTTGATACAGCTGCCGCTTTTTTTTTTCCTTCTCAGCAAGTACTGGGCAGTGAGAGCTTTGTGCCCCAAAGCAATCTGGTGCAGTCTTAACAAACAACAATAGTTATTTCAAATTGGATATAATAAAAAGGAATTTTCAAGTTCTGCCCCACAATTTGATTTCTTTAAACATAACTTGCATTGTGAAACTTTTTTTTTAAAAAGACTGCAAAACTAAGGACAGTGAACAAACCATAATTATAGAATTTGTCTTTTACTATATCAAAAATTCAACAAAAATAAAGAGGTATTGGAGAAGTCTTATGGAAACTTACAGCCAATCATAACTGAGAACTTAGCCCTGATCTGCTGTACTGACCCCAGCTATCACAGGATGGCATGTGCACAAATGCTCCTCAGTAAGGCCCATAAATTCCTCACATCCATTAAACACAAAGCTACACCAAAAGGATGCACCTTGCTTAAGCAAGGTATTTAAGTGCAAGCCTGACTCTCAGTACACAACCTACTTGTAATTAAATCAAGTTAAAGAAAGCCATGTGATTAAGCACCTTGTTAAATTTGGGAACAAATTATTAGCCCTTATAAACCAGGGGATTCCACCTTGGGGTTTACAGCACATGAGAACAAACACGAGCCCACAGAAACACACACACAGGCAGAGCCTTGTGATACTTTTGCAAGAGGGGATTTCTTTTTAGTAAAACTACACAGAGTAAGGGCAGCTCTTACTCTGGCCACACATTCATTCTTTTCTAAACTTTCAACAACAATTGATGGTCTTATAAAACCTTCGCTAATGTTCCTGTGCCACAAAAATAAGTCTGTTCAGTATCTTTCTTACACATCACTAAAATGAAAGCATGAACTTAGAGTTTGCGATTTTACTGCCAAGGAGAGACAGTCCTACCACAGCAAGAGGCTAGAAAGAGCCAAAGCAAGGGAATCTTGACACAAGTTGGGCTTAGAAAGGACACCTAGTGCTCAACATGGAAGAAGGTGATTTCTGGAGGTTCCCCTGAAATATCACAGCACTGGATAGCAGGAGAGAACAGATGGAAACTTGATCAAAGCAGGTTATGCATGGTCTCTGAGCAAAAGGTCTCTGCTCCCCATGAAGGGAGATGCTTGCTAGCTGCTATTGAAGAGCTAGCTGCTATTGGAGGAGCCTGCTAGCTGGCAGGTATTGGAAGAGCCCAATAACCCATGTGGAGTGAGGTCCCTCCAGCCCTATATGGTGCAGGTAGAGGACAAGAATGGCCCAGTGAAGGCAGCCAGGCCCATGGGGAGCAGCCACGCTGCAGCACAGGGTGGGAGCTCCTGCAGGGCACGAGGAGCATGAGGGGTCCCAGAACACCCATCCCTCCTCATGGGCCTCACCCAGAGCAGAGGCACAATGGAACAACCTCTGCCTGCAGTCAGCAGACAGTGCCTGTCTCCAAAGCAAAACCCAATCCCACTTTTCCAGCCACAGGCTCCTGCCTTGCACCCACCATGGCACTTTACTGGCTCTTCTTTCACAGCCCAGTTCCTTTCACTAAACCAGCAGAAAACTCACCCAGAAAAAAAAACCCCACAATGTTTCAGCTGGGTCAGACTGAGTTCTCCAAAGGCCAGGGAAGCACCAGCTTGGGCACACAGAGGGGCTGCTGTCCACAAAGTGAGGAGCAGGGAGGACTGAGCAAGAAACCACCTGTTTTGACAGCAGCATACTGAGAATGGCTCAGCCATCACATGGGGTTACATTTTTATGCAGTATTGTGTGGAGATTTACTCCTCCTGTTCCAGCCTGTGTGAACTCAGATCCCTGTCCTTGCAGACAGAGGATGGTTGAACTGAGACAAAGATTTTTTTTTTTTAAGGAGCTCCAAAAACTTTTTTTTTCCTTTGCTTCAGGTCACATAAGAACACACAAAAGGACAAAGCAATAAATGCTCACATGCACTTTCTTGTCTTTATTTTCATTTCTCTGGAATGAGGCCAGAGACATCTAAGTAGTGCACTCTGTTCTCTTCCACTCCCTCACAGAAATTATGGACTCTCCTTAGCAGCCAATTTCCTCCTCCTCCTCCGTCTGGGCCCAAGCTTCAACCACTACAAAACAATGTTCCCCTGTTTCTCTCCAGGGCCCATTCTCCATGCATCTACCCCAGGCTCCCTGAGGCCTCCCAGATCTTTAAGGCTTCACTTTTACAGATCCAGGATGAAAACCTGTTCTCTCCGCTTCGATTCTGGGAAAATTCCACTCTCTGCCCGCTTTGCATATGAACTCGGGTGCACTCATTTCCTCCAGGCTCAGCCCCTCCGGTGCCGAGGGGCTGCCACTCCCAAGGGCATTGGCACAGCAGCAATGCTCAAACCACCTGGCACAAGCCAGAGCTGCCCTGGAAATGCAGAAATGTTCCATGGCACAGGTTCTCCCCAGTCTAAGCCTGAAACTTCAAACTGGGCATTGGCAAGGGAAACAGCAGGTATGTCACGTGTTACATCACTTCTCTCTCTTCGAAACTATCTAAATTTATTAGTATTATTAGACTTGCACAATTTATAACTCATAAAACTAAGTGCTACAAAGTAAATATCGGTTTCAAATAATTAGTTTTTACACATTCTTTTAAAAGGATTATTCTCCACATTCCAGCTACCCCATAAACATTCCTGGAGTGCTACAGGCACAAGCACTGTCAACCATTCCAAAGCTTCCCTCAAAATAAATTCACATGTATACAAAAGGCAAAGACGTTCCTGATGGCTTGTTTATTAATATACCATGTTGCCATCTAAAACAAACACAAGAATAAATTAATAAATACAGAATATCTCAAATGGAAGTATTTTCTTCTCTACTTCTTGTCTGTGAAGTTAACATAACTTATGGATTTTTTAAAAATCTCAGCAGTAATTAATATTTGACCCATCCATATTTTAAAATATTCCTCAATTAAAAGCAAATTTAAAAAACAAAACTAAAAAATCCAACAAACATAAGCAGATTTAATCTCATGATTATTGTTATGTAGAAGCATTTAGGAGACATATGCATTAATCAATTATCAGAAAGTAGTGCTTCAGTCCCAGGTAGTCAGCAACAGCACTCGTATAACATTACAGAGAGCCTGATGTTTTGGCAAAACGAGAGCAGGAAAAAATGAAACTAAAAGGCATATTGTACATGTGACCTACAGGACTGGGATTATTACCTCTAAGCTTATTAAGAGTAAAAGCTGTCAGTCGGACCACCCCACAACCAGGGAGGAAAACTGAGATTGCTCAGCAGCAAAAGGCATAAAAAAGGAGACGTGTCTTCTCGGAATGGACGGAGGCAGAGAGTGAACCACAGCCCTGCTTCAGCTATCTGAGCAGTAATTGGCTCACAGGAGCGACTGCCACGTTAAGGCATTACCATTATCTAGCTCACATAACTGGAAATTCACGCTCTGTTCTTTAAATTGGCTTAACCAGCAGCATCTGCAGCACTTTAATTAATTACAGCAATTGGCGTACCTTAAAAGTAGATGCACAGATCTGAAATGATAATGCCCCGTGAGTAATAATTGTAAACTAGCATTAAACCAGACCTATCCTAAACAAAAACTAGGGTATACTGTTGGGCTTCAACAGAAAACAAGCTTCAACCTAGTAATTATTATTGTCTGCCCAGGTTCACCAACAGATACTACAATTCTACGTGACACTTTACATCCAATTAGCTCAGGAACGCAGAAGCTCACAACATGTACAGCAAAAATCTGTTCAAGTTTGATGCTCTCCTGTCAAAATTTGCTCAGGCACCTAAATTTGGGGTTCCTTGATAGATAAACTTTGAGTTAAAATCATAACAGAGACTAATAGCCACTATTTATTTTTAGTACACTCCTTTTAAAGAAATACAGAAGCCAAACATCACAGTAAGCTCAGAAAGAAGTTTTTTTGACAGCCATTAGCTTTGCTTCAGTAAAAAAATCCACAGGCACTGTACATAAATGTGGATTTATTTTCTTTCCTGATATCTGCAGCTGTAAAATACAGAAGAATTACTTGGAAAAAAAATTGGAGACAAGAAGTTTAAAAACTCTTTTGTTCCTTTTATGTACAGCGACTTGAAATCTTTACTTAGAAGAAAATAGTTTTTAAACCCTGACAGTGAAATCCAGGTACACATCCTGGAAAAATCTAAAAGTTGTTCTTCATACCATTTCCAGCCAGAACACAAAACACTACCAAGATTTGTTGTGACTTGCTTCTGTACAATTTCTGGTTTAAAGACAGATTTTACATTTAATTAGCACCATGCTGCAAAATGGGACACAAGAATTTTAACCAGGCATCTTGCATGTAATGGAAGTTGAAACATTTAAATAGCTCAGTGCTACTGAACTAATCAAATTCATAGGTAATTTAGGGGTCAGAATACCTGATTTAAAGGCCACTACCAAACCAAATGTGAATTTCCCATTTATCAAACACCAGTCTTATCTTTTACAGTCGTATGAAATAATGAAGCACAGCTTTCTTGATTCGAGTAAGATGTAAAGTTTTGAACATATTTTTAACGCAAAGAACACCAAAACCAAAAACTCAACTAAGGGATGACTGGTTTTAAGTTACAAAAACTTTAACCTTCTAATAAAAATAGATGCTGCACAAAATACACCTTTGTGCAATGTTGTCCCGTGCCCATTTCTGAAAGCATGACTGTTCTTCTTGTAACTCACAGAACTCACACGGAGGCACAACCTCAGCAAGGCAGAGCACAAGCCCGAACAGCTAAAATACCAAGGCTGATGTAGCAGCAAAAACCAAAACCAGCAATCTTATGTAGCAACTCACACCACAGAGACATGCAAAAGGCAGCCAGAGGAGAAAAATACCTTTTCTAAAGCAGCAAAACCAGTGACTGTGTTTATATACTCCGTGCCTACTGTGTCTGGGCTGTGCAGACAGCAGTGAAGCTTCACTGGTATGTGTAATTTTAAGACATGAATATCTGTGCTCAGAAATACTCTGATAACATGTTTATCTGGGGTGTACAGAAAACAACTGCATGCACAAATAAACAGATACAGTCAATGTAATGACGTTCATCTCCTGAGTAAATCTTAATTTATAAATTCCAGTCTAGAAACAATATGTGCTACTAAAGCACCAGCCTCTGAGGAAAAGTGGCCACAGTGCAGGAAAAATAAAAAAATAAAATAATAATTCTTATCTAAGCCTGATAGTTATTCCACACAGTCACCCATTTCTGATGGAGAGGGATCACAAGTGCACAATACAAGTTATTCGTTGACTAAATATCACCCTGAAATGCCTGGCTATAAAGGTTGGAAGGATTAACACAAAAGGTCCCACTCCAAGACAAATGTCTCCTTCATAGTTCAGTTCACAGCCATCACAACTGCTCAGTCAGGCCTGCATCCCCGAGCGCCAGGCATATACCTGCTAACCAAACACACCAAAGACTTGGAAAATCTCTTGTTGATTCTGGCATCTTTTTAGAGGAGATTTTAATTACCACCACAGAGAAACAGACTTTTTAAACACGTGAAAATCCCAAATAGTTTCCGCTTCAAATCTCAGCACTTTCTGAAGCAACTTCCACAGAGGAATTACAAATTTGCCAGGCTGGCATGATTCACATGTCACTTCCTCCCTTCTCCTCATTCAGTCTCTCACCTTTTCCTAGTAAAAAAAAGTGAGACAAAGAACAGCTCCTCCCCAGTTTTAAGGTGCTTGCAGAAGCCTCACATGATTTAACTGCACATTTATATAGAGGCCTCTTTTCAAAATAAATAAAGAGAAATTAATTAATTAGCATGCACTAAAACATGTTGGGGTCTGGTTTAACAATAAAATCACTTTGTGATTTTTCCAACAAGCTGTAAGTTTTAAGGGAAAAAAATTGCTACTGCAATTCATATTTCTAAATATGCATTTGGATTTAAACATTCTTGTCTTATAATTACACTCTTTCACATGGCCTCACATTTCAGAAACTATCTGAACTGTGCATATCTTCTTTTATTTTCAGTAACAGACTACAGCATGAAAACTAAGATTTCTACAGGAGCAAAGGCTGAATTTTAGTGCTAAATATTTTATCCTTACTGGATGGTAAGGATATTTTTTCTACTCCCTCTACTGGCATACTTTAAAAGCAAGTAACAAAAAACCTGAAGGGCATTCTAGCTTGTAAAACATAATGAGAAAATACTTTTTGTAACCTCAAAATAATTGTTTGCACAACTCAGCAAAACATTATTCTTAAATCTTGGGGATTTCTAAGCTATCAACAAATTTTTGGCAGATTTCTTCATTGTAAAAATTAACTGAGCACCTTAAAAAAAAAAAAAAACTATCCTGGACACTCTGTGTGAGAATTACTATCAAGTAGTCCCATCACCTGTCACTGCTCTGATCAAAACAGGTCACTCCCTCAAACATACTCCATGGCTAAAAGACCCAAAGAGTGATCTATGGAAGAGAAATCTACATGATTACCACAAGTCTACATAAATAAGCAAAAATATCCTGAGCTTAACGAGTTGCTACTTAAATGTTAGACAGTGCTCTGTGAACCATTTTATATTAAAATTGGATAGTTCTAAACATCACACATACAAGAAGCATTGTTTGACACAGTGCCATTTTGATGATAAATTGCAATCTACAGCTCAAATAATTCTAGCCAGGGATTAACATTTCAGAGGCTGAGCCAGAGATTATGTGTGTGGATCTTGAATTTCATCATCTCCCTTCGGCACAATACCTCATTCTTCCTTTTTTCATCTATTCTCTCATGAAGGGTCAGGAAAGCTTAGCCTTGCTGTTTCATTCATTTCATCTCTACATTAACCAGATACCTTGCAGTCTTCAGTTCTTACGTGTTATTCCATTACAAATACTCCAGCCACACTGCACTGTGCTCCAGCTAATGAGGCATGTACCAAATCAAAGGCTGCCATCAAGTGGCTGCAGCACACTGCCAGCACTATGCAAAGTTAGTGCTCTGCACTGCTTTCACCAGGACACACTGTGCAGGGAGCATTAAACTCTGCCCTGATTTAAAGCTTTGGGGCAAATCCAGATGCTAAGAGATAGTGGTCCCACACCATTTCACTTCCTTCCTTTCAAATTCCAAGGTCCAGCCTAATAGCTGGCACCACCATGCAGAAAATGTTCCTGTTTCTCACCAGTCTGGATCAGCAGGCTTCAGAATTTCTGCCATCACGCTGCTCATCACTGTGCACCAGTGGAGACCAGCCTCAATAACCAGTCAAAAGCTTCCCAGCTAGCAGTGGGACAAGAAGGTGACACAGAGTGGAGGTTTCACACCAGATGGGGAGAATAAACACAGTTTCTTGTGCCACCATACCCAGTTTCAAATCAAACTGTATTAGAGATTGTTAATCCCTACTCATCCTGAATTTGAGGATGATGTGAGAGCTCTTTGTTGCAGTGATAGTGATGAATATCTTCAGCATTACTCAGCAGTTTGAAGCAACCATGGCCTGATAGATCATTCTTCAGCACAAGCATTCCAACCCACCCACACAACTGGCCTTTCCATACAGCTGCTGAATTGCCACATACCATCAGCTCTAAACCACAGCCTGCTACTCCAACTCATCTTTGCCTGACGGTAGAAAAACAACCAACCACAACCAAAGTAAAACTCACTTTCAAAGAATCACAGATTCACCAAATGGGTAAGGTGGGGAAGGACCATAGTTGGGACCATCTAGTCCAATCCCCTGTTCAAGCAGGGTTCTCTCAGAGCATGTTACTTAAGACATTGTCCAGATGGATGTCCATCTCCAGTGAGGGAGACCCCAGCACCTCTCTGGGCAACCTTTCTAGCACTTAGTCACCATCACAGTAAAGTTTTTCCTCCTCATGTTCAGGTAGGCCTTCCTTTGTTCCAGTTTCTGCTTGTTGCCTCTCATCCTATTGCCTGACACCACCAGGAAGAGCCTGGCTCCATCCTCCAAATACTGATATTTGTTGATAAGACCCCCTCACAGACTTTTCCAGCCCTAAAGAGGCTCAGCTCCCTCAGCCTCCCTCATAACTGAGGTGTTCCAGTCTCCACAACATCTCCAGAGCCCTCCTGTGGATTCACTCCAGGACTCTCTTGTACAGAGGGGCCCAAAAGTGGACACAGCACTCCAGATGAGGCCTCCCCAGAACTGAGAAGGGCAGAATTACCTCCCTCAACTTCCTTCTTCTCACTTTTCAGTGCAACAAGACAGATTTTTTTTCCCCAATGAAGAAGAGTGGTGTCTTTCTGAAAATTGTGGCAATTTTGCTACTATAGAGAAAAAGCTTTGCATGCACCATGGGACAGAAAGGTTTTGCATGGTAGGGATGAAACTAAAGATTACCCAGATGTGTCTTCCCAGATCATGTCTGTCCACAGCATGACTTCCAGCAATTCAGCTGTCATGTAAAATAACACCTTCCATCTTGCAATTGCAATGAAAATATCAAGAAAATATTATTTGAATGCAATTGATGAAGACAGACACAATTCTCTTCATTTCTGAAAGGGCTTGGCTCAAAAGTGTAAAAAGCTGAAGAGCCATGTTCTCGCTGCTGCCCACAGTGCCTGACCATCCAGCCTCCCTTGGTCTCCCCTTGCCATTGTCATTAGCCATGTTTTGCATCTTGGACTTCTCAGTTTCTGATGTTTTTCTATGTTTTTTTTTTCCTATGTATTGTTTTCAGAATTTATTTAGCACTTGGAAGTAGAAAGCACTACCAAATCTCACATTTCAAATAACTTCTCACTCTTCAACAAGAGAAAAAAATGTAAATATAACTAATTTTCATTTCAGGGATCTACTTTACAAATAAAAATAGGACACAGTTCTTCACCTCATTTTCAGCATCACTTCTGGTTTGGTAAATATTGTATGTGTTCTTTGAATTTTGTGCTATGCCTTCTTGAGACTGTTTCATGGAGTTGTTTTGCTTCAGGGAGGAAAGATTTAAGAGTTTCTTTAATCTTATCCCTCGCTGAGCAGAATACTCTTATAGTAGAAATCATTAAAACTATATTATAAAAACTGAGTCCTTAAAGAAAATCTCTGGAAACTAGTAAGTCTATTTATTTTTACCAGATGAAGTCCTCAGAGTCAGACACAGCTGTTTGCTATCTCAGGCTATGCTGCACAGGGTATTAAAACAAACTTGGAAAACCTGCCACCCATCCTGCTCAGTCTGCCATTCTACCACCCTGCCAGGGAGGGCACGTTGGTTTGATCTCAGTTCCAGTCTACAGAAAACCCTCCAGAAGCAGAAATACTGCTATTTAACAGTGCAATGTAACACACAACTGTACCATCTTCAGCCTGTACATGCATCATGCTTTCTATATCTATATCTGTATCTATATCATTGCTGAAGTAGAGTGCTGTGGTTAAGGAGTGGCTGTCCCTGATTCAGTGTTCACACTGAGACTCTCCAAATCATGCTGCACTCACTCCCTGCCCCCTCCTGTCTGAGGACTTGCCCGCTGGAAACTGGAGCTGCATTTACCCTCAAAGAATTTCCTGTGGTGGTCATTCCTCCTCTCAACTCACATACCCGTGCTGCCAGGGCAGAGGTGGGTTTTCCATCCCACTTCCTCCTGTCCTCCATCTGGTCATGGAGGTAAAACCCCAGGGTACCTCGTGGTGTGAACCCCCTCTCTCAAGCAGGGCCTGCTTGCTCCCAGTAGCAGAGACTCTGCTCTGCACTGCTGGGACACGGGACATTTCTTCTCCAACTTGCTGGAGTCTTTCCAGTCTGTCCACAGTCCTGGACTGTCTTTCCACAGCTGAGACCCAAGATGTTAGGGAGGCAGAGAGATGATTTCCATATTGCTGGAGTCAGGCAGTCACCTGAAGCACTGCTTGTTCTCCTTTCATTGACATCAACGCCAGTGAGCTGGCACACAACAATGACATGCTCTATACAAATTTCCACCATGAGGATTGTGTCCCCTGGACCTCATATGGATCTACAGGGGACTCCTGTAATCCCTTACAGATTACCTCTAGCACAGCTGTCTCAGGTACCAGGTAGCCTCCTCTGTGGTATTCCACCTGCCTGAGCACACCACTGGATCATCCTTGGGAGACCTTTGCTGTGCACTTGGCAGGAGTGGCCTCCAGAGACTCAGAGTTTCTGTCCTCTTCCCAATCCCCCTTGGCAATGCCCACGTTCCAGGGATCCCAGGTGCTTGGCTTCCATAGCATGGGCCATGATATCCCAGCACTGGAGCAGCCAGGTCACCAGGGGCTCCCCAGTCTGGCAGCTGAAATCTTCATCTCACAGCTGTCTGGAGCATGGATCAGGTGATCATCTCTGGCCCTGCCTCTTCCTCCCGTTGTGAGGGCCCTGCTTCCTCTTCATCCCTCACTATGCAAACTGATTTGGTCTTGGATTTCTCCTTCTGTACAGGACCAACTGCTACAGGCTGTCCCTCTGGTTCAGCTCAGTTTGAGTGGCCACGGTGCCTGTAGGTCTGACTTCCTCCTCCTCCTCCTGGGGGTGCTGTCCAGTCTTGAACTGTGTCTGCTGAAGAGCAGCCAGGACCCAGAACACTGCAGTAAGTTGCTCCTCTCTGGAATTGCTACAGCCTTCTCCTTGCAAATACTCTGTCACATTACCAGGGTTCCATTGTTGTTCAGGGGTGAAGCTCCAAACCACTGGAGCAGAGAATTTCCCCAAATACTGGCCCGTTTTCTCCCACATTCCATGGCACTCATGACTGTCCATCCTTGGGGCAGACCTTTGAGTGACTTCCCAGAAATCTCTGTCCTGACTAAGCAGGTGTGGACTGCACTGAGAAGGCACAGCAGACACAGCAACAAGAAAATGCTTTCCTTAGCATCCAAGGCAAATACAAGATTCTCAAAAGCTGTTGTAAGAGGCCTGAAGGAGGAAAAGGAGTGAGAAGCTGGGGAAAATCAACCTCCTCTGTTCCCCTCCCAGACTGCAAAAATTAACCCTGTCCTGGCCAGACCCAGGACATACAGTCCACCGTGCTCAGAACAGCAACTTTTGAGTTCAGGGATGCAACTCTCTATGAGTCATACATTTAGCAAAAATTCAGTTTACTCTTATATTTATGCTAGCATGTGGAAACAGAGAAAACACTGATAAGTTACAAAATGCCCTTTACAGCAACTCATTCATTACCATTTTATTCAGAAAATCTTTGCAGCCAAGACTCAGGTTGTCATCATACTTAAGCTAAACCAGAACAGGTTTGTTTCTACTGCCTGGCAAGATTCAAGAAGACATTTGGGCTCATCAATTATCAGATATTGATAATGCAAAACACTAAGAAAGGAGAATCTTCACAGGAAAAACACAATGTGATGGCGTAGCATCAATTCAGAATGAAGAATATGCTGGGAGGGAAATGAATGAAATGGCATCAATTAAGTTATGGAGGTCAATTAATTTCTATTATATTAAACTCTATTAAGACAGCTAACAACCAAAGATAAGAGGCTGAAAGAAATAACACTCAGAGCTATTACACTGCCAGATGATTTTCCTAATAACAAGGGTTTTCAGGAAGCCAGAACTCTTATTTTCCTGTCAGCTGGCTATAGTTCTGCTGCTGGCCACTATTTTTAAATAATATGCCCTCAGTTAAATTACAACTGCTTGCATGTACAATCCTATCCAGTTACTTAATGCAGAGCTACATTTTACACAATAATGGATATTTTAATTCTTTTTTTGACACATATTTCCGTACCTTGAGCACAGGCAATTGCAAGGTATCAACCTTGCAATCAACCAAAATATTCAATTTGACTCCCAGATTATCTGCCTTTGAAGGTGACTTATGTCAAAAACATTTTTCATTAAATGCACTGCCATTTTTTCCATTTTCCATACTGAATATTTTGTACTACATGGCAGCAGCACACACTGCTGTTTTAACACCATCCAGCTACCAGGTCAAAAATGAAATTTATCCATCATAATGCTGCCCCAGACAGTGGTATTTTACATAATGATATTCTGAACCGCATCAAGAGCAAACACACAGCCGTGACTGTATGGAGATGTAAAAACACACTCAGACACGGAAAACCAGAAAAAATGTGGCAAGCTGAACAAGCTTAAAAGCAAACACTTTTCTATTAAAAGGCAAGTTGCTTGGCTCAGCTTATGCCTGGAGTATGATTAGAACCCCACTGTAAAACAATCACCAAGACACTTTTGTGTATTTGATGTCTGAAAGAGAAACGACCTCATGCAGACTCGGGCTCTCGCACGCGCTGGCCAGTGCATTTTACTGCTGATTTCCTATGAATAAACATGTGCTAAGAGTAGCTGAAACACACTGCTGCTTTTAAACATGCCTAATGTCGTATTAGGGGTTTGTTTCCAAAGCTGTCTGCCTTGTTTATCAGCTTCCCCCCTCCAGCTGGCAAGGGACACCACTGATAGCAACTCCAATCAGCTGCCTTGTACAACTTGGCTATAGGAGACAGATTCCTCCAGCAGGAAATAGCCTCCCCTCAAAAACCCAAACAAAATGGTCCCAAGCAATTTAGAAAACAGTTGTACTTTACTGCTGTGAATCAATAATAACTGTATAAATTAAATGCTGCCGTGTATGTTCGTGTACCACACTTTGTGAGACACAAAGCCAGACCCTCACACCCGGGATGCTCTGCCCAGAGCCCAGGACCCTCCTCTTCCCAGCTGCCACTTGCAAGACCCTCCCATGCAACTGTAGCATAAATACCAGAAAATGAGATATCTCCTTCACCAGGAAATGTTAAGCCAAAATGCTGTAATATAGTTTTCAAAATTTCCATAGCATCTGCCAAATTATATTTGATATAGATGCACTTAGTGCAGCTATTTACACAGCATCAGAAACAACACTATAAAGCACAGTTTGGGCACTGCATTTCATTTAGGAGATGAAGATGGAATATCAAAAGAAAATTTTCATCACTATTTTTGAAAAAACACAGTAGAGAAGACATTGATGGACTCACACTTCACACTTATTCAGGATTAAAAAAGCTATAAAATTGTAAGAAGTTAATTAGATATTAGGAGTTATTTTAGCAGTTTCTCTAAAATTCTTATTTAAATACGATTTTTGTCATCTCTCACCTCTGCTTTAATAGGTTATTATGTATTAATGACAGAAAGGATTCACAGTGGCCCTAATTCCAGGTGATCTGGGCACAGTCTTGTTTTGGTCAGAAGGAAAATGACATTGCAGACAGTAAGTTGTATGTCCTAACAGGACACTAACAGGCTTTGCCTGGGGATACAGGAGGGGCTGCAGGTCAAAATATCAATTAATTAACTGTGCTGTTCAGAAAAGTTTATGGAGCTCTTGCTCTCACAATGCCTGCCTGAAACCAGGGCTGCTGGTGCCTCCCCTTTGTGCTGGGCCATGTAGAGGGGAAAACACCCACAGTGTTTCACACTTGCCCTAAATACAAGTGGTAGTTTACCTGTCCTACAGCATTTGGTGTAAAATTTCTCCAGCAGAACTCAAGCAAGTGCAATCCACTTCCACTATCTTCTGTACTTTTCAGGGAAGATGCCAAATCCAAGGAGATTGTTTAAGCAAGGGACTCCTGTAGGGTCAGTATGGACACACAGGGGAGTCACCCACTCTCAGATACCCCAAGGCACAGTGATCCACTCTGTGCAGAAGCCTCTCTCCTGCTCCTTTCCAGAGTCAGGACCCTGCCCCTGTATTTCCCTTGTGGTTAAAAGTGCCCAGAAAGGCCATCATGGAGCACAGAAGGAACAGCAATATATTACTGGAAAAGCACAGGATCAGGCCTCCAAGAAAGATTTCCTACCCCGGTTCCTTTACAACCAGAGCAGCCAATCAAGACAACAATTTCTGCAAGTTTTGCTCCAAAGGCCTAATCTCGGAGATTTCTCAACTAGAACAAAGTGCTAAATATTTAATGTAAGCAAAAACTAAAAGTAAAAGGGGTTTTCTGAATCTCTATTACATTTAAAGCAGAACAAGAGCGAGACAGCTGACAAAGCAGCATTTAATTCCTAGCTATATCTAAACCAGAATACTCAGTCTAATTTACACAGGCAGCTAGTCACAGTTCACATAATCACACACAGCAGAATATGACAGGGGAATTAAAGGACCAGGAAAGCATGTCTGAACTATAAGCTATTCTAAATATATTAAATGCAGACATTTAATTCAGAAAAAAAAGCTAACCCAATCAATTATTATTTTAAGCAAAAAATTACTTCAAGCAAAAAATGCAAAATGAATGCATAGAGAGGCTTTAACTACTGTTTCTTAAATAAAGGAAATAGCCAATTTAAACTAAAGCTCTCACATGGTACAAAGATGCACTAGAAAAGATACCCACAATTTTGTAATAAATTCTTATATAGCAACTGATCAGCAAGTAAGGAATTCACCCTGTTCCTAAGTCAGTCCTTTCCCCCAGGTTCCTCCAGCAAATGGCATCAGCAGGACTCAGAATTTCAATTCCCTAAGCTATGCTGGCATTTGCTCCCCAACATCTATTTCCAGACACAGGTGGGAAGGTTAGACTTGGGCTCTCATCCAATGTAGGGCAAAACCTGCCCTTGCAGAGTTAGTGCTGCAGCAGTCCTGTAGTAAAAGATATTCAACCACTCAGTAAAAAAGTATGCTTTTACCAAAATTCTGGGTCACTTACTCCTATTCAAATAAGTTTTTTCTCTAAAAGATTCATTGGGAAAACAACATATTCAGAGCGGTATCTGGTGAAAACTTAACTTTTTGCTAATACCTCATTTTAGTCTATCACATTTAAAATTGATGTCTTTTAAGACTAGAAATAAATTCATTTCTATGTCCCACCACCTACCCTCTCTTTCCCATTACTTTCACCTTATTTGTCACCTTTATTAGTGGTGTCATGCCAGGCATTTCAAGAGAGAGAAATAATCTCCCCAAACTTGTGAGTGATAAAACATGCTCCAGGGCATTCAAAATGAGAAATCATCATGAGCAACCATGATCCAGAATTTCAGAGGCACCGGGGGAAGGGTGGACTGGGGGGGTGTCAACTACAAAAGAACACACATGTACCAATAAAATGAAGTTGATTATGTCAATTGTTCTGTAATGTTTTCTAATGTTTCTTTTATTTTGAGGCTTTGCTGATATTTGAGTGGAAGCCAATTCAGAACTCTTTCTAGGCTGGGGTTCCTGAAGTTACACAGGAGCAACAGACAGAAGGAAAAGTCAGATCTCATTTTTTCAGCTTAAACTCATTAGTCTTTGTAACTCTTCCCTAAAGGCCAGCACAAACAGCAAACTCTAGACTCCTTTTTTCTCTCATTCCAGAAGTTTCAGTGGGTCTATTTAAAAAGGCATCATTAGAAAACAGTGTCTAAAAAGGCATCAAAGCTTTTTCAAAGACTCTCTGAAAAGGACAGATGCAGAACTCAGTCCAGCTTCCTAGATCTCAGTGTAAGAACAGCCTGGAAATTCTGCCTGGAATGCCTCCCCAGGCAGGTGACAGAGTGCAAGCAGAGCTGGGCACAGTTAGTTCCTGAAAGCCATGGGCAGCAGGAGCAGAGCAGGACACTGAGCACTCACATAAATGAATCAGTGCAAAGAGAAAGCTAATGACCTGCTAATGCAATCACGGGAAGTGAAATCCCACATGTAAACACTGTCACATTATTGGGGTCGATTAGTCAGAGGCAGAAGGAGGGAGCCTCCAGCCACTGAGAGCAGACTGTTCTCCAGAGCTGCAATTGCTAAGAAAACCAAGAGCAGCCTAAAGTGCATCAACAAAGATTTGGGCCAGAATGATTCCCCACAAGGACAGTGGAGTGTTGGAAGAGGCTGACTGGCAGTGCTGCAGAAAACCCACCTTAAATTTTTTTTTTTTAAACTGTGCTTGTCTGGAATTCTGCTGCCTTGAGGCAACAGTACAAGACAGGTGAGGCTGCCTCCAGCTCCAGCTCACAGGAATGTACAAGCAAAGCTTCAACAACAGGTGGAGCATGTTTCTCCATTCATCTGCCAAGTCAGTAGGTCTAGAATTAGCAAAGACCAAGTTTTAATAAGCCTGCCACATAAAAAGAGGGCTACAGTTTGTGTCAGGAACAACAGCAATTATTGTCAGTGGAATTTCCTACTGGAAAGGGCTTGCTCACCACAGCCCTGAGCCCCAGGAATGACCTATGGACAACAGTGAAACATAAGCACAGGTGGGAAGACAGAGAAGCCTACTATGAACTTTGGAATATATTGCTGTGCTAGACACACACACATGGGCTCAAAAATATTTCTGACAAAAAGCTGGGAAACTTGTTTCATAGTCTGTGCAGTTTCAAGTTGGAAAACATTCCATGACTTTAGGCTTCATTAAGAATGCAGGAAGTAACTGTCTACAAAACTGCCAGCAAACAAGAAAACATCATGGTTTGTCTTCAGTGGGTGTTCTTATGCACTTTTCCATGCTTTGAGTGTGCTAGGAAGCAAAGTGACATTTTTTCCATTGCTTCAGATACTTCTATTTGAGACAAAGTTCTTGTACATAGAGCCAGTGAAAGCTCCCACATCTTTGGACCAACTTAAACCTCCTCTCTTCCCTCCTATCCCTGTCTCATTCCATTGGCTAAGCAATCTGCAGTGACCAGGAAACCCAGCCCAAAACTTCAGGTCAGCTGAACTCTTCTCAGAGGTGCAGTCTTTATTTCAAAACTGCCCTCCCTCCTGGCACCTCTGAGGGACACTGGATGAGCTCAGACAGTGAAAGGAACCAAGTGTGGAAACAGCAGGAACCAAGTGTGGAAATAGCAGGAACCAAGCGTAGAAACAGCAGGAACCAAGTGTGGAAATAGCATGTGTTCAAGTTACCCACAGAAGCAATGAGAGAGAAAAGTCACTTACTAGAGAAAAGGACTTATAAAATAGAAGGCAACTCATCCTTGTTCATTAAATGGAATAGGAAAATACACTAACACCAGTCTGTGGGATTTTGAAAGCCTACTGCCACTCTACACATGAGCAAGTCTTATTCTTAGTTATAAATTTCCTGCTCTCCTACTTGCAACAACCAACCTGAACACTCAATGTTATTATTCAGTAGAACATAAAATACACCAAAAGAATTCCAGTAACTGCGTCATGACATAAAAGCAGATAATCAATTACACAGATTGTGGTTAAAGAGAGATTAAATTAGAGACAAGAAAGTTATCAGTAAACATACACAGAACACAGCTGTGAAGGAGATAAAGACATAGAAAAGGCTGATGGAAAATGAATACCAAGATTTAAATGGTAAGAAACTGCACTACAATCAAACTATTTATGGATTATACACACAGTAGATGACAAAGTTCACCTACTAGAATACAAATAAAGAGTGGCTAGGGCAATAAAATACAGCAAGAAAAAAAATCTACAATAATCAAGGTTACAGATTATGAAGTAATGTACATATATCCCCAACAAGAAAATAACCACAAAAATCAAGTGTCTTGTTTCCTTTTCATTTACAGCATGGCTTTCTTGCACAAATCACCCCATCACTACTTAAAAATCCCTCTGAAAGTGCAGAATAAACTTGTTTGGAATTTGGCAGCATCTGCCTGCAAAGGCATCAACCTGCAGCTGTATATCTCTTCTACCTGGTCTTTGCTCAGTCATACAGAAACATAACAAAATTATTTTGGAGACTGACTTATAATACTAATTCAAAAAAGAAACAAACTCAAAATTTCTAGCAGAATTCACATAGCTTCACAATTAAAGCACATCCCTAAGCTCTTCAGACTTCAGTATTTTGTGTTCTGAGTGTTGCTGACCAAAGAGGAGGGGAAGCCCTGCAGCCTATGAGGACAGAAAACATCCCTGGACAAGACAGAAAAGGTCCCAAAGGACTCTGAATGTCCCCATGCTTTCCAAGTGACCTAGTCTTGCCAGGTTAATAACAAATATATTGTTGTAAACCCAGGCAAAATACACTTTAGGCCCGAAGAGGGTAAATGCCTGTAATTTAAGGAGTGAGGAGAACAACCTCCTGCCTCCCTGGCTCCCCTGTTTTTAACAGGCAGGTGTTCCATGCTCTGGAATGTCAGCCAACCATTGGAACACCCGTGGCTTTCTAGAACCGATGAACACGTTTTCATTCACCACTAAGTGGAGCTGTTACCCTGGGAAAAGAGTTTCTCCATCTCTTCCACTGAGGAGAAAAAAAAAAAAAAAAAAAAAAGGGAAAACGAGGTGATTGAAAGCAGCCAGTTTTATAGTTTCTTAAGCTCTAAGTAATTTTTGTGGTAAAACTATTAATATATAATTCTGAGGATACTACCTCTGTATCCTCCAATCAAAGAATAAACATCTACCTATGTCACTATTTGGCAGCTCTTGTGAGATGAACTAACAGCACAACTGAGGCTGTGAAGAAGTTCCCACATAACAAAGATTGCCCTGCACAGCTCAGCAAAGGTGAGAGGCAGAGAGCAAGAGCAGCAGGCAGCAGAAGGTCTGCTGACCCCTCTACGTGGAATACACTGACATGTAAAAAAGCAGGACACAAGCTCAGTCTACATATAAAATCCTGGGAAAAAAATCATCTGCAAGTCACAGGAAATCCAGCTATACCCAGAGGGGCTGGCTGAGAAATACACTGACATTGTTTTATCCACAGCTACTTGTATGGTGACAACTACATGGAGACTTCCCTGATTAAAATAAACTACGTGAGAAAGAAAAGGAAACTCCAGGAAACAGTAACTAAACTATGTTTTGTGTTAACAAGTGTCATAGGTGAAAATAGAAACTTGACATTTAAAACAAAAGTATAAATAAAGCATTTTGCTTTCAGCCCTTTTAAATGTTCAGCTACTGGTGATAGGAATAAACCTTAGCTTTAGATATTCAAATCACTTTCCAATATTGACAAGAAAAAGAAGCATTTTTAGGTAAAAAAAGATATAATGCAAAATCCATTGCTTCCCCACACTTCAGTGCTATGTGGTAGAAAAGCAATTTCTTTTTTGTTTAAAAACAGCATTAAAATTATGTTACTGAGAAACAGTCCTTAATGAAACTGTGTTAATGAGCAATAAACACTGTCTTGATACCACAATCCTTTAAAACATATTTGAAGATGAAGTTTCTTTTCAAGCCAACCCTGGGTACAGCAGCTTCCCCTTTTTCAGCCAGGCAGCCCCGGAGCGGAAGCTGCTGCCCGGAATAGAGAAGGGAAAGGAAAAAAGTACTTCATGCAGCCCTTGCTCTGTGCAGTGTCCAGCAGGGCACTTTGGCAAAGCCTGGTGTTTGTGCAGCCCTCAGGAACTCAGCTCTCTTGGAGAAGCTCTGGGAGCTCCTGCCTTGGAGGAGCTGAAGACCCACAGGAGCAGCTTTTGGGTTTTCCTGGTGCACAGGACATGCAGAGAGATCCCAGGGAGCAGCTCATGACTCTCCTCACTGCTGGTCCCACCTCCCCATCCTGCCCAAATTCCTCATCCATCCAAGGCAAGCAGCGAAGCTCTGCTCTCCCCCAGAGAGTGGCACTCAGGCTCAGCAGGGTGTGCTGCCCTTTGGGACATACAGATGCCATAACCCAGCTCTGACTCGTTCAATGCCCTGCTCAGACACAAATAATGTGTCACAGCCCATAAAACAGTGAGTCATGACCCAGCTCCAACTTGTTCACTCCATTGCTCACAGCACTCTAATGCAAGGCAGACTGAGGCTTACAGGGAAGGAGTTTGAGCAGTGTAGTACAGCACTCCCCTCTCCTGCATTTTAATTGTAACATAGGTATTTATTGTACAACAGGTATTTTAATAAGCCTTCATTACTACAGAGCTAGGATTTATGGTGGTTCAGCTGCTCAAATTCTATTCAAGACTTTTTCAGCATCTGGACACCTTATAATCTTTTTAAATGATTGTGTGTTATATGTATAAAAAAACCAAAACAACATTCCAGCTTACATTCTCTATGACAAACATCCATTCCTTGTCTTCAAACTCTTCAGCATGGGGATCCTAGAAAAACAAACCAGAGAATTTGAGTCTAAAAATAATCCAGGATGCAAGAGATTGCAAAACAGCCAATATTTTCATATACTCTGAATTATATTTACCCACAGAAGACGCCAGAGAGAAATATTTAGCTAGGATGGAGGCTTTATGGGATGTCCATTATATGATGAACAAGTTGGAGTAAAACTGCCAGTGAGGATTTAATAGAGACTCCTAACATTACAAACTTGAGGTTGATGCTGATGAAGCCTGTAATTCTGTTTCCTTTCATCCAGCAGAAAAAAAAAAAAAAAAGATAAATCTCTCTTTAATTCTCAAGTCCCACTTCCCAAATAAACAAAATAAATCCAAATCTTGCAGACAACAGTGGAGGGAGCCACTTGCTTCCACCAGGAGTGAGAAGATGCTCACCCCACCCTCCCCAGGCCCAGACTCTGTGGGCACAAGCAGAGATCCAAAGTCACAGCTTCAGCACAGCACTTCCTTCCACTGCAGATTTCTTAAATACTTATCCTGAGTTCACAACATTTCTATGGTATCACATGTGAGGATCAGAAAACATTTTCACCAACAGGAAGAAAAATAACAATGAAGTTCATATATTTGGCGCTTTTTTTTTTCAATTTAATGAGCTTTCAGTCTGCTGGAGTGGTCTGCATTGTTGTTGTCTGAAAGCAAAATAACACTGGAGAAGGCAGTAAGTCATTCCTCTCAAGCCTCTATCAAGGATCCCACTTTAAACAAAATATTTTTTTTTATAATTAATCATCCAGTCCAAGTTCTGAACAACTGCAGCAAGACTTCTACTCTTGCAAAATAGATTCTCACACTAAGAGAATGTGTCTTGAGTCTTTCCTTTTATATGAAACCTGCTTTTGCTATACCTCAATCCTATCCTATTATTTCTAGTTACAGAAAAACACTCAATTACTCCTCTGTCCCTGATGTTTGCACTCTCTTTGGAGATAAATGTCACTTCCTTATCATCAGCATTTCCCAACACCATATATGAGACCCTTCAGCATCTCAGTTTTCTTGCTACTATTTGGCAGCTGGTCCTGACACTAAACCAAGCACGGCAACTCCATCTTGCTGCTCTAAATTAACAAAATGCATCAAGAGACTTTGCTCCCATTTTATATCCATTAATACCATCCTTTTATTTTTCCCAGAATGCTACAAGCCTCACATTTCATCTTCTTGACTCACCTTACCTTAGTCTTTGCTTTAATCCTTGTTTCACTTCAGTTTTGTTTTGAAGTCAGACAGGAGACAGAGGTACTGTACCACTTTTTAACTAGTTCTCTTTGAATACACAAAATATTTTGTAAGTAACAAGCTTATAGCACCAACAACCAGAGAGAAGTTGTCATTTGGGTTTTTAAAATTATTCCAGGACACAAAAAACTCAGGAAGGGTGCTCTTAAATAAATCTCCTCTTTGGATGAACTACAATAACACCTCTAGGAGGATATTACCCATCCCCTCCTGTGCATCCTTCCTCCAAAACCCAGCCAAGTTACAGGGGGACTGTGAGTTTCCCACACAGTCCCCCTGTAAAACACTATCAGTGAAAGAATATAAGATGCTGCTAAAAACTTATGTCAAAACTGATGATTCATTTTTATACATGAGTAAATCTTCTAAGAGGTTTTTTTAAAAATGGACTAATTTAAATACTGCACATGAGTGTCAAAACATGCTGTACCAGTAACCATAAGGACAGAAGGGCAAGTAGATGCATACAAAATTATACTGAGGTATCTCCATGTTCCAATTAATGTCTTGTAAATATCAGATTATGTAATTATATCTCCATCACATTAATCAGGTTTGTGGAATTCTGCATTATGTAAATAAAGCACAATACCTGTGGGTTTGGTGTATACTATATAAATTCTACAGATGTAACTAACTTTCTGTAATCCAACTATTAAATACTTAAAATTTTTAAGAGTTAACCTGGGGCAATTACCTTTCTGTTTAATTGCTTCCTTTGATACAGCATGAAATGACATAATGAGATTTAATGGGATCATTAACCACTTTATGTTTTAATAAGCTACTCCATAATAAGTGACTCAACTCTTAAATATTTCATCCTGCTCAATTTTTTCCCCTACCTCCCCCAAAAACTATTAGGAAAAGCTTGCAGGCTGACCTAAAACTGCTTCCAAAGTCAGGGTCCAATATTTTATCCCATGTAACAAACAAAACATTCCTTGTTTTGTTTCTGCAAGGCAATCATCTATAAAGCCAAACCAAGCTCTCTGTCAGTGGCAATAAAACTCACACCTCTGAGGGCTACAGAACCAAGTGCTCTGCTGAATATTTCTGATCATCTGACAGAGCAAAATAACACTGTGTAATGCAAAGACTCCTTCACGTTCAACATTTTAGCATACACGTGAAAACAAGTTGTGAACACTTCAGGAAGATAAATGCAGTGTATTGCCCCAAAACAGCCCTTAAAAGCTTCAAGGACTTCTCTAATGAAGAGCCTTACCAAATGTTCAGAGAGTATAAAATATGCTGATATATGAACACTTTGCATATGTGTAGGATATTTCAGATTTAAAGGCGAATCCAGATTTTTTAAGCCATATTTCTTGTCACTTTTAAAATGTCTCCAGAGAGAGAAAACCCTGAATAATTTTTAAATACATAAACCTCAGCATTTCCTTCCAAAAGACATATAAGTGGCTTCACTCTTCCACTAAAATGCTTTTATCAGAAACCCAAGGAGCAGCACAGTGTCCTATTTCTAATTAACTTACAACTTTATTAAGTGGTCACGTAAACAGATACTTGTATGATTATAGTTATAACACAGTTTCTTGTATGATTACAGTTATAACACAGTTTCTGTTGTAAACAACATGTTACATTTGGGGCTAACATTTCCTCATGTAGTCTCCATAACAGGTGTTGTTTTTATAAATCTGGCTAATCTTTCATCTTATTTTGGATTTGAAGACAGTAAATACCAGTTAAAAAAAAAAACACAACACCAAATACTTCCCTCACTGGCTAATCTATATTCTCCATTCATTCCCCACATAAAACTCATGTGATGTACCTAGCAAACTGTTATTTGAGGACTATAGCATTGGTAACTATATTTTAGGAAAAAAATGCTATTCCAAAGAAGAATAACTCTGGGAGTAATGGTTATAGCAGCCTTTGGAATGCTCCAATTCTGTATGAAAGCACTCTCTGGTAACAGGGCACACAAAACCTCACCTCACCTGCAAGCAGATGCAAGCAGGGAATACCTAAAGTCAAGAGTTATAAGCAGACCTCATTCCCATTTCTTAAAAGCAAATGATAATGAAAATTACCCAAAAAGATCAAGGAACAAATTGCCTCACATCTGACTGTAGCAGGAGGGGAGGTGGCAAGAGATTTTTGTTTTTTTGATAATGCATATTTTCACCAGTGTACCACAGATGCAGAACTACACTCCATCCAACATTCACTATGGTCTCACCATTAACTCAGAACTGTAAGTATTAGGGCAAATGGATTGAACAGCTTGTTGTTCCTCCTCATTTTACTATGTTAAAAAACAATCATCATTTTTAGTACCAAGACAGTTGTCTCAGTTTAATGTTCCTTTTCAGCATCTTTAACTAAGTTTTAGAGCCTTTTTCCTCTATCCTTCTTTCCTCTCTTTTTTGTCTCATAAGATGACCTTAGTGTGCCAAAAGTAATACTCAGGTAAGAAGAAAATAGTAGGGAACTGTGCAAGAGACAGGACATCAGCTTTTCTTTGCAATCCCACCCCTTAGCTTCTTTCTGTGACACCATTCTGCCCAGCCACATGACAACTACCCAAAAAGTCAACTCTTCTGGGCTTAGGAAGAGCAAAGGATATGTCAGACACATTTTTCTGTTCTCTGTTGATCAGCCCATCCTAAACCCATTCTTGCCAAGGACAAGATCCTTTCTGCAGAGTTTACAAGGTGGTTTCAGATGACTGAAGGTAAACCTTCTCCAATAATTCCGGTTATATTCAGATTTACTTTTGTATTTCTTGTAATAGGAACAAAGGACATATCAGGGGACTGCTGCTTTTCCTAATCAGCAGTCAGAGTGGGTAGGGAAGATGTTCAGCCTGTTAGCCCCTTCCTCCCTTCCTTCCCCATGCCTCTTCCCTAAGCACTCCTGGTTTTTGAAGCTTGTCTTTCAATTAGATCACTTCATACCAGCCCTAATCTTCAGTCTTTCTTCTTGGGGAATAACTGCTTAAGGACTGTCACAGTGAATCACATCAAACACTGACAGGGTGTGTGATCTCCCTTCACCAGTGACCTGCAGCAGATGCTCTGGCTTCTCCAGCATCTGTCCTCAGCTTTTGTACTTGCCTGCTTGAAACTGCACAAGACTCAAAATTTGACCCAATTCTTGTTGCTTTCAATGCCGATTACAGAGGTCTGATTAGTCTAGGAAATCACATACAACTGTGATCAGCTTTAATTGGAGTTTCCAGAAAGCAGGGAGCTCTGGGGAGACTGGCAGAAACATCCCTGTGCATCACCACACCAAGCTCACACCTTCCAGTAAAGCCTCTGGGCTAGAAAGGCAACAAGCATTCAATGTCCTTTTTTTTTTTAATATCTTTTAAAAATTAGTCCCCCACTAATCCTTTAAGTTTTTAACCATTTAATTTTTTGATGTGCAAATGTGCTTACTTCCCCAAGCTTATGATTTTTATATCTGACACACAACACCTTGCCTATGGAACTGGTTTCCACTCCTGTGAGGTATTCTCCATAGTGTCTGCTCAAGCCCCTGCTCTGAACTAAGTATGCTCTGAACCTGAACTTGGTCTTGACTTAAGAGAAATGGCTTTATGAAGAGGTTTTGGGCTGATTTGGGTTCTTTTTTTTCTCCTCTGAGATAGCACATTGGCTTTCATGCAGTGATCCTACTACAGCGTGACCAGTTATTATTCTATAAAATCAAAGCATGACTGACTTGTGCTTTCAAGAAGAATTATAGGGATTTTTTCTGAGTAATATGTGGAAACAGGAATACTTTCAACTACACAAGCATGCCTTGATAATCTATTTCATTCTTATTTTACTTATAATTATTTTTTGTGTGCTTAGAAAGCTATGCCTTTAAAAATGTCTTTTTCAAACCTTGCAATTAAGAGTTGGTAATGGTCCCTGCTGTTGAAATGGTACATTGGTGTGATAAACCATGTACATTGCTGACAAAACAAGTGTTTTGTGTAATCCAATGAAGCAAAGTCCATGCTTACTCCTGAAGAACAAACATTTTTGAACAGAAAGTCGCTTTGCTTTTAAGCTAGAAAATAATGATGTTGCAATTTAAATCCTCATAGTACAATTGATGTTCATATAGCTTTACTAAAAGCATTGAGCTAGCTTGGCAGTGAAAACTTCTGGTTTAAAATCTCTCTCAGCTGATAAAGATTTGTGTTTGTATATAAACTTACAGAAAAATATACAAGTTTTCATACATGGTAGCTAAACTTTGCTAATGCAGGGACTCTAAAAATTTAACTTCTGGAGCACAACCATGGTAACAAAACAAAAAAAAAGTGGGAATTCAGCTCTGGCTTTTCTGGCATTTGTGAATCTTTCCATGAAAGTACTACAAATTATGGATTTTAAATGCACAATAGGCTTATTGTTTCATGATGTTTCTTTCTCCCCAGTTTGGTTGAAAAAAACCCAAGGCATAACTAAACATCAGTGTGGAGCTCAGCAAAGGAAGAAGTTAAAGTTTCAGAACAAATGGAACTTTTTATGTAACTAGCACTTCAGTGGCTGGATGGGCAGGAGCTACAGCTAATCAAGGGAAGCTAAATCAATATATCCATATGATGCTTTTCCACACATGACTCCAGGGCATTATGAAATTTTACCAGCAGCCCAGAATTGATTGAAACAAACAAACAAAAAAGCTTACATTTACTTGAAATTGAAGTTTTCAAAAGGAAGGCTGTAATCTCTTCAGTACTTTGCTTGTGCAAGAATTACAAATATGCTGTTGTAAGCAAGGTAACACCCAAAGTAGGGCTGCGCAGATAATGCAGAATATCTCATCTGTTGACTGATCACAGGGACTTTGCTTAGCCAGCTCTCAAGTGTCCACACTGACTACTGGAGAGAAGACTCTCAACATTCTCATCAGCACTTGAAACCTTGACTTATCTCCTAATCCTACCAGCAACACATTTCAACAGCCACTTACGAATGCGCTGCCACTACTGTGTGAATCATTTCCCACAACACATAGCTGTCTGTCTGGAGCCCACTCCTTCCATTCCCAGCAGCACCACTGCACTCATTTGTTATCTGTGATTGCTGCACAGCTCTGTGGGAGCAGCCAGCTCCCAGCTCTGGGCTCTGCCAGGGTGGACACGGAGACAGCAGCTCCCTGAGCTTCTCGGGGTGGTGAAAGTGAGCAGCTCCTGTTTGTCAAACACGCCAGGCTGAGTGCGGGCACTGCAAAGTGCCAAACCTTCAGCAATCACCCTCCTTTGCAGGGAATTGGCTCCAAAAAGGATTTTTACAGAACTGCAAGATGAGCAGCCTCTTTCTCTGAGCTTTACTGTTTTCAGTCTTTTTGTCCCCTTTCTTCTAGAGGAAGGAACAATACAAGAACCCCGTTCCCAAGTCAGCTGGCAGGCTGCAGAGTGCCACCACATATTTCCCTTCCCACTGCTCCAGTGCTGCCCAGACAATGCAGCAGCTGTGGGACAAACAGCCACTTCTTTTGACTGCCTCTGCCCAGAGCCTACCAGCTACAGAAATTCCAGCTCTGTGGGTGCTGGGACAAGTCCTGTGCTGCAGCTGAAGCATCACAGAGCCAACAAAGCCATCAGGGGACGGGGCACAGCCTGAACTGGGCCAACACCATGTCCTGCCTGCAGTCCCCTGCCCCTGAGAGCTGGCTCAGGCAGGCTGCTGCTCCCACACAGCTACAGCACTCCTGGGCATCACACAGCTCGCTCAACAAGCTGCTCCGTGCCCCACGTGCATTCCCTCACAGAGAACAAAGGGTGTTTGGCCACTCACAGGCACTCCTGTTAGAAGAGCTGGAGGATCAATTAGAGCAGACTTTACAGTAAGAGCTGCCTCACAGTGTGATGGTTCTCAATATTTTGATTATTAATCCAATGCTCATTTCCCCAGAGACCAGTGGGTACCACTTACAGAAGGCACAGCTCCTGGGGTTAGTCACACTCCTGCCTCTCCTCCCAGACCAATTCTTGTGACAGGCAGGCTCATTTTAGGGGGGAGAAAGAAGTCCAGTGAACAGATCTGCCTGCAGAATTAGTGCTGGGTAAAATTAAGCTTTTGTAATACCTGACACTGGCTCCAGAGGCCCTTCCATCCCTCACTAGATAATCCTACCCTCAGTCTCACTTACACAACTAACAAGGCTGCTGTGCTGTTCTACATAACAGAATCCTGAAGCAGTACAAGTGTAAATAAAAAGATGGGATGGCAAAGAAGGCTGGAAGACGCTTTCACTCCAAAGCCACAGTATCACATAGCTGCACCAAAGAGAAACTTCATTTCTCATCCTTCATATAACATCATAATCACAATCAAGATTTCTGTACATTTCTGCTTCACCTTAAATGTTGAAAATATCAAGCAACATTTACAGTGCTGCATAACCATGTTCAGATTGTGCAGACATGTGGCATTGCCACATAATGCTGACAAGTTCCTTAGTCCAAGTAGAGGTCCTTGAAGCAAACAATTTTTGGTAGTGAACTTTTAAATCTCAGTTGAAGACTACATGTTTGCTAAGAAAAGAAACAAGTTTATGACAGTTTATGATCACTGTCAAACTGAGAAGTTTGTGCTCATGAATAATCCCAAAGGCAGGAATTTTAAAAAAAGGCTGGGGGGGGGAAGACAACCCTCTTTTTTTAGGTTTAATGAATCAAGTAATAAATTCCCATTCTAAGGCTAATCAGAAGCCAACTCCAAGCTCAGGAAAGTCCCCAAGACAAAGAAATACAAATATTAATAATTAGAAAGAAGTATGTTACTGTTTCCCTAGGCTGCAAAGGGAGCTGTCAGAAATAAGAACAGTCAGAATGTAGATGAAGGCACCAGAGTAAAGAACGAGGAAGAACTATGGAATGAAAATCCCAGAAATCTTCAGCCTCCCACACTGTCACACATGCAAAGCTGCATAGTTTATGCAGAAAGGGTCTTGCCCAATGATATTTGGGAAATAAGTTCTAGCATAACTATCACTTCCTCCTCCTACTTCACAGACACACAAATAATTTTTTTTTAGTACAACAAATGCAATTCAAAAAATAAAAAATTTCCCTGTACAATCTTATAATTCTCTGTACTACTCAAATACTGCACATCCACTCTTACAGCTGCAATCACATCAGTGCTGTGGTGTTTGTGCAGCATTCTAAATAATGGGAAGTGAGGAGCTGGATTCTGCTGCAGCAATAGCATGCACTGAAACCCTGAAACTGAACAAGGAAGTCTAGAAATGACTGTGTTATGGCAACTTCTCCCTTCCAGTACTGAAAGGAAAGCTACCAGGTTGTAAGCCATGCCAGGTCCTTACACATGTCCTACGTGCACAGTTACACATATGCTGGACTCTGTGCCAATGGCTCACCATAATCAGCTCAGTGGGTATTTCTGTGTGTTAACTAAACTACAGAAGTCAGCTTTGGCAGGGAACAGACCATCCCTCTCACCCAGACCTGAACTGAGGACATAAGGCTGGGCAGTTAATGACATAAAACCAGCAAGATTAGACCTTGTGACTATAATCTGGCATTTCCAGAGGGAAACTGTCATGTGTTGTTTAGGAAATATAAAGATTATGCTTTAAAGAAAACATACCTTGAAGAGAGTCACAGTAATTTCAACATTTTCAGGTACAGGCCACACCACCAACCCACGGTATGGGTTCTTGATTCCAGGCTGCCAGCTGTGTGCCTAAAGGAACAAAAATACCCATTAGAAAAGTGCTGACTTGACTCCCACAGGACCCAGGGCATGCAGGTAAAAGTAACATAGCACTGACTCCAAAAAGGCACATCCCTAAACCCATGACTCTGCTGAACACTTCAAAGGACACAATTAAGAATGACAGTCAGGAAACTCAGACCACCAGCAGTCTTTTCCATTGAACCAAAGCTGTTCCTCACAAGGTCCTAAATTCAGCTTTTTTATTACATAGCACAGGTCAGGACACTCAGAGCCTTGCAAAAATTAAGGCTGTAGGGTCAGAACTTCTGCAGCAAGCTGAGCTGTATTTTGGGTACAACACATAGTGCAGGTCTAATCACATTTACACATAAATGGAACACGACATTGTATTTGAGGAAAGTGAAAACAATGATTTTTAATGCTACTAAAACATTTAAACTTTAATGCTACTAAAACATTTAAACTTTTAAGAATTAATAAGCTGGAGTACCAACATCTAGAAAACATAACAAAAAACCCAACAGTTAAACAGACTGAGAACCTGCCTACCTTTGAGCATCACTTTGGATTAGTGCATGGCCTGTATTTACATTTTAACAGCTAGTCCCAGAAAACACCATGTGTGAGCATTCCTGCTCTGGTTTGGAATAAGTATGCCTTTTTCCAAGCTCAACCTAATCTACTTTGTGATGCTCTAAGACAAATGAGGGAAGGATGCTGCTGCAGAATTTACAGCTACAGAACCAGGGTGTTATTAGAAACATCTAGAAGTTTTATCAGGAAAGACTGTACAATCTATTTACTGTTACCTGAAGCCAATTAACTTGGCTATTTTTTTCTTTTTTTTTAATTGTAGAGCATCACTCATTGCAATTTTATACTCCTTCCAACACTCAGAACTACAGATTCAGACTGTCTATTAGAACATATTTTTGCTCCAATAAGGTTAGCAGGACCTGTGACTCAGGTTTTCTGGGACCTTAAGGATGACTTTGCTGTACCAAAGTGGGAAAGACAAAGCTGGAGAAGCAGTCCCATCCCTCTAGGGGCAGCAGCTCTCTGCCACAGTAGTAGGGAGTGCCAAATGTTGCCAGCTCTCCTTTGGTTTTATCACAAATTTTTTTTCTCTTTGATGTTCTGCCTGAAACCCAGCTCCCAAAGATGCCTAATTAGATCAGATTTTTCAGTGAGTGTCTATGCTTTGTGTTTGCAGAGTAGCAACTTGGAGCTTCTAAAAAAAGGGAATTTTAAAATAAGAGCAACTTGAAAGAAGCCAATTTCTACTGGTTTTACTCCACAAATTTCAGTCTAATCTCCTCATTCTAAAGAGGGCCTGGATGTATTTTCTGAATAACAGAGCAAACAACAACAGATAACAAAAACAAAACATCTTTTACATGAAAAAGGTATATTGTGAGTAGCAAAACACAGCACAGTAGATGCCATTACTAGCACAGACCCTGGAGCTGCAGCTTGTGTTCTGTCCCACAGAACCCACAGCCCCCTGCACCACTCCCAGCTTGCCCACAGAGATCCTCAGGAGACACAAGGCAGTGATCCAGAGCCAGGCACAAGCTGATCTGCCATGTCCCCTGGGAGCACCTTGTAAAATCAAAAACCTCTCCTCCATAGGGGCACTCCATCCTCTTTCCAGGTACCAGTTTGCACAAAAATAATTGGAGCTCATGGTGTGTCTGAAACCTGTGCTTTCCTGCTGGGTTTGGCCAATACTGAAAATTATGTCAAACTTTTGCTGTCCAAGGTCCAGGCACTGCCAGCCTGCTCAGCTGAGGATCACTTGTTCCATCTATTAAAAAAGCCTAGAAAATGAGCATTCATTGGTGCAGTCACCACTTCACTTCAAGCCCTTTATCAGCATTTCCTCCCACCAGGAAAGTCAGTGAGACACAATAAACACACAGGGATATAGATGTTTTTCTGTCACTGAAAGCAACAACCAGGAGACAAGTTCTAACTAATGAGCTTTTAAAGCAAAGCTGCTCTGTGATCATGAATGTTATCAAGTCCTCCTCTGGCTTTGAAAAATAAACACTGTATCACATAAACAGCATGACAGTAAAAGATAACATCAAAAGGACTGTCTGGGTTGTTGGGAAGGAGAAATGGAAAAGGGGAAAGCAAATCCAGAGAAACACAGAGGGCTGGCAAATGACAGTAATTTAAAATTAAGATGCAGAGTGTTATTCTAATGCAACATTTCTCATGCCAGGCAACTCTATGCTGCAGTTTCTTCAAGGTACATCTGGCCTATATCAAAAAACCTTTTCAACTCCCAAATTATAAGCCTTGACTTGGAGCTGGATCAGGCCACTGCTGCAGGTGACAAGGACTCGCTGTCAGGGCTCAGCCAAGGAGATGCTGCAGCTGCACAATGCATTTCCACCCTAATCCCCTCCTTAACTCCATTTTCCACTGGGTGTTTGTGCCTTTAGACCCACTTCTTCCTCATTTGCTACAGGTCTTCACCAGCCATCTCCTATTGTCCTGGAAGTCAAGGCAAGGGCAGCTAAGCAGAAGTGACTTCCAGCAGCAGGTGCCTCACCCACAGCCCTGCCCTGGCCTGACCTGTCTCCAGACCTGAGGGATGGGAGCCATGGTCTGGAAAGAGAAGCAGGAGTGCTTTGCTGCATTTCAATGCAAAAGGCAACTCTTTCTTTTTTCTGCCAGTGGAACATGAGAGAAAACAACATAGCATGAAAACTCCTTTAAATCTGGAAACAGGAGCTACAGGATGGGCTGCTGAAATCTCCTATAAATAGAGTAGGGCTGTGAATGACATTGTCCAACCTACAGCATTGCTCTGGCACAAAACTGATGACTGGGAGAGGAGGAAATCTCTTAAAGAAAGGCAGTGGAGATGAGCCTACAGAACTTGCATGGGCACTTCAGGCTATCCATTTTTCTCTTTAAAACAACAGTTCCAATCCAGGCAGCCAGCTTTGCAATCCATAACCTGTGATGTGAACATCACTGCTGTTTTGCTGTGCTTGAACTGGAATGACAGACTTGACACTACATTATTTCAGGAACCTGCCCTTTCAGATGCTTCACCTCTTTTCTGCTTTCTTCACTTCCACCTTGCCTCATCCTGTTGTGCAGGATAATTTCATGTTACTTTTCTGTAAGATGCTAGAGCTGACCATAATATTTTGAGCCTGCTGTGAATTATGGAACAGTTTATATTTATGCATAAAAAATATGTTCTTATTGCCAAGCTGTCAATATTGAGTTTAAAAGCAAAACTCATCTGAAACAGACCCACGATTATTCCTCACCTGCAGCCACAAGAGGGGCTTTATTGTGAGCCAGCAAACTGCTGATTTTCTTTTCCTTATAAATTTTTTGCCAGCTGTCTGTGATCAGGCCAGCTCTGCTACTTGTCGGTGTGACAGGCTGTTCAGGGCACAAGAAGCAAGCAGGAGCTCAACTGGCTCCAGTAGTGCTTAGGGCAGCTCAGCTTGTAAGGATAATCCCTCTTCTTCAGTGTTATCCAGGCAGAACACTTCGACAGAAAAGGAAAAAAAAAAAAAAGAACTCAAGAGGAAGAGCTGACATTAAGCAGCCAGATCCTTCATCTGGTGCCTCCATGCCAGGAGTGTGGCTTTGGAGCATTGGAACACCAAGGATTTGCTCCATGTGATGCATCCCACCAAAGTCATTCACCATCCAAGACAGCCAGAGCTGTATATGGCTGTTAATGGACCTACTGGAAAAAGAATGGACTGGGAAAAGCTGCCAGTTCCCTCACACCAGAGGAAACCAGCAGTTTGTGAATGGCTTCTTCTTGTCCTTCTGTAACTCAGTGTCACAAAGGGAGACAAATTAAAGGCCATACTCCAGACTACAGCTTGCATCCCTCCCATGATCATCTTGAAACCCCTGTGCTTGGCCCACCAGTTAAAAAGGCTGGGCACCAGAACAACGCTCCAGTCACACTCATGCCTTGGGACGCCGTCCAAAAAACCCTGCACGTGCCAAAGAAGGAAGTTCAAAGCCCTGGAAACTGCAGGCAGCCTTTGATCAACACACTGCTGTCAGTGCCCCCTTAGAGCAGACAGGGAAAGCAGGGGATCCCCTCAGGTCTCCCCATGAATGTCTCAATTCACCAGCAGGCACACAGGTTACAGCTGCGCACATGTGTAAAGCTACAGAAACACTGCTGAGCTTGGGGAACCAGCAAAAACTCATCTCCACCACAGCTTCTCTAGGACTGGGCTACCTCTTCAAGCTTGATTTCAAACACACACATTCATGACATACATGATGAATACATCATGTATTAAATACATGAATCATGCTATTTGGTTCACCAGATCTTGCCTTATTCACCATCCACAGTAGATGATGCTCAGATAAAGAGCCTCTTCCCTGTCTCTTCAATCAGTTTCTCACATCATCTATAGGGTTTCTTATTAGGAAAAAAAAAACAACCAACCAAATAAAAAAATCAAAGCCCAGACAAAAAAAAAAAAGCCTGAACACAGCGTTATTTTTCTCATCATTTTCTGAAACAACCATCACTGCACCTGAGAATGTCACCACAAGTCAACTTTGTGGGACTCCCAGTAAAAAAAAAAGAGTATTAATGACCTCCAGTTTACAGTCAGGGATTACAACCACAGCATGATCTTGTAAATAACTTCACTAAAAGACTGAGAAGCTCCGGGAGTGGCATTATTGAACTGCGCTGGTCCCAGACAGTCACCAGCATGTCAGGGGCACAACATGCCTTTGGAACTGCAGCCCAGCAGGGACAGGCAGGGCTGGCACGGGGCAACAAAGTAGCCAGAAAAGGCAACAGATTGCCAAAACCAACAAAACAGGTGACCCAGCTGCTGCTCTATTGATGGAAGAGCCTTGGAAAAATGCTGGCCAGACTGCTGTCGAGCACAAGAGATTCCTTTTTCTCCCTGCCCCTTTGCCTCTCTTGGCTCTTACTTCTCATTGCCCAAGTTTTTCCCTTTTCTCAGCATTGTTCCTTCTCCTTTGTGCTTAAACAGTTTTTGATAAACCTGCAAGAGAAGTGTTGAAATCACAGGCAAGGCCCCTTCTTTCAGCTTTGATACAGAAAGAATCTTTGAAGAATAATTCTGTCAGGCTCTCAGAAGCAAGTGCAAATTTGCAAATTTGATTCTTCAGAGGTGTATAATTCAACCATAAGCCCCTGCATGTTCACAGGAATAGCAGAAAGTACCTCCTTGACATCACAGCAACATCTGTTTTCAAATCGAAATTTCTTACTTCAAAGCCTGGAAATTTGAGAGCACCTCAGTGAAATGAAGGTAATTGTATTTTCAACACATTTTTCACTTGCTCTACACTACAACAAAGACATTCCACCACCACCCAAAAAAAAAAAAAAAAAAAAAAAAGAGTGAGAGAGAGTGAGAGAGATCCAAAAGCCCAGGACCTGAAACCTGGCCAGGCAACTTTCCAGTGTGCCAGGGTACTGAAGAAGAGTTAAACCTGTCCATGGCTACAAGCTGCACTGTCTGTAAACCATGGATGCTGAACAGCATCTAAATAAAGCTTGAAGAGTGCACCTGATTTTGCAAACAGACAGCATTTGCACCTACAGACAGGTGACTCCCACCCTTCTCAAGCTGAAAGTTCATTTTGGTTCTAGAATTGCACAGCAATTCTGCCAAGCACAGCAAAACTGCAAATCACCATTTTATGTAAACTCCTGACACACACAGTGGAGATCCCCAACCACACAGAGCCACCTTGTCCTGACACATCTCATGAAATATATTGAAATTACACTTGCCCATGGAGAGCAGGGCCCAAAATAGAACTGTAAGTAACTTAAATCTGCATTAAGGTCAGTAACTGCTGGATGTATTTATGGTCTTGTATCCATCCACCCCTCAGACTGCTATTTATATGCTCTTTCAAAATGAGTGTTTGCTTTTCATTTGCAACACTTTGAAACTTACTGTAATTAAACATATCTACAGCTCCTATTCTATGTTTCCCACAGTAAGAAGAAAAATAATCAGACTCCTGCACATAATGCCTCTTATTATTTCTTTTAATAAAAGGACCACTGTAGCTTATTTGGAAAAAGAGCATGTGGGGCAGGAAGCATATGAAAATCACGGAAACCCACAAAAACAAGGGCTTCAAAGGACACCAAGAACTCAGCTTTCAGCTCAATGGCATTTTAAAATTGTATCAGTTAGAGCAGGCATCCCAGTGCTCATCCAGAGCTCCATCTTCCAGTTGCACGACATTTTTGCTTAATACATCTGCTGTACTTTCCCAGCACAAAAGAGACACAGAGCTACTGGAGAGCATCCAAAGGGCCATATTTGTGAGCTTGTGAACTGTCTGCTGGTGATATGCCTCATTAATGATCTGAAAAGTTCAAAAAACATAACCTCCAAAAAACTCTTCACAACATCTTTACAGTAAGGTAAAACCTCATCCCTCCCTTTCTCCCTCTCAAGAAGCTGAAAACCAGACAATTATTAATGCTTTGTACTCATTGAACCCAGGGTCCACCAAAAATAAAATAAGAGGAAATATTCATTTGACTTGCTTCCAGTAAAGCAATTAGATGAAACAAGTATGTTGAATAAAGTATTTTACTGGCAGGATGACTAAGAGATCAAGAACATTTATTGATCTACTGGTTTTGACCCAAACAGCTCAAGTCACATCAGCTACCAAAGCTTTAGAATTAACTCTATGCTCTGCCCAGGTTTCAGGGCCACTCAGCCTCTTCCAAAGCATCTTTGTGGGATCTCACTAAACGTGACTTAGTCAGCCAAAGACTTTTCTGAGTCTCAGGTTTAAATCTGCCAGTTTATCCAAGAGTTGCTTCTACTGCCTGGTGACCAAAAATGAGGACATATCATGGAACTTTATGGCCCAGCTGAAAAAAACCTTCAAGCCCAAAAGGCTGAGCTAATGCCAGAAAATCCTGTTGCCTCAGGGAAATGCTGTCATTTGGCTCCTATAAAATGACAGGCAGAAACCCATCAGCTCACAAAGCCATGCTGGACTTCTGTTACAGTTTCTCTTTCTGACCGTATTCTGAACCCCAACAAAGCAGTCATTTATGACAAATACTTTGTTTTTCACCAATCTTTTCAGGGTTACAAAGCTTGTGCAAGCATTGCACTTACTGTTTGATATAACTTTTATCTCTTTGTGCAACAGAAATTAAATGAAATTAATACAGAGAAGCTGTCATAGGGTGAGCCACATCAGACATCAGTTAGTGACATCAGCACTTACTGCCTAGATACACACTGTGCTATAAACTCAAAGGAACTTGGGTTAGTTGATGTTTCAGGAAACAGGAATAGTCTGACTGGCTTTGCTGAGGAGTATGGGACAGGAACAGGTACCAGACTGAGCTCACACCCTTGTTTACTCATCAGGTAACACCTTTGGGTTTTCATAACCTGAAGCAGAATACTGGATGCATAACATTTAGTTGTGCAGTCAGGAACCAGTCTTTATCTAAAACAGCCTAGAATAGCTTATACCTCAAGTTAAAAGAAAAATACAACAAATATGCATGACAACCAGAAAAAAAAGTCAGAAAAAGAGGAGTACCAGTAAAAAATAAACCCAAAGCCTCTCCTGAGTAGGGCAGAAAACCATGTATCACATTTTCTAAATATTTAAGTTCTTCAACACAATTATTTCAAGATATCTTCTTTATCATGAATGCCCTCTCTCCACTATTACAGAGTTCTTTGAAACATCATTTTGTGTTACAAATACACACAAGAAAAGAAAAAGAAGCTTATACCATCTTTTTTTTAACTGAAGTGTCAAAGAATTATTACAACTTCCAAACTTTCCTCTCTGACAAGATCATTTGCCATAAATCCAACCAGGCTAAGAGGCCACAGCATGGGGAAAGGCAATGAGGGAATGAGCAAGTAAGCCCAAGTCATCCCAAGAGAAGAGGAGATGCTCCAGGGAAGGGAGGAAAACAGCATGCACCCCTGTCCCCATGAAAGACCAACTTGATCAGTGTCCAGACACTGGAGAGACTTCACTCAGAGCTTCCCATTCTTCAGGCTACCAAGTTATTAGTCATGAAACACAAATTTACAGGTTTGCCCACAGTGTTTGTAGAAGATGTAAATATTCACTTCAAAGACACTCTGCTGGGCTGAAAGACCCTGCTTTTATTCTTTTTATTTGTAGCATTTCAGGTTGTGAAAGAGCCTCTTATCCAGGCTTTATCTGCCTATTGCAGGGATGGCAGATTCTTTATTACTTTTTTTTTAATTAGTTGGGGCTTTTTTTTAATACACTTCTAGTAGAGAAACCAATTCTCCTTTCTAATTAGGTGTAGCAATTAATAACTGAATTGAACTGATGGTGATACAGTTCTGCTAAACAAATAACCAAAGCTGAAATCAGAGTTAAGAGCTCCCATAAATTAGCACTGACATCAACAGCAGTTTATTCTGAACTTTATGGACAAACTGAATTAAAAAGAAAAGTCAACAACTAAAATACTTCTCATTTATTTATCTGGCTGCTCCTCACTTTCAGAAAAACAGTCCCTCAAACTACTGACCCTGTTTGTCACTCAAGTTGGGACTTATTAAGGAATCAACCAACCTTAGAGGATTTTCTTCTGCTTCTTCTTGTCCAAACCACCACTAGTTTATCTGGCTGCCTGTTGAAGATAAGGAAAAAACAGCTTAATATACAAGAAGATCAATATGTAAACAGTTTATATTAGAACTCTTGCAACAGGTAATGACATCCTTAGTGAATAACATGCTCTCTTAAAAATAGCTCATCTAAAAGCCACTCTCAGCACCAGCCATTTAACAGGAAAAATAATGTGTATTTATAGACAGGTTGTCCTCCAGTCCACCCAGTAATGTCATCATTATCCTCCTGCTCTCCTTGCCTGTGGATGTTTCCCCAGAGCCAGCAGCACATGTGAGCAGAAACTCTTCCATGGGGCAGAGAACAAGATCCAGACTCACAGACACCTTGGAAACATTCCAGTACCCAAAATAAACATTAATGCAAATTCCAGCTTTAATTTCTATGCAGATATATTGAAAAGTTACATCTAAGTAGCAAAGAAAGCAGGTAATTTCCCTTTTTCTTACACAAAGGATTATTTTTCTACTTGAATAACACAAAGAACAAGAGAATCAAGTCCTGTATTACTCCTCAAAATCTCCTTGGACAATGACAGGTAAATCAGCACTTCCTCAACTTATACTACAAAGGACAAACATACTGAAAATCAGTGTGGTTTCTCAAGCAATTATTTATTTGGTATTTGCAATGAATATAGATGGAAACCTCAATAAACAACCCTTCCAGTACAAATTACTTTCTCTTCAAATTTCCTAGGAGTTATTTATTGGTTAACAGTTTACCCTTATTATATCTACCTTATTGGTTTTACAGTTGTGTCTGAGTGATTTTTGACACTGACTTAACTTCCAGACTTCCCATCCTCCCCCCATGATACACTTAAGTCCCATTGTATGATGACCACACTTCTGGTCCCACTTCCAGACCTGCAACCCTCTTGTGCAGACTCCTGACACCATTCCAGCTTTGTTTTCTGGCTGATGACCTGAATTCCATCATGAAGCCCAGCTGTAAATCCACCCACAAAGGATTTTCAATGGAGTCCACCTCTGCACTTCAAAATAATAAACCTGCATGTGCAACTCTGCCTGGAAAAATTTGCCACTCAGATTGTTGAGACACCAATGTAAGAATCCTTGCATTTCTAAAGCCAACAGCAAAACAAATCAGAGTGGGAGAAAATGGGTGTAGCCAAGAAAAAGTCGAGACACAATACATTCAAATCATTATTAAAAATGCACCCAAAATCCCCCACACAAATATTCTGAGTAAAGGCTGTGTTCCCACTGCTATTTCATCACAGGCAAACTACCTACTTAATAACTAACTTTTCAAATGAAACCCCAACTGGTTTAATAATCATTTTAGGCACTGAAGTGCTGGCCATATTTCCTTTCATACATACTTTTCCATTGAGCTGTTGATCATTTCTGCACGTTACAATACTTCACCCATGATTCACACTTAAACCCCACCAGAACTAAAGCTCTCCCAAAAAACTGAGCTACAGGCAGACCCTGCAAAGGAAATGAGGACACAAGATTTGTTGGGCTTGGGGTTTTTTTAATTGAAAGTGAAATAATCTGTATTTTAAAGTGTAAATTCACTCAGCCTGTTGGACTTCAAAGCTCTTTGCTCACTTGGTGGTGGGTTCTCATCTTTGGCTTAGAGCAGCACCATTTGATGGGAACTGTATTTGTGCCACCACGGAAAAACAACACACCCCTAAGCAAAGCAATCCAAACCCACACCAGCAACATTTCCCAGTCCTGAGGAACTCCCTCTGCCAGGAATATACAGAAATGCATCAACATGAAAAAGCCAATTCAAGTTTTAATTCAGGCTGAGAGGACCAAGCCATGCTGATGGACAAGCAGGAGCAGCATTTGCTCCCCTCACTTCTCTCACCAATATATTTATTTTGTTAAGCACTGAGCACAATTTGCTCCTTCAGCTTCAAGTATGAGAGAAATTCATATCCAGAGGTACTTTACAAAAAAAAACAAAAACAAAAACAAAAACAACAACAAACAAACAAACCCAACCAAAACCAAACAAAAACCAAACAAACAAAAAACCCAAGGAAGGTCACCACAATAGAGAGACAGAAAATTTAGGGAAATGGAACAGGATGAAAAGGGAAGAAAATTATGAGTGTCCCCTCTCTGTACACCACATGAAACCTAACAAAAAGCACAGCAGTTCTTCTAAGGGATTTTTTCAAGGAAGTCACAAATCCAACAAATCTAAAATATCTTCAATTCATAGAACTGTTTGACTAACAAAACCAAGAACAACCTTTCCTCCCACAATCTGTTCCTAGCTCTCCTATGGCAATATACTTCTAGCAGAAAAAGCCCAGCTCATATTTTAATCAGCAATTTTGCATTCAAGGTTATTAATGATATCTCAGTGCTAGGAAATGGCCAATATCACATAATGCACATTGCTAATTGAAAGCATTAGGCAATATTTCCTACTTCAGACTTCTCCCCTCCTTTAACATCATAAACCTCAGCTGCTCATTAGTCAATAACCAAAGCAAACAAAATCACCTCTGAAGAATTAGTCTGGAGATCAGTTTTAGTATCCTTTATGAGTTTACTTATTGAACTTGGATATCATTCCAAATACAAAATCCACAATCACAATGCTGCAAGCTGAACAAATGCTAATGGTCAGCAATAAAAAATAATAATAATTTCCTGTGCTGCACAAATGACATTTCTCATTTCTTTAAACCCAGCAGCTTTCAGTCAGTCACTTATTCAGCAATGCCAGTGTGCCTAAAGCAGGAATAACACACTGCTTACCTTAAGAGAATGGATTTGGAGCAGGGGAAGAGAACTGGGTTTTACCTGGACACTACATTTCCCCACTAAGTAACTGCATCAATCCATCAATTCAACACCACTGACCTTTCAGCAGCATGTTTAATACTGCACTGGAGCCTGCCACCATTGCCTTGGGGGTGCTGGGCACTTCCCTGGCAGGGGGAGCCAAAGGAAGCCATCAGCACTGGGACATCAGGGACTGCCAGTGGGACGAGCATGGATCCAGTGGCAGGGGGTGAAGGATCCAGCCTGGATCCAGAAGATAGCATTTTTAAAAACTTACCATAAACCTGTATTTGGTATTTACTTGCTATTGTGTGGTTCACAAAAAAACTATTCCTGAAGAAAGGCAATTCATAGTTTACTACTATGTAAATTTTATTATTTACAAGTGAAGCTTAGCAAAGAAGCAAGGAAGATTGATTTCAAAGTTTGTGGCTCAGAAAAAGAGATTCACCTCTGCCCTGCATACTAAACAATTAAAATGGGATCCAAAACACAGATTTATAAAACACTTTTAATTCAAAACCAAGCCTGCTTTTCCTATTAGATAGAAGCATTGATTTTGGTACATTCCATTTTCCCATTGAAACAACCAATTAAAAAAAAAATTTAAAAAAAAGAAGATAAATACTGGAATCAAACTTTGCTATATCCACAGCAATTAAATAATGTAATAAAAACATTCTGCATATTGGAAAAAGCTGTCATCTGATCAGCACCTCATACACTACAAATTTTACTGATTGAAAGGCAGTTGTGCAAGATTCAAGGTCTTCTGCGGGTTGGCCTGACCATTCTAGGAAGTGTTTGGCACAATATTTTGATTACACAACTCTCCAAACATCACTTGTAAAAGAAGGACATGAAAGGTATCAGTCTCCTGTGAACTCTTGTTTTGTAAACCTTTGAGCAGAAGCTGATAACATTACCCAGGACATATTTCTCCACTAAACTTACTGTTCAATGACAAAAAGCTACAGAAGTCTTGGGGTTAGAATCTGTTGTTGGAAAGAACTGCAAATGCACTTAACTTTAATTCAGACTGCTGAAGCCAACAGCAAAACCAATGTTTAACAACCTTTTGGTGAAGGGTGGGAAAGCAGGCAACAGGATTTCTTAGTAGAAAGGTACCACTACATTTCATAAACTCAATAACTCTTAAATGCCTGAAATGCACAAGGTACCTTTTCTGTATGTAGCCCACATGGCACAGCCTTGCATGTTTGTTTTGGCATCAAACTGCCTAAGTGTTGGGTTTTGTCTTCCCTTCTCCTTTTCTTTCTTTTTCAGCTGAGCTGTTTTATTTTCACTATATTTGATTTGAACCGCATTAATTAGTATGGGCTGCTAGATTACTCTTGTGAAGCAAGCTTAAAAGAGTATAATTAATAAGAGAAGCACCAGTGTTAGCACAATAGCATGCAGATGCACCTATTGAAGGATAAAAATAATTACTTAAGGACTAATGTCAAAGTACTTCTGATAAGATTTTTTTTTAATAACCTTTTGTCCCTTCTGCACTGTGCATCCCAGCATGCCATGCACAATTTCCATCCATTAGGGACCAATCCTCCCACTCCACTAGCACACAGCTTTCTACATGGCTGCTGAAACACCAGCAAGGCTCTCTAATGGTCTCTTAAAAATAAATGTGGTTGGTTCTATAGCACCATTAATTTCGGATGAACGTTGCTTTTCCTCATTTTACAGCTAATTACTTTGAAAAGCACTCTTTACAGTGCAGTCTCCTGCAATAGGTCCTGCCCTATTGCCATGTATTACCATTAGCCAAGGAACTAATCAGGCCATGGCCTTTCACGAGCCTTGAGCTGAGGTTTTTTCCCCTCAGAGTTTCCTGTTGGTCACCATCAATGAAATTTCACAGCTGCCTACAGCTGCATGCAGGAAGTGCAGGCAGATACTGCCAATGCTTTAAACAGGCCCAGAGACACTGGAGGAATGATGTCAGGCATTGATGCATTTGCCAATGAGCCCTCTTGCTGAGTGCAGGTGCAGCACTGATTGCAAGAGCCAGAGACATTGACAGAATAAAACGCAGTGCAGGTAAAACCCCTCTGAGGTAATTATAAGATGAAGTACATTACAAGAGAAAGTTGTGCAGCTCAGGAAGGGGCTTGGGGTCTTCTTCCCCACCTCACCTTAACTTCCATGGTGGAAGTTAAGGACTCCTGGGTAAGGCCTGTGCCATCCCACAGAGTTATGTCAGACTATCGGAGCATCCTCTCAACACAATTTATTCTGGACTATGCACCAAGCCCCTAAAAAAAGGCAGAGTTTGCTCTTCTATCATTGAAACCATTCAGCAGTTTTAGCAAGCCTGGGAAATGTCAAATGAGAAATCATTAAAACAGGGAAAGCAAGAGGACGTCACAGCTGAAATCCATCCACCTCTACATCTTCACTTTCTAACACAGAAAATTCCTCCATTTCTTCCCACCAGAGGTCTCTACAGATTTTTCCAAGACTACACAAGCCCAATGAAAGACCAGAATTCTCCCTGTAAAGTGAATTTTCTATTTTTTAATACATCTGCTGCTAAACAGACTGGCCTCTACAAGACCTACATCTCAAGATTATGCTTTGCTTTTCAAAAGAAGCTCTAGTCTGGCTTTGCTTGGTTTATACAAAATAGGAGAAAAGCAAGACACTCTGACCTATTTTACGAGTGCAGTCAGACCTACTGAATCTGCACAGTGTCTGTTTGCAAGGCTGAGAGTGGAATGTGTAGTATGTACTGCTGATTACTTGATTTTCTCAAACCAAACACAAATGAAGTTTGCAGGATGAGCTGAATTAAACAAAACCCAAGTTCATCTAATTATTCAGGAAAAAAGTGACAAGGGCAGATTTTACTTCATTTTTCAAAGAGTTATTGCAGCAAAAAACCCTCTGCAGAGCTATCTAGCAAAGTCTTGTCTTAAAGCTTTTTGCAACAGCGTTTTACAGTGCAGAATACACAAATTGACCCCAGTCTTCAGAAATTGTGTTTTTTACATCCTTTAGGCAGTAACACAAAGATGCCTTGACAAGTCCCTGAATTTTAGGTCCCATCCAGCTGCTCTCCACGTGGAAGCTTTCTTTGCCTGGTCCAATTCAGCCTGGCTGTCAGCAGGAGGGGTTCAGTACTGCAGGATAAGGGCCACGTGGGTTCCTTATCTCACTCTGGCACAATCACTGACACTCCCCTTAGACAGACATCTACTCCAGCAATGCTCAATCCACACGTTCACCCCACACAGCCGTCCACACCAGAGCTCACAAACACCACCCAGCACTCCATACCTAATGATGCCTAAATAACCTCCTAAATAACCAGGAGCTGCTCCAGGAAAGCTTGATGGTGATACCGACCAGTCAATTCTGTTCAGGCTGACTGGCAGGGAGGAGCATGGGGCCATTCAGACAAACCCTGAATGGAAAGTATTGCTTTACAGTGGAAAGTTCACAGGAAGGAGCTGCCATGAGCCAGATCTTTTTCAGATGTCTGATTTTCCTTTTTATGCTCTTTTGCCAGAACACTTGGTCTACATTTTAACAGTAAAAAAAAAAACAATGCTTTTTTAAAACAAAAAAAAAAAAAAAAAAAACCTCTGTGTTTCAAGTTGGTAGGTTGCTCCTCCTGAGCAGAGCAGGAACTCCACAAACCTGCCTGCACCGCCCGCCGGGGCCTGACCTGCCGTGAACTCACTGTGCTGCTGATCCCCCTTCCCTGCGGAGCTGGGCCTGACAACTGCCACGTGAATAAACACAAAACAGACAGGAAAAAAACCCACATTTCACCTCGGGCACAACAGTGCATTTCAAAGCTGGCCTGAGAAGGTGAAGGGCCCGACCGTGTCCCTGCTCTGGAGCCCCCAGCACCTCCACATCCCTCCCGTCCTCAGCAGACACCGCTGGTCAGCGCTGCCCCTCCCGGGCTCACTGTGCCATGGGACAACAAAACATCCGTGACAGCAACCCAGAAACAGTTCTAGCAAACTGAGCAAGGAATTCTGAATTCCAATTCCATCCCCTGTCCTCACTGACTATATAGCATCCAGAAAATTTCAAGACAGACACTGAGCAACATCAACCCTCCCTTTGTTTTAGTCCTACTCATACCCCTCCCTAGAGACCAAAAATAATCTCCATACAATAATGTGCATGCATTACTGAGGATGCCCAATTGAGTGCTACCCCTTCTTATTCTGAAGCACTAAAGTATAACTGCTAGGTGCATTCTCATGATAAGAAGTATTAATAAAAAAAACAACTAAAATGAAACTCTTTGACTGACAAATGCTGCCTGAAACATAGTTTCAGCCCATCAAAAATGCCCACACAAGCCATACTTTTTGTACTTAAAATATGCAAGAGACTTTTTGGCACACCATTGTAAATTTTAATCAGACCTTATTCTCTTTTGCATAATTTATTTTTGTGTCAAATAGTATTCAAAGAGAAGGCTTTACTGGTTTTCAGTCTGCAAAAACCAGAGATTAGAAACTATCTTTCTGTCATTCCTGCAGAACAGAAAATTGTATCTTGCACCAAAACCACAGTTTCAGGAACATCAACTATTCACAACAGACACTTCCTTCTCCAATTTGTCTAAAATATTTAAGAAATTCTGCATAGCCTACCATGAGCAATTAAAGAGAAGGATGATCTTTGCTGCTCTTACTGCCTGGGCAAGTTTGGCATTTACACACAGATACACAAACAAAGGTTTATACTCCTGTTCCACAGAAATTCCAATGTCCACATCAGGACTCAGACAAATCCAGTTTCAGAAGCTACAGTGCATTAATGCCTCCATCCTCCTGCTCTGCTTGCTATCCATGGACACATCCCAAAGAAAATTACAGTTCTGCAAAAGCAGGAGCAGAAGAATCTGGCACCACGTGTCTTTTAAAGCTCCCTTCCAAACCAACAGCACCAGGGTTTTGTTTGTTTTTATTTTTAAGAGTATGTTTTAGATTACACAAAGCAACTTCTACCATGTGAAGATGCACAGAAATTGTGACCATACTAAAAGCTTCTGAGCGGGCAGCATGGGTAGAATGGTACCAGTTCATAGAGTTTGTCTGGAAGAGAAAATTCCTACCACCATCTCACGTGCCCAGATTATGGAACTGAGATGGTTAGACAAGCCAGGAAAAAAAAAAAAAAAGGCTGATACCTACAAAAACCCAAATGACACACAGCAGTCTGCCTCTGATACTTGCAAGGTTGAAAAGCTTGGATAAATGCTTGAATATACAAAAACAGCACAAACTCTGGAGTTACACAGAAGCCCCCAGAAGATTGTAGCCTAACACAAGCATTCAGTAAACTCAGGGGCAGATTTCCTGATAAGCTGTGTCCATGCCACAGGAGCAGTGTGGAAGGGCTGGTGTGATACAAACTCATATTTAGTCTTGCAAATGATCACTCCACTGAGCCCTAAATTAATCCATATTTATTTTGAGACACAGGCAACTCCTGGCTCACGCAGAGTGAGCTCCCCAATTAAGGCTTCCTCATCTGTCAGCAGCCTCCTTTTGCTTTTGCAAATTATTATCACAAGGAGGAAAAAAAAAAAAGGAGGGTTGTGGAGAGTGCCTAGTGAAACCATGGCATGCTGTGCTAGCTCCTTGTCCCTGTCACTGCCCAGGAGAGCAGACTTTGCAAACACTGCCAGGTGCTCTCAGCCACAACTACAACAGAGATGGCACCAAGCAGTATGAACCCACTTTTGGGGAGGAAGGTGCTGAAGGATGGGATCCTGAACTGCTTTCTGTGCCCTGATTCTGGCATCCCCTGTATGAACAGGCAGGACGGAATCACCTGCTTTCAGCAAAGCCCCCAGTTCCTGGGAGCAACAATCCTGGAACAACACACCTTTCTGCCACCCTCCATGGGCACCAAACCAGAACATTTCACCAACTGCAATAATGCACTGGCTACTGCAAATCTCTGAATCAGGCACAGCCTCAAAACACCACAGAGAAACACAAGAATCTTGCACTGAAACTTGGGCCCCAGCCAAAGTCACACATTTACACACCAAGCAAAACAAAAAAACCCCCAGAGCCTCAAGTGACCTCATCTTCTCCAAGCTTAGTGAGACTGTCAAAATGTAAAAATTGAGAAAGAGCCAACGTGGCAAATTTAGCAGCAGTAAGCTATATATAGATGTTGTCAACATCAAAGCTATGATTTTCTTGCATGTTAATGAAAAATTTACTAGATTTACAAAATTTTTGTTTGTGGTTTCCAGGGAACTGGAAACTGCCATGATCATTTCCCATGAGATGCCCCATTCCATGTTGGGGACCTTTCAAGAGCTGTTTTAAGATGGAGATGTGGACATAAAAAGTAAAATTATTCAATCAGTATTTGCAGCTAAATAACTGTTCCAAAGACTGTAAAATTAGAATGATTCTTCCTCTTCTAGCTCAATCTGTTTAAGTTGTTACACTGCTTCCAAGCTGCTTCCTGAAACAAAAGCTGCCACTTCTGATTACAGAAGTCAATCTCAAAACCAACACAGATTATTCCCATTTACAGCTCAACAGTTCTTTGTGCACCCAAAGTCTAAAAATTTGTATCATTTTAGGAAGTTATAACTGACCAAGCCTTTTAATGAATGCCCTCAAATAACACCAATGGCTTATATCCAGCATCAAGTTTTGGCTAATAAAAAAGGTATGTTTAGTCATGGATATTTCAGACAAAGCAAAGTCTCCTGCCAACATTAGGGGCTTGATATGGCAAAAAATAAACTGAAAACAAAAACAGGAAAAAAAACCCACAAAAAATACCCTCAACCTAATTGAAAGACCTCTATTTCTATTTTGAAATGTAAAACAAACAAACAAAAAAAAAAACTTACAGCTTTTAAAAACTGTAAAGTTTCTGAAATACAAACTTCACACTTTGCAACTACAATTGATGAAACACTGCTGTTCCAAGATCCAAAAACTCCCTAAGAACAGCAACAATTAAGGACCTAGGCAGATTTTGCCAACAGCAGCTGCTTGTAAGATGCCTAGCAGCACTTTGAACTAGATTTTAACTACTCATTTCAAGATCAGTTAAACTGGGAAGTGACAGTATATTTATGCTGACTGCTTTAAGCATGGCTTTCAGTTAAAAAAACAAACCTACAGCACCTGCATTATAGCTGAATTTATGCTGATGCTGAAAACCCGCACAGAAATGGCACCTTTCAGCCAGACAGGTTTTTCTGTTGGTATTTTTTTAAATAAACTTCCTTTAAAATATTTTTCTGTTACAACTAGCTCTCACTCAAGTTAGGCACTCCCACCAACAAAGCCCTTTGTCCCAGCATCCCTACAGAAGGAATTGAGTAGTGGTCCTTCATTCTTTTTCAGTACACTAGACTGTACCCACTCTGGTTACTAACAACCACAAGGAGGACACTCCTCAAGGTCCTTTATATACCCAGAATTGTTGAGATTTGAGCTGCTAAAAGTTAACACCATCCTGTCCTTACTTACATTCCCAATGAAGATACAAGGACACAAATATCAACTCCTTCAAAGTCAAATTTTTAACTGGAGACTCAGACCAAAGCCAGCCACCACCTTGGTTCCTGTGTTGCCCTCTCTCTCCTGTCTGTGCTGTCATGGTTGGTTTTCCATCTCAGCTTAAAACAGACAGAACCTGTACCTTTTCCATGCTACTGTGAAATGCCTGGTTGTGTTTTAGTCTGCTGGCTTCTTTACACAGCTGAAAGGCTGTGCCATGGGGTAGTTGTAAAGCAAAATTTTCAGCCACAGAAGACGCCTGGGTGCTGGCCAGATTTTTCATTATGTGGATTTGATGTCTTGCAGGCTGGATTCCAGTCTTGTACCATTAAATGCGGCAAAGGGATCAAGAGACAGAGCCACTCTATCCCACAGTGCATACAGCTTAAAAGATTAAGTATTTTGTCTCACCTTAGATTTCAATTTTAGTCTAATTCAAAAATTTTTTATCTGTAAATACAAATGTGTCTGGTGTGTAAAGCAGTTCTCCTTGGAAGCAGAAAGGTGAATAAAAAGAGAAGCTAGACTGGTTTCTGGAGGAAAATATACTGTTAATCTGGCAAAGGGATGAGAGTCATCCACTGAAATTAAAAGAATGCCTCTCAAACGTACTGCAACACCTTGTTGTGCCAAGTGAGGAACAGAGTCCTCACAGTGAAAGGCACACACCTCCTACCAGATTAAGGGCTGCAGAATCTAGCAAATGAGGATAAACAGGAGGAAAAATTTTAATTTCAAGCTTTTAGAAGGGTATTACAGTAAAAGAAACTATGATAAGCTGCTGTAAATTATTCCGTTTCAAATAGGAATTTTAATACATTTGTCTAGTTAAGGTCAAAGAAGCCAAATGAATAAAATCCACTCTGCAAACTAACCATCAAGGGAATGAGAATCAATTTTAGCTGTGCAGAGTTCAAACTAGCACTGGGGGGGAAAACCAGCTATGTGCAGAATCATCAACACGGACAATAGAGACGCGTGGGCACACAAACTCCTCGGATTCTGCAGAATAAGATTTTCCACATATTTCAGCGTATTTTATACAAAATGCACTTTTCATCTTTAAAACAAACATGGCCCAAAAGTTGAAGCCTGCAAAATTTTTACATACTTCCTTCTGGAGCATTCAGATGGAAGGCCAGGCTTGGCAGGGCCAGCACAGCACACAGGTGCTCACCCCACTGCAGCACCACAGGAGCTTCCAAGAGAAAGGGCAGGCACTCAGGAAAACTAAGGGTACCACAGTGATGGGCAAATCTCTTGAATTGAGTGTGTTTAGCAAGGTTTTATTTATGCATTTCATTATTTAAGCAGCTCTCTTAACTCTTCCACTTTCTGAGCACAGACAGGACCTTACACAGAGCATTGATCTCAGCTCGACCTGTTAACTCAGCCTTGTCCCCCCAGCTGTGACAGACACAGCTGGCACAGAGAGCTCTTCACTCCCTGCCCCGTGCATCACCAGCACCTTCTGAGCCACTTTCCTTCCCCAAAGCTGTGAGGAAGTGAAACTGCTCTGCTCAGCACCGCAGCTCCAGCTGCACCCACCCCGGACAGAGGCACACAGGACACCGGGCAGGCCAGAGCCGTCAGCCCTTCCACCGCTGCAGCAACATCGGCAGGTTCATTCTCCTTGCTCTGGTCAGTTTTGACATAAACAGGGTCTGTGTTTGTTTGTTCTGCAGCCAGACAAGCAGCACAGCACCAAATGAGGTGTGAATTTACTCACTCACTTCAATGCAGATAATGGGCAAAGATGTTTTGGGCCACCCAAACCCTCAAACTTCAAAAGCGATGGAAATAAGTGTTCTGGAGAAAATGAAGTGCAAGTGTAAACCAGAGCCAGACACTGCCTTTTGCACACATCATTTCATGATGCTGACACAATACAAAGAAAAAGGAGTTCAGTCAAAGAGAAAAAACCAGGAAAATAAAGATGCCACAAGGCCAGCTTCATCACATTATTAACAGCACCAGACATACAGCAAGCACCTACGTTTTCCTTCAGCCTTTGAAGTATTTGGTTTCTGTACAATCCTGGTCTTCAAGAATCAGCCACAAAGCAGACTGGTGATTCTGAATGGTGATGAGGGTTTGCTTCTCAAGAGAGTCAAGAGGCAAAAATACAGTCTGTCTGACCAAACTCAGAGCCATTCTGGCAGTTTAACCTCATAAATATTTCAGATGTCTCATGTGCTACCCTAGCTCTTTCTACAATAAGTCACAGGACAGATATGCTGGAGCAACAAACAAGTACAATAATAGTATCAAACACACTGCACAGATTTCTTGGCATTTTCTTATGGGTAGGAAATAAAATGTCTCTTTCCCCCCACCCCCACGATATTCACATTCTCTCTTCCACAAGCATTACATTTTGGGATCAATTTTATGGATGTGATATGAAAGAAAAAGCTATAATGCAAACTCCAAGCAGAAAATAAATTACAGAATAAATTATACAGCAATGTAGAGAGGAGAAAAAAAAAAAAAAAGATCAGCAATTCTAATCCAGACAGTGTGTATACATACTCTTAATTACACATCACTCCTTGAATGTGTAATTTCAGAAGCAAATAGAAAACAAACAAAAAACTTTCCCCACAACAAAAACCTTCCAAAAACCAGGAACTGTAGATCAATAATCACTGGTCATCCCCCTCCAGAGTTATCTGTCCTATTTTTCTCTCATACTCTGCTTCACTGGTCCTGCTCTACCTCAGTACTGAGCTACAAGAGTTTCCACTCTGACCAAACACACTTGTAAATAAGCTCATGATTAACATGATTCATATTGAAAAAAAACTAAAAGGGAGGGGCCACTCTTTTAAGTTTGTGAAGCAAACTTGCAGTTTTTTCTTTAGTTATGCAGCACCTTGCTATCACAAATCTGCACTGATACAATTCCTATCAGTACAGGGAGTGTTTCTTGCACCTTCTGTACAATTTCTATCTCAGAGACATAAAACAAGGATCATTTTTCTCTATCAGTCTTGTAAGGCTGGATTAGTAATGGAGCGGTGTGACTGCAGGATTTTTGTGCAGAGGAATCGTTAGCACTTTATTTCCACACAGCTAAGTGTCATTTTGTAGTTTTACACCATTACCACTGAACTGAGAGCTGCTACCATCTGGCCTTTAACAGGAGATAGAAATCCTGCTTATAAGTAACCGTGGATGCAAAATGTAGAAAAGTTGATGAAAGATGATTTGTGCACACAGATTAGGGAGAGATAGAAAAGATGCTTTTTCTGCACAGTTACAAGGCAAGTTGAAAGGAAGCAGAACCAGGATTTTCTGAGTTTTATTTCTACAATTAGACCACACTGCAGGAGAAGGAGAAGCAAAGACTTTATTCCACTCTCCAAGTAAAAAATACCTAAACAGAAAAAAATGCACAAAATGTATCAAGTCTGCTCTGAACAAAGGCAGGTGCTAAACTGACACAGAACTATTTACATAAGGAACAAGAATAACTTTTACTACCACTTTTAGCAACTGCAAGCCTGTATAGCTTTTGCAGGCTCTTCTAATTTCAGTATTCTCAAAAATCTTTCTGCTGCCTCTGGCTACATCTGAAGAGAGACAGAGAACACTATTTGCAATTTCTTTGCTGTGACTGGGAACTTGCATTGGGATAGGAAAAAATAAAACTCCAGAGCACATGTGTATATTGTGTATGCTGCATTATTCCTCCCCTTTTCACATCAGCCACCTGGAAACCCAAACATGGCACCAATATGGAAAACCATTTACACAGATACAGTGAAGAAGACACAATGTGATCACAACAAAAGGACACATCAGCTTGAAGATATTGAAACATCAATTTGAACTGAGTAAAACTGCATGGGGAAAGCCTTGACACATACTGCAGTTTTATTTGCAAAGCTATAAGTCTTAGAAAGTGTTATAAAAAGAATACTCAGAATTTTTTAATATCGTATCAACATCCAGGCTTTCTCTACCTGTGCCTTAAAGGTAGAAATATTTAAATAAAGCAGTTTGTTTTTATTGAGCACAGAAAAGAATTCCCAGAACACTTTAGACTTCTTTGTTCACCGTATGATTGTTCCTACCACATTCACTCAAAAAGAGGTGAAATCCTGATTAGTATTCACCAAGAAAAGATGGAACCTCCCTTTTAAAACCGTTTCTGAAAGAACTGTGATTATCATGAATTCTGAAAGTGAAGCACTCCTATCTGTTTGGCAAAGCAAAGGGAAGGATGGGGGTTGTGGGACACCTATGATTGCTCAGGCACAGTAAAACAGTGGAGCTGCTGCCTACAGACCAGGTCCAAGCACACATCTGTGCACACTGCCTCTTCAGCAAAATCAGGGCTGAAAGCTCCATGGGACACAGTGAGTTCCCATTTTAAAGAGGGCACACTTGGTCATAAGAATTTCCCATGGTCTGGGTCAGCAAACATCTGCCTGAATAAAACACAAAAATCTGATTACAGCTGATTATGGGGATTGTATTCAATGGAAGAACAAAGGCCTGGGGGCCTGCTACAATTTTGAGTATTTCAGTAACATTAAAAGCTTTACTATTTCAAAGTTACTTATTAATTTACTAGCAAGCAGGCTTGAGGTTGTAAGGAAAGCAAGATTTCTGGCCCTGCTCAGCCCAGCACACCTGGAAGTCTCCCAGAGCAACCAAGGGTGGACAAAATTTGTCCCTTACTGGCAACAGTCAATCCTTTTGCTATTCACCATCAGCATCCAGGCTTTCCATCCCCTTAAGAGGGTTCTATTACATACATTGATTTTATACACACACACCACATCTTGAACTATATATTTGTACTTATTATGCACAGGTGACACTTCTTTGTCACGTGTCAGCTTTCAGAAACATGTCCCCACCTTAATTTCTTTGCTGGAAGGGATGTTCAGAATAAGGAGTTAAGATCCCACAATAAAACCCAAACTAATCAGAAACGATATTGGCAGAAACACAAGAAGGCTCAGTGGCTGTTCCCTGAAATAATTAGTTTTATTTCACACAGTGGTTGCTCATATTTAAGTCTCTATTTTTGTACCTCCAAACCCATCAGGACCTGCCTTGTTTACCCTGTACACACAGACCAGAAGACATTCAAACAGGGAGAAAAGCCTCACATTCTGCTCCTCACTCCCCCACTCCCCTGGTGCTTCCCCACCAGCTCACACCACCTCACAGCCCATCCTGCCCATCTCCAAGCAATGCTGAAACAAGGCAGGTGAATATTCCATGAAAAAGCTGCAAGGCTGACCATTTTACAAGGCTTCTTAAGGCAGCAAAGAAGAAACTGACCCCACAGAAGACCTACCAAGGCTTCTCTAAGCCCATCTATGGCACAGCACTCATTCTGTGAGGTTAACAAGGCAGCAGGTTTCTGCTCCTCTAGGTCCTAATGGGGTCAGCTGTAAGAGGTACTGACAGTTCTCACAATGAGGTGAACACAAACAAATCAGGGTACATTTCAGTCTTTGTATAGTCAAGAATAACTCAAGATTTTTTTTTTTTTTTAAATTACAGTTCATTGACTTTACCATTAACTGCAAGTCAAGTAAGCATCCTCCTTTTAACAGCTGTTGCTAAAAGCAGTAGTATTATTCTTCCCCCTACAGCACATGATCTAGTTCCCTAAGAACAAGTTTGTCTGAAATAAATTTATTCACTGAAGTCAGCATTTTTCCTCCCAGGAGGAAGCAGGCTTTGTGTACTGTAAATGCTTTATTAGGGCCCACTCCAGACAACAAGACTGAATCTATGGGCACAAATGTCCATATTCCTATTTCAGCAGGGCAGCAGGAAAGGAGACAAGGGACTGCACTGTCACTGTGCTACAGCATCAGCCACCAGCAGCACGACTGTAGGGACTGCTGATGGGTCAGAGGAGCACCCAGCACCAGGGCTGGACAACCCTCACACTGCAAATGCAGGTAATGCCTGGTTTTACTGCCACCTTCCCTTGCAATGCAGCTTCTCCCGAGGCAGCTAGAGCAGGAGGTAGCTCCAGGAACAGATGGGGAGCAGAGAAACACAGAAACGTATCTAGCAGCTCCCTGCTCCAAAAATACACTGCACAAATGGCCACATGGAAGCACAGGCTGACAAAAACCCCAGTTCCAGGACAGGGAGAGAGGCTGGGCAGCCAGCAGCTTTTGCCCTTGCAGATTCTCCAGTGCCTAATAAAGGGTGAGGGTATGGATTTTTACCTGCAGCCATAGGGTCTGACCAAGACTCCTCTCTTCTGTCCAGAGGCCCTTTGCCACACAACCCTTAGAAATAATAGCTGGAGGTTTCCATCCCTGCAAACCTTAGCTGGAATTGCCTGCTGAAACTTTCCAATCCAATGCTGAATTTGCTGGCCAGACAGAAAACTCAGGCGTGTTTTAACATCACAAAAAAACTTTCCCTGTATGAAGCAAAGCTAAAAATAAGGGAGAGGCCCAAGGTTCCAAACCAACAACACAGCAGAAAACTTGTCACATCCACTGACAGCATGGACCCACCAAGCACAACAGTGCTGGCTGCCTGGAGGTGTCCTGGCTCTCTGCTAGGCTGGCAGCAGTGCTGGTGTGAGTGTGGGGCACAGGGGCTGCCACAGCCCCACAGGTGGCAGGGGATGTGTCAGGGACAGCCCCTCACACCCAGGGCTATGCAGGACCCTGCTCCAGCCCTCTCCTGGCTGCACCTGCAGCCTTTCAGCTTTTCCTCCCAGAAAAGAGGGAAAGATGTGTGGAGGCACACAGGAAAAGTTGCCTTTCCCCCTCCCAGTCAACAGGACAGTCACAGACTGAAGAAAGCACCATGTCTCAAGCAGCACACATTTATAATTCTAGCACTATAGGTGATCACTCACTCTCAATTCTCCAGCAAAACATCCCTTGATTACATCAGTGGCTATGAGAATTTAGGGTGTCAAGATTACTCTTGGTGAGCCTTCAGCTGAAAATTTTTAAAAATCAAATCTCAGTATAGGGGAAAAAAGGAATCTATGGAAAAGGAAATAATTCTTTTATTGCTTTAAGACTGTCTGTCCCAGTATCTTGAACAGATATGTAGACACTGGAGCTCAGAGTAGCCATCCACCAACAAACAAACAAAAGCAGAGCTTACAACCCATGATTCCCTTTTCCACATGCACTAATCCCAAAAAAAGGGGGAAAGGGTGTGAAAACCCCATTGTATTTTTTAAAAAGTATCTTTCAAAAAGTGTGAACAGTAAAAGCCATCCTAAACATGTCTCAAAACCAAGTAATGCTGTTATAAATTCTTCCAATTTTTGTGGTATGAGAGGAAGTGGTAAAAATGGGTCAGGCCTTTCTCATTCTTAAAATTTCCTTATGTGTCAAAGCTGAAGGAATGCAGGGGAATTCACTCACTTAAGAGACATTTACTCCAAGCACTCTATCCATACACACATCTTGAACTATATATTTATACTATAGATTATGAACTATATATTTATACTATAGATTATATGTACTTATTATGCACAGGTGACACTTCTTTGTCACATGTCAGCTTTCAGAAACATCTCCCCACCTTAACTTCTCTATCCAGTTAAGATCTGCTCTTGAAGAGAAAAAGAAGTTTAAAAATCTTGTTCTCTTGAAATTTTTCACAGCTTTCTACAAATATTGCCCAAGTTACCTATAGGAAATGACAAACCACTAAATCAGTTTTCCAAGAGACAAAGAGACACAACTCTTAAAAGACAGGTACAGCTAGAAAACACAGCCAAATAGATTTGCCCAGCTGTCAGCATCACCAGAGCTGTAACTCCAGAGCTATAACCACATTAGGTGTCACCAGGAACTGTCAAGGTTAAATCCTCTGCTAATAAACCAAAGACAAATCAGCAACAGGTTGGTTTGGAAATTTACAGATCTGAGTTAGATCTTTGCTGCAAAAGAGAGCTTTTGACAGCTCTTTTTTGTTCTTTTAAATCTCTTCCTGTGTACTGACATAAACAAAGGGATTCAGAGTTTACTCAGTGAGCAGACACAGAAAGTCAAGGAAATTCACAGTACCTGCTGAGTGGCAGAGTACAGTGTGCTGCCAACTGGATTCAATGATCCAGATTCTCCAGTTACTTCATTCAATGCAGCTTTTGGTATTAACAGTTCTGGCAATGCAAATACTCTTCCCAAGCACAGCTGGGAGGGGAAAAGTTAGTTTATGGCACTGGATGCAAAAGAGAAGCAGAGGCACCACTGCATCAGCCTTAGCACTAAAAAAAGGTCAGGACAGCTATCATCCCAGGGCATCAGGCAGCAACACACCTAATGGAAGAGCTGACTTAGGGAATGTCTTTTGTCTGCCTGGCCTAGGTGAAAGGTGATGGGGCTTGTCCCAACAGGAGCAGCTGAATTTACACTCCCAGCAGGGCTGCACCCATCAGAAGCCACATCTCCCACTACAGCAGCCAGTGCCACCCATCCTGCAGCCCCAGACAGCTCTGACCTGTCCTACAGCACCAAGGCAGCTCACAGCACTTCTCTGGTGAGAAAAGCCACTGAACATGAAGGGTGGCTGCTCATTCCAGGTGCTTGTGGAGGTGGCACACAGGAAACGAGCAGCAGTAATACAGGAGCCAAAACTGATGTGGTAAGAGAGAGTCTTAAAATACCCTGGATTGCTCTAATTCAGTTGTTCCTGGAACTAGAAATGATTTTGCCTTTGTGATGTTTGGTCAGCACCAAAGTCATTTTTCAAAACAGATCCATTGGAAATGAAAGGTCAGAGCTGCTTGTGTGCTGTTAAGCTGATACAGCAGCTCACCCAAAACAAAGCCCACAGAACACTGCAGGAGTGTGCACATGAAATAAAACCCAAACCAGTTTGTGCTAAAATAAATACACAGAGCCACAGAAATTGCAGCTCAGCAGCTGCAGACAGTTAAGCAGCTGCAGAGCCTGGCCATAGCTTTGGAGTAATCCTCAAGAAAGTCTCCTTAAATAATAAATTAGAAACAAAAAGAGCCCCCAATAATGACTCTCCACTACAAAAAGAGCCTCAACAGGCAAACGAGAATTACTTCTGCACTGCTCATCTTTACAGGTTTGCAGGCAGCTAGAAACTGTAGTTCAGGAGGGCATGCACTTCTGATTCATCTCAAAAGCTTGTGCACTTTGAAGCCCCACAGTGACAGCACAGGGCACTGACTCAGGATCGGGGTGATTTAGCTGAAGCACTCTGAGATGCTCTTGCCTGCAGCTGTGGCTCATCTCACCGCTCTGGCAGATTTTCCTCCCCATTGCACCAGGGCAGCATAAGGGAGGTGTGCCTGCTCCTCAGCTGCTGTCGTTCACACTCGCCTCACAAATGGAAGCTGAAGTTGATGGCACTTGATACTAACACACCTCACAGGCTCACTGTCACCCTGCCTCTGCCCCAGGGCAGAACACCACTGCTGCTTAGGGACAGGGACATCCCGCTGCACCTCTGAATCCAGAAAACCTCATGAGTCAGAGCCTCGGACAACAGCAATGTTAGTTCTGGTTCTGCTAATTTTAGCTCGTGCTTTACCCACAGTTCCCAAATCCCTGCAATGCCTCTCCAGGTGCCAACAGCCACAGCCACCCTACACCTCAAGTGCCAAAACACACAGCTTCCAGATGAGAGGCTCTGGTGCACTTACAGAAACTGTACACTGCAGAAAGACATTTTTCAAATAAAGACAAGAGGAAGAAAACAAGGACAGCTTTATTTACCCTAGTGCTCTGCGCATATCTTAATAGGAACAAAAGTTCATCTGCACAGTTCCTGTGTTTCAGAGTCCACTCCAGGCCACACAAGACAGACTTTGTGCAGAGGGGAGCTCAAGGAGTGTCCCACAAGGCAGCAAACAGCCTGCAAGGGACAGCTTCTGCCCCAAGGAGTGAAAGGAGAGAGAGGGGCAAGGGAAACAAACACACACTTCACACATTCTCCTCAGAGTAAACTGGGAAAGCTTTTAGAAGTAAATAAACACACACACCCCCACCCCCATATTCTCAGAAAGCCACCCAGGCAGAATGCTTTTACTACCCTAGCTGAAGGGTTTGTTTTATAAAAGTAGTTTCCCCAGATTTAGTCAACCTTACCAGCCTCCTCCTCCTCCTCTCGTTATTCACACTGAACTGTGAAAGGGACTTCAGCTCTCTCCAACCAATTAAAAACTAATTGAAGCAACAGACTGGCACTATACAGCCTGGGCACTCTGAGAGATGGCACACTCTGCTCATATGAGGCCTACACAATGTCATAATATTTCGTTTTATTTCACCTCATAGCACAAAGAGCTGAAAAGAATATCCACATGGATCCAACCCTAAAAAACAAATTGAAATCTTAACTGCAGTTCAAGTCACTGGGTTCAAATGAACAGCACAGGTTCTTTACTGCATGGGTGCACCACAGAGCCTGCAGGACCAGAGCAAGGTTTTATTTGTTCCAGAAGCTCCGTGAGGAAGTTATGCAAAAACACACAGTTTCTCTGTCAAAAAGCAAAGCTATGTTAGAACATAAGTTAGTGTATTTTATTCATTCAAGCAGACATCTTCACCACTCTAATTGACCATTAAAATGAAATAAGTCTACACCTGGATATAATCAAACATTTTCTGGGTTTGCTGATTATTTCTGCTACTGATAGGACAGGAGACAAGGAACTGCTGAAAAGAAATGTGTCTTTCAGAGACAAACAAAATTCAGAACAAGTATTTATGTCAAATCTTTCGACCCTACAGATCCTAAACTTTGTGCCTACAGCTATCAATGCATTCTTTTAGAAACTGGACACAGAGACAGAGGCACTCTTAAAACATTGCTGCAAACAGAAAATGGGTATAAATGTGCAGCACTGACAACATAAAACATCATCAAGACAGACTTCACAAACACCTGCACCTTTCCTACAGAAATTTCTTTGCTGCCAATATGCAGCCAGCAACTCTGATGAGAAATCCCTAATTTGTGGTCCATGGAACAGATCTGAGGCTGTAAAAAGGTTTAGGAGGGGAGCCTGGCAAGACAGGGAAGGAAAGCAGCTGGCATTAAGGAATTGGGATTCACAGAAAACCTCCTGACAGAAGTCAGGCAGAGTCCATAGGAGCAAATCTGGGTTTCTGCAATGAAGGATTTTCTTTTTGATACAAAGAAGAGAGACCCAAAATGACAGAGGAGAATTGCCTTTGTGTGTGGACAGTAAATGTGTTTTAATTGACTGCAGAAAGAAAGGGAGAAGACAGCTGTAAGGCAGCTGGTGGTGATTATTTGGAAAGAGTATGTTTGACACACAGTTTAGGCCTTCAAAAAATCCTCAGTCAAAACCAGAAATGAATGGCAAAGAAAATGCTGAAGTGTACTTGTAAATGGAGATTATTTAGTGTGGAATTAGAACTCAATAAAAAGTATAAGGACAGAGTACAATTTCAGTGAGAAGAACAGAAGATAAAACATAGGAGAACTTGCATGGTGCTCTCCTTGCACATGTTATATATACTACAGTACACCTGTATCACCAACACCCCAGTCTGATCAAAACCTCTGCAGAGCAAGCCCACGACACAACAGCAGAGTGCACAGCCAAACTAATCCAAAGAGATCCAATATGATCACCCTTTATAGTCAAATGCACTTAGGGACTCAGGAAATCCCCTCTAACAACCGTGCAAAGCAAGAAAATTACGTGAGCAATGTGACAGCCTGACCCCATGCAGGCAAACAAGGATTCCACAGCAACCAGTTAAGCCCAGTTCTCCTGGTGGCCTTTGGCACTGATGGTTTGCTGGAAAGCAGCAAGCACAAGGCAGGCAGATCAGTGTGACCGTGCAATCTCAAAAAGCTCATTTCTCTCCCATGCACAATGCATGCCAAATCTTAAGATTCCTGCAGCATCCAGTTATGAAACTACAATAGAAGAGGAAAACAGATGGCTAAAGCCTTTTGGAAAAAAAAAAAAAAAAAGATTAAGCCTTACTTCATTTCCAAAAGAGAAATATGTGTATTTGCAAAGAGAGAGCCTACTTCAGACCATACCTAATCGATATAAAAATAGGCAGCTTGCCTCATGGACATGAAGCCTGTCTTCAGTTAAAGCTTCTGAACATATGAAAAGTTTAACCCTTTTAAACATCATGGCCCACCATATTTATAAGCAGGATTTAAAAGCAAAGTAGTTCATGTAAGAAATAACAGACATTACAAACATTGCACAAAAATAACATTTTTCTTTATCTCTCAAGCAACTCCTGAACACAAATCCTGTATAAAATCCTCTGTGTTTACACTTTTCCAGCCTTTGTAAGCAGTTAGCACCTATGTTCAGGTGAGCAGCTTTCTTGCTCATAAAAGCATCCAATGAGGAGTGACAAGATAGGGACTTGGCAGCCTGAATTCTCTAAGTTCAGCCATTCTCTGTGGAAACCAGTCAGTATTACATTTGAAGCCTCTGTTGAGTTCTTGACTTGTGAGATACCACACAACAATAAGGAGACAGAAAAGTCACCCTAAACAGCTCATGTGTTCAGCAGTAGATGTTTCAGCAGCTCTATAAAACTGCTATCAGAGCTTCAGGTCCAAGTACTGGAAGTGATCTCTGGTCCAAAGGAGAATTTCCTCTTGTGCTGAGCCTGGATCTCACCCATCTCTGTTCTTACCCGGCTGCCAGAGCAGAGGCCTCCAGCAGCTGGGCAGCCCCAGGTTACACAGACATTCATGCTGGGCTGGCAGCTTGAGCCAGGACCAACAGGAGCCCTGGGCTTCCTCAAACTGGCAGCAAAGCCAAGGGCACCCCAAGCAGGGCCTGACACCAATGTTCAGGAACTGCACTGGGGTCCCTGACCATGTCACAGCATTCCAGCTGCCAGGGATGCCCAGCACACTCCTGCCCCACACAGCACCCTCTGCCTGGCAGCACAGAGCAGGGAATGCAGCTGTGCTGTGCAAGCACAAGCAAAATGAATGAGGCTGGTTTCTGGTTTTACTCAATGACTCTGCACTGAGGATAAGCACTGAATTAACTCCCTGGTGTCACATGTGGTCCTTTCAGGCCAGGGCTGCAGTTCACTGGTGAGGCTCTGTGGAAAATCCTGAGCTGCCCCAGCTTAGTCCAAGGGTAAATGGAGGATGACACACTCCAGCACTTTCAAGCAAGCACCCTTCAAAAAAATCAACTGCTTACATGATTAAGGCAAAGTACTATGTTTTTGCAGTAGCAGGAGTCACTAATCCATATTAAAGACCAAGACTACATCTGTTTATTTATTTATTTTTAATGAAAGGTTCTAAATAAGCCAACTGTTCAATTTTTCAAAGGTACTGAGCAGCCACAATAATTAGGTCTGGGTCAGTGGGAGCTGCCAAAATGCCACAGAAGTGACTCAGTCCTGTTAATTATCTGAAAAATAAGGAACAGTGACAACACTGGACACTCCATCACGACCTATCTCCCCCAAACACACCACCAAGGAAAAGCAATCATTTGTAAGTGGCTGTCTGTAACCATTGGTAGGGACAAGAATTAGAAATTATAGAGAGGAGAAAAAGCAAGGAAAGGTTTCAGCCCAATCTGGCCAAATGCTTAGAGATAATAAAATCCTTTAAAAAAGTGAAGCAGCAACACTACAGCAGTGGCAACTTCTTACAGTGCCAGGAGAATGCCAGAAAAAAAAAGAACAGGAGCTATTTTAAACATTAGGTTTTAAAAAAAAACAAAACATAAAAACAACAACCAAACCAAAAACTCCAATCAATACAAGTCCAGAGGAAACAGAGTATTAAAGTCAACCAGAAATTCACCCAACCTTGCACACCATCCACAATCAGTACAAAAATATTCTAAGACACAAGTCTCTTTCTGAAGAGTCAGACAAATGCAAACCTAACAGAAGACAGCAGTTCACAAAAAGGAACACAGCCTGCTTTGGTCATGCACAATCCTTGCTCACAGACACTTCTCAGTCCCAGTGTGTTTATGACTGTGTTGTCATTTACTTTAAAATATGAATGGAGCATTCTTTTCCTCCAGAAACACTGCATTGTTAAAATGCCAGTACATTAAAATAACTTACTGCTTACTACATTTCAATCAAACAAACTACAGACTACAGCACTGACACTTAATATATATTGAATGCTTTCAGCAAGAGCAGCATATGGAGTTCATTTCTGGTGTTTTGTTCTCACATGGGCCAAACTCAGAGGCAGGACAGAAACAGATGAAGCAGTGATCCTCTGGGCATGCACAGAAACTGTATCTCCTCCAAAGTTAGGGAAACATTTACTTGAAGGCTCTCAAAATACATAAATATTTAACCCTTCATTTCTATAAAAGTATGATTTATGGCAGAAATATAATATCTTAGGTTGCATGCTTAAAGAACATTTTTTGTTAAGGTTCTCAAAATAACAGGAAGCAGAATCAAAAAGCTTACAGTCAAAGGACTTTATGAGTTATGTTTTTCCCCATTGTAATTTTTCCTAGAATTCATCCACATTTCACCACCACACTGTTCCTTTGTAATAACCAACACAAGCACTGATCTTGTCTATATTTAAACTCAAGAATGTAGAATGAAGGTTCAGAAGGATGACCTGTTTGCAAAAAATTAGTTACATATCTGAGGTTTGGAATGGCTTTCTCACAACTTCATACCCAGACATTCTGCTAGGTGGGCACTCTCACTTATTATTAACCAATGAGCTGCCTGTTTCTAAAATCATAACATAATTCACAAGATAACTTTTGTGTATGACTTTTTCTTAAACCAAGGAAAGGTTAGCTGCAATTCCAATGCAAACATTCCCCTGCAGGATTTTATACTTTAGTGCTGAAGCATCCTGCAAATTCTCAGCAATGAGTGAATCAAAATGAAAATGAAACCTAAAACACCCTCATTAATGCAAAGAGAACATAAAAAGAAATAAACCCAACTGCTGAAATAAACCTGATCAACTACAGTTACTCTGGCAAACTCCTTGGCCCCTTTGGGACAGCAGATCCCACAAGATAATCAGGACAGCTTCTGTCAACTTCTACAATGTTTCCAGTTGTAGTTTACTCTGTGAAACCAAGTTCAACTTCCAGAAAAATTCTGTTTCTTAAACATCGTAAGCATGAAGACAACTTGCTACAAAAATCCAAAACGTTTACCCTGACAGTGTTCCTTTAAGGCAGAGCAGTGTGCAGCCTTCTAGCATATTTGACAGAGATTTCCTACTCCAAGAGATAGAATTTAAATTTGTAGAGGCAATTACTCATAACCAGTGAAAGCAGCCAATGCATGTGCCAAACTTGGCAACAAGAAGAAAGGCCAAGTATTAGAAAGGAGGCTGCAGTTTATTACAAGGCAATTTGAACATCTCAGTCCATGAGGTCTGGAAAGTATTTTCTTCATCCCCTGACACTACATGCTCACACTAATGTGAGGAATTATGTCAGTAATATCAATATTCCAAACATATAAAACAGCAGTTAAGTATTTATATAATGGAGATCTTCCCCTGACTACTTAAAAGCTGCTTCTAGTCTTGCCTAGCAGATTTATTTAAGCTCATTTTGCACAGGAAAGATGATGTGCCAGACCCACACCATTAACTGCTGTCTAGTCAGCTCCAAAGCCATCCAACTGGACCACCATCGAACAAAATTCCTGCCTGATTAAACAAACACCTTAAGGCAATTCCCAAGGACCTGCCTCTTGCCCCTTCCTGTTAAAAAAGATAGAAAGGAAAAATGGAAAAGAAGAAAGAGAAATGTGACCTCCACGGGTAAGGAAGTCAAAAACCAAAATGGGAATCCAACCCATATGTCCCATGACCACCATGTCCAGGACTGATCTCCAGTGCCCCTGTCAAACAACTCAAGGGTCAGCAGATAACCCTCAGCATCACCAAGCTGAACTGGCAGCTGGAAAAGAGCTCATGGGAAACATTTCAAAAGAATAATAAAAACTAAACAAAAAGCCCCACTAAAAACCCCAAACTGACAACCAAAACCACACCAAGTCACAGATGTGAGCTAACAAATGTACCCCCCTCTGCAAGGTAAAAACAATGCCAGCCTAGAAAATCAATAGTACAGAGCAAATCCAGCAGGTCCAGGGTAACCACACAGCAAAGCCAGCACTCACTGGGAAAGCCAAGCAGCTCATGCAGCTCTTCTCCAATGGGCTGGCAAGAGAAGGTAGGGGGATGCAACAGCAGGCACCTACCACACAATACACAGTGAGCAGCATTTCCTATTTCAGCACCAGCAACTTACACCATTATTTTTTACACATGAGCTGCTTCTTACCATTTTTTGGTGCACTCAACCATCAGTTCCTGGTAAGAGGCCACAAACTGGAACTTGGATGCATGTTTCCCAACACGCTGCAGCCTTTTCCAAACTGAAGCCATGGTGGTGAGAAACACCAGTCCTCTTACACAGCAGCAACTGCGTGAACACCAGCGTCGGTTTCAAAGAGTGTGTGTGCTTGAAACTAGCAGGTTTATATACAGACACAGTAAAAAGAGTGTGGGAGAAACTTGACGGGATGTCTACAATCCATACTCTGCCTCTCCCCTCCTCAGGGTAAATCCCAGTCTAGCGGAATGGCTCAGCACTGGCCAGGAGCAGCATGCAGTAGACAGGTAATGGAAAGGAATTCTCTCATGGAATCACCATTCTTCACACAGTAGATGAAGGGAAGACTGCAGAACTGGAAGACAAATAAGACAGGGAGAAGAGACAGCATTGGTTAATACACTTCTCACTAAGTGCTGCAATTGCACGTGATCTCGTACCTTTCAAAGAACTACAAGCAGCCACAAGAACACAGCCCTTTCCTGTTGTCATCTACACCCCCCACAACCCCAATTAAATAAATAAATAAATAAAAATACTGCAGCAATTTCAGGAATTCAAACCACGAGACTGTTCGGAAACATATCACCGTATCCTATTATCAGCAACATCATAACTGGCAACAACAACAAAAAAGGGCAGCTCGGGGCCACACGGAATCCTTGTGCAGCATCTCCGGGAAGCAGTGCAAAGTGGCTGAGGTGCTGCCAACATGCACCCAGAGGGAGGGACACCGGGAGATGAAGTTCTTTGTCTTGATGACAAAAGGTGTAACAGTTGTTTCCTCTAACACACCTCCCGCTTTCATCTCTGTGTCCAAAGAGAGGGATCAGCCAGGATGACAGAAAGGGAGTGCTGCTGCCCAAATGCCCGTGCCAGGGTGAGGAGGAGGGCGAGAGAGGAAGGGGCATTTCCCGAGTCCTGGCTACCCAGGATTCCCCATCTTCCTCGCTGCATCATATTGAAATGGAAATGTCTCTCCATCCTGCACTGAGGAATGATCATCAGGGAAGTGAAAAGGGAGAGGAGAAACCCAGGTGGGTCTCCTCCCTCGAAAGGAAAGCAGCATCTGCTCTGGGCGCGGGGGGAAAAGCCTCTTCATTAGGAATACAGGGAAGCAGAAGCTGGCCGCAGCTGGCGAGAAGTCAGGCTAGGATGGCATCAGAGCTGGCGAGGAGAGTACCTGAAGTGGAATGGCCCCCGGGAGAGAGGGTCCCTAGGGAGCTCCGCTCCGCCTCAGCAGCCCGTGTCACCTCCGCGCCCAGCCCGCCGGGCAGCGCCCCCCGCCCTTGGCCGGGAGCCGGAGCCGTTTAAAAATTAAAACGCCACCGGCGGAGAGCAAGGAGGGGAGCGGCGGCCTCGGGAGCGGCGGGAGGGAACGGGCGGCTCCCCGCGCGGCACTCACCTGCCGCCGGCTCCTCGCGGGCGGTCCCGCCGGGCGGGCGCGCTGGCACCACACGGCAGGCGAGAGTCAGCGCTGCCGCTGCCCATTACTGCAGCAGCCCCGCCGCCGGCAGCGCCCCGCGGCTGTCCCCGTCCTCCCGCAGCCTCATGGCGTGCACGGCTCCCCCGCCGCTCTCCGCGCCGGCCGGGCAGACAGCGCGGGTCGCAGCCCACCTCACGCCGCCACCATCGCCCTCCTGCCGGCGCTGCGCGGCGCCTCGCCCCGGCCCGCCGCTCCCCCGCCCCCGCCGCCCGCCGGGGCCCCGCCCACGCCGCATCATTGGCCCCGCCGCGGGCCCTCCGCGGCCCATTGGATATCGTGCCTGTCAATCATCTCGCGCAGCGGAGGAGAGAGGTGGTGACAGGAGAGAGCTTCGCTGATCCTCATCTCCCGCCCCAGCCTACTCTGATTGGTCACAGAGCTCGAGGAGGCCGAGCCCTCCTGAGAAGGGGCTACCCGATAGGTCAGCGCCGCCGTCTGTCAGCGGCGCTTCCTAAAGTGGCGGGGGTGGGGCGCGGCGCGAGGAGCAGGGGCGTGGCTCCGCCGCCGCCCCCGGGACTCGCCGCCGCCCCAGGGCCGGGGAGCGGCGGGAAGGGAAGGGCCGGGCCGGGGCAGGGACGGAGGGAGCCGGGGAGGGAAGCAGTGATGCCTCCCGTGAGGCGGGCGCGGGGAGGCTGGAGGCAGCGAGCGGCTGCGGATGGAGGCGGCAGGAGGGGAGGAGGAGCCGAGGCGAGGGACAGTCCCCGCGTTGGGCCCGCCTTGGGGAGGGGGCGGTCGAACGCCAGGCCTGACCCAGGTCCTGCCGCACAGGCCCCTCTCCTGTGGGTGCTCCGGTGCTCGGCTGCGGCTGGGAACTGGTGGGAATTAAATACCGCAGGCAGGAGGATGTTCCTGTGCTGATTTAACCTGCGTGCTCAGGGAGCGGCCCCCAGGCGGCGGGGGCTGGATGCTGTGCGCAGTTCGATGTTACAGTGTCCGCAAGGGAGAACGGAGCAGTGAGAGGGGCGGTCTCCTTGCGATGCGCCTCTGAATCCCCCCTGGCCACGCCGGCAGAACGCTGCTCCTGCACTGCAGTGCCATGAAAGAGGTGTGGGGACCCAGATGCAAAGCCTCGGTGCTGGGTTCCAGCAATAATCTAAAATTAGCCCGTGGCTTGCTCCGGCTCCTGCTCTTGTTGCCCACGTTCCCTCTGCACACCCGTACAGGTGTGTTCAGGTTTGGGATCCCAACGCGCCATTTGCTGCAGGTGAATTCCAGAGTCAGGGTAGCGCTCTCTGGGTGCTTGCGTGATCTCTGGGAGCTAATCCTAAACCTCTCAGCCATCCAAGTCAGAAACTAAGCCAGCTATCAAGTGGAAGCACAGGGAAATAACGAAGATAATGCAGTGGAGCTCTGAGAGCAGCTGTAAAATTGAAGCCTCGGGGCTTTGCAGTCCTCTGTCTTCTTTCCCATGACAAACCGAATGGAGTCCAAGCCTGATCCACAGCCTGGAATGCTCCTTATCCCAGTGTTTTCCTCCTTTCCCCTGAGCTGCCTCTCGCTGTTGTGGCATATTGCAGAGGCTGCCAGCATTCAGTGGCTGGAGTGAAAGGAGAGAAAGAATGACTGTGTGGATGGCCGCAGGCCTAAGCTGAGCTAAGTTACTTCAGAGAGGTTGAATATTTGGGCTATTGGAAAGGCCAGCCCTTTGCTTACAACGTATTACTCTTCAGCCCTTACCCCAGCTGCCAGAGGGTGTGCACTTGGAGCTGTCCTGGAAGAGGCAGTGATTCTCCTTTTTTTTAAAGTGTTACACTGAAATGTTGCAGACAGTTGTACTACTCATACAGATTTTCTTGGAAAATCGTTTGTTATTTCACCTGAATATTTTTGAAGTTAAGCAAAAAGATTTGAAGATTTTGTACATTTGTCTTAACACACCTGTCCCAGTTTTGCTGCTGGTCTGTGCACACAGAGTAATTCCAACACACTTGAGGGAGACATCACTGGGCTTTTTAAGTGCAGATTACCTGCTTAGGATTTGGGAAATGAGGCCAGGATTTCCAGAGCACGTCACACTGAGAACATGCAGTATGGAGCACACAAATACTTGGTTCTGACTTGGAAAATACCAGATGGAAAGCTGGCAGCTGTGAAGTGGATCAAGCAAGGCAATTTAAAATTCCAGGGCCCTGAGGAGAGCCTTGGTGCTTCATACCAGAGAAATATCAAGTAATCAGTTGTGCTGATTTTCTTTCAGAAGTTGTCTTTATTCTGAGTATATTACCAAAAGTAAACCTGTGAGCTTCTCTGATTTATCTCCTGAATAACCTGCAGCACCCAGGCTAATTCCTAAGACATACCTGTGACCAAGATCTTACTTTCCTCCAACTGAGATAGACATTTTCTGTCCAGTGGAATAAACACAGGAGGTCTGATGGTTTGTTCAGTGACTTGTGTTTCAAACATCATTATTTATTAACATTTTCCATTTCCTTCATAGCTTTTGGGTTCAAGTTACACCAGGCTGGGAGGTACACAGCATAAGGCTGCTTTTGCCTTTGTTGTGTGGGGAGAAATACAACACAGGAAATTATCCCACCAGTTATCTATTTTACAGTTTGTTAGAGCAGCCATCCTCAGTTCTTGTGATTTTGGAGAAAGCCTTAGGAGATTTCAAAGGGTGAGAGGAATTTCTGTGGGAGGAAGGGCGAGATCTTCAGCTGCAGATGGGAAGCCAGAGGCCACCACAGCATTCTCAGGTTACTGGACTGAGTCTTGCACCAGACCCACTCAAAAGCTCTTGTGACTTCTGCTGGCAGCTCAGAGCCCAGAGGAACCAATGAACGGCAAAAAGGGATTAGCAAGGACATGGATGAAGAGCCCCAAAGCTCCTCCTTGGGTCAGAGCACTCGGATGGGTCAGCAAGGAGCCCCCGTGTTGGCTTCTCTTGCCTGGTCCTGCTGGCCACAAGCCTGGTTTGTGACAATGACCCAGCTCAGCCAATGCTCAGCTCAGGATCTGAGCCAAGCTTTGGGGAAATTGTGGCATTTTTACTTAATCCAATATTATGAGCTTGAGAACAAAGATGGTTACACCAAGGTACCCAATGCTCTCTTTTAGGGTCAGCAGCTGAGTGAACAACTCTTGTGTGACTCCCAGAGGGGTCCTTCTGATTACAAAAAAAAAAAAAAAAAAAAAAAAAAAAAAAAAAAAAAAAAAAGAAAGGCAATTCATGTCCAGTGTCAAATCTCTTCTGCAAGCAGGAAGAAGAGTCATGTGATGAATAGGGAGGTTTGGAGGTTTTCTGTTTTATTATTTAACATGTATGACACAATCTATTTAAACCATATGTCCATCACACCTGCCACCTTCCTTGCCTATGGAAGGACACCTGAGGAGGTGTATTTGTGTTGTTTGTGTATCATCTGTGTTGTCCTGGGAGTGGCATGGGACAGGATGCTGAGAGCTGCTCCAGCTGGGAGCTTGGTGGGGCTGCCTAGGGAAACCCCACATAAGCTGACCCTGTTCTTTATCAGCAGCTGGTTTCACCAAGGACACGGTTACTATTCAAAAACTCATGCTCTGTGCCTCCTCTTTTCCCCTTGCTATCCTGACACTCCGACTCCCTCACAATCTCCACAGAAATCCCTGTGTATATTTTTTTCAGGATTTTGCCTCCTGTTCCCTGGCTTTGACTGATGGTGGAAGAATTCAAGTCTCGTGGCCCAAGCAGAGAGATGATCTATGCTCTATTTCTGATATTCCCTGTCAAGCTTTAAAGCTCTCCAGCCTCTCCCTTATCCCTCAACGCCTCGTCATCAGCATGACTAAGGACAGGTTGTTCACCAATCAAGAAACGACCTTTGCTAGGAATAGCTGTCATAAATCTCAATTTCCCTGTCCTTCTGTGCATGAGCCTGCAGAAATGTCACTGAGGAAATCAAGGAATTGGATTATGTCAGATTTGCAAGAACATTCCACTTTCTGAGGCAAAGGTCTGTGTACATGGGGCTACCCACACCTGCCACATTTTAACCTCCTTGTATTTCTAGATCTCATCAAACCTTTGATCCCCTATTAATGAAAGTAGTAGAGAATTTGTGCTGACCTCAGTAATACGTGTAAAGTACCACCCTCCTGCTCCCCAACGTGTCCCTAACTGTGCTTGACACTTTAACATTCCCTTCTGTAACAAGTAACATTACATTGTCTGCTCTTTTTTGCTTCTTCACATCCCAACAGTAGTTAAAAATCCATGTGTGTGTATACACACACACATATATATATACATACACACACAACAAATCATAGTATACGTAGGGGGAAAAAAAAGGAATTTTTTAATCCCTCCCTTCTTCATTTGTTTCTTGTTTGTTGCTGATACAATTCCACTCAGATGTCATTTCACATGGTCTGGCAAGACCCAGCAGTCATTCTGTATTGGAGGGAATAATGTTTTGGATATTTCCTCTGCTAAATATCAGTGACAGTTGAAAGGGTTTTGTGTGTGCAATATCCCATTTTATTTGTGCTCAGAAAGCTTCACTTTGAGACTGGCAGCTGGGAAAAGGCATTTCCCACATTGCAGAACCAGACAGCCCAGCTCCTGTCACAGCCTAGACCAAAAGCAGAGTATTTCAGCAATGCTCCCTTAAGCTGTGTTTAAGGCACAGAAACACCCCCAATTTGTTCTTGCCTTGCCAGCCAAAGCAGTAGATTTTGGGATGCACTCTGGTGGGTTTGTGTTTTGTTGCTGCTCTTGCCCAGGCTGAGGCAGGCAGCCCAGCCTGGCTCTTGCCTATGGACCTGCTCACCCGTGCAGCATTCCCAGCCCAGGCCAGGCCCCAGTGGAGCTGTGTACAGGCACCCACTGTCTGGACCCTCCTAATCCCAAGCCTGCCCCCTTGGAGAGCCCTGCTGCCAAAAGCAATTTGCAGGGCCAGGGGCTGGGGTAACTCACCAGCCCAAATTTCTTATGCACTGTTTGTTCTCCCACTCCTTGCTGTGGCTGGAGCCTGCACTTGTTCCTGGTGAGACCCTGTTGTGCCTCCCCTCCAGAGTCTGTGCCAGAGGGGTACCCAAAATGCCAGCTCCCCGAGTGACAGTCTCATGTCACAGCCCTTTGCTCTCCTGTGCCCAGCTTCACTGTGCCACCCCAGAGGCACCAGGTACCCCCTGGCCTGCTCCCCTTAACCCCACTGCCCAAAGTCTTGTAGGCAAAGGATGGTTCAGAAAAAGAGCAGATGAAAAACATCCTCACCTGTGTTTCCTCTATCTCCCCTCTCTTGTGTGGCTGACATTCTTCCCAAACCACTCAGCAGTGAAGGGCACCTTGTATTTATCTGCAGAGGAGGTCAAGGACAGGAGTCACATTCCTGAAATGCAGAAGTGACAATGCAATTCAGCCTGCCGAAGCAAGAGAAAAGATAGGGCACTGATGGTGGAGACCCCATGCTACAAAAAGTATTTTCCAGATCAGAACACTCTGGATTAGTGATGTTTTCTCCAAATTTATTATCAACTCACCTGTCAGTCAGCTTGCAATGGTCTGAGTTTTGCCATCGCCTTTTGATACCCATTAAATTGCTTACACTTTTTAGAAGCCCTTGCTTCTCTCTTCTCAAAAAAAAAAAAAATCGAAAAAACAAAAGAAGCAGCCAGTATTTTGTCCATAAATAGCAACTTTCAATTTTTTGTCGTGCTCAGTGTCTCCTGTACCCTTTCCAGTTCTTCAATACCCTTCCTGTGTGGTCTCCCTGGCCTTTTTGCAGAGTATAATTATGCTTGTATACGACATCCTGCAGCACTAATGAGGCAAAGAATGCCTTCCTCCCTCTCTTTTTAGAATAAACAGCACATAATGTGGCCAGCAGGACCAGAGCAGTGATCATCCCCTGTACTGGGCTCTGGTGAGGCCGCACCTCGAATTCTGTGTTCAGTTTGAGCCCCCCAGGACAAAAAAGACATTGAGGTGCTGGAGAGTGTCTGGAGAAGAGCAGTGAAACCAAGGAAGAGTCTGGAGCACAGTTCTGAGGAGGAGCAGCTGAGGGAGCTGGGGTGGCTCACCCTGGAGAAAAGGAGGTTCAGGAGGGACCTTATCCCTCTCTACAACTCCCTGACAGGAAGGTGAAGCCAGGTGGAGCTCTTTCTAAGAGCTATGGGAGAAAATAAGAGATGGAGCAAGTTCAAAGGCAGACTTGTTTCCTGGCTCCCATGCCCATTTTACATGATCCTGGCTATGACAAATCTCTGATTAACCTGCTGTAGATGCTTTATGGTAGCACTAAGGAAACTGCAGATTCAGTGGTGGGAAGGTCAAGGAGTGAAGGATGTACAGCCCTATGTGGTTTTTTTTTCTGCTGTGAACCTGTTTATCCAAAAATCAATGGCTGGACATGCAATCAGAATAATAAGCTGGAAAAATATAAAGTCTTTTATCTGAATTTCTGTAACTACCAGAGAAATAATATAATATAACACAGCTGTCTCTAAAGATTACTCAGGAACCTCCTCTTTGCCTAAATATATGTCGCCTTTCAAGAGAATGCCTAATTAACTTTAGATCTACAGCATCAGTCATCTATGCAGTTCATCAGCATCAGGGGTACATTTCCTTGGAGTACAGGCCTTAGGAATGCACAGGCCATCATAGATCAAATCTGAGGCTTTCTTGGAAGCCAGTGGAGAAGCAATTACCTTACAGATGTGATAAAATAATCTGTTACACAAAAAGGTGATCCTACCAGACTAAGGGGGAAAATTTGTAGCTAACAGCTTGTACAGCCAGAATCCCAAACATCACACAATGGGACATTGGTGCTTGAGGAAAAGTATCTCAAAGCACAGGGTGGAAATATGTGTGTGTGGTGTGGCCTTCAGCCTGGAGAAGAGGTACAGTTATCACAGTTACAGCTCATGGAAATGAACTCCAAGGACCTGCTCATATATGCAAGACATTCAAGTGGACAAGAGTTTGCAGTCATGGTGTTGGGCAGGCGTGAAATGGTGTGGAGAGACTCAGCTTTGAGAGGACAAGCAATTAACTGTGTTGTAAAAATTACCCCAAAGTTTCCAGCTCCTATTTTTTTTAATACCTCAGCAGCCACCCAGTTGAGATAAATATCTCTCGTTAATCTGGAAATTAAACTAGATAATCACAGCCAAGTTAGATAATTCCAGACTCAGAAACTGTTCTTCATTTTGCCCAGATTAACCCACAGGGATTTAAATGGTGTTGCAATAACTGAGTTATCACTACTCTCTCTCTCTATACTTTTTAGACTGTTTACATAAAAGTCACACTGTCAGAAAACATGGGGACAGTCATCTTCCAAAAATAAAAGAGCAAATGGGACATAGGATTTATTTTGTCAGATCACGGTCATGTTTGGGCTCCTCCTGTTTCCCCCACTTTGGAATTTTATTTCTGTTATTTCTGTTAAACTCCTCTGCAAGAGGATATGGAGGATATGCAATCTTAAGGACCATGTATCCCTATGGCAGAGTCCTCAGTGAGTCTCAGTCTGAAGGAGGAGGTTGGTCAGTGTAGATAGCTTTCATCCACAGTTCTGGAATGGGAAATTCTTTTTTTCCCCGACTAGTTTTAAGAATCTTACTGACACTTCACACATGCATAGAAGGAGTGACTGCTCCATCAGCCATATAGAGGGACAATTGAAAAAAAAGGAAATCTCTATTTGGGGCTACTTCCTAAGTGGAAATAGGTGACACACTTGTGCCTGGGGCAACCTTGAATCACTAGTTTTGAAGTTACAGATCTGGAGGTGTAAATGGATTTCTCTCCAGTAAAAAAAAGTAGAATCCCAAAACCCCAGCAAATGTGCTCCCAGCCCAAATCAAGTGCTGGGAATAATTCCATTGCTGCACTAAGAGATGCAGCCTAATCAATCACCAAGATACCTTCCTCTCATCCCTAACTAGAGCTCCAGAGCTCAGCAAAGGACCTGCACAACAACAGCACAAGGCTGGTAGAGGCATCTCAGCATCTCTCTCCCTGGCAGAAATTCCTGTATCTGCCAAACTAGCAGAATCTCTGTTTTGGAAAACAACGGATATATCAAACATTCTGGCAAAGCCCAGGAGAAATGACAGTTCAATGATGTTGAAAAGAAAATTATCAGAGAGAGATTAATTTGTCTGACAGTATGTCTTTATGCTCTCCACTGAGGAAGAACAAGAGTCCTTTCATGCATATTGAATTTACTTCTGGTGTGAGTCAACCTCTGTCAGTAGGGCTGTAAGTGCTGCCAGTTTAGGAAAATGGGTGATTGCTGCTACCTGGCTTCTGCCCCCTGCACACCTCAGAGCACCAAAGCTCTCCAGCCACTGCTTCTGCCATCAGCAATCCTCATTTTACACCATGGATTGGGGCATAGCATTCAGAACATCTCCTGTACTGTCCATCAAAACATCTGCCCGAGGAGTCAAGATGGGACAGCCAAATGCAGGGCTGCAGGCCATGGAAAGCCCAGAGTCTGGGCTTGGAGATGAAAAGAGGTAAGGGAGCAAATGGGGTGCCTGTTAACAGGAGTGGCAATCCCAACCCATTTCTCACATGACTTTGCAGGTGAAGTACCCAGCACTGCCAGCTGCATGGGGCCATCTCTCTCTGCAGGACACAGAAAACTTGACCATGTTTTGCCACAGCCAGCCCTTGACTGCTGTGGTGTGCAGAGGAAATAATCCCTGAACAGCAGAATGATGCTGTAGAACAATGCTTTACTCAGATGTCTCTAGCAGAGGTGTACCACACACTCAACCATCCATTCTCCTTCCAAGACATCCATGAGCTAAAAGCTCAGATACAAAGCAATGTCCAGAAGTTTCAGGTCCTTTTTTTCTGACACTTATAAGACGCCAAACACAAATGACAGTGGTATGGATTTTGCCTTTTGCTCCTGCTGTTCTGCACAGCATTCTGGCAGCCCAAAGGTGGCAGCAACCCAACTGAACTCATGGGTTGTTTCTTTCCTGCGAGTAAGCAGTGACACATGAGGCAGCAGGAATGGGGTGTCACTTCCCAGCTGTGTCACAGCTGGGGACAAGGACAGAGTCACTAGGGGACAAAGACTGCTGTGTCTCACTGTGGCTGGGCAGCAGGAGTGCCCCTTAGGAGGCTGCAGCAGCTGGCATCCCAAAGAGCCATCCCACTGCACCCCTCTGCTGGCCTGCACATCCCAGTGTCCAGTGCAGCAGCTCCTGTTTGCTCAGGCCAGCAAAGATCACTTCTTCCATCACAGGGTTTTCTTTTGCGAGCCTCTTGGCTGAGAGGGCAAACTGTATAAGCAGTAAAACTGATCAACTTAACATGAGCCTGTTGTTTATTTAAAGCATTGTCCAAAATACTTATTTTCCCTAGCATGAATCTTGGTACTGCTGGAATGAGTTGAGCAAATTATCCCAGCCAAAAGATGAACCAGAAGCTGTCACAAAAGCAGGCATGAAAAGTTTGGCTAAAGTATAAAGAACCAAACAAAGAGGGTCTGGCACCTGGCACCTTCAATAACTGTAGATGCCCTTCAGCTTGCTTGACCCACTACATCAGGCCACACTGACCTCACTGCTCACCACAAAATTGAGATGCATTCCTCAGCCCATGGCAGCATCACCTCACTGAGACTAAAATAAAACCCACTGAAAGGTTTTATATAATACCAAGGCTGCAAGATCTCTAATGTAGTTTTCTTATTGGAGCAAGAGCCAAGTACAACTCAAATTCATTAGCTAATGGCCTGTGACAATGAAGGACAAAGACAATTACTATGCACATTTCCAAGCTGATTGTTTCTGTGTGAAGAAAACGCAGCAAATTATTGTTCTCCTATATTAACGTATCATAAAGGATTACTATCGTATCTATTTCAAAAAATCCCTATCCCTTTCAAAATGCTGACAAATGCCAGATAAATTTGATTTTTATAGATGAAAGCTTGGTGGAAAAGTCAAGATTTTATTAGGGCTATGGACAATCACATTACATTTTATATGATATGACAACTTCACTACTGAATCAGGAAATTTGATCTCAGGACATTTTTTTCTACTGAAGGTTTACCAATTCCCTGAGTATCTCTCATGTATCTCAAACACTTATCCTTGGACATAATAGTGAGAGACATTCTTAATAGCTGCTTGTATTTATAGAAAAGTCAGAAAAGAAGTACAACATAACATCATAGACTCGTAGAATCATTGAGATTGGAAAAGACCTCCAAGATCATCAAGTTCAGCCTTTGACCAATCACCACTTTGTCAGCCAGACCCCAGCACTGAGTGCCACCTCCACTCATTGGTTACTGTGTTCAGCAAGGCACATGAAAGGACATCAGGCTGGTCAGGCAGGTCCTGCCTTTCCTAAACCCATCCTGGCTGTCCTTGATCCCCTGGCTGTCCTGTGTGTGCCCTGTGATCACAATCTGCTCCATTGCCTTCCCAGGCACTGAGGTCAGGCTGACAGGTCTGGAGTTCCCCAGATCCTCCTTTCAACCCTTCCTGTGGATGGATGGGTGTCACACTGACCAACCTCCATCATCTGGAAACTCTGTGGTCAGCCAGGACTGATTGTGAATGATGGGGAGTGCCTTGGGGTCAGCCAGGACTGATGGTGAATGATGGGGAGCACCTTGGGGAGCCCTTCCAGCAGCCCCCATCAGTACCCCCATGTTGTCATTACATTGCAAGGGTTCCATATTGCTAGAGTTTCATACCTTCTTGATGTTTCTTGTAGGTATCTCCTCTAAGCACTGACTCTTCCGTATCCTCACAGTAGCCAAGTGACTCCAGATCCCACCAATCCACTCTTTTATAACACTCTTCTTATTGGCTACAGTTGTGGCCTGTTAAGATCAGGCCTGCTCCTAATCTTTAGTAATTGGTTCAGCTGCAACTCTTTAGGGGATAAGATTACATTCTATACCACCTTCATTTACCCATACTGTATCCCCCTACACCTTCAGGTGAATCCCATTCTGCCCAATGACTTGTGAGCATCTACGTGGCACAGCAGGTCACCACCTACCTTCTCCTAGATCACAGGGGATCTTTTCTGCTCCCTGTCCCTGTCTACCAGCTCAGGGGGCTGAATTTTCTAAGAATAAGCAGTCTGTCCTAATGTGGAAAGGGTAAACCATTTCACCACTTAGAGCAAAATGTATGGTAAATCACACTCCACACTCCTTGTAATTTTTTAATGGCAAGGATTTTTTAATGCTGAGGACCCATCCAATGGGGGGATGTGTCACCTCAGTCTGCCAATGCTGAAAATTCAGAGGAAGCTGTAGCAGCAGGGAGGGTTAGATGGTGGCCACTGCTACCTATTTCCCAATAAACATCTCCTGTGAAAAAGCCACTTGGGTAAGCATTCAGGAAGGCAGTGAAGTCCATACACACCACCCTCACCACAGCAAGCTCAGTGAAGAGAGGCTGAAGGGCCTTTCATGTGGTCAGTTCCAGCGAGGTTTATTGGAGCACGCCCAAGGGCAGCCACAGACCGAAGGCTGACCGTGTGCTCTGCACAAGGCTGAGCAGGGAGGGCACAGGGCAGTTCCAAGGGCATCGGCTCTCAGGGAAGAAGGGGCAGCCACCAGGGGTACCAGAACCAATGAAGAAACAGGGGAAGTGGGGACATGTAGGGAAAGGAGCTGGGATGAATCCCTGTTCAGCAGAAGTCCGTGAGGAAAACCTTTCTGGGGGGAACTCTGTGGTAAGTCTCTCCAAGGGAGGGCTCTAGGGGTTTCCCTGTGGGGGAAGGAATCAGAGGGTTCCAGAGGAAGCTGGGCCCAGCCAGATCCCCCACGGTTTCAGGGGCCTGTTCTGTATCCATGTATGTGTGGAGCAGGCTGGCAGCTCTGACAAGGGGTTGCTGTCCTGCACTGAGTCAGAAAGGGGAGGGCTGACCCCATTGTCCACCAGCAGTGATGACTTCCTCCCATTTTCATTTCTCATTTTCATTTTCAGTGACAATTTGAGTTTTTCTGAAGCTGAACTGCTTCCTGATCCCTTGCCCCTTTCCCAAAAGGTGCTGGATAACTTATGTCAAAAGACACTGCTCCCATCATTCGAGTAAATGACCCACAACCCCTGTAACACCAAAACCCCAGACTTACTTACCCTCTAGTGATAAGGGTGAGCAGGAAGCCTCCTTTAGCACAGGCTTTGTAATCCATGCTGAAATGAAAAAAGCTGCAGGGGGATTCTGGTGTCCCAGCATGGCCTGGGATCTGCCTTTACAGCTGGTCCATGGGCTTTGAGGTGTGCAGTGCAAGGCTTTACCTTCCTGTTTCCCTCCAGTTCCACAGCCCCACCTTTGTACATTTTCCCTTTTCAGCTGACACTTGCAATATAAACCACTGAGGTTGTAATAAAACGCTCAACGCTAACAATATATATGGAGTGTTACAGATTACGAAATTCAATGTCATTTTTTTAGATGTCATAAAAACATTATCTGATTCCCAGTAGCCCCCAGAGACACTGGGGAGTATGTTTATACACTAAAATGTCAAAATCATAAAGTGTCTGCTTTTGCACTATTTATTTCTCATGGTGGTGTTATTACATGACATTTCATAAATACAGTGACTCAGAAATAATTAGTGTGCTGAATAACAAGCTTTCCACTCTAATACAGCACCATACATTTTAAACCCCCGATTTTCTCGAGGCACTCACACAGTCTAGCTTAAATACTGCAAATAAAAGTGAACTCAGGGGGTGGGGGGAAGAACAATTCTGCTGTTGAGTTTTAGTTTCTTTCCCTTTCAGGAGAGGTGTACTGACAGTCAGGACAGCAGGGTTAGACAGCAAGCAGCAGTAACTGCGTTTCCCAAAGGGCAGGGACAAAAGAGGCAGCATGTCTCACTGTTATGACACAAGGGAGAGGCTCCGAGAGAGTATCACGTTAGCAAGATTAAAATTAACAAAAACGCTGAACAAAATCCTTCCTTGAAGGAAGGAGACGATTTAAAATATCTTGTAATTAATACAGGAGAAACAGCGCTGCACACAGCCCTGCTCTAGCCAAGAAGTCTCCCAGATTTTCACTGCTCAGCTTGTAATACTCCTACTTACTTTTTTTTTTTTTTTAAACACACAGTGGATTTTATTGCCTTTTTTAGCTATTAATATGCAACCAATTATAAATTGTGAGTTGCAGCACTGGATAATTTCCCTTCAAGAATGCTAATCAGATTCTGTGCTGTATCAGGCCATGTGACAGCACAGCAACTACCATCCTCTCTGACTTTTTTTTAGCAGCGATTCCTAAACACATGCTCAGCAGGAAAACTGGAGCAAGCCCCATCTTAGGACCTCCTTGTGACGCTGTTTTTTTAACTTGCTGGATATGCTGCCTAAAAATAAAAGGAAAATTTAGGATTTAACTCAAGTTCTCAGGAGTGGAGGTTCAGATGAACAATAGGAAATACCAGTAGTATTTATTACATCTTGGGGGTACTTGTCTTATTTTCTCTCACTGCTGTTGTGCTGGCACCACATTCAACACTTCCTCTTGGGGCCTGTCAGAGGAGAGAGGGCAAATTTGAGGTGCAAGGTTAGAAAAATAAAAGGAAAACAGAGAAGGCAGTGTGAACTTTGATTTCCTGCAGACAGAATGCACCTCGCACAGCAGCAGTGTCCCTGTGGTGAGGAGCCACTGCCAGGTCCCAGGATGAGCAGAGCTGGAAGGGACCCACAGGGACCATTGAGTCCCTGCCCTGCCCAGCACCAAACCCAACAGCACCCAGCTGCTGCAGCTTTTGGCTGCACAAAAGTCCCCTCTTCCCCTTTTTTGGTTTTCCTGGGATAAAGCACTTGCAATAAAACCACCCTCCCACTGAGTGAAGGTATAATCATTGATAGTTATTGGTACCATTGCACTAGTGACAGTGGTTGGGCCAAGATGAAGCTCAAGGCAGCTGGCTGAGTCTACAGCAAGCCCAAGCAGCAAGAGCTGTTCCTGAATTTGAACATGAGCAGGGAACCAGTAAACACACTACCTACAGAAGGAACTTGCACATTAAGTGTCACTATTTATGCATGCCTTACACCTCTTTTTTGTTAAAAATCCCTTCGCTGTGTGGAAAAATAGTTTGTTACACTGAAATGGGGAAAATGCTGAGGTCAGGCAGTACTTTATATTGTCTTACCATAATCACAGGATTGTGGTAAATCACAGGATTATTTTGTGGGTGTCAGAACTGGGTTTTGGCTGGGGCAATTTAATGCACAGGGACCCTACATGGTAACACAAGCTCAGACACAAAACACGGAGCTGGGGCCAGAGCTGTGATATCTTATTGTCTTTGTCTGGAAACTGCAGTCAGCATTTGTAATCCTTCACAGGGAGTTTCAAAACAGCTCCTCCAGTGTTTGTGAGACCTAAGGCTGAGTTTGTGTGCTGCAGAGTCAGGGGAGCTGAGGACACTCCAGGGGTTTGCTGCTCTGCTGCTTTGTGGTTTGCAGCAAGATGTTGGTGTGTCCTTCCCACACTGGCCTGCTCAGCTCCAGAGATCCTTTCCCTCTCAACACCTTCACATAACCTCCTAATCAATAACTATTAAAGAACTTTCATAAGTGTTTGCAGTTCATCACAGTCTACATTTGAAGATAAATTCACAGTATGGAAAAAAAAATCCACTCAAGTATAAAATATCCAGATTAATTAATGGTCCTTGTTTGTTCTTTCTGTTTTATCCTTCATTCCCTCCACCATTCATCACAGGTCCAGACTGGTGCAAATGAACTTCTGAATGTGTGACAACACATCCATCTAAGAAACCTAATTCAGAAGCAATTGTTTTTCTTACTTTTCTTTATTCTTTTCCTTCTCAGTGTCCAAGAATGTTCATGGGAGCTTGCTAAGGAGCCATTTTGATTTGCCTGTTTGTGTAAAAATAATCCATGTTTCCTTGACATGTTGAGAATACAACATGCCAGGAATAACTTGCATACTTTGGGAGGTCTTTCTGCTTGTGAAAGTCCAGCATGCTACTGGCTTTATCAGGAGGTCTAAAACATGCTTGGGGAACGTGAAAAAGGTCTTTCCAATGACTAATGCAGCCCATTTGTATGGATAGCTCATTAAATTAGCAGAAATGCTAAGTCTTACAAGAAGCAATTGCTTTCTTACGCAAAACACGAAATGTGCTCATCCGGAAAAGGAAATTTCACATCTCCCAGCTAATAGTGAAATAACAGACCATCACAAACTCCTTCCAGGCTCTTCTGATTTGGACACATTCCACATCTTTTTCCCAGCCAGCATAAGCCTCTGGGAGGCCCTGTGTGCACTGACTTCTCTGCAGTTCTGGGCCAGCCAGAAGCAAACTGAGGAAACAGCATTTATCTTCAGAATATATGGCAGTATGTGTCAAAGAAGAATATCCTGGAGTCATGGTCTGAAGGACTGCCATGTCCATAGGACTGAAAGGGTTTTATGTAGCTTTTGGTTTTTTTTGTAGCATCTCTTGGTCAAATTGTTGTAACTTTAATGGTTGCATGTGGGGACATCTTAAGGACTTAGACTGTTTCCCTTGCTACCAGCTCTTTAAAGAGTGCACCTCTTGATGCTTGAAAAGCTCAGGAAAGTTAGGGATGTTGCAGCATTTTTTAGGGAATTTATCTTGTAGGCAGCCTGCTCTAATTTGGTCAATCTCCCAGTGAATATCAGAAAATATAATATATTGGAGAAACACATGGAAGCCTTGGGATGCCATGTGCTGCGTGGTCACTTTTGCTTGCACGTGTCCCTCTCAGCAAAGGGGTGACAGCACTTGTTAAAAACATTTGTGGATGGACTGGGGGGAACTTGGGAGCTGCACAGGCCCCAGTGCTCTCTCTGTGCCTTTTCCCTGCAGCAAAAGCCCTGCTGGCATTTCTGCCCAGACATTTCCATGGGCACAGAGGCAGAGATGGTGCTTGCAGTCACACCTACTTACAGCCTTGTGCTGTGTGAAAAATGAGTGTTCCTCACTCATCTAGTTTTCAGCTGAGCAGATCTTGAATTTGATTGCATCCTAAGACACATCTGGTTGTAGCACTGCAGACAGGGTCCTTGAAAAACCACAAAGAAAAGGTGTTTAGGTTAAGAATACTCTTGTGATTAAGAAAATATTGAAAGTCCTCAAGTGTTTGTTTAAAGAAAATAATTTTCATTAAAATGCTGGCACAATTTCAAGAAATTTGATTTTAATTTTGAAGTGTTGAAAATGCCCTCAGATAATTTCTGCAGCATTCCAGAACCCAGAAGTGATTGTAGAAAGCAAGTCACTTAAGAAATCAACTGCAGAACTGAAATTCATTTCCTGTTTTCTAAGAAAACAAAAAAAGGCCCAAGGCTCTCAAGTCTTTCTGAGAAAGACCTTCTCACAAGCAGTTTTCAGGCAGGCAAGTGTGGTTTGCCTTTTCCCCCTAAACAAAACAGAGTTTGCACATTCAGAAAGCTTCCAAGAACCACACAAGACATGTGAATACAAATAATTTGCTGGACTTTGGTACCAAGTACACTATTTAAGCATGGCTCAGTTGGACCTGAAAGCAGTCTAAAACCATTGCATTATGATTTTAAAGATGCTCAGTGATGCATATTTTACAATACTTGTGCTCTGATTTCATCAAAGCAGCAGTCTGATAATTTCATATTAGGATTTCATCTAGGATTACCGAAGCTTCAGTTCATTGACCTTGGGTGGAGTAGAGCTCTTTCTTCAAAGAAACCAAGTGAAATTGTGTCTCCAGCTCATGAGCACCCCCAGGCAGCCAGGCAGGTTCCTTCTCTGGGGTTTTGCTGCCAGCACCACTTGGGACAAGTTGTGCCTCCATCCAGCAAGGAGGTGTTGCAACTTGCTGCAAGCACAGCTGTTGCCTCATTTTGGTTTCAGGGAAGCAGATTCTGTAAAACATTCTGCTAGGAAAGTTGGTTTCCATTTAGAAAGGAGGAAAAAAATTGAAAATAATAAGAAGATATGAAAAGAAGACAAATATGCCTCTGAGTAGGCTTTTGAATGCTCTCCTTTGTTAACTTATACAGTTACCAGACCTGAATATGACAACAAGCTTCCCATCAAGAGCATCCAAACAAAAACTTCAACAGGACTTTTCTATCTCATAGAGCCATGCAAGCTTCACAACTTTTTTTTTTTTTTTCCACTAACAATTGAATGCCTTGGATGCTTGATGCTTCCCCTGGGATGCCAAAAAGTGGCCTTTATTTTGTGGGAGAGAGTTTTTGACAAATTAGGCCATTTGAGTCTATTGATAAGAGTCACGTAAAAATTTACATCCACAAAATGCCTATTTAGAAAGAGAAGTCAACAATTTTTCTTTTTTAATGTCACCACCATTCTCTAGAGTTTGTGTCTACCCCATTTATTCAGTTCTCCACAGTAGCTCTTTCTGGGTTTACCATAATTCTCACATTATCAACATCCTCTTTATCAGCTTGAAGGCAGGTAAGAAATTAGAGAGAAGTTAGTTCACTGTTGAATCACCTGATGTAAATTATTCAGGGTGTTAATCCTGATGCACGTGGGCTGGGAAGAGGGAAGAGAGGACTGCTTTATTGGGTCTGGTAGTTTTTCCTCCACTGTGCTTCACACATGTGGTAAGGCAAGGGCAATAAATCAGAAAAAAGGCAATAAAGGATGAAGGCTTTAGGGAACATGTGTTTTAGAGGAGAAACTTGGCTCTTTAGAGGAGAAACTTGGCTCACCACTAAAGCAGCACTGCCTTATAACGGATGTTTAAAATTCAGATGTGGAAAGAGACTGACAGAATTATATAAATACAAGAGGTTTGCAGATCTGTGCAGCTTTTGACCAGCCCTGCAAGCCAGTCCATGTCTGGCAGCCCCTCCTGGGCCTGGACAGGCAGGTCCATGCTCCAGAGCAGCAGGAGTGCAGCACTGTGGGGTCACAGCTCACCCCACAGCAGCACATTGGGGTCACAGCTCACCCCACAGCAACGCTGCTGCACATTGGGGTCACAGCTCATCCCACAGCAGCACATTGGGGTCACAGCTCACCCCACAGCAACTCTGCAGCACTGTGGGGTCACAGCTCATCCCACAGCCCCACAGCAACACTGTGGGGTCACAGCTCACCCCACAGCAACTCTGCAGCACTGTGGGGTCACAGCTCATCCCACAGCCCCACAGCAACACTGTGGGGTCACAGCTCATCCCACAGCAACACTGCTGCACACTGGGCTCAGACAAAGCACTGAAGAATCCAGCCCAGCCCAGGCAGCTGACACTTTGTTTTCCAGGACCAGAGCTCTCTCCAGCTGCTGCTGACAGACCTATTGCAAGCAAACCCATGTCAGCCAGGAGCATGCTGCTGGAGGAGTCCTTCTCCATCCCTGGGGTGTGCACAACCCTCACACTGCAGTGCCAGGCAGCAGCTTCACGCAGCCAGGAGATTCTGCTGGGACTCTGCTCCCAGCCCTGGGCAGGCAGAAACTGCTCAGCAGAAGTCAGAACTACTTTGGAGCATGTTTGCCAAGGTGTTTAGAAACCTGGACACGAAGAGAGGTGCCCCATGAGGTTTCCCAAGGCCTCCAAGTGGGTCAGGCTCTTCTGACTCAGTCCCTGAAATGGGAATTTTCCTCCTCTCTCCCTCCAGTCTCCCAGAGACCTTAAGTGTGTTTGGTTTGCATGGCAAGGTGCTGAGAGCGTGGGGGCCTGCAGGGGTGGCTTCTGCAGGAAGCTGCTGGAAGCTTCTCCACATCCAACAGGGCCAAACTGACCTGCTGCTGGCCAAAGCTGGGACAATCCTGAGTGATGGAAATGCCTCTGGGTCAACCTCTGTGAGCAGGAAAGAAAACCAGTTATTGGGCACTCATAACTGCAGCAAGAGAGGAGAGGAGAGGAGAGGAGAGGAGAGGAGAGGAGAGGAGAGGAGAAGAGAAGAGAAGAGAAGAGAAGAGAAGAGAAGAGAAGAGAAGAGAAGAGAAGAGAAGAGAGAAGAGAAGAGAAGAGAAGAGAAGAGAAGAGAAGAGAAGAGAAGAGAAGAGAAGAGAAGAGAAGAGAAAAGAGAAGAGAAGAGCCTCTCTGCATGTTTGGGCACCCGAATCCCTCTGCAGAGTTTTACATTTCATGACCCTTCCCCTCCTCCTGCAGGCAGCCCATGGGACTCCCAGCCAGGCTGGTGGCCAAGGTCAGCCCTGGAGTGACCAGTGCTAAGGGCAGTAAAGCAATCTGGGCTGCTGGCAGGACACAAGGAATCCCAGGAGGGTAACAGGGCTCCTGTTTGTCTGTCCTGTGCCTGTTAACCTCTGAGGGTAAATGGTCTCTGTTTCACTTAATGCAATAGCTTTGCTGCCAGTCTCTGCCAATACACTTTAAGCTAAGTAGTCTAACACTAAATATATCCTACATACACTTTGTTGTGATATTAGTCTGCCTTTCCAAATTTCCCTCTTTTTTCGTGCTTTATCCATTCCAAGCTTAAATAAAGGCAAAGCCCAGAGTCCCAGAATCGAGTGGTGACTGAGATGGGGGCTGTGAAGAGGAATAGAGAGAGAGAAGAGCTATAAATGGAATCAGGGAAGCATGGCTTGGGGTGATTAATGAGCTTACTGTGACGGGTGCTTACTATAAACAGCAGGTAGAGGAGCAAAGCCAGCAGCAGAAAGTGCTCAGGAGCACAGGAGGTGAAGCCATGGCCCCACACATCAGCAGGGACCCTCCTCAGTGGGGCTTTGGGGGTATTCAGCAGCATTCATAGAACCGTTAGGGAACAGCATGCATCCTTGTGGGAACCTGAGAGAAAAGAGAGATTTAAAACAAATACAATTCCATTACTAGCAGCAAAGTCCTGGCTGAAGGTGCAGGTAGCAAGTGCCTGTGCTTTTACCCTCTTTCCTGGGATTTTCCTCTAGCAGTGGGTATCCCTGATGCCTACACTGCCGGCCAGGTTTGCAGCCCCAGTGGGGGTGGAAAGAGAAGGACTTTGGAAGGATTGAGGGACTAATGATCAGGGAAATGCAGTGCAGTTTGGAGCAGCTGTCCTGCAGCATTCAGCAGGATCCCGGCATTATCATTCCTAAGGATAAATGTGCAAACGGAGCCTCTGAAATCCTCTCTCTGGTTTAAGAACAGAAAAACACAAGCAAAGAAAAAGTTTCAATGGAAAACAAAACCAAAATCCTCCCCCCACAAAAATTGATGCTTTTTGATATTGTATTGCAATGAAAATGGAAACTTTCTCCTTGTTCTCTGTTCCATGATCCATTGATCCATCCCTCTTAGGAAAGCTCAGGCTACTGTCAAGTTGTGAGAAAATGGAGAATAGGCAAAATTGGAATTCCAGAGGTGGATAGTTATGGATAAACTCAATGCAGACTGTTTTTATAAATAAACTGGCCAAGACCGAATTATTGTTAAAACAAAATATCAATTTTAAACAATGAAAATAGAAGCTGTATAAACCAAGATACTCAGAGTCTTCAAAGACAACTACTGGGTTACTCAACACAGCGAGCTCTATGAATAACTCCAGCCCACTCCATCTTGATTTTCCCTTGTTCCAGTGCAGAAAAGTTTCCAATACTTGTAGCAACAACTCAGCTCACTTTGTTCTTGCTGGGCAGTTTTTGCAGCAGAGAAAAGCAGATGCAATGGGGGTCAGAATCTGATCCCCCACATGCATGGTTTTTAAGATTATCATTCAGCAGAAGCCACTGTGAGGAAGAAAAAATGCTAAGCCCAGAGCCTGAGTTATTTCTGTGACCCAGAATGCTAACAAACATAATATTTTATTTGGCTGGTTATAGAAAACATGTGGCAAAGCCTCCATTTTTGGGGAAGGTTTGTCCTGCAGCACAAAAAGGAAAGAAAAATAACTGAACTTTATTCTGCCTGTCTCTGCAATGCTCATCCTTGCACCCACACAAGCTGTTCTCACCTGAATTTTAATTCTGGATACAGATGATAACTCTGTTTACTCTTCAGAAATACCAACAAGGTCCCAATCAAAGATGAGCATCAGGATCTGCAGGGTGGGTGCAAACGGGAGAGGATACCCATGAAAAGTTTATACTCCAAGCAAAATGGGAAGGTTCAAGATGATCAGTTATTTAAAAGGACATGAAAAGTAGTGAGTTCGGGACAGATTTGAGCAGCAAAACACATTCCCCAGTGTGCTCAGCATCAGCAAGAAAATTGTTCAGTGTCTTAGACCTGAGTACAAGGCTGAGAGACCAGCCTACAGGGACTTTTGGGGCTTTGTATTTAAAGTTCCAGTTCCAATTCTGACCTAGCATCAGGCCCCAAATATGGTCTTTGCCCTGTAATCAAACAAACAAACAAAACCCCCAAACCAATCCAACAAAAAAGGAACAATTACTAATTTACCCACCAGAAACCTTTCACTTGTCAGTGAGTTCCCCCAGCATTTGAAGGGGAGCCAAGGGGTGAGAGACATTACAATGCCCAGGAGGAGCACAACAAGAGGGTTGTTTGCTGTTTTCCCCATCCTGGCAGCTGTTCCTGATGTCCCCAAACCTGTACTAAACCTTCCTTAAGGATGTTGTACAAAGGGAAGGGTCCCTATCCCAGCAGGACCGCGAGGGTTTTAGGCTGCCAGTTCTGCCAGCTGGGTGAGTGTGAGTCCACTGCAGGCACAGGAGGGGAGGCTCAGGCTCCCATCCTTCCCTCAGGAAGGCTGATGCTGTGCCAGCACACACAAAGGGTGCCCACACATGTGTTCTGTACTGGCTCAGCTCCAGGGATGCTTATTTCCAGCTGAGGAGCTGTATCAAGCACAGCAGGAGATAACCTTTCCAGCCTTTCCATCTGGTCCTGCCACAATGAAGATGTTTCAAACACCTCAAAGCAGGTGGAGGGTTATGAAGTTGGGACAGTCATAGCCGTTGCCCCACTTCCTTCATCAGGAGCAAATCCTTTAGCTGTTCCCTAAAGCCTCTCCTCACCTGAGCCCCCACAGGACCTACAACTCACCTCCTCCTCTTCCCTGGACACTGACCAGCTGCCCCCAAGCTGCCTGTGTCCATCAGTGAGGGACAAGCCCTCTGTTGGGACCCCTGTGCAGCCAGCCCAGCCCATCCTCGGTGGGTTTGCTCACCAGGGCTGTCCCCTGAGCTGGGAGCTGTGACTGAGCCTGGGCCCGCTGCCACCCAGCTGCTGGCCCTTGGCACTGGGCTGTGTGACTCAGGCTGGCAGCAGCCCCTGGAGATGCCTTCCCCTGATTTATATCTGCAAGGGATCCTTTGTGTTCAGGCCCTATTGTTGGCATGCCAGCCTCACTGCAAAAATCTGGAGTTAATAAACTCCACTTTGCCAGCCCAGCAGCTCAATCCAGGACTCCGCTTTGTAGGGCTGGCAGTGCTCACTCCTGCTCCGTCAGCACGGCTGCTGATGCCTTTACCTTGCAAAAATCCTGTGATTTCACACATGGGCAACCCCAGGGGAGCCCCAGGGTCACAGTGCCTGGTAGTCTGCCCCTGTCTTGCTCCATCTCTTTACCCCTTTTGGAGCCTGTGCTCTTGCAGCCCCACCCCTAACTGCAAGAAGCCTCTTGGCACCAGCAAGTTGAGCTCCCCCCAAGAAATCAGAATATTTCAAAAAAAGAAAAAATATAAAGACAACAGATGGATGTGTGAGTTCATTTATGGAGCTGTATAAATAATGGGACCATCTCTATCCCTCTCCAGAACCAGTGACATTTTTCAGAGGGCAGAGGGACTCACACATGGCCCTGCAGCCTTTCTTCCACAGCAGATTTGGGACTTGTTTGTTACCAGTCCAAAAGGGTGGAAGCAACTTTCACTTCTCAGCAATCCCATGGGACAGGTGTGCTCTGGAGCTGGCTGCATTCCAGCAGAGTGATTCACTGACTTCAAGCCACATTTTTGGTTTGTATAAGCTGGACTGACATCAGTGGAGCTGCACCAGCTGACATCAGCCCAAGCACACGGCTCCACATCCTCAGGGAAGGGAGATCACTCCTGGAAGGTTTGGAGCAGCTCCTCGGTGCTGCAGGCTGGATGCCCCTACAGACAATGAGCCCTGCCTGGGGGGATGTGGGAAGGTGCAGAAATCCAGGAAGGCTCTTTTGCTTTGTGTTACTCTGGAGAAGAAATGAGGCAGCTCTCCTCACCGTGAATGACAATGGGGAAACAAGAGGAAACAAAATAAAACAAAATAAAACACTTTAGGACTGAACCTGGGAGCTGAGGCTGGGAAAGGCTCCAGAGAGCCCCTGGTGCACAGGGAATGGCAGGATCAGAGTGTGACACTCATCACCCCCGTGGGACAGACACAGGGTGTCAACAGCTATTTGCAGGAAGAACTGAAAGGATTAAAGCACTTCCATTCAGACACCCAGAGGAAAATGGGCAAACACAGGACAGCCATGTGTGACTATAATGAACACTTCAGTGCTGGTCCTCTGCAGTGCTGGGCAGGTGAAGGGATGTGCTCAGCCTCTGCCCTGCTCCTGCCAAACTAACCAAGGCTAAGCAGGGCTTACAGCCACCCCCTCTCCAGCCCTTTTGAGGAGATTTGCTCCTCAGCAAATCCCTCTTCCAAAAACTGACAAAAATCTACACATTGAGAAGCTTGGAAACTGGTGTGAGAATTAGGCAGAGCCACAGAGCGATGCTGTACATTAAATATTGTGATTGTCTGCAGGAGCATTCACACAGGAACAAGCAGCTCCCTTTGCAAACCAGGGTTCAGCAGAAGTAACTCCAACTTACAGCAGGAGAGATGAACCACGGAGATCAAAGGCTGCTGCTGTTACAATAAAACATAGGCGAGTACCATAAGCACCTTAGGAAAGATTTTGGCAGAATTTGGGCGCCCTGGTTGGAAACTGCAATCTGGGAGCTCCATATTCCCACTCTGCTGCTGCCTAGCCCTGGAGGTGCCTGAACTTGCCCACTGCCTCCTGCTTTGAGTCACTGGATGGCTGTGAAGCTGCTCCCAGGTGTGATCAGAGCTGCTCCCATCCAAACATCTCCACTGCAGCTCTCAGGTGTGTTGCTGTGCTCTGGCAGCAGGGCTGGCAGGGCTGTGCCCATCCCTAGCAGGACCCAGGGAGCTGCAGCAGGAGCAGCACAGTGCCCCAGGCAGAGCTTTTGCTGCAGCAACACCAGAGGCTGGGCTGTCCCTGGAGACACCCCTGTGCTGTCCTTGGGAACATCCCTGTGCTGTCCTTGAGAACATCCCTGTGCTGTCCCTGGAACATCCCTGTGCTGTCTCTGGGAGCATCCCTGTGCCCTGGGAACACCCCTGTGCTGTCCTTGGGAGCACCCCTGTGCTGTCCTTAGGAACATCCCTGTGCTGTCCCTGGGGACGTCCCTGTGCTGTCCTTGGGAACATCCCTGTGCTGTCCCTGGGGACATCCCTGTGCTGTCCTTGGGAACATCCCTGTGCTGTCCCTGGGAGAATCTCTGTGATGTCCTTGGGAACATCCCTGTGCTATCCCTGGGGACACCTTCTATGCTGTGGGAGCATCCCTGTGCTGTCCCTGGGAGCATCCCTGTGCTGTCCCTGGAACACCCCTCTGCTGTCCCTGGGGACACCTCTGTGCTCTCCCTGGGGACATGCCTGTGCTGTCCCAAGCATTCCCATCCTCTCTGCCGTCCATCCCGTGGGGCACCAGGAGCTCCCCCGCAGCCCCTGCAGCCTCCCAGCCCTGAGCACACACAGCAGGAGCTGCATTTCCCTCCTTCACAGGGATGCCGTCCTGGGTGACAGCAATGAATTTCAGCCCCTTCCCTGCCCTGCAAAGGTGCCAGGGTAACACAGGCTGGGGTCGACTCTGGCTTTGGTCACTTTTTCAGTATAACCCACGCTCGAGGCAGAGCATTTTTTGATGGATTGCACAGGCATTTCTCATTTACCATGACCAATTTACCATTTCTCCTCCTGTCCTGTTAACAGCTTGGTTTCAGAGAAAGCACAGTCAGTGCCCGTGGTAAGGGACTGCTGGAGCCCAGCTCCCCCCGCACTGTCAGCCTCTGCAGCTTTCCAAACACAATCAACAACCTGGCCTAGGGCTTATCTACCCACTTCCAAAAGTCTTAATCTGACAACTAATGATGCATTAATCACTGTCAGACCACGATCTTTTGTTTCTGCTTCTCTGCAGGCATCTGTCAGGATCACAAAGGATTAATTATTGCACTAGCCTGGCTACAGAGGCTCAGCCCCTCTGCAGACACTCCTCGATGTTTTGTGATTCCTTCAGCAGCCACTTCACCTGTCTTCCCCTCCTTCCTCACCACTCACATTTCTAGCCCTGGATATCTGCTCTCTCTTGTGTAAGCAGGGGTCCTTTTTAACCTCACGAGCAGCCCTAAAAGAAAGAATCACCGAAACCCTTCCCTGCAGCATTGTCCCTGTTTGGGCATCCTGGTTTCCAATTAATTTAACCATGAAAGGGGCCTACTCTCTCCTTCATGTCTACTTTTATGTGGTTCACCTCTAACCTTCCATCCACACAGCACTCTAGAGCATGCAGTACTCAGGAGTAGGAAGAATCTGCTCAAAATTAAGTGACCTTCCTTGCAAGGCCCATGGGATGGTGACCAAACAGCAGAGCAATCTCTGGGAGCCATCCAGGCTCCACCTCAGCAGACAAAGCAGCTGCATCACTTCTGTAAAAGAGCCCTGACAGACTGAAATCACTTCTACATCCCAAGAGCCTGGGCCCAGCTGTGACAGCCCCAGGCGATGCAGGGACATCGAGGGTTCATCCCCACATGGAAGCTCTGAGGGTTTATGGATGCTGGTGCAGCACAAAGAGCCTCTGGAGTGTGACAGAGTAAAACTTGCACACACAGAGGCACAGCTGCTTCCAAAGGCAAGAGGAATTAAGCTACACCTATCTCAAATATTTTTTTTTAAATTATAGCTTTTCCTCAAATGCAAACTACTTCCACTGACATGGGTGTTGGACCTGCATGCCCTGAGCCTTCTCTGCAGCAGCAGCAGCCAGGACAGTGCATCTGAGCACCCCTCAGTGCTGAGCACTGCCTGAGGCAGCCTTTGCTCTCCCTTCCATAAGAGTTTCTGTGCATGATTCAGCAGCCACCTATGAAAAGCAATTCAGAAGGTGAATGAGTTCACTATGACAGAGCGGGGGAACACAAGAGAGCATGTCTGGGTGCATGGGGGAAGTTTCAGCAGGTGCTTGGATTGCACAGATCTCTCCATTTCTCAAACATATCCCAGGTGCTGGAGTTACTTCAGTTGGTTTCCTCTCTATAGCAAAGGCCTGAGAAGCAGAAACAGACAAAACCAAGCAGGAAACAAAACCAAGTACTTGTATATGATGCAGTAGCTTCTTTCCAATAATCTAGGAATGTGTAGGCTTTACAGAAGGAAAATAGTTGGCACATCAGCACAGCATCATCCTGCTGCCAGTGACAGAACAGATGGTGGAAGTGTAACCTGCACAAGGGTACCTTCTCCTGTTGGGAGATTCAGCTTACAGCTCCTTCCCAGAGATAAATCTAAAGCAGAAAGGTTTATTTCTCCCCAAACTGGAATTCTCTGAGTGTTACACTGCTGGAGATTTAAATGTTTTATTTATACTGGGAAATTTCCTCCTGTAAAGAAACTCCAGAAGTTCCTACAGCCCCAGCATTGCAATGGATCCCCATCTGCTGGAACGTTGCTGGAATCAAATATTGCTCCAGCCAGGGCTCTCTGGCCTGCTGTGCTGCTGAGGAACCTCTGAGAACACGGCTGAGTCTTCTTAGGGCCTCACTTCTCTCATATATCTCTGAATTTTACTGGACTCGAGTGGTTCCAGCTGCAGCTGACACTGCAGAAAGGACAGAGCCAGAGCAACCCACACTTGTCCCTCCCCACCAGCAGGTCTATTTGTGGCCTGGGCAGTGCCAGAAATAAACTGCTTTCCTTGGAGAGACCCACAGCCCAGTGCTGGGCTCTCCACAGAGGGCACAGCAGCCTCCAAGAATCCCATTTTAGCTCTGCTTTTAAAGAGCTCACCAAGGGGTTTTAGAAGGCTGGAAGTGCCCCCAGGAGTCGTGATGAGGTGGGAAAAGGAGGGAGGTAAAAATTAAATTTGTGTCCCCTCCTGATCCTTGGAAAGCAGCCCTTCAGGGTGTGCCAGCTCCCTCTCATCTCTTCTCCTCTAGCTGGAAGATCCCAGCCTCACAAGTGCAGTGCTGAGTCTATTTTTAATGACTCATTAATGTTTGCACACAAATGCCAGATGCTTTCTTTTTAAATAAACAAACAAACAGCAACCTCAAACACCCTCTGAGAGATGGAACTTTTTTTCCTACAGGGAAGGCCACAAGTAGTTGCTTGTTCAGGACAGTGGAAGAAGGTTCCTCAAAATCCCACTTTATGAGCATTTCTCCTCCCTGCCTCAGCCCTTCCCCTGCCACACAGGTGGGGACTTTGGGGAGGGATGGAGGTTATTTCCTCCTACAGCACTGGGGAGGAGAGGATTTTGGAGCACAAGAGCTGAACATAGCTGATGGGCTCATTGGAAATTGATCCCTGCGGTTTCCCAGTCCTGTCAGTCCTCAACTTTGCTACACTTCCCATGTTCTTTATACCATGAAAATGGCACTGTTACGCCAGAGATAAATAGTGGGGGCAGAAGGGGCAGATTGACAGAGTTTGGAGGCAAAAAACCTCAGATTCAAAATCGCAGGGAGGATGATTCCAGTGGGAATTGGTCTCTGCTTGCTCCACAAGTTTTACTCCCATGTGCCAGCTGGTCAGGTGAAGGCAGTGCCCACTGCTCCATGGACACACAGCATCCTTCCTGCAGGGATCTGTTCACACACACTGAACTAAACCCACAGCAGCAACTGCTATAAAATTTTAAATAAAGAAAAGGGGAATGTATATTCCTTTTATGTCCTGTGCAAAGGCACTGGCTACTGAAGGCAAGAGGGATTCAGGTGAGCGCTCCATGAGATGTGACTGGAATACGTTCCCTCTGAAGTGCTGTAATCAGAGCAGTAATGTATTCCCTTTTTTCCCCCCTAAGACTGGGAAAGCACATTTTAGTGCCTGCCACAAGGATCAGCATTTCAAGTAGCAATTCAGCCTTTATCAACATTCAACAGCATTGTAAGTCAGGAATAATTAATGTTACATTAACATAGAGTTATCAGGAAAGGTAAGGCTGTAAGTATTCAACATCAGATCCATTTAGTGTTTCCTGCAATAATGCCATCAGCAGGGAGTATTTACCATAAATGTTGGCTTCAGGGGGATGTTCCAGGGAAGGCAGGAGCAGTTCAGGTGTGCCACCCCTGTGTCTGCCACCTCCCAGCTCTTCACAGCTCTTCAGTGCACTCCTCAGAGCATCACCCTGCAAAGATGATTCATGTGTCAAAGCAAAAAGAAATATTGCTGTAAAAACCACAAATACTTTGCTGTGATATCTCCAAGATGAATATAAGGCTAAACTAAGATAGATAGATAGATAGATAGATAGATAGATAGACAGATAGACAGACAGATCATACAGACAGTCCATAGAGAAATGACAGATGAGAGCCATGGAATGATAGATACAGAGCCGTATTTTTGTATTTGTGCAGACATTTATATGTGAAAGGATACATAAAATCATATTCATACATCCACCCACTACATATGGAAATACATTGTGGCTCTTACAGAAACTGTTTCTTGACTTTTAGTGGTTACATCACAGAGTGTACTGTGCCTAACCCCAACAATATACATACATACATATGTATATACATATAAATACATAAATTGATATAAATTCAGTCCAAGATTTTTTTTTCTCATAACAGAGGAAGACAGCTAACAGCCTTAACATGTGGAAAAGGGAAAAGTCAAGAAGCCTGATTCCTGCATTTCTGTTCCCTCCATCTCCAGGACTATTCCAGTACAGCCAAAAGGAAAGGCAGCCTGAATGAGGGGTTTGGCTGAGGAGGGTTGCACTAAATGTTTGGTGGGATTTTCAAACATGCCAAAGCTGCTGCCCTTCATTGAGCAGGAGCAAGGTGGCCAAGCATGCTGGAAAGTCTCTGTACTTTAAGGCTCACTTGTAACAGCATGGGAGATGTGACAGAGTGTTTAGAGTCAGAATCCCACTGATTTTCAGTGGAGCTGGGACACCTGGATCCAGGAAGGTCCAGCAAGCCCCTCCATCACCAAGCACTCCCCGTGCTGGGGGCTGGAGCCCCTGTCTGTCCTGGGCTCTGTCCTGGGCCCTGTCCTTGCCCCAGCCTGGCTGGTCCCACTGAGCTCACTGAACCACAGAGCCACAGAATGGTTTGGGTTGAAGGGACATTAAAGCTCACCCAGTTCCAACCCTTCCCAAGGCAGGGACAGCTCCCACTCAGCCAGGTTGCTCAGAGCCCCATTCCATCTGGCCTTGAACAGCTCCAGGGATGGGGCATCCACAGCTTCTCTGGGCAAGCTGTTCCAGTGCCTCACTGCCCTCTGAGTAAGGCATTTCTCCCTAATATCTGACCTAACCCTGCCCTCTGCCAGTCCAAAGCCATTCTCTCCTATCACCCCTGTCAAAAGTCCCCTCCAGCTCCTTCCCCAGCTGCCACGCACAGGGGTACAAAGAGCAGGGAACAAGGAACATGGAACCAACCTTTGCTCTGCAAGATAAGCCCCAAACCCAGATCCTGCACCATCAGTCACAGAGCTGGTGTCAGCAGCATCAGGGGAGGAGGTGAGGGATCAACAGTGACTCAGGAGAGAAGACACTGTGACGGTGTTCACAGGGGTCCCAGGATGAGGGAAGAGATGAGAATGTTGACTCCATGTTTCAGAAGGCTTGATTTATTATTTCATGATATATATTATATTAAAACTATACTAAAAGAATAGAAGAAAGGATTTCATCTGAAGGCTGGCTAAGAATAGAAAAAGAAGAATGATAACAAAGGCTTGTGACTGACTGAGACAGTCCGGACAGCTGGACTGTGATTGGCCATTAATTAGAAACAACCACATGAGACCAATCACAGATCCACGTGTTGCATTCCACAGCAGCAGATAATCATTGTTTGCATTTTGTTCCTGAGGCCTCTCAGCTTCTCAGGAGAAAAAATCCTAAGGAAAGGATTTTTCATAAAACATGTCTGTGACAAGACACCTCAACTAAAAGCTTTAAGCAGTGCTGAGGGCACCTACTGTAGTCTCCTTGCTATGTGTGGGGTTTCAGATGCATCAAACACATCTTGAACAAACACCAGATCGTTCTTTAAAACAGAGAAGAGCTTTTCCTATGAGTAAAATAATGTTAACAGTCTGCTGCTTGGAATTATGTCTAGATAGGCACAACACAGAGCCTCTTTCTGGCACCTGTAAAGGAGTTTGATGGCCCCAGAGACATTTCTGTGTGAGACTGTCTCCTCAGGGCAGGGATGGGAGCAAGGCAAGCCAGCCTGTTGCAGTTTAGGATGCCACATTCCCACTGAATCCAAATCCCACAAGTTCTTAGTCAGTGCCATGCTTGTTTGACTGTGTACAGACCAAATGCTATAGGAAAATGTAAATATTTTTATGGCCTGGCTTGCTTTAAAGCTTGTGTTAATGGGAAAGGAATGCTGTGCACACACAGAGCAGAACAAATGTAATGAAAGCCAGAACCCAGAGGCATTCTGTAACCCAGGGATGGAGTGCTTTGCATTGCTAAGGGTGGGCATTTGGTTCCTCACAAAGACAGCCTGAAAGTCGAGATAACACAATTAATAATGAACTCCCCAACACAAAGCACCATCACATCACCATGACCTCACTCTCCTCACAGACAGAGTACAGAGCTCTTCACTCATCTCCTCTTGCTTCTGAGGAATGGGCCAAGTGCCCATTTGCTCTCTCTGTACTGCTGCACAGTTGTGCTGGTCACAGAGCTGGGCTCCTCTGGAGGTGAGCAGGGCAAGGACAATGGGCAGCAACAACCAAAAAAACACCTTTAGTGGAATAAAGCCAATAAAAGTCCTGAGCTGAGGCTGTGACCACTGAGAGTTTCCAGGAGCTGCAGGTTACCCCTCTCCCAGCACCACTCCTAACAAAGACCCTTCCCCTGGGCAGTGCAGCCCCAGCTGGGAGCTGCCAAGGTGGCAGAGGAGTCACTGCTCGCTGTCAGCACAGCAAGGTCTTGCACCTCCCCAGCAGCAGGATCACAGGCAGGCAGCAGCACCAGCTGCTGATAAAACATCCAGGGCAGCCCAGAGCTGCCTCACCCTGCTCTGGTTTTAAATGTGATTTTCACATCAGCTCTGAAAGTTGGAACTCAATCACAGCTTTGTGCTGCACCCCCTTGTCTTCTGAGGTGTTCCCACCACAGCTGGGCCGGCCTCTGGCATGGGGAATCACCCATCCCACCCCCATGGAACATCCAGAGGCACTGCACACTGGGATGCAGCTCCAGTGAGGCCAAGAAAGCCACACCAGGCATGCAAAGCTTTGGAAGAGAGCCCAGATACAACACCAAATAAGAGGTGGGAGAGGTGAGCCCTGCACAAAGCTTGGCAGGATCCTAATGCACTTAATTTCTTTAGGTACATTTATTTAATTATATCTTTTCATATCATCAGTGCCTACAAAGTTCAAGTTTAACCCGGGGGAAAAAGGAAAGACTTAGGAGGATGGATTAAAGCCCATCTAAAATATTAAAGCCATTTTCACAGCTAAACATTAAAACTACTTCAAACTCCAATTGCAAACTATTCACTCAAATATACATACTACAATTATGTTAAATGTGAGGCTATTTCTCCCTTGGTCTTGCCTGCATCCTTGAAAGAAAAAAATCAAGTAGACAGAATTTAGGTGGGCCAGGATGAAAGCAGAAAAATCTTGAGGTCCATGACAGCTTGATTTAAATTGCAGAGCGCAGGGTCTCTGGCCACAGGGTGACAGCAGCCCAGCTGCTTTCTCAGCACCACAAACGCCACTGGAGCAGATCCTCAGGACATTTTCCCTTTGCCTCTGGGTCTCGCAGTGATTCATTGCTCCCTGACAAACAGCCCCATCCTTCAAAGCTGGGAGCCAGCCCCTGTGACCATGCAGGTGCCCTGCTGCCTGCTGCCCTGCTCCCACCCTGCTGCCCTGCCCGGGGCAGCCTCTGCTCGCCCAGCAGGGATCTCAGTATTTGCTGCCTCCTGAGTGCTCCCATGCCTCTGAATGCAGGAAGGCTTCCAAGAGCTGAATGCAGCTGCAGCCATCCCCAGCAAGCTGCCAGGCTCAGGGTCCTGTTGGTGCCCAGCTGGGGGCTCCTCCTTTGGGACCTTCTCTTGCCCTTTGTGGCCTCAGTTACAGCCACAAGAGAACAATGTGCCCTGTGTGCACCTTCCCCACCTGGTGCACAGGCTTGTAAAACACTTTTAATTTGTGATTTACAGGGGTTCTGGTTTGGGCTGAAATGGTTCCCCCGAGGAGCTGAGCAAGGCTGGAGTGGCTGGAGGTGTTTATGGAGGGCAGGGTGGGAGCTGACTGGGGAGTGAAGGCTCTCAGCTCGCTGGCAGCTCCAGCACCCGGCACTGCAGCCTCTGAGAAGTGGGAACAGAAAAAAAAAGGAATGGTGATTCCTGCCTGAGCTGGCATGAGCCCCAGCAAAGCATCCCCACTTCCAGAAGTGACATTTTTGGAGGATAAGAAATGTTTAGACTTGGTCAAAAGCAAAAGCAACCTAAAGCCAATACAGCATTTGAGCCAATTCTATTTGTGACCTTTTCTTCCCCCAAAAATTCCAAAACATACTACTAGAAACACAGAAGGAGTAAACAATGGCATCTTGATTAAACTGAATCATATGGGAAAACAGCACCTGATGATTGTATCGTAGAAATATATTCTAAAGTAGAATTCTCATCAAAAATAACATGTAATGTTGAAGCATTAGGCAGTCCAGTTTGTTATCATTGTAGGTCCCTAAATTCCAAGTGCTCAAATAACTATACTAGACAAAGTATCTAAAGTCCAGCTCCTTACTCAACATTAATAAAGTTCCAATTGGAAAAGATAATATAAACTTCTTGTGCTAGAAAAGGCTACTGCAGGCAATTAAAGCAGCAGGGGAAGGGGGCAGTACTGTACTCTGAGCAGCAGCTGCAGTGTTCAAGTCTCTTCACAGCAGCACATGTTCTGAAAGGGAAGGCTGCTGTGCCTTGATTTTACAGACATATATTACAAGATGATGTAATCCCGACTTCAAGTGCTGACAAAACACACTTCAGGATTCTTTAAGGACTTCTTGCTACAGTGGAAGCGTGGGGAAATGTTTGATCTCTCCAGACAGCTTAGCTGAGGTGATTTCCTAGCAGGCTGAAGGAATGTAAAAGGTTTTTTTCCCCTGCAGAAAAAACACCTGCTAGCAGCAACTCCAGGATCCCAAGGAGGATCCCTGGTTTGAGCTGCTTTGTACCAGATTCCATCAGGGCAATCCCCAAGCAGCAGCAGCAGCAGCAGTGGCCCAACCCTGCCCTGCTCCAGGGGGCACAGACAAGGTGCTGAGCCTGCTCTGCCCCTGGGAGAGGCCTCAAACACCTCCTGGGCTGCTGCTGCCATTAGGACAGCCCAGGGATTGTGATCCCTCTGTGCATGGAGCCAACGCCTCCTCCCTCTGCTTCCTGGAAAAGCTGCATCTCTCAGCTGCACCTCTCCCTGCACTGATGGAAGGCTCCTCAGGGAAGAAGAAACTCATCCAACTGGTGCCCACATCCTCTGAGTTCTGAGGCTGGACGGGATTTTGGGTGGAAGCTGTGATTCCAAACTTGAAATTGCATCAGACAGGGCATTCTCAGTGCTGCAGATGTACTTTGGCTCACCAAAGGTGTACAAAGAGACTCCAGAAATAGCTTGGAGGGCTCATTTAGCTTTTTTTTCCTTCTTCTTAAAGGTTTTCCTTTAGTTCAGACATTTTATCCGTCTCTCACATGAACCTTCTGAAGCAGTATTTTATTTTATTTTATTTTATTTTATTTTATTTTATTTTATTCTTTTGTTTTATTTATTTTATTTTATATTTTATTTTCCCAATACCAGTTCCTGGAAACCACAAAGGGTGAGGGAGTTCACAGCTTTAAAAAAAAATAACATTTATTTTGGCATTTTGATTGCCAATACTGCTACTGCATTCCATGTGCAAAAAACATGGTTTTGAGAATGTGAAGACTTCTAAATAAAACATTATGGCTCAGCAGAATTATATTTTCTAGCTACACTTGAAAAAACCCATGCAACCTTATTCCTCTGAAAATTATGGTAACACATTTATTTTGGCATTTATTCTCCTCCTGCTTCTCTCTGCTCCACACCCAAATGTCAACATTAGAATTTACAACCTTTGCAAAACAGGTGTTTCCCAGTGTTTTACTGCTTTCTTAAATGAGCTTTTAAACCATGCACTGGCCATAGCCTAAATACACCTTGATGGCTTTACAAAACGATAGGGAAAAAACTTTCTTTCTCTCATCTCTACATACACATTTTTGCCTAAAACCAGCCAACAGCTTGAACAAGAAATGATGGCACAGGAAATGATGAAAATAAGTGAAGTTCACATCAATTAAGCTTTGGAGAAGAGAGAAGGAAAGAGTGTGTGTGTCTGTGTCTGTGTGTTTGTGCACAGGCAGTGTTACAGGGAACGATTTCATTCACAAAGTGGCACCCAGAGGTGTCTGAGGCAGGGTCACCTGGGCAAACACCATTTGCCCTCCCTGTACATTTACTCTACAGTAGAGTTTACATCCCAAACTGTGTGCCATTTCCCCCAAACCAGATCATTCAGAGCTCAGCAGGGGTGTCACCTACTGAATAAAATGTTTTCCAACATTTGATCCTCCTCACTGTCTGCTGGCTGGTGCCTGGCACACAGTTCATGGTCCCAGCACTTGGAGCACAGAACCCATCATAAGGATTCTGGCTGCTTCCAACCCCCAATGGCTGTGAGCATGGAACTCTTCAGTGATGCAGAGGAATGGAGGTGCTTCTTCTTTAGGAGCTGTGCAACTGACCACAGAGATGGCCACAAGAGCCATTTCAGGGCCCAGTTTGGGATTTTCTGAGGCTGTCCCTTCAGAGGTAACACCAGCCAGAGCCTGTACCCTGCCTCGGCAGGGAGGGAGGGAGGGAGGGTTCATCCATGCCCCTGCCTGCTGCTCCTGGGATGCTGCTCCCTCTCAGGAGCTCCCCACCCATGGCCCTGCATGCTCACCTCAGCCTGGGCTCCATCCAGCTCCCTGCCTGCCCTCCCAGCAGCTTCCAGCCCTGTCAGCACAGCACAGCACAGGGAGGAGAGACAGAGGGCTGCACTTGCACTCCAGGCTCTGCCTCGGCTGCCACTTTATTAATGGATGAAATTTGGAATGATAATCCCAACCCACAAAGCCATTGCTCTGGGGTCAATTAGCTCTGCAGCTGCCTTGACCTGGATGCCCCACAGCTTGGAAAACATTTTCCTGCCCCTGCCAGGGATTTCCTGGGAGCAGGAGAATAAGCTCCTTTGCCCTCAGATTTGACTTCAGCTGAAATGGATTGCCTTTAGAGAGCCCAGGAAGAGCTGGCTCATCTCCAAACACTACTGAAATCAGGAGTCCCACTCCTTATTCCCATGAATTTTGAGTCATGCCCCAACATGGCCCTTCATTTTCCCCTTGCCATAACACCCAATTCCTCACTGAGGCCTTTCAGGTGGGGGTTCAGCTGGGACAGAGCAGGCTGTGCTGCTCCTGGGCTGCCAGGGAACAGCAGTCCCTGGACACTAACGTGATGGACGTGTCGGCACGGGGAAACGTATGGCACCAATTAAGGCAGTATCAACAATTATGCAGAACACAGTCGAGTGGATTAATTTGTTGCCTGCAGTAAAGGCTGCCAGTACAGGCTGGCTGTCAAGAGACACCCTTTCATCCTGCCTGCTGCCTGGTGCCAAGTGTTATGAAGCCCATGAGCACTAAGGAGGATCGCTGGGTTTCTTTTTCCACCAGCACTCCTGCAGCAAGGAGGGCACAACCAATTAATGTCTCTATATGCTGACTTCTTTCTTCTTTGTAAGGGAAAAAAAACAAAAACAAAAACAAAACCACACTTAAAGAAGTCCCCAAATGACCATTATTCACGAAAGACTAAAGTAGGAACTACAAAGTAACTGGGAAAGGATAGTTCCTTTCTTGCTCAGAAAGGTTTTCTTTTGCTGAGGGGCTGACCTGATAACTCATTTGTCAAACACACTTTTCCCTGGTTCTCTAAGCAGAGAGATGAAAAATGGTTAAATCATCTGTCTGACTTTTTTCCAACTTGCTATTTTTACACTGACCAGAAAGATACTGACACCCTCTCTGTCTCTTTCTTCCCACCCGTTCTTTGCCAAAGAAGATGCAAGATTACCTCCAGCAAGTTGTGACTAAGTTCTCCTGCCTTGCCAAACACTGTAAGAACAAGCAGCTGATTTTCCCTAAAAACCTTATGCTTGCAACTTGCTACGTAGGTCTGTGGCTGTCAGAGAATTAAACAGCAAAGAAAAACCTAGGACTTGTAAATAATCAGTTACTGCACTCATAACCAGCAGCATTTGAATTCATGCTAAAGCTTTGTACCAGCTGTGCTTTGTCCCAAAATCCAATTTAAAATAAAAACAACTGCTTATGCTTGTTCCTACAATATGAAGGATATTCAGCTATTCTCCATAAATTCTGCTGTTGCTTCCAGTGCAGCTGCTCCCACATCAGGCTTCCATTTGTCCATATTTAGCCTTGTTAAACTACAGCATGCCTACCTGAAACATAAATTACCTTGAGGCTTGGACTGACGCCATCCCAAGGAAGGAAACTATTCCTAACACTGCATTCCTTAATTTAATGCAGGCAGAAGTCCCCTGTCCACTTACAACACAGCGCACACTGATGACAGTTGTTGATGGAGAAATTCAGTTTTAATCCAACATTCCCAGTAAACACATTGTTCTCGGAGCAGCAGAGCCATGAAATCTGTTCTTTTTCAGAGGGTTTATATCCTGTGTGCCTCAGTCCCCAAGACATTTATAGCATATTTGCAGCTTGGCAATATTCCCACCACAAAACCTTCCAGATCCTTCCTATTATCTACTTCCAACACCTCCACTGAACTCTAATGTATTTCTGGGTGTTTTGCCCCATTTTTCTAACTTAGTGTTCATTTTTCTTCATTTCAAGAGCTGGGTGTCCAGGGTTGTTTTCTTCAGGGACTTGCACAGCTCCAACATTGTCCAAACAAAAAAAGATAATATCTCAAAAAGACACTTCCTGAAAACTTATTTCTGCAGCCAGTAATCCTCTGCCTGCTGCCAGACACATCATCATGCTTGGAAATTCCAGTCTGGATCTGTGCAGGATGGAGGAGAGGAGAGGAGAGGAGAGGAGAGGAGAGGAGAGGAGAGGAGAGGAGAGGAGAGGAGGGAAAGGCTCCCCTTGGATGTTTTCCCCCAGGACAGAAGCTCTTTGTATCCATGGGGTTCCCCAAGCACACAGATGCTTCCAGCACTGTTTCCACGATGTTCTGCCCCAAGGTTCCTCCTTATCTGCTGTTCCCAGGTGCTCCTGACACAGCCCAAGGGCAGAAAGGGCCGGCAGTAACACCAGGGAGAGCCGAGGAAGGTCAAAGCAGGACAGGACAAATTGTATCCATTCAGACCTGCCAAAATCTGATTTTTTTTCCTCAATTAAACTTCTAAACATCTACATCATTAAGAATTTTGATGAGGGGAGGAAAAAAATGTGTTCCCTCATCTTTTTCCTCCTCCTAGCAACTTCAATAGAAACATTTCCTCCTAAGCATATTTTCACTACCATCTTTTTCCTTTTCTACCATTTTCTTTCACTTTTATTACTTTCGAGCTCTCACAACAGGAAATATTTTCAGAAATGTCAAGATAATAAAACATCCCACAAGACAATAAAAAATACAAGAGAGGAAAAATAATGGCAAGACTTCATTTAGCCTCCTAGATTAAGTAGTACCAAAAAAGGAGGAGAAAAATAGTGAACTTAAAATCCCAACATATTTACAAATCACCTCCCTTTTAAAAAAACTCCTAATTTTTTATGTGAAAAAGCACTTCTGAATACATGGATATGGGCATCTTCTGAAAGACGTGAGGTTTCAGCAAAGCCTCCTTTTCTGCAGGGGAGTTAAAAAAAGGACAGCTCATTATAATGAAAGTTTAGTCATCAGCATCACATGATCAGTGATTAAGAGAAGCATGATTCCATGCAGAGAGCTTCCCCAAGGCAGGGTAGAGGGGAGCTTCAGGTGGCCTTGGATGAAGGGAGAAGATCCAGGACAGAGCATGCTGGAACAGCAGGGGCACTGCTAAAATGCTCATGAGCTCCTCACCCTCCCACAGGGAAGGAGAGGTAGAGCCCATGTGAAGCCCATGTGGAGTCTGTGACTTCTGGATGGGTGGAAATAAGAGACAGCAGAACAATCTGGTCCAGCCTGCTTTTAAAAAAATGACTCGACCATTCAAACATACTGAAATATTAAACATTGTTTGTGTATTGAAGTGTTGCAGACATAGGATTTTTCCTCCTGAGAAGCTAAGAGGCCTCAGGAACAAAATGTAAACAATGATTGTCTGCTGCTGTGGAATGCAGCAGGTAGATCTTTGATTAGTCTACATTAGATGTTTCTAATTAATGGCCAATCACAGCCCAGCTGGCTCAGACAGAGTCCAAGACAGAGCCTCTGTTATCATTCCTTCTTATTCTATTCTTAGCTAGCCTTCTGATGAAATCCTTTCTTCTGTTCTTTTAGTATAGTTTAAATGTAATATATATAATAAAATAATAAATCAAGCCTTCTGAATCACAGAGTCAGATCCTCGTCTCTTCCCTCATCCTAAGACCCCTGTGAACGCCGTCATATTGAATGACTCGGAAATTTAAAGTTTTCTTCATGAGGACTGGGAAGTGTGAGCTCAAAACCAAAGTCAATCCTCCTGTGAAGCTCCTCATGGGCACCTCCCGAGACATTTCATCCTCGTCTGCACCTGCAGCTCCCGAATCCAAAGGGAAGCCCCCTCTCCATACCCAAGTGTTCCCGAGCTGGATCCCGAGCACAGCTCCCTCTTCATCCTCCTCCTCAGGGAGCACTCACAGCCTCAGACTGCACTTCCCAAGCCAAAATCTGCAAATCCATGGCGCTCCCTAGTGTTTTGGTTCTGCCTGGGAGAAACTCGGGCATCCCAAGGCACTGACATCATTCCCCAGGGTACAAGCCTTCGGGCAGAGGGATGCCCAAGGTCTGCTGTTCATCCGGATGGGTTTGGCAGCGTTCAGCTTTGCTGGGGTTGGACTGCACCTCCTGGTGGATGCTGCTCCTGCTGCCTGGCTGCGGCTCCACCTGCCGTGCCTCCAGTGATCTAAGCAAAGCCAGGATTTTAAGCCACTTTCCTGATGGACAGACCTATTTCAGGCAAGTTTCTGATTCCAGGATTAGGTCCCTGCAGATGCTAAGTGTGATCCTGTCAGCTCCCAAAGTGGCCATCAGTGATGTGTAACACAGGCTGTCGTTTTGGGGTGAAGCCCAGAGGGAAATCCTGCATGGAGGAGCTGTCCCAGACACAGCTGCAGGGACAAGGGCAGGCACAGGGCAGGCTGAGGGCTCCTCTGGGGCCTGCAGGTGCCATCAGCCATGAGGAACAGCAGCCTCCATGGAAACCCCAGTCCTTCCCTAATGCCTCACCTCTCCCCATCTCTGCTTCACGGGGGAGGAGACGAGGACAAAGCAAATGTGTAGCTGTTGGAGGCAAGCACAATCCAAAACTGCAGCTGCTCTGACTTGCTGTTAAACAGCTTGCTGGTCCCTTTGTTAATGGTTTTCTACTCTGATACCGTGTCTCTCTTTCTCCTAAGCTTCTCTGAGGCTGACAATTCATGACAGAAATACAGCACATCCCACAGACTCACAGCCTCAGGTCCAACTGTGTCTGCCAAGTGACAAGATCGATGTGGCAATTTGCTGCAGAACACGTGGGATTCCATCGCCTCTCCCTCTTTTTCTCTCTCTCTCCCCTAATATACATTTCAAATTCAATCAGCATCCAAAGGGAGGAGACTCCTCTGGTGCCCAGGAGAACATATTTTCTCCAAGCTCACAGCACTGGCTAGTGACAGGGGAATACACTGGCACTGTGTAATTGATTTGATGCGTGCCATGTTTTGGGGGGATAAACACCCCCCTGGACTCCTGCATTCCAGCATCTCCAGCCTAAGCTCTTCTTACTGCTGTGTTGGGAGTCCAGTGAAGACACTGAGTAGGGCTGACATGGAGATAAATGCTCTTATCTTCAGCTCCCAACGCTGCTTCTTTGAACAAGTGCTCTCCACAGTTTTCACTGTTCCAGCTGCTCTTCAGCAAGGGACAGCAACAGGGGAAAGCCTTTTTAACCCACCCTATTTCAGCAAACTTCTCTGCTGGGAGAACAAGCCAGGCTTGCCATCAAACCAGAGACACTTCAGTGGGACACATCATCACAATTCACAGGGAACAAATTAGGGCTCCCTCTAGAAACACACTTGAGCACATGAAAAAAACACCCAGCTTATTCTGATCTGTTGCTTTGTGGGCTTAGCAAGTCCCATCCAGACATTCATCTCCAGAACCTCAGATACAACTACAACACACCAGCACAACTTCATTCAAACTGTGCTGTGCTGCTGAGAAACCTTCTTATTTTACAGCTGCTAGGAAAATTAATTCACAAACATCAGAGGTTTATGTCCAAAAAGGAGACAGAGTAGTCTTTTCACTTTATTCAAATAAAGGGAGAGGCCTTGGGGCATTCCCCTGGGGTCTCTTGAATTTTTGGAGGATGCAGCCTCCCTTTTATCCCAATTTCCCAGTGGCATTTCCCTTCTCTCTTTCCCCACTGGCTGAGGTACTTGAGAGGTACAGACGCCCTGATACGCCTGATACCAAAGATTTCCCTCTAATGTATAACCCTCCCTTTAATTTTTAATTCTTATGGAATTTAGGGGATTTGTTTCTTTCATATTTTCTTTCTTTTTGTTTCTTTCATCTTTCAATGTCCAATTTAATTTATCAGCAAACCTAAAGTTTATTTGCAAAAGCATATCTTTTTCCATTCATCAATCAGTGGAATCCTTCCCATTGTTTCTTTTATCTCCCAGTGCTAGTTTTATCTACCAGCAGACCCACAGCTCGTTTGTAAAGATAAATCTGCCATTTCTCTCACAGCCAAAATGTGAGAACATGAATTTTAAAGTATCTTTCAGGAGGCTGGTGCCAGAACCAGAAGAAAACTTTGTCCTTCAAATCCCTCACCTCTTTCTGTAGCACACTGCCAGAACATGGGAGTGAAAATCCTGCCTTGTGCTTCCTCTCTCCTCTTGCTGCAGGGCTGACTACAGAGCACAAACCTGATCATTAAGCCACGACTCAGCTGGAGCTCAGGAAAAGCCCAACTGATCTGAATGGATTTAGGATTTTGCTCTCTGCTCCTCTACACAGGGATTAAATAATTATTCTCCTGCTAGAAAGGTGCCACATGTCTGCCTGAGTTCAATGGGTTCTCTAAAGTAAAGACACAGAAAAGTAGCAATAATTTCTAATGGTGTGGCAGAGGGTGAGTTCTAGGGCCTAAACAATATTTCAGGCACTGTAAATCCAGTTCATGTCTTTAACAGATGGAATGGGCTTTGACAGGAAAAATGAGAAACATATAATAAAGAAAAAATCCAGGACAATAAATTGCCAGAAGAAATAATAAAAAAAGAGCCTGAAACATATCAAAAGGGAGATGTCTAGAGAAACAGTAGGTCTCTGATGGACCCAGCAAGCAGAGGAAGCAATCAAATAGGGAGGTTACAACCATGCCAAGCAATGTCTTTGCAATGAGTATTCACACTGAAGTAAGATTGGGGTTAGAAAAAGGGAGAAGAAAACTAGCTATTATGTAGGTCACTGCCTATGCTGAGACACCACCTGACATGCAGGAATAAAGTAACAAGAGCAGCACTGGAAAAAATCAAGATGTCCTGTGGAATTGAATCAGCCAGACTGACAGCATCTCTCTAAATGCACTGGCCAACAAAGTAACAGAGCTCCTGACAAGAATATGGAATTCATCTTCACACAGCTGTTACTGCAGAGGGACCCAAGAAGGCCAAGATCACTGTGGGATGAGCCTAAACAATTCTAAAATGCCCAACCTAAGAAAAACATCTGAGAAAAGTCATGGAGCTTGAAATGAAAACCCCTCAGGCCAACTGCAGTTGCAATTTTTTTCTTTTAAGTCAGTGTAGTTGCTCTGAATTTTTAGTGGAGGAATCCAGTTTTGGTACGGGCCAGAGCATTCTGAAGAGTCTTTGAACTCTGGCAATGAAATATTCACCTGCACAAATCAAAAAGCCTCCACCTATATGCAGTTCCTAGGGTGATAAGAGGGAAGAGTTGCAGAGCTGTCTGAAACAAACAATATTTTTGAGTAATATCTTCTAAAATTACCAGAGAAGAAATAAACTCTGTTTTATTGGGCCAAGTTGAAAAGCCACCTAGGCTGTGTATGCACTTCTATTTCAGGATGAAGTTTCCAATTCATCCCCTCTTTACCACACAAAATGCCAATCACAAAGCAATCCTGTGTGTGGAAGACACAGGACTGAACACTAACCACTAAATTATATTGCCCCAGCAAGAGTGAGCACCCTGTGGATCCACGGGGCACATTGGCTATTAGTGTCTGAAGTGATGAAGAATAGTCAGAAATAGTAACCACAGCTGGTGATCAAAGGCTCATTCAGCCTCCAGCTGTACAAATTACAACCTCTTACTGAGGAAGCTCAGTGATACATTCAAAAAGCAAAATGAGAAGCAAGTTGCAGATAACAATTGAAAGAAGCCAGCCAAATACCTGGCTCCCACCAGCCAAACTTCTCTTGCTCTCAGCAGGATCAGAATTTTAGATCAGAACAAACAATTGCTCCTAATTTGGCTTGAGTATGACAGAGATGTGTTAAGGCACTTTCTGAGAGACATCTGGGAAAATTTACATAGATATCTTACAGACATTAGATATGGATGTATCAGTCTTGACTTTGAGATATCCTAGAATGCCACAAACTCTCAACTGTACAAACTATCTGAGAATTTGTATTTCTATCAATTGAACAGCTGCAGAGACATTTCAGATGGCAGAAACATGCAGAAAATCCAGATCTTTTCAATGCATCCCTACTTGGGAGCCCCAAAGCAGCTGGATCATTTGCCATTTTCCATATGCTAGGGCAGTATTTGTCTGTGAAATGGAATATTGCAGCTTCCAGAAATGAATATGTGAAATTAATCAGCCCAAATATCAGCCAACATTTACAAATCAAATAGCATTTAAATCTGATGAAATTCATGACTGAAAATTCAGGGGTAGTTGGAAAAGGATTTTAAAATTACAATTTCTCTGAAGTTTTTGAGAGTAGGAAGACACAGAGGCAAAAAGGGACAAAACCCAAGTTAAAGAAATCTGATAAAAATTCAGCTAAAGTCTACACCTCAACATCCTATTAATGTCAAAGCAATATGAGCTGAGGCTCAAAGGGAGCAGGCTGAATGAAGCCTTTGCTATCACCAGACTTGTGATCATTATCCTTTCTGCAGCATTCCCACATGAGAAGTTATTTTTCAGCCTAGACTCAGCACTCTTAGGCACATGCTGAACCCAGTCAAATCAAGACTGGCCAAGAAACCAGCTCTCATTCCATCAGGCCTTGTAAAGCTCACTGCAGAAAGACTCAGTGAAGTTATACAGCTTGTTTCACTTGTGAGGTTAGAGAGAGCTCTTCCTTACCCAAACCCCCCAAACCATGTATTTAATCCACTTCAGCAGAGTGCCCAGTGCTGTCAGGACCCTGACTGCACACAGGACTGGAGATAGGGCTACACTGGTTGTCTGCTCTTAGCAGAACCAAGCCAGCCCCAAGGAATTACAGCTTTTTACCCATTGCACTGAAAACGGTCACTGATGAGCCTTCTCTCACAGATAACCTGGCATTCTGACCCTTGGTTTAACTGGGCATTGGTTCTTCTCTCTTCTCTGAAAGAAAAAACAGAAACAGAAAAAACAAAAACAGAAAAAACAAAACCAAACCTGCTCTAAGATATTTACAAGTGAAGTTCACTGTGGAATATTAAAGAAACATGGAGATCAGAATGGACATAACAGAAGGACAGGTTTTTTGAGCTGACTGACTCCACTCTTTCCCAGAATGAGATTTTGGGACATATTGGCTGGAATAAAGTGCTGTCAGTCCAGGCTCTGAGGCCACCAGAGCCCACTCCTGGCACAAGGCAGTTTTAACACAGCTTTGTGCTCCCCTAACCTGATTTCACACTGGGGGAATTCATGAGCTCCTCTGTGCCATGTCTGCTGCCAACAGATGCTCCTGCAAGCAAGGGTCCTCGGGATGCAGGAATAACTCATCACCTTCTGCCAGGACACGGACAAGCAGGGACTGTCTAGGGAATTTTTTCAGTGGGTTTTACACAAGGATTTCTTGAGGCAAGTCTGAACACCATGGAAGTACCAGCAGCTTTAAGGCTAATTTGCAAACTCAAGCAGCTAACCCAGATGTGATGTTAAAAGCCCTCCATGTCTGACAAGTGAGACTTTATAATAAACAGTCTTTATGAGGACTGCTTGAATTCACCTCCAGGGTTATTTGGTCTCACAATTTTGTAGAAAAAAACCCATCATCTCCTTTACATTATAACACTCAGAAATGTACTTTCAGCACAGGAGCAAATACTGACTTATGCTGTCTCAAGTAGGTGCTTGCCTTTTTATAAACAAATTCACCTGCAGTGACTATAAAGCAGTAACAAGGCTCCCAGGGAATGCTATGTATGCACATGATACATCCAGTGTGTGTTAGGAAAGTGATACAGATTTTGGAGATTAGAGGATAATAAAATGAAGAGAAATAACTCCTCATCTGAGTCTTCAAAGGAAAAGACTACTGAGAGAAAAATGTGGATAGACTCCAGCCTTATAGTAATTCCCTTCCATTCTGCATTTGGCATCAAGTTCTTTCTGATTTCTTTACTCAGGCACATTTTCCCTCAGGGGAAATTCATTACAGTTAGAACACTGCCCGTGATTTCATAATACGTATTTATGGAGTTAATCATACTCACATCTCTCAAGGCATCTGTTGCTCTGCTTTGGTAAATTCCTCATTATCCCTGCAGGACAGCAGTGTCAATCCTGAGCCCTCCTACAGTGGGTTGCCATGTTTCATATTCAAGGAAAGGAGATGTTCTTTGGGTGTGATCAGCACAGGCTGCCTGGTACAGCAGTGGGCAGTTTGTAGTGTACAACAGAACTCTTCTGGTGTGTTCATCTCCTGGATCTTTTCCTGTGGCTGCCGGCTGGACTTCCTCACAAGGGGAGCCTTACTGTGATAAACATCCAGCATCAGCCCACATTCCATTTTAATTACTTCTTCCTGGCCACGGTGGCAAAGCACACAATTGGTCACACTGTAACACAAAGCTGAAGGTTTCAGCCCAGGTCTTCTCTCTCCACCAAACTGCTGCAAGTCAGTAATACTAGCAAGGCAAAAGCCTGGCTCAAACTGACCTAATTCAAATTAAAGGAGTAGGAAATCACAGCATAGCAGCACTTCTCAGCAGACTCCATTTTTTCCCACAGGCATCTCTGTCTGTCCTTCCAACATGTATAAACTTGCCTCTTGATGGGGATGCTGCAGTTTGGAAACAACACTTGGCCTGCACAGTGAGCTCAGGGCATTTCTAATTAGAGCTGCCGCACCAGCATCACGTGTTTTAAAATACTGTTGTAATAAATCCTGCAGATGCAGATTCAATATTTCATAAAGGCAGACATGACCTTGTGAGACAGAGTTTGAAGGGAAATTTGCTCTTAATTGAGTTCTGTAATAAAGCATTTCAGGGAGAAAGAGGACAAGCCTGCAAGCTGGATATCATCATTAAGTCCTGTCCTCCACTATGAATGGGAACAATTGAGCATGCAGGAAAGGAATTCCTTGATTTTAAGCAATATTGTTATAGCAAGAATTCCTCTAGACTTTCTCCAGTCTTAAGCACCACTTAAGATTCTGGTTCCATGGGGAGCTCCATCTACAGAAGAAATACAGAAATTTTACATTTCAAAGACAGTAGGCTGAGAAGTTCAAAATTATCATTTGTACTATGACAGTAGCTATAACAGCTGAGACTAAGGTCTAATGGCACAAGTAGCCAGCATGTACCCACAAATAACAAGGCCCTGCTTTCAACAATTGAAAATTTAATAAAAAAAGAATTAAGCGCTCTTTGGAGCCTCTGAGAGTCACTACACTCTTTCTTCTTACTACTTGATGAGAACTTGAGCCAAGTTTGTTTTGTCTGGAAACACAGCAAAGAGCCCAATGCCAACAGACTATGGAATAAAAGGAAGTAGGGAGCCAAACCCACATTGCAACAGAGTGATGCTGTAGGTTGCAGTGGTGTTGAACTAACATCCCCAAAAGCATAATCCACGTTGTTGGAAGGTGAAGGAACCAGAACTCTGCTGTTCTCAGGCAGTGAGACTTGTGGGATTCCCACTCATTCTCACAACTTCTCACTCTCAAAAGGATGGAGCTGGCCTGGGCAAAAGGAACGAAGGAAACATGATGGTGCTGACCTGAGAACACAGCACCTCACATTCATACTTACCTTTGCATTCAGCAAAGCTTCAAACCAGAAAGAGAGATTATTATTGCTTAGAAATCCAAATTTAGACATCCAAATGTATATCAAAGAATTCAAATATCTAACCTCAATTTAGAGTGCTGCTGCCACTCCCACTTAAATTCCACAGAAGCTGTGGCATACTCACACTGTGGAAATTAGGCATTTATGTAACTGTCCAAATAGAAAAATTAAGACTTTAAAAAAAAAAAAAGCCTTAACACTGAGAGCAGTTTGTTAACTAAACAACAGTCCTCTCTGCCTTGTGGCTTTTTTTTTTTCCCTTAAATGATCAAATTACAAGTGTTATCCTCCATCACTCACTCAGGATTCAGGCTTGAGCTAATTGCAGAGGATACAAAGCAACTGTTACAGGGACCTGGCAGCAGTGTGCAACAGCAAAATCAATCCTGCCTTTGCACAGCTGATACAGATTGGAGGTAAATTTTTAAATATTGAGCCATCTTTGGATTCTGCAATACAGACAGAAAGCACTGGAACTGCCAGGGCCCACGTCCCAGGAAGCCTTTTTGCAAGAGTTGCACAGGCTGCAGGTGAAGCATCTGCTGTGGTACCCAGGGAACACAAACAGCCTGACCGTCTGGAGGAACTCAGACCCACAAGGCAACATCTGGGAGAGCTTACATCCCTATAAAGAATCAAATTTTAAACCTTTTGTGCACCTTGATTTAGGAAAACAACGAGACTCTGCTGGTAATCAGAAGAGAAGGACAGAGACATTCAGACATTGCTCCTGCCCTCTGAAGGAACACACTAGGAGAGGTGAAGCCTCTCTAACTAGTTTGGATTGTACAAATAATACTCGGGCAGTTTAAATTACTGCATGAAAGATCAGCTTGCGTGCCTATGCAAAGATGAGACCAAGGCTGAAGCCCCATCAAGGATCTTTAGTGAGAGCCTGGCTCAAAATCCATCCACTCTCAGTAACCTTCTCATGTACCATGAAAATCTTGAACACTTTTGCAACACAAACAGTAAAACTTGTTTAATAGCCATGCCAGCTTTCAGACTCTCCCAGCATGCTTGACAAAACTACCAATCAGCAAAATAAATAAAACAAAAGTAGGGAGTGGCTCTAACTGAAAGCCAATTACAGCAAGAAGGAACTCAATCTGCAGGAGCAAATAATAGTCCTTTCTTCTTCTTTTCGTTTTTCTCCTTTTTATTTTCCTGCTGTCTTTATGCTTAAAACTAAAATAGCCAATATATATTTAATGCATGGAATCCCTGCAGTGATATGTTTTTGATAATACTTGACACAAGGGCCTGGGCTAAGTCTCAGCAGCAGCAATAATTGTTTACCAGACACAAATACCCCATAGGTGTGAAATTAAAACCTGCACAAGTGACACAGAGAAAAAAAAACCACTGTCCTGGGGTTCACGAGGCAGAAGCACAGCTGTGAAATTACTCTGGCAGACACTGGCACAGCTCATAACATGATCCTTTCAATCACACACATTAGAGTCTTCGTGGCATCTGTGATTTGTTAAAACTCCCAATCTGCCACTTCATTCTTAGGACACGAGGAGGAAGCAAGGCTGCACTCTGCCTTGGCTCAGCAGTATTTCTCACATCTTTTCCACCATTTCTGCTAAAATACCAGGCAGGTATTAGGAAGCAAGCAAGGAGGACAGTAATTTCTGTTGCTCACACACATCAGGGGACAGCAGCAAAGGCACACCAGGGAAAACAGCTTTTGTGAGATTCCACAACAACACCTTCAGAAATGCAGAAATTGTGATTCAGGTGCAAAGGTAAACCACTGGAACTGGTTAAATGAACCCTGCATTGCTGAAATACCAATTGTGCAAAACTGCTGATATTTCATTTCAATAGATATATTGCATCTGGTGTTTATGGCTCTGTGTTGTTGCCAGAGAGCCCCAGGAGCTTTGGTCTGGGAGCCAGGCCAGTGTCTACCAAGTCAGCTGGACTGCTGTGGATACACAAAGATCCAATATTGCTCTGATTCAAAGCTTTCAGGCAGATTTTTCAGAGACTTTTGTTTTTTTTTATAGCTAGCACGTGTGGAGAGAAATAAAGCAGTAATTTTAAATGCTGTGCCACTGTGAGCCTATTTCTTCCAGCCTCACATTTCAATATCTTATTTTGAAGCACAAAGAACTGGAAATCTGCTTATTTCTACATAAACACCCATTTGTGGATGTTAGGCAGAGGTTCAGTCGGGGAATGCCTCTTCATGAAGAAAGGAAAAGGCCAGACAGAGTTTTGTCAGAAAAGCTGGAAATGTGACACTATTTATGCAGATGGTCATGGTCTCTGTTACATCAGCCACGTAACAGTTCAGTGTTTTTCCTTCTCCCACTCCTTATGGCACAGATTCTTGCCCTTCTGTTACAGAACGCTCTGATGTGTCAATGGAGATGCCCCAGGTATTCTGATCCTTCAAGTTTTAAGGTTTTCCTCCACTTGAAAGGATGCTCTTCATCCCTCCCTACAGAAAATCAAAAGAATTCTGATCATTAAATTGCTGAGAGATAAAAATTTTAAAATAGGAGGCTGTAGACTAACAAAAATCAAACAGAATTAGTAAAAACAAAGAGTTTCTCTTCAGGGAATATTTGAAGTGTGTGCACAGACAAAAATATTAAACAAATTGTGCACAACTTTATTTTGTGGGGGCATGCAGAATGCTGGGCCATCTGTTGAAAATGGAAGGCTGCCAAATATCACAGTCACACCTTGAGTCTGGAAGCTGAGCCTGCATGGCAAATCCATACATTTCTTGTGGTGTCTGCATGCCATCAGCCTTTCCTTTACCCACTTCCCTGGCTGCTAAACTGGATTGCTTCAGTTTTTACAAGGGCAGAGCCCAATTCTGAAAAAAAACACCCCTGGCTGCTGCAGAGCTGCTGGCAGGACACCTGGCTGCATGCTTGAAGGTTTTCAGAACTGGGGAACATAAAACATAAGCAGCATTAGGATGATCAGGGTCCTCACTCAAAGCCACTGGCATCAGGAAAAGGCACAATAACATTGTTCAGGAATGTTCAGGAACATTTCTTCCATCATCCATTCAGAAAAAGTAATCAAAAGGAAAATCATTAAAGGCTGAACTTTTACATGCCACCAACTTATACCATGGAAAAAACCTTGAGACTTCCATGAATATCTGACTTAATCAAAACTCTGCCATATTTTGATTCATATAAGCCTGTTTCTTGTGTCCAAGTAGTTGAGAGTATGGGATGAGAGTCTCCATAACTTATAGAGTGGTTAATCAGGTCAGAACCAAGGTAACAACAGTAGAACAAAATGTCTGGCAATCTCATTGAGATTCCTCACCTTGTCCCTTTCTATAGCAGAGAACTTTATGAACATACTGGCTAAACAGTGCAAAAGTCACCACTACAGTTGTTGAGCCTGAAAGGAAATAATTTCCAGCACCTACTGGCAATTGGCAAGATAACTGATACAGACTGCACTTTTTAAAGTTCAGAAACCAATTTGAACATTAATTCTGGATTTCATAAAGTTTCCTCAAATATAAAAGTGATTCTTAAACTCTTCTATCATTTCAGTTGTTTTTTAATGCAGATTCCTGCTGGCATACCCATGTTTGGAGAAGTCCTTAGAAAAGTATTTATTGTCAATACCACACCATTCACCAGCTCAAAAGCCAAATGGATTTGTCAGAACTCCTCCTTGTTTAGCCATCTTTCTCTGTAGTCCTCCCAGTGGGATAAAATGAAATTCAATTTGAACTAGGCTTTAAATTATTTAGTCGGAGATAATTGAGTTTGGAAAGTCATACTGGAGCATGATCACCCCAGGAAGAAGCTGAACATGATTTGGGGTGGGGGAGCAGGAGAGGAGAGCTGGCATGCCCTGCCCAGTGAAGGTGTCCCTGCCCATGGCAGGGGGCTTGGAACATTGTGATCTTTAAGTTCCCTTCCCACCCAAACCATCCTGTAATTCTATGTCATATTAGGTGCAGAAAATCTCTCATAGTAAAAGGCACAAGCTACTCTTTCATTTTGGTTGTGCAGAAAATAACTTCCTGCACACTTAAGAACGGCATTCTTTTTTTTTTCTTGAAGGAAAAAATCAGGCCCTAAAGTTATTGAAAAACCAGGAGAGCAAATTACCTCATTTCTAGAGGGCCTGTATTTTCCAAGTAAAAGAAGCACAAGAAATCGGGTTTATATTATTAATTTATTGTGATTCCATGAAACCCCCAGTAAGGGACAAAGCTGACTGGGCTTCAGCTGTCTTGGTAAAACCACAGCTTTTAACTTCAGAGTAGCACACAGAGATTTCCTTGAGGAAAAGGTATTTCCTGGCTCAGTTACACCTGCATCTCTGGTAAAATGAGTAATTTTAAGTGGCAACACAGAATGTTCACACCATTCTTCCAATCCCCATTCCCTCTCTGACTCTCATCCAGGGCCATCATTCTCCCGGGTTCATCTAGATGGGAGGAGAGCGCTTCTACAGCACCTTTTCTCGGGCCAGCATTCCCGTTACCCTCTCAGAAAACCACAGAGTGGAAGAAAAAAAAATCCCCTCGGACTGGTGCGAAACGAAGCGAAGCGATGCGGGAACTGAGGGGAGCCGCTGGCCCCGGCAGCTCCCAGGGCCAGGGCACGGCCGCAGCTCCGTCCCGCCACAGCCGCGCCCCGGGGGGCTCGGGGGGTCCGTCCCTGCGGCGGGGGCTCCGCTCCCCCCGCCCCAAGCCCGGCATAGCTCCTGGCCCAACCCCGGCATCGCTCCCGCCCCAGCGCCGGCATCGTTCCCTCCCCAACCCCGGCATCGCTCCCGCCCCAGCGCCGGCATCGCCCCAGCCTCGTCCCGGCCCCTCAGCCCTGCGGGCCCCACGGCGCCTGCGCGGCTCCGCCGCGGCCTGGGCGCGATGGCGCGGCCGGAGGGGCCCCCGACGCTGCCCGAGCCGCTGCGGCGGCGGCTGGTGTCCTTCAGCAGCTCCGTGTTCAGCGACAGCCACCGCACCGCGCTCGGCGACGGCCCCCGCGCCCCCCCGGGCTTCCCGGGCTACCGCGCAGGTACAGCGCGGCCTCGGGCCGGCCGGGCGGGCAGCACCGGGCCCGGGGCTCTGCTGCGGAGCCGGGCCGGGCCCGCCGGGACCCGCCGGAGGCAGCGCCCGCAGGAGCTGCTGGGGCCGGCGCCTCTCTCTGTGTGCACCCGGCCTGGCGGGGAGAGCCGTGGCTGCGGCACAACCCGCGCCCTGTTCAAACCTCTACCGCGAGAGTAGCCATGGCAGTGCTCACAGTGCAGCCTGCACAGAGAGGCTGCCGTGATTTCACCCCATAAATCCGTTCTAAGCCGATCGAATTAATCAACAAGAGGTTCTTGTTTCAAGAGAGGAGTTCCCGCTTCCTTTGTGTAGTAACACTGCTAACGCTTACGAGTTCTTCATTTCGTTTATCAAACATTTCACCAGTATCTTCTATCTCTAGTCTTTTTTTCTTTGGCTTGCTGTGTATGGAATACTCCTGTGTTAATATCCAATTGCAAATTATTGGACATCGGGATTTCGAAAATTCCGTTTTACACATATATATCTCGGGGAGTTGCTGTAGCAACAGCCATTGCAATACTGTCTGGCTTTTGCATTAATTTTAGCAATCCCAGCAAATAAGCAGTAATTTAATTTAGGGATAGAAAAATTAATTAGAATTGGATTATGTTGCTTAAACATTCATCCAAACACAGTTTTAGAACTTGCACAGAATTTATAAATAGCAATGCCATGTCTAGGAAAGCTTTAACATACCTAAACATTGTGATGACAATTGAAATTTGAATTGTCATCATCTTGGCTTCTTTGTTTTTAAGTAATTTTTTTCCTTAAGTCTGACCTTGTAGGTCTGTTATAAAGTCATAAGTACAGAATTTACTGCCCACATGTTGGGAGTTGGAGACTTGCCTTTCTCTACATTGAGTTATGTGATACAGCTTGTCCTGTACTGGCCTGAAAGGATGAACTTTAGTTTGACACATATTTGAAACTGTTATCTCTCAGGAATCAGACAAATTATCTTCCAAGTGTCTGTTTAAATAAAAGGTTGAAAATGGAGAGTGGGCCATGCAAGTCTGCTCTCTAGCAGCTCTCTTAAGCCTTAGTCAGAGATGGTGGAGTAAGCTAAGACCCACCAGGTAATCAACAGTTGGACACTCAGCTTGATTACATGACTGAATTATAAAAATGCTCTATCCCAGGAGCCAAAAGGTGTGTTGGATTCCAGGAAATGGAATAGGATATGATGTGAAGATAGGGTGTGAAGATTTCCTCTGGATAAACAAAAATATTTTTCTTAACATTTTATTTGAGTGGGAAGAGTCAAATTCCTGCCCTGCGTGAAGCTAAGATGGAGCAGTATCCTTCTGTGATATTTACAGCTGGAGTGATAAAATCTTCTTTCTCTCTGTACAGATTGTGAAATCCTTTCCAGTTTGCCACTGCAGATGTCCCTCTATTTCAATGTTTATTTCTTCCCATTCTGGTGGCTCATCACAGTTGCCATCCTCTACATGAAGGTGAGAAGGAAGGAAAGTGTTGGTTTGTAAATCTGTGTTACATCAAACACATCCTGGTGTGGGATACAGCTCAGTGGAGTTAGAGGTTTTTACATTGTTTTGGGAATTCATGGAAACTGAAGGTTCAGGAGTGTTTGAATGCCAATACTGTTGACTGAGAGTAGCACAGAGTATTTTCATTTAATCACAGACACCACGGCAGAAACTTCTACTTTCTTCTTCCCCTGCAGTATCCAGCCTTATCAGATTATTACAAGTTCATCCTGGTCACCATCATGATCCTGGTCTCTCTGACAGAGCTCATTCGACTCTACCTGGGATATGTAGGCAATCTCTTGGAGAAAGTAAGTTACCAGATGGACACACTAATTTCTGCAAGAATTTTTGCTTTTGGGAGTTGAGCATTAACTGGCAGGCATTTTATTTGAGAGATTTAAGTTGAAGACATGGTTATTTCTCTTCAGTTGCACTCTGCATCTTCTATTCCCTTGGCATTGGCTTCCACTTAATTTTGTGAATTTCAAGTAGTTTTCCCTCAGAAGAGAACTCTCTCACTCCCTAAAATTATTTTGTCAGAAAATACAAGTATGCTTAAAAACACAGGATATGGAAATAGGAAGCCACCCCACTTTGCCTTTCTGCATTATGTGCTGGCTTTTGGAAAATTAAAAATAAATGTGTTTTCTTTACAAGATTTTGGATTTTTTCATCCCAGCTGTCAGGTTTTTAATAGGTGATGTCTCCCTGTTGTAGGTCCCTGAGCTGGCTGGGTTTTGGCTCCTGACTCTCCTCCCGCAGTTGCCTATAATTCTCTTCTTGCTATTTAATGAAGGGCTGAAAATCCACTCTCTGGAGCGTGCCGTCCACATCATCTTCGCCGCCTTCCTCTGCTTCCAAGTGGTGGCGGCGTTTTTCGCCCTCAGGAGGATGGTGAACACTCTGGCCACCCGCTTCCGCCTCACCGAGTTCCACCGCCTGGAGGAGCAGCGCCCCGCGCCCGGCCTGAGCAGCCTGGGCGGCTCCCGGGGCTGGTAGGGCCGGAGATCGCATCCCGAGCAGCTCCCGGGGCTGGTAGGGCCAGAGATCGCACCCCGAGCAGCTCCCGGGGCCGGTAGGGCCGGAGATCGCACCCCGAGCAGCTCCCGGGGCTGGTAGGGCCCCCAGGGCCTCAGGGGGTACCAAAGCCCAGCCCAGTGCACCCACAGTTCTGTTTCCGTTCTGCTGGGTCATTCTTTGCCTTCTTGCCTCAGAGGTATCAAAAAAATAGATCTCGCTCCAGAGCCAACATTAAACCTCAGAGGATGGAGCTCCTTTCTGCAAGGAAAATCAAAGCCAATTGCATAACTGACCTGAGTGGACTGTTTGTGGACTGAGTAGATTTAGAGGGTTTTACAAAGTTGTGGCATTTTAAAAAAACCAGAAGCCTTTATCCTCACTGTTTGCACAAAATTCTTTTGTTTACAATAAATCTTTTCTACACTTTTTTGTGTTGGTGTCACAGACATTCTTTCATAAAAATCCTTTCTTTTAGGAGTTTTCCTCTTCTGGGAAGCTGAGGCCCCAGAAGAAAAATGTAAACAATTATTATCGGCTGCTGTGGAATGTAGCAGGTGCACCTGTGATTGGCCCATGTTCGATGTTTACAATTAAGGGCCAATCACAGGACAAAACTCTCTGGGACAGATTCACAGAGAGCTCTCTTGTTTGAGATTCCTATTCAGTTCTTAGCTTAGCAGCTTCTGAACTTTTCTCTCTATTCCTATTAGTATAGTCATAATGTATTATATATCATAAATTAATAAATCCAGTCTTCTGATCATGAAACAAGATTTTTGTCTATCTCTCTCACCCTGAGGAACCCTCACAAGTCATGTAACATGTTGGTACCAATTTTGTCTGTTTTCCAGGTATGTTGCACAAATTTCATGCCTGATACCTCAGTTAGGAAAAAAACCCAACCCAAAACCAAACTGGAAACAAAAGCCCCAAGAGATCTTGAGGCTCAAAAAGAAGTTAGTGAACAAAGACTGCACTTTCAGAGATGGTCTTCCAGGTAATTCCAGCTCTTAGAAATTCCTCACTGCTATACTAAGCATGTAATTTCAAAGGTATTCATTCCACAAAACTCTTATGCTCATCTCCTTTGGCTTAGCTACAGTTCTAACTATCAAGTCAGAGTGGTGCAATTTTCCCAGACAGAACAGTAACAAAATTATAGTCATTAAGAAAGTAGCTTTATGTCACTGAAAGGCAGAACCTGTTTTTCCCAAGCCAGGGCAAATACCAAGGTTCTCTCATTCCTGTTATGTGTATTAAATTTTAGGCTATCTTCTGCAGTTTTGGTAACGGCTGAAAGTTCATTTTTTTCTGTCAAGGAGTTATGGAGATCAAACGTTAAAATAAATTTTTCACCAGAATCCTTTGAGACCTTTGAGCAGGGCAGGAGTTGTCAGTTTTGAAAGCTGGCACAAGCATGCAAACTGCTCAAAGGGTTGGAAGGAAGATGAGTCCAACATGAAAAAGGCACATTATGCTTAAAGCTATTGAATATTTAAATCTTACAGAACCCCAAGTAAGAAAAAGGCATTAGCTTTTGTTTTTACCAAAATGGTTAATTTTCCTTTCAATCCATGAATGAATGGGACAAGGAATTAGACTAAGTTTGCGTCTTCATTTCATTATTATAAAGCTTGTGTTATCAAAGCACATACCCCTTTGTTTTAAAGCAAACTACCACCTTGGAGTTTTGCACAGAAAGAGAGGATTTCTCTAAGAGTCTCTTTTAACAGTTAATATAAAACATTTAGAGCCCTGTAATCAGAGCCTGAGAGGGACACACTGAGGTTTAAGGAGAAGTTACAGCATTTCAAAAATACTTTTCCAGCATTAGAAAATCCTTGTCAAAACATTCTTTACTGATGCAAGGGGAACATTGGGCATATTTTTAATGTCAACCACAGTCACACTGCAGGAGAATGCTAAAAACAGGGCTGAAGGAAGGTTTTTAACACTAAGTACATGAAATACAACATGAAGCTGAAAAAGTCAACCATACACCAATGCTGGCAACAAGGAACTGGCCTCCAGGCTAAGGCCATGAGGTATAACTCAAAATCCCTGATTTTAATAATAAAGAAATTATGCATTTGGAAGATCAGATTGCCATGCAAGACAACTGTCTGGAGCCAAAGACACAAGGACACACAGCTCTTTGGGGATGGGGAGGAGGAGGGGGAAATAGAATTAAGAAAAGCACTGTTAGAAGTAGAGTTGTCTGGAAATGGCAAAGGTAAAAACCAGCCTGTGAGGTAAATCTTCAGCAACATATTTGATAAACACAAGATCCCTACCTACACTCTGCTCAGGCTTCCTAACAGATCTGCTGGTCTATTTTTAATTTCATAATTATCAGTTTTAATTTCACAATGAAACTTCCCTTCAGTTTCCAAATTTCACGGGAGCTGGTGAGGCATCAAGCAAGCAGAAAAAAATACACAAGTAGAACATGAGAATTTAAGATTCAGCAGAGCAAGTATTTGGGCAGCTAGGGAGGTTGGTGATTTTCCTCACCTCTAGAGAATAGATGAAAACCAAAATGAAAGGAAGGAACCCAAAACCACTGGAAACACAAGGGAGTTCACTGAGCAGCATCCAGACAGTTCTGAACACAAGCTGTACAACAGTGGCTATCTGCCATGCTGCAGTTTGTGCCAAGAACACCCCAAAAAGTATTTTTTGGTGCTCTTGATTGCTACCAGCAGCTCTCCCTTCACAATCAAGATCTTTGAGTGGCTAGAGCCTGGGAACAGAAATCAGTTATTTTATTTCATGAAGTTTACTGTCAGGAAAGGCCAACAGCCAATTTTAAGGGAAATTTGTACCAATGTATTTCCTTTAACTGAATAAAAGAAATTAGGAATGGGTGCATTATCTTAAAATGCTCTATTTTAGGTTACTGATCAATTTGAAGATGAGAGGAGTATTTTGTGATCAAGGGCATAGTTGGCAAATGGCTAATACCTGGACTTGGCCTGTGTCCCTTGTCTAAAATAGACTTTGTAAAAGGATTTCTCTTTTTTTAATAGTTGCAGGACTTTCATGAAGGAGAAATTAAATTTAGAAGAGGCTTCAAATGTGTACCTTACTTAAGCAGATCTGATAAAGTAGACATAAGATAAGGCATAGATTTGATCGAAAACAGACAATTGATAAAAAAGAGGGTACAGCATTAACCTTTCCATATCAACAGCTCACTCTTTACATTTGCTGAAAGAATTGCACCCAGAGGAATGAGATCATACATTTCACTCTTGCCTTTGTCTCTTATAAACTGGACTGGACTTACTGTGAATCTTTAAAGAGTTGATGAAGCAGAATTGGCATCATTACATAGTCTGATAAGGTGGCCAATAGCTGGGAAAGGCTGCAGATATCATTTATTTTGAAAAACAAATTTTGTTTCTTTAGAACAAAGCAACAATAGCAACAATTAAAAATAACCTTGTTGAGTGCTTCAAATAAAGCAAGGATAATAGAGTTTGCTAAAGGAGGCAGGCAAAGCTGTATGTAAAGGTCAGCTGATAAGAGCAAGAAGAATTTAAACTATAATGGAATAAATAGGTTCAAGAAGTGTAACACAGACAGAAAATGTGTATGTTGATGATTGGTGCCACCAAAGTTGCCCCTGGGTACATGAGGGAGAGAATTTATTAAAAGAAAATAAATGTGAAAATTTACCAGCTTGAAATCTTCAGGGAGTCAGCAGAAATGTTATTCCCCCAGCTAAGCAGCAGCCTAGAGCACTCAGTTCCACATTCATTAAATACATGCAACTTTTGCAGTTTCTTATGGGGAAAAAAACCACTTTTTCTTCTTCAGATGGTCCAAGGTTTGAAAGCAATATAGTCCCTGGGAAGCATTTACTGGCCAAGAGACATGGGCAGAACACAGGAACTGTAGACAGAGATGAACAGATCTGGCAGGTAGCTGCAAGAACAGCCAAGGCCTGTGGCTCCCCTGGTGAATTTGGGAAGTATTCATGACTTCCTTGAGAGCTGCCTTGAACATCCAGTATTAGGGCAGGAGTTCCTGCAGTCTGTGAAATAAGGCACTGTTGTTCTTTAAGGATAGAAAAGACCCTTCTATATTAACACTGGGAGGCTCAAGTAAAATAATCAGGGAAAAATGCCTGAGCATCTTTAGTTACCACACTCTCCATGTATTGAAAACAATCAGCTGAATTCATGAAGGTGAGAAGGATATCAGAGATACCTCTTGATAATCACTTGTACTGCTGGAGCTTTGAGCAGAGCCCCCCAGCCCATGCAGCCACTGCCTGTGCCAATCCAGAGAGATTCCTGCCAGTCAGTGAGTCAGTGTTTGAGCTCCTGTTTCAATTACAGAAAGGATTTTAGCATGGGAATCTCTCCTCTCTTTGTTTGGTCTTTTGCACAGAAATACAAAATTTATCACAAGATTAAAGCTTGCGAGAGCAAGATACTTGAGTATCTTCTGCAGAACATCAATGTAATAGTCAACAATTAAAATATAGCTAGAGGGCTCTGTATTTGATTTTGGTTTTTTGCTTTTAAAACACCTCAATTCGAAGCAAATTCTTACTGCAACCAGAAATGCAACAAATCTTCCTTTTATATTGCAGCTGGGAGTAGGTGAACAGCAAGTCTTTGAACACCTTCATTTTCAAAATCCTGGAGGAACCTAAATCTCACTCTTTTTTCTTTTTTCTTTTTCTTTTTTTTTTCCATTTCCAAATGATCTATCATGGTTAGCAAAGCATGTATAAAAACATGGGTTGGGAAAATAATTTGAAGCTGCTCCTTTTTCCAAAATAAAACTGCATTAAAAAATAATTTTAAGTTCTCAAACCCAGCCAGGCACTCAGGAGCAGGTGTCAAGGTAATAATAAAAGGACAAAAAGGACAATGTCTTTTTTTGGGGCGAAATACTGATAAGGCAGCAGCAAAAGGATTAGCCAGGCTGGCTGCAGTCAGGGACAGTGAAATGTGACACAATAAAAACTCAGTTATTGAGTTAAGGACAGCCCTTTGGACACAAAAGACTGAAATGAAGAAAAGCTGTGGGTTTCTTTGTTCTTGAATAGGACTTTTTTATTTTTTTGTGCAGAAGCATGAAATATTGCAGTGATAACAGAGATTGGATAAAGAGAATAAAAACCCAAACAAGGAAAATTCTCTGAGGGTTTTTTTTAGGATGCACTGAAAGAGTAATTTGTTTCTAAACATCACCTGCAACAAAGCAACCCAGCAGGGTGAGTAGGGTGGGACACATTTGCCTGTGTTTGCATTTCTCAGTACAGCTTTCAATTAGAGAGTGACAAAATCACAGGAGAAGACTGGAAAAGACCTCTGAGATTCTGAAGACCCTGGGCACTACATCTGCACAGTTTTTGAACACTCCCTGGGACAATGACACCACCACTGTCCTGGGCAGCCTGTCCCACTGCCTGGCCTCCCTTTTGGTGAAGAGATTCACCCTAATATCCAATCTCAGCCTCCTCTGGCATAACTTGAGGCTGTTTCCTCTTGTCCTAGCACTTGTTACCTGCTAGGTAACAGGGACTGACCCCCACTTCTTCAGTTAGGATCTCTGTCCATTTCCCTGCTGAACAAACCATCTGGGCTTGGAGAATAAAATAATAATAATTTCTTACTCTTCTTCAACTTTGGGGGGAGGGCAGGTCAGGATGTTCAGAGGAGTTTTGCAGTGCTTTAAGTCATGCCTCTGGTTTTAGCTTTTATATTTTTCAGATTATGTTCTGCTTTTGTATGTAAGTTTCATATTAGCGGATGGTAAGCTCTCTTCACAGAGTAGGGAGAAAAAGCAATTCCTTCTCTAGCTGGGGACCCAAGGACAGCTGATCCAGATCTCAGGCCCAAGAGCATAAACAACGGTGGAATGAAGAGAGAAATACAAGAAAGATGGGACTTCATGGGGTAAAGCTGTAATTGGACAATTAACTTCAATATGCTAATGGACTAGAACTTATAAAAGTATGAGACCCTGTGACCGCCGGTCCACTTTGTCACCATTTTGGGTTGTGCTGCCCAAGGTGGATCAATTGAGAGCTTTTCATAAATCCCTACTTTATTCTTTAGCTCTGTTCTAGGTCAGCCTTCACAAGGCATCAGTTTTAGCACTGCTGAAATCAGCTATGAACAGACCTTGTCCTGGGCCTGAAGGCTGAGGACCCTTCTCCCCCAAAGCTGACAGCCCCCATCCAGTCCTGCGTGCTCCATAGGTGACATGGCTCTGCCCATCCTGTGCCATCAGATCTCCCTCCTACATGAAGGACATCCAGAGCACAGACCTTCCCACACGTTCTGGGGACCAGGCACTTTTCCAGGCACGTGTGAGTCAGCCCTGCAGAAACCCCGGTGCTGTTTGTATGCAGAACAGGCACCCTGGCTGGCTCAGTGCTCCAGCAGCCTTGCAGTGACAGCCCTGTTATTTCCCACCCATTTGCTGTGCATCATTATCACTCTTTAGCTTTCTGACATGCAGCTCGTTCCTGCTCTCCCTTCTGTGTGCCTTTGATGGGTTAGACATGTAAATAATGCTTTTCTGGGGGCTGTGTTCAGGGAGTGCTCACAGTTTGGTTTGCCTGCTGCTGCAGCAGTGGGAGCTGCAAACTAAGAAAAATGGAGGCACCAGCTTTGCTGACAGCAGCATGCACATGGATGCTGTTGCCTGGATCCTTTTCAGGGGAAAAAAGCAATTGGAAATATCTTCTTTGGTGTTTTCAGCCAGCAGAGGGGCAGGGCAGCTTTTCCCCTTGCTAGCAATGTGAGAAATCCCCATTGTAATATCTAGTGCTTATTTTCCATGATAGCTTCCTGCTATCCCACATTTATTGGTATAATCAAGCACATCTTTACTGCAATATATCTTTCACATGTGCAACCCACCCTTAAGAGAGCCATTTTGGCTGATTAAGTTCAAACTGTTGCACTTATTCAGTCACGTGCAGATATTTTTCTCCATCCCTATTTCTCCTTCCACGTCTGAGCAAAGCCAGACCACTGCATTTCCCAAAAAGCAGCTGAAAACACCCAAATCCACAATAAACACCAAATCCACAAATACAGACCCCCACAGCTAACTGGCATAAGTCACACAAACAAGAACTAGGGGGAAAATTTAAAGTTCAAATGCCCAAAACAAATTAAGGCTTGGCTAAGTTGAATCATTTCAAGGGCAGATCTAAAATGCACATACCAGCACAAATATTTTGATGATCTCAGTTAAGAGACTCCACCTCTCCCTCTTCAGGGCCACAAACAAAGTTAGGTCACTGCAAAAACATTTTGGACTGAAGTACTCCAGCAGGAGAATGCACCCTTCCTTGGGGTTTTAACTGTTAAAGCCTTATAAAGCAAAAACACTTATAAACAAAACTGAGATGAGTTCAGCATGTGTAGTAGGATTTTTTTTAAATATTCTCTTTCAAGGCTAACTATGAGAGCTTAATGTTGCCTTCAGGCTGCTTTTAAGCCTGACACTGAGACTGAGACACAGTTAATGCACAACTGAGGACAGATTTTTTTGCCTCCTGTACACTGAATCCTGACATTCATTGGAAAACTGAAAGCAGCCTTGGAAGAGGGGAAAAGGTGTCTGGTGGTGCACGGTGGCACTGTCTGCACAGAGCCCTGGTCTAAGTGCCCATGCCATGGCTGATGGACACACAAGAATTTGAGGGTGGGGAGAGCTATAATTACATTTCTGCGACAGTAATTACATGTATTTCACACAGTTCAGCTGATGCCATGTGGCACAATAGGTGCTGTGAAGAATACTCATTTATTAAGTAATTTATTGCATAATAATTAACAGCTAATCACTTGTGAGTTAAGATGCTCTGGGAACAGACCCAATTCACAGTCTGTGCTGCCTCCTTCCAGGAAATATGACTATTCAGAGAGTGCTCCTCACTCCCCAGAAGGCTCCATCTCTGCAGAGACCCTGCTTGCAGGCACAGACATCTGCAGGTGATCACTGTGTGTGTGGCAGCAGCTCCAGCAGAGAACTCAAACTCTCAGGTGATATCCACAGGGCAGGCAGGGAGCTGCAGCTGCCTGCTCTGGGATGGACCACAGGCTTTTAGACCAGGCTAGAAGTGACAGCTCTATTCCTCATTTCTCTACTCTGCCTCACTAATTTGAAGCTGTTGCAGCTATATCTTCACTTAATCACAGTCACTTACTTGAGGGAGTATCACTCAGCCAGTCAACAAAATACTGCTACAGTTTTCTGCACTTGAGCTGATAAGACAAAACCCACCTTCTCTAGGGGTGATTGTCCCTGGCTTGTGGTCATATTACAGCTCAGTGCCATTCAAACCATTCAGCATGAAGCCACACTCCCACATTTTCACTCTAGTGTCCTCCTACATGCACCACTTCACACAAGGACATCAGAGCCTCTGGAGGTCTCCCTCAGCATGACAATGACCTCAGCAATGCCCCAAGTGGCAGAGAGTGATGGGCAGCAAAGACACACCAGTGGTGTCCCAGTGGGCTGTGAGCACCCACATCCCTTTCCCAGCTCTCTGCTTGTTGTAGGAAACAAAACCCAATTTATGCCCAACATTTCCCTTCACAGTGATTCTCACCACACATTATTTGTTGCTTTCACTACTCAGGTTAAGGTACCAGCCACAGCCACCACAGGCTGAATGAGACGTCTCCCATTTCTCTTGGCTTTTCTGATGAAGTAGGTGCAAATAGAATGAGGGGTCTCCCACAAGGAACTGCCTCCATGTCTTCTGCCTTAGCTTGATGGTTCATGTCCAAGTGCTCTGGGGCCAGATGCAGCCAGATGAACTTGAAGGATTTGGGAAGAACATGTTCAACCAGGCTTAGTAAATGTTTTCTAAAAAAAAAAAAAAAAAACAAAAATTGGCTGATGTACAAATACTGTTCTTCACCTGCAGTTCCTAGGGTATGTCCCAGTCTCCAAGTAAATCCTGGACCCTCTGAAACCTCTGCACACAGCTCAGTCACAGAGCAATAATGCAAGAGAGAACAGTTCCTACTAAAAAGGAAAAAATCATTTGTGGTGGCCCATAAATCACCAGAGTATGTCATTTCATATGGCCAAGGGCTGTGAGCAAGCAGAGCACTGCACAGCAAGTGACAAATTCATTTTGCACGTCAGAAGCAGCAGAGCTTCCAGTCAATCTCTGAGCAAATTCAGATTTACAGATCCAGCAGATTTGTCTTGTTTTATTGTCTATTAATTCAATCCACAGCAGCTGTGAGAGAAGAGCAGATGCCAGTGCCCTGACCTGCAGCAGAGGGAAGGGAGTTTGAGACAGAGTGCCTGCTCAGCAAGTCGACTGGTGCAGGAAGCTGGGAGCAGTGGCTGATACCCCAGAGGGCTCTGAGCCCCTCAGAGGGACCTGGGCAGCCTGGAGAGATGGGCAGGGAAGAACCTCCTGGAACTGAACAGGGCAAGGGCAGGGTCCTGCAGCTGGGCAGGAACAGCCCCAGGCACCAGCACAGGCTGGGGTGCCCTGCTGGGCAGCAGCTCTGCACAGAGGGACCTGGGGGTGCTGCTGGACAAGGAGCTGTCCATGGGCCAGCCCTGCCCTGGGCACAAGAGGCCAAGGGGACCCTGGGCTGCACCAGGAGCTGCAGTGCCAGCAGGGCAGGGAGGTGATCCTGCCCCTCTGCTCAGCCCTGGGGAGGCCAGTCTGGAATGCTGGCTCCAGTTCTGGCATCCTCGGGACAAGAGAGACCTGGAGCTCCTGGAGAGGGTCCAGCAGAGGGGACAGAGATGGGGAAGGGACTGGAGCACCTCAGCTCTGAGGAGAGGCTGGGGGAGCTGGGCCTGCTCAGCTGGAGAAGAGACACTGAGAGGAACCTCATCCATGTCTGCCAGTGCCTGCAGGGAGGGGCCAGAGCATGGACCAGGCTCTGTCCAGAGGCAGTGGGACAATGGGGCAGGAACTGAGGCTCAGGAAGTTCCACCTGAACATGAGGAAGAGCTTCCCTGTGCAGTGCCCGAGCACTGGGACAGATTGCCCAGAGGCTGTGGAGTCTCCCTCACTGGGGATAGCCAAGAACCACCTGGGCACCATCCTGTGCCCTGTGCTCTGGGATGGCCCTGCTGGAGCAGGGAGGTTGGAGCAGATGACCCACAGTGGTCCCTGCCAGCCTGACCCATCCTGGGATTCTGGGATGTCAGCCCCTCTCAGTTCAGCTGGGAGAGCAGGAAAGGAAGGATCGGCTGTTCTTAAACCCAGCCTAGAGTTCATGAGGCAAAACAGTTTCTTTAGACATACTGGAAAATAAAAAGCAACACTATTTGGGACTGAAATAGTGGATTTTTATAACAGGGAGAACCCCTGCTAACTACTGCTCACAATGGGCTTGGTCCCTGGCTCTGTCCTGCTGTTTCACACACAGATCACACACATACCTTAGGTGCTCCCAGTAAAAGCCTGACATTTCTCCCTGGTACAGCCCTGAGGGGCAGCTGCTGTCACTGCACACCAGGAAAGGAGGGGGCAGCACACCATCACCACCTCCAGCAGGCACCCAGAGCCCAGGTGGACCTGCTGCTGCCCTGGGTTTGGCTGCAGAAAGCCCTGCCCAGGCACATCCCTCTGTGCCCTGTGCATGAGCAGCAGCAGGACATTCTGTCTGGATGAAAGCTGCAGGGAAAGGTGAAACAATGGGAGGATCATCCATGGGTGATCCTCATGCTTGGGTTACAGAGCAGACTACAGCTGCATTAAAGGAGCTGGCTTCCAACAGGGGAGCACAGTGTGAGGCTCACCTTGCTCCTGGAAATGCTGGGAAGAAAACAGAAGCATCCATTTTCTTATTAGTTGCTTGGCTTTGGGATCCAAACCTTACCTGACTGGGAGAGACAAGAGTTAGCAACCTGAAGAGCCCCCAAGCCCCCTTTGTGGATCCAAGAAGGGAAAAGGGAAGATGGTGACTGACCAAATCCAAGGCCAAGGTAATGACTGTATTATTTTAGCCCCTGCTGCTTGTCTTTGATCTCAGTGAGGAAACAAGCACACTCTGTGCAAACACATTAATGGTTTCCTTCTCTTTACAATGGAAAATTACACCCACTTACCTGCCTCCTAGGGGGATGTTTGCATTTAATTCTCTGCTATTTACAAAATACTTTGAAAACCATGCATAGAAAATGGTTGGTAAGAGGTGATTGCTCCACATATGTCAAAGGAAACAATGATCAGGGTGTCTTCAGGAGATGCATTTTTCTCTGTTTCACTCCCCAAAACTGGATGGCATCGATGCTGAAGTGAGCTGCTTTTGGGGGTGTGTGCAGGGAGGCACCAGCTCTGCCTCGCCTGTCCCTGCAGGCCGAGAGCCCTGTCAGTGGCAGCTGATTGGGATGAGCCTGGGAGAGCAGCACAGCCACGCCTGGCCAGAGGGACACAGAGAGTGTTTGTTCCTTTATCACCTCAGTGCAAACACCGTGCCCTCACCTGGCTCTGACAACACTGCCATTTACAGTGCCCCAATCTGTGCTGAATCAATGCTTTGGCAAATCCATCCCCCTCCACACTGCAAATGCTGCTTCTTCAGCAATTCAACAGCTGAGATAAAGGAAGTGCAACTTGCTTTTTTCTTTTTTTATTTTCTTTTTGTTGTTGGTGGTTGGTTTTAGTTGGTATTTTTTGGGGAGGGGTGTGGTGGGGGGGTGTGGTTTTTTGTTTTGTTTTTGGTTGGGATTTTTTGGTGGTTTGGTGGTTTCAGGGGTCCTTTTGAGGGGTTTTTTGTTTGTTTTGTTTTTGGGGGTTTTTTTGTTCGTTTGGTTTTTGTTTTAGTTTGGTTTTTTGTTTCTTTTTTTGTTTGTTTGTTTGTTTTGGGGGTGGGGGAGGAGTATGGAAGCGAGTCATCCTAGAGAAACACCCCAGGACCCCTTTTGACTCCTTCGCCAGCATCCTCACCTGCAGACAAACACAGCAGGGCCATTCGCAGCCTCTTCTAAGCTGACGGTGAGGAGCAAACCCTGAGCTGGGCATATCCCTGTGCAATCCCGCTCCCTTCAGCGCACACCTCCAGGGCACGAAGCTGCCCGACAGACGCCGGGACACCATCCCCGAGCGGTGACCGAGCTGCCTGAGGCAGGGACCCGCAGCCCGGCCGTGCCCAGCCCGGGCGGGCCTTCCTGCCTTCCTGGGCTTTCGGAGGCAGAGAGCTCCCTCCAGTGGGACATCTGCCACGCTCCATGCCGCTTCTTCCCGGGGAAAGGGGGAATGCCCATTGAAACCCCCTTAAAAAAGGCAAACAGAGGAGTTACCAGGCTCCAGCTGCAGGACACGCTGGGAAGGCAGCTGTGCTTTACAGCCGGCCAGGACGAGGTGGTGCTGGGGGTTTTTGCAGCCAGCATCCAAAAATGCTGCAAGCACCAAAAATGCTGTTCCCGTCACTCAGTGAGTGGGGCCCACCTGCCATAAGCTGAGCAGGTTTCTCACCAAAATTAAGTCAAGTTCTGGAGGTGTTTCTCAGCCAGGCTGGAAGAAATGCCCCACAGATCCTCAGGCCATGCCAGGGCTCCCCACAGAGCTCTGCCTGGGGGGCAGGAGAAAGCAGGCAGCACTGAGCAGGATGCAGAATAATGTTTAATTTCATATTAAGCACCAAAACGTCTTACTCCCTTTTTTCTTTAAAAGAAAATAAAGATTTTAATTTTCCTGTGCAGATCTCGAGTAGAGTAAATCAGACATACAGCAGCGTGAAGCAAACATTTTGTTCCCCAAGCTGAGCAAGCATTAAAAATATTAAATTACAATATGAGAAACACTGTTGTGGGATATTCATGGTCCATAAAACACAGCAGAAGGGTTGGTACAGCCAGGGGTTGTGGCAGAAACCTGGGGAAATGCAGGAGTGCCTGCACAGCTCACGGAGGCCCGGCCCCCTCAGAGTAGGGGAGGCTGCTCTGGGAATTGCTGTCCCTGTCCCGCCTGGCCAGGGGGGACACGGACATTCCAGAGCCACTCGGGGGCCCTGGCCCGCAGCTTCAGCTGCAAGGGGTCGAGCTGCAGGCACTGCCCCAGGTTGTGCAGCTCCATGGCTGGTTCCTCCACAGCCCTCACCGCTGGCTCCTCGGGCCTTGGGCTCCTCCCAGGGGCCTGTCCACACAGGGCCGTGACACAGAGGCCCCCAAAGGCCACCAGCAGCACCAGGCCGGCCACCAGGGCTGCCCCCACCAGCATATCAGCGTGGCGGAGGAAGGTGCTGATCCCTGCAAGAGAAAAGCCATGGGCTCATCCCAGTGCCCACAAAGTGCCCCACATCTCCTCTGGGAAGTTCAGCATGGCTCACAAAGTACCCCACATCTCCTCTGGGAAGTTCAGCATGGCCCCTGCCCCCCTCCAGGGACCCTCAACCTGCCTCCAGGCCGGAGCACATCTCCCAAACCTCCATCCCAGGGACATATATAGACCAAGAGCCCAGAGCAGCACAAGGATGGTGCTACCCCAGCATATCAGCGTGGCGGAGGAAGGTGCTGATCCCTGCAAGAGAAAAGCCATGGGCTCATCCCAGTGCCCACAAAGTGCCCCACATCTCCTCTGGGAAGTTCAGCATGGCTCACAAAGTACCCCACATCTCCTCTGGGAAGTTCAGCATGGCCCCTGCCCCCCTCCAGGGACCCTCAACCTGCCTCCAGGCCGGAGCACATCTCCCAAACCTCCATCCCAGGGACATATATAGACCAAGAGCCCAGAGCAGCACAAGGATGGTGCTACCCCAGAAGAACCCTGACAGAGCAAAGCCATTGCCAAAGCACGTGCAGCTACATGGAGAATAAAAGGTCTGCTGCTGTTCCCATCCAGGCCTGGAGAGACTCTCCCCATGACCCAACAGATAAAGATGGAGTGATAAAGTTACCTGTGTCAGAATATAACATTAACCAGCTGATCTGTACAGCCTTAGACTACTCAAATTGTTAATTAACTTGGAGTTGGTAGGATGGGTGAGAAATTATATTTGGCTATGAGCTCACTTTAAGGTTTAAGCCACTGCAGTAGTGTTGAAGTAGTTTTGGTAAAGCAGCTGCAGTGTTTGGAGCACATATTACAGAATATTGCTGTTTTCCAGCCTGTGAGGCTCCATCACTCTGCAATTGGATTGGATTAGCCACCTCTGATTATAGTCAAGCACCACATGCCATCTGCTGAGCCTTGTGTCAAAGCTGGAGTAAACACCAGGAACATCACTGCCCTTCTCACCAAGATCTACACAGGGCGACAGGAGATCTAAGGGCACTCCCAGGAGCCACCAGGTTTGCTGATCTAATCAGTTACAGCATAGCTAGCTCAGAAATCACCCCTGACCACACTTTGCTTATAACTTAAGGGCTGACATGTGCCAGGTTGCAGCCCTGATGCAGAAAAGCAGCAGGCTGGGGGAAGGGAGCCTAAGGCTCATGGAGAGGTTCTATCCCCAGCCCTTGCAAAGGCATTCCACACCTGGCAGGGACACCAAGAGCCACCACTCACAGCACACACCAGCAGAGGGGCAGGACCCCTGGCTAGGAGAGAGCCCCTTGCCCTGGTGTGCTCACTCCCTCCAGCGGCTCTCCCCACTCAGGGCAGGACAGCAGCAGCCCGGGGAGGGAGCAGAGCCGCAGTTCCATCCCCTACCTGCCCGGGGAGCTCGGATGCAGAGCGTGCCCGACTTGGTGGGAGAATGGTCCTCGTAGCCCTGCTTGCAGCGGCACAGGTAGGTGCCCACGCCATTGAAGCACTCCGCCTCCTCCCCGCAGAGGCCGAGCCCAGCCTGGCACTCGTTCACATCTGTCGTGGGGAATAGATGCCCCAAGTCAAGTCAGGCTTGGCATTAAAGGGTTTATCCCAGGGGAAAAAAAAATAAAGTGAAGCACCCACCTTCGACAAAGAGTGAAACAAGCTGCAGCTTCTCCACACCCACCGAGGTGCCAAGCAGCTCCTCCAGGTGGGAGTGCAGGAGCAGAGACACATTCCTGTCCTCTGGCTCCAGGTGCAGCCAGAAGGTGAGCAGCAGGTTGGCATCACTTTTCCTGTGGGCAGGGGAGAGCCCAGGGTAAGGCAGGAGGAAAAAAAACATCACTGCAGGCCCAGCTCTGACAGCCCATTTAGGCCTTCCACCCTTGGCATGGGATTCCTTCCACCCCTGGCATGGGATCGTGGTACTGCAGGCTCTTGCAAGGATGATCTGTGCCAAGAGGCAGCTTTGCACTTGGACCATGGGAAAAGGGAAAGCCCAGGAGTGGCTCCTCATTGGGAGCTAGGCTGAGATGACCAGATATTTGTGTAAAGTGAATTGTAGTAGCAATCTGCTGTCCCAGATCAGCCTCTGCTGACAGCTCCCAGCTTTCTCCAGCAGGTACTGTGGCAGGTGAGATTATCCTCATTTTCCTCCAAACTTTAAATCCATTTTATACCTATATAGGCCCCAGATAATGCTAAACACCAATTTTCACCATCTTTCCTCTAAGAAAACTTTTTTTTTCTACCTTCAGGACAAGTTACAGATCAAGGAAGAAGAACAGACACATGTCTCTTCCTGGGGAAGGAGAGTGAGAAGCCAAGACACTGCTAATCTAAGAAATACTACAGGTTATAGCAGCCCCCTGCCAAGCCACCAGCACAGCATTAACCCTACCTTTTGACATCCTTTAGTTTTATTTCACTGACTCTATTGGCAGAAAGCTTCAGGTTCTTCTGGATCTACAAAGGAACAGAGTGACCAGTGGTGATTTGATGTTCAGCCAGGAGGAGCATGACAGCAAACAGCTTCTTTTCTCGCTGTAGCGCCCCATCTTGCTCTCCCCCCTTCACAAACCCCCTGGGATGCAGAGATGTCCCATAGCCCACTGCTCTGAGCCCTTTCTTCAGAACAATACCAGTTGCTCCCATTTGCTTAGCTCCAGGTCATCTCCCCCAAACACAAAAGCACAAAATGCTCTCTTCTACACGAAGATTTGGGACATCCCATATGCTCTTCTCCACCTCCCCATGCCCACACTTACATGATCCTTCAGAGATTCAAAGAGACCCTTTTGGACCTCACTTCCACCGTGAGGAATCCAGTCCTTGGGTTTGATTTCAGCAGTGACTTCAAACAGCACATCTGCCAGAAGACATAAGATCCTGGCATGTTCAAATGCACATAATACAAACAGGTTCCCTAAATGAGTTAGTCCTTAAACATCAACACCAGAGCAGCACCATGCCTGTGCAGGTCAGTGCCACAGGGTATTTCCAGGGGCTCTGCATCAGGTAGGACAAGTGGCATAACAGGTGAACACAAACCTTAGTTAATGCTTGTTGATGAACACTGGAATTGATCTTTCAGTGAAAAACTGACACAAAGCAACATATCCAATACATATCCAATCACATTCACATGCCTTTAGCCCTTCTGTTTCCCAAAGGGATTGTCATAGTTACTGATGGAGTCTAAAAGCCAGTTTCTCTTGGAATCCAGACTGGCACAGATTTGCCACTTGGCTGTTTAAAACCTATTTGTTCATCAATATTTCTCCCTGTTCAGAGCTGAGGATCCTTCTATATTGACTCCTTTGTGCAAGCTGTTTCTGTGGCTTGCTGGGCCATGCAAACCCTGCATTTATATTGTTTAGTTGCTCTCCCTTAAGAGGGTTTTCCTTCTCTCCCTGGCCTGAGGAGCAGGATTTCTGCACATTTCTGATCCTGGTAGTCATGGCACATCCATTGGAACACACTGGAGGAATTTCAGTTCATTCACCCTCATTCATCTTAGCAAAACCTTATTTAAATAGCCAACAAGAATTGCTTGGACTCAAACAAGCCAGCATATATGTCAGGGTTGGCACCTAAACTCAGATTTCTCCAGGGGAGACACAAAGTGGCCAAAGCACAACTGTGGGATTGCAGTGACATCTTAAAAAAAATAGCATCTTCAGAGTAGTTACTACTCAGAAACAACACCCACTGCTTTCTAAATGTAATGAGCAGGTGGTGTCCAGCACAGCCTCAGGCAGCTCCCTGGGCTCAGGGCACTGTTTTAAGGCACTTAAAAACTCTGCATGGCTCACCTCCAGGATGGTGCTGGGACTGCAGTCCTGTGTCGTTCCCCACAGATGATATCAGATCTGCCAAAGCAAGGGAAAGCATCACGCTGCTATCACTGATGTAGCAGTAAGGGGGAGGGAAAGTATGCTAGGTCTGTGTCACTTTGCAAAAAGAGTGCCATGTGCCAGGTCCTGCCTCTGTTCTTCATTCTGAAATTAAATGTCAGGCTCTGAAGACAACAATCTCTTCTCCTCTACAGTGGAAAGCTCTCTTTAGAAAGACATTACCTCAATAAACCTCATTTCCATTTCTGGAAGCAGACAAACTCTTATTCCTGGTAAAACCACCAGAGCTGCCTTGGATCTTTGTGGAACAAAACAGCTTGGGCATTACATGCCAGCAAACCCAAAAAATCTGAGTAAAATCTACAACAGTGGAGGTAGAACAGTTTGGAGGTGAGGAAATGCCAATTGAACACATCTTCTGCTTTCAGGCAGAAATTAAAACATATCAGTAGCTAAATATTTCCTGTGTAAGTGATCTACCATCAACTCCTAAACTTTCTTAAGACACAAAGGATTTTTCTAACCTTTCTCCAGCTTCTGGAGCTCAAACTTAGTGAACATGCCTGGGAGCACTGTGACACGTTACAGAGGAATCAGTGCAAGACAGAGCTGTTTAAAACCAAGACGAGCACTCCGAGTCTGCTTTGGGGGTGAAGTCACAGCTGGAGGCTGGCTCCTCCATGGATGACTCAAAACACTTGGATTAGTTACCAGCCTGTCTCTATGATGAGTAGCATAATCCCCTAGATGCCCATGTTAGAACTGAAAATCCTGTGTCTTCTCAAGTCCCTCCCTCCCTGCATACAGGAGTCAAGAGTGGTACCATATGGCCCAGCTGAAGGTAACAGCCATGTCTGCAAATAAAACCTCTTAAGAGAGCGCTGCATCACTGGAGGTGGATATTGCACATTGTCAGGCGTCAGTTCAGCCACTAATAACCAAAAAAATCACCTTACCTAAGATTTCTTCAGTCCTTCCTCCCAGAGGCACCACCTCAGCAGCAGTCACACCAGGAGAGGGGTAGAGAGGTGGTTTTGTGCTGGTGCTCAGTGGTAGCTCTGCCAGCTCTGGTGTCTGTGTGTGATGTGCAGCAGCTGCCACTTCTGAGGGGCTGCCACTGGCCTGAGCCAGGGTAGGTGATGTGTCAGAGACACCTACACTGCTGCTGGGCGTCTCTGAGCAAGGGGAGCCAGCTGGGTGACATGGGACCACAGTGACCAGAGCTGTTCCAGGGGACAGCTCCAAGGCAGGTGGCTCAGCTTTGCCCCCAGTGTCCTGCCCAGCTGGAGCTAGCTCCATCAACATGTCACCTTCAGCTTCTCTGCCCTTGCTGCCTCTGTCCTCAAGGTTCCTTTCCAGCCTGGTTTCATCCTGCCCACGCTCACTCTGGTTAACAGCAGACTGGCCATCTTCCATGAGATCAGGAGAATGTTGGCCCACCTCTTCTGGGCTCACAACACCAGGCTGGATCCTGCCACCAGCAGGTGCAGCTGGTGGGCCTGGAGGAGCTGTGAGCATGGACAGCAAACCTTTGGTCTCCACTGTCCTCCAGCTCTCATTTTTAGAGGTCCCCTGGGCAGGCTCCTGGTGGGCTGCTATGGTATCATCTGAAGAGACCACAGTTTCAGAGTCTCTGAATACATAGTACTGTCCTCTAAAATACCTGTATTCATGGCTTCTGGAACCACTCCCTGACAGAAACAACACCTGCACCTCGGTGGCTTGTGCAGCAAAGACCAGAGTGCCTTGGTTGTGGCAGGCAAACACCACTTTGGTTTCCACGCTTGACGAGACCCCCTGGAAGATGATCCTGTCCTGGTTGTTGCCACAGCCATGGCTCCCCTGGAACCCTTGGACATAAATGACAATGTGCTTCTGGGGCCCTGCCCAGATGGTCCAGTTGCACCAGATGTTGGCTTTAATGTCCATGTGCAGCGGGAGGTGGAACAGGCCAGAGCCATCCCGGAGGACGCGGTGGCAGCTCCTGATGGGAAAGTACTCAGTTACCCAGGGAGGGCCCAGCTCTGACACATCTGCAACACAGAACAGAAACATTCTATCAAAGGCTATTGTATTCACAGATTATATCACATATTACATTTTATATTATATATCAGACTTTTGGGAGCCTGCAAACTTCCACGGGAGAGGCAGCATTTCAGACCCTCTCCTGCTACAAGATTTCTGTGGTTTCAGCCCCTGGAGCCACATAACCACACTTCAGCTGGAGCTAAGCCTCTGTGAAAGGCTGCAGGAAGCAGAGCCAGTGCCGGCCAGCTCCAGGATGGAGCCAGCACTGGGCAGGCCAGTGAGGAGTCCTCCCCTGAGAAGAAAGGAGTGGCTGAGGCAAGGTGTGATGAAATGACTGCAGGTCCCATTCCCCTGCCCTTCCAGAGGCAGGGGAGGAGATAGAGAAGCCAGGAGTGAGCCTGGGAAGATGGGACGGGTAGGGGGGGAAGATGGTTTTAAGATTTAGGTTGATTTCTCATTATCCTACCCTAATTTGATTGGTAAGAAATGAAACCAGTTTCCCCAAGTCTGTTTTGCCCATGATGGTAGGCTGTCAGGGATCTCTCCCTGCCCTTATCTCACCTCACAAGGCTTTAATCATATTTTCCCTCCCCTGTCCTGCTGAGGAGCAGCTTTGGAGGGCACCTAGTGTCCTGCCAGGGTCTCAGAGAGTTCAGTTCTCCTCAAACAACAGGCTAGGATTGCCAGGTGGAGACTGCAGGTGAAAGGCACAGCCTTGTCCTTGCCTCACCAAGTACTTTGATTTGTAAAGATGACTTGTGCCAAGACACAAAGTGCTGGGACACCTACCAGCATGTTTCCCTTGCTGTCCTTTTGCCATCTGGGTGTTCCTGGGTACCCCAGAGGGCTCCCAAGGCTTTTGGTCTCTAGGCAGTGCTTCTCCCCACGGAGCTGCAGGCAGATCAGGGTGTGCAGGAGTGGTGCTGAAGGAGGCAGCTGTCCTCTGCCCTGCACCCACTTGCACAGTTTCTGTGGCTCCCTGCATTTCAGACCCCCTGGATCTGGAGACAGAAGCTGGTTTGTCACTGGCAGCACTGTCCTGATGCTGCACAGGCACCTTAGGGACCTCTCTGGTGTCTGACAGGGAAGCTGGTGTCAGCCCAGAGCCTCTGGTGACATGGCCCTCAGGCTGAGCAAGCCTCACAGCAGGCCCTGGGACAGTGACAGAGACTGAGGAGGAACTCCTGGCCATCAGGCCCACAGAGGCTGTGGTTTCACTTCCCTGTCCCAGCACCAACTTCTGCTTTTGCTTCCCAGGGCCAAGGCATCTGGAGGACCCATCTGTGTCCAGTTCAGAGGCTGCTGATGGATGGCAAGGTGGTGAAGGGGAGACCATCTCCTGTCCTCCTGGGCTGGCTGGGGAGATGTCCCTTTGCCTGAGACTGATGGTGTCCCACGCCAGAGCAGCTGGTGGAGAGACCACCGTGGACAGAGACTGCACTTGTGGAGGAAGAGGTGCTTCAGGAGCTAAATCCAGAGAGCCAAAGCCTGCAGGGACAGGCACTGTGGAGGAGGTCACCGGCACAGGGATGGTTTCTGTCCCCAGGGCAGGCACAGGTGTCAGAGGATGCTCCAGCCCTGTTGCCAAAGCAGGTACAGCGTGCCCTGGTGCTGTGGGATGCAGTGCTGTTCTCCTCCTGACAGCTCCCCCAAAACTTCCCAGTGGGAAAGTATCCATGAGCTTGGTATGCTGGAGACCAGCTGTGCCTAGCTCAGGTTTAGGCATGGACAAACGCCCAAAACTGCTTTGGCTTCTCTCAGGAAGGGACTGCAAGTGATCCCTGGTGACCACATCAGAGGGGCTCCTCAGGCTGGGCACCAGGCCCTTGGTGAGGCCATCAGCTGGGACACTCAGCAGGGCAGGGCTTCCATCCTTCTCCGGGCTGGCTGTGCTGAGCTGGCTGTCCCTGCTGGAACCTGTGCCCTGCTGGCTTTGTCCTGTGCCAGGGGACAGGGGCTCAGAGTGTGCAGCCAGGGCCAGGTGACCCATGCCTGTTGGTTTAATGGTAAGCTGCAGGTGGTCCAGACCTTCTGGCCTCAGGTTAGGGCTCAGGACAGGCTGGCTGCTCTCCAGACTCGCCCCTGCTGGCTGCCAGAAAGGTTCTGCTCCCTGGAAGGCACCAAGCACAGGAGTTTCCAAAGGCACACTGTGCACAGGAGCAGAACTCACAGCACTGCCCTCACTCACAGAGGGATTCTGCCCCCAGATGTCCTGAGCTGCAGTGGGGATTATTCCCTCAGGTGCTCCTATGCCTGGAGCCTCCAGCAGCTCAGACCCCAGCCCAGAAGGAGCTTTTGTTTGCAGAGCCTGTGTCCTTGCACATTCACGGGGGAGAAGCTCTGTAGGCCTTCCCACAGCCATGGTGTCCATCCCTCTTCCCTGTGTCTGCTCGCTGCTCAGCACAGTGCTGGTGCCACGTGTGGCCGCAAAGCCCAGTGCACCCCTAAGGTTTTCAACCCAGCCAGACTGAAAACCACCACCTTTCTTTGGCAGTTTTGGAGCAGAAGTTCCAGAAATTGCACCATCTTTGGAGGAAGAGGCACCCTGCTGGTCTTGGAAGATGTAGTACTTCCCTTTAAATCTTGCATCTCTCTGGTTTGGCAAGTACCTCTTCAGCAGCACAACGTGGACAGCCTGAGCAAAGGTGGCAAAAACATGCATCTCCTTTTTCCAGCAGGCATAAACAACACTGTTTTCCACCAGGGAGGAGACTCCTTCAAACAGAATTTTGTCCTCATTTTTGTTGCAAGCATCCTTCGTGATAAATCCTTGGATATAAATGATGATGTGCTTCCTGGAGCCTGCCCAGATTGTCCAGTTGCACCAAAAGCTTACAGGGAAATCAGCATGGAATGCTGGAGGAGAAAACTCCCCATATTTGTCCTTCAGCACTCTGTGGCAGCTTCTTATAGGCACATAAGCCAATAACCAAGGAGATGCCAGCTCTGGAAGACAAGAAGCAGCAACCAAGTTTTTCCCCATTTCCACTTTCAAAGAAATTACCATCTTTATTTCCAGAAATTATCTTCAGGATCCCTCTCCTCCCCATTTTAGTACCTCCTGTTCACATTTGCCTGCCAACATGGACAGTCATGAGTGGGAAACCATGGGACAAAGCCCTGGGAAAGCTGGAGAAGCCCTGGCTGCCACCACCTCCTGCTCCATGGCTGTGCCCCCACAGTCCCAGAGCAGGGCACACCCATGCTTTGAGCCCCCCATGGCCATGCAGGAGCACAGAGGCCCCAGGACAGCCACACAGAGGGTGCCAGGGAGGCTTCTCCTCTGCAGGGTCAGGCTGTTTATGGAGCAGGGCTAAAGGCTCAGGGAGCTGTCTCAGCTGGGAGAGTTCAGAAAGCAAAGAGAGCTCTGCTACATTTGGGTTCAGCCTGAGGGCTGGGTTTGTTGCTCATACACCTGCAGAGCTGGGAGACAAAGCTCTCCTGAAGGCATCTCCAATCTCTTTGGTTTAAAGGGCTCAGCCAAGCCAGAAGGCATTAGAGCCCCAACATTAATATCACCCCAACATTGGTATCTCCCCACAGCATTCAAAGTGGAAAGCAGCTTTCCTTAGGCAGGGAAAAGCAGTGTTTTCCAAAACCACTTTCTCAAAGCCAGAAGGGTGGCAAGTTCAGGACAGATTTACCCTAGAGGAGCAGGGTTGAAGTGTGGGTTGGACTTTTGCCACTTGTTTTAATTGCAGCAGAGCTTTGCTCCTGCCTGCAGGACCTGCTCTGTGGCAGGGACTTGGCAGCCACAGGACAGTGGCACAGGTTATCTCCCACACCAGCACTGGTTTTTCCCTACCCCAGCACTGAGTACTGATCAACCACATCCCACTCCCTCTCCACACCACCCTGCAGCCAGATTGTTACTCTGATTTTCCACACTAGTTATTGGTGGTTTAAAGTAGCCAACAAGTTCTGAGGGAACAGGAAAAAAAAAAAAAAAGAAAAAACTGAAACAAAACAAAACCCAAAATATACAAACATAAACCCCAAAAACAACAACAAAAATTCACCAAAAACAACAACAACAAAAACAACAAACAAAGAACCCAAACAAAAAAAAAAAAAGAAAAGAAACACAAGCAAGCAAATAAAAAAACAGAGGCTGATCTGAGAACTAATTCTTACCTGGTTTAACCTCCCAATGTTCCTGAGAAGATCCCCTTGCCTATAAACAAAGAAAAGAGTCCAATTGCAGGCCCAAATACCAATTCCCAATGTTTATAATACTGCTCAGAGAAGTGGCAGCACCAGCCCAGTGGGAAGGGAGAACCAAATCCAGCCTGGTGGGTTGGGGTTTTGCCTGCACCTGGACTGAGTCCCAAGGTCACTCCATGTGATTATAAACCCTCTCCCCTCCCTACATCCAGAAGCACTGCCTGACTTGTGCTGTTGGACCAGAACCAATACAAAAACCAGCCCCAAAACACAGCAGGCAAAGCCAGTCAGGCTTTAATCTCTCAGGGCCATGCAGAAGAGAGAAGGATTTGCAAGCAGGCAGGACAGCACAGACAAGAGGGGAGTTTCCCACAGGGAACCAATCCCCCTGCCCCTCACTCACCCCTGCAGCAGCTGCAGCATCACAGCAGGGCCCCAGCATCACCCCAGGACCTTGCCATGGGGCTGGCCCCAGCATCCAAGGCATCAAGAGCAGGGCCAGAATAAACAGGGAGGGTAAAGGCTTCATGGCAAGGGTTTACCAGGGGCACAACATTAAATAAGACAAACAAAACCCCCAAACAAACAAAAAAACCAACAAAACATACAAAAAAAACCTCCCTGTCTCTCCCCAAAATAAACCCTCAGGCAGAGTAAATGTGTGGTCACCGCCTTTCCCAGACCCTCTCCAAAACACATCCCTGCAGCAAAGGGCCTGGCCTGGCAGCCCACTCACTCATATAGGGCCCTGCTTCACCAGTGCAAGCAATTAGCTATTAGCAATTAGCTAATCAATGAAATGAGGCCAGCTAGAGCTTGTTAGGGACAGATTTGTCCTTTCAGCTTGCTGTCCAAGTGTTGTTTCTGTGCTGGGTATTTGGGTAAAAAACATCTTTCCATTTATAATGCTCTAACCTGAAATTAAAGTGGTGCTGATACCCCTATGTGACACAGAGCCCAAGCTGCTTGTTGTCTTATAAAACAAAAAAAAATATTCAACTACTAGAGTGGGGGAAAAAAGAGTCCTAATGTAAAAGTGAGTGTTTTCATCACAACATTTTATCCAGCTTCTGCTGAAGGCTGTGATTTCCCCCAGGGCTGCACCATCCTGAGACAGGACTGAGTGAAGCAGGTGAAATTGCCTCCAAACACAAGCAGCTCCTCTCCTCATCTACATTTACTGGAGTGTGGAAAGCAAATAGCCCAGGTGATGGTGTATAAATTATTAGGATGCTTCAAACTCTTTCAGCTGTAAGAGTCTAGCTTGTCATTAGGAGCCACACAGATTAGGCAATTAGGCTGTTTGACATGCAGCTTTGACAATGTTGCTTTTAAAGTGTCAATCGTCATTTAGCAAAATAAAAAATCTTTTTTTTTTTTCCTTCCAGCTCATCACAGCCTGACAGGATGATGGATGTTCAGGGACAAACACCCCCACGAGTTTTTTGGGGGTCAAATCAAGCAGTTCATCAGACTGTCCCAGCTGCCTGGGTTTTCAGTTGTGTTGGAGCAAGCAACTGCATCCCAGCTCACAGTTTTTAAGATTTTCTATCCACCCCACTGTAGTCCCAATGACCAAAAGACCAGTGAGTTCCTGTAACTCTTGCAGCAGGACAAACCTTCCCCTCCACAGCCACCTGTCCATAACTACACACATTCACAGTGATCCCAGGCCCCCTCCTGCTGTCCTGCTGCAAAACCCCTTTCCCACTTGCCACAGAAAGAGAGAATCTTGGAAAATCACTCTAAGAGGATGGAGTCCAACCATTAACCAGACACTGCCTGGCCCAACATGGAGCCATGCCCCTGAGCACCACATCCACAGGACTGGATGTGGCAGCTTCTTATAGGCACATAGGCCAATAACCAAGGAGACACCAGCTCTAGAAGACAAGAAGCATCAATCAAGTTTTTCCCAATTTCTACTTTCAAAGAAATAATTACCATCTTTATTTCCAGGTGTGGAGCCTTTGTCCTTATGGGGGACTACACTTGCCAGATGTTGGCTGGGAACACTACACAGCTGGCACAAGCAGGTTCAGAAGGTTCCTACAACACCTGGGTGATGATTTCCTGGTACAGGTACTAAGAGAGCTGACTGAGATGCCCTCCTTGCTTTGCTGCTTGCTCACAGAGAGGGGTCCATGAGGGAAAGGGGTACTGGTGGCTGTCTTGGCCACAGTGATCACAAAACCATCAAGTTTAAAAATCTCTGTTGACAGTGAGGAAAAGTGCCAGCAAAACTTCAACCCTGGACATGACTTCTGGCTGCTCAGGGGAAGGTTCCCTGGGAAAATGTTTTTACAGGCACTGGTGTCCATCAGGGCTGGTCACTTTTTAAGCATCACCTTCTAAGGGCACAGGAACAGGGAATTCCCCAAATGTCAGGAGTCAAGCAGACAAGATAAAAAGCTGGCTTGGCTGAGCAGGGATCTTCTTCTGGAAATATGGCAAAAAAGGAAGCAAGGTCAGGTGACATGGAAGGAATACACAGGTGCTGTTCACCACTGCAGGGAGAAAATTCATATGGCCAAAGCTCAGCTGGAGCTGAAGCTGCCCAGAGCTGTGGGAGACCATAAAAACAGGGTTTTAAAGTACATTAATATAAAAAAAACAGTGCAGAAATAACATCAGCCTGTTACAGGATGAGGATGGTCACCTCACAAACAGGGCCATAAAGCAAAGCTGTTTAATGCTTTCTTTGTCTCTGTCTCCAACACCACTGATGGGGTAAGGGGCTCCCAGTGCCCTGAACTGAGCCCTGAGGACCATTCCAGTGCTCCAGCTGCACCCCCATGAGGCTGTGGGGCCTGCTGGGATCCATCTGAGGACACTCCAGGAGCTGGCTGATGTCATTGCGAGGCCTGTCTCCATGATTTGTGAATTGGCTTGGGAATCTGGAGAGGCCACAGCTAACCAGAAGCTGGCAAACATTGTCAAGAAGGACAAGAAAGATGACCCTAGAAACTTCAGGCCTGTCACATTCACTTCAGTGACTGGTAAATTATGGAGAAGATTATTCTGGGAGGTATTGAAAAGCACCTGAAGGACAAAGCACTCCTCAGTCCCAGCCAGCACAACTTCATGACAGGAGAGTGCTGCTTTTATCAAACCTGATTTCCTTTTATGGCAGGGTAACCCACCCAGCTGATCAAAGGAAGCCAGTTGTTGTTGTGCTTTTGGATTCCAGTAAAGCTTCTGATACTGTCTGTCATGGGATCCTTCTGGACAAAATGTTCATCCCTCAGCTGGATAAACACATCCTGGGATGTCCTGGGATGGGTGAGCTCACAGCTGGGGCACAAAGGGTTACAGTGAATGGGGACACCAGACTGGGGACCTGTCACTACTGGGGCTCTGCAGGGCTCCATCCTTGGCCCTGTGCTCCTCAACATCTCCATAAATGGCCTGGACACAGGACTGGGGGGGCACTGAGCCAGTTCACAGACAATACACAAGGGAGAGGAGCTGTTGGCTCCCTCCAAGTCAGGGAGATGCTGCAGAGAGACCTCAGCAAATGAGAGGACTGGGAAATCACCAACCATGTGAAGTTTAACAAGGGCAAGTGCTGGATTCTGCACCTGGGATGGGGCAGCCCTGGATGTACAGCCTGGGGAATGGGAGGCTGGAGAGCAGTGCCATGGAAAGGGACCTGGGGATCCTGGTCCATGGCAAGGTGAACATGAGCCAGCAGTGCCCTGGCAGCCAGGAGGGTGACCTGTGTCCTGGGGGACATCAGGGACAGCATCCCCAGCCAGGCAAGGGAGGGGATTGTCCTGCTCTGCTCTGCACTGGGGCAGCCTCACCTCGAGTGCTGGGGGCAGCTTTGGGTGCCATGATGTAAAAAAGACATGAAGGTGTTAGAGAGTGTCCAAGGGAGGGCACAAGGATGGTGAAGGGTCTGGAGAGAAAGCTGAGGAGTGTCTGAGATCACTTGGTCTGTCCAGCCTGGAGAGAAGGAGACTGGGGGGAGACCTCACTGCAGTTACAGCTCCCTCAGGAGGGGCAGAGGAGGGGCAGGCACTGATCTCTTCTCTGTGACCAGTGACAGGACCTGAGGGAATGGCTCTGAAGCTGTGTCAGGGGAAGTTTAGGCTGGAGATCAGGAAAAGGTTCTTCACCCAGGGGATGGTTGGGTGCTGAACAGGCTCTCCAGGGTTGTGGTCACAGCACTGAGCTGATGGAGTTTAAGTGCTTGGCCAACACCCACAGGCACTTGGTGGAATTCTTGGGGCTGCTCTGTGCAGGGCAGGAGATGGACTTTGATGATCCTTGTAAGTCCCTTCCAACTCAGGACATTCCATGGTGACCCCACCCCTCGTTTGGGGCCTGGCCATGCAGTTTTTTACCCAAGAGACTACACCTGTCCACAGCAGGAGCAGCCAGCTCCTTCAAGGGAATGCTCTGGGAAATGGTATCAAAGGCTTTAATAAAGTTGAAGTAGACAACATCCCTGGGCCATAGACTCCTGTGTGCCCAAGTGGTGTAAACTCCATGTAGGTGAGGTTTGCCCCTCTGAACACTGAACAGTGTTGTGCTACCAGGACCTAAACCCTGGGAGGGAACCCTGCTGCAAAGCAGGGAGGTCCCTAAGGCATCTTCTGGTTCCTGAAGAGATGAGGAGCATTTGCTTAATTTAGGCTTAGCAGGTGGTAGAGATGGTGAAATAAATCATAAGGCCAAGTTTATTTTTTATGTGCTGATATGTAAGTATTTGAGTGAGGAATCTTAATGTGGTTGGTTTGTTTGTTTGGTAGCAAGTCTTGATTTTCAGCCAATCCCCATAAAAACATAAATTACCCATTAGGATGTTTGGCCCTTTTGACTAAATCTTCATGTTCAGAAGTTGCTGATCTTTACTTATTTTGGGGTCACCTGGCCTGAGAGCATTTCTGGAGATCTCGTGGGCACATCCACACTGGCCTGGGCCAAGCTGCACAAATTCTGCCCCATGGGGCCGAAATCCCCAAATGGAATGTCACAGCCTTTCCACCAGCTCCTGCCCCCCTGATTTCTCAGGAGGGGATTGAATCACCCCAGGATGAGCTGACCATGACCATGACCTCCAGGAGCCGAGCAGCTCCACAGCTGCTGAGGAGGGCACAGCTGCCTTGGGGCTGCCAGCATGGACAGTCAACAAAATTAAGCTGATTTCAGCAAGTGTTCAAGTTTCCCCCCCAGGCAGCATGATCTACCAGGAGCTGCTACTGACAACTGCTCTGCTGTCATTTATAAGGCACCACAGAATGTCTGAGAGCTTAGGATAGATAAATTTACCATCTGCCTCCCTCTAGTGATTGCATTGCTGAATAAAGAGAAAGTGAAAACCACACTGGGCTAACATTCATAATTCTCTCCTGCAGCAAAAGCAAGATGGAAGAGCCAAAGTAGGATGAGAAATTAAGATTTTGCTCATCACCCCACTAAATAGAAATAACTACTGTCCAAAACAAAGGGTGACAGCTAAAAGCTGTTTGCAAAACAAACTTTTTTTTTTCTCAAAGACAAGACTAATTTTTAGGAAAAATGGTAACATCCCTGGTAGACTTTTTTAATAGGTTTCAAAAGCTGTGTTATTCTTTAGAGCTTAGCAATGTGCCCAGTGAAATTCCAGGGACAGATGCAGGGTGCTCATCTCACCAGCTCCATCCCTCCAGGTGAGCTGGGAGGGCTCTGCTTGCAGGGGCTGCTCTATTATTTATATGTACACTATGTAGAACAAGATCCCTGTATTCAGTGACCAGAGATAAGCATCAGTTTAAGTCCCATTTCTTTGTGTCACTCATTAAATTCCCGTTTCTTTGTGTCACTCCTCAGCCAGATTGATTTTAGCTCTGTTGGGGCTGAAGGGGCAATTGCACTCTCAGCTACAATCAAAGGTAAAGGGTTTCTCAGGAGCTGATGTTTTCCTCAAACAGGGAGCTGGCTCTCCTTGATCACCAGTTGCTCTTCCTGGATTCAGCTGCAAATCCTCTGCTCTGTGCTCAGGGATGTTTTACATGAGTGATGCCATCATGCTCCACTTCATCATGGTTTTTCACCTGTGTTGATGGTGGATTGCAATACTGTTAATATAACTGATGTATAGATTAAACTGTGGGATTTGTGGGATTTTTATAGACTTATAGCACAGATTGTACACCTGCAAGATTTGCAAAAATATTGGTAGTGATTTTTCCCTAGGCTTTCAAGGCACCTATTTCTTCTTTATCCCAACTTGGGCATCCTCAGGCACTATTATTTAACCTCAGTGAGAGAAGTTAGACCCACTGGTACATCCACAAACAAGAGCTGCTGGTTGTACCTCCCACCTCACCTTGAAGGATGCTCCTGCTCCTCAGAGAAGCAAAACTGATTGCAGCAACACCCACAGTCAGCTCCTAGGGCAGCTGGGAGAAATCTAGCTGAAAACCAGTATTGCTCAAACAAAATAAAATAAAACCCACCAAGAAGTCCAAGTTCAACACCCAAGCTGTAATATCTTGTTTAGCCCACAAGGACATGTTCAGTTGTTGACAGGAATTCTTTTCCCCATGGGATTATCCCACAGAGCAGAGGAAATTTCATCAGGAGAATGCTGCTGCCAGAGAGACCATCTCCCTGACAACTTTCTGTGCCACTTTGGCTCAATAGCAAGGCAGGAAAAACATCCCCTTCTTTTTCTTTTTTTCCTTGCAGGGTGACTTTTATTGGTCCATCAACATAAGGACTCAGAGCAGCCACTCCTGCCACCAAGAAAAGCTGCTTGCACCCAAAAAAGAAGATGAAGCTCACAGTGATGGGTTTGGTGAAGTGGCTTGTGATGAGAGGCACAGAGCATCTGTCACTCCAGGCAGGGATGTGGGCCCTGTGCTCTGTCCTGGCAGGGGTGGACGTGGCCCTTCTGCCCCAGGCCAGAGGGACAGTGGCAGGCAGGAGGGCTGAGGCCATCTCTCCAACACCAGGAGATTCCAAAGCCAGGGCTGGCCTGGGAGGACCCGCTCCAGGGGATATGGGAGGGCTGGCATTCAGTCGGGCAGGGTAGGCTCATCCCATTCCTGGAACAGCTGCCACCTCCTGCAGCAGGAGGAAAATCCAGAACACAAACCCTGCAGCAGGAATGCCCCAGCCACCGGCCCTCCCACCCAGCTGGGCCACTGCTGCTGCTGGGAGGAGAGCCAGGCTGCAGGCAGCTTTGTGTCCTGCAAAGCACTGCAAAACTGATTTATATTAAAAATAAAGAGCACACAATACCCAAGTGCTTGGGGTTTGTCTATTAATCTCTCAACAGTCAGCTGCAAAACTAACAAATCCTCTGAAATAGCGGCGGGGAGCCGTGTCCCAGCTCATTCCTCCCTTCCCCCTTCTACAGCTAAAAATAATCAATAATGGCTGTCCAAAACAGGGAGACCAAAGCAACCTCACAGGCTGTGAGATCGTGACTCACATCTTCACTCACACGCTGGCTGGGCACAAAAACCCCACGGGGCTGTGTTTGCCAGCACAGGTGGAAAATCACCTCAGGACCAGTGGGCACCCGGCCGGAGCTCCAGCATCCCTCCTTTTGCCGTGCCCCTGCAGCGGAGCTCTGCTGGTGAGGACTGAAAACGGGAGGGATGCAGCCAGGGTGAGAGTGATGGAGCCTGGGTGAGAGTGAGGGAGGCAGTCGGAGTGAGAGCAATGCAGCCAGGGTGAGGGTGGCATTATCCTCGCTGCCTTGTGCGAGCGAGGGCTGATTGAGCCTCTCGGGAGCAGCAGGGTTGTTATTCTGCTGCTAATTGCTGTTTTCGGCTGCCATCGGCACCGCCGGGACTTGCTCAGGATGGCCCGGGGTGGTGGCAATGCTGCCGGAGGAGTTTTCCATCCCAATCCCCATCCGGAGGTGCCGCCTCCTGCCCAGGCGCTCGCCCTGCTCGGGTGGGTCCCTCCTCTCTCGGGCACATCTGCACGCAGCTGTTTCCCCTCGAAAAGCAGCGGCACCGAGGGAGAGCCAAAACCAAAACAAACTCAAAAATTCTAATCCATTCTAACAGTCTGACTGTTAGGGAAATTAATTTACAAACACCAGAGGTTTATGTCCAAAAAGGAGACAGAGGAGTTCTTGTGGCTTTATTCAAATAAAGGGAGAGGCCATGGGGCATTCCCCTGGAATCTCTTGAATTTTTGGAGGACGCAGCCTCCCTTTTATCCCAATTTCCCAGTGGCATTTCCCTTCTCTCTTTCCCCATTGGCTGAGGTACTTGAGAGGTACAGACTTCCTGATACACCCGATACCAAAGATTTCCCTCTAATGTATAACCCTCCTTTTTAATTTTTAATTCTTACAGAATTTAGAGGGTTTTTCTTCCCCATTGTTTCTTTCATCTCTCAATGCCTATTTCCATTTATCAGCAACCCTAAAGTTTATTTTTAAAAGCAAATATCTTTTTCCATTCATCAATCAATTGAATCCTTCCCATTGTTTCTTTTATCTTCCAGAGATAGTTTTATCTACCAGCAGACACACAGCTTGTTTGCAAAGACAAATCTGCCATTTCTTTCATGACTGGTTATGAGTAGAAGAGTTGCCCATTTTTTTAAAAGGTTGCAGGGTTCACAGGTTCGGCCAATTGCTGCCAGGATGGAGTTCTGTTTGCTGTTGTGATCACCTGTTGTTAATAGTTTTTCGTTAACAACCTGTTGTTGATGGTTGAGAATTCCCCCTTTTTTTTGGAGTAACATCCTGCTGCTTCCTGGAGGATGGCACTCGGGACAGTGAAGAGGAGGGGACATCGGGGCGGGCATGCAAACGAAGAAACCCCTCACCAAACCTAGCAAAAACCCCTAAAAACAGCGAGCCAACGCGGAATTGAGGGATCGAAGTGATGTCTAGACGTGAGGAACAGAATCCAGTGTCCGCTGAGACCCTTTTTACCCCTCACCCTAACCTAAAAGGTGTCGGCTGGACAGAGGACCTCGAATGTCAAACCAAAAAAATGGGAATCTTCTGATGCTTTCGTGAGGATGGAAGCCCCAGCATTGCCCACAAACCAGCGGACAAAGCTGCGCTTTTCCTCCTCCTCCGTGCTATTCCCGGGAGCAGCGGCGGCATGAGTGCGATCCGTCGGTTCTCCCCACCCGAGCTGATTTTTAATAAAGGCACTTAGAGGAGAAAGATCTCCTGCCCTATCTATTTCACCGACCATTCCTTCTGTGGCGACCACATTTCAGGAACTGACAACAAACCCCAAATTTCCCGCCTGGCTCGGTGCTGTCCTGGCTCCAGGGACGGGACAGACCCAGCCCGGTGTCCCTGCGCTGGCACTGCCCGGGAAAAGCTCCGGAGCGCCTTGGGGACTTTCCCAGCCTGACCAAAAAATGGTTCTGTTCCACCCCTCTGTCCCAAATCCGCCCGGCCTGCGGTGCACAGGAAAGGGACGCGCCGGCACCGCCCGCACTGTCAGCGTCACGGCGAGCCCGGGTGCGAGGAGCGCGGTTTGTCACCGCTTTGTCACCGGGGCCATCCCCGCCCACCGCTGCCGTGAGGGGGCGGCGGCCGCGACGCTTCTTTGCTGTTCCCCTCCGTGCTGGTTCCTCACTGCACAGCTGCGGGAGAGGCAGGGGGATCCTGTTTAAAAATAAATAAATTTTTTAAAGATCTGGGGGGAAAAAGCAAAAAAAATAGATAAAATAGCTGGCTGTGGCCAGATTGATGGGATTTACTGCCTGCCTGCTCAGGAGTGAGGTGCCAAGGGGTGGCACGGATCCTGTCCTGACACTGTCACAGGCCCAGTGCGAGCTGCTCTTTGGCCCGGGTTATCCCTGTTCCCAGCACGGCTGGGTGTGCAGAGGGACTGACCCAGCAGGCCTGGAGCCGGCCTGGTGCCATGGCAAAGGTGCCAAAGGCCCCAGAGGAGGGATTTTCCCAAAGGCCAGGGTGGATCTGCACAGCCCTGGCCAGAGGAGCTCCCTGGGGTAACCCCCCCCCACTCCCCTCAGCCAGGGCTGTCACACACACTGTGGGCAGGCGGGGGTGGCATCCCATTGCTTGGATTTGCCTGGGATCCCAAACCTTGGCCAGGAGCGTGCCCCAGGCTGGGGCTGTCCCTGGTGGTGAGCTCTGCCCAGGATGTTCACTGCTCCACACGCAGGCACTGAGCCAGACCAGGGGCACTCAACTTTCCTTATCTAGGCTGATAAACCCCCCCTGCCCATCCTTTGGCCTCCCACAGTGAGCAGGTTCACCACAGGCTCCAGGAGCTGCCGTAGCCTTGGACTATCTGCTCAGGAAGAGGTTTCAATTCCAACGTGCTGCTGCTGCCTTCACTGGGCAGCCACCAAACTGGGAGGTGCTGAAGGAAGGCAGCAGGGATTGCTGGGGTGTGAAAAGGGAAAAAAAGAACCCAAAGGAACTGGTGCTTTCAGGATGATACTGCTGTCAGGAAGTGGTTTAAGAAACAGTGTTGAAGTTCAAAGTGAGAACATGGCACCAGTTTTTCCTCCAGTGCTGTTATTTACACGTGGTTCTGGAGCATGACAATGTATTCCTGGTACAGAGCTGCCACTTCCTGCTCTTGCTAAAGACTCTCACACAGAGCAGAAGTGAAGGCAAATGTTGAAAATCCAACAAACAAATAATGAAAATGAGGACAGATCCCAGCTCTGGAAGGCTGCAGGATGCACTGCTCTGTAAAGCCATACCACGAAGCTGCTGGGGGACTACAGTAGCAAAGGCAATAAAAGAGAAGGATTCTCCTTCCTGCTCTGTGCAGGGAGCAAATGGCTCCCAAATATTGTGCACAGCCTTTAAAACCACCCAGACCTGAGCTGGGGTGTCTCCAGCTCCAGGCAAAAGCCAGGTGGAAACCCCTTGGGGAATGGGTGCTCAGAAACATTCTGTTGTACTGGTGTGACAGTGATCACAAGGGGTTTCAGGATGAAGAGAGAGGCAAGAATGTTGATTCTATGTTCAGAAGGCTTGCTTTATTATTTTATGATATATATACTACATTATAACTATACTAAAAGGAATAGAAGGAAACGTTCTCAGAAGGCTAGCTAAGCTAAGAATAGAAAAGAATGAATAACAAAGGTCTGTGTCCTGGCAGAAAGTGAGAACAGCTCTGCCATAAGTGGTCAGTAAATCCAAACATCCACAGGAGACCAATCATGGATCCACCTGTTGCATTCCACAGCAGCAGATAACCATCGTTTACACTTTGTTGCTGAAACTTCTCAGCTTCAGCAGGAGAAATCCTAATGAAAGGATTTTAATGAAAAGATGTCTGTGACATACTGGGGCTGTACAACCAAGCCAGAGGCAAAGCCCTGCCTGATTCAAGGCAGAGATGAGCTCAGCCTGGAAGGTCTGAATCCCAGCTGCTCTGTGAGTGCCTGCAGGGAGGATGGCTGGGCCATGCTGGCAGCTGCCATCACCCTCAGCACCAGCTCTTGGAGAGATAATCAGAAACACAGCCAGCTCCTCCAGCAGGGCGCTCCAGTGACCGTGCCACAAACGTGAACATCCCCAAACCACAGACTGAATGAGCTGTCAAAGGGGAATTTCCTCCCCCTGCAGCCTGAACTCTCTTTTACTCCTGTTAATGACTGCGCATGAAGGAATCCAGATGTTGAAAACAGCAGTCAGGCCAAAAAGCTGGCCCCGTGTCCGTGTGTGACACTTCCCCTCTGTCCTGGCTGGCTGGGCTGGGAAGGAGCAAGAACCCAGCTGAGCAACAGAGTGCATTGGCTGAACAGCTGCCAGCAGCCACAGCAGCTCCCCAGCCAGAAAGCAAAATCCCACCTGGAGCAGGCCAGGATAATTGTTGGTTAAAAATAAATAGACTGAGCAAATATTGCAGCCCTTCATGGCTCTGAAAATCAACATCAAAATTTTAAAAAGGCAGTAAGAGGTGTGCTTGGAAAGGGGATTTGTAAAATGGTCACCACAGGGGAGTGCCACCCACGCTGAGCCAGGGAGGATCTCGTGCCATGGACAATTCTGCAGGGCTCAGTTCATCTAGAAACACATTTATGGGGATTTTCAGCAAATAGGTCAGCCTGCAGTGGAACGGGACCTTAATATCCCCTGGTGAGGCTCTTAGCCACCAGCCCTCATCAAAAACCCTCCTGGTTGGGGCATTTGTGCCCAGCTGGGCTGATTTGTGCTTGGCTTTGAGGTCTCCAGCCCTGGTTTGGATGGCAGTGGCTCACCTGGTGCCAGCCCTGCCCTGGCAGCCTGCTGGCCATGGAGCACAGGGCTGAGACAGGCATTCTGTAAACGCAGGAGTAATTTGGCAGCTGGGCTCGTGGCAAATGATCCTAATGAAAAGCAGCTGTCTCATGCCTGTAAATAGGATTGTCTATGCAGCACTTTGTCCTAATAGAGTAAAATCAGAAGATAGGAATTTTATATAGAAGAAGAGTTGCAGTCTCAAATCTAAGCTCTACTGACAGAGCAGCATCATTGCTTAGAGCAGGAGGGTTTAGAGATAGCCAAAAAAACCTCAGCACAGAGAAGTCAGGGTACCTCAAACAGCTTTAATACCCTCCCCTGCTCCCAGCCACTCTGTGAAACCCTCTAGCAAAAGACAGAATTTATATCACACAAAGCTCTCCAATTCCAACCTCCCCTTGCTCTCCCAGGCTGGTTCCTCTGCCAGGCCCTTGCTGGCCTCCCCAGGCTCTGGCTGGTTTGTGCTGAATGACCACAGAGAAAGCCAGCTCAGCTTTCCCCCCCCGAGCAGGCACTGATCCAAGGGACAGCCTGTCTGTGGCATGCAGTGAGTGGAACCCGGGGGACACCAGGATGGTGAAGGGTCTGCAGGAGAAGCGTGTGAGGAGCAGCTGAGGCCTCTTCGTCTGACCAGGCTGGACAAGAGGGGACTGAGGGGAAACCCTGGAGGGGTTTTTCAGCATCCTCACTGGGGCAGCACTCTCAAGGGCAGTGACAGTGATCCCAAAATCCACCAGAAAATAAACTTTCCAACACAGTTTGAAGCATTAGAAAGCTACCATCCTTTATCAGCACAGGACACACAGGAGGATGTCTCCTTCAGTCTGAGGTGTGTGGTGAGACTTTGCAGCAGAGTTTTTATTCCATCATAATCATACATATTCATTATTCATTACAATGTGCCTCCTAGCTTATACACAAACATCACTTTTCCTAGAACTAATTTGCATGAATCAGTCTCCTACTGGAAGGCCTTTTATGGTGCTGGAGGGTCATCTAGAGGGGCCTCTGGTGGTTGTGCTCGCTGAATCTTTCAATATTACACGTGGCCTTTCCTTCAACATATTTTTGGGCATGCGGTGTTGCTTCTCGTTACATAATTTGCCAAAAACCCACTTCAGACCTCATTTTTAGTTTCTCCACACATACATTTCCAGCTACATTTATCATCCTGAGCGCATGCCTTTACATCCTTTCATCTTGTCTGCTAGTTAGTCTTTAGGTTCTGCCCAGCAACTTCAGGGGAGCTGAAAATTTATGTTCTCTATGTTATTTATCAACAGGACTCAAGGAAATGGTATGAAGCTGAGTCAGGGGAGGTTTAGTTTGGTATCAGGAAAATCCAGTGCCTGCTGTGTGTGAAAAAGCCCACAAGTTTTTCCCGTGCTCCTGGCTCACTCCCGTTGAAGACTCTCATTTGCTTTTCCAGGCTAACTCTTGATTCTGTAGCCCTCTCTCAGGCCTTTCCTGAGCCATTCCTTCCCAAATCCAGGGCTCACACCTTGCACAGACTGAAGCTGCTACGTGTGGGTCCCTGTGTCTCCTTCTGCACCTTCTGCAGTTCACCTCTGTCCTTCTGGGGTGAGCAAACCCAAACTGTGTGCATAGTGAAAATATGGATGGGCTGTGCATTTACTCTGTGTCAGCCCAGTAAGATATGACACAGCTGCTAAGAGCACTTGGAGGTCCTCTAACTCTTTATCCTGCTTCTTGAGTACCAAACTATTTTTCCTCCAAGTGTATGTTTATAAAGATTTTCAGATCTTAACATGAACAAGAATCCCCTGGAGCTGAGGCTGGCATCATGCCGAGCTATATATCACTGTAAAAGACAAATTCCAGATCCTGGGATATTCAGAACAGACCAGAAGAAAAGGGAAAGAAACTCGAGAGGAATTTAAAAAGAAGTAGGTGGGAGGGATGTTTAATGTAATGTTAAAGCAGCACCAGGTTATTCAAGCAGATGCCAGGTGACTAAATGAAAGGCTGGTTGTTTTCTTCTGCAATTTGTGCCCTTTCCTTTCACAGATCTCCCTTCTGGGGATAGGAACAATAACATCAGCTCTGGAGCACCATGTTTATCTGCTCACTCTCACGGAACTACACCCACACGGGTGATCTGGAGTCTGTTTGGGCCCCCAGAGACATGCAAGGTGTAAACATGCATCTGGAAATAAACCATCCATGGGTTTTTCAAAGCCACTGTGCTTCACTTGAAATCACGAACAAGATACAGACAGAGGGGGGAAAAAGCCTCTAAAATATTTCTGTGTGCCAGGTACAGGCAGGTGAATGGCATAATTTACCCCTTCAGCTGCTCCTCGTGAGGCTGGGCCTGGCACCATTCCTGCCCTGACCATTCCTGCTGGGCTGGATTGCCAGGGGAAGGGCACAGCTGGGTCTGGAATCCCACAGCCCTGGAACAGCTTCTCCAGCCTGGTGAAACTGGGAGAGGTGGTGACTGCATCACCTGGGCTTCTCCTGCCTGCTGCACTGCCCTGGGACACTGCCCTGCACATTCACCTGTCAGGAAGTTGGGGAGTGACTCTCCTGGGTTGTGCAGGAGCCTCCTCACAGGATGGATGTCAGCAGGATAGAATACAAAGATGGATCTCCTCGAGCAGGCTTCCCACTCAGCAAATGTGGCTTAAGGGTTTCCTGAGCAGGGCTGTGCTGAGAGTGTCCCTATCCTCATCTGACCTTGGCAATCTCCTGCAGAGATCTGAGCACTTCCACGTCCTGTTTCGATGAGGGACAACAGAATGTCACTGGATTCAAGCACAGCTTTCTCCATGGAGAGGCTGAACTGCAGCAACTCCCCTTGCTTCTCCAGGCAGGAGGCACAGAGAGCTACCCAACACAAAATAAAGAGGGAAATAGCTCCATCCAATGCCCTTGTTCTTTGGAGTCACATGAAGCAAAGGGCTGAATCATAGACACGGGGAATGAAGGACTCTCATTATTATTACATGCCATTAAAAATTCCAGTGCAAAACTCATCTGTGTAATTAGGTCAGTATCAATTACCCTGATAGAATGATTCAGGTATCTCCAGCATTAAACACCAGCTACATACAACAAACATCCTCAAGGAGGGAAAATCCAGAATGGACTAACTGGGAACAAGCAAAAATAAATCTAGGAAAGATGTGGGCTCTTAACCACCCACACGGAGCAGGAGGTCCACGTTCTCTCCTAAAACACACTCAGAGTATGGAAAAAGCACAGGCAAGCAGGAAAGGACCCTCACATGTGCTGGAAGTGCCTGGAAGTGGAATAAGGACTAGGCATCCTCTGAGATTCAGTGCATTGGGTCTGTGCCAGTCCCTCCTCCCAAGACACAGGCAGATATTTCACTTCACTTTCCAGCAGGCAGCTGCAGCTCCATCACACAGGATGGCTCAGGCCACACAGAGGAGAGCTGGGAAATGTAACAAATTATGGCATAAGCAAATGCTATTTCAGTGTAGCAAATTGAAGGATGTCTGTTCCAAACTTAGATCAAACGTGAATACTCTTGAAAAGTTTTGAGATGCTTCAAGTAGAGGTCCAAAGACAACCCCTCCATAATGCCCCTACTGTGGCATTCACTTTCTGGCAGCTCTGAACCCAATTTTTTCATATTTAATATTGTTCCATTTATAGTTAAAATGGATCGTCTTGCTGTCCAGTGGGGAAGAAAGCACAGGAATTAAAAATGAGAAAGCTGGAGAAGAATAAATGGATAATCAGCATTGAATAAGAACTGCTGACATGTATCACATGAAGATACCCTTCATGGAGGAAATAAAAACCCTGTTCAATGCATATATAACCACTGACTATAAATCTCCAGTTTTTGCTGTCATACTTTTTTACTAAAAGACCACCAGGGCATCAGGTTTAAGTTGTATCACTGATGGCTGTACCAGTAACACCCCCTGGGATGGACCAAAAATCTACTGAAAGTATTCCCAGTGTTCACTCAAACTGTATCCAGGGAGGAGGCAGCTGACTGACATTCTCATTCTTGGAGCACTGGAAGCTCATGTTCATACTGCACAGGGTTTTTTCTAGAGCTCTTTGCCAGTGAAGGTAAAAAAAAACCCAAAAAAGACAAATTTCTGGCAGACAATGCTGCTTTTCACCAACCACTGTGGTCTAGAGCAGCTTCTAATGATTAAAGGCTCTCATGAGCTACCAGGAGTGTTTTGTTCTTCCTCTGAGGGGCCGATGGAGCCCTGGGTAGGTCCAGCTCTTCCTTGAGCACACATTAGAACAATCCAGGTTGTATTTTCATGGAGAAGAGATGACAGCTCTAAGAACAAATTCCCAGACCAGCTCCAACAAGGAGCCTCTCTGAAAAGTGAAAGGCACAAACAAAGCTCACCTCTCTTGAAAGCCATCCATTTTCCAAGTATCACAAAGCATGGCTCATGTTTCAGCTTTCTTCACAGGGGTGATGCTCCTCATTATCTGCTGCTAAGCATCATCACTGCTGGCACTGTACCAAAATCATGCAGGACAGGCCTAAGGAAAGCAATTCACTTGGCCTCTGTGGCATTTATGTTCTCATAAACAAAGTGGTCAACAAGTAACAAGATGATGAAACTTTTAGGTGCTTGGGCAGCAGCCAAAAGCTGCTACATCTGAAGCAGAAGTCTGTTTCCTAACATATGAGAAAGATTGAAAGGAAAGGAAAATGAGACAATTTCCTTTAGATTTTTAACTTTAAAAAATTTCTCCCACTTCCCACTGTGACTAAATAAGATATCCACCAAAGTGAGGGTTCATTTTTTTAGTTAATCTCAGGATAGTATTTCCTACCCTGGCAAGATTTTGTAACATCTGTAGTGGGGATTTCTTCCCACCCACTGCTCTCCCCCCATCATTTGTTTCTCAAAAAGAATTTGTATGTGTTTGAATATGGGACGATAGGAAATGCAAACAGTTATGCAAATTTTGGAAGAGAAGAAAAGCACAAGGAGTCTCTAGGGACATAAACATGCTTCTGCTTTCTTCAATATTGCTGAAGAATAATTCAAATCTCAGTTTGAATTAAAGTTTTGCTTTAATAGGAGGCTCACAGGTGAGCTTTCAGGTCTGATCTGCCAAAGACAGGTGAGAGCCTCCCCACCTGGCCAAGCAGTTCTGTAGACTGAACCTAAATACACAACTATTTCCAGCTCTACCACAATCTAATGTTACAGGATTCCAGGAAAGCAAGAGCACAAAATATTAAGAACCAGAATGATCCTACAGGTAAGAAGACAGAGAAGTGGCTTGAAGGATGATGTTTTCTGAAGTCACAACTCAAATTTATTGTGCAAATGAAAGGTCTGTGTTCTTAAATCTTGTGACTTCCTTTCAGCAGGGCTTTCAAATGCTCAGCACACACAGGCATCCTGGCTGATCTGCCAGCACAGTGGGGATGTAATGTCCCCAGAAAAAGGGAAAATTTGGGCTGTCATGAGACATTGACTTTTCTGGAAGAGGGGGAGTATCAGTGATAGGAGTAGTGAGGAAAAAAACATGACACATTTGAGACAAGTGAGGAAAAACAAATGAATCATCTTTGCAGAATTCAGCCAAAATTTACCCAGAGGGATGGAGGAAGAGGGGAAAAGGACACAAAAATACAGCAACAGCAAATCCTAAACTGCATCTCTGGTCTTAGAAATATAACAGGAGATGTCTGGGGATTATTTCTAATCCCTGTAGAAACTCTCTCCAAATCTGTCCAGAGCAGTTTTGTTTAAAGAAATTGCAATGGCAGGGGCAGTAGAAAAGCCACCTCCAAAATCAGAAAGTTCTCAGCTTGTTTGGCAGCTCAGCATTTTCCCTCCATTTGCTCCCCTGTTTGAAACAGTTTGAAATCAGGCTCTGATAGAAGTGATTTTGTAAATTTTTTGTAACTTTCTCAGCAAACCTTGATGTTTACTGGAGAGGCAAGCACAGTGTCCATCAAGAGGCGAGAGAGATGAGGGGACAGAGGGAACAAAAACATATGACAAGGCAGGAAAGATGGATTCATTTAGATGGAGAGCTTGGCAGGAAAGACTGCAAATGACACAGGTTGAACACACAGAGGTAAATCAAGGAGCTTAGAAATTAGGAGGCTGATTTGAATTGTCTCCATATAAAATTTGAAATTGTCAAATTTATCTTGATTTATCTGACAGGAAACTCACTGTGCACTCATCTGAAGCACATAGCTCATGTCTGAAGTCTTTAGGCTTGAAGGCAACTTAAAAAAAAAAAAATATATATATAACTGCAATAACATGAAAATACAGAAAACTGAGCAAAAATTGAGGTCACAGGTTCCATACCTACACAGACATTAACAGAGCCTGAGATGATTACTGACCAACTTAAGCCCAGCTCACCTGGTTGAGCCAGGTGTTATTAGACAGGGAACAAATGTTTTCATTGACAAATGGAAATGGACTCTTTATCTTTTGAAAAGGCTGGCCTGCAAAGCCCACAAGGTGCTGCTCAGCCACCCCTCAGCAGAATCCAGCCAGAGCTGTTTAAACACTACTTAGGGCAGGCTGAGCCAATACAAATATAAATTGTGATTAGCAATCAAATACCTGGTCTGAGCACAACAGAAAAACTGACCTGCTCAGTATTTCATCACTCCTGACATTTTGAAAATTTGCTTCCAGAACTGCAGTTTACTTTAATTCTCACTCCCACTCCTGGTCTCACCTTCATCCAGCAAGGAGGGGGGCAACAGCTTTAAAAAGTTAGAGGAAGAGAAAGGAGAGAATTTGAAGAGTGTTTTGTGCTGGGGCTGACTGACAGCCCTTGCTCCATTCAGAAGCACCTCCATGCTTTCTGTCGATGAAAGGGATCCATTAAGCAAAGGGATCCTCTCCCTGCCCCATTTGCTTGCTAAGTTGGTTTCATGACTATTCTGAGGAGGAAATAGTTCAGCGCAGACATGAACTCATTTGGATTGGTGCCCTCAAGCAAACGCAACTGGAGTGGAAATCTTACACATATGAGGTGCAGCAAGGCAGAAGGGAAAGGAGGCCGAATTTCAGGGGGTGAATGCTGACTGTGGGCTAGATGAGAGCAGCAGCACCAGATAAGGGCTGGATTGCTCACTGCTGCATCACAAAGCCCCACATTCAGCATTACCTGCAAGAGGAGCCTTGCTGACTTGCATACCCAATGCAAACCTTCCAGTGAATTCTCATGGGCCTCTTTCTTGTACTTTCCAGCCAAAACCCTTTTGGAAGTTTGGCTTTCTGTGCTCCCAACATTGAAAAGAAAAGGACTGCCAGGAATTCTCTTATCACCAGCTCTGTCAAGTGCTACATTTCACTCAAGCCTGCATAACAAAACTGGTAGGGGAGGAAGGGATCCAAGTGTAAAATGCAGTCAGGCCAAGGAACCAGCTGGCAGAAAACAGGGACTCCATCCTCTGGAAGATAAACCTTATAATTTGTGCATTAATTATAGCTCATTTACCTTCCTTATCCTGTGTTTTCTCCTCCCAACTGGATTTTGAAGCAAAGGCCTGAGCCTTTATACAAACAAGCTAATGGATTCTAATGGCTCACCCTGATGCAGCATTATTTAATCATAGCAGCACTTCATTTTCCCTGCTGCATTCAGGGAAGAACAAAGACTCCATCCACATTCAGCTGTCTCAACCAAACACATCTTATTTCAGTTTCCAAATTCCATTCTTTCTATTGTAGTAAAATTTTCTCATGCCTTCATCTTAGTAGACACCTTCCCTTTAATTAAAAAATACAACTGAAATTTAAGTATTTAACAGCATTTAAGAAAGATACAGTAGAACACAGCAGTTACAGGTTGTTGCACATAAAGACTTTTCACCTTCTGTGTCCCAGCTGTGTCCAGATCCCATTCCCATCGTGCTTTTGGATGCATTCTGTTCCTTTATCTCTGTTATTTATTCCCCTTACTCTTCACTCACTCCACACACTCCCAATTATTTGCCAAGACAACTCTTTCTCCGTGGGAGTGGAGCAGGCACAGCCACCAGTGCTCCCCCACACTTGGAGTAAACAAAAGTGGTCTGTCAGATTTCTCCCCCAGCACCACCTGCTCAGCCTTGTCCTCTGCCCTTTCTCCTGTCCCTTCTGAGGGTGGGGAAATTTGGGAAATGCTTTCTCACAGCATTTCTCCTCCCCAGGTGCCACTCAGCCTGTTTTTCCTTATTATCAGGCATGTCCCACGCAAGAGACCTGGTTTTTACCTCATGGTTGCCAGGAAAGGTATAAATTAAATAATTAATGCTGGCACTCCACCAATCACACCTGTTTCACTTAACATCCCATGTGCACTCCACCCTATCTTACTCACACGATTTAATTCCTGGGCTCTTTCCCTATCCCTCTTTCTGCTGCAATCCTCCTGTTTGTGTTTGATCCTCCCACAGACCTCAGCAGTTTTATTCAGTGCTCACTTGTCTCTGCCACTTTCCCCTCCACTCTCCCCTAGCACTCTCCTCTTCATCTCTGCCTCACCTTTTCTCTCTCCCCCTTCCTCCTTCCCCCACACCAAGACTTAACACTACCCTTGCATCTCTCACCATCAGCATAACTTATTTTCTCTCACTTGGCCCAAATCATGAATATTTAAAGAAACAGGGTAGGAAGTCATTCATGTAAAACCTGCAGCTCTTTCAGAAAGGTGTCACTTCCCATGAGGAATGACAAAGCACAAGGGTCAAACCTCAAGCACAACACCAGAGCACAGCCTGTCGTTTATCCATGCTGGGGTCAACATGAGCATCTACAGAACAAAGAGGTGGAAGACCAGAACACCTCACCCCTCTCCCTGGACAAATAAAGCACCCCATTTTTTCCAGGTAAACAAAGGAAAAAGAAAGCAGGTGAAAAAGCAAAAAAGAGCTGTTCCTGCCAAGTTGTTTCAATCAAAAATTTAAGTGCCAGCTATTCAATCCACTCCTTGACTCCTTTCAATTGCACCAGCAATGGTATTGTACAGGCAATTATTTCTGTACTTACTGTTTGTCCCAAGGCACTTAATGTCACCCTTGCTTTCACCAGAGTTGTCCACCTATTCCAGCACCTAATAAATATTGGTACAGCTGTGACATTTTCTTGATAGTCTGCTACAACAAGCTTAGAGAAATCAGTCAAATGAAACCTTCTGTTTCTGAACTCTTGAAATGTAGAGTGCAACTCCTCTACAAGTCAACATGAAGCATTACCAGAAATATTTAAATCACATTTTATTTTTCAAGTTCAAAAATAACAATTAGCTTTATTTACCACGTTACACATCTCAGATTTAAAATATCATGCTCTATTTAAATATCCGAGTGACAACACTATACAAATAAAATGTTACACAAAATATATTTAAGAAAATGTTTTGGTCTTCAATCTGAACAATAAATAGACAGGCACTTCTACATATACAAAGAAAGCGACCACTATTTAGAGTAATTCTCCTAAGCAAGATGTGGAAATAGAGAAGATCTGAGTTTCGAGGACACATGGAACTCTACATGAGGCTTCATGCAAACTTCAGTTTGGTTTGGAGTTCGAAACCCTTGGGATGTGCACAATTCTGGATTCACCGTCGCTTTACAGGAGACCCGAGCCACGCTCTCGAGAAGCAATGTGCAATTTCAGTCATTTCCAGCAAATCAAGCTACCTGATCACATTTAGTGCCCAAACAGAAAACAAGGATTGACCAGAGTAGCTTTCCACACAGATAACATGAGCAACAAGTCAGCTTCAGTATGTAGGCTTGAGGCAGGGCAGCCCTACCTGCCCAGCCCTGAAAAAGCCTCATCTTTTTCCTTACACATTTAGCTCTTGGGGGCATTTCAAGCAGAATTATGGGGTTTTTGTAAAAAAAAAAGCTTCATCTAATAAAAGGGTAAATCCTTCAGACACACATACACTTTGCACAAAGGATCATAAGCGAAGGAAAAAAAATACTGTTCCAGGGTGCAAAAGAACTGAAAGCTGTAAATAAAATTTAAAAAAACCAAAATTTGAAGTCTTGTAACCGTCACACATCTAAAAGTAAAACTGCATTCCCCCAATTTGAGTATTTTCAATTTACAGTGGTTTTCACACACAAACACCACTCAAGGGAAAATTATTTTCCACCATCACAATTGATGAAAGATGCATTGTGGTAGGCAATCCCTGTTTCCAGTACAGCTAACCAGTCACTGACAGCTAGTTATAGCCTCCAAGTCTTTTTTAAAATTAAGACCAATATTGAAACATAACGACCACCAGGCCCACCAGTGGAAAAGTCAGGACCAAGTCTTCAAGGCATCCCTTCAAATTTTAGTATTACTCTCATTTCAGAAGTACAGGGAAAAGTTTACAGCAAAAATTCAACTATTAAACAGAGCTTCAGTGATCCAAACTTGCCAAGTTTTTCGGACTTAAGACACTTATGCACATTAACAACGTAAATGTGGGTCTTGCAAGCGTGTCCAAATCTTAATCATTTCTTGAGGTTTTCTACTATGCACTAACATTAAGTTTGTGTAGGAACAGATGTTATTTCTGTATTTCTCTTCGATATCAAATGTTTTGAAGCCTTTGTGTTTCTCCGGAGCAAGCCCAAGCTTCTGAAGGCACATTCCAGTATAAACATCATCGATGGGGTAGAGGAGTACCTGCTCAGATGCATTATTCAGTCTCAGTGCCAGATCCCCAGAGTACAGGAAGCCGCCGCCTCCTGCGTACGGCGGGTACGAACCTTCATAAACGCTCTCTGGGATGTAGTACTTCAACTTTTTCTCTCTGTGAGGTCCAGCATCTTTGATCACATCACCTATAAATAAGTCTTTGGCTTTTTCCTTTGTTAAGCTCTTCAAGTAATCCAGGATCTGATTGGTATTCACAAAAACATCATCATCACCCTTAAAAATAAACTGGACATTTGCGCAGCTACTGCTGACCCACTTCAGAAACAGCACCTCTTTCAGAGTCAGATTGAAGAAAGTGTCTCTGTAGTTCCAGAGGAGAATGTCATGGTGGGTGTCACTCTCAAATTTAATCATGTGTGAAAGGTCAGGAAAATGATCCTCTGGTGGGGTCTGCCCTAGTAAGAAGACCCTTCTGACTATCACATCCCCTGATTCTATTTCCTTGCCCCAGGATTCCCTAATTGCTTGTCTTCTATCAAAATGGGGTATAAGTGACTTAATAGCCAGCAGCAGGAAAGGTTTCTGTTCACACTTGTTTGGCTGATCCATTAGCAATGAGTAATTTCTACACCTCAGATAGAGGAGGAAGTCTTTGAATCTGTCTGGCAAGTTTGCAAAGTCACTAACCTCTGAGTGCACCAAGGGGTCAGGGTCGCAGGAATTGAGGACACTCAGGTTAGAAACCAAGTTCTCTTCCACAGTCATATTGGAAAGCAAGGACAGAATAGGGTTGTAGAGCAGCTCAAGCTTCTGTTGCTGTTTGTTCCAATAAGCTTTGTGAGGAGTGTATTTCCTCCAGAATTTGCTGCGTGGTATAACAACACGGCCTTTTGCATTCTTGTCTTGGCTGCCGCTCCTCGAGACTTCCACAATCACATAAATACAAATGTTTACCATCATCAGAATTCCCAGCAGCTTTAATCTTCTGCGTCCAACACTCATTTCTCATATCTAGAAATAAATGCAAAAAAAGATTTTTAGCTTTCTTCACAGCAAGTTCTTGATCTCATTAAAAATGCAAACTATTTCCAAATGCAAGTTAGTAGCCTAAAAACCAAGGTTACCTACACCCCCGAAGAAGCAAAGGCTGATCTGTCTCTAATACACACACATATGGTTTGGGGTTTCATCACCAAGCTGGTACAAATGTGAAGTTTCCATTTGCAGCTTAGGAAAGTTACACAGCTTTTCATGGTGAGTCTAAATTAGCCAGCAGTTTCTGCTTCTCATTTAGATCCCCTTTAAACATTTGACTGTATAATAATTAGAATCTGAGCCCTCAGCTTGGCAGACTGAGAAACTTTTTTTTTTTTTTGCTAGTAAGGTGAGCTGAAGGGTATAGAATAAATTGCTATATGATAAGGTCAGTTATTTTTAAATTAGGTTTCAAGCTTTTATACTTGCACTCTCACACCTTCCAACTACCTAAGGGGCAGAGCAAAGTTTTAAAGCACACAATCAGTTTCTGACAATTTCATTTGGCTGCTCCTTGGAAGAAAGGCTGACAAAACTTGCCAGCTGCATTGCTGATATTCAGACAGAAGAGAACAAGAACTTGGAATATTTTTCCCCTTCCAACTGGAAAAAAGGAATTCAAACAGTAAATGAAAGCAGAAGTGTAATTATTACTAGAAAGGAAAAAAACCTGAAAAGAAATAAAAAAGGTGAGGTCTCCCATATATGCAAGACTTGGAACAGTATGTGTACATCTGTCATATGAAAAGTTCCGTGATCCACTTTCAGTTTATACTGGGGAAGAAAATGGATCAATCCCTCTTTCTTCCACAGCTGACAGAATGCAGGTACAAGGCACACAGTACAAGGAGCGCCAGTCTGTTCCTCTAGAGCAGTGCCTACCAAATTGTTTACTAGCCCTGGGGTACAGCAGTGTACAAGCTCCACAAATAATTCAGAATGAGTAAGAAGGTTACAAAGACTATGCTGAAGTCACATACAGAAACCACTGCCAAAGACACTTTCATGTGCCAGGAATATAAATGATTATTGGAAGATCAGAAAAACCTAATGCAATAAAGAATTTGCACTGACTGCTGGAAGCCCAGCTGCGAGCAGTGCCTCAGGCCCTGAGGTCACAGAGCAGCAGCAGACAGGGAGGCAGACTGAGAAGTACACCTTGTACTTGCTGCTGTTTTCCTTTTTCCAGCCATCCCCAGACACCTGAACTACACTGACCCTTGGTCTCCTGTGGTTTCATCAGTCTAACTTTGTTTTACTCCTCAACAAGTTAAACACTAAACTTATAAAAATTTAGGAAGAAAGCAGCAAGTAAGTAATCAGTAATCTTTTTTTCTCTAATTTACCCATAACCATTATTAAATCCAAAAGGGGGTGTGTGGGTGTTTTTCTGGAACTGAAATCCAAATCCAAATCCTAGAAAACACAGTCTCTCAGAAAAACGCCTGTGCTTCCTCAAGTACCATCTATATATTTATCTGTGTATAGGCTCAGGCCAGATCTACTTTATTTCATATTCTACTCTCAGTCAGCTATGAAGTTTCTGTTCTAATTTTAAAGTAGTTTTCCTCTATACCTCAAAGACAAAACCATACTCGTGGTCAGTGCCATCATTTAAGATAAACAGCTGAACTGTTCACAAAGCACTGGGTTTGGTCACATAGACTTCAAAGAAACTTTATCCTCCTCTTTAGCTGCCACTAAAACCAGATAAATAAACTGGTTTTCTAAATTTATCTTTCACAAGACACAAAAATACTGGAGAAGGAGCTGTTTTGTGCTGTTCCACAGAGCTCAGCATGAACATCAGGGCTTCTCTGCCCTGTCCTCAACAGCATTTCCCACTAAGCAACAAATGAGGGGGTACCTGACCTATGATCCTGGGACCCCAGAGACAGCAGGGTGACTGCTTCCTCCTAGGAACAGCCAACAAACAAGAGCTCAGTCAAAGCTTGATTCTCCAGGACATGCAGCACCACACAGCTCAGCTGTCACAGCCACCAGCTTACCAAGATGAGAGTATTCAACACCTCTAAGGCATCTGGATACTTGACCTGAGAGTCTTCTGACACAATGAAACACCATTTGCAAAGAATTTATTTGAAAATCCTTCAGTCGACTATGACTGCAATCCCCTACAGCAAATGAGACAGGGATCCTGGGCAGAAAAATCTCCATTTACTGTTGGGCTTGGTGGAGCTTTTCAGTAGAAAAGGTACAAGTCTGGTGAGGTGACAGTGGCTCCATCTCACACAGCACAGTACATGGTGACAGTGGTTCCATCTCACAAAGCACAGTAAATGTATCACCACCACAAGCAAATACTCACACCCTCTACCCTGTTCCAGCCTGTGGATCCACAAGCAGCTGAACCAATCTAATCATCTGATGTAAAAGCCCAAGGTAAAACACCCAACTTTTCCACCTCCTCGGAGTCTGACAGAAGCCATGGCCTTTCACTGTAAATACCTTTCTGAGGGCAGGAGTTAGGCTGTATTTTCTAAGTGGGCTGAGTACCACATCTACATTATCTGCCTGCCAAACCCAAGCATTACAAGCCCATTTACTTACTGGGGCTGACAAAAGATTAGATAATCCCTATGTCCTGCAGGTATCACACCTACCACCCTACTGGTCCAGGACTAAACCAGCAGGAATCTGGCAAAGCCAAGCTGCAATTCAGGTATCCATCAGACATCACCACCCTTCTCTCTTTGCAGAGACTGTAACTGGGCAGACTTGGATGTTCCCATATAACTTCAATTTAGGGCCTGATATCCCCTGCAGCAGCTGCACCTGCAGCACCACTTCTGACAGTGCCAGCAACAGCACGTGAGGTAGTGACACTGCTGCTTCTGAAATGAACTGGTTTAGCTACTTAACACACCACAAGCCATATGGAGTCCTTCTAAACCTCCTGTGAGATGAATCAGTTGTCTAAGAGCTCAGCTCTGTTCAGTGAGTCAAGAGATTTCTGGACTGAGCAAGAGCAGTTTTGGAGTGAGATGATGTTGAGAGCCCCGGGCTGTAACGAGCCCGTGCTATTTCCAGCTGTAAAGAACTTGAACGCTGTTTATTTTCTAACTGCACACCATCAAAGCTCTTTTCCCCCTCAGAATTACACAGATTCCCTTTCATAGGACAGCAGTTAAGAAAACCTTAAGAACAGGAGAATGTTGAACAGATATCCGTGTTGCCCTTCTGCAGAATCAGAAGGTTACCACTGGAAACAGTCAATGTTTTCTGCGTTCTCAAACCAAGAGCCTGAAACAATGTTCCAGCTGCAGCAAAGTAACCACAATAGCAACACGCACTCAGAGCACGAGCAACTGCACTGAAATTCAGAGCAGCTGATGTTTGCCTTAACATTACTTTTAATTATTTGCATATACCTGCTTTGAGACATCTTTAAGCATATTTAGCTTTGGGAGAAATTCTAATCTTCCAGTATTTTAATACCAAAGGACACCAGTGAAACTCGGGCATGGAATTTAAAGATCCAAGTAAATATAGCAAGATTAGGGAAGGATATGCATATACTTTCCTAAAACACAGCCCAAGGCATAAAGAACTAAAAGGAGTTTGAATAAAGGCCAAAGTAACTTCACGTTCTGTCTCCCACTAGTTATCTTCAGCACATTCTTGTTTAAAAACCCCTCAGAAGCAACACCAAAAAAACCAACACCCCCACATACACATGCAAGAGAACCAATGGTAGTGAGGCATTTCTCTAGTAGTGCTCCTCTGGTTTTCTGTAATAAGGTTTTAGAGGGCCAGACTTGCATTTGAGCAATGTTTACTTATGTAATTGAACCTAGTCTGACTTTGTCCAATCATTTTTTTGAATCGCTCTCTATTTTCAACTTCTGTGAATTATCCTGGTTCCTCAACTTTTCCCCACACCAAGAACTTGTAATGACTCACTATTCTATTACCACACAAGTGAGGAACTCTCAGAAAGCACTAATTATTAATTTTAAATGTATGACATTATTTTCTCTATATACATTTGCCATACAAGCTACACAATGAACTTTCATCAGTTAGCCCTTCCCCTCCTAGCTGGTCATTTTTGATACGACAGTAACAGCAACAAAAAGAAATAATTTAGTACTTTAATTTAGCTCTTTAAAAATTAAGTGGAGATTTTTTATTTTTTTTTGGAGTTATAGATCAGTGGATTTTGGTACGAGGTGTAAGCCATTCTGCACAAAGACTGTGAAGTCATGGAGTACCCCACACAAGGGACGGCTCTCAAGGCAAGACTGCACTTGCAGGCTCTGAGCTCACCCAAGTCACAGCCACAACGGAGCAGAGGGAACATGTTCCAGCAGGGCTCCTCTCCAGCCCCAGCCACGAGTGACCACATTCCTGCACCGGCTCCCCGAGCCAGTCAGCCTTCCTTAGGTGAGAGCACCATCCCACCAGCCTGCCAGGTGCTGGCTGAGGGCAGCTGCTGCAGGAGCAGGGCACACAGCCCTGCAGCCATCTGTGGCTCTGGGAGCACTGCCCTGACATCTCTCACACTGCCACCACCTGCACCAGCAGGGTTTTGTTGTCCCAGTCTTGCTTCTCTAAGCGATCAGATAACTCACATTGCTCAGAGCAGTCACATTCCAGTGAAACTCCAGCAGTTAACTCGCCAAAAGCTGCTACAAACCGGTGGGGAAATCCCAGCTGTATTCAAGTTTGTGAAAGCTTCATAAGAACCCCAAACTCCCTCTCTCTAATACCTACTTGATTTGTGCCCCACACTACTGATGTCAGCTTTCAACTGTGCTGTTAAAAGACTAAAGAGTTCTTTCATTTACTGCTGAATGCTACGTTCTGAGGAAAGAATTCCAGAACCTTCACAGTAAGTTTTACTGTTTCCTGACACCATCTGGACTAATTTCAGGTCTTCCCCTACCCCTAGTTCCTTCAGCAGAAAAGAGAAGCTACCAGAACATTGCCTTTTAAGGTGTGCTATTTAAAATAACATCTATGAAACAGAAGCTTTGTTGGCTTTATATTGGTGCTTAGAAATACTGCAACAACACCCACAGAGTCTGCAGGGTCATCTTTGCATCAAGTTATCTTTACAAAGTCATTCAACAGTAAAAACTTACTTTTAACTTCTTTAAAATCACCCTCCATGAAATTCCTGCTTGACAGAACACTTAGAGAAGGAAGAGATACCATTGGCTCACCACTGTCTCTAACTGAACTCTTCCAACCCCAAACCAAACTGCTGAAATCCCCAAACCATCAACCAATATAATCTATTTTTTCAGTCATTTTTAAATAAGTAAGCTACCAGTAAATCATCGGATTATCCCAACCCTGCCTGTATTTTAAGTTATTTGCAGGTATGCCTCACAAAAGCTCGGAGTTTGATTGAGAAAATATTTAAATATGATGCACCTGCTGAATTCACTGCAAGTTAGATCTAAATATTTCCTTTTAACCTGTTAAAATCAAATCCTTGGATTGGCTTAAAGAATGTTCAGTTGCATATTTGAATACTTGTGTTTCTATAAATGATCAAGGCATATGCAAAAAAAGGCCTTATGAAAAATATTCTGTAAACTTAATCCTGGGTTTAATGGATATTCCAGTTTTCTACTGGTACAGACTACTTGAGTTTGGTCATGGTTTTCCACAGGGATGAACAAGCAATGTAGCTGCACATGTACACCACACCTCCATAAGTCAATTTAAACAATGGCAGTGTCTCAATAAATTAGTGCATCATGCTAACATCACCATTCTGCACTGGCATGCCTGCAGCCACATTAGACAGCTATGAAGGTGTTCCTAACTGCTCATAAAAAAAACCCAAACCCTAACTAACAAAAGACTTGCGATGAAAAAGGTTTGGTTTCTTTGTTTAACAGTAAAAATAGTTTGGGTTGTTGGTCTTGAGTTGTTTTTTTTTCCAGTAATTCAGATTTCACACTGACAACCAAGTAACATCTCAACTCATTATAAAAATGAATATTAAAGTTTAATATGCCAGTAGTTGAGGGCCTGTGGTAGCAGATATGACTTGTTTTCCCAATTGGTTAATGCAGAAAATTCCTGTGTCATTCTAAGGTCAGTTCAAGCTTGAGAATGACGACATTGTAAATTTGTTATGAACAACCCAGAGCTGCCAGCTTCTGCTTTAAGAAGAATTTTAGTTTTCACTTGACAGGCATCAGCTTGAACGAACAGTAAATTATAAAGAATCAAGAGAAGGGGTTTAACCAAGTGTCAGCAGAGAAATATTTCTTGGAACAAAATTAATTGTCATTCATCACATCAATTAGAAGTTGGGGAGCACAGTTCCATAGCAGTTTAAAACAGTTTCAGTCATAGCTGACTCATTCCTGTAATTTATTCCTTCCCCTGCATACATAAGCTGCATAGTCCCATTTACCTTTGCACTGATTTGATTGTGGTGAATCATTTCAGCTAGCTGGAGGACGATAAAGAGCTGACAACAAAGCAGCAATTAGGGTTCAGCCAGCTCCCATCACCCGCTGATGTGCTGCACAAACACCAGGAATGGGGCAGGAGAACGGGGAAGGCTGGCACAGGCCAGGCCACAGCAGAGCCCAGCTGTCACCAGCCTCAGCTTTCATGTACAGCACACTGCTGCTGCTTCCCACCTTCATCCAGCCATATTCCCACTGTCACCAGCCTCAGCTTTCATGGACCAGGACACTGCTGCTGCTTCCCACCTTCATCCAGCCATATTCCCACCTGCCTCAGCTTTCATGGACCAGCACACTGCTGCTGCTTCCCAACTTCATCCAGCCATATTCCCATTGTCACCAGCCTCAGCTTTCATGGACCAGCACACTGCTGCTGCTTCCCACCTTCATCCAGAGCTCCCTCGGGCAGGGCCCGACACAACCAGCACTGCTGCCCCAGAGCACAGAGAGCCTGGTTCACCCATTCCACTACAGAGTGCTCCCCGGGCCCAAATTTCTCTGGAACCTTCTGTACCCAGGTCAGGGGCAGTGACTGGCCCAGCGTGACCCACCCACACCTGCTGTTTGCCATGGGGTTCCTTTCAGCTGCACCTTATCAGCCCATAATTACTAGAAAGCCAAGGAAGTGGATAAGGAAGCACCTTCCTGGCAGACACCCCGTGCTTGGATCAGTGCTAGTTCTGGTGAGAAAGAATGGATATAACACAGTGCAAACCTGACTGATGCTTTCAGCAGGCATTAATGAGAGAAGTCTGCAGGACAGACAACTCTTTTATTTCTTACTTTTGTGCTGTATTTGAAATACAACTAATGATTTAGGAAAACCTACACAAAATGCAGATAACCATAATTTCCACAAACGAGACAACTCATCTGCTCCTGATCTCTTCCAGTTTTATCTTAAAACCAGTAATTAATCCTGCCTTAACCATATTCCAACCACCTTTATGTCTGCACAGAGAGCAATCATTATTTAGTCAACTAACAAAACTATCCTTCAAGCACCATACCTCAGGCCATCAAAATCCTACCTCTGCTCTGTCTCCTGCCCACCGTAGACACAAAATACGCTACTAAAAACTGTTTCAAAAACAGGAACAGTGTAACTTGGAACAGCTGATGAAGTCAACCCCTACCCCTGGTTGCCACCGTCCCTTTGGGTTAAAAATAAATGCTGGGTTTCCATTTGACTTCCCCAAACTGCTGCCTTTGTGTGATGGGATACACAACTGGGAGGGTAAAATTCCCAGCCATATTCCCTGCCAGTGCTATGTGGTTACTCAGAAGTAAATCCAAACCAAATTCATACTGAAAATATTCATCTCAGAATTTTGGGATCTGCCTCTGAACCTACAGTACTGTGTGGAGCTAAACACGCATTGAAGAATGCAAAACCTACTATTTTAAAATGCAAATACGTGAAAAATACTTTTGCCTTCAAGTGGGTTTGGTTTCAGGTGTAATTAACATTTACAGGAAAAGTTCTTCATCTTTCTGAATAATTCATTTAAAGTTCAGAAAAATCAGTGGAGTTGTAATCAGAGAAGTTCATTGTCTTCCTTCAAAGCTGTAACACCTAAGATACAGATCTTGTTCCAGCCTACCAAGTTTATGGAAAAGGGAACAATTTCTCTGGCAGCTTTAGGCAGCTAAAGATGCTCATAAGTATCAGGAGGATTTTGTAAAGGATCTTTAAGCCGGCTAGGCAGCTAACTCCGGTTTTGTTAACAGCAGATAAGCATCTAACCCGATTAGAAACTTCTACATCCGAGTAGCACCTTCTGTACCTGGTACCTGCACACCAAAGTGAGTATCCACAAAGCTTGAGAGTGGTTTGAGAATCAACTTAGGGCTGCTCTGCACGGGTTTGAATTGTTTTTATTCAAAAGCAGATCAACAGTAAGTTTGCAACAACAATTTCCATCCCAAAGACAGCTTCCCATTAGCAGTGTCTAACTTTCAAATACCAGACTGAAAAATATAATTGCTCAAGTGAGATAAACCAGCACTATATTCAGGATTCAGTCGGGCATTCAGCAGCAGCTCTCCTTAAACTCAGTTAAAAGGATTCCACCCTTTCCCAGGCCATGAATTCCCATATTTGCGTGGCTCACTGTGTTACACTACGTATAACCCTGAAGACGAGCAAACAGAAGAGGTTATTTCTCAACTCACTTATTTCCTCAATTCAGTTCACCACCCAGCTGCACGAACAGCTACACCAGCACACGGCTGGGAGCACAGACGCTGCTCCAGCCCTGAAGTGCCCCGGCATACAGATGCATGCTCCCGGGGTCCAGCAGGATGCTCCGGGGGTCCTGCACACAGCACGCACACCTCGGGGGGCACACAAACCTTCAAGCACACCGTGAACTCTCCTGTAAATCCCATAGCCATACGCAGGTCGTCTGCCGCTCACTGAGCCTCGGGGAATTACCCTTTGATGGGGGAATTAGTCATTCCCAGCCACAAGTCAAGGTTTCTTGTTCATTTGATCCAGATAGCTGGCTTACAGTTGAAGGGATTTGGTCAATTCACTCTCAAGACTAACTCTTCTGAGTGTGCTTAAGATGAAGCAGCTGCTAAATTTCAGAAGTTATTTACAAAGAGGAACAAAACTGTCTCCAAATTAAATGCTTTTCAATTCTTACTGCTGTATTTCTCCCAAACAACAAAGCTTTCTTAACCAACTGCTGATGGAAACTGCTTCATCAATCCTCCCATGAAAACTCTCAGCACCGCACCCATCACACACGGGGATTCTTTTCCTTACTTAAATGCTAATTGCCTCTCACGAGGCTCCAATTCAATCATTCTTCTGCACAGTTCGTCACAAGACAGTTTAATGATCCAGTCTTTCACTGGGTTTTACACGAGCTGGAAACTGGGGGAGGTTTATACTTAGGCACTTGTGAAATCCTAAAAGGCTCAAGGAAATGAGGAGGAAGATGCAGGCAAAGAGCAGGATCCAGTCCCACGTACCGTCGGTGCTTCCTGTGAAAAGCAAAATGTGACTGGACAGGTCTGACATTTATTCCACAACTTTTGGTCAGTGACTTCTTCACTCTATGCTAAAACGACAGGAAGAGCCTGTATTTCACCATCATATTTTCTTTCTTTTTTTGCTGTTTTTTAAGCACACGAAGGGTGCTTGCTTACATAAAGGGATACAACAGCGAACTGATAAAAACATCTAAATATATCTCTGTGGGGTCAGGACATGGCAGAACAGGGATAACACATTAGGAATTCTTGTGAGCCGCACTCACAGGCACACATTCTTCTCCAAACCACACGAAGCACTGTCCCGTGCAGGACTCCAATGATCCCTGTGGGGATCCCTGCTCCAACTATGATTCCATAATAAGCACTCACATGAACACAGTCCATGACACACCAGAAACATCAAACACTAATCCCATGACTGCACATGCACCCAATGACCCAACCTTCTTCCTAAATTAACTGTTAACATTCTGGTTAAAAATGTATTAGGGACTAATATTGCATATACCTGAAAAAACAAAACTTTTAAGTTTGAATTTAAAAAGTAAATTCATCCTATTTGCTTCAAAATTACTGCTGCATTTCTACTATAGAGTAGTAGAAAATGTAATAAAGAGATATACTAAGGAAAGAATCCCAAACCAACAACCTGTGAGAAGGCCTTCAAGAAACATGAACATGAAAACAAGAAGTTATTATTTTGATGAAATATGTGGCTTTTCTATGTTCTGTGCGTTTTACAGAAAAAGTTCACTCTTGCCAATATCTTCCATCCACCCTGCCTTTGGCCTATTCTTGGCAAGTTGGAGAATTACACACTTTAAGCTCTACCTACAAGAAACCTCCCAGCCTCTACTATGCCGACTGCAAATTCTTCAAAAAGAAGCAATTTATGGTTTTGATACTGCAGGAAGTGTAACCAAATCCAGTAAAAGATAAAGATCTGGAATGTCAGCCCGGTGCATTTCCAGCAGAGCTGCTTTAGTCACTTGGCAGCACAAGGCACAAGTCTGACAGCACACAGGAAAAGTCCACCAAGTAACCAGCTCTGAGAAGTTTCACAACCCGCCTGAAGTCAAGATTTTGCAAGACCATCTGACACATTTGTCAAAAATTCAGTGATCTGCGGAGAAAGAACAAGGTACCAAAGAGCTTGGTTGAGGATTGGAATTGATATTGCTCAATTATTTCCTGTCCCCTGGTTAATTTGGAGCAATACGACCATCCAGGTGTTGGTCAAGTGCACCCATTGATGAGAAGCCAGCCCTGCTTCCTGGCTGCTGTGACAATGACAATATTGGCTGCGGCAGGAGTCAGGATCACATCCTATGTTGCAAACACGAGCAGCACTGACACAGCCTTTTGTCACTCCCATTCTTCCCTCTTTCAAGTGGAATTACACAGCCAACAGGAAAAATCACAGGAAAAACAAAGCCGGATCCACTGTGAATGTAGCTGCGCCAGGTGGCAGTAAAATGACAATTCCTCAGAGTCTCGGCACTCACAAGTCGCCATGGAGCAGCACTCCTCCGAAAGCCTTGGTTCTCCAAGGAATCTTTGCCAAGCTGGCAAGAAGATGACGACTCAAATCCTGTTTTTACCCTCATCTATATACTCTGTGACTTATTCATACAGACAATTGCCCAGATTTGCCAGCACAGAATACAACACACACTTTATCCACTCTCATTTCTCATCCAACGCTGCTTTTTCTCTGAGCAAACACCACTGCTCCACCAATCTCCTCAGCAGCATCTTCATTACTCAGAAGTATTTTTAAAAATTCAGGATCAGCTTCCAGGCAATAATAATAATTTTTTTGACTACCAGTGACAGCGTGTTGGTTAGGAACAAGCTCTGGGGAGATTAGTGAGCTTTACCTATTATGAAACAGGGCATCAGGCAGCCAGCTAGCACTCCCAGCCATCTAAAGCATGACCTTCAAAACAAGTCCCTTCAGCAATGCTACCTTGCTGCATTTTCCTCATCGTGGGGAAAAGAAATGAGCACAAATCCAAGCAAACCCCCTTTACAGGTGACAAGGTGACAGAATTACTTTAAATACATTCTATTTTTTTATGCTCTCTCCATAGGTTCCCTACAGCCATACAGCTCGGTACTGCACAACATCTCCTGTAGAAAGTCACACGTTCAAAGCAAGCAGCAAAACCAGGGTTTCTTTTAAGCCAAAATACTTTTGACTCTGTCTGACAATTTTACATTTTTAGGTACAAGACAGAGATTCTGTATTTTAATCCACCTCCACAGCAGTGTTGTATTTATAAAGATACCTATCTTCTCGAGTTGTTTACAGCCCCGAGAAGGAAAAAAAAAAACCAACAACCAAACCATTACAAATTAGATCTGCCGAATGAGAAAAGCTGATTCTCTGTTCCGTTTCCTCCACGCATTTCGTAACAGCTCAGTGCTCATTGAGCTCCTCGGGTGGTTTCTCAGGCACCACGGCTGGTTCCCGGGCGGCAGGGCAGCCTGTGCTGTGGGCTCCCATCCGAACCGAGCCCCGAGCGTGCCACTCACCCGAGTGCCACCGGCCGCCGCAGCCCCACCCTCGGTGACAGCACCCGAGCCTGCCGCCAAAGCGGAACTGCAAGAAGAACACGAAACGGCTTCGAGCAGCTTGGGAAGGGAGCTGGATTCCGGGCTGTCTCTCTCTGTAAGACGGTGAACAATAATTTACCAGAAATTCCCTCAAAGGACAACGCTATAATCATGTTTCCTCAATAACTCGCAGATGCCATGTCCAGCATGTAATTTGGTGCATGCATCTTTCCACGGCTAGACTAAACTTCTTCTGTGCCCAAAATGAGTCTTTTTGTCCAAAAGATATTAAAATTAAAAATAAAAAAAAGGAGGGGGGGAGGTAGAAAACCCCACAAGGAAAAAGAAAAACAACAACCAAACCACGTAAGCTCTTATTTTGCATAGTTAAAACTAACCATGAGTATTTAATAATCAACCCCAATAGCACCGAGCATTTTGGGAAGGCGGATTAAAGGGTTACTCAAGTAACTTTCACCACAAATTTTTGCAGGATGACGAATGAGTCGCGAGCTGCAGTTTAGCCACAATCCCTGCAAGTAACCTGAAGTCCCCTCCTGACGGGGCACAGGATGCGTCAGGAAGTTTGACGGAAAAAGCATCACCTCGAGAAGGAGCACATATATTCAGGAGGCGAGCTCCAGCAAAAACACCGCTTTCTCCCCTTTCAGGTGCACCAAAGCCCATAGTTTAGCGCCGCTTCCTCAGCACTGCATGCTCTAGGATGCCGAGGCGGATGTTGATCATTAACCCGCTGGGTGGCAGCGGGCTGCGAGGTGACCCCAGGAGCGCCGCGAGTGTCCCCGCTCCGCCACCGCCGCTCTGTCCCTCCCCTCCCGCCGGGAGCGACTGCAGCAGCCCCGGCACTGCCGCAGCCCCACGGCTCGGGCTCGCTCCGGAAAAACCGCACGGCTCCGGCAGCCCCAACGCCGCCTCCCCACGGTTACACGAACAAACTAAAATAAAACCTCAAGAAAAAATTTAAAAAGCGAGGACAAACATACGGTGGGCTGAGCTGGCCTGAGTTTCATCCCTGCCCAGCAGACTGCGCCTCTCTCCCGCCGCTCGGGCTGCAACATGTGCCGGCTGCCCGCGCTGCCGGGCAGAGACTCCGCGCCCATGTGCTGTGACCCCACCCTGCCGCCGCCCGTCCCCTCCCAGCCGGGGAAAGGGGAAAACCCGGCCCAAAACCCCCGCCGATTCACACCTCCGGCCGTTCGCCCCCGCTCCGCCAGCTCACAGCGGTCGCTACGCAAACAACCGAGAGGCGACGGGCAAGGAAAACCTCACTACCGCACGACGAGCCCGGGAGGAAAAAATTAAGTTAAACACCGGGGGTTTTTCGCCCTCCGTCCCTCCTCAGCCGCTCCGGCAGCGCCGATCCCCGCCGGCCCGCGGGGGCAGCGCTGGCGGGGGCGGCGGCCCAGCCCCCCGCCCGTACCTTGCCAGGCTGCCGCGGGGCTCCGCCGGGGTTCTTGCTGCCGCCGCCTTCGCATCCACCATGCTTTGTCCGGCCGCGGGCTGCCCTCGCCGCGGGCTCCCACCGCCCGGCCCCGGCCTGCCGCCCCACCACGGCCCTGGCGGCTCCGCGCCGCCGCCCCGCTCCGCCGGCCCCCGCAGCAGGCGGGGGCTCCGCACCTGAGGGCGATGCCGGGGCGGCGCCGAGGCGGCGGCGGAAGGGCTCGTCCCCCGTCCCCGCGGGACGGCGCGCACACCGCCGCTGCGTCCTCAGGGCCGGCCGCGCCTGAGGTGCGCGGCTGCGGCGGGCGGAGCGGAGCCGGGGCCGCGGCGAGGAAGAGGAGGCGGCGGCGGCGGCGGCGGGGGCGGTGGAGCGGCGGCGGGGCGGGGGCGCGGCCGGGCAGCGCCGCTCACTTGTTGCCCTGTGGCGAAGCCCCGCGCGCGCGCCCCGCCCGCCTCCCCGCCCGGCGCCGCCGCGCGCCGCAGGGGGCGGGGGCGAGGCGCTGAGCGGCGCGCGCCGGCCCCGCCCCCCCGCCCGGCCGCCGGCGCCGCGGGTTGGCGGAGAGCGAGGCGCGCGCCCCGCGCGCGGAGGGGCCGACCCGCGGGCCGGGAGGGGCAGCGGCCGGGGGGTCCCCGCGCGCGCCGGGGCCGACCCTGCGGTTGGCGGCGGCCGCGCCCTGAGGGGACCGCGCGGGCGGGCGGGACTGGAGCGGTCCCGACCCGGCAGGACACGGCGTTCGCCCGCCGCCTCCGAGCCCAGGCGGTAGAACTGGGAGGCATTTACCACAGGAAAGGTGTCTGTGTTCATGGGGAGCGAGGGGAAGGGGGCAGACACCGCTGCCTTGCCCTGTCCGCCTTCCAGCCGGGCCAGGGGCTGCTCCCTCCCTGTGGGAACGGCCCCGCACCGGGCACCCTCCTCCTGAGGGTGGCCCCGGTGACACCGGCTCCTGAGCCAGCCCCGGTGACTCCCGGCTCCTGAGCCAGCCCCGATGACACCGGCTCCTGAGCCAGCCCCGGGTGCTGTGTCCCCTCTGCGCGCCGCGGGTCCCCGGCCATTCCCTCAGGACGGTTTCCCCTCGTGGATTTTCCCGCGCGGCCTCAAGCGAAAGGGGAAAACCCCTCAGCTCTGCTGAGAAACGCCGTGCTACATCACTTTTTAATGTTTCTTCTTCAAAGAAACATTGTTCCTTGCACCTGGCTCAGCTTTTCGTGGAAGTCTTCAAAGGTTTTGCTGGAGAGTCCAGGGAGGAGAAGCAAAGGGGGTTTTTAGGCTGTCAAGGCTTCCCTTAGTAAAGAAGTTCATGAGAATTTCCGAATTTGGAAATTCGCCTCGCAGTGATACTGGATCGTGCATGACTCATTCATTAGTAACCTCTTTCGTTGTTGTTGTTGTTTGCTTACTTGCTAGGTTGATGAGCCTACAAATGCTAGCCAGACGTCCCAGTGGAAACAAACCAAAGGAAACTCTCAAGAACCCGGGGTGCTTAGTGGAATAAAACATAGAAATGTGTGCTGCTGCAGCAAAGAGGGCACATCTTATCGTGGACAGATCAATAGCAACCAGCAGACAGATTTACAGTTCCCACAGACTGTGAACCTCTCAGCTTTTCCTCCTTTCCTGGACGAAAATGAACACATGCCATTTGCTCCTATTTTTAGCACCTGCGTTCTCAATCCAGTATAAGGAGAGGCCCGACCAAAGGAATTGTCTCAATGTCACCTGGCACAACCACTTAAAAATTGTTTTCATTGCAAAGGGAGGGGTAAGTATGTCCCTGTGATCCATGAAAACACAGGTTGTTCACTTCCATTTTACAGCACTCATTTTCACCAGCATTCAGCAGCTGGTGTGCACAGCCCTAAACACAACCAGCTTGGGAAGCAGCATCAGTACCCACTGCACATCCCCAGCTCCCCACACTCTGTGTGTCAAATATGGCATGCCAATAGGAAAGCTGCTGCAAGTCTCTTGGAGCTGCTCTAAAACCTTCACTCAGGAGTCTGGGAGGAACGTCCCCATTCACAGTGCATTGGTAGGGACGTTGCATATTTCATCCCTCTTCAAATATTTATGTATGTGCTTCACGTTTGAGTAAAGCTGTCCTTTTCATCAGAGCGGGAAGATTACAGCAAAGGGAGGAATTACCCTAAATTGGCAAACATCGTTGTCTATTAAAGTAACACAAGGGTTTGAGAGGAGAATTGAGTGTCTGGCAGCCAGGAGCTTGGCTCCACTGCACAGGAGATTTCATAATGATATGTTTTGAGATCAACTGTAAAAAAAAAAAAAATAAAAACAAAAATCCAAAAATCAACTAGAGCAGTGTATCCCATGGCACTGGGTGCTGAGGAGCCTGGAAAAACACGTTGAAGCTAAAAGGGCTGGTCTATGCTGAAATGGTCTGCTGCCTTTGGGGGAAAGGCATTTCTCCCTCCTCCCAGTCCCACACCCAGGCCCTGCCTGCTCCTCTGTAATCAGAGCTGGTCACAGGGCTGCCTTTGGGACCTTCATGGGGGGAGGTGTTTTAATCCAAATGTATTCCTTGATCCACTCAGAAGCCAGGCCTCAACAGTTGTCTGAAAGCAGGAAAATACCTGGAACCAACGCTGGCATTGCCCAGAGCACATTTCAAGCCACTGCCTGGCTGGGATGGCCCTGCTGTGCTCAGAGCAGCTGTGCCCTAAAAACCCCAGGGAAGGTGAGGTGGGGGCTCATTTTGCAGCCCTGCTCTCCCAAGCAGGCCACTCAACCTTCCCTGGATCCAAATCCATGCAAAGTCCTAAGCCCCGGGATGGTTCTCACCTGGTGCTGCCAATTTACAGGTCAGCAGGGACCACATCTCAGCACAGATTTGCAACCCCTCCTGGGTGGCTGCTTGTGTGGGGTGAAACCAAGGGAGGCCTGGAAAATGTGTGGGTAAAGCTGTTGTGCAGTTTGCTTCCATGGAAGCAGAAGCAGGGTTTTCAAGTTTCAGGTCTGTAAATCCAAGTTTTGTGACAGACACAGCAGTAAATCATTGCACTTTTGTTTTTTCCCTCCTGAGAAAGAGAGCAAATCCTTTTGACTGCCACAGCTTTAATTTGGTCTGAATCTGGAATAACATTTTGACTGCATATTCAAAAGCAGCACCTTCATTCAGCATCATGATGCAAGTGATGAGATGCAGTGTACAGCCCAGAGCAGCAAACATTTCCCAGGAGCTGGGTACTGGGAAGTCTCAGGGCATCCGTGTCACATCACTTGGTGACACAAATTCTTGTCGCCCGAGTTTTTCCATAGGTAGCATAGCATGCCCCAGGCAGCCAGAAAAGAGAATCTTTTAAAAGATCCAACTTTTTAAATCAAGTTCAAAATAGTTTCTGGGATCTTGTTTAGTTTGGTTTTGGTTTGGAGGATTTTTGTCGGTTTTTGAGGGGGGTTTTGTTGGTTTCTTTTTTTTTTTTTTCTTCCCCAAGCTATTTATTCACAGTATTTGGGTTCACTGTAATAAAAGCTGACCTGGGGACTGCTGCGTTTACATCAATGGAAGCGAGCTATGTACATTGGCCTTTTCTCTAACATTTGCCTGTTAATTAATAATTGGTGCATTGCCAGGAGCAAAGGAGAAGTAGGAATGAGATTCAGGTTATAAAATCTTCAAGGTTATCTCGCCGTCCCTGCAAGCAAAGCAAGAGCGAGAGGGGCGGGACGGAGCCGAGGTGCTGAGAGAAGGGGACGGGCCGTGGGCCACTCGCCCCAGGGGCCGTGTGCTGCATTCCCGGGGGAGCCACATTCCAGCACTCCCGGAGCTGCGGGCCCAGGAATTTCCCTGTCTGCTGCCGGGATTCCCGGTACCTGCCTGCAGCCACCCTTGGGAACTGGCTCGTCCCCCACTGCAGCTCAGCGCGGGGGACCAGCGCCCAGCTGGGCAGAAACACGGGGGCAGCTGCTTTCCCTGAGTCTGGCATGGCGGGCAATGGCCGAGTTATGGAAGTGCTTGTCCCAGAGCCCTCACACCGTGTCCAGGCAGTGGCTCAGGTTATGGAAGTGCTTGTCCCAGAGCCCTCACACCGTGTCCAGGCAGTGTCAGATGTTATGGAAGTGCTTGTCCCAGAGCCCTCACACTGTGCCCAGAACGTGCACCCACATCTCTCAGCCCTTGCTCCAAAATGTGCTCCCACCCCTGTGCTGAAAATGCTGCAGGCACACACTGAAACATCTCCTCCCCACCTGTGAGCACTCTCTTGGCTCTCCTGAGTCAAAGCCCTTCCATAAGGCCAGGACAGCTGGAATTCATTTTCTGAGCTGGACCAAAGCCTATCCAGGATACTGATCTGGCTGATTTTGTGGACAGATTGGTAGGCTAGAGGACACATGGACAAACCAGAGCATGCTTCTGTGACCAAAGGGGATGAGAACAGGAGATAAGAGGCTGAAATTTAAATAATGACTTGAGACTAAGGATTGTGGCATGCAAGCACTTCAGCAGCAGTTAAAAAAAAAAAAAAAAATTAAAAGCAAAGGTGACATGCAATTCAAGCTGGAGCATCTCCTTTCCTCCAGGAATGAACCTGGTTTTTCCCACCCATAAGTTTGAGCCTGCAATTCAGACAAGCAAAGAGCCTTTCCCAGGGTAGGCAGGGGCTGTCAGCAAGGCTTGCCAGCAGCATGAGCACAACATTTCAGTGGTGTCCTCACACAGTCATCTCCTCACCCCTTCTGCCCATGCCACACAGGCCAGCCAGCACAGAAGGTGCTACAGAGGCCTTCTGCTCCACTTCCCCTTGCTTTTGTCCCTTGGTGAGGTGGGGGAGCTGTGGCTGGCAGGTTCTGCTTTGGCAAAACCACTCAAGTCAAAGAGATTGTCACATGTGCTTCAGACCAACACTTTTTCTCCTCTGGAGCATTGCAGCTTTGCTCTTGCAGGCACAGCAGGACAGGACAGAGACTGTGGAAAGGAAGGTGCCCCTGTTGTGCTGTGTGCTGCCATTTGCAAGCTGTGGGCAGAGCTGCACTGTGCTGGTATTGATTCACATTGGCCAAGAATAATTACTCCTGAGCTGCTTGGATTCAAATCAGTTTCCCTGCTCTGGAAGGATGTACCTGCCCTTTTCAGACACAGGCTGCAGTAACTAGCGCTGTTTGCCTCCATGTGAGGCTCCTTTTCCTTGCAGACACAAGGCAGACACAGCAGTGCAGAGGGCAGGATGCCAGAGGATGGAGAAGAATCCACTTGAAATTCAATTTCTATTGTAGCAGAAACTGGACAATAATTATTTTGCAAAAAACAAAAAAGGCACCTGCTCTATACAAACCATCTTTTTTTCCTGGAAACATGAGCTCCTTGCACTTCTCCTTACCTCTGTTCAGAGGCATCCCACTGCATTTTGCAGCAAGACCTGAAGAGCTACAGAACTGAAAAAGCTCCAGCCAAGACTCTTCAAATGTGAAGAGCCAAAGTCACTTTTCTCCTTTGTTTACACCTAGGAAGAATTGTACTGGACCCACTTCAGCTAAACCCCTTCTGCTTGGCTTTTACTTTTTAGCAGATGCAGTTTTAAGCACAGCAAAATCCCAGATGAGGGAAAACTGCCAGTCCTCACATGTCACTTAGATTTTTCCAAAGCATCTTGATTTCAAGCACCTCCTGGATGAGACTCCCTTGGACTGTCACAGTGCCAGCTTGGGTAGCTCCAGTTAAAACCATCCCTGGGAGGGTGCTGGCTTCCAGGCTGGCTGATTCTGGGTGGCAAAGGAAGCTGTGCCAACACCGTGTGCAGGAGGTTTGCCAAGACACTCCCAGCCCTGGGCAAAGCTCTCAGCTTGGACACAGCTGCTCCCACAGTGAGATCTGCTCAGCCCACGGGAGCTGCACACCAGTGGCAGAGGCACTGTGCCACCAGGGCCTGCTGCTCCTGGCTGAGGGCTCCTTCTCTGGGTGGCAGGAGCAGAAGGGTCACCAAAACCAGGGTGGAGAGAGTGCTTGGGCTCATTTATATGCTGGCAGCGTTGGGGTGGGACCTACCTGAGCTGTTGTGGAGCACGCTCCAAGGCACTCATGAGGCTCTATCCAGAAGGGGATTTGTGCCAGCCCTGTGGGCTCTCTGTCAGGAGAGCAGTTACAAGCCCAGGGTGCAGGGACCTGTCCAGCACGCTGGAGCCCAGCCTGGGGCCTCACTCCCAGCTCCCTGTCCTGCACCACCCTGCTGCCGATGGCTTCTTCTGCCAGCCAGGCGCTCCTGACTCACCTGGTTTCCCCCAAGACCTGCCATTGTTCTCCTGTAACCATTTCAGGTGGATTTGTGCTCCTAAAAGCCACCCCAGAGGCCACAGGCTGCTTGCCATGCCTCAGTGCTGACTTAGACACACTCACTCCTTACTGCCCAGCCCATCCAGGATGCAGGATGTGGCCCCCAGTGCATCAGAGTTACAACAGATCAAAGCAGGAGATCACAAAGGTTTTCTCCTGTTATTGTAGGATCTGCAGATAATAAATAATATAATAAATAATCATTCAGAAATAAAAAACAGGACAAAAGGAAATTAAATAATCCACATATCAAGTTTTAATATCTAGCCTCATAGCCACAGGTTACTGAAGAATGACATGGAGGGAAGATATATCCTGCATTAGGGACTGGGATCAGCAACATTATTGAATTAGATGAAGGGTTTTCCCTGTGCTGCTTGATGGAGATGAAGGATTTTCCCTATGCTGCTTGATGGAGAAACCCCCCTGACATGGATGTGCTCACTATAAATAAATGAAACTTCAGAAACCAGCAGAGATGAGATCTAGCCTTGTAAATCATAAACCACTGCCCCAAGTACGGAGTCTCTGCAGGTTTTGTGCCTGATCCCGTACACATTTAGCCTCCCCCATGTAAATAGTCCTCTGGAGTTAATGGAGCTGTACTAATTTGGAATGGCTGGAGATGAAGCCGTCGGGGTTGAGCATTTCAGGCAGCCCTGATTGCAGCACGCTGCAGTTACAGGGCTGTTGGATAACTCAAAGGTGCTCCCGTGCTCTGGGATAAAACATCCATGGCCATTACACCACATCCCCAGCAGCCCTGCAATGCAGCCCGGCTACAGCCCTGCAGGAATCCTGTCCTGCCCCCCAGCAGACACCCAGCCCAGTGCTGCAATGTAAAGCTAATTTCTGTCTTTCGTTCTCCCTGGTATGTACCAATGTTTTCCAGACACTATTTCACTACTGTTACGCTGCTTGCAAGCATCTTAATTTAAATCCCATTATAGATGCACCAGGGCAAAATGATCTGTCCACAGCTGAAATAATAAACTGGAGTGAAAACATCCTTGGGCTGTGAAGAGGCTAGAACAAGCACTAACTGAAATATAAACTTACATAACATTATTTACAGAAAGGAGCCCAATTGTCAAAGGCCCTAAGAGAGCTGGAACATGGGAATGTTTGTTCTCCTTGCAAAGAATAATTAATTATGCAAGTTTATAAATTCCAGTTGCTTGCTTGCTCATCTCCTGATGTGCCTAAGGACTGCCTGGAAGGTATTTGCAGTTCCCAGCCACTGGTTCTAGAGGCATTTTTTTAACCTTGTACTTCTGCATGCCATTGCCTCACAGGATCTTGGAGCAGGGATTTAACTCTACACACCTTGTTTCCTCAGCCACAGAAAAATGCAGATCTGTTCTGAGGTTCTGCAAGAGTGAGTTTATTTTAGGGAGATGCCTGGAGGAGGCCACCATGTTTTTCAGAGGGTGGTGGGGTGCCTGCTGTGTTCTGTGAGTGCAGGGAGAGCCTGAGCCACATGCAGGTGGCTGGGATCAAGCAGACACCTCTCTCTATCTCTATCATCTCTATCTCTATCTCTATCTCTGTCTCTATCTCTATCTCTCTATCTCTATAATCTCTCTCTCTCTATCTCTCTCTCTCTCTCTCTTTCTCTCTCTCTCTCTGCCTGGGCCACCCATCCACTCCTGAGGTGGCTTTGCTTATTTGCCCCTTTTGCTGCCAAGAGCAGAGACGCCATGAAGACTCTCATGCCCTGCGAGGTTTGATTTGCCAGGCAGAAAAAGTGCCACTAATTACTGAAATGCACTATGCAGTTTCCCAGCAGTGCTGTGCTCAGCCAGGGCTGCCAACTGGCCAGAAAACTCAGGAGATGATGCTGCGTCCCAGGCTCCTCTCAGAAACACTATGGATTTCGGGTTTGTGCTGTGATTGCTGTTTTCCTCCCATCCACTCCTGTAAAATGTCACTCCTCGAGGGTCTGAGGCACTTGCTGGCATCCAAAAATGCCATTTATGCAATTACCTGTTTTTATGTATTCTCCAATACCATCCCATTAGAAGAGCTAATGGCTGAGAGGGGGAGTTCCAGTGCTGCTGGCCACCAAGGCAATTAAAATGCAAGTACCAAGTCACCTGTGTGCAGAGAGAATAATAATCAGGAAAACATCTTTGGGGAAATCTCTCTTGTACCTCCAGCTCACAGATGCCCTCTGCCAGCTCTGCATTTCAGGGACCTCCCATTGCTGCCATAACCCTGCAAATGCCCCAGGGTCAAAGCCCCCAGGTGGGATCTCCACCCCTGACATGCCTTCAAACCTGTTTTCCTGCAAATTCTTGCACTGCAAGACCTGCCTTCCTACCACTAAAAGGAAGGAGGAAGGGCAAAGCATTTGGGGACTTGAGCTTGGGGTTGGTCAGCCCCATCACATCTGGAGGGAAGCTCCACAGCACCAGCCACAATTCTGTGCTTGGACAAGCAGCTCAGGTGATATCCCAAAATAACACTTCCCAAGTGGCACTGGCAGTTCAGAGGTGAGGCTGCAGCTGTGTCCCTCTTGCCACCTTTCCATGGGAGGTGACACACACCGTGTCCTCGGGGACTTCTGTGGCCCTGGGGAATCACCCACAGGGTTCACACTACTGGGAAAAGGCATCTTTGGTGTTGTGTGGGCTATTTGAGGAGAGGGGACCTCTTCCACAGCTTTGGCAAAGATTGGCTGGACCAGTGTGACCTGGATGGGTGGGAACAGCTAGATTTTGGTGCACTAATGGTGATGGCTGCCTGTCCCCCTGTGCTGGCATCTTTACCCCTCAAGGCACAGTGGGGGAGACCCAGGAGCACAGATCTAGCCTCTACATTGGATTAAATGACACCCCCAGCCACACTTTCCTGGGATTTGGGAATAATTTTTGAGGAGGATTTTAACAGGCCCAGCTTCAAGGCAAGGAGCCCTTGCCTGTTTTTCATCTGAAGCCACATGAAACATAACACATTAAAAAGCCATCAGTGGCTGCTGCTACAGGACCACTGCATTCCCCTTATTCAAAGGGCTCCCTCTGTCCCCGGCACTGAAGACCTCTTCATAAATATTTGGAATGAATGAATAAACTGTTGAAACTGCCCAGAAGGAGAAGAAAATATTTCTGTGAGCAATCTATGGCAACTGTGAGTAAAACTTCTCAGATACTTGCACACCTACAAATGGTGAGTAAATACTTAAATCAGGAAACTTCCTCTGAAAAATGGTGAGCAATTTGTTTTATCAATAGGTATCAAAGAATTGACACACAGAAAAGAAAATCTCTCAAAATATCAATCAGTTTATTCAAAAGTCCAGGCACAGTAAGATGTGGAGATTATGGGCTCCTGTGAAATCCTTCCCATTGTGTGAAACACAATGAGAGCATACACACTATTATTTACACTTGCAAAAGGGTCTGTAAGGAAAAAAAAAATTAAAAAAAAAGAGACTAAGCAACCTGAATAACTGAAAAGCAAATCAATACCAACATAAAATAAGTATATCATTGTGAAAAACACCAATCACTTGTTTTTAAAATTTTAAAAGTTTAATAGTAATAAAATGGTTCTAAAAATAGTAATACAATTAGAGTAATAATAATTTGGACAATTTGGATTAGGACAATATGAGACAATAGAAACAAAGAGTCACTGACGTCTGGGTACCTTTTCTGGGCAGCATGAGCCTGAAAAAGGACACATGCTAACAAAGGTTTAACTCTTAAAAACAATAACCTGTTGCATATTCATACACCTCATACATGATGCATAAATTCCATTCAAACACAGGATTCTGTCTGGTCAGTGTCAACTTCTTCCTCTGAATCCTAACAGTGCCTTCAAGGCAGGAAGAAGTTCATTTCTTCTGATAAGAGGGCAATAAATAATTTTTCTCTGAAAGATTTAGGTGTCCTGTGGCTGCTATCTCAGTGCAAGTCCTTTATTTGGAAAAAAGTATCCTACATAGCATAGTTTCTATTTTAACATTTTTTTTATAACTAAAACTATATCTACCACACTACTTAAGAGAATTAATACAGCATTACTTTCTAACACAACACATATAATATTCATTTTAGTATTTGCAAAAAGCCAACCATAAAATACACATTTTTCACAGCGGGGCAGCCGCCAAGAGCCGCTGCCGCCGGGGCTGGCCCGGCTCAGCAGCCAGCGTGGGACAGGCGGGATGGAACCCGGCCTGCCCCAGCCCCAGGGGCCCAGCCAAGCCCAGAGCAGCGGGGACAGCTTCCTCAGCCTAGGGACACTGGAGCCCGGCAGGAGCTGTGTGCTTGTGTCCCTGCTCCTGCCCTGGCTGCCTTTGAGGAGCGGGCAGGAAAGCCTCCCTCAGGGGGGATTCCCTCCTTCGGCCCTTCCTCCCGCTGCTTCTCCCTCCCTGCCTCCCTTTCCCCCTCTGGCCGTGCTGGGCCGCTCGTTCCCTTGCTGTGAAGTGACTCCTGCCCGCTTCCCTGGAGGAAGGAGGAAGAGGAGGAGGAGGTGATGGCCCTGGTGCCACACTGCTGGCCTGGCTCAGCAGATGGGCACAGCAGCTGGAATCACAGTGGTCTCCAAGACTGGATGAAGCCCCAGTGGCCAAGAGGGCTGCGCTGGGATGTTGGCTCAGCTGGATCCATGCAGGATTCCAGCGGACACGCGTGGTCCCAGCCAGTGCAGGAATTGCCTGGCCGTGCATTCAGGATGAGTCTGGTTTACATCTGGGCTTGGGGGGAGGAATTATGGAATCTCTCCTGAACAGGAGCTGCCGTGTGCCAGCAGCACAGAGATATTTAGCAGGACCACAGATAGCAAGTGACATCCCAACAGAAGCCATGGGAGCTCGTGCCTTCACTCAAGGAAGCAAAGCAGAGCAGCACTGGAGGCCCTGTCCCCTCCAGGCTCAGCCAGAAGCGGCCACCAGGCTGGAACACTGCAGGGCACAGCCCTGCCAAGGAGCAAACCTGCCCTCGTGTCCCAGCAGCAGCTGAGGATTACAGCACTGGGAAGCACAGCGTCCCCTCCCCTGCCACACCAAACCTGGGGAAGGAGGAGCAATTCTGCTGCCCAGGGACTACCAAGGACTGAGCAGTGTGGTCCTCAACACCCTCAGTGCTTTTTTTTTTCTTTTTTCTTTTTTTTTTCTTTTTTTTTGTTTTGCACAGTAGTTTAGAAAGATCCACCAAGAAGGAAATGAGGATGGTTAGGTATCCAGGGGAGGGAAGATTAGGAAAAGAGAGAAGCATCCACCCATAAAAACATACCACTTCAGACCTCAACTAAGAAAGTATCCAATTATTTCTTAAATTTCCCCTAGACTTTCTGCCTCAGCCTCTTTGCCTTGTTAGCCATTCCACATATTTATTATTCTTTGCATGAAATAATACTTCCTGACATCTGTTCCCAGTTTGTTTCTCTTTAATTTCCATTTATAGCACATTTTCCTATCCTCTGACCATGTTAAAATAAAACAATAAGTATGTTTGACACAGTGCAAGCTACTTAAGATCATGATCCTTCCCTGACCCTGATTTTTTTTTAAATATGTCCTAAAACAGGGAAAGCACTTGAATGAAGTGAGTTGAGAAAGGCAACAGAGAGCTCAGAGAATCACAAAGCACTCGTTTCACAGCGGTGCTGCAGCCAGAGACTCAGGGAGCAGCACGAGGAGCAGTTTGTGGTTAGAGCCCAGCCCCTCTGACAAGGATCAGCTGAAGGCAGCTGGGTAACAGAGGTGCCGGGGGCCCCATGAGATGAGAGGGCAGAGCCAGGAGGCTGTGAGAGAAAAGGCAGCAGTGGGACAGGCACAGCAAAGGAAATGTTAATTCCCTGTGCAGGGACACAAATTGGCTGGAGGGAGGTTTCCCCTCCTGAGCAGGCAGATGGGAAAAGGTGCCCTTCCCTTGCTCTGAAGAGATTTCGTGCCCAAGTGTAATCTGGCAACTCCACAAGCAATAAATTCTCAAGGAGAAGCAGTGAGGAGCTTTAGCTATGGCACGAGAACATTTTGTGTTGTCATCTCTATATTGGTACAAGCCCTCAATGTAATTTTAGCTCAGGAGGAGGTTGCTTATGAAGCAAATATAAAATGGCAAGAAGCAATATAGCCTCCAACCAAACGTGTGTACACACCCTCCAGTCAAGCGACAGAGCAAACCAGGAGCCAGCATTGTCACCTTTTTAGGGACCACCAGGCAGCTCTGCTGCAAGGAGATCCTTCCATCCTGCTCTGTCCAATGCTGGCCTGCCCAGGCTCAGTTCCTGCTGAGCCAGCTTGGTGTGGTGGCACTTCCTGCTGTGACCAGGCTGGCAAGGTCACAGCCCTGAAGGGAAACCCAGGGAACTGGAAACCCTTCTGGGAGCCTCTGTCAGCGCAGGGGCAGCAGCTGCTCTGCAGCTGGGTGTTCCAGCACAGATGTGGCACTGCAGCAGCCAGGAGCCATCCAGGCAGTACAGAGCCTGTGCCCCTGACCTGCCTCTGGCAGATTTCTTCACTCACACAAGTGTTTTACTGATAAGGCCTCAGGCTGCCTTAGGGCGTTTTCCTTTACCCACATTTCGAGCTGACCTGTAGGCACTAAGAAACCTTGGGTTCCATCTGAGGCTTTCTCAGGTCAAACCAAGGCATGAAAAGCAGGACTGAGAGCAGCCAAGTTCAGCTGTGCTCTGACAAAGCACTGGCCCCTCAAACACAGCGTGTAGCTCCGTGCCAGGGCTGCACCACTACAGCCCAGGAGCCAGAAGGGGATGAGGCTGGATGGTCTTTGGGGAAGCAGATCAGACCCTGTACAGACACCCCAAAATCCCACCCTGTCCCTGAGAGGCTTCTCCAAATGCTCCTTGAGGTGGGAAGGGACCCACAACAATCTTTGAGTCCCAAAAATCCTAAATCCCAACACCTGAGAGCGTTGTCCAACCTCCCTGACCTCTTGAATCATCCAGAGCAGGAAGGGGCCCATCAGGATCAAAGTCCAGCTGCTGGCCCAGCACAGGTCACCACAAATTTTTCCCCCAAATCCCAGAGCATTGCCCAAACCCTCCCTGACCTCCTGAATTACAGACTACCCAGAGCTGCAAGGGACCCATGAGGATCATCCAGACCCTGCACAGACACCCCAAAATCCCACCCCGTGCCTGGGAGCATTGTCCAAACACTCCTGGAGCTCTGTCAGCTTTGGTCACCATTCCCTGGAGACCTCTTGAATCATCCACAGCTGGAAGGGACCCATGAGGATCACTGATCCCACACTTTGAAGGCACCATCCAGCAAAGAGCTGGATCAGGTGCTCTGCACATGCAGGACTGTTCCTTTTGGAACACCAGCACCACCCATTGCCCAGGAGATGCTCCCCTGATTGTCCCCTGGCTTCTGCAGCCAGCTTGGGAACCTTGGGAACCACTGAATCCCTGGCAGCTGCAGAGGTGTGTTTGTGCCTCTGCTCCCTGAACTCCCTGCACTTCATCTGCTTCCCTGGGCTTCAACTCTGAGCAGACACAGCTCACAGAGGTGGATTTGTCCTATGAAATCCATGGTTTGGAAGCACAAGCATGAGTTCCCCCTAATCTGCCTGTTTCTTCTGCTCATTTCTCCTCTGCCACAACTAGCCAATTTACCTTTGCTGTTCATCCAGCTCAGCACCCACAGCATCTGGAAGACTCCAGAAGTGACTGAGGAGATAAAGAGAAAAGTTGTGCTACACCCCAAGGCCCGATTATGCAAAGCTTTGTGCGAACAGTGTTGCTGCTGCCTTGGAAAACAGGTTGGGAGGAGAGGATGAGAAAGCTTCACAGTGTGATGTAGCCCATTCTTGGGGTGATAATCTGGATTTAGCCAGCACCCCCTATTTTATGTGCTGAAATAGGATTTATGAAAACGTACCAAGGGTCATTTTTTTTGTAAGTTGCAATCTCTTTATTTGATTAAGTAGTCTGAGTCAACAAAGTCATATTCTCCTCTATTTCTGACAGTTTCTTCAGCATCTGGCTCACCTTGGCCTCATCAAACTCCAGGCAGAGAAACTCCGATTCCTACAAAAGAAGAGAGAACAATATTTGAGAAAAACAATTATGTTTGATCCCTGTGCAGAAGTTTGCTGAGGAATTTGACAGCTTAACTCCATTTGTCCATGGACTTTCTTGCATTTTCCTGTCTGATTAGGAGCACTAATTTGTATCAGTGATAAATATCCAGGTGGGACCTGCCTGAGGCAGATGGGTTTGCAGGAGGCTGCATAAGAAAAGTGTGAACAAAATCCTGGAGTATGTCTCAGAGCATTCCTTGATTAGGAAGCACTGGAAAAGTCAGATCTCAAGCAATCCATGAGTTAACCCCTGAGGCTTTGAGGAGACCCAGACCCTTGCCGAGAGAACCACTCTGCATGGACACAGCAGACCCAGACAGCATCAGCCTACCCCGAGCAGCTGCTGCAAACTGGGACTGCAGAGCCAATGCCTCTTCAGCTCCTGCTGCATCTCCCCAGTTTTAGCAACCTTACCCAGACCTGACTAGAAAAGTCCAGAGCAGGCTTTCACACAACAGCCCGTGCAGGAGGAGCAGCTTTTCTCACCAGCCCAAAATAATCCCAGTATTTGTAACACATTTCAAGTCTCCTTTCACAGACCATCCGACAAGAGCTCTCTGTAACCTGACTTCTCATTGCTCCACGTGTGCCCCAGCCAGGGGCTGGGTCCTGTCCTGACCTTTGGGAAGGAGTGGCAGTGCCATGCCGTGCAGGGACCTGCTCCTCCATGGAATGGCCTCCAAGGCCAAGCTCCTGGTGCCTCCTCAGGCCTCCAGCCACAGCTCTGCACCCCGAGCCATGTGAGCCCATCCACAGATTTAATCAGGCCAGGGCTGCCCATGCAACCTTTGAGACCTGCTAAAGCTGATTTCATGGCTTAATCACAGGGGAATGTGAGTGCACAGGAGGAGATGGGAGCACCTACTTCTGGAGGAGATGTTTTTGCCTGGGCCTAAGGCATAAGGAGGAATTTTTTTTTTTTGTTCCCCTCTTCAGGTTTTGTCAGTCAAAAGGAATGTAAGCTGATCAAAACAAAACACTGATTACACAGAACTCTTTGATTACACAAAGACACTGCCACTTGGTACAAGTGTAAGTGCACTCAGGAAACATTCTTTTAGCTACACAGCAGCTAAACCTCTCCCATGTGGGCTGGATGGTGTCTGGTTATCCACTCTCATGTGCACCAACCTAAAACCTGACCCAAGAGGGCTGGAAATCAGGCTGCTCAGAACTGAGCTTCAGTTTTATTTAATGCTGTTCTGGGTTGACTATATGATGCTTTTATCCCCAATCGTCTCATTCTGTTTATGTTGAATAATTAGTTTTGCACCTTTAAGACTTGTTCCAGAGAGTGAAGGGGGGAGAGTAGAAGCACACAGTTTTGTTTTCAGGCACTGCACTCCACCTACATATTCCTGCTCCGGACTGTGCTGTCTGCAGATGGACAGACAGCGGGACAGAGCTCTCTTTTGCTTTTATTTAGTTTAGCTAGCTGAGGCAGAGAAGTTCCCTGGACTGTGGTTTTATTCCCTTTTCTTTGGACCTCTTGAAGCCTGCTCTGGACTGAACACCCAGGGGAGCACGGGCAGCTGCACCTGTCGCCCACGGGGCCGGGCCTGGCCTTCGACATTTCCAGCACTGGAGGGACTGATCAGAGACTGAGTGAGCTGAGCTACAACCCGGGGCTTCCTCAGTTTGTCATCTCTTTTAGAGTGGCAAGGGGTCTCATTGTTTGATATTGTTTTGGTTTTATTGTTTAAAAAACAGTTTTTTATCACCTTTCTCCAAGGAGGTATTTTTTCCCTCCCGGACCAGTTGGGGGGAGGGGCCGATTGGATCTGCTTTTCCCACCGGAGCTCCTCTGGGGGATTCTTCCCCAATTTGCTCTAAGCCTGGACAAATACAAATGCTTTGTTAGTTTATCTCCCCCATGAAAACCAGAACAAAAAATAAGATGGAGCCATGAAATACAGAAATCCTTATTCCTTCCCTAAGGCATCCTCCAGGAGCAGGACAAATTGTATCCCTGCTCATCCTCAGCAGGAAACAAGGCATCCCTTCTGATCCTTCCTACTGCTAAAAAATGATCCAGCCCCGCTGGAGTAGAGCAAAACCAAAACCAGTTATGGACCAGAAGTCCTGAAGCCCAGCACTGCTGCTGCCTGGGCTGAGCCGGGGTTTCAGCCGAGCTGGGTGCCCAGAGGAAGGTGTGGGAAAGGATCCCCATTTCCTGCAGCCGCCTTGGCTTTGTCCCCCCACGCTTTCCCACCCCTCCTCCCCTCTCACTCCCGGGCTATAAAAAGGAGCTGCAAAACAAAACATCCAAGAAACACAAACTGCCCCAGCCTTGAACCGGGTTTTCAAGGAGCTGCAACAACAGAGTGCTGCAAAAATATTTATATGAGAGACTAAAAGAAGCACGACTTTTTCTGTCTCAGTAACTATACTTAAAAACCCCATGTATTTTTAGAAAACCAACCCTCACAAATTGAAACCTTGAAAAAATTACCATTGTTCTCTACTGTATCAGTTTGGCCAGCTACTTAAAATGCTTTCTAGCAACTTTGATACACGTTGTATTTCTAAGTTTCAGCCACTACATTGGAACAAGAGAAAGGAACCCCTCAGAATTCGCATATCACTGCATTCATATTCATTTCCCCTTGATCTGGAGGATCCTACAACAACACTGGGCATTTCACAGCCACCAGCCAAGGCGCCAGACCCTCTCTTAGAAGCCGCCTCAACTCGACAGCGGTGCTTGTAAGATCATTAGGGGTTCTTTGTAAAGGAATTATCCCAGCTTGAATTACCAGGAAAGCTCTTCAGACGGTGCGAAAGCATCAGCTCCGGGTGCCTGTGTGCAAACACAGCCAGCCAGCCGAGTGCCTCTGGATTTGGGCACCCACAGAGCCTCTTCCCGGGGCTGTGGGAGGATTGGAGGGGTTTGGGTGCGATCCCTTCGGAGCAGGCAGCGCTGCCATGGGCTCTGCAGAGCCTGCCAGCAATGCAATCGCACTGCTCCGGAAGAGATCTCATTCTCTTCTATTATTTCACGTTTTGCCTTAGAGTAGGATATTTTAAAGATTTAAAGATTCTCCTTGCATATGTAAAACCCCAATCTGTAATGTCACCAAACTTGCCTTCAAAACAGCCTGGTACCTTTCATTGTGATTAAGAACCCACATTCATTTTCAGCCTCTCCCCTCTGTTATTTTTTTTTTTTTTTTTTTTTTTTTTTTTTTTTTTTTTATGAACAGAACCAAAAGAAAAGTGAGAATTCCAATCAAAAAGCAGTAGAGTTCAGAAGTGCTGCCATTTTGGACATTTTGGGCTTGGCTCGTACCCAAGCGCAGAGCTCGGGTTAAACCAGAGATGTGTTAGCACAGATGAATCTCGGATCGTTCCCACTACCAGCAAAATAGGCTGAAACACCAAAACACCAGTGGGGGATAAATAAAACAAGGAGCTGGTCCCCAAGACATAAAATACGGAGCTGGTCCCCAAGACACAAAACAGGGAGCTGAACCCCAAGACACAAAACAAGAAGTTGGTCCCCAGGACATAAAACAAGGAGCTGGTCCCCAAGACACAAAACACGGAGCTGGTCCCCAAGATATAAAACAAGGAGCTGAACCCCAAGACACAAAACAAGGAGTTGGTCCCCAAGGCATCAGCGAGCTGGGACTCGGAGCCAGCACACAGAAAACGTGCCCGGGAATTCACAGCACATCAGCTCCCCCAGCAACACCCACGGGCACAAACAAATGTCATTTTGGTTCCAAGGCATTAATTAAACACAAAAGACAAACTACTTGTTTCAGAATAAATCTACTGCTGATATTTTTCTGTCCAATTTTGCAAAGAAGTGTTAAGAGATCGCTTCTCTGGAGTAAAAGAAAACACCTGCAGGGGCTTAGGTGTAACCTGCTGTTGCCAATAGTCTGGTTTATCTGGTAGTGTCAACTCTCCCACTTCCTCCAAATTTGCTAATTCCATGTAAATACTATTCCAATAAAACTCCTGCAGGGACTGTCCTGTAAATATTATCCCAAGTCATAAATGTAATCGTATTTCAGCAGGAAAATCAATCACAGAATCACAGGATGGCTTGGGTTGGAAGGGACCTTAAAGCCCATCCCTGGGCAGGGACACCTTCCACTAGACCAGGTTGTTCCAGGCCCCATCCAATCCAGCTTTGAACACTTCCAGGGATGGGGCATCCACAACTTCTCTGGGGAAACTGTGCCTCACCACCCTCAGTCAAGAATTTCTTCCCAACATTTATTCAAAACTGACTCTCTTTTAGTTTAAAGCTGTTCCCCTTGCCCTGTCACTCCATGACTGTGTCCAGAGTCCCTCTCCAGCTCTCTTGGAGCCTCCTTTAGGTACTGGAAGGGGTTCTAAGTTCTCTCCAGAGTCTTCTCCAAGCTGAACAACCCAAAGTGTCTCAGCCTGGCTGAGGTAAAGGAATTATCCCAGCTTGAGTTACCAGGAAAGCTCCAGCCCTGGCAACATCTCCATCACTGTCCTTGGGACTCATCCCAGCAGGTCCATGAGGTTCACTGGTCAGTAATGGTCAGCTCTGAGCCTCCATCCTCATGGCTCAGCACCACAGCAGGTTTTGCCTGAGCCAGTACCTGCTCAGGCTTGCATGGCACACAAATGAAAATCTTGATTTACAAAAAGGAAAAACGAAGAAAAATGGGGCGGGGTGGGGGGAGGGAAGGGGATGTTAAAAAAAATCCAAATGCCCTCCCCAATACCAAAAAAGGCAAGAGAAAAGAAATTAAACACCACACCCCCTGCCCCCCAAAATCTCAACATAACCAGAAATTCAAAATGGAAATTAGACACTTTTTAACAGTGCAAGGACACATTTTCCTTGGAAAAGGCACATCCAGAAGTCATTTTTGCAATGATGCTGCCAAGCTCTGTCACAGAAGCCTTCCTTCACTGCAGATTTCCTTACTCATTACTGTGGGAATTTGTTACTGTGCTGCCCAGTGGCACAAAATAAACCCTGATAAATTCACCCCTGCCCTATAAACTTGCTTCCAAACCTTTCTCTGGGTGGCCTCTCCCTGACACCTGGTGCTCACCATTCCCAGGGCTGCCTGGGTCAGAGGGACCTGTCCTGTCACATGTGCAGAGCTCTCTCCCATCCCCTCTCCCACTCAAACATCTGCTGCAGGAATGTCACAATACACAACATCCACCTTGCATGAATGGTCCAAAAAGAAGAAAAACCTTGGATTCTAGCTTGCATTTCCTTCTTCAAAAATCACAGTAATAGGATATTAAACTGGGTAGTTCCACTGGGTGGAAATATTTCATGTTTATGAGAGCAATTTATTTTTTGCCATTTAGATTCTTGTCTTAGGCACATCTGATAAGTGGTAAAAAGAAAACAAAACCACAAAAAGTTGCCCCAAACCAATGCAGAATGACGAAAGTGTGAGATGCTGCATTGATTCTTCCATCACATTGCATCAATCGTGATCCCACTGCAAACTTCTCAAGTTATTTTTATATTCATTAATATTCTGCAAGATGTGCTGGGGCATATGATAATGACAGCAAAATCTTGATAATTCCACAAAAAATGCAACGAATTGCAATCCATTGATTTCACACTCCCACATATCTGACAATACTAAGTTCATTATTTTGAATTCAATTTAGAGCTATTTTTGCTAGATATCTAAAATCATGCCCTTCAAAACCTCTAATGTAAAGTGCAATTCATTTCCATAATACTGTATAAAATAAAGCACAAATATTTGTAACTGTGAGAGCCTTTTAATTCTCCATTACTTTGATATTACATGAACCAGGAACCTCTTAAGCAAATTATTATTACATCCCCTTAAAAAAAAGCTAACTCCATTGCAGATTTTTAATACTTTTAATGTATCATCAAGCCTGTAATATCATAGATTAAGCAGATTAAGGATTGCAGAAAATGGAACAATTCCAAAGGATAAAAGTAGATCCCTGATACTGCATAGCAAATGTAATGCCATTCCTTTTACATTATCAGCCTCCTGAAAATATTCTACCTCATATTTTATATCCTACATGAAAAATGAGCATTTCTGGATGCAGCTTTAACCTGCTGCTCCCTGTGCCTTTTGGAGGTGCAGCTCTCTTTTCAGCAAGTGTTGAAGAAAAACAAAGCCAAACCATAATTTAATCAGTATAACTAATTAGAAGGTAGCATACTCTGTAGCTTTTATACCTTTCACATTAAAAAGCTAACAAGAGTAACGTGATTCTTATTAATTAACAAGAAAAAAAGGACAAAAAGGACAATACTTTTATGAAAGCCTCTTCCTATATGGCTCGGTTGCTTTCAGACTGGAGATATTAACTTTCATTGCTTTCTGTAAACCTTCCAATTTCTTTTTTTGTTGAAAAAAAAAAATCACACTGATTCACACCTGTTTCAGGTTTCTGACCTTATGCACTCCCCACATCCCACCCTGAGTGCCCTGCCCTGTGTGCTGCCCCTGCACAGACTCATCACTCCAGGGGTTTCCTACCCACTGTTCCCCCCAAAACCCTCCCACCACAGTGTGCAAGCACAAGTGCAGGGTGTCCAGCCCAGGTTTGGGATGAGTGATCCCTGATTTCTGCTCACCCAGTGCTCACACAGATGCTGGGAGGACACTGCTCCATCCCTGGGGATGTCCCTCAGACCCTTGGCTGATCAGGGGAGGCAAACCCTGCAGAGCTGAGGGCAGCTTGCTGTGGTCAGAAAGGAAAGGTTAGAAAAGCCACAGTTCTGCTGGAACCAACACAATGCACAAAAAAGGACCTGGTTATGCTGACAAAATGCAGATTTCATTCTCATCTATGGATGACTCTTTGCAAGGTCATGCCTGTGACTTTTTGTGTGGCCTCACCTGATCACTTGCTGTTTGCTGAGCCTGCTCACCTGATTCCTCCAACACCTCCAGCTACCTGAGGCTCGGGGTACCCCACAAAACCTGCTGCAGTCACAGGGGCTTCTCAAAACAGAAAACCCTTCATGGCTCTCCCTCACTGAGGAGTGGTGGAGGTTTGACTCTGTACAATGCTGCACCTGCACTCTGGAACATGCTCAGCTTAGGCTAAATCCTCCTGGAATTGAGCTGCTGGACAAAACTCTACCTTGGGGTATTCAGAGTATCCTAAACTTTTAAGGCAATTCTTTTTTCATGAGGGCATCAAGAGGCACCTTTCTAACCTAGCAGTCACCTTGAGCTTACTATTTCCACTGTTTACCATTTGCTTTTTTCCTCAAAACCCCCTTGCCCCCTGCGTTACAGCACTTCCTATGAAAAAATTAAAAAAAAAAGAAAAAAAAAAAAGAAAAAAAAATTATATTTAAGGAAGAACCTGAAAAGTATTTTTTCCCCTCATACTCCCCCCAAAGCAGTTTGGGGAAGGATCCAGCCTGGCCTGGGAAATACTGACCATGTAAGCAGGTCATAGCTGAAGGCCACTGAACACAGGGCTGGGTAATCCCAGCCAAAGGCACTGCCAGAACTTGTGTGTTCTGAGATAGGAATGGAATTGAGACAGGGAACAGAAAGTGTTGTGATCTAACTCCTGCTGCAGGAATGAAAAGTGAAACCTCTCTGTATCTGAACTGTTTCTAAAAAACAATGCAAAAGCAGTCACTCCTCTGACCCCTCTGTGCCCCTCCAGACACTGGTTTGTCAAAGCAAGCACACCAAATGTTCCCATTTGAATTCCAGCATCTTTGAAAGCACAGCTGAGCTCCACCTCTTTCAAACCCTAAAACAGTGAGTGTGGAATGTTTAATCTTTAACAGGAGCATTTTTCCTGTGCTGCTTGGCTGGCCTGAGGTAAGTAGGTGTGATGGCATACCAAATAAATCAATTAACCTGCTTAGGCTAATGACATTGTCTTGGAGACCCGGTATGCAACTCTGCCTGGCTCTTGAGCCAGCTGCTATTTAAACAAAGGTGTAAGCAGAGCTAAAATCATTAACTAAGAAATGCATGAAGAGATTTTAAAAGGAAAAAAAAACCAAAACCAAGCAAAACCAGTGTTATCTGCAAGCTTCATCAAACTGTACACGGAAGCACATAAAGCCAGCATAAAAAGCATATTAAATTACCTTTGTTCACTGTGAGATTTGAAACAAAATATGTATTAAAAACTAAATTTAAAATAAAAACTATATATAACTATATAAGAATATATACATATGTAGTTTCTACAGTTATATATATTACATGGAAAACTGCATAAAAACTATTTAAACCCTCCATTTCTGGTAGGGCATCAGGCTCTCTCACAAGGGTACCAGCGATGAGAAAGCTCCATCATCACTTATTCAAGCCCTGCCTGCTGTGTCAGCTCTCCACTGACAGAGCCTCTCACTGCAAGGTGAGGTGCTCTCCTCTCAGAGTCCTCTGCAGGGGACCTCAGAGGGTAACTGCCCTTCCTCACTGATGTTCTACATTTTTCTACCTTGTTTGACAGCTGTCCTTGTTTTCTTGTGCAGTGTTTTGTTTGGCTGGTGTTTTTAAGGCTGCTCATGGAGCTGAAATATCAGTGTACAGCTTTCCTTATACATGTTTTATGTCCCAATAACTAGGCTAGCCTTTGTTTTTTCAGTCTTGTAGCTCTTAATTGCAGTGTGAAATTAGTCTAAGAACAAGAGTCCTTACTGATGCATCTTCTGTTTTTACACTAAATCGACCTTTTCTAGTGAGAACATTCTTTAGATCTGGAATTGATTTTCATCACATTTACATTTACCTATTACCTAATATGGGAATCATTCAGCATGGCAAAAAAATTAAAATCAAACATCACTCTATCATAACCCCCCACACTTTCTCAGAACAAAGTTTCAACTACTGTATGTTATTATTTACCATTTTCTTAAATGTTTCAGGAAGTACCCTATCACAGCATCAAACCCTCCCTGCCACCGGGGCATGTTTTTGTAACAGGGTATCCCCAAGACCAGGAACTTGGTTAACTCCTAAGGACACATGGAAATTTCTGTGCTTTGAATGTAACTTTTTATTTCATCAAATCAGTGTCAACCACATTCCTCTTTGTTACTGCAATAAACAATACCAGGAAAACAAGAATGAATTCAGGGGGGTAAAAATTACTTTTATACCAAACCATCAACACAGTTAAAGTAATCTACATTTAGAAATAATCCCACAGTTAAAGAATGCACTAAAAACCTGAGCAGAGAATTCCTGACCTTTAGGAGGCTGTGACTTGGGATTCTGGCATTTTCTGGCTGAGAGTACTGCTGGCTTGCAGGCTGAATAATTTGGTTAGCAGCCCCAAGGCAGATCACTCTTGCTCCTCCACAGCTCTCTCATGTTTATGTGTTACATAAATGACTCAGGAACCCATTAATATCCTGCTCAAATATAAAAGCTGAGTAGAAATGAACATCCTCTGCCAACCCAAGTAATTCTATAGTTCTGTAACACTGGGATATTGGGACACAAGACAGATGATGGACTTGGGACGTGGTTAGCACAAGAGCTTTGATAACAGGATGCCTTGGCAATAGCAAACAGAACTTCGAGGATTAAATCAAGATTGCAAGAAGATTCAACCAGACTGACTTACCAGAAAAAGAAAATGGCATCAAGACTTCTGCAAGCAAGAGATGTTTAAAATGTGTAAGTTTAAGTGATGATTAACTCAACCATTGTAGTAAAACATTACTAGCCTTCCTAAAATACTATATAAGCATTTTTACTTCACAATAAATTAGAATTATTTGACCACCACACTGAGTCCCTGTCTCTCTCTTCATCACCGATACTGCAACCCCAAAACAATTTACTTCCCATGAGAGCAGACAATGCTGGCTCTTGTTGATGGCAAAGGCCAGAGGATCTTGGCTTTTCCTTTCCAATCAGCCATCAGTCAAGCCATAACTGATTTTCTCAGAGAAGAGACCAAATATATTAGAATTACTCTCAAACAGCATTTTAGAATAAGATATGTTTAAATCCCTCCTTCCTGAACTCTGCACATTTGCCCTGTGGCACCTGGATTGCCAGAAACAAGAGCACGTGAGGGGTAGGTGGCTCCTCTTGCTGAAATGCTTCAACACCCAGAGCTGAACTAAAAGTACAAAGGTGTTTATTCTGATTGCTGCAAGTCTTGCAAACAGTGAGTAAAGGCCATGCAAACCCTCTGCTGATTTATGTGTCTTAATGGCAACTGGTAATGCCCTCAAAAAGCCCCATTTCAAAAAGTCCCTATGTTCTTCACCTAAGCTCTGGGATCAGCATGACCCAGCTACAGCAAATATGTTTTGTGTCCACAAAATAGCATTTTTCAAAAATAATTTTTGAAGGGCAGCTGTTTGAGCCCTTTTCTCCTGGCCCTGCTCACAGCAAGCAGCAATGCCAGGCACCCGTTTGCTCCAGGGCATTTCACCATCAGAGAAAGGAGACACAAGGCACAACAGACAGGCACACACACCCCCAGCAGCATCCCCATCTCCTCCCAGAAACATTATCCCTCTGTTCCTGGCACACTGATCCCACACATCTGGAATTACAGGCAAATACACCTTGAAATGGATGGGGAAAAGTCACTGGCATTTGGGCAGAACTGCTCATCTAAAAATACATAAACAGGGTACCAAAGGCTTGAAAATATGCCTGCAGTCCAGCATGCATTCAGCTGGGCTTTCCTTCTTAAAATATTTAACAAGACAAAGCAGTCAGACCAAACAGGCTGTTTATTTTTGCTGCTTTTACGGCATTTATCCGTAGCCTTTCTGATGATCTGAAAATAGAACTTACCAGGACAAAAGGATCTACTCAGAGTTCTGTGGCCACTGCAAACACGTCTCCTCAGTGGGACCAAAATAACTGTATTTGTTTCTTTTCTGCCATTTGAGTGTGTGAACTTACAAGGGGACAAAAAAGCCAAACTAAAACAAAAAAAACAGTCTAAATAATTTTAGGTATTTTTTCCTCATTACTTTCAGATGCAAACTGCTGTCTTTCAATTCAGCATGGGAAAGCTCCCACAGCAAAGGGGGCAGCCACGTGTTCAGAGTCCAGCCTGGTTTACAGCCCCTCCAGCACTGCTGCTCTTGCTGTTCCACAGCCTGGGACAGGCATCACACTCAGATTTATCAGCACAACAGCAGCTCCTGCTTAGTGTGGTGCAAAGTCTGCTGAAGGTACTGAGAATCTCTGCACTGACCTCAGTGACCTTCAGATCAAATGCACAGAAATATCAGCACTGTGTGCCAGCAGGGAGACACCAGAGGAATACAGCTCTCTTCTGAAAATACAGGAAAAGCTCCAGATTTGCATTTCTCTTTGCCTTTTTTTTTTAAACCACAGAACATGTCCTTGGTATTATTTGCTGCATAATACACAACTCCATTTTCTTTTTCTTTTTTTTCAGCCTCTTTTCTTGTGTAAGGTGAAAAGCAAAGGCTCACAGTGAAAGCTGAAGCTGGAGGTGCAACCCTGAAGGGACGAGCGTGGGAGGACATTTCTGCCTGAGCAGAATCTCACTGCAGCCAAGGGACTGCCTGCTCTGCCCACACAGCTCCCCTTGCCTCAGTTAAAATTACAACTTTGTTTTATTCAATCTGGGATTTCACAATTCATTCTAGAAATGAATGTGGGCAATAGAGCCTACACTCAACCCCACACCTGGATTAATCTGTTTAAAGGTCTCATCAGGACAAATCAGGACACCAATTCTCAATTTGATCCCCAAACCAGCTTGGCCACAAGGATTGTTTTAAGGTTGGAACCTCATAGTCCTCTTGACAGGCATCATGTTTGAACTATATTTTTTTCCAGAAAGATAAAATGTTTGAAGAGAAGTTATCTAATTTTGGTTGACCTCCCATTCTCAATCAAGGGCAAGTGGTACTGAAGTAGAAATCATTTCCATAACTGAGTTGCACAGCAGTCAGTTAACAATTAATAAGCAATCCACTCGGCATAGGAAAACTGAATAGGAAAATAAACACATGAGAATCAAAGATACCTCTGCAAAGAAAGGCTTCAGCTCTTCCACATCAGATACTTAATTAGTTGTCTCTTTTTCTCATGGTGAACGAGGGGAGAAGAAGGCAATAAAAGACCTTAACCACTTCTCCTGAGGAAAATGGAGATGAGTGAAAGGCTCATTTAGCTTTCTGTGCCTTTGGAGCAGAGAAGTCTCTTTGTTTTGTTATTCTCCACAACAGCAGTTTTATTCTCTGTGCATTTTTTTACTCTCCACCTGTCTTTTTGGGCCTGCACCCAGAGTTTGGAGACCAGCCTCCAGCAGAGTGGGCAGGTGTCTCCTCGTGGTAAATCTGCTTCTCCTGGAGCAGGAAAATGTCCCATTTGTGACTGGCTCCCCTTGGCAGATGTAAGGTCACTGCTGTAGGGCTGTGAGAAATAAAATGTATTTCAGCTCCTCCCCATTCCTGGGATCAGGCTAAAGGTTTCCTCCTGGGAGACCCACCTAAGCACAAGGACATTACCTGGTGGGTCTCATGCTGGCCTGGCACACCGTGGCCAGGAGGGCACAGGGACACGACTCCTGTCTCCAGCACCACCCCTGCCTGCTCTCTGCAGCTCCTGAGTGGGAGAAGAAGTCACGTAGCAGCTCTCAGATAAAAGAAAACAGAATGCTGCTGTGATTTCAGGCAGGGAGATGAGATGGAGAAAATGAGCATTACACAACTCCTAAAGAAGCAGGCAAGGGGAGGATGATGTGCAATGCCAAATGCTCTTGCCTGGTTTTGGACAGCTGTCCTGAAGTGGAACTACAGTAAAATCTGTGAATGGACCTGTGTCTCTAAAATGCATGTGCTTCTTCTCTTTTCGAGCATCAAAACACTGCACAGGATTTTTTTATCCTGCCACGCCTAGGGGTTTGTACCAATGGCTGCTCTTCCTGCTGCCCTCGTGACCAAAAGGTGCTAACAAAGCCAGGACAACTGCACAGCATTGTGATAAAAATAGCTGGGTTTGGTTTAAATATCTTGCTTTTCAAACCCCTGCCTCCTGGGAAGCTAAGCCCTGTGAAAGGGCTGGGAGGCAGTGGAAACTCTGTGGAAAGATTTGGATTATTTGGAGGGCTAGTAGGAAAAAAGGGGTCTGCATATAAAGGCAAAAATGCCAGTGAGAACAGGGAATGTCTGTCTGCCTTCCCTGCCTGCCTGCAGGATTTTCATGTCTCTCCTGACCCTGCTAATGCCTATTACATCTTTCCATGCCTATTACATCTTTCTTTAATGTTAGGAGACAGGAGTTAGCACATATTTTGCAGCAGCAATAAATAATTCAATTCTCAGGTTTATTTCCTCCCATTCTTTAAGCTTGCTTTTATCTGACCCCCTGCTGAATGCCTGGCAGGGATTTTCACTGACCAGCCAACTCTTGCACCCCTGGTTTTCCCTTCCTTCTCAAGCCTCTACAACACACACAGAGCTCAGGGGTGTTTACAATACCCAAATGACTGCTTCTCCAAAAGCATCATTTCATCTCCCTTCTGGAGATTTTTTTAAAAAAATCATACATTAATTAGCAAAGCTGGGTTCAAGTCATGCTAGCTGTTGTCTGTATCCACTCCAAAACTGTTGGGATTAAATTCCCAGAGCCTGCCAAGGCATCTGCAGGGAGAGCAGAGCCCAGGACACTGTGCAGGCACAGCACCCCTGGGACCTGCCTGCTCCCTGCCTGAGGGAAAGCCAGAAGTGGAGTTTCATTTTCAGAAGGGCCAAACCTGCTCAGAAATTCAAAACGAAGTTTGATAAACAGCTCTAAGGTTCTAGGAAAAAAGGTGGCATGCTGGGTTCCCTGCATTCACTCTGCTCTGCTGTAGGCTTGGTAATATAGTGGATATTATAAAATGGGCCTTAATTTCCTTGGAGAAAAGGATTATGCTGAGATAAAGAGTGCTGGGAAGCAGCTTCACATTTGGAATGGCCTTTCATCCCACAGGCCCAATTAACATTTCTGGAAATAAGCTGTAGAGATGTAAAGACATTTCTAAAATATCAGCCTGAGTTATGAAAAAGGTATTGGTACTATGGTGCTCCTGAAATAACCAGGGAGAGAATTTGGCATGTCTGACCTCCTTTGATTGGATCTCTAATAAACAAGTTCTTGAAGAGAACTCAGCATTGCCATTTTATGGGTTTGTGCTACTTCTGTATGCAGCCACTTGACAAAGGACTGTAATTAAATGCTGATGAAATACATTAAATTGACATTACAGACTCCTCATTTCAAACCAATGCAGAGGCAGTGTTTGGTTGTGGTTTGGGATTTTTGTGTTTTGTGGCAGCAAAGCAGGGGAGGCACCACGAGCATCCCCTGCACTTAAAAAGCAACAAAAAAAGAGTAACTTTCAAAACAGTAACTTCCATTATACTTTTAAAGAAAGCCAGGCAGTCACACAAAGAAATCTAACACATTTTGGGTGTGTTATAGAACCAGAACAACACACCCTGGCTGAAAAACATCCCAGAGGTGCTTTCCAGAAGGAACACTGAATCCACTCTCGGAATCCTGTGCTACTGCAAAGGGATTATTACAATTTTCAGGCTGAATTTTAAACAATAAGATAGGGACAGACAACACCAGATTTGGATTTCTGTTTCTCAACCTCTCTGTGTTTTTCCTATCACACCATCTTCCCAAGAGCAGCTCCAAGGTGAGTGCAGTCACAGACCTTGGGCTGGAAAGAGTCAGGGGCCAATCCCCAGCAGCAACTTCAGGGATGCACCTGCACTTCAGACAGCCAGGGGCCCTACATCACTTGCCCTCACAAGAAAAAACAAGTAGGAATGAGAATGGAGCTGCCTGTGAAGCACTTGAGAGGAGCCATAAGGGATTTCCCCTGCTAGAAACCTCTCCCAGAGGTTATCCCAGGTGGATAATGCACTCCCCTCCCTCCCCTGTCCCCCAGCACTGCTCTTCAAGAACGTGTCTGAGGAAATTTCCATCATGAAATCTCCAAAAAAGCCAAAATCTTCCAGAACAGGGGACTCATTTTAGTGCTCCCACTGCAGATGAGCCTCAAAAATATGAAGTGGTCCTTGCACTGCAGAGGAATTAAGGGGGAGGCAAGAAGGTCACTGGCCATGTCAAAAAAACCCACTCCTGACAGTATTTTTCATCTGGACCAGACCTCAAATGCATCCCCTCTTTTCTTGCTGGTTTCTGGTTGCCTTGGATTCTGTGCCTCAAAATGGTCATGAATAGAAAATGATAAGGAAATACATCTCCACTCACTCCCACCACACATTACACTTCCTTTGTGAGCAAAACTACCAGGACTTGTTCAAAGTGTGGAAAAGCATATTTTTAACTGCTACTGAAGATACAGTGAGTCATTAATGATCTGGGTGCCAGGAGACCGTGATTTGTGAAGTCACTGCTGCTCATTATTTCCAAAAAACAATTAGTCAAAATGAAAAACGAAGCTCTAGAGCTTCCAGGAATTGGATACTGTTCTTTGGATCATTCATGAACAGGATGAAGATGTAACAGCTGTCTGGACCTTCCCCTCACCCCTTTAAAATGGGTATAATAACTTGAGATAAGCTCATCTGTAAGGGACAATAAAAATAAGAGATCCCTTTCAGGAGCTGTGGATGGGGAGGATGGAGAGCTAGAAATGCTGAAAAATTACTAATATTTACTGACCTGGCTGCATTAAACTCCAAGCTACCTACTTTTTATTTTTAAACAAGTTTTAAGCATATAAAAATAATAGCCTGGGATAGATACTGATGCTGGAAATAAGTTCAAATAACAAAACCCACAGTGGTTAGAATTGGACTTAGACTTTCAAAAGACAACACATTGAATAGAGACTGTATGACCAGAAACAGAACATTTGAAGACATTTTCTTTTCATTAAAAAATGAATCACCATACTTTCCCCCAGCTAACACCCATTGATCTAACAATAATGAGGGGCTGGCATTTGATGTTTTATTTGATGTCTACAGATTCACCCACCAGAACATAACTACTGCAGGAGCAAAGAGAGCCTGGCACCTAGGTCTGAGGCACTGTGTAAAGTTCTTTAGTCTCAGAATAGCCACATCCATATGGACAGATGCACTCAGCTCAATGAGATTTATTGCTATGAGATAAAATGGCCAGAAAAGCAGCTTTCCTAATTTTTTTGTCGTAGGTAAAAGCTCTAATCACTGTCCTCTTAGTTTTCAGCTATGAAGGGCAAAACAGAGTTGTTTGGTTGTTTTTCTCCCTTAACAAAACCCCAAACAAACCCCCAAACCAAAATTTTTGCTTTAGAGACAGCCATGTGTGACACAGCCAAAGGTTACAGCAAAATATTTCAGGTTTCACAACTCCAAAAAGATGCTCCCATGCTACAGGCACTGTCCCAAGGCTGTATTAAATAGGAGGGGGCTTAATACCAGCATGTGCTACACTCATTTTGGGTCATGTCCCCTCTCTCCCTAATTCTGCTGTTCATTTCTTGGGCCTGTTATCCATGGGTTGAGCATCCCAGAGCATGCAGCAACACACCACTACCCCACAAATGCAAACCTGGAGCACCTAATACACAAGTGCTGTCCCACAGGCACGAGTGGATATGCTGCTCAATATTTACAGCTCAGCGAAAAGCAGCTTTGACAAAGCCATTTTTCAGCCACAGGTACAAATGTTAATGATTAATGTGCTTTTGCATGAAGTGGGAAAGAGGAACAGATGTAGCAAAAAGAAAACAATAGTAGGAAAAGGGTTGTTGGGGAAAATATGGTGTAGAAGTGGAAGAATGGAGGAATGGTCCATCCTTGGAGATACCAAGTGCAGCAGCTCACAGTAAAGGAAGGAGGTACAGTTTCACTCTGGGGAGAAGACAACTTGCCATCAGTACAAATGCTTTCACAGGTGACACAACAGGCCAGCAGTCTTTGAAGTGAAAACAGAAATGTTTCTTGCTGAGGGAGATGTTTCTTGCCCTTCACAACCTTTACAACAGACATAATTACCCAACACACACCAAAGGCTTCTGGCTGAAGAAATCAAAATTAGCATGTATTTTCTTCTCTTTCCTTTTAGCAAACAATCAGATATGACAAGGCACATAACTGAGCACTCTGACACTTCCTGTGAAGGGCAACAAAACTTAGGATGGGAAAGTAAAATCTGAAGCAGCCTTTAAAGAAAATCTGTCTCAGAAATATGCTTCAATACCTTAGCATGATTTTGAAGGTTTGTTATCAGAAAAAGCCTGAAACACAATCAGACTTTTCAGGAGTTTGGTTCCCTGTGGTAAAACACCATGTCTGGCTGGGGAGCAGAGGGCTCCTCCTGGATTCCCCTTCCTGAGAAAGGGTCACCAGGAAGCTGCTACTTCTGACTGCATGAGGAGAGCCACGACAATTAATTGCTCTGCTTGAGATCCTTCTCACCTGCTTCTTGGAAGTTTCCTCTTCCTCAACCCAACAAGTTGTTCAAATTAACCTGTCATGGGCTTGAAGTGCTTAGGAAAGCACAGTCAGGAAGAATGTACAAAGCACCCCACTCCTATGAGGAGAACAGTAAGACAACCATGCACTTTAAATATCTAATCAAGGACTGGGTTTATTACCAGAATTTTATGTTCTGCAGTACCTGAGTGGTCTGCACAAGAAAGCAAACATGCCCAATTCAATAATGTGAATCCCGTTGCAGCAAGGAAGTTCTTGCAAAGCTCTTCCTTTAATGCCTGAGCTGGGCTGGTTATTTGAAAGAGACTCCAGTTCACAGGGCAGGCGACCACGCTGAGAGCTTCAAAACCTGACATTCAGTAATCCATCAGCAGTCATTAGCCTCCCATTTAGGCTCTAATGCCCTTTCTGTTCTGTTCATGGATTACCCAGTTCTGCTATAAAATTGCAGAGATGACATAAGACTCCTGTTATACAAAGCTGTATCACATTCAGCATGGGAACAGTTTGTGTAAGGCTGCAAACCTGTTGCGTAAGCTTTACAGAGAACCAGGTTGTATGTGGATTTTATCTTGCTCAACGTGTCTAGTCTATAATCCAGTTTCCAAAAACACCATTATAGTTCCTTCTTGAAAGAAAAAAGACCCTGAAAAGGTTTGAGATGAGATGATGCTACCTATGAATGTTTATATTGGTGATGCTTTAATGTTTGCATAAATGCTCGTGTGACACTTGCTTTTTATCCTTCAAAGTGAGCTTTAAATGAATTCTAGATGTATTTACCTTCCATTAATAACAGTACCCATAAATCCACACTTTTTCCTTTGAAATAAAAAAAGCATTTTAAAGAAGCAGGGAAGAAGCTCACAAATCAATTGCCTCCCACACAAATCAATTTCCTCTGTCAGATGACAACAACTGGACTTGTTTTTAAGTAAATTGACTTGTTTTAAAGTCATTGGTGAGCAAGAGATCAATACAAGCAGGCAGCTCACAGCCTAACTCAAGCTTGGATGAATTTTCAGAGCTGCAAGATAGCCTTGGTGTCCTAAAATTCAGAGGAAGGTGAGAGGATGTGAAAGACCCAAGATTAGGACCAAGGAATCTTTCAGATCCCCAAATTCACAGAAAAAAAAACTGCATTTGAGACTTGCCACCTTAGAAACTGATGTCCTGGCTGCAAGCAGTCGTACCTACCCCTCCTCCCACCCAAAATAAGGAAAAGTCAGTGTCTTTTGAAGACCTTTGAAGCTCCCTGTGCTGGGAGAGGGCTGATCATTAATGACCAGAAGAAACATCAGAAGTTAAAGCAATGGGACTGGCTCCCATCTGCAACTCCAGACATTATTCCTGGAGTCCGAAGGAATTTTTCATCTGTATTTCAATTTTTTGGTTTTTTAAAGGGATGCCATTCAGGCAGCCATCAAGAACAGAGGAAAGCACCTTGCCTGACAAAGGCTTTTCTCCTGGTTTTCAGTTTTTTACACTGTGTCTTCTGAAATGAGAGCTCTAACCAGAGCTCCTTCCACAACCATCAAAGGCCAAAGTACAACCCAAATTTTGATTCAAATCAAAACCAAGACTGCAAACTTCTGCTATTACATCCTTGATTAATTCAAAGCTTGAATATTCTCACTAGAGCAAGGGTGAGTGTGATGCCCTATGCTGATGTCCAAGTGCCTCGCCCTGCTGAACGTTACTCCAGTTTGGAGCTTTAATTAGCAATAATTACTTGTTTTTCTTAAGCCTTTACTTGCACATCTTGGAAAATCTAACAGGTTAAAGCTGGACAGAGCAAAGCACTTAATACCCTAATCAATACAGCACTCAGTGTGCTAACCTTCAACAGGCTGGTAGTACATTTATCCTTAAAGTATCATCTGGGAAGGGAGAGGAGAGGAGAGGAGAGGAGAGGAGAGGAGAGGAGAGGAGAGGAGAGGAGAGGAGAGGAGAGAAATCTCCTGGTTTCATCTGAGAAGAGCACTTGGGCTGCAGCCCACTGGCCACTCCTGGTCCCAGCCAAGGACTTCACCCCTCTGCACATAAGAAATTAGCTTAGGGTCACCAGAAAGCTTCAGCATTTGCCTTTTATAACTTTGTTTATTGATACCTCTTAAGAAGTTTGTCCTAAAAAATGCAGGAAATGGAGGTCTATGGAATCTGCTAATGAAGTTTTAATTGAGGCTGATGCTGCATCTGGGTTGGGTTTATTCATTTATGCTGTTGAACACTGATGAGCTCATCAGCAAGTTATGTAAAACAATCCATATTCTGCAACATGAAAAGCAAAATTATTTTCAGCAATCCATGTGAAAAAAAGCAAAATGCATCTCCAAAGCCCTTTCAATTTTGCTCCCTGGGTGCATTTGTTTCAGCAGCTTCACTCACTATCTATGTCCTGAATCTTCTCACAACTGTGATCCACAAAAAAATGGGGACAGAGTAACTAAACACTGACTTCAACTTACAAAACAAAGTTGTTCACATTTGCTGGTAAAACAATCCCTATTCCTGTTGGACTGAACTTCAAAACACCTCTGTTAACTCACACCACAGATAAAGCTCTAAAAATAGCTTCTTGCCCTTAAGACCAAAACAAATGATCCAGTTTAAAAGGCATCATTCCCTCCTTATCCTCTGAACGTTAGGCATGCCAAAGGAACTAGAAACAAAATTAGTGGGTTTATCCTCCATTTTCCTCAGAACTACCAAACCTACAGGCTTCTGAGAGAGCTGCAGTGCAGAGGAGTGCAGCAGCCTCAGCTGTACAGTATGGGGAAGGAAGGACAGAAAATGGTTATTCATCTCTTCAGGTAGGTGAAAGTGCAGGATGAATTACAGTCAGCAACTCCCCAGGCTCATGCTGAACTCCTGCTCCTGGATTATCAGCTGCTGACACTCCCCCCAAGGCACAGGATTACAAATATTCCCTCTGAAGCTTGTCATTAGGCATTCCAAATAAACTCCAGAACAACCCAAACCTGGAGATATTTTAAGTAACAGATGACTATGAAAAATACAAAGTGAATGTAGGAAAAGACCATGACCTTAATGAGGCTTTTCCTTAATCCATCCTTTCTTGAATAATCTGTTTTTCTCCCAAGTGTTTTTAAAAGTTAAATAAAAAGGTTTAAAAGGTTAGTAGAACCTGATGGTTTATTCATGCCAAACATGTCACATAAACTTTCGTTATAGGTGTTTTTTCTAAGAGAAATTACAGAGCAAGCAGAGATGGCTTAAATTAAAACAATGTAAAATGGACTGTAAGTGATTATTTACATATGGTTTAAGAACTTATGGGAGGAGTGGGAAGACAGCTGGACAAATATTGAACACTATCAATTTCTCCCTCCTTTAGGACAAAGAGTACCCACTCTTACCTAATTCTAAGAACAAGTATTATTTGAAGAATTACCATTTATTTCTGAAGCAAAGCTTAGTCATCAACTAAGCATGAAATATCAGAGTATTTTTCTAAATATGCAATGAATTCCAGATTTCCTGAACAACAGTAATAATTATTTATTTCTGTATTTTATAAGATATAGCACTAAAGTAACAAACAGTATTCTAAGAAATAGGCACCTCCATTTAGAATAAAACAGAAATTCATTAAAATCCCCTCTTAGAAAATGAAGCTTAGCAGCTCAGGGATGGGTGATGGACATCTCACAGGGGTAACCTGAGATCACAGTACGTGTCTGCCCAATAAACTGGTGTGTTAAATCAAAGGACTGCTGGTGCATAAGTAACTTTATGAGGGAAAAGCAAAGATGTAACTGCCAATAAAAGCCTTGCCTCACAATTGATGTGTATTGTCCAAAAAACAAAGTCCAAACCAATTAAGTTTATTTGAACAGCAGCTGATGTAAACCTTCCACCCTCAGCGGTGAACGTGCCTGGGGCCCTGACGGGGTGAGGGTGGAAGGTTTACATCAGCTCACCGGGGTGAGGGGCTGAGTTCACACCCTGAGCTTGGCTTCAGGTCACAAAATGCCCCTAAAGCTTTTCAGGTGACCGGGGCTGAGGAACCACAGGGCATTCTGACACCGGGATGTGCCGTGGGTGGCTCCCGGGACAGCTGCCAGAGCTCTGGAGCAATAGGACAGCAGGCAACGCCTTGGGAAAACAAGCCCTGTCCCTGGGAAAACACAGCCTGCCCCAAAACCTTCCTCAAGGACCCAATTGTAAACAGTCAGGCATCAGCATCTCGAGAGTTAATGCCCTCCATCAGACGGCAGCCCAGCCCAGCAGCAAAGCTGAGGCAATCCAAGTGCTGCCCAGCTGGGCCGGCAGCACTCCACCAGACAAACAGCCTTTCTTGGCAGATGGGACTTCACAGCCACTGCAACAAGGGCTGCAATCCAGTGCCCAGAAAACAACAGGAGCCTTGATCCTTCCCACATGAACATGGAGAAATAAAGCATAAGGCAAGCTGAGCTTTAGCCATGGTTTCATGGAGAAAAGCCTGAAGGTGCTAAACTGAAACCCTGAAAATGAAGGAGATGCTGTGGTGCTTCCTCTCCCCCTCTACTCTTTCACCAGGCACTGAGCCAGCCACTAGGAAAGCTGAATTTGTAGGGAAACATCTTCCTGCTGGAATGAGGAGAGACTCCTCTGACCCTCAGCTGCCACAACACCAGGCAAAAGGGTTTCTCCTCCCTGCACTCCCTGCAAAACATCATTCTGCAGAGGTAATTCATAAATGCTTTAAGCCTGGTGTGGAACTCACCTCATGCAGGCACAAATGCTATGATAAATTACACTGTGTGCACAGGGGACAGAAGGCAGAATATCATGCCAGAAATAGCCCTGTATCCATCATTGTTTACTGTTTTTCTTTAATTTTCATTTCAAACACACTTTAGAGATAAGCATAAAAGACATTTTTTCCTCTTTCCAGGTCAGGTACAATGAACTTGTCCTGAAAGAATTTAACCTTGTTCTCCAGAAACGCTACAAAAACAAAGTTTTCCTCATGCTGAGAAGAACAGAAACAAAACCATAACTTTAAAATCTGGCTGCTGTGGGCTGAGCTCTCCTGTTCCAAAGCCAAACACTTTGCTCATCCTCACCAGGCTGCACCCAACAGCCACAGCTCAGCACTTCAACACCATCTTCTGCTCTTTTTTTTTGTCCATGTCAATACATGCAACATTATGATAACACAGACAGCTGATAACATCAAAATGTGAGGATTTGGGAAGTTTTTTTAAGTTGGTATCAGCCATAGAGCAGGATTTGGCCAGACAGCTCCTTCCACAGAAAGCCACACAATGAAATACAGAGGTTTTCCCTTAGCCATGAACTATCTGATATGTAATTTCAAAGATAAATAGTTACAAATTTCCTAAGAAGCAAAGGCACACAACTGTTGCTGGTTTACAACAAATATTCTTGTAAAGGAATATTAAAAATATTACCAATAAAACCTTGACTACAATTTCCCTCTTGTTGACCTGTGTATTTCCTGGTACATTTTTTCAGGCAGTTTCAGAATTCTGAGTATCAGCAGGGCTGCTCCCTGGCACGGAACTCCCTCACCCAAGGAGTGCACAGGATATACAGGGAAAGCAGGCTAAGTTAAGCTACAAGTTCAAGACACAGAGGTCAGCAGGCATTCCTGTGGATTTATCCCTGGTGAAAAAACTCCATAGATAGTGCTGGCTGCTTCCTGCTCACACAGAAAGGAATTCATGTTACCATTGTAGGTGAGGCTTCAACATTGAATAAATGGTTGGTTTTTAGAACACACTGACATTTTCCAATGAAAAGATAAAATAACCTGGGTTTAATTTTAGCTGTCTACACAGTCATGCTATCAAATCCAGTCCCTCCTGCTCCAAAGACCACACAGTCAGTAACTGGGTACATAACAATTTCCTACTGTTTTTTAAGATAGAATATCTAGGTAATTTTATTAACCTTATGATGAATCTTTTATATTGTAACGGGTACTCACTGCAAAAATATTGGTATGATGTTAAATTTATTCCATTTAATGATATTAAATTATTCCATATTTTTAAGATATAAAAATACACTTGTTAAAGACTAACAAAGGCAAAACAGTCTCAAGCAAAAGAAAGAGAAAGGAAAGCAGAATTAAAGAGGTTTAATTGTTTTTGCAGAAATATTCACATCTTTGGTTGCAAGTCTAGAAAACTACTCAGAGCCACTCAGAAATATTTCTGTGGGCAACAGATGATCAGTTGGTGGATGAAGATTTTGCTTCATTTAGAGCATTAGAGAAACAAATTCCCTCTTTTTTAATCTATAGAAAAAAAATTTCCATTAGTTGTATCACAACTTTTATATATGTGCAATCCTCACCAAAAACTGCACTCACCTTGAATTTCCTTCTTGTTTTAAAAACTGAGAAGTCAAAGTGTAAAAGACACAGGAGGGAACATGACACCACCCCAGCTCTGGAGGGGAACAATCAGCAAACTCTCAGCTTTTACTTAAGGATAATGTTACAGGCACAGCTGTTACAATGTCACCGAGTTAACAGGACACAAATACCTCACTAAAAATCCCTTTCACAGCAAACCCTTTCTTTTCACCCCTTCTCAGCACTGGCGACAAAAAGATTAAATGGTGTGACCTCCCAAAAGAGGCAGCAGAAGGCTGCCACCCAAAGCATCGGTGCGTGTGGTTTTGGAGGGATCAAGGGGCAGGACAGGAAAAGATGATGAACAGAAATGTTCACCGAGGATGGACAGCATGGGTACCACAAACAAACTTCTCTTTGCTGCATCACTTGAACTTGGAAGGTGGCTTTTGGAGGTGCTGGCTGAGCAACCAACAGGTTTTTTACAAATATTGATGCAATAAACCACACAGAGGAGCATTCACCCCAAGCCCCGTTAGCTGCAGTGCTTAAGGCAGCTTTTGTCAGGCTGGATCTGCCCTCCGAACCCACCCCAGCCACTCCCTGGAGAAGCCTCTCCCTCCACTGACCACACAAGGAACCTACAGAGACAAGACTCAACACACACCATTCAGAAGCAATTCTGACTGCCAAAAATTAGGTGGGGAATAAATCTTCCCATATGTCACCCTGTACTTCTTGGAGGCAGCTGCCTGAATTCTGTGTTTTGGGTTGTTTGGTTTTCTTTGCTGTTTTTATTTCGACTGCCCATCAGGTCACATTAATTTTGTATCCTCCTAGGGAAAAGATCTCTTCCAAGAATACCTCTGGCACCTTGGATACAAGCTCCAGGAACTGTTGCCACTACCAACAAACCTGAAGAAATAGCCCAGAGGTGTGTATCAGGATCCATAGCAGAGGGGAAAAACCACCCTGCTTGCAGATGGAGACTCTGTGGGTCCAGCCAAGCTGAAAAGGATGAAGTTCTGCCATGTCTCAGGAGAACAGCATCTGTCAGGAATTTCACTGATGTGCTGGCACTGAACTTGGGAAACAAATCGTCTCCTTCAGCTGCTGGAGGGAGGGAGAACAAGCTAAACCCTGAGTAATTCCACTCCTTTCCCTGTAATTCATATTTTCTGACACCATCCCAAGCCCCTGTGCAGCAGGGAAACAGGCAGCCCAGTGTATGGAGGCTGCACTGGGGAAGATGAGCATCACACAGAAAAGCTGGAATTCAATTCCTCATGGAAGTAAATAAAGCCCTGCAATATTTTCATGATTCCTGCTGTAACAACACCTCTTTGAGGCAGTGATGTTGCCCCATTTCAGCTACATCCTCAGTGAAACACAAGCCATTAGTACAACAGTAATTCATCACCTCCAGCCTTATCTTGCTCTCTGGACTCCTTTACAAAAAACAAGGCTAGCCTTAGAGACAGACTCCAGCTGAATGAACACAAAACCCCAGGGATTTGCCCAGGAAGCTTGACCTCAGGTAGATGTTGCAGGGATCAGCCCCAGGAAGAGCCTGTGGCCTTCTTTTTGAAGTAGGAGATAAAAAATAAACTATTTTGAATCTCAGATCCTGAGATTAATAACGAATAATCCTCTCAAAAATCAGCAGAAGTCCCCTTTTACTTCAGATGCTGAAAATTAGCCTTTGTCAAGACAACACAAGTTATTTAGATATCATAGAATCAGATTTCCTGTGTTTCGATATTTATATTTGTAAAAGTTCTCCCAGAAGAAAGCTCTCCCACTCAAAGATTTATTTCCAGCCCCTGCCCCAGTTTCCCAGTAAGTTTAGTTTCTGGTGCTTCTGGCCACTTGATCCTTATGAGAGCCATGAATTAGGAGAAAAAAGAAACAATTATGGCATGCTTATAGTTTGTCATGAACTTGTTTGTTGTCTTTCTCAAACTCCACAGCCCCTCAAAAGAAAGCTTTTTTTGAGTGCTGAAAAACAAGATATGTTTCAGGTTAGGAAGAACTAGGAATCCAACCTGACTGGGTTAGAGACAGCACAAACCCTTGCCAGCAGCATCCCTCCCAGGACAGTATCAGCTGGATCATGGCACTAACCACTCTCACACCCCAAGGAGGAGGAAGATCCTGCTCTACCTGGGACTCCAATATGGTTCTGGAAGCACACGAGGCTTTGCCATGTTCTGGGATCACAGGGAAGGGAAATTACATAGCCCTGGTGCCACAAGGGATCCCTAAAGACAATTCTGAGTTGGTTCTGCTCTTCCACCTGTGGCCATGGCCTTGAGGTCTGTGTGCAATGCATTCTCCATGGTTTAGAAAATCATTTCAAGCCCAGAACAAGACTGATAAGAATTGCTTCCTGAACAAGTTGAAGGCCAGGGAACTTAGGAGAATATTGTTTTGTATTTCTGCTTTCGGAGAGTTCCTTACCAGTGTCCATTTGCAGCCCATGTCCAGAAGCAGAGCTCCATCTGCATTTCAGGGATCAGCACTTTCACACAGGCAGATTCCCATGTCAGAAGCTGCTCCTGTGCAGCTACAGCAGTACAAAGGAGCAAGGTGCTGATAAGCACTAAGCAAATCACTAAAAATTAGTTTCTTCTCAGGTAAATAGCATTGACATTGTAGTTGGGGATTAGATATGCCTCTTTTTTCAGCACCTTGGAATCAAAGCAATAAAAAACACCTTACAAAAATGATTTGACAAGTACATGCAGGCAGTGTGACAGTGTTTAAGATCACCATGGTACCTGAATACAATGCTGTTCAATGATGACAGTGACAGCAAGCCAGAATTCTGGAGGTTTTTCAAACAACACAAGCTCTAAGCCTCCCTTTTAGATTCTGATTTCCTTGGGTGGAAAAAGAAAGGGGAGGCAAGTGCACAAAAAAAAAAGTGATGATGATGATTATGTTGAGTTCCTGGGGGCTGAAACAATTCCAGGGTGATGCAGCTTACACTAATAAGCAATTCAGAGATGTAAAAGCAGCATGTTCTCCCTCTCTTCCCCTTAAAACATTTTCTTAATATCAGAATCATTAGAAATTAAATGCTCGAGGAGAAGCAATATCTTTGAAAACACAAAAATACAGTACAAAAAAGCAAAAAAAAGCATCTTTGTAAGGTTAGGATTAGGCCCATCCATAAGCATCACATATGGAATTAACCCATAGAATGGCAGAATGGATTAGGTTGGGAAAGACCTCTGGGATCACTGAGTCCAACCTGTGACCCATCACCATGGTGTCAGTCAGACCATGGCACCAAGTGCCACCTCCAGTCTTCCCTGGAACACCTCCAGGGACCATGACTCCACCACCTCCCTGGGCAGCCCATTCTGAGCCTTATCCACCTCTTCTGTGAAGAAATTCCTTCTAAAAATTCCAGAAAATTCCTCCGAAAGAAGTCAACAGCTCCTCCCAATTTAGTTCCACCAACAAACTTCCTTAGTATCCCTGAAGATCTGTGTCCAAGGTGTTTATGGAGACGTGAAGAGCTCTGGGCCCGAGTGAAACCCCACAGGTTGCCAGCCTGATGTCACCCATGCAGTGTAACCCACTGAAATAACCAGACCTCTATCCTTGCAGGAACCTCAGAAGAAACAGGCTCAGGGTATCTCCAGGGCCTCCTCCACTCCTCAATTACTGACACCTTCTCTCGTTGTCAGTAATTGATAATTCACTCCTGGCACACCCACACACAGCAAGTTGGCAGGGGTGCAGCCTTGTGGGTTTGAACACAAGTTTCCAAAAAAAGCCCATGGGCATGTATGTTTGTGAGGGGGTGAGCTACACGAGTACCTAACACATTGCAGTGACTCAAATGGGGAAATCAGATAAAAAGGAAGAAGGAAGAGGAGACAAAGTGAAGAGCAGAAAAAGCCAGAACAGCTTGTTTTAGCCAGCTGTTTGTGCAAGTTGAAGGCTGCACATGAAACCAAATACACTGAGAATTTATTAGGGGCATGAAGATGTGCCATTAGCTTTGTAAAGTGTGAGATTTTTAGCCCATGAACACAGCACAGAACTTACAGTGGCAACTGTAAGATGCAACTTCTTTAGTGGTGTAACATACCCATGATCATAAAACCTTTTTTTTTTTTTTTCGGTTTAGGTTCTTATGCTATTACTTTAATACTCAAAAGATATCCTGGCAGGACATGAAAATCTCCTCCTGCTTAACCAGAAATCCAGCGTGTACGGGTAAAGCACTTTGCTTCGACAGAACAAAGCCCACATCTTTCCCTCTACATCTGACTCATTGTTTTTCACCTGATTTGTCTCTAATTAGTACCAGCCAAGTCTAAAGACTAAACACAAGCCTGAGAGATAAAGGTTTGCTTGTACAGAGGAGTGTGGAACCATGAACAAAACACATCTTTATAATTTCAAGTGTAAGAGATCTCCATGTTCTCATTTTCAGCACAAAAAGTCATGTTCCATTCACTTTGGTGACCCAACCCCTGCCTTCATCAAAAATACCGTTGAGTGTCAAAAGGATGCTGGCATTTGCATTAACAATGCTCATACTGTGAAGCATGTTTACCACCGAGGAGAGGAAAAGAAAAAAAAAAACTTATTTCCATGTGCAATGGACCCATTTATTCATCTTTGTCACATTCATATTTTCTGAAAAATCCCTTCGCCCAGGATTTTTCTCCCGGGAAGCTGAGAAGCCTCAGAGATAAAGGAAAACAAATTCTTATCTCATTTGCTTCTCCTGTGTTGTGCTCTCATGTGGAATGTGTTTGGAGATTGTTTACCAACAGGTGGCTGTTTCATTGGGTTCATGTGAATTGTTTTGACTTATTGGCCAATCAGGGCCAAGCTGTGTTGGGACTCTGGAAGGAGTCACAAGTTTTCATTATTATCTTTTCAGCCTTCTGTAAGTATCCTTTGTGTATTCTTTAGTATAGTTTAGTTTAGTATTCTTTAATATAATATAGTACCGTAAAATAATAAATTAGCCTTCTGAGAACATGGAGTCAGATTCATTGTTCCTTCCTGCCATGGGGCACCCTGCAAATGCAGAACATATTCAGTTCTCAAAATCTATTTTCAAGCAAGGCCAACTCACAATAAAGGTCTGAAGAGGGAGATTAGTGCAGGTTACAAACAGATGACAGATGAGGTGAGGGGGGGACAGGGGAAGGGATAATGACCCTTTGGTTTGCTGATGTTCAATGAGGCATCTGAAGACTTCATCCAGCCCGTGCACAATCGATTCTCTCTGTAAATCCATTAAACCCCTTGACAGCATCCTGTCTGAAGCTGGGTTTGCCACATGATTCACTGCTCCAAAGGGGAAAAGCCATCAGGAAGAAGGAGCAGTGTCCTCATGCACCCTGCAGCCACGTGTCCTGTCACCAGCGTGAGGTTCCGCTGCTCCAGACTGACGGACAATTCTAACTGACAGGGTGAGCACATCTCCACTGCAACTACAGCTCACTTAAATGCAAACAGGCTGCTTACTTTCAACTGCCCTCTGCCCAATTCTAATCAGCTCTCCAGGGTAATAAGCCTTGCTTGAATTCACATGCACCTCAGCTAGCAAAGCTGGTTCTCAGCATAATCATCATTATGAACAAAATTTTACAGCTTAGCTACACAAATGTACCACATAAAGCTCATTACTTCAGACATATTAGAAGAGGCAGGTGCCAAGTAATTCTACTGTATTCCACCCTTGTTTTTAAAGCTCTGTTCACTAAATCCACAGAATTTTAGACAAGGAGTTTCACTAAAAATTCCAAGTGAAGATTTCACACACTGCTTTAAAAAAAACCAAACACCAAACCACACATAACCGTAAGAATACAATCTGTTCACAGCTTCCCAGAAAAATCAGCTGTGCTGCAGAGCAAGAACCACTCACTGTTTCCATAACAGCACTGGGGCTCAGTGGGATGATGTAAAGCAACAGCACAGGGAGACACCCTGCAAACCTGAACCTTTCCCAGGACAACCTCTGTGCCTTCCTGTGCCCATAGGCAGCTTTAACCTGGGACCCTTCGTGGTCTTTTGCTGTGTTGCACAACTCCAGTAAAGGAAAAAACCAGCAACTCTGCTGATACTAAACAAGGAACCAAGTTTGGGAGTGAGGATGAAGCCAAGGGAACAAAAAGATGGAGTAAAGAGGCAGAACAGCAGCCTGAGGGACAGAAGGGAAAAGAGGAGAAGCAGAAGAAATGAAAGCAGAACCAGCAGAGAAAGACAGGAGGAAAAGAGGAGAGGCAGAAGAAATGAAAGCAGAACCAGCAGAGAAAGACAGGAGGAAAAGAGGAGAGGCAGAAGAAATGAAAGCAGAACCCAGCAGAGAAAGACAGGAGGGAAAAGAGGAGAGGCAGAAGAAATGAAAGCAGAACCCAGCAGAGAAAGACAGGAGGGAAAAGAGGAGAGGCAGAAGAAATGAAAGCAGAACCAGCAGAGAAAGAGAAGAGAGAAATGGGGCCTCACACACAGCAAGGCAGGCTGTGCTGCTGCCAAGGGGTGACACCTCCAGCTCAGGACCTGCTGGACTCTGAGCCCACTGCATGACTGCTTTCTCCTTTAGCAAAGCCTGAGAGGGATTGATCTGATTGATTAGAGTGCATGCAATATAACCAAATTACGACATTTTACTAGGTAGAAAAAGTTATTGCTTCAGAATTGAAAATCTGGGAAAAGGAAGATGTTCAGAGAAGGACAGAGGATGAATAATACCTGGAACTGGCATGGAGCACAGGTCTTTGGGGAAACAACTTCAGACAAAAGGCAGCATTTGACGTAGACTCTAACAATGGGAAAAGGAAAGAGAAGCACTAAAAGCCATTTCCCAGATTTTGGATGGGGAGGATATTAACAATCTGCTCCAGTATACCTCCATTTCACATATCTCTGGCTGAAAAAAATCCCACTAATATTTTCTCCAGTAGCTTAGAGATATTGAGTGTTCTGCCATTATAATGCATGAAGCCATTAAATCAAGTTCTTTGCCCACAGGTAAATGTTCTTGTATGCATACAGGAGGCCCAAGCCAACATTTGTTCCAGGTGATAAGTCACTGTATGTTCCATATTTTTTCCAGATTTAGCCAGAGGCTCCTGGGGACTAGATGTCCATCAGTGCCATGGCTGCACTGTCAGAGATGAACCCTGGCAATACCACAAAGGGGTTGCACTCTGGGAACTTGGGTTGAGGGTTTTTCACACCAGCCACCACAATTAATGGAAATCCTTTTGTTTATGTTCTCCACCTTCTGATTGTATCCTTGAAATGGGAATTAAAATACCATCATAACTTATTATAAGTATTCATTTATGAGTTTTTTACAGCAGTAAGAGGGGTTGTGTGGGAGCCTCCACAATAATAAATACAATTGAAATAAACTACAATGAAATTAAGAGTTTTGTATTCAAAGCACAGCGAAAACAAACATTAAACAAAGAGAGAATGAATGAAGAAGACAAATTACTTAGCAGCACCCTTTCAACAAACCTCTTATTATTCTGGGCAGTGAATGAAACAGAGTCAGTGTGGGAGAGAAAACAAACACACAAGCAGAGCCAAGCAAAGGGCACAGAAGAAAGGAGGGCACGGAGGAGCCGCCCGGGCGGGGAACGCTGCCAAATGGGGAGAGCAGCAAAGGGAGAAGCCTGGTGACAACTCCCTGTCTTCAGGAGAAAGCCCTGCCCTCTGACAGGACACAGGAGGGCTGCTGGACACTGCTGTCACTTCCTAGGATGGGACATGATGAGCCAGGCTGGCCCGGAGCACATGTATCTGAAGTCAGCGCAAATTCCTGGCTGGCACAAACCTCATGTTCCCTGTTTGCACATGGAAGCTCTGGCCATCCTCAGCCCTCTGGCCATCCTCAGCCCTCTGGCCAGGAGCTTTGCCTGCTGCCCCAGGGAAAGGCAGGAGCTGAAACTCTCCTAGGAGCCAGAAGAGTTCCTGGAGAGCTCTACACGGTGTCATGCAAATGCACCAAAAGGGGTAGAAGGAAGGACCAGGCTTGGAGCACAGCATCTCAGTTCTCTCTCATCTCAGCCCCTTCCAAAAATCCTCTTCCAAAAAGCAATGCCAGAGAACAGCAATATCTCTTTGAAAGAAAGTACTTGCCTGCTCAGAGCAAGAGCCTATGGTTTAGGATAGAATACCAAGTTTTGCTGAACACAGTTTTCTAACCAGGTAGCTTCTGCACAAAGATCATGGCAAGCCAAAATCTTTCAGATAGGCCAAAGGTCACTGAGATGTGACAGCACCACCTAACACCCACGTCCCTCAAACTGAGTTCTCCTCCAGCAGCGTTGGAGAACAATCTGATTCAGAGGTGAGCGAGTCCTGTTGATCTCCAAGCTCTGTGCCTGGAAAAACAAGCCTTGCTTTCTCCTTTTTCCTTCCCTTTCCCCTCTCCCCCCCTCTCCCCACCTCTCCCCCCCTCTCCCCTCCTTTCCTTTCCTTTCCTTTCCTTTCCTTTCCTTTCCTTTCCTTTCCTTTCCTTTCCTTCACTGCCTCCTTCCCCAGAGCAGCTCCAAGGCCCTCAAACTGGTCCATTTCTCCATCATCTTCCAAACCCTTGCTCTCGGCTGCAGGTATTGTCTTTTTTCTTGACTTGGTGTGCTTGCAGAGGAAAGTGTTGGGTAACAAAGTGGCCCAGTCACACCTCCTATCCAGCCCATGCCATATCTCAGTGCTCCTGGATCACAGCCTATCCACGCTGTTAATTGTCATGCAAAGCATTTGGTGTGCTTAAACCTGCAAGTGCTTCTGCTCAGTAAACTCAGTGCTTGTTCAATATGGCTTTTAAAAAGAAACTCACATTTAGAGAGGTTTTCTTTATAATTTCATTTATAACTTGCATTAATTTTTAGCCCAAGAGTTTTGATTTAATGCAAATACAGGTCTCTCACCCAGCAGCCTGCACTTTGGCTGACAGTTTAATGACATTCACTCAACTACACTTCCCACAGTGTAATGGGAGGTGCTGCATTTCTTTTCTGCTTTTACTTCCTCAAAAATGAAGGCTGAGGCAGTTTGCCTCCACTGCCCTAAGCTGAGCAAAGTGACAAGGTTTTATCCATACCACTCATCTGAGAGGAGTTGTCAAGCTGCATTAATCACCAGGCAGTTCAGACTGGACTCCATCTCACCAAACCTGAGGCTCCCAGAGCTGCCCTAGTAATGCTTGCTTTCCTTTGGAGTCCATGCTCTTTGAGGGAATAGTCCAAGGCAGACAGATTTATCATTCCCTCAAGCAGCCTGGGTTTCTCCAGCTCCTCTCTGGTGAGCTCTGGGGAGCACCAGGGTGCAGACACAGCTCATTGCTCAGCTCAGTCTTCAGTAAGAAGGAGCAGGTGAATCCACACCTCTCTTTCACCTTCTCACAGCAGTAGCTATCACAAAAGCCAATTCTGTCAAGTGGCATGTCTCTTTGTATAATCAAGATGTTTGTAGGCAGGAACAGGTTCCAGTCTAATTAAATTTGATCAGACTTGAGCTTTCTCCCAGACAGCTGCACTTCATAGCTGTCTCAGAGCATCATGGTGATATTTACTGGGAAACGTGAGAGTTCCCTTTCTGTAAAAGCAGGTGGTTTACAATTAGCTGCAGACAACTCAAAAAACTCCTTAGAGCAGAAATGTAATTTTCTGAAAGGGGTTATTGGTCCTGACCATGATGCACTGCACTTCTGATCTGTCACACCTCATTACTTCAGCCCAAGGAGGTCAGGCCAGTGTAACTGGCTCTAACTGGCTCCGTTAGAGACTCTTCTCAATGCTGAGCCCTTTTAAGATGCTGCCTTCCAGGCTGAAGTCTTCCAAAAAAAAGCAATTATCAAACTCATTTTCTCAAGTCCTGTGGCATATTTACAGGTTAAATGGAATGATTTTTTTTAATAGTCCTTAAAGCACAGCTTCATTTTTGAGGGTGATTCAACAGAAATGGAATCAATTGACTGAAAAGTTTATTGCCTGTAAGCATTCAAATACCACTTCAGGGCTTTAAAAAATCTAGATATTATAGCAGCTTTGCATGTTCAACCAAGATTCAGAAGCTGTCTAATTCTAATTCCAGTAGTAATTTGTATCTCATTTAGTTAGGCCACTGCAAATTAAATACAGGGCAAGCACATACCTGATTTGCATTGGTGGAGCCTGGCCATATCTGAACACGAGGAAACTTTTCTCTTTTCATCTTCTATCTCCTGTCTAACTCTACCTAATGCAGTCTGGGAACTCAAATTACAATACCACAATCCTCACTAGGTCTCCACTGATGCAATTTATTACAATTCAACCACTAGGAATGTGACAATGTGTACAAGGAACACTGATTCCTAGCCTAAAGGTCCTTTGGTTATGCATCATCAGGGTAAAAACCACTACAAAGTTATTTCTGTACATAAAACAAGAAGTTTTTTACTCTCCTTGTGATTTAGAAGGGGAAAAAAGTCCTGAAAAATTGGTATCAAGTATGGCTACTTCTAAAATTGGGACTGTATTTCAAGCATTTATTAACCAAATTAGGCATATGCAATTTAAATTATGCTTTCCTTGTCATATTAACATATTAATGAATCTACATCAGTGAGTTGAACTAAAAATATATTGAAGATTTGCATGTCTGATTATCTCTGTAGAGTTTTGCAACTGATAATTTGAAAGGAGGACAGGAAAAAACCCCCTTGTGTCAAGGTCTATGCAAAATTACAGCTGCAAGAGGTTTCTTAATCAAAGGATTGTCTTGTATCTTTTGTAAGTTAGAATCTCTTTTTAAATGAAGAGGATTTGCTCCAGGAATTATGTTCAAAGTAGTCATTTCCTCAAGTAGTATATAGGACAATGATGTCTTAACCAAAAGCACTTGCCAGTGATCTCCTCCCAACCATCTCCTTTCAGAGAAAAGCAGGGAAACTTATGCTTCACCCCAGTGCCTCTGAAGGTATTTTCAAAACAAGCAAAAAGAAAAAAAAAACTGGACCAGATGCATGCAAGGAAACAGAGAAAGCTGTTTTGAGGATGAAACTGTCAACACCAACCAACTTCTTGTAACTACTGAATAAAAAAAAAAAAAAAAACCAAAAAAAAAAAAAGCCCTGAACAATAAATGAGTTTATTTGTTGAAGATGTGAGTAAGTCAGGACTGTAGGAGTGTTGCTGTTCCCAGACTTACAGGATCACTTCAGGCAACTCAGCCAAGCTGTGGCTCAGCTCACCACATTTCCCACTAACTCTAGACAAAATAAGCAGGCAAGGAACAGGACCAGTATTTCAATCATGCTTCTCATTGCTGCTGTCACAAATCCACGTAGCTGAGAAACTTTCTAGAAACAAAAATTACCAATGCTGTTAAAGCATCAAGATTCCCCCATTCCTGCAATCTGCACAGATTGCCACCTCCAGATCCCCTTTTAGATCATCTCCATATCAGATACCTTTCCCACCCTTCTCCAGATGAACTCCACAATACAAAACTCATCCAACAGCCCTTCCTCTCATTTTCTATTCCTCCTCCATTCTTGGAAGAAAAATTGGCACTTCAGAAAAGTTATCTTCAGCATTCAAGGAGAGCTGCTTCATTTCTGTTCCAGAGATCACTAGCTAGAATTTTAAATGGTGGCTCTTTCAACATGTATGCTTAAATGAGCATTTTTTCAAGGCAAGACAGAGCTCTCAATTTCTTTTGCTCAATTTTGCCCTCAACCTGTCCCTTCAACAAATTGATCCACACTAAAAATAATGTGGGTGAAAAAAAAATAAAAGGGTGGGGAGGGAACAAAAAAAGTTTCATTTGGACTCACTCAGCCACTTTCAGCTCCATGAACACATCACTGCTGGGGCAGCACAAGGCTGCAGCAAAAGTCAGCAACTTTTCAAGTCCACCTGGCAGCAAGGAAAAGACCTGACACCAAAACCACCCTCTCAAACCCACGTGTGATCTTCTGTGGCAGCTCCGTTTACTGCCTGTCTTTCAGTCAACACTTTGACAAGATGAAGCCAGCACACCAAGGAACAGACAAATCCATTTAACATAGAGGCAAGTGAACCTGCATAAAAAAGGCTTTGTTTCCTACAGTGTTCATTCACTCCCCTGGGAAGGGCCATGAGCCTCTCCCAAAATTCTCTGCTGGCCTCTGGAAGTCCCTAAGCAGCACTGCTGGTGGTTTGTAACAGCAAGAGCAACTGCAGCAGGAGTGAGAACCTGCTTTTATCCAAACCTGGGGCCAGTATCCCAAGCCCTTCACATGCTGATTGACTGCATTTCAGTGCAGGGGCTCACAGCACCTCAGCATTAATGCTCAGCTACCAACTGCCAAGGACAGCTTTGCCCACCAACAGATTCCAGCCAGCCACCTGTGGAATCACTCTGCCAGAGGTTTTGTAAACAGAATGGTAAGAAGAAAAGAAAAGAAAAGAAAAGAAAAGAAAAGAAAAGAAAAGAAAAGAAAAGAAAAGAAAAGAAAAGAAAAGAAAAGAAAAGAAAAGAAAAGAAAAGAAAAGAAAAGAAAAGAAAAGAAAAGAAAAAAGAAAAGAAAAGAGAAAAGAGAAAAATTATGCTTATCTTTTTTCATTTTTAACTAGGATGAGTAGAAGCTCTAGAGGGATGGAAAGTCCTAGTTTGCAGAAACTAGAATGGAAATACCTGATCCATGAAAAGATTACACTGAGAATTAGCCATGAACTGAAGGGATTTTGCTTTGTCACTGTGGACTGTGTTGTTTCTTCTGCTACATCAATTCTTGCACAGCAAAAACTGGAGTCCATCTTTTATGAAAAGCATACAAATATATACATAGATACACACATATATTTAAGATAAAGAGAATACAAAGGATTAAACAGCAAAAAGACTGTCATGCTCTACAAGCGTTTCTCCCCAGTTATGTGGTAGCTTTCTCCTTTGTATCTTTTAATACCTTCTCCTGCAGTAGCTCTTCCTCATTAAAATAAATTAAGAACCTGTTTGCTCTTACTTGCACTCTGAATGCCAATGCTCAGAGATCTCAAAAGAGATCATGACACACCTGAAAGGATCTCCAAAGCATTTCTCAGCAGCAACATGGCATTGTGTCAAGAGAGGCAAGGCTGGCTAACTGGCAAAACAACAATTTTAAATGTATTTGGCCAGGCTAGGCCTGTAAAAACAAGATGCATTGTTAGCCAATGCAGTGGGCATTTATGTTCACAACAACTCCTTTTTTCCCTGAGTTTCCTAAGAACAAATTACTTGCTTATGTTGATATCCAAGTCCTTTGAAGAACACAGATTGACACCACCACCAGAGCTAAGTTGCAAAGAGGCTTTGATTTGCTATATGCAGGCTCTCCTGCAAAGAAATTTCCCCCTTTTTAAAATGCTTTTCAAGAATCATGTAAAACTTTTAAAAAGATGCTAAAGGAGATTACAATTTTTGGTCCTTCAACTACATTTGACCTCAATTATAGACTGGCTTTGCTGCAAGGTCATGGAGGCAAATGGTGCCAGCCTGGCAATCTGTGCAAATGCAGTGCTTTGATTTGCATGTTTGCAGACACTCTCCACACAGCCCCAAATCCGTGGTGGTGGGAACTGCACAGTGGGACTGCCTCTGATTATTTACACAACAACAGAGCAAGTGTCACACAGAAACTGCTCTGCACCCTGCCCCAAACAGAACAATTCCTCTGGAGAGGGGGGAGATGCAATTTAGGCTCTCTGACTCTGCAGAGTCAACCCTAAGAAAAGGTATGTGCTGAAACACTTTTGCTGGGACAATTTTCAACAGCCAGGTCTGTTGACTCCAGCTGCCCCTGTCCCAGGTTTGTTGCAATCTGTTTCTCAAGGCTGCAAGAGATGTTCTGGAGGACATTTCATCAAAGCTATCCCACACTTTATTGCTCTGTGTGAACTGATTGATGTTAGATTGCAAAATGTTTGTTGATATCACTGATATTATATATTTAACAGATTGCAAGTCCTCTGTCAGAATGTGCAAGACCTGAGAAGGTAAAAATTTCAAGGGTCCAGGACTGAATCTGAATTTAGGCAGATGAAAGGCAGTAAACAGGCATCACTGCTGGCTTCATACAGCTTACCTTCAATTAATGCAGAATTTCCCCTGTAATACTCTTGAGCTCAGCTACAATCAATACTTTTATCTCAGTTAACTCATTCTACTTAATTACTTCAGCAAATCCAGTTCCAGAGTAAAGACAGGGAATATATGAGTATGTGTGCACTTGCACATCCACATATAAACAAGCATGGAAATTGTCAGCACTACTGATTACAGAATATCCTTGCTTTGTATAGGATATATAGCTGAGGTAAAAAATACTGTCAAATATACCCAGTGGAAAAGTGACATTTTGAGTCAGACAGTTATTTAATACCTCCATTTAATGCTCTTATCTCCTTAACATACTTATTACACTTCCACATCCCAAGAACCACAAATAACAAAATTCTCTTCTTGTTCCCCAAGTTTCTCTCCACTCCAAGAAGGTGACAAAAACTGACCTGTCAAAGCAAAGGGCTACAGAGAGTGCCATGCAGAGGATTAAGTAAATAACTGAGTTAAGTCAGTCAACTGTGTTCGTTTCCTCTCTGTGGAGTGACCTGCTGCCCTCTCAGTTTTTTATTTGCTTTTGCACTGTACAGCCCTTATGTAACTGTTCCCTCCAGCTCATAAATTTCCAAGGTGAACAAAAGCTCAAATGATTACATTCAGCTTGGCCACAAAGGTGATTTTTTTCCAACTGACTTCTACTTACCAGATTCCATCATTTTAATAAAATAAAAATATTAAGCCCATTGGAGTTAAGTTGATTAATTTGGCTTATAAATGCTCATGCTTTTCCCATTTTTGATGGGAACATCATTTCTGATGATGTTAATAGCTACAAAGACTAAGACAGATTATGGCTGGAAAGGAAAAATGGTTTGGTGGTTGCTTTTCCTTCCCCTCTGCAGGCCTGGCTGGAGTTATTTTGGTTTGGGTACCTGGAGCTGCTTTTCATCTCCCCACGCATCACTTTGCCCACACCATACCCTACAAAAAGCAATCTGCCTTTTCAAACAGTTCCTACATAAAAAAGCCTGGAGATCCATTATCTGGGGCTATTTTCAGCCCTATCTCTGAAGCAGCCTGACCTGGAGTCACACAGAGGCAAAAGCAGGCACAGCCATAATCCTTCCTCCCTATGGCATGAGTGTACTCCTGATGTTCTCTTGGTCTGACCTCTCTGCAGCAGCGACAGCTATGGCTGGGGAGAACTGCAGCTGACAAAAGCCAAGAGAAAAGTGGCTCAGAAAAATGCACAAAACACCACCACATCCTCAGCAGTGTTCAGTGTGTACTCCCAGCAAGGGATAGAGTTTTATAGAAGATAAATTCTAGGATTTTTTTATTACATCGTGAAAGCGTGCTCATGTGTGAATGCTAAAAATAAATATAATTTGTTTATAGCACAGATGATAGAAAATTCAGCCTAGATTCATGTAGCATGGACATAATTAACAAGTCAGAAAAAAAATTAATCTCCCACAAGTTTACTTTGAGACCTACTTTACTCCTCCTCAAAACATTAATTAAACCTTTATAATCATTGCAACTAAAACTTGATGAAACATCAAGCTCCAGACCTTCAAAATACTGGAAGCATTTTATCTCCAACATACAGCACATGACAATTGTCTATACTCCTTATGAACTCTTTCCACACATGAACAAATAGAATTATTACCTGAATTATTATTAGTAGTAGTATTATTTTCTCTGAATTACCAGGGTCTGGACCCAGCCACCAGCAGACAGTAGGTAAACTGCCAGCTGACAGCTCCTACTTTTTCAGCATCAAGTATGCTGTTGCACTGGCAAAGGTGCACTTCACCTAGCAAGTCCTTTCATCAGAAAGTATTTTATCTCACTGGGGAGAGTTTAATGTGACAATCAAAATATAATCATAAGTATTGAATATTAGACTTTCACTGAAAAGTTGTTAATATGCTTGCCTGTTCTTTAAAGAAAACCATTTGTTTTTGTGAAGATACACATCCCTGGTGATTTCAGACCAGAGAAAATACATGGAATGAAAGGCTGCTGTTTGCCCTTCCTCTTAAAGAAACTATCCTCATTCCTTACCTAGAATGTAGCTTCTAGTATTTGCCACATTGTGGTATTTACTTACTGTATATCATTAACTGTTTGACCCCTCTGGCAGGTAGAGGCTTTTAGAAAAGGAAAGAGAAGAGAGATACAATATTTGGGGAAAAAACCCCTTTAATCCATAATCCTTCTGTGATTATCTCAGGTCTTTCCAGGAAGAATCCTGCAGGAGAATCCCAGCTTCATGTTAAACCAGGGCAAAAAATACTCTTTGATCATCAAACATGCTTTAAGATCCAACAAAGCCCCAAGAGAAGTGATATTACATGGATTACTGGTAACTTAAACACTGAAAAGAAATGTATGTGGAAATACCCATTCTGTAAATAAGCCAAAGCAGAAAAGCCAAGAACAAATTCTCAGCTGATCTGTAATATCTGATCAGTCTCAGACTGATGAAACTGCCAAATATATAATGCAAAATATATAATTTTACTTTCTTTATATAAAGAAAGTAAAACTTATTAGCAAATCAGCCCACAGGAAGAACAGCCCCAGGGGAGAGGCAGATCTCACAAGGAAAACAACATGACAAAATCCAGAAAACAAGTTTAAATATAATATTTGTGCCAAACCATGGCACAAAACCAATGCAGTAACTTTCTGTCAGTGGCAAGGTCAGGTATAAATCTGGGACTGAAATGTGCAGGTAAGCCAACACTGCACAGCAGTGGCTCCCACCATGTGGAGCAGGGCTGCTGCAGAGGGGCAGCAAGGGCATGAGAGGGAGGATGCTCCAGCCCACTCTTCATCCCTCTGAAAAGATGTCTGAAATTTCATGCCAAAAGAGCTTTACAGACATGCTCAGAGAGGGAGAACAAGATAAAAAAGGACATAAAGAAGGGGACAGGTAGCTACAGATGTTTTAAGAGAAAGCCAGCGAGGCAGATAAAAAACCCAAGAGCAGAAAATCATTGTGCCAAAGAAAAGATGGAAAAAATGGACCAGCAGTGATGAGCACTGAATATCACAAGATGAAGGCAAATGCAGGCTAAAGTGCAACTGCTTTATAATTTTATTTTTAGTCATACTGTTAAAGAAAATGGGCTTTCAAAGGTGATGGCTAGCCTGTTCATCTGCCTTTAATCTTAATATAGACCTGCTAGGATCTATAAAGACTACAAGACCACCATAAAGGGAACTTTTAATGTTGCTGTAAAATCTTTACTGAAGAAGAGTTCAAACTCCAATTTACAGATCTTGAATCAAATTTTTCAAAGTTCAGAGCGTGGTATTTTCAAATGTTCCTCATCAGAAGTGTTTTCAAGAGCACTTAGGAAAAAGGGTTCATTTTTTTCTCTTACCAGTAATGGCAAGGCTAGCAAGAATTAATGCATGCAAGTTGTGATGGATTCTCAAACCCAAAAACATCTCTCTCCAGCCAGAAAACATTTAAAAATTTGACAAAATTCAAGTAAACTCAGGCTAGTGGCATTTATGAACCAGTCACTTCCAATTAATTCCCCATTCCCAATCACATCAGGTTTCACACAGTCTTCCCCTCATGAAAGAGCTGACTAAATTTCAGAGAAGGCAAGCAGGAAGCAAAGTTATTTATTGAAGTAGAAGCAGCAGATGCTCCACCAAGCAGCCTGCTCTTCTGCTGGGCAGAGACCTAAACCCAGCCCTGAGGCACTGGGAAGAATCAGAGTGACTTCTGGAAAGGTACATTTTCTACAGAGCATTTCTTTGCTTCTGCTGAACCATGAAATATTCATGTCAATTCATTACATATCAATGCATTTGTATATTCCCCTGTTATCATGTGTCCGAATGAAAACAGTCTGTTGTGAATAATTTACTCCTGAATCACCAGCCAGCTTTCTTCTTCAAAGCCAGATCTTCATTATTCATCAAATCTCATCTATGGCTGACAACTGTTTAGAAAATATGTTCTCTTCTAAACTTAGGGAAGGTACCAGTATGTGTGTATTTGATGTGCTACAAAACTTGATATTTAGAAGAGATATGCTAACAATAAAGTAAAAATACTTATAAAGACTATAAAACATGACAGTTTCAAGTTAGTGGGCTGGATCCAGTGTGTAACAACAAGCTGTTCAACCTCCAGTAGGAGTCTCTGTGACCGATCTTTCCAGGAGGTCCCCAAACCCCAAACCTCATCCCATCACAGGAGTATAGAGCCTGATGCAGAGTGCCTCAACCCAAAGATTTACAGCAGAGAACTTATTTAATGCACAGCCAAAGGCTATGTGAAAGCAGAGCTCCTCAGAATAAATGTACATTGACTCAAGAGGTGACAATGCTAACTACTCCATGGCTGTTTCAGTAAGGACCAGTTTAACTCACAGCTCACTGGTACCCTCAGGGAAGGAGGCAAAATTGTGTTTGATGGCAGTTCCAAAAATGCATTTGCACACCCATTTCCCTCTGCAGCATGAAGGGGCATTGCTAAAATAACTCATTTTGATTTTGTTGTGGGGCTCTTTGCTAAGAGACAGTACAGTGTCTCAGAAATGTGTATTCTTCCATCCCCGACTCTCTCTGCAGAGGGTGAAAGGAATATTGCTTGATGTTACTGTAAAAGCCATTACTGGGGGAAAAAACAGTTTCAAAACAGGAGTCACTAACTACATAATCCCCTTGTGAAACACAACAGCGATTCTGAGTCAAGGATGCACTTTTTAATGAACGTAGGTTTTTCTGCCATTTGCTCACTAATGTACTCAGTGTACTCATTATAATGTGCTCCCTTGTAACCATTTTATTCAAAGCAACCTTTTTTCCATTTGCTGCTAATAGAACACAATGGTTTTCAATCTCAAAATACTGAGCAGAAAACTCCACTTCTCTGAGGTCAGGAAAACACCTGAAGGCACAGCCATTATTGTACTGGTCACTGCAGAGAACCACAAGTGAAGAAGGCTCAGGGAGGATCAGCTTCCACTGACTGCAAAGAAAAGTGAACCAACAGAATGACTCCAACAATACCTTCTGCCTCTGTAGGATCTCAGACAATATGTACCTTCATCCTTGGCTTGGCTTAGCCAAGCTGGAATTCAATCATCCTATGCACATGTATATTGCAGGTGTATGGACTGAGGTATTCCTAATTCAGGCACTCTTGCTATTACAATACTATGAAATACAAGGAACCTTGCTAAACGTTAACTATTAACATCAAAATTCCCAAATCAGCTCATGGCATGATTTGCAGTAGCTACTGCTAAGAAATGAGGTTTTGAAATTTACTAAAACATCACAGAGAGAAAAGATACCAAATTGAAACACATTTCCTGTTAGAAAAGAACAGCAAATGTGAAGATGGGAATCTGTGCCTTCAGCACAATCCTATGGACTATAAAGATAAAAAAAGGAATGTTCAGCACTGATAGAGCCATATATATATATACAGATATCTTTCAGGCAGATAAGGCCAGGTTGCATAATGTGACAGGTAATAAGTAACTTAAGAATGGGTGTTATGTAAAATAAAAAGGAGTCTTTTCCTTCATTTGTTCTAAAATGTAATTTGTGAGCTTTACTCTTTTTAACTAATTTTAGTGTTGAATTAAAAAAAGACTAATTGAATTTGCAGTGCACGGTACACAAACAGAATTATAAGATCAAGTTTGATTTCTACATCCTCTGATTTTTCAAGCTTAATGTAAAGAGAGCTGCCAACATATATGTCATATATATATGTTAATGTATATGTCATATCTTCTTTATATGAAGATAGAAAAAAAAAAAGCAAAAATTGCATTCACCATCCAGAATGTTTTTTTGTATCCAAAGATGGACCTCAATTTCAAGTCCATTAAAGGGCCAGTGGTGATGAATCAACTGACTTGATTTGGATGCAGTGAATTCAGCAGTAGGTAAAACACCTCAGTGGATGTGTAGCTACATCAGGTGTATATATTTTGCAAAAGGAAGCTTACCTGTCCATTTTTCCCCAGTTCCATTTCAACTATTGCAACAGGAGTGTTTATCTGATCAACATGCCTCAACTGTGCCTTCAGGTCCACTCTCCAGTTCATGTTTTTCAGGACATTATCCCAGCGGCTCTGATTGATCAGGCTCTCGTGGATTTGAGTCCGGTGGTTCTTCCAAAATTTTGCAATGACTGCAGCCTGATCTGATGTGATGCCACCTTGTTTTTTGGTCTGGGCAGTGAGGAAAGCTTCCAGCTGATTCAAATCCATGTCTGCTGAAGCAATTGACTGTAGGAAAATAAAGGGAGTAAAAGGGAAAAGCTTGCTTAACTGAGGACTTTAAGGACACATCTTTAGGGTTTGACAAATATGGGATTTTAAAATGGTTGCACAAACAAACCAGGTTATGCAAATAACCTGACACCTTTCATTAAAACTCAGTTTGCAAGTGTTTACTACTAATCCCAGATTCTGCCCCACAGCAGCTGGAGGGGAGTGGGTTGGCTCCAGCAATGAGCTGGGAGCACCTCTGGGAATTCAGCATTGTATGGGGTAGCAAGGAGGCTTCTCCCTGTCTCCTGGCCCTTTCCTCACTGTGCCACAGACATTCCCAAATGGACAGTGCCACAAACACTGTGTCAGGTGTGGCACTGCACTGCTACCCTGCTGGGCCAGGAAACAGGAAGGCTGGGACACAGAAGGTGGGCTCATGGGCTGGAACAATGAAGGGACAGCCCAGCTCATTGCAACACCCACAGCTTCATCTGCCACCTCCACACCACAAACAAGGAACAAAACTGGTAAGTGCTGCACCAGCAAAGCAGGGCCTGCAGCAGCAAGAGCCTTTCAAGGGAGAGTCTAAATGCCAAATGCAACTGCATTTTTTCCTCTGTATTATTCTATCCATAAGGCCCAAAGAGCCTTAACAAAGCACCTGCAGCTTCTTTTAGAGCATTGGTGGATTTTGTCAGGCTTTATTTGTATTTTGCAACAGACTGGAAGGGGTCATTTACTCCTTGTCCCTGTGCAGCAACAGAAGCAGTAGTAGTAGTAGTAGTAGTAGTAGTAACAATTACAACAACAACAATAATAATAAACAATGATAATAACCCTTTTTATATAGATATCCAGTTTTTTCCATCTAGTTTTTCAAAACTGATAAACCCACAGCCTTGTATTTGCATTGCCTCAGTGGGACTAGCCGCTGCTATACATGGCCACAAAGGGAGAATGGGAGGTAGAAAAAGGAAGCTGTGGTTAAACTTCCTCATTGTCATTTCAAGCAGATGCTTTTGCTTCATTTTCACACAAAATGGATGCAATTTCTCCAAAATGAGCACACCACCTCCAAGCACATGCTGACATGGAGCACAGCAAGGTGAAGTGCAGCCAGTCCTTGGATTTGCCTCTGTTTAATCTTCCCTGATGTGGTACTGCTACAGCTGCATTCCTCAATGAGGAACCACAGCCTCGTTCCTTTAGCCAGGGCTGTGACATCGTGTGGCTTTGGGCTGCACACACACACTGTGCACCTCACACTGCCTGTCTGCACACTGGGCAGTGCTGATCTAAAAATGGAGGTGTTTGTAGTGTTTTTTTTACAAGGGATGAGCTGCCTTGCCTTGCTTTCACAATAGATCAGCTGCCATCTGTTATGTGATTGAGAAAAGAAATGGCAATCAACACTAGGAGTAAACCCCCGGCTGTATTAAGGCTCCAGCTTAACAGGAGCATCTGTGATTTTATTACAAACTCTGAGCTGCCTAGTGCACCATTCTGGCTTTTCTATAGGGCATTTGACATATTGGTACATACTGCTTGCTTTATATCAGAAATATTTAACTTAAGAGGTAATTATCCTGTACTAACTCATTATGCTGGAAGTGAAAACAGCACTTTTTATTTCCAGAAGAAAAGCTATTCTGACTTACAGTCCTTTCCTACAGCCACATCTTACACTGTCTACTAACAGCAGTGTGGAGTATTTTCTGCTTCAGTATTTTTCACATCACTGCATCTGTGTTTGTGTGCAGTGTGACACTGCTTCTGCTCGTGTACTCCTGTGCTGGCTGATGTGAACGGGGGAGGAGGACAGGTGAATCAACAAGCACAGACCCCAGCACCTTCAGCAAGCCCTGGCAAGATCCAGTTCAGATGCAGACTTTCTCCCCAGTTCAGCTGTGCAGAAAATTGCCTTCTGTTTTATTCCTGTGCAGAAACCAAGAACACAAACTGTGTCCTCTGCACTGAGTGAAGCAAAGGTGTCATGGCAAAACACTTCATTTATGTTAAATGTTAACCTAATGCAGATTCATGGTGATACCAGGCACCCCTTTTCTAGGCTTGACTTCATAACCTTTGAGCATTTCACATTTGCAATCCTCTGGATTTTTTTTTAACCTCACTCCCTTCACAACAACCCTTTTTGCAAGATGCAGCAAGATTTCTGGCAGTGCCCTTCTAAGCTGATAAAAAACTGCAGACACAAAGTTCTTATTGTGCTTGACACGTGATATAAATCTGACTTTGAAGTGTATCCAGACAAGGAAGCTTATGACCAAACTGGAAATTTTAAGCATAAGGAACACAAAACAATATTAATAGAGCATATACAGGACAGTTCAACCTGGCTATTTGGTAAAGAATATCAAGAGATTGATTAATTAAGGTGTGGTGTGAGCTACATTTAAAAACTCTGCACCTTTATGTATAATAAGCACCCCAATATAGTTTGCTACCAAGACAGTCCCACATAAAGCCAGAGGAATCATGTGTGATAATTAGCCATCATTTATACCTCCCTTATATACACATGTGCACAGGTGCACACAACAGGGACAGTTTAATACTCTACACATAAAAGAAACTGACTGCACACAGGCAAGAACACAAAAGGTAGCAATCATACTGTACTTTGATGCAGTATTTATCAGATAATGCATACCTTAAATAACACAGCCTTGTAATCCAGCATTCAGACTAGAATCTCTCCCTTCTTGGAAATATGACTACTACTTAAAAATTCCTTAAAAAAATTAACTGGAAGTGGGTACAAACAAAGAGTTATATTTTGGTACAGCTGCATGAAGATTTTAATTAATGAAGACATATTTTCTTTGAAATTCCTAAACAAATCCCACTGGCTATAATGGTTTTCAAGTCACATAAGAGGAGTAACTCATTTTAGTATTCTTTTTCATCTTAACTTGGAAACATTTCACTGTGGACAAAAATGAAAGACTATTTAAAGTCTTTGCTGATCTTTCTGGTCTCTTGTTGCATGAACATTTACACAATCTATTCTTCAAACAAATGTAGTTCTACTCCATTGCTTATATGAAGGGCCTCACTTCAGAATTTTTTTAAGCTTGGGAAATGTTTTATTTTAACTTGGCAAAAAATTATATTTCAAATCACATTCTGCACAGCATTACAAACAGTTCTTTCTATTACTTTTAACAATGCTCATTTATTACATAGAATATCCAATTATAGAGGATACATCTGATTGGTATTTCTAAGGATTGATTTAAGTTAGAATATGAGTGGTTCTTCTGTGCTTATATCTGGAGACAGATGAAATGTATCTGATTAGAAGTCTCCCTCTCATGCTATTAAACCCCAGGAGCTTCAGATGAGCATTTATCAGCCCCAGGACAATGACAATTATCAGCTGTTATTCAACTCCAACTGCCAGGGTGAGGATTGTTTCACTGCTGGAATAAACAACACATGCATAGTTTAGCATCCTAACTGGAAAATTCTCAGAACTTAAAGGTATTGAAACCTGTTTTATCCATCTGCTGCTACAGCTGAACCACTGTCAGCATTGGTTCTAAGAGTGAAACATCTTATTAATGCCAATTTCTTAGCCCAGACAGACCTTAAAGTGCAAAATAATTGCCATATCTTCAGTCACTGTACTGTTAGTGACACATAATTATGTTATAGAGGCTTTATACTCTCAGGTAATTTCAGTTTTTGTTGGTAATCACAAGTAATTTAGCATTTCAACATAAAAATCTTCAACTAACAAAAACCAGAAAAGCTCTCTTAAGAATGTACAGAATCACAGCTGTTCTATGCCAGTGCCAAATGTAAATTAACTTTACTGTGACTATTCACTTAAATATCTAAGTAAGAAAAGTAAGAAATGTCTATTTCAAAACTAGAGTCTGTAAAACAACACCATTAGATATTAAAAAATTCCTCACATTATGTATTTTGTGATTTGATAAAACATTTTTCTTTTCCCCCCCAAGAAAGCACAGCTTATGGACAGTATGTCATTACAAGCACACAAATCCTTTCCTTTCCAGAGGCTGGGCAGATGCTTTTGAACAGCAAGAAACAGTTTTAGTCATACTGAATTCTCCTTGTGTTCTCCTTCAACACAAACCCACTGTGTCTTCAAATACAATTCACCAATAAAAATAAGACTTCAAATACCATTTCCTTAATGAAACAATATTTGGTAATCTGGAGAGTTTTGTATTAGCCTAATTAGATCCATCAGACATGTGCCCTGGTACACAGAACAGGAAAACAGACTTAAATTCATTATCTCTTCTGAGAAATAAAGCCTGACAAGCATGCAGTACTAGTGAGAAGCAACAACTGGTAAAACCCACTGGGAAAAAAAAGAACACATTTCATTTTCAGAAGAAAAACATGACTTGTCAAGCATCACAGAAGAGCTCTAAGAGCTGGGCACAGCAGCACGTGGAGGCATTTCCTCCAGCTGACCCCCAGAAGTGCCAGCCTGCAGCACAAAGCAGTCCCAAGCTCAAGGAAACAAACAACTCAGTGCCATGGGCTGTGCTGCTGAACTCGCCTCCTCAGGCATTTGGGAGGTGGGGTAAGAGGTTATTCCTGCACCACAGCCCCTCTCATTCCTGTGCTTTGAGAAACAGAGCCCTGCAAGCCATTTCTGAGCCGCCAGGAATGCATGCAGGAGCTGTGGAAGCAGCTGCACACAGGAGGAATGTGCCAGGGAACCTTGCTCAGCTGAACATCTCCAGCACACAGAGCCCACTCTGGGTAACACCAACGTGCATCTCTCACTCATCAGCCTCGGGAGAAAACATTTCCTGGATTTGGGGGCAAACAGCAGCTGCCTGCAGGGAAGAGAAGCAGCTCAGAACAGCACACGAGAGCTGCTGACACTGTGCTATCAGTCAGAGTCAGCTCAGCGTGTTCCTCTGCAGAGAGCAGCTTGTGACAGGAGGAATCCAACATCTTCCCAACACTGTGGTTTCTGGGCCTTCCTTTGTATGCAGGAGCCTGACTCTCCCAAGGGCTGCTGAGATGTCCAGCCCTGTAAAAACGAGCTGTTCCCACAGATGGGCCCTGGATATAAGTCCAGAAGACTTTCCCACGTTTCTGGAGATAGCGGAGGTTTGCAACTAGTTGGTAGGTTGTGCCTCACAAACACTGTTTATTACAGTCCAAGAGCTCTCCTGAGAATCAGAATTAAGATAAAATTAGATACAACAGCCTGCAGCCTGTCTGCACTTGGAAATGGTGATCCATCTTTTGGGAAAAAACCCCCCAAAACTAAAGGCTTCTACACCCCCCAGAAATTTCTAAGTCAGAAATCACAAGTGACCCTAGTACATTCAGTATTTCTACCACAAAGTAGAAAGATTTTAACTCATCTTAAATCTTCATCAAATCCATGGGGGATCACACTAATTCTTTTATTTACATTCCATACCATGTCCCAGTATTACTTTTATTTACTTCTTATGGGGCTGTAGTGAAAGCAGCAAAAACAGTTTACTAAGAGAAAAGAACCACTGAACCTGTGAACCATTAAGAGGTTAATAAATACATTTATTTAAACCCTGTAGCTTACTTTTTTTCCAGTATGTAACAGGTCTTCTGCAACAACTATTTTTTTATTCCAACCTTTTGGTTCCTTGCCAAGGAGGCACTCACCAGGTCAACAGAGGTTCAGCAGACTTGTAAATATTTTTAAATTTGACTTCTGATTTTCATGAAGCTTTCTTCTTGGATGGGAGAACTCGCAACACACACCAACACAAAAATTATGGAACTGCTACTGCAGATGGGAAAAACGTGTGTGTGGATGATCAAGTTTCAGGCAAATTGAAAATTACATCCTTCCTGTGTTCCTGATCTTATTAAGCTTGATTCCACACAGACTTGTCAACTGTGCACATGAGAGGAAAAAACTCCTCTCAATGGGTCACTTCCATGCTTCTTCACTCACTCCTCCATCTTCACCCCCACAATTCCCACGCTCCCACAAAGCAGAAACCCCCTAAACACCAACTTTTTTTTTGCATACAAGCTCACCAAACTATGTTCTTTGTTAAATTTTTTTTTTTTTGCTTTAAAGTTCAATCACAGAGGAGTAAATACTATTTTTGATCTAGCTTATAACTGAACACAAAAGAGACCTTAGCATTAGTTTTAAAAGCATGTGAAGCGACCACAATATTTTTTCTCCAGCCTGCCCCTGCCAGGAGTCTGTGCAGCTGCTAGAAATGCCCTGTTTGAACCCACAACACCATAAAACACCACTTCCTAAATTTATTTGCAGAAGGTGTCATTTTACTGTGGTGTGAAGATGCATTTGATGACAAAAGAGGATGAAGGGCTGATGAAAACAGGCAGCCACCAGAGGAGCCGCAACCTGAGCCGTGTTCTGCGGTCACATCGCGCTTCCTGGAAACCTCAGGTGGCTCCCCCACCCCAGAAAATATCTTCAGCTGAAGGAAAACTGAGAGTCACCAGGATAACTCAGTCTGCACCTACTCTGTCTACAGAGGAGACACTTACAGCACTTATAAAACAAACTAATAACAAAAACAGAACAAGCCCACCCACGGATAACATCACTCATAGATGGATATCCAAACGATGCCTGCAGACTCAGATTATGAGGAGATACTAAAAGCTTGGATTTTAAGCAATAAACATTAAAAAAGCACCAGCCCTTCCTTCCTGTGTAAGTTCTCAAAACATTTGTATTATTTAAAATAGGAAGAGGAAGAGTTATACAAGAAAAAAGGCAATGGCGAGTGCTCCTCAGAGAGCACAGATAGGTTGGACCGGCTGGAGGGAGATAAAACATGGAACAAAACAAAAGTTCTATTAATAGCAGATGTACTTGCAACAATAAAGGTGATATAGCAGGATTAAAAATATAAACATATTGAAATTAAAGATACAAATATAAATTGTCTAACCTGACCTGTACTCTACTGAATTACAGCAAAGAAAAAAAAATCCCAGACTTTGTTAATAGTTTTTTCCCCACTCAAGTTCAGTTTTTTGCTGTGGTTTAGAAAGCATTTTGCTTCTTGGGGTGGAGGGAAAGAAATGTCATATTCCCAGTATTCTTAAAGATGCAACTGTATTACGGAGAAGTTTGAGAGGTTCAACCTCTTTCAAAATGTATGTGCACACACATGCTCCCTGAAGGTTTCAGCAGAAGGGAGCTGTTTTCTTGGAGGACATACAGATCTTTAGAGGTTACATTACTCAGTCTAAAATGGTTTCTTCTCCAGCCCTGAAGGAGTTGGATTCAGGAGCAAGAACACTCATCAGATGAAAGCTGTTTAATGGACTATTGCCAAAGACAGAAAGGTAAATAAAAGGCAGAAGAAATCCAGATAGGACAGAAAATAGCAGATGGTAAATAAAAAAAAAAAAAAAATCACGAGAGGGAGTAAAAGCAGGAAAAGAGAGACAGACACAGTGACAGTCCTGGAACTGGTGACATGACCTGTTATTCCCTTGGGAGACCACGTGCTCAGCCCTTTCTTCTTCCCCTCTACTCTCTTACAATAAAAGAGATCTCTGTTTATCAGGTTTCTACAATCATTCTGGGAAAATTACTTGCTGCTGCAGACTACTGCTTCATGTCTAATCTCATTTCACTTAGGGGAGTTAAAAATAGAAGTTGGAGCACTTCTTCATTTTGAAGACATGGAAAAAAAAAAAGTTGCAGCCCTACCCTGAGTGCAGTAATGGTGCAGACATTAGCAGAGCTTGTTGGAGCTTTGCAAGCAGTGATCCTGTCAGTGAAATCAGCACAAACTTGCTTTATTATGAACCAAGCACAGAAACAGACTCAGTATCGTGAATTAAATTTCCACTTTACTCAGAGTACCTTGATTGTCTGCATCTTACAAGTTAATGGTTACCTCAGCTAATCTGTCCCTTGGCTTGCATTTGGACATAAAGCAGAGATGCTCTAGCAGTGAAAAACATGAGCTCTATGAGTCTCATCCCTCCACTGCTGCCAGATACTTCCTTTTAGTGGCAAATTCTGACTCCAATCTCTCCAATTCCCAGCACTATTGTGCATTACCTGTTATTGCCACTCTAAGCAGCAGCTGGAGTTCCATTTCCTACCTGGAAGAAGAAGGATTTCTGCACTCCCAGCCCAGGCTGGGAACACACCCCTGCCTTAGCCATACCCCTGTGTTTAGAGCAGCACACAGAGCAGCCAGGAAAGGAGACAAGCTTACAGACTACACTGCTTCACAGGAAGCAAGCACAGTGCTCTGCTAGCTGCTCCTTCAGCACCTATTTTGACAACTCATGTTACATGCTGACAGAGCTGACAGGTGAGAGGGAAGCTTCCATTCTCAGGATCCCAGCCACCAGGGCTTCCTTTCAGCGCAGGGAAAATTGTTTTCCCTCCTGTCAGCTCAGCGAAACATAAAACATGTTCCCCAAACCAGAAGCAGCCTGGTGGCTGCAAACAGCCAAGACTTTATGAGGAGAAAGGAGCAGCAGGTCAAACTCCTCAGCACAGGATTCCCAACTGTAATTCCTCCTCTCCCTCCCTGTTGCTGGAAAACATCACCTGATAGGAGCAAAGGCCAAAGCAGGGAACTTGGAAGAAACCATCTCTCACTTTCCCATAAAGACCTAGTTGCCATTTCCTGTATCAAAAATTATCTCTGCACTAAATACAATTAACATTTGGGGAGAGGAAAAGCTAATGATGTGATCAAACAGCTAAGACATCAACCAAAGCCCTCTCCAAGAGAATCCCATCAAACACTAATGGGATTACCCCAGAGAGGGTGGTTCTCTGTCTCTATCAGGTTGGGCTGCTGCAATCATCCATCAGTAGAGCTGGCCAAGCCATCAGGTTTTCCCAAGCTTGTAGGAACCCTTCCCCAGCCCTGTGCCTCCCCAGTTCTGTCCCTCTCCAGCCCTGTCCCTGCCCAGCCCTGTGTCACCCCAGCCCTGTCCCTGCCCAGCCCTGTGTCACCCCAGCCCTGTCCCTCCAGCCCTGTCCATCCCCATTCTGTCCTGCCAGCCCTGTCCCTGCCCAGCCCTGTCCCCCTCAGCCCTGTCCCATTCTAGTCCTGTCCTGCCCAGCCTTGTCCCTCCCAGCCCTGTCCCTGCCCAGCCCTGTCCATCCCCATCCTGTCCCTGCCAGCCCTGTCCCTCCCAGCCCTGTCCCTCCCTGCCCTGTCCCTGCCCAGCCCTGTCCCTGCCCAGCCCTGTGCCACCCCAGTCCTGTCCTGCCCAGCCCTGTCCCTCCCAGCCCTGTCCATCCCCATCCTGTCCTGCCCAGCCCTGTCCCCCCAGCCCTGTCCCCCCCTGTCCTTTGCTGCACACTCACTGCTGTAGCTGGCAGAGCTTGCAGACACAACATCAGTGGGAACTGCTTGCTGCTGAAAATCTGCTTTTAGATTTCACATTTTAAGGCCTCAGCTGTTAGAAACTTCAGCAATCAATTGCTGCAAGACACTGCAACCCTTGGCATCAAACTAATTCAATTAATTTTTCCTGTGGCTTTTGTCTTTTAGTCAATTGGGGGCTACTCCTATTCACTAAACTCCCTGCCATCTGTCCACACGAACTGGACAACTTCATTAGAGCTTTCTGTTCATTATGAGACTTTTTATAGATTTCCTGACATATCATAAAATGAACAAACCCACTTTCCTTGCCAAGCAAATGTAAATCATAAATGTACCATTTTTTTCTTTGACAGAAAAAGGGAGTTACAAGCGTTTTTTGCACTTCAAAAATGTTAAAAGTTTGAGCTAAATGAAAAAATAAAAAAGGGATCACAACTAATCCAAATACACAAAATATTTCTGCCATGTGTGACTGTGTAAAACTAAAAGGTACTTATACAAACAGCTTGTCAGAAGAGAATAAAAACCACTCTTGAACCAGAAAAGGCAAAAGGAGTCTGAGAGAACAGCACATCTGATGTGACAGTCTGAAGAGAGACAACAAAGCCATGTGTAAATGTCAGACAAGGAGTAAAAATGTCTGTTGATTACTTGCCTTTCACACAGATACTACTTCAGTGTCTGCCTGTATCTTCAAAACATATTTCATAATCCTGGCATCACAGTTCAGAGAGACTGCAAGGAAAGGAAAGGAAAAACTACCCACCAAGCTGAGGTAGAACTCTTCTGGCAAAGATCCCAAAACATCTCAACCAGAAAAAAATCTAACCTTATTTGGAAAAAAACCCACAGATTTTGCTCAAACTATATTTGTATTGCCACTTTTTACTGTTAGGGAAGAGAGAGAGATGTGAAAAAACATGCTTTCAGAAATGTATTAACATGCACAATGACATGACACAATGACAAAAATATTTTTTAAATAGTTAGAAAAACACTTAAGGCTATAAACTGTTTGGACAAGTTGGCTGTTATGTCACATTTTCTCTGAATAGAATATTTTATGTCTTGTTTTCATGAGATTGTTGCAGTCTATTTTTACTTAGATGAAATCACATATAAACCAGCATTGTAAAGAGGTAAATACAGAATATGCCAAAGAATTAGAGGGATCAAGAAATGCATTCCAAGATCACTGTCACCTTTAAAAATTCAATTTGCATTCCTCAAGTACAGCAGAAAAACAGATACTGAACTCCAGTGGGAACTGAGAATGAGGAGGGAGTCCCAGGCTTGCTGTACAATTCTAAAACTACCAATTTTATAAAAGATAGAATACTCTGAGTTATATCTTGGCTATCAACCAGAACCAGGTGCTCATGCACTGTAAGCAAAGGAAAAGGCAAGTCCAACTTACATCATTCAAACAGTCCCATTTTTAAATAGTTGGGTGGCTAAAATAAGTAAAGGAAGATTTGGTTTCCTTGTTTATGACTGGTAAATCCAATGGTAAAAAAATATGGAAAACTACTGTGCTTAAGCTTCAGGTGTTAAGAATACAAACCAAAAATGCCTTCCCCTCAAAACAAACAAACAAACAAACAAACAAACTGCCAAAACAAAACAAACCCAACAAAAACAACCACACAAAACCAACCAACCAACCAAAGCTCACAAACTAACCAAGCCAGTTTGGTGTTCCCAATAATGAACCCTTGATCCTTCACAATGCAGGCCATCAATGTTCCACTCATTCTTACTTACTCCATAAATGAACCCTCTCCTTAAAATTCACAGTGTAAAAGCATACATTTATAATGATAATTATAGAATTAAAAACGAGGTATTTTAGGCCCTGCCTTTAAATAAAGTGACTCAATTCACCTTGTTATAAAATAAATCATCCCCCAGGGATGATCTTGGAGCCCTCCAGGAAGCTGCAGCTAATCCTGACTGCCCAGAGAGCTCCTGGGGAAACACAGGAGGCACTCAGCAGCTCAAGCTGTCAGATGTTCTCACCTGACAACTTCTGTCCCATTGGGTTTGAGGACTAAAACATCAATGGAAAAGGACTTCATGTAACATTTGCAGTGCCTAGTATTTTGTGCCACTAAAGCTTTTCCTTTTTTAATTAAATAAACTATTGAAAAAACAAATATCATCCAAATGTTGAAGAAGTCAGGCTCCATCATATTTGGTCACCAGACTGGAAGAAATCCAGAGTACAAGCTTCAAACTACAATAATTCTAGCCATACTAGCAGATTCTAGCCATACCATACAAAATTTTTAGTCTTGTCTTCACTTTTTTCTTTCTAATAAGTTGTTGGATATACTGCACCCAGTTGCTACACACTAGCACAATCAAAAATCTAAATTACATCATGCCAAGATTGTAGCTAAGTGTTAAAAGGAATTAAAAATTTCAGATGTTCAGCTTGTAAAAAGGTTGAGTTGTGTCATCCAAGTTTCCTTTTCATGCACTAGCTGTGAACTTCACTCAAGTGCACACCACACTCCTGCATCTCTGACAGAGTGCTAGTCAATGTGTTAACCACACTCTCTGAAGAAAGAGAGCAAGAAAGAAAGGTCTGTTTTCTGCTCAGCTGTGTGGCAGCCTCACATGAGAGCAGGGAGGTTGAAATGAGTATTTTTACTTCCTTGACACCATCAGCTGGCTCCTAGAGCAAGCAAGAACTCATCTTCCTTCACACCAGTTGTAAGAGACACCATTTTTAGAGTAGCATTTAATAAAGAATAAAATTTCAGCACTGAGCCTTTCCTTTCTTCTAGTCTTTCTTTATGCATAAAACTGAAGACAAGACAACTCAAGTTCTCCCCTTTTCAGAGTCCCACATTTAAAATAGGAAAGACAACTCAAAAGTAGTCCAGAAAATCACCAGTGCAGTGAGATGATGGCACTGAGCTTCATTACCCTCTCCATCATTTCCCACACACTTTGGGGAGCAGGGAATGGAGCCTTAGTGGTACTGAAATAAAGGCACAAAACCACATGTGAAGCCTAAGGGAGTCCTTCTCCCTTTTCAAATATATTCCATACAGCATGTGTTTGATGAATACTAATTAAGTATAGTAAAAGCATTTAATTTGGAATAATGATCTTCAAAGGCAAGATCTGACTCCCTGTTCTTCAATCAGAGTAGACTCTTGTTCAGGTCAAGAGAAACACTGTGGGGATCAGGTTGGAATAATGAATTTCAGCATAACCAATATATTTCCCTTTCTGTGCATGGGAGTGTCTGTGTGCACAGACCCCTCTATATACGCAGAATATCCTGCTCACAGACACACACACATGTGTGTGTAACTTATGAAATCACACCTGTAGGGTTTAGGGTTTTTTTGGTTTTTTTTTTTTGAGAAATGAGGTCATTAATTATGAAAGTGCTACATGCTTGCAGAAGTCCTACAAATGCAACAAACTAAACAATATATTTGGATGGGAAAGTGGCAATCAGCAGGACACGAAGCACTGCCACCACCAGGGAGTCCAACCTCCTCAGCAGCTGTTCTGGAAGTCCATTACCTGGCAATTGGCAGATCTAAGTTCCAGTAGGGCATTCTAAAGCTCAGAGGTAGTGCAGACACGAGACAGAGGCATCAGACACGAGAAGAGCCAGCGCTGACCTGCCTGCTCTAGAAACACACAGGGAGCACCAACCTCCTCAAGTGGGGCACAGCAACCAGATCTCTGCTTGCAGAGATGTAATCACCACTGTAATTAGGAGACAGAGAGAGAGACAGAGAGAGAGATTTGCTTCTTGTTTGGGCAATAGAGAGTCCACCACACCTGTTACAGACCAGTGACGCAGATCTGATGACGTTTCTTTAATCTGCCACTTTGCCGTAGCTAAGCTAAAAAAAAGGAAAGAAGAAAAAAAGCACTGCAAAAGGTCAGGTAAACCATTAAACTTCAGGTGAGCCATTTTCACTGAGGTGGCACAGTCACAGAGTATCAGCATGTCACAATCCCAGATGAAAGGAGCCTTGTTGTCTCAGTTATAGGAAATAGCACTCATTAAATGCACAATGTAATTGTGGGAGCCCTTTTGTTTCTGTCTGCCTGGAGGATTTACAGATGTAGTTAGCTGAGGTTTGTAATGTACAGGCTCCTTGTTCACAGCCTGTTGTTTAAAACAATGGCGCAGAACAGCATCACCTCCAAATCCCAGAGCCACCAGCATTAACACCACCTCCTACACATCTCCTCAGGAATCACAGTACCGCTGAAAACAACACTGCAAATGTGAGAGGCTCTGACAACACAAATCCCAACTTCTGCAACTTGAGAATTCACAAAAAAGTCATGAAAAAATCCCTAATGATGCAGGCACGCTGTTCTTTTTAGGTGACATACCTAAGGAACAAACTGCTGCTGCAGGCAGTGGAGCACTGATCTTATCACTCCTGGCAATGTTCTTCAGCCCTGTCACGTTCTGCACCCAGCCTTCCTCTCCACTTCACTGTTTCCAAGCATTTTCCCCCTCCAGTTTATGTGCCCTGCCAGCTGTGCCAGTTCCCTTTTGAAGTGAGCACACGTACACCAAGCTAAAAGCCAAAATAACTCACATTAAAAGCAGTGAGAGTGATTTGGGAGAGTGCCCATGCACATTTTCATCACTGCAATTCAACAGGTGCTAGTTTCAGAAAACATTACATTTTCTACCCTTCTAAGACACTGCTGAAAAAGGGAAAAAAAAGAAATAATAACTGTGGGATTAGAGTTTATACAAGAAAATGTATGCTGTAACACCAGACACTGGTGAGCTGGCAACTGAGCTGGGCTCATATTAGTGAGCTACATAATAGTGGTGTTTTGCTAAATTAAAAAAAAAAAAAAAAAAAAAGCTGCGATTTTATTTAGTTGTTCCAGGCAAACATTAATTCAGATAATAATGATTTTCTCATGTATGTCCTATTATAACACTACAGACATTCCCTCCCTCACAAAATTCTGCGCAAAGTTATAAATACATTTTCACTTGGCCCAACAACAAATAGAATTATCCATTATAAGCCCAGTCATTCACTGGAGAGAAAAGTATAACACTACATGGGCAGAAAATAGGGGGACAATTTCTGGGTAGAAAATAGGGGGACAAGTACTTTTTTCCTTTTCCCTGAATCAAGAAGAATGAGATTTTTAAAAAGTTTTCTTTTTAGTTGGTAGATGCAGGCACAACTGCAAATCTAAGTGGCTGAAAGCAAGCAGTCTCTCCTATTAGCTCTTCCAAAATTATTTTATCTCAGACTGAAGCTGCTCTCCATCTCAGCCTTCCAGAAGCTGGGACAACTGCAAAGTGCTCTGGAGCTCATGACCCAGCCCACACATTTGAGGAATCACAAGGTATCTGAGGAGAGGGAAGACTGGCAACTCTTTCCCCTTATTAAAAAATGCAAGAAGTTATTTATTTTCCCCCAGTTAGCAGAAATTGTTAGCAGAAATCCTTGCTGAAGAAGCAAAGGCCTTTATCCTCCACCTTCTAAGTGTTTTTTCTGCTCTGACTTTTCCCAAGAGGGCAGGTCCCTGTTATGAAGATGGAGTTGTCTCCTCCTTGTCAAATAGGGACAAAAATGCTTTGGAAACCCCTCTTGAGGTCACAACAGCAACTTCATAGGGAAAGGGCTGCAGTCCCTAGCAGGAGGGTGACAATCTTTAGGGACAACACATTTATATGCTGGATATCATGCTCTTACTGTTATTTATAAAAATGTATTTAACAATATAATATGCATTATATAATATTATATAATAAAATAATATTAATATAATGTTATATAATTTTAATATATTATTTATATAGTCTATATACCATTCACATATCAGGATATTTATTATAGATGGTAACTTCCTCAGTATTTGTCAAAAAAAACCCCCAAACAAACAAACCAACTTATAAATAAAATATAAGTTCTACTCCTCATGCTGAAACTTTTATTATTATTTAGCCTATGTAAAGTTTGTTCCAAAGGAGAAGACTTTAAACCCAGAAGCCAAGGATGCCGTTCAATAAATGCAAGAGGTTACTGCCACCAAAAGGAGAACAGCGGGATTACTCCACACGGAAAGGAACAATGACCGGTGGACTAATACTGTAAATTAAACTTATGTAAGAAGCAGACAAATTTAGTGTTTTAATCAGGATGAAATAATTTGAAAAACCCAAAAAAGCTGGGGGTGAGAATTCACAAAAGCTGCTCTCCCCCAGTTTCTCAGTGCTTTGCAGCCTTAAGGGACAGGAGGCTGGGAAGGATGAAGGCAGAGGGCAAAAAACAATTAACAGAACATTGAAATCATATGTTCTCCAGGGCCAGCCTTCCTAGGGCTTTGTCCTGCCTTCCAGGATTCTCCACACAAGAAATTAGATTTTTTTAAAAGTCAATTTAATAAAGAAACACGATTTCACTACAAAAGAAATGTGGCATTTTAGAAAGAGGTCAGATGATTCATGCACATTCAGCAGATGGATGGGCAGCAAAGGAAACAGATGGAAGAAGTAGATCATCATGACATCTCTTATAAACATAAACCCAGCACTACTCTCTGTATAATCCAGGGGGACAAAAATTTAAATTTTTTATTGCTACAGTAAAAATGACAGACTTTTTATTAATCTACATGCCTTGCACAGGTGGAATGCAGAAAGGTACTGGGAAGTCCTTCACCTTGTTTAAGCTCAGATCCAGTGAAAGCAAGAGGTGATTTATGGCCCAGATCCATGTTCACTGTCTAGAAGACACCAACACCAATTAAGTCACAGGGGCAATGAATCTCTCTGCTTCCAGACTTTGTCATCCTGCTGTTTGCTCCCCTTCCTCCACCACCCAGATGAAGAAGGAAAAAATAAAATCATAAAAAGGTAACAAAAACATTTTCCCCCCAGCTTTTGTAATTTTATTCATAGAGATTTTTCACAATCAAGTATCAAAACTGGAATAAATAAGCTCAGAAATTCACATGGCAATTGACAAGGAAGGGAAAAGGCAGATCTTGCAGTAAGTTTTGCTTCTTTGGGTGCTGAGGAGACACCAGCACACAAGAGGGGCATCCAAAGATGCACCAAGATGTCGTAAGCACAGAGGATCACTTTTGAAGTTTGCTGCTAACAGCAAATACAGTGTGCCACAAAAACCCTCCAGGTTTCAAGTCAGGGAGATACTAAAAGGGGAAGATCAGTTTAAGCCTCCCTACTCCCAAAGCACAGTCCCAATATCGACCTTCCCCCCTAGAACTGGCAGGTGTGAAGGAAAGAGAGTCCTCAGAGTGACCAGAAGGCCAAGGGGCTCCTTTAGGATGCTCTAGAGCACAGATTCTATAAGGATCCATAGAACTTTGGTGTCACTTCCACTAGAAAAAAGCCTACAGAGCCCTGAAGGAATCAGTTTTTAGGATTCCACTGCAGGCTTCTCGGGGCACCACATGAATCTGATCATTAAGTAAACGACAGAACCTTCATAAAGGCACAAAGTGAGTGACATCATCCTCATCAAACTCCAAATCTCTCAATTCTATTTAAAACTACGGACCACGTTTATAAATGTGGCCAATCCAAGCGTGCATTTACCCACAAGGTGGCAGCGGCCATCCAAGGATTCAGCACCTGGAGGCTCCCTGAGCCCATGCAGCTCTCGGGAACTACACAACGCTTCCAACGGAGACCAAAAGGCTCCATTATGGGGAAAAAGACCTTTTCCCTTGCACAAAAAGCAAAATCTGCTGACTAAGTACACTGGCTTGCCTCATGATTGGTGGTGCCTTTTGTTTTCCTCACAAGAAAGCTGCAGTTCTCCTCAGAGAGGAACAGGTTCGCGTTCCCGGGAGCACAGACCCGAGAGTGCCGCCGCCCCCTGCACAGCGCGGGCCTGAGGAGCTGCGGCTCCCGAGGGGCTCCCAGGGAGCCGAGGCACAGGACGGCGGAAGGAGCGGCGCTTTATGGGATCCAGCATAGGGAACCACGGAGGCCTGCACAGCCCCATCCCCAGCAGCCACACCCCGTACCTGAGAGCAGTGTCCAAACGCGGTCCATAAAGGAACCATGGAGCCCTGCTCCCGATCCCGCACAGCCCCTTCCCCCCAGCCACACCCTGCGCCTGAGAGCAGTGTCCAAACGCGGTCCATAAAGGAACCACGGAGCCCCGCACAGCCCCATCCCCAGCAGCCACACCCCGTGCCTGAGGGCAGTGTCCAAACGCGGTCCATAAAGGAACCACGGAGCCCCGCACAGCCCCATCCCCAGCAGCCACACCCCGTGCCTGAGGGCAGTGTCCAAACGCTCCTTGAGCCCTGCCAGGCTGTGCTGTGCCCGCTGCCCGGGGAGCCCGTTCAGCGCCCAGCCCTCTCCGGGTGCAGAACCCTTCGCTGAGATCCAACCAACCCTCCCCGACACAGCTCCAGGCCGCTCAGGGATGGAGCCGAAGCTGTCGCCGCGGGCAGGGCAGGGCAGAGGGCAGAGCAGTGCTCCGAGCCCCGCACCCCGAGCCGCCCGGAGGAGGAGATGCCGGACACCGGCGGGAGTGCGGCTTCCCCCGCACCGCAGCCCCTTTCCCCCGCCACCGGTACCTGCAGCAGGCCGCCCATCTTGGCGCGCAGGGCGCGGAACTCGTCCGGCGTCGCCTCGGGGTAGAGCTGGGCGCGCAGCAGCTCCTCGGTGATGCCGGCGGTGCCGTGGAAGGCGGCCTGGGCGATGCCGCCCAGCAGCGCGCTCAGCGGCCTGCAGCCCTCGGACGGCGGCGGCGGCTCGGGCGCCGCCATCGCGGGCAGGGCGCGTCCCCGGTACGGCGGCCGCGAGGGGCCAGAAATGCTCCCCGAGCCAGCTCCAGTTCCATTAACCAGACCCTGACAGCAGCCAGCAGGGCGGGTACAATAAATATTCGCTTTTTGAGCTGCTTTGGGCACGGAAAATACTCCACTACTCATGTAGTTTAAGGAAACGTCCACCCTCTGTTCTTTGCTGAAAGATGCAGGGCTAACCATTAAAGACGGGGTGAAAACAAAGGTACTAATAAAGACCAAGTGTTTTCTCTGTGCACCATTTTATACAAGTTTCAATATAAAGAAAGCATTAAAATACTTCATCTATATAAACACACTGTCACAAAAGAGACGGTGTGCTCTTCTACAGAAAGTTTTCTTTGCTAATACAACAATAATACAGTGGTATTATTTACCTCCTGATTTTCAGTCATTGAAACCCTTCATAGTTGTACTTTTTTTATGACATAAAAGAAAAATCACGTTGTTCACAAAGAGAAAATATGAGTTTATGATCAACTTGATCTGCCTTGCTCTTTCTTCAGTAGAGAACAGGCAAAGAACAAGTTGTCCTTGCGTGAGGGGGAGCACAGAGTACATCTTGAAGCTGGAAGTACAGGAAGAAATAACAGCAAACACATATAAAATTTCTTCCACTGTCTCCATTCATTTGGACAGTATTTTAAATGTCCTCTTCAGCCAGTGGTATTGGGATTAAACAGCATCTTTAGGAGCTTTAAAGCATCTGGAGATACAGGAACTTCTTTCAATCACTAGCAATGAATACATAGGATGAGAAACTGAACTCCATTTGGGTACAGGCTCCTCACAGCACCGCTGACCTTTCTCAAAACCCTGAGTACAGTTCATCATTGTTCATCTTTAAAAAGAAAAGGGAGCAGGGTAGGAACTCTTCATGGTTTATCAGTATCACTCATGGAACATAAAGCAAAATTTCTCTCTGCTTTGAATTTCTGAAGACACTGTCCCTCGATGAGGTGCTTCCTTCTGCTGCAGCCTGAGGTGAGTCATTAGGTCCTAATGGGCAGTGCTGGTTTACTGACAGGCTGAGGTACAAACTTGTTCTTGTGATTGCTTTTTCTTCTCAGATCCCAGTGTACTCAGTGCCTTGCATGAGGATGGCAAAACAAATCTGGTGCCAAGTGTGTGTCTTGACTTCAAAACCAGCATAAAATTACTGAGAATGCACATGGCAGCAGCAAGTAACCTGCGTTTTTACTAATTATTTATTTGGTTTTGTAAACAACCTCATTTTTTCAGGAAATTAAAAATACATCAAAAAGTCTCTCTCTACATATATACACAGTACATGTTCAAATTTCACTTCATTGTGATGCCATGGTTTAAGCAGATAAACAAAGAGTGCTTTGATCCAAAACTCAGCTGCAATACCACCGCCTCTGGGGGCACAGCACCTTCCTGCCTTTCCAGGAACACTTCACCTTTGATCACCTGGACCACTCCACTTGTTCTTGATCACCTGGACAGTTTTCCTGCCATAGTGGTAATAGCTGTAGCCAGATGTCACCGTTGTGAAAGCTGTGATGCACCTTTGGGGAAAAGAGTTCCTCTAAGTCATGGGGGTCTATGGACAATAGAAAAAGTGCCTCTTTTTTTCCTTTTTCTTTTTTTTTTTTTTTAGCATCTGTTTATAACTACACAGTCAGGAACTATGCTCCACACAAATGCAGCTTACAGTTTATAAGCTGAAATTCAGGGCTATGGGGAGGATTAGATACACAAAGGCTCTGCCATCCAGGGGTAAGCAGCGTGCTTCACTGTAACTGCATACCAGGGCAAATTGTCACCACAGCAGCACTTGCTTTAGAGAAGGGAAAACAAAAGATTCAGCATTTGCAGCCTACATAACTTTTACCAGCTTGAGAACTGACAGATGTGAGAAACTATTCCTTGGCAGTGTGAGCAGGGAGCATTCAAACCACTCAAGACTCGAACTTACCATTTTCACCAAGTCCCAAAGCTAAAGAATGAATTCCTGCTTCAGCCTCTTTTGTTTCCCTCCCAGACCACAGGTATCCCTAAATGAGCAGTGCTCCTCTGTGAAAGGCTGACACCACCCTGAGGTCACTGCCACAGCCCTGCCTGCCCCTCTGCTCCTCCCTGAGCACTGCCAGGGAGTTTCTGAGAGCATCCACAGAACACCCGGGCAAATTACACCCAGAGGCAACTCTAGATTTTGTCTTACCACCAGGATAAAAAACCACAGACTGTTAAGATCAAGGTTCATTCATAGTTCCTTAAGCACTTCTTGGTTTGGGTTGGTGGTTTTGGTTTCTTTGGTTTGGTTGTTTTTTTATTTCCCTAGAAGAAAAGTAACACTGGATTTTGTACTACTTTAAGTTACTAAGTAATTCTGACATCTGCTGTTTCAGAACTCTTTGTTCTGAACTTTTGCCAAACAGCTCAGGAAAAATAACTGCCCTCAAACAGCTGCAGCCAGCTTCAGTTCAGAGCTCCAGTGAGAGCAGAGGGAACAGCGCTTCTTGAGGAGGAAAGCTCCGTTATGCCTATTCTTATCCCATCCCTCTCCTTCCTTCCTAAGGTCTAGCAGTAATCACCATTTCTCCATGTGCTTTTCAAACAGGCTGCAGAAACCTGGATTTCCAGATAGCAGGTACTGTATAAAACAAAAATAAGGATGGCTATTATTGCTGATCCCAAGGTTGCTTGCTCAAGGACACTTCTGGCACGAATAAATGAGGAATCCATGCAGCCTTTCTTCCTGCTCCTTTTTTCTCCACTGATCTGAATTTATGTTCTGCCTGTGTACACCCATGCCTACCCCAAAGACTTGTTTCTAAGCTAATATGCCTGGATCTTAACTAGTTTTATTAAGTACCAATAAATATCTATCTCTGGTGTCATTTAAGACTACAGGTGTAAAAATTCAAGCATATGGGCCTATTGCATCTTCTGGGCACAGAAAATTTTTTTGTTCCACACAAATTAATCTCAATTACCAGTTTCCTTGGAAGCACATTAAATTATCTGGGGAAAAAAGATGTAAGATATCAGTTACCATAATGTCTGCAGATATACGCTGTCCACATAATTGAAAACAGGTGCTGCTAGAGAAGCCGCCACCAAAATCAGCTGAACTGCTGTGTTCATCTGAGAAAAGCAAAACAGGAACTGTGAGCAACTTGAAGGAGTACAAGGAATACCTACACACACTTTTATTACTGTTTTAAGGATTAGTTTACATAAAGAAAATTTATTTAGAGACCTTCTTAAAATAAAGCATCTTACTCTCTCCCAATTAGCACGTGCTCTGACAGAGCATAGCTGAAAACCTTTCAGGATCTAGGTATAGTTGGCACTATTTTGAAACTGCACTCAGCAGTAGTGGTAAATTATCCCCACCCTCCAAACCACACAATGCTCCAAGCACCCAGGAGTTATCTTTGGTAACAAGTTATTGCTCTTACCTTGCTGATAAATGTTGGTTTTAATTGTGCAGTAGCATAACAGGGGTTAAAATACCTACTCAGGGTTCTCTGTTGGGGGAGAAAAGAGGGAAAAAAATGCAGCCCTTGTACGTTCAATCTGATATACCTGTACACATGATAAAGAAAAGGCAACTGTAGCACTAAAGAATTACATTGCTCTTTTGTAAGATTTATTATTACACAGCACACACAGGAAAAAAGCTATCAGTAGCTCTGACTTATCTTTACAAACCATATTTTATTAAAACACTGCTCTGCTCTGAAACCTATTTGGCAAAAGAACAACCATTACATCTTGTAACCATCAAGCCTCAAGATGACAAATCTCTTGGCCACAGCTTTGCTGTTAATTAAGTTTATTAATGTATGTACTTTTGTTACAATTAGACACTTTTGATGCTGTGCACTCACCGGTGGAGAAAGAGTTTTGTATCGCACGTAAAAGACGGCGGCAATGAGCGCCGCATCCCGCAGGATGATCATGGAAGTCAGGGGAACTGCAAGGCAAGGCAACACCAGCCACTGAAAAACTGCCCATGATTAAAGGTAAAACACAACCAAAAGAGCAGGAAATTGGAAGCAAGATGAAATAACCACACTCAAATTCTCTTGAACAAGTTCTGTGCATTACTGAGGATGTTTAACAGAGCTCCTGAAAGGGTTTAATCTGAAGCCTTAAAACAATCCAGTCCATGAAAAACGTTATAGAACTACTATTATTGCTTTAAAGAAAGAGCACCTAAAAATGGCAGTACATGCCACTTTGTATGTGGCAGCACTTGCTTACTGTGGGGTCCCTTTGGAAGTGCTTAATGGGAGCAAAGGACAAAGCAAGAGTTCCAAGAGATACACAGTTTTCCTTCTAGAAACACAGGAAATGTTGCTACACACAAACCGACCTTCTTTACCTTATCTAGAGCACACAACTGACATTTCCTCACCTGGGATAAGATTTGCACAAGTTAGGCTCACATAGAGCACACTGATGAGGATTTTATCTGCCAGGGGATCGAGAGCACTTCCCAGTGCTGATTTCTGATTAGCCCAGTTCCGTGCAATAAATCCATCCAACTAGGAAAACCAAAATTCAATAGCTGTTAGAAGAGTATGAACCACAACAGCTCCTGCACGCTGCTTTAGAGAGATATTTAATGACATCAGGTAAATGACATCAGGTAAAACAGCGAGTTTAACTAGGATAAAATGTGATACCTCTTAGCTGATACTTGTATCATTTAACAGACCAGCAGGTGCACGAGCACGGAGTGGCCAATGCCCACCCGGGGCTGGTCACTCCCCTTTCCTCCATTAGCATTAATGCCTACAGGCGCCTGCAAATTCCCTTTGCAGCACCACAAAGGATATACAAAGCATTCCTAGAAACTAACAAATCTAAAAACAAATCCTAGAAAACAAAACAAATCTGTTTTGTCCGTTTCCATTCTACACAGGAGTCTGTTCCAACGCTCCCAAAGCCCTTCCAAGCCGACATACCAGGTCTGTCACGCCAGCCAGGACAAACACACCGAGGGCAACGTTGAAATTCTCTTCAACAATCAAATAGCCCAAAACTGGCGCCAGACCCATTCTCGCCATGGACAGGATATTTGGGATGGTCCAGGGGTTTTCATACTGTAAAGCAAGAAACGAAAAAACTTCAGGGCAGGAACTCAAACCCCGCCTTGGCACGTAACAGAGTTTTAATCGCTACAAATACTTTTTCCGCTTAACTAGCCAGAAAGCCGGCAAAGTTCTGGGAAGCAGCGCGCTGCTTTGGCGAGGCGCACGGCCTCGACCTGCTAAACATTAACTTTGCCTCGGGCAGGAGAGCGCCGGGGCAGGGTCTGTGCCTCGGAGCGCCGGGTATGACACGGCTTAGCCCGCCCGGCTTCCCCCGCCCGTCCGCGCCGTCCCCCACGTACCAGCTCGGCGTAGGGCCCCGCCGCGCCGCGCTCCCGCCGGGGCTCGGGCGGGGCGGCCCCGCCGCTCAGGAGGCGCCAGGCGGCGGCGGGCGCGCGCAGCAGCCGCGGGAGCCCCGCGCAGGCGGGCACGCACGAGACGCCCCCGCCGCGCCGCGCCTCATTTCCCGCCGCCGCCGCCGAGCCGGGCCGGCCGCCCAGAGGCCTCGCTCCGCCGCCCGGCCGCCTCGGCGCCGCGCCGCGGAGGAGCCCCCAGGAGCCCCTGCCCAGCCAGGCGGCGGCCAGCATGGCGCGGCAGGAGCGGCGCGGGAGAAGCGCTGCGGGAGAGGCGCTGCCCGCGGCCCCTACGCGCGCGGCCGCGCTACCCGCGGGAGCGCGCGGCCTCGCGCCATCCGCGCCGCGGGACTGAGCACGGCGCGCCAGCCGCGCGCGGCGCGTGTGCCGCGAGCGCTGCCGGGGACGCGCGACCTTTTGCGGCGCTTTGCGTCAGCCCCGCCCCTCCTCGGGCCGCGCGCTTTACGGCAGGCGGCCGAGTGGAAGGGCCGGTGCCGGGAAAGCGCTCCCGGTGCATTTCCACCGCTTTCCCGGTGCTTTCCCGCCTCAGGCTCTCCCCCGGTGGCTCCCGGGCGCGGACGGCGATGCCCATGGCGGCCCGGTGGGCGGCTGCCCGGGCTCATCCCGCTCCCCCTCACGGCGGGGCCGCGCCGTTCTGGGAAAGCCCTTGAGGGAGGAAGGGGAAGGTTGGCTTTGCCTTGAGAAACTGCTCAGAGAGCGCGAGTGGTGTCTGGAGCTCGGCCCTTGCTCCTGGCTCTGCCTTGCCCGCGTTTGCTGTCTCAAGGAGGAAAGGGAATGAGGAGTTCGCTTCTCCAGGTGCAGTCGCTTGTTGGCTCCTGGGGCGCGCTCCTGTCCCAGCCCTGCACTAAGCCAAAATCAGCCTCCAACACTACTGCCCTTTAGCTGACAGAGCGGACTTTGCCCCTTCAGAGCTCCCATGTAGAACTATGATTTTGTACTTAAAGCATTTCATCTGGCTGACCAGTTCTCAGTTTCAAGTATATTTGGTCCCTGATGTCCCTTAAATAACTGGGTGAGGCACTAAGTTTCAGTATTTCTGCTTTTTGTCATCTCTCATTTCTTACCTGAGAAATGAAAGAGGGAAAACAAGAATCAGGGCTGCAGTCCCGATTTTTTAAAGTATATTTTTCTTTAGGGAGGGCGTGTTGGTGTTTGTGGGTTTTTAATTCTTACACTGAAAGCTCCCAGCTGCTGTTCCATTGCACCAGACCATGGTTCTGATTTCATCAAAGTCAGGAAGCATTCAGCACTTCAGCCCTGCTGAACACACGTGGTTCTGTGTCAGGAACAGTTACACAGAAACAAACAGAACCTGTTGGTGTTACAGATCCTGTAAAGGCCATTAAACAGCCTTGAACAAATAATATTTCTCATATATGAAGTTTAATGGAAGTCAAAATCCAATCCCTGCTTTACAAATTAAATATTGTAATAAGGATATTTTCTTAAATCAGACTTGGATTTCAAATAAAACCTTGGCTTCAAAGACCATGGTTCAAAGCAGAAAATCAAGTCAGTTTCAGTAAAGTGTCATTTGGTAACAGCCATCAAACAGTGTTGTCAGAACCTACTGGAAACATTTCTAGACTTTAAATGAACCACAATGCTGAAAGTACACCTCATACCATCCTCTCATGGAAGATTCCTGGGCTGGAATTTGTGGGTGCAGCATCTCTTTCAGAAGTCAAGTCCCTTATGGCACTGTAACAGAATAAAACACACCTCCCACTCCTGGGGGATGGTGAGGTCCCATTTGGAACAGAGAGCTGCAGGATGAGCCAGGCAGCAGTACCACGTGCCAGTTTGTCCTGTTGCAGCTTTCCAGTTTAATTTTCTGCAGGGGAATCTCCAGCCCAGCAAACCTCAGCACTGTGGCAGGTGCAGCTCAGCTCAGGGTGTGCCTCCCTGCTCCAGGTCAGCAGTGCAGGGGGACAATCATCCCAAGGAAGTCCATCACAGTGACTCCTCTCACATGGTCTGGAGCTGATAAACTCTTGAACCTTTCTTCAAAAGATAACCCTGATCATTCAGAGATCCAATAAAGCTTTCAAAATCAGATACCTGGGAAAATAAAGACAAAAATACCAAATTGGAGAATGACATCTTACCTGATGTAAAGCAACATAAACCATTTGAAGGAACTCAGTGAAATGAAGTGGGCTAAGAATAGGTGAATTTCCTTGGCAAACTCTTCACCTACCAGAGGTCTGACACCATCAGCCCCCCTGTTTGCTGCTTTAGTTACACACTGGTTTTACTGCAGTGTTACACAGAAGCAGCAGTCTCTCCTGTATGACTTGAAGAAAGGGTGCAGCTACATATGTGTAAATTCCAGTTCTGAAACAGAAGTATCTACCACAGAAATGTATGATTTCAAAAACTCTCCCTGACTTCCAGGTATAAAACTTTGAATGGGCAAAAATATTCTATATATGAAGGGAGAATTAGAGTTAATTTAATTAACTTCAATAAGTAGTCAATGGAGCAAAAAGTACAGTTAGCTATCAATAGTTCTGTTTGCTGAAGCCCCCACAAGTACAGAATGCAAATTAATTACAGGGCAGAATACATTTGTGGCCATGTGTCCTAGATGATCCTTTCAACGTGCAACTTCAGGGTGTCTGAGCAGGAATGAAAACCTGAAAGGCATAAATAACCCAGATGTGTGGTGTTACATTTTAGTTAAATGGTATGCTCTGTCTCACCTCTCAAAAATGTACAGTTTATTCCAAGCCTGGGATTCTCTCCTGAAGTTTCATGTATTTGTAATCCAATTGGCCCAAGTCTTATTCAGCACCCACTTTGAATCTCCCTGTTAAGCTGTGCAAGGGAGATGAGAAGCTCTTGGCCCCTTTTCTCCCTAGGCTCTCCCTCCCTTCTCCCTCAGAAACCGTGCTGCTCCTGGGGCTGGGACCCCCAATAAACCCTCATCTAATGAGCACCCTCAGAAGCTGTGTGGAGTCTCCTTGCCTGCCTGCTGCTGCCAGCCAACACACAGCTTAGGGGGCCCCTGGGACTCCCCATGGATCCCCCGAACAAACAGCAAGAAATGGCATCCCTGGGTGGGCAAAAATATTCTATATATGAAGGGAGAATTAGAGTTAGTTAAAATAACTTCAATAAGTGGAGCAAATATACAGTTAGCTGTCAATAGTTCTGTTTGCTGAAGCCCCCACAAGTACAGAATGCAAATCAATTACAGGGCAGAATACATTTGTGGCCATGTGTCCTAGATGATCCTTTCAACGTGCAACTTCAGTTTGTCTGAGCAGGAATGAAATGAAAACCTAAAGGCATATTTAACCCAGAGGAGGTGATGCAGAAACATCATTGCACTGCTGAAATGGAGCACAGACACCAAAAGTCTAAACAAAAATAGATGTGTCCTCTGGGGAGGCAGAAGGAGTGCAGCACTGAAACCATCATTGCCTTTCACAGATCAAACCAGGATCTTGCTCAGAGCCAGCCCATCAGTGGGATCAGCCCTTACCAGTGCAAGGAGCTGCTGTTGCAAACAGCTGTGGGGTAAGTGGAGCTCACAGACACTTGATGAGCTCTGCTCAGCCCAACAGCAGCACACTGGTTATTTCTGCCATTGCAAAGAGGCAGCAGAGGCGCCTCTGCCGCTGCCCCTTTGGCAGCACTACTGAGGGTGGCCTGGCAGCGTGTGGCTGCTGCAGGGGGCGCTCACCCGCAGCTGCAGCTGGCCGGCGATGTGGCGCAGCTGCTGCAGGTCGAAGAGGTTGTTGTAGGTTCTCTCTGCCACGCTGCTCAGGGCAGACACGAATCTCTTGGCCTGAGAGCGATTGCTCATCCCAGAGCCGTGCTGGGAGCGCTCGAAGTCCAGCTTCCCAAACTCATCCGAGTAGGTGCCCAGCATGCTACAAACAGGTTACAAAAAGAGATCCAACTCTCAGCGGGACATAAAAACAAACATACATTGATTTAATTCCTAAAATGTGATGCTTGAGAGAACTTTCAGAAACCACGTAGAAAACCATCCCCTGTCAGGTCACTCTCTAGGGAACTTAGACTAAGCATTCATCCAAATCACTTTTGAACTTTTAATTGTTCACCTGTACCAGAGAGAACTCACAGGGGACAAAAACTCTTCAGCAGAGCCTCACGTGTGCATTACTGTGCCCAGACAGGCAGAACCACTGTGACCCCACAACTCACAGGCCTAAGCAGTTGCATTTGACTTAGAGCTGCTGGCAGCTTTTAAGGAGCAGCTAACAAATCCAAATAGTAGTATCACAGAAACACAAAATAATGTAATATCACAGAATCATGAGGTTGGGAGAGACCTCTAAGATCATTGAGTCCAACCCATGCCCTAGCACCTCAACTAGACTATAGCACCAAGTGCCATGTCCAGTCTTTTTTTTAAACACATCCAGAGATGATGATTCTACCACCTCCCTGGGAAGAGCACTCCAGTACTTTATTATTCTTTTGGTGAAAACTGTTTCCTAATATCCAACCTATACCTTCCCTGACATAGCTTGAGACTGTGTCCTCTGGTTCTGTCACTGCTGCCCGTGGAAGAGACCAACCCCCATCTGTCCACAACCTCCCTTCAGGAAGCATCATGGTTCTAAGCCTAATAAAGTGATTCCTTCATTGTGTTTGAATATGTAAAGAAAACAAGTTTCAAATGAATAACACTGTGATGCTTTAGTTATTTTTAAAGCAGTGTTTTCCATTACCTGTATTTCATTATCTCTATTACATCCTCAGCATCTTCCTTGGTAGACTTCTCTCTTAATTCCAGCCTTGATCGTGCCTTAAAACAGAAAAATATACCCCACAAAGGTTTAAGATATATCATAACTGATGTGAAAAAGGGCTACAATCACTCTGCAAGGGCTACAAGCACAAATTTTAGGAGCAGAGATAGAACCTAAGCATACAGGATTAGAGGAAGATTTTTCTATTTTTTGTCAGTGTGTCACTGTGTGCTCCTGCATACTTGCACTTTTAGGCTGTGGCTTGGAGTTTATTTGCTTTTTAGCAGTGTAGCCTTGTGAAGCAGCAGATCACAGACAGTGCTGTTAAGGCAGTGTTAGGGAAAACAGAAGCAGTCTAGGTTCAAGGTGGGCAGCAGTTGCTCCTGCCTGCACCTGCTTTTTCTCCTTTTGGGGAATGTGATAGACTCTCTTTCCATCTCCTCAAGGGTGTTTTGCTTTATAAGAAGTTTTATAACTTAAGCTGTTAAGGAACAGCAGCTCTTAAGCCCTTCTGTTGCAGTGTGTTGCAATTTCCTGTTTTAAACTTCCCAGGTGGGGCAATACCCCTCTCCTTTCCCCCTCACCCACTGCTGGGCTGTCAATCAGGTTTAACATTCCAGCAAGGCCATCGTGTGCTTGGTCAAGTTCAAAGGATGCAATTCAGGCCTGGGGGTCATTGGCCTGTCTGTGTGTCCCTCATCCCCTGAGACCCTCCTCCTCCCACCTGGTTGGTGCTCAGCTGTCCCTTCCCTCCCCCTGTCCCTGGGCTTAAATTGAGCCAGAACCATGAGGTCTCCATTCTGTTGGAGCTGTTGCCAAGATTCAGACGTCTGTGACCATGGAATAAAACTCCGGATATCAACCCTCCGACAGAATCCGTCTCCTTTTCCTCTTCAGCCTAGCCTGAAGCCTTCCCACCTGAGGTAAACTGAGTTTCTACAAGCCTGGACTTGTTTCAGTGCCCAGCTGCAACATCCAGCCAGCCAAAGGTGTCTCTGAGGTGAAACACCACAGTTGCCGCCTTTGGCCCAGCAGCAAGGGTCAGATGAGCCCAGGCACAATCTACCTGGTAATATTGGGATCTTATTCTAATACCCTTCTAAATCTGATGCATTCTTACTTTTTTTTTTTTTTAACAAAACAGAGAAAGCATAGTGGTGAGTAAGCTGTAAAAAATGGTAGGACTTGGGTAGTACCTCAGGAATAATCTCTTTGCTCTCAATCCCTTAAGCATTCCAGCTTGCATTTACCTCTGTCAGGCGAATCAGGGACTCCAGCTGCCTCGTGGTGATGGGGCTGCTGTCTGCCCCTTGGTTCTGTTTCCTGAGCTCGAGGTAGAATTCCTGGAGGACTTGTGCAGCCTCTGGAGACAAGCTGGGGTGCACGTACTGCCGAGCGTACCCCACGTACTTCCTCAGCAGCTGATGGGGAATGGCATCAAAGTTTTCTCCCGTTGAGATCTAGCACCATTACAAAGATTTAGATTTCTGTCAGAATTATATACAATAAAAACTTTCATATCAAATCATCATCTTTATGCTTTATCTAGTGAAGTCATCACTATAAGGGCTTTGGTGTGTGTATGTGAACAATGTACTTCAAGTCCCCACGCTATGCTCAGACATAAACACACACACTTGGCCATTTCAGGAAAAGCAGCCAAGGGTTCTCATCTGCAATGGTAGGAAGTGCCAAATAGAATTTGTTATAAAGTTAAATCTCTTCTCAAAAAGAGAAAATCCCAATTCCCACAGCTCCAGAGAAGACTATTACAGTGACCTGATGAGGTCTCAGGGGTGAGAGAAGGATGAGAATCTTGTTTGATGATCAGAAGGCTGGATTTATTGATATATGATATATAATACATTATGACTATACTAAAAAGAATAAGGAGAGAAGTTGCAGAGGCTGCTAAGCTAAGAATAGAATAGAAAAGAATCTAAAAACAAGAGAGTTCTCTGTCACTGTGTTCCAGAGAGCTTGCCCTGTGATTGGCCCTTAATTGTACACATGGAACATGAACCAATCACAGGTGCATCCTATTGCATTCCACAGCAGCTGATAATCATTGTTTACATTCTCTTTCTGGGGCCTCAGCTTCCCAGAAGATGCACAAGTCCCAAAGAAAGGATTTCTATGAAAAAATGTCTGCGACAGAAGACAAAACCATCACTGCTGATATCCTGTTTCAAAAAGTGCACGGGTTTACCTCCAGTAGGAGAATTGTCCCAAGACCTGGCATTTGACAATATCAGTTCTCAAAGCCACGAAGTCTAATGAGAAACATGCTTCCTCTCCTATACTTCCCAAATCCATGGTGTTGCAGAAGCCCAAGGATTTGCTTCCACAGTGCTTTACTTGGATTCAACACTCCATCTCAGATCACGTTACACCAAATGATTACACCCAGCCCACTTCTGTAGCTCCTTACTGAAACCCAACACAGCAAATTTGCCTTAGAGCAGCAGCCCCAGGCCAGGTCTCACCTTGAGCCTCTCGAGCAGGGGTCGGTCCGAGGTGGCCTGGAGGACAGAGTGCTCCTGGGGGCTGGCCCGTGTCACCAGGGCGCTGGTGGCGGCGGCGCGCCGGCCGGCCCGCATGGCCATCACGTGCTCCGACAGCAGGTGGTCGTGGTCCTCGTTGGGCGTGTCCAGCAGGATGAACACCAGATCAAACCTTGACAGCAGAGCACTCCCCATCCTGCAGGAAACACAAGGAACTTGGGAGTAGTGGAAAAATGACAGCAACTCTGTTCCACTTCAAACACAGGTAAGAGATCCTGTCCTGCTCATTCGGAATAAAGTACAACAGGAATTTCTCTCTCAAAAGCCACTGAAGATTATTAAAGTTTGTGTGCACACTCCAAAATTCTAGAAAGCAATTGTACACGAGCTACAGCACTGCCAGAAGCATCTACTCCTGAATGTGAATTACAAAAGCAGCATTTCACAAAGGGCTCACTTTAGGTTCTCAGACACTGTTTTGGCCTTGTTATAATGTCCTCCAACGGGGTTTGCTGCAGCAACAATGGATGTCCGAGCTGGCAGACTGCAAACAATGCCAGCCTTGGCCAGGCTGATGCTCTGCTGCTCCATGGCTTCCAACAAAGCCTGGTGCTGGTTTCCCATCTTATCAAATTCATCTATTCCACAAATGCCTGGAAGCAATTAAAACAGGATAAACACTTATCAGACAACACATTAACTGAAGGACAAGCGTGTCCTACAATCTAGTGACACATCAGAAATCCAACTTAGAACCCCAGGGACTGCAGGAGACATTGGAAAATCTCCATTTCTGCCAGCTTTGTTTTCATTCCATGGTAATGCAACCAAACACAATGAACTCAGCCTGACTTGTGAATGCAGCATTTTGGTGATTCATTAAGATGATGAAACAAGCTTTTTAAAATAGACACCATATCTCATAAGTGAATCTTTTTTCAAAACCAGTAAAAGTCCAGCAGCTGATATCAAGACAGATCCCTGAACAAAAAGAAATCCTAGCTCTTTGACACAGTAAGAAGTCTGGTATATGAACTGGAGAACTGAAGATTCCCTACACTCTAGGAAAGCAGGAACTGCCCCCAGAGAAGCCACTGGAGAAGCTCAGGACTTCCCATGGTGTGGAGCCCAGTATCACTCTTCAAACAGACATTTTTAGTCCACAGTTAAGCGAGCACTTTGGCTTAGCTGAGACTCAGCAGCACACACTCTCCTGCCCCTTACACATGGTTACACAGAACCTGTGGCATTCCATGGATTACCTTGATCTCCAAGCACTAAGGCACCAGCTTCCAAGGCAAAATCTCCAGAAGTGCCATCTCTGGAGAGTGTAACAGTCAGGCCAGAGCTGGTGGAGGTATTACCACAAACATACACACCTCGAGGAGCGATGTTACACACAGCCTAGAAGAGAAACAAATACTTTTTCCCTCCCCAAAGTGAAGAATTTCATAAGCCTCATCCTAGAGAAACAATTCAAAGTAACCCCAAATTTGTTTCTTTCCACTGAATATGACCCAACAGTAAAGCTCTAACTCCTTGCAACTCCAAGACACATAATTTGCAAAGCAGTAGGAGTAACTATTCTTGGATGGTATTATTTTTTTAAGTAATAATGTGAAAAAAAAATCAGTTACTCTATGCTGGAGAGTCCTCATTGAACAAAAGAATAATTTCAAAATTTTGTTTGTTAAGATGCTTGCATGTAAATCCATCACCTTGGCTAAGTGCAAATCATATTCTAATGCAACAGGTCCATGTTAGAAGGATTTTTTTAAAGAAGGTCTAAGTGAATTCTGTCTCTCTTGGACTTCACAGTAACCATGGAAAAATACATGGAATTTAAAAATCACTCAGTTTAAGGGAAAAAAAAATCTATTACTAATTGTCATAGTCATGCAGAAATACCTGAGATCAAAACCCAAACACAGCATCAGGTCCCTTTCCCAAAAAGATCTGTGCTAGCAACATGGAAAAAAGGTAAGGAATGGAAGTAAACCTCACAGGAGACTCACAGGTCACTGAAGTTGCATTTGTTCAAAGATGAATTACTTCATTTCACAATGGGCCAGCTAAATGAAGACAGGAAGGAGTGAAGCTCCTCACTGGGGAAAAGGGTTGGTGACAAGAACTGTGTAAGAGCAGGACAGCAAACCTGTAAGCCTGTCCTTGAAAGCCCATGGGCCTGACAAGGACACATGCTTTGGTGTTTAACGGCTCCCTGAATGGCAGGAGAGCCCTCTGGATATTCTCCTGTACTTGAGGCATCCCACATGAAAAGACAGCTCCAGCCAGGCTCAGTCAACCCTTTGGTCTCAGCACAGTTATCCTCCCATGGCTGCATGTCAAGATAACAAGGAAATAGAGGAAAACAGAAAATAGTAATAAAGGAAACAATACCTGCAACATTTGACTTTTTCCTAATCCTGGATCTCCAACAACCAGAACATGTGGATCCCCTCGCACTGGGATTCTGTTCTTGTCATCCACAAACTTCTGACATCCTCCAAACAAGGCCAGGGCCAACCCTGCCTTCACAATCTGTTGTGGTAGAGGCCAACACTGGTAAGCATTCCATTCCATTCCATTCCATTCCATTCCATTCCATTCCATCCTGGTGACCAGCACTGACAGCTCCCCAGAACTGCCTGCAATGACCTTGCCTTCTGGAGCTCTGAACTTAAGGGTGCAAGGCTGCCACTCCCTGGCACAAAACAGACTGTGAGCCACAGTCTGTCACCATGATACTTTCTGAAAAATCCCCTTTGCCCAGGGTTTTCTCCTGGGAAGCTGAGAAGCCTCAGAGAGGAAAGAAAACAACAATTATCTGATTGCTGCTCCTGTGTTTGCTGCTTTGGAATGTGACTTGGACATTTTTTACCAACAGGTGAATGTTTGATTGGTTCCATGGGAATTGGTTTTTTCTTAATGGCCAATCACAGCCAGCTGTGTCAGACTCTGAGTCAGTCACAGGTTTTTATTAATCATTTTTGTTAAGCCTTCTGATGTATCTTTTCTCTTTCTTTATTATAGTTTTAGTATAGCATTCTAGAATATAATATAATATATAACGTATAATATATAATATATAATATAGTATTATATTATATGATATTATCTATGATATATCAGCCTTCTAAGAACTTGGAGTCAAATTTTCATCTTTCACCTCATCCTGGGGACCCTCACAAACACCACAACATCACCTGTAAAAACAGTCTCTGCCCCCTCCCCCTGTCCCAGATAAGCTGTGTGAATCCTTTAGGAGTTGGATGGGACATAAACTTTTCAAACTGGAATTAAAAGTAGAGGTTTTAGATTATTTACCTCATGGCCATAGATTGCAGGACAAAGAGAGCTGGAAAGCAAAGCACAGGGTAACATAAGTGGAAGATAAATCATGTATTGCTATAAATAAACACTTGTCCTCTCTCTCATCACAGAACACCTTAATAAACATCAAACTTTTTGGGTAGCTGTTGCTGAATTTCCAACAGAAATCAGCAGCATGAAATTTCTTGAAATTTTTGGATAACCAGAGATGACTGAAACAAGAAAAGCTTTTCACTTGAGTCCCCACAAAGGAGAACCAGCTTCCCAGTGCTATCTGCACCTGTTCTTGTCTTAATCAAGTGACCGCCTGTAACCCTCCTTTTAAAGTGCTGGGTTTGTGTTCTTTGACTCCAGTGGGAGGGCCTGAGGGCCATCCCAGCTAGAAGAGTACTTTTGAGTCTGAACTGAGGGTCTTTCACACCCTCTGCTCAGTTCTTGCACCTCTTTCCTCTACTGTAGAAAACTGGAGGACAAAACGGTACTTGTAAGTTGAATTTACATGGTGAGGAACAAAATTAACTAATTGTTTTTCTACCCAGAGCTTTCTGTCTAAGGTTAAAGTAGAACACAGGCAATCCTTGATCCTTGAATCTCTAAACCACTCCCAAAGTCCCAACATTCCCACTGCAATACCTCCCTCCCAAGTCCCTTGCCCACTGCAGTTTCTTATATAATAGAAACCACAGAGATCTGAGGCTCAGACATTTCACAGCTTTAGGATAAGCTGTCACATTTCTCTGAAGGTGTCACACTGATTCATGTCTAACCCTAGACCCAGTCTAGGTCTGATACAACTTACTTCACAATCAGCTTGAACAGATTTTCCTCAGCTTGAATTTCTTGGATGGCATAGAGATCTTTAAGGGAAAACTCCATGAACGATCTCTGAAAGGTCTCATCATCGAAATTCTTCAGTTTTTGTCCTTTACTGTTGCTGACAGAATTTGCCTCAATGTACAATAAGAACATACACTTGTCATTCTTGCTTTTAGAAGCTCCTGTTAGAAAAATTGAGAAAGGATGATGGAGCATTTTTTCCATTAATAGGTGCTCATATTATCTACAAATGGCATAGAGTAATTCAGAAATGTCATGTACAGTCATGTTCATATTTAAGTACTGAACATCTGCACTTTGGAAAATTGATGCAAACTAAGTTTCTAGCTAAATTTGTTCTTTTAAGTTCCCTCCACTTATGTACATAATAAATATTTTCCTGAAATTGAGGATACATGTCTAGAGAGAATTTTGTCCCAGAATAAATAAATTTTTCCAGGGATTTTAAGTTATTATATTATAGTTGTGAAAGCAAAGTTGAATATAAAATGTTTCCACTCAATATTTTGGGGGAAAAAGAAGATGCATGGTGTGGAAGCATTAAACATATAGCACAGTAATTACTAAGTAATTATCAATTAATAATTAATCATTTTCTATATAGATTGATTACTGAGCAGAGCCTGAAGTCTCAGAGTAAAACAGTCTTGAAGTTATCTGCAATGCATTCTTTCAGAGCAGTGCACAGCTATTTCTTCACTTTGGGAAAGAAAAGGAAAAAAACAGTTGAAAAATTTTTCTAGGGAGACTAAAGTAAGATAACTCTCCTTCACAACAGTGTGACAGCTCTCCTAATGTCTGAAGGAGATACTAAAGAGAAAATGCTAAGCAAATAATGTCCTAAAATAACTCTTCACTGTAAAAGTTTGGTAACTTCCAAAGAAATTTACACTTTATGGACTTATGGCATCAATCAAGGGCAATGACTGTTGTTCTTGTGTAAGCACTACCAAAACCCCACTGTAGGAAAAAGATGCTGCACTCACCTTCCTCAGTGCTTGCCACCTTCACTATGCCTGTGACAGTGACCATGTCCCCAGGGACACAGCTGTCCACGAGATCCTGCACCAGCTCACACTCGATGGTGCGCGGGATCCGTCCTGCCTCCCGCTGGTCATCCTCCATGAGCTCCTGCACCCTGCAACACAGCAGGGCAGCTGCACACCCTGCAACACAGCAGGGCAGCTGCACACCCTGCAACACAGCAGCAGCACACAGCTCCAGTGCAGCTGCACACCCTGCAGCAGCAGCAGCACACAGCTCCAGTGCAGCAGCAGCACACAGCACCTGCAGCTCTGGGCATTCCTCAGGTCACGCTTCACTAAATGGGTATAAACCATGCATAAAGCCCAGAAATGCAGTAACTGTGAACTCTGAGTTGAAATGCAGATTTTCTATCACTGATGAGCATGTTCATGTAGAAATACACACAGTACATAAAATAAAAAAGACCCATATAAATAAAAAATTAGGAGCTCACACATTATAGCCCCCATGAATTCTTAATAGGTATTCCAACCCTGGAAAAGCCCAAGGAATTTCTCAGACCACAACAAGAAGAGCAGTTGACTCTCTGGCTGTGACAGTTCCAGCTCTGGCTCTGCACCTGGAGTTCTCAGATTCCCTGGAAGCCAAGCCAGGCTTTACCGAAGAAGCTGTGATGAACAGCGCCCTCTGGAGCTGCTAAGAGCAGCACGAGTTTTCACATCAATGTCACTTCAAACGACGATTTTTAACCCTCCAATTTACTTCCAGCTCATTCAGGTCAAGTGGCACAGCTGACCAATAGGGTTTTTCTAGCTGACTTACAGCTCATTAAAGGGAATCATGAAATCATAGATACAATTAGAAATTATCGAGAAATGCAGCAAAAAGCAAAACTGAGCATCTCTCCAAGAGTTTGGTAAGGACAGAAGGAATTTCCAGGAAACTATGACAGGGTAGGTTACAAAGTATACCAGCACTTGGATAAAACAACTGCTTTGTGATACAAATGTTGGAGAGTGCTTGCTACAAAAGAGTAAGATTATTAAAATCACACACTGTAACACAGGTGGAGCCATCCTGTCACTTTTTGAGTGTCCTGTCACATCACATTTTTGTGCTTACTTGACAGACTGCCAGTCCACTGTGGTGGTCAGAGGAGAGCTCCTGTCAGCTGTGAAGGAGCGGCCCCGGCACTCGGGAACAAGGCACTGCAACAACAGGAATTCTGACTCATTCCCAGCCTTTTTCAAAGTCCTGCAGTGAAATTGTCTTATTTGATTCAAAAAAACCCAAAACCAAACCAAACCAAACCAACAAAAACAAACAAACAAGAAAAACCAAACCACCAAAAAACCCCCAAACTAAACAAAAATAACAACAAAAAAAAAAATCCGCAAAGGAATAAAATTCAGCATCATAGCATCATTCCAGGAAAAAAGATAATTAAATTAGGGCTACAAATTAGGATGTACAGAATTATGAGGATCCATCAAGCACAGACACCTGAACTCTGACTCACAGCTGTTAGAGCAAACACAGCAGAATTGTGTGATCCCCTCAGTGAACTGGTTTGAGAATAACCAGGCACTGTCCTATGTCTAATGACTTCTTAAGTCCAGATAATAAAAATAATAAATTAAAACAAAGTTTTAAACAAAAAAACAATGTAAGCATAGAAAACAACAGCAAGGTGAGTCTTTTTAAACACAACTGGTAAAATGGAAATTAAGAGAGATAATATTTTTTCAGGTTTCAGGGAATTTCTGTGTATTTTTTGTCACATATCCTGTTCCAGCAGCATACATTTTTTACAAGTAACAAGGGTCTGAAGTAAGAAAAGTTGCAAGGTACAATTAATTAATTCTCAATGTGACAGTTATTTAACCTAGCTTTAAAAACTTTTTTTTTTTCCTTTTTTTTTTTAGCACCTGCGGTGCTGATTTTTGTGAAAACACACCAAAAAGCATGAAGTTCCATGGTTTTGGCTTACCTTGGTGGGAAGGGTGTACTTGCCATCAGGGAGAGGAACAGCCTGCACATCCCCACAGGCAGCACAGACGAAGGCCAGGTTGGTGCACAGGGGTTTGATGTTGCTCACCCTCACCACGGTGCCACGCAGGGTGATGTACTTGCCGTAGCAGTTGGCCCTCACGTTTTTCAGCTGGGTCAGGGGCTCATAGTTGTACACCCTGCATTAGCACACAGAAAATGAGGACAAAAATAACCCCCAAACCCATCCAAACACAGACAAAAAAATCCAACTCCCAATTAAATAGGGTAAAATCCAGAAAAAAACCACTTAGAAGTATTTTTTTGGTGAATCCACAGTACAGTTTTTGATTCTTGCTCTAGAAAGCAGCAGAATATTCAATATTCTCACATGAATCGACCTCAACAGCCTCAAACAGTACAGTTTGTTTATCCAGTGACACCTCTGGCCTAGCAATACATTACTTGAAGATCATCCATAACTGTCTCTTTCCATAGTTTCAGATAAAGCCTGGAATTTAGACTTGTGACACAGAAGGGCCAAAGTTTTATTACAGCTCTGCCACCACCAGCAGGGAATTAAAAACAATAATAAAAAAGAAAATACTTTTAAAAGGTAATTTGAACTCCAATAGAACACACCCAGTTCCCTCAGACCCTTGAAGTGTGAGATGTCATTACTTCTGATAAAGAAAAAAGTTGTAAGGACTTGTTTCATTAAAAACTTTTCCAGTCAACAGAAATTTAAATAATTCTGCTTTTATCAATACAATTCTATTTATAGAATAACTGTTCTGCTTATAAGCCACTTCTCCTACTTACAAGCTTTTCTAGTTCAAGCTGTTTGTTCAGCTTAAAAGGAGGTTTCACTTCACTTTTTTCTGCACAAGGACGTGAGGTCACAGTGAAGAGAAAAAGCAGAATGTAGAGTGTTCTCCTGGAAAAAGCTTCCCAGAGCCCAGTTTTCCCTTAAACATGCAAGCCATGCATGGACACTGGCAAAGATTAGCCAGGAAGCAAACAGCTTTTCCCTGGAAAAGAAGAAGCGCCTCTTACCTGGCGTGGATGAGAGGCACGTTTATGACAGGCTCCCCCTGCAGGGGCAATCCCTCCTGCACCTGCAGCTCCGCTGCGTGCCTCTCCAGGTCCTTGGTGAGCACCTGCAGGGGACAGGAGGGGACACAGACACCCACAGGAATCAGAACTCCCAACAGGGAGAGACACAGGTGTTAGAATTACATTCAGTTTTAGTCAACTGCTCCTGCGATGAATAAGAAAAATGCACCAAGATCAAAGCAACTTCAAAATGTGATTTTGTGGGTCATACAGGAAGAGGAGAGATTGAAGGCTCTGAGTTTCAAACAAACAGTAATTTGCCCTAAGAAAAAAAACCACAGAGATGTGGGGTTTATAACATAAAGGCCTCTAAGTGTCACTGGTTCTTTTTTGTTGTCAGGGTTCTGCTTCCATGTATCAGTGTTTACCTGATGAATTGCCAGACCCATACACTGCAGTATTTTCTGAGGCATGTCCCTGAGTTCAGCAGACAGATTTGGTATTGATTTAGTCAGCTCTCTGTCCTGGATCAGCTCCTTATAATCCACGAGAATGCTTCCTTTTCTTTCTATTTCATCCTGGGAAACACCATAAATGACAAAATACACTTCAAATTAGAAGTGAAACACCCAAATTATGTCCTAAATGTTTCAGGTCTCTGATGGAGGTTACTTTTGATGGGGAAAAAATACTAAAAATCAGTAATGTTCTTGTAACAACAACAGGTTGTTGGAGTGGGATACTTTGGCTTTGTTTTTTACCTTGTCATAAAGCTCAATGCGCTGCATGAAAAACTTTTCAAAGGCTTGAGTCTTCTGGACAAAAGGAGACTTGTCATTGTAAACTAATTAGAAACACACCACGTTAGTCACAGAAATAATTCTTTCCACTTTACAAAATACATAAACAGGTACTTTTTCTTCCATTGTTTTTCTGCACTGCAAAACTACAGAAGATGATAGATCTCCACAAGATCCCAGTAATGATCACAAAGGTTACAGCATATCACAAGAGTGAAGTCTTTATGGCATTTATGTTTTCATAGATGAAATTTTAGTTGTTCTTTTTTGAACTTGTAACTCTACTAATGCTATGTGTAATAAATTCTAGAAAAATCGGTTTTAAAATACCTTCAGAGAAATAAAGCTTCCAGCCCTTATAGGGAATAAACTGGTCCATCGTTGATTGGACTAGGCGAGATTTTGCTGGGGGAAGAAAAAAAATAAATAAGGTGAATTGAAAGAATATACATAGTGAAATTTTGCAAGTTTTATTCTCAGTGATTCTTTTGACCACGGGAGACAAGCAGTTGTAATTGCCTGGCACAGTGCATTAGAAGAAAAGCATTATGGCTTCAGAAAGCAGAAGCACAGGGGCTGGCTCACCAGGTTCGGGCATCCTTTTGGGCTCTCCCTTCTGTGCTCTGCTTCGCCATCCTCCTCCTCCTCCTCGCCATCCTCCTCGCCATCCCTGGAAGCCTCTGCCCCGGGCGCATCCCCTGCCCCTGAGCTCCCTGCTCATCTCCCGCTGCCAGACGCGACAGCAAACCGAGCTGAGGAAACAAATTGCACCAGGAGACACTTAATTGAAACCAGTGCTGTTTCCAGAGGGCACCCCGCGGCAGGCAGGCCCTTTCTCCCCTAGCGCACCGCGGGGAAGGCTCGGACAGCCCCGGGCCCGGGCGGGCGCTCGCTGCCCTCAGCGCCGGCTCCCGCCTCCCGCGCTGCCGCACTGCGCAGGCGCGCCCGCCGCGGCCCCTCCCGCGAGGGTCCGGCGCCTGCGCGGGGGCCCGGCGCGAGCGGCGGCCATGGAGGGCGGCCCGAGCGCGCGCATCCGTGAGGGCGACTGCGCCGTGCTCAAGCGGGACGAGGTCTTCAAGGCGGTGTCGGTGCTGCGCCGCAGGTGAGCGCCGCGCCCGCGGCTCCCGATGCCGCTCCGTGCCTCCCGGTGCCTCGGCCGCGGTTTGCGCCTTCCGCCCCCGCCGCTCTCGGTGTGGCTGTGGCGGGCCCCGCCGGAGGGAAGGGGGTCCCGGTGCCGGTCCTGTCCCTGTCCCGGTCCCGCCGCGCCAGGCAGGAATTGCGGCCCCACGAGAGTCGTCTGACAGGCGGCGGGAAAGGTTTTAATGTTGTCTCGGTCCCTGTGGCAAAAAAAACCCCTTAAACCCGGAAGATGTGCTGGCCGCATTGCTGATAGGACTTTGGAGGAGATTCCGGAGGTTTGGCGGTGCCGGTGTCACACCGCTGCCGGTGGGAGCGGAGCCGAGCAGGGCGCCCGCCGCGGCCCTCGGTGTCTGTGAGGTGCTATTGGGGATCGGTAATTGCCGGTGTGTGTGAGGTGCTATCGGGGATCGGTAATTGCCGGTGTGTGTGAGGTGCTATCGGGGATCGGTAATTGCCCCGAGCGTGTTCATCGCTGTGTTGTGCGGGGGATGCCGGCGGTCCGCTCTGGCTGCTGCTGCTTTAGTGCCAGCAAAGCGCTCCCGTTTCGTTCTCCCGGGCCAGCTGGCACAGTAGGAGAGTGTAGTGAGAGTCCCTGTAAAATCTATGTATTGGATAAGTGGGTCCCAGTTATTCTAAACGAGCTGCAGCTGCGAAGTCCTAAGTTGGGCAGCAGCTGTGGCTCATGAAGGTAGCTGGGATAAAAGGGGGTGGGCTGAGAGCCCTGGAGGAGCCCCTGTGAAGCCATGAGGAACTGCATAGCAGAGGAAAAGCTGCTTGGTAGAAAACCAGCTAGAAGGTATGGACTTTAGAAATGTGATTGTAACAGTATGGGACTCTAGAAATATGAACTACAGCACGATAACAACAGGAGAGAGCCTGCAGCCCGGCTGGGAGGGCTGAAACCGCTGGGCACAGCCCGGGCTCTCCCCTGGCACTTGTGTAGGACAGTAAGTCAGTGTTGGGTAATGTGGCCAAGTTATTCAGTAGGATGGAGATTGAAAGGTGCTGTGCTTGAACGGCACTGGTTTGAAAATGATGTTGTTCAGTATTAGTGCTGAGTGTAATTTGCATAATTACAGCTCATATTGGCAAGTTTTGACTTGAACGTGAGCGTGACATAGCTCTGTTTGATTTGCCAAGATTGGTATTTCCAGGCATAGCAAGGCAGCATTTGTTGGTCAGCCTGAAAGCTAAAGGCTTTGTGGCTCCTGTTTTTAGTGAAGGAAGATAAAATGCACACCTGCCTTGGTGCAATCAAAATGAAAGGGATGGTAAATTAAATTTATTTTAATGAAACATTTCAAGGATTGCTGCTTGTTTTCTTCATAGTCTATTGGCAAATGTTATTTCAGAGGAGCTTTGCAAAATACAGGACCATGCTCATCTTTTTGCTACTACTCTGCATGACCCAGCTTGGATTTAATGTATTTCTGACTTTCTATAAAATGATGCTGATAGGTGCTATCGCTTGATTTTATCTGTCATTTGAAAATTCTTTTGAACTGGAAGAAAAAAAAAATCTTCCTATATGGTCTGTTTGAGTTCTTTGTTCTTTTCCTGACCAGTTTCAGTTCAATGTGGGTTTTGTGGTTAATTTCATTCTTTGTGCTTGTCCTGCTTTTCTTTGGGGATACAGATGAAAATGTCATATATAAAGCTATAGTTTACACTCAAGTATAGTGGGTTTTAGATACATTAAAAATAATGCTTTAAGTATTACTCACTGTTTTGTTATTTCAGAAAAATAATTTTTGAGAAGCAGTGGTTCTACCTGGATAATGCCATTGGACATATCTATGGAACTACCTTTGAAGTAACCAGTGGTGGAAACCTCCAGCCAAAGCAAGAGGTGGAAGAGACAAGCACAGGTATCCCAGAGGATTGGCAGTTGGAAAAACTATTTCAAATTCATTTGTTTCTTTGATGATACCAAAGGAATTGGGAAAGCTTTCTAATAATCATTTGTTAACTACATGCTGCCTATATTCTGTCTGTCATAGAAGTGCATGGTTTTGTCTTGGTCAGTGGTTTCACTTGTCCTGTAACAAATAATCTTTTTAATGTGGGAGAAGATTTGAACCTCAGTCTGGGTGATTTTATTTACATTCAGTTCTACCTCACATATTACATTTCCTTGCTTGGGCTGTCCTTTGCAAGGCCATGAAAAATGTGTGTTTAACCACGAGAAATCTGCTTTCTGTGACACTAAAATCATGTGTTTCTCCCACTTCGTTGGAGGTAGACTTTACAAATCTATATCCTTTTCCTTCAGAAACAAAGGAAGCAGGGACAGATAATCGTAACATAGTTGACGATGGGAAGTCTCAAAAACTGACTCATGATGACATAAAGGCTTTGAAGGACAAGGGTATTAAAGGACAGGTAAAAATAAGGTTTTGGTGTCATTTCTGTGCTACCTTGATGGTTATATTTTAGTTTCTGAAAAAGGATATTCTTTTTATCTGTGCATCGATTTCAGTGCTTTTTCTTTGTTCATCTGGCTAAGTCTTTTTTTGTTTTGTTTTACTAAAGCTGTTTTCAGAGAAAACTTTATGTAAGGTTGGCAACTCTGTCAGAGGAGACATCAGAAATCATAACAGATAAAAAAGTACAGCTCACATAATCACCATTTAGTTTTGCTTGTGTATAAGGTTCAAAATACTATTTCTGTATCACAGAGGTATTAAAACTGTGCAATAATTAAACTGTCAAAGGTGTAGGAAAAGATTATGGCCAAGCAGTGAAGTTTTATCAAATGACACTGAGTAATAAATGTACCAGCAGTGTGCCTGCAGGCAGTGCCTGCCACACAGGGGTGATGCTGGTTCCTTATCTGCACCTGGAAAACTCAGAGTATTCCCAAGAGATCAGTTCTGTTCTGTTAGAAAAGGGGTTGGGATTTAAGCCTGCACCTTTCATAAAGTAAGGGATCTTTAAGCCATTTAAAGTTGTTCCTAAGGCATTGCAGCCAGTTGTGTTCTGCACATGCTGTCAGGCACAGTCCTCTCTGCTCTTTGCTTTACCCTTTCTAAGAAAAGCAGGAAATTGCTCATGCTTACCTCAAGTTCAGCTCCTGGTTGCATCTTGCTCTTTGGAGCAGCTTTCTCCTTTTTCCTGCTGGGTCCAAGGGGTTTGGAATGGTTCCTCTGTTTCCATGGTTGTGCTGCTGGTTGTGTGATCTCTTGGAGAAGAATGTGCCCATCAGGCTGACAGCTTTGATGGGTTTTGTTTTCACTGTCCATGGCAGAAGATCCCTGTGACTGTCCTGTGTGTCCTCAGCAAGCCTGTGCCATGCATCTCCTGTGCTTTTATTAACTCTGCTTTCTGCACTGTAACTAATATTCATTTTGAGTTGCTTTAGCAGCAATAGCTGCTAAATAGTAGCTCCTCCCTTTGTGTCTGTTAAAATCTGAATTCCTGTTTGTGAATGGTGTGTCTTGGTGATGCAGGACACTTCCCTCTTTCCTCACTGTAAATTTTACTGCAACATAAAAAAAACCCCTACAAAACAACCCAGGCACTGAATTTATTTTTTTCCTAGAATAAAACAAAAAAGAGAGAGATCCTGTTTGAAATCATTAATCACACATGTTAAGTGTTTGAAGGAATAATGGCCTGAAAAGCACAATAGGAAGTGAGGAATATTTGCACCCCTCTGTTATTTGAGCAGGGTTTTAAAGCAGAAGGGGAGTTGCAGTGTCCAAATTGAAAATACTCCTTTTTTTCATTTGTCCCCTCCATGTTTAATAGAACCCATAATTTTAGCAGTTAAACTGCTTGGATCACAGAACCCAAAACAGCAGCATTTTTGTTCTTGTGTTGGTGGCATGGAGATAAACCCCAGGCAAGCAGAGTCCTGTTGGATTGGTTTGGTTCTGCTGGAGGTCCCAATGATCCCTCCAGCTGGAATGTCAAAGCATGAGGGAGAGTTGGGTTGGCAAAGGGGGGAGATGAGAACAGGGAGACCAAGAAACCAAAACTGGATTTCTGGGAAAACCTGGGAGCTAGAAAAGGGAAAAAATCAGGAGGAATATTGCAGGAAGTAATAAATGCTAAGGAGTTGGACACTGTGCAGGGAGTTGCTACAATAGTGTGCCAAAATTTGTGAGACTGAAAAAAAAATACTGGAGTGAGGGAGATGTCTGGTGATTAACTGCATGGAACAGGGAAAAAAGGTACCCTCAGAGATGCTGGAATCAGAGACACCCAAAGAGGGAGTTGGATTAAATGAAATATTACTGAATATTCCAGGATAAACATTTTCATTTCTATGATTTTTATGCAAAACTGTGTGATTACATTCCTACACATAGCCAGTGTAATGCCTCACTTTGGTTAACAGAGAGTGACTTTGCATCAGTGTCAGGATAAATTCATGCTATACATGCCTCTACTGAAAGGAAATATTTTCAGTGCTTGTTTAAAAAAAATGCTGTCTGTGAAATGAATGAGAAATAAATGCTAGCTCTAACAAAAATGAATTGTCTCTTCCAAGGAAATAGTTCAACAGTTAATAGAGAACAGTACAACATTCAGAGACAAAACAGAATTTGCTCAAGATAAATACATAAAGAAGAAGAAAAAAAAGTAAGTGAATTTTAAAATGTGCAAAATACTTGGTAATTCCCTAAATTGCTGAGATTAAAGTAAGACCATGACTATGTTTTTTACAGATATGAGGCAGTTATTACAATTGTGAAACCATCCACTCGCATCCTTTCAACCATGTACTATGCAAGGGAGCCTGGAAAAATTAAGTGAGTTTGCATCTGGTTTCTTTTTTCAAATGACAACAGAAAGATAGTTTAATACTTTTTAAATACCTGCACTCTACCAAAGTATGCAGTACTCACCTTTCTTCTCTTTCTCTTGAATGTGAAGATTGTGATTTAATGAAGGATAATGTGATACTGACAGTTAATTAATATGGCAGCAAACAGGAGAGCTCTTCTGCAGGCAGCTCCAGAATTCACCATTTCCCTGTCAACACCACCTTGCTAATGCCCACACAGACAGAAGCTCTTTGATTTTCTAAGGTACCTCTTACCTGCTTTGGTTCTGGCTCAGTAACAAGATAACAGCCACTTACCACAGGCAGGAATTGTTGTCTTTAACCTGTCAGGGATTCAGAATCCTCAAATCTCCAGAGTTTAACAGCCTGTGGGTGACATTGGAGTCAGAGTCAGATGGGGCCATGACTCCAGGGATCTGGCTCTGTTTGATTTTCACCCACCTCTCCTAAGAGATACATTGTTACAGACAGTAACAGTGGACTGATACATTTTTTTAATGGAGGACTAGTAGATCTGTGATGCTGGGATTTAAAATCTTTAAATACATGTTATTTAAGGCTTCTCAAACCTTCTTCCTTCTCCTTCCAACATCTCTGCCCTTGGCTGCTTTTTACTGTTGAAGATCAGTTGTAATTTCTGTAGCTTTCACTGAGTCCCTTCAGTGCACGTGCTGGGTTTTGATCCTGGGTTACAGGTGATGCTGGCTCCTGCAAATCAGGTGAAAACCACAAGGGATTCCTTATTGGAGTAGGAGATGCATCCATACCACTTGTTCTTTACAAAGCTGACATGCCAGAGAAAAAACAAACAAAGGTTGGAAAACTACTTTCTCTGACTGGCACAGCACAAGATGCCCACTTTGCCATGGGCACCCTACTGCACATCCTGCTTTTGCTTTTCCTGGCTGATTTCTTGTTGGCTCCAGTTCTAGTGCTTCAGTATCAGATGTGTAATCATAATTTTCTGTGTGGTGACTCTGAAGGTCGCTGTTGCTTTTCCCAAATCTACCTGCAATCCAACTGTTTTTGGCAGGCTCCTGGGCTGGTGGGCAGTGTCTGTAAGCAAACTGATGTTTGTGCAATGCCTCTTGTCTTGCAGCCACCTCAGATACGACACCCTGGCTCAGATGCTGACTCTGGGAAACATCCACGCTGGCAACAAGATGATTGTCATGGAAACGTGTGCAGGCCTGGTGCTGGGGGCTGTGATGGAGAGAATGGGGGGTGAGCTACCCCAGGGGGGTGGAAATGCACACCTGTGGGACACTGCTGACAGCAGCACTCCAAAATGCTTCCTCAGCTTTTCAAATCTGCTCTTGCCACCTCCAGGATTCAAGGAAAAAATTGTTTTTCCACTGGGGAAAGTTTTTGCATCAGTTGGATTTTTTTCAGTACTTAAAAAAAATTCAGTTGAGAAAAAGCTGTGAAGAGCTTGTATGGAGATTCTTCCCAGACACCTGGAAGTCCAGGAAAGGGAATAGCAGAAAACAGGAGTAGTGCCACTGGAATTCTGACAGCACTGGAAATGTTGCAGTTCCTCTTGTTCACTGCACCAGATTTAGTGTGTGTATTGAAAGTATGTGACACTTCCTTCAGCTTATTCTGGGAGAAGTTTGGCTCCTGATTTGTCTTTGAAACTCAGTTATCAGTTTCATTATTTTAAGACACCAGGTAGAGGTGACAGTTATATTCCAGGAGCCTGGAAAGGCAGGAAATGATGTGCACACAGATGTGCTGTGGGAAGCACACAGGCAGTGCTACTGCAGATTGGCTTTTGGCCATAGGGTTACTTCTTGAAGTAAATAAGATACAATTTTAGTTAACCAGTTATTTTTTGTGTGTTTAACATCTCACAGCTCTTCCTTTAGGGCCTGGATATTGAAGAAATTCTTTGCCAAATAAGGCTCTTTAATTTAACTTTTGGGTTTTTTCCAAGCAACTCCATAAATAAGTAACAAACTTTACAATTTTGCCTTTTAATTATTTATTAAATTAGCTTTTTCTAGCAATTTGTCACTGCTTCTATGAGCTAACAGTTCATATATTAGAAGAAAGAAGTTAATGTTATCTTCTGAGCTAATCCTAAGTACATGTTTAATACACAAATATTCCATGAGTCACCTTGTCCTTCTGTGTTTCAGTAACTGTTGTCATTTCAATAGAGGTTTCCTACCTTGAGGCATATTTCCACAGCTTGTTAAATTTGATGGTTTCATTAAGAGAAGCAGTTTACTTCCTTTTTTTAAAATGGACCCTCCATTTAAGCATTTTAGAAAGAATTTTACATTTTTAAGGATTCTGGCTTTCCAATGTGTTTTGATTCTTATCCTCCCACAGGCTATGGATCCATCATTCAGATGTACCCAGGAGGGGGACCTGTTAGAGCTGCCACCAGTTGTTTTGGATTCCCCAAACCTTTTTTTGATAATCTTCATGAATTTCCTCTCAGCAAAGTGCAGAGTCTCCTGTCTGGGGCATTCAGTACCGAGACTCTGCCTGCAGAGCCTGAGGAGAATGCGCTGGTGGAAGAGGAGAGCAATGGCCTGAGTGAGGAGAAACAGAGTTCCCTGCAGGAAGCAGAGGAGGAGCCTGCCCCTGAAGCACCCATGGACATCAATCCAACAGAGGAGCAAGACACAATGGACATTAGTGCTGAAGATGTAGAGTTTAAAGAGAACAAAGAGAAAGAAAATAAAGAAAATGTAAGAATATGTCTTGTGGCTATTCATGTTTCACAACATCTGTGGACATAAATTTCTGCTGTCTGAACTAGCCCTGCTGAAATGCAGCTTAGTCAGGTGTTTAAGTGGAACTCTGGAAATTGTCTTTTGTCTTACATTAAGATTCAAAAACTGATGATGCAGCCCAGGCAATAATGATTTGATAGATAATTAGTAGTTAAAGTGCCAACTGTTTGTTTTGCTGTTCAAAGGTTCGGGAAAAGCAAATGAAACAGTGGGAGAGAAGGAAAAAGCTGAAAGAAGCTGCAGCTTTGCTGAGAGAGAAGAATGCTGATGGGTGAGTCTGCTTAGAGCTGTCACACTTTGGGAATGGTGTTCCCAATTGAGTGCTCTGAAACATCCCAGGCCATGGGGGCCATGGGATGGAGCAGAGAACTGGGGGCACAAAAGGCACTGGTTGAGATTTTTTTCTTTCATTTAAATGACTTGAAATGATCTAAAAGTCAACTAAATATGAGCAAATATTAAAAATGCAAAAAATCTATCCAAAGAAAGCCAGAACCCAGGTAGAATCTAATTCAAAATGACTCCCAAAAAAATAGCAGGATTCTAATTAGCAAAGTAGAACCTGAGGTTTTCATTTCATTGAGGTGAAACTAAATTTGTTCTGTTTTTTTTAATTAGATGTCTTTAGAAACTAATTTCCTTTTTACAAAGGAAAAAAAATTCCAAGCTTTATTTTACCTTTATTTTACCCAGGATCAGTTATTCCTGAGGAACAATTTAGCACAAAGATTTAATATAATAAATTAAAAACAAACACGATCAATGTATTCCTAGAAATTGAACTCCAAATTAGTGTAAGAGCATTTGGTGGGTGTGACTTTGTCACTGTGCTCTTAGCAAATGCTGGAGTGATTCAAGGTAACCAGGTAACATTAATTCAGTTAATTTAATAACATATTAATTTGTTTTCCTCCAAAGAATATTGGTTCACTGGAAATGAAGCTGTTCTGCTTGAATCAATTTTACTGCACATTTACTGGTTATTTTCAAATGCTTGTTTATAATTTTTGGGTTTTACTACTATGAAATGTTTTAACTCATGCTCATTGATATGCATCATGTAGCACATTTAAGTGGTAGAATTTATAAAATGCAGAACCAGGTAATTCTGTGTTCTCTGAAGCACTGAAGAGCTCAAGGAGGTTTGTGAAAAGCTCTGCAGGTCTGTGTGGCAGTGCCTATGACCATGGAGCTGCCTGAACAGTGGCAGTGTCTGGCTCTGGTTTCTGCTGTTTGCTGCACCATCTCTGTAATTAATGTCTGTGCGTGACCTGGCAAAGGCAAAATTAATGTTTGACTTCACTTGTCATTTCCTTCTCTGTAAAATAGCACATTCAGTTGTTGATTGAGTTCAAGGAGGCCTGTTTAGTATTTGTCTCTTTATTTGTTTTCAATCACTTTTATCCTCCTTTTGTCCTCTGTAATGCAAGAAAGCTGTGACAAATGACATTCCTGAAGGGATGAGTGATTCCTGGCTTTAGGGAGGCTCCAGCAGGATGGGGGTAAACAGCATTTATGGTGCCTGAGAGCACTGTCCAGAGGGCTGATCCCCTTTTTTCAGTCATCTGCCTTTTATAGGCACTGCTCCTTGAGATCAGGCACCACAGAAAACTTGGCATGGAATAAGAAATGCTTCAAATTAAGGACTAGAAACAGACTGGGAAAATAAGGGTTTGGGGATTTTTTGCAGGGGAGAAAGAGGGAAAGGATAGGGGAAAAGGTGCTTAACATGGGAGGTGGGGAGACAGGTGGCACTTACTGGCAGAGTAAAGCAAAGCTGTTCATGAGGCAAAGGTGGGTACCAGCTTTAGGCACCTGAATTTAACAGTATTTATTACTGAATTTAGAAAATACCATTCCAGTTAAATTTCTGCCTTCTGTGCTGTGGTGTGGTAAAACATTGTTTGTCCTGGATCTGTTGGTTCAATTCCTTTGGTGACAGTTGAGGTCTGATGTTAGGCCACTGAGGGGAAAAAGGAAGATTTTCATTGGGTATTTGCTATTCTTTTAAAGAAGACTCTAGAGATAGATTGTGCCATTTTCCTGACAGTGTGGAAGCAGAAATTTGTTCATAGGCACACCAAATGTTTGGAGTTAGACCATGTCCCTCCCTCTGCCCCTTCCTGTTCCCCCTCACCCAGTGCATCCCTTGTGCCTGGCCAGGCTCCCTGCAGGCAGCAATCTGTGGTGCCATATGAAAGAGCAGCACTTGCTTTTCCCAGTGTCAGCCCTCACTTCCCTTCCTGGAGTCTGGCAGAGCCCCTGGCAGTGCCAGTGCAGCATTCCCAGGCACAGGAGGAGCCTTTCCTTTGTGGCTGCTTGGGTCATGATGGAGCACAATTCCTTGGAGGTTTGCATTGGAAATAAATGGTCTGCAAGGCCATGGCTGGCAAACAACCAAAGTGGGAACAATTGAAAAAGAATTATCTCACCTCCTTATCTCTGCTCTATTTACAAAATTGAACCTCAATTTTTATCTCCCTTTTGCCAGGCAAGTTTAACTCTGCTCCAGTGCTGCACATTCCCCTGGAGAACAAATGTGAATTGATGGGGCATCTCAGTAGTTTCTGTACACTGTGAAGGAGTTTAATTGGCCCCTTCTTTCTGCACAAGCACAACTTAATGGCTAATTAACTAATTATCAACCATTTCTTGCAGTGCAGTTCAGCAGTGACTTTTTTGGATTAAAACTGGAGATGGTGGTAGAATCTCAACCATCTGTAGATCCAAGTTATTGTGTGATGTTAAAATGAGGATGGAGAACAAAATATGAAGGCTTTAGGTTGTCAAGGACATAGTTTCTTTTTAAAAGGTTTTTAGTCATGCCTTTTAAGGATTTGTTCTCTATTTAAATATTCTTTTTAATGAGGACTACTCAGTCCAAAGAGTCATGACTGAGGTTACATTCTAAGCAACATTTGGCAACCATAAAACTTAAATTGTATTTGCAAAATGGTCTTGGAGCAGAGCAAGGAACATGAAATTTCTTAGACTGTAAGAATCATTGTGGAGCCTGACACAGCTGAAGTGAGTGCTCCTGCAATGCTTTTAATATTCTGCACTTTGGGGAGCAATGCTTCAGCCTTTTAATTACACCAGTAGGAAATAATGATTTGTTTTTACATTTGGGGACTTGTCAGAGCAATGAAAACATGCTGATGAGACACTTCCAAGCTGTAATTGATTGCTGTGCTAAGTAGGAGGAAATGTCACTAGGTGAGCAGGTTCCAGAAGCAGAAAACTAACGCGCATGAAACTTTTTGCAGCTTAATTGTAGCCAGCAAGTTTCATCCCACACCCTTGTTACTTTCTTTATTGGAATTTGTTGCTCCTTCGAGGCCTTTTGTTGTCTACTGCCAATACAAAGAGGTAAATCAGGATGTTACTTCAGCTGTTACAGTTCAAGCTTGGTGCCATTCTGCTGTGTAACCTCCTCTTTGGTTTTCCTAAGCCGTTATTGGAATGTTACACCAAGCTGAGAGAAAGAGGAGGAGTCATCAACCTGAAACTGTCTGAAACCTGGCTGAGGAACTACCAGGTAAGGATGGCAGCAGGGGGCTGCCAAAACCAGGGAATTCTGGGGAGCAAAACCTTCCCTGAAAATAGGGGGGAGGTTGGACTGGCTGAAACAATGTCTGAGCTCAGGCATTTGCTCTGCCCTGGAGTACTGGGTGTTCTGAAGAGCTTTAATGCTTCTCTGTCACCAGTTCCCATGGAAAGGCTTTACTTGCTTGCATTTCATTAAACATTTGCTGAAATATTTGTAGCAGAGTGACAGGGTTAATAATTCCTAGATGTCCACACAAGGTGGGCCTGCCCAGGGGTCCTGTGTGCAGGTGCAACAGTGAGAGCAGCACTGCAGTGTCCTGGACACAGGTAAAACCTCTGGGGCCTGCAGGGTCAGTCAGGGCAAGGAGGGGGAACAGCTGGAGGGACAGTCCCTCCACAGAGGTGTGCTGTGCCTGCAGAAAGGTGACAGGGACAGAACTGGAAATCACAGAATCCTTCAGGCTGCTTTGTGCAGCAGCTGTGCTTTCTTGCAGAGTACCTCACTTCTGAGCACAGCATGGCATTTCATGGGTCTCAAACCTTGGCTTTATAATATAAATTTAATTTATTTTTATAGATATTTATTATATATATATATATATATATATATATATATATATCTTTCTGCTGGCAATGCCATGAAGAAGTAGCCAGTGAGGCAGCAACTGTATTATTATGGATTTCTGTAACTGGATTCTCCTCTGCAGCTGCTTTAAAGATGAATACACTTCCCAAAGGGCTGTTTGTTGTTGTGGCTGGGAAAAAAATTACATCCTACCCTGTAAGCTGAAATGACTCAAGATGATGAGCACACACAGAGTGGATTTTCACAGGTGCTGCCTGTGGGGTGTGTTCTGGATGTGCTGTGGTGTTGTTGTTTGTTTTAAAGGTGTTACCAGATCGCAGCCATCCCAAGCTGACCATGAGTGGAGGGGGAGGGTACCTCCTGTCTGGCATCACTGTTGTCTTGGAGAAGGGCAAGTCTGATTCCAGTAACTCAGAGGCACTGAAGATGGAAGAGCCATCATCTAAAAGATGCAAACTTCAAGACCTTCCTTGTTAACATTTGGAGAATGACTCATGGCTTAGATCTCAGGAGTTTAATGAAATAACAAGTCCTTCCTGTGCTGGTGGCAGCACAGGGCTGTGCCTGTCGTGCATCTGTCAGAGACTCAGCAGAACTGCAGGAGAGGGAGGACTCACCTGCTCCTTAGCAGTTCCCATCATCTGAATGTCAAGGAAAACCCTTGGGAGCAAACATCCCACTGAACTCATAGGAACTTCAAGAGGGAGAGAAGATCAAGAGCAGACAAAGCCTCAGTGCAGACATTCTGTTTGGTTGTTGCCAAATCTGAATGTGAGGTAGTTTTTTAAAAGGCTGAGCTGGAATCAACACATCCAGCTCAGCTTTCCATTCTCCCAGAAAGGCAGCAGAGGATTCCCCTCAGGATTGCACATGGTGATCTGCTCCACATGGGACACAGAACTCAGCTCTGTTCTGTGATTTAAGAAAGTAGAATGAATAGGAAAAATCATACAATTTTTTTTTTTCCAAAGGAACAATAAAAAGAGGAATCTAATAGTAGAGATGACCCCATGCTTACAGCATGACTCCACATTTTTCTGAAATAAAGACAAGGAGAAAGTGCATGTTCTTAAATTAAAATACTAAATATTTAAACAATGTCACTATTAATATTGTCTGTCACTTTCCAGGACATTTTCTGAGAGTTGCTGTATGTTTTTAAGATATGACTATTTTGGAAACTGCTGTATGTATATTTATTTATTCTACTGTTAGATCTTTCAGATGTTGGGCTTTTTTTTAATTAATTTTTTTTAACTTTGCATTTGCCATTTCAATTAAACGACAGGGTCTTTTTCCCTAAAGAGATTTATGTTTTCTCTTACTTTTCCCTCTTTTTGGGAATAAAAAGGTCCAGCATAGGCTTTAGGAAGACAATACTCTGCTGGCTGCACCCCATTACACCCCAGTGGGAGCTTGTAGGGCCAGGAGGGCTTGGCCTCCATTCTGGAGCTCCCTCATCAGTGTCTGGGCAGAACCTGGAGCTTTGGGATCAAGTGCTGAGACTTGTTAAAGCTGTAAAATTCAGTATTTTGAGGAGAGTAATGCTCTTTCAGGGCAGCCTCAGCTGAAAATGAGTTCTATTTAATGGAAAGAAGCAGTTTAGGGTTCCCCTTGGGAGAACAGCTACACTACATCTTCAGGTTTTATCTACCTGTGCTTTTTGTAAACTTCCCAGTGTTGTTTTTCTACTTTTTGGGAAGTTTCTCTTCCTGTTTCTTCTCCTCCTCATGTGAACAACTCATAAAAGGAGAGGATGTAGATTTCACCATCTCTTCATTGTAGACAGCTGCTTATCCTAGATACTGTGACAATACAAAACAATGACATGGGAAAATGTCATTTTTTGCATAATAGCGCAGTCTGAGCAATAAACAATGTTGAGGAGTTAATTTGGGTCAAGGGCAAACTGGCTCCATTTCACCAGTAGTGACACTGACACAGTCTCAACACTGAATCCCAGTTTTCAAATGTCCCATAATCCTTGTAAAATGCAGTGAAAATGAGGAAGGGAACAAGAAATAAATCACTATTGAGATTTCAGATTCCTTGTTCCCTCTCATGCCCATACAAAGGGGCAAACAAAATGCACAGATGGGCTCTGTGTAGCTTTTAAAGAGTGTTGGAGCACCACTGTTCTGTGCACAATCCACACACCTGACCAGCTCACTGAGATCACCCCAGCAGCCACATGAACAAGGAGAAGGTTTGGTCCAAGATCAATGGTTTTTATTATTGCAAACTCAGACAAATATATTCCTGAAGAACACTAACACAATTATCTCCAAAAGCATATTAAAAATACCTGCCCACATGAAAGGTTATGTTACTAAAATTCATGCCATTCAGGTCTCAGGAGCATAACAGCAAATTAAAGACACTTTCAGCTGTGTAAATCACTACACAAGAGTGGACAGGGAATAGAATTTCCTGGGTTTGGGGCAAACAACAATCCAGCGGCAGTGACTTTACCACAGAACACGGGACACCTTCAGCCTCTCCTGAGGCTGTTGATCTTCTCTGCTATGTTCTGCAGCTCCAGATCCATGGTGGCCAGGTTTTCCAGCTGCTTCTCCTGGGAAAACAGAGCGTTTCACACATCGTTGTTAACGCTGGGAAATGTTTTGTTCCAGGGAAAGGAGAGGAAAGGCCATTTCCAAGGCAGATTCTGTCCTGCCCCGTCCCAGTCCCTGAGCAGAGCGGGTGTTAACAGCAGTGCAGCAAAGACTTGGGAGATTGGTGAAATTCCCTGCTTTGGACTGAACATGGGCTGGGGAAAGCATCAACATTTTAATTGTGAGAGCCGGCTCTAATTACAGCCTCATCTTTGTAGATTTAGTTCACCATTACCATCCATAGGTGGCCTCCTGCCATGTCACAGCTGCTGTCCCTGCGGGTCCCACAGCCAGCACAGGGGCAGTGAGGGCACAGCTCCTCAGGCACAGGGAGCAGGAGAAGCTTTGTGCACCGAGCCTTTACCAGGGCGACTCGTTAACACCAATGCACACCTGGTTAAATAAATCAGTGTGCAGCCTCCCTGCTCCCAGCACAGCTTGAGCAATGCACAGACACTGACACAGCAGGAGGATGTGCCTGAGGGGAGCTCACTGATGGCTGTAGGATCAGTTTTCCTGGATGCTGGAGCAGAACAGGAAGTGCAACAAAAAGGATTCACTACGTGTGAACTGCACATAGGAACTGGACTTACAGGTGCAGGTTCTGCTCTGCAATTCCAGCTGGGAAGTCCACGGGCAGCTGCTTTCCCTCTAAACACCCAACTCACTTTGCAGCTCGGTGTTTTAAACAACCCGACAGCACAAGTGGTGCTTGTCAGTTTTCCCTCTGCTCCTGCTGCAACGTTTATTCAGTCTGTGGAGCCTCGAGGGAGAGGCAGGGCCCAAAGGGGAACAAAATCTTTTCCTTCCTGCCTTGCAGCAGACAGGAGCTGTGCTTTTATCCCACAAATTGTGCCCTGGGGTAGTTCAGCAAACTCAAAGTTCCGCTGTTCAAAGAAAGCAGATTTTTAAATCACTGAACATTTACTCACACCTTAATGGTGACTTAATCTTGTTTGTGTTTTTCTGTGCAGTTTCCCAGCTACCTTGGGAATGGATTTGGGAGTGTGTTTCCCCCAGCTTTTCAGGGAAACTGCTGTGCACTTACCTCCTCTTCTGTCAGGGGCCTCTGGCTTAGGCTCCTTCTGTCATTGCCAGCTACCCGACGCTTCTTCAGGTCTTCTCCAGAGCTGTACAGCCCTGGGAGTTCAGCTGACTTCTTCCTGTAGTTCAGAAGTTGTGCAAGTTGATCCATCTTGTTGTACTGCCTTTCCACATCGTATCTGTTCGCTTTGCCAGGATTCCTCTTCTTGCTGCGCCTGTGCTTCAGAGCGCTCTGGATCTGCTTTTCTGACCACCACTCGTAGTCATTGTACTCAGGGAAAAGGCTCTTCTCACTCAGGCCAGGCCTGCCTTCCTCCCTGCCCTCCAGAAGCTGCTCCCCTGCACTGTCCCTCTTGTCCAAGTGCTGGCTTTTCCACCACACCAGTGGGTAGAACGGCCTGTAGGATGCTGCGGTTCTCTTCTCTTTCTCTGCAGGGAGATGGCCTCTGTACTCTTCTCTCTCTGCAAACCTTTCCTCCTCTTCATTTTCCACCTGGTCACTGCTGTGATGCTTCTTTTCCACCTCCTCCTCCTCCTCCAGGCTGTCCTCAGTGCTGTAGTGCCTGCTGGCCTGGCCCTTGTGCTCTCGAGCCTTCTGCGCCCCCTCCTGTTGCCTGTTCCCTCCGTGGGCTCTCCCTCCCACATGGCGCTGCCTCTCCTGGCTGAGGTACCTGGCCAGCTCCTCCTGGCTTCCCTCAGCAAGGTGCATCCTGCCCCCAGGATGGTGGGATCCACTGTGCTGCCTCCTCTCCTCGTGCCACTTCTCACTGCTCTCCTCACTGTGGTGGTGCCTCTTGTTTTCCTCGTCCCTGCTCTCCTGGCTGTGCTGCCAGCTGAGCTCCTCACTGCCCTGCTCTGCAGGCCCCTCCTGCTGCAGCCCCTCGGGCCCACGCCTGCCAGGAGAGCCACCCTTCTCCTCAGACTCTTCCTCATGTTTCTGTCGGTGCTTCCACTGCTCCCAGAGATTGGCCTCCCCCGGGTGTGATCCCCCTGCTGGTTCCCCCCTCTCACCACCATGGCCCCTCTTCTCTTCACTGGAGTCACCCCCCCTGTGCTTCCCATGATAACCTTTGCCTTTGAAGGGCTCCTTTCCCTCCTCTCTTTCTTCGCTCTCCTCAGATTCTTCACGCTGCTGCTGGTGGGAGAACCCACGTTCCTGAGACTCATGGTGGTATTTCTCACTCCTTCCTTCCTCTCCCTCTTCACCCTCCCGAATTTGTTTGGAAGGGCTCTGCATTCCCTCCTCCAGGTGCCAGCGGCCCCTGGGGCTCTGATCACTCCCACCACGGAACTCATCCACGCTCATGCCCTCAGAGTGGGACTTCTTGGTGACAACAGCAGCCTCCACATCCTCACAACATTTCCCCTCTTTGCTTTCCTCCTCACTGTGGTAATTCCTCTCCTCCTCTCTCCCAATTTCCTGGTAGTGCTTCTTTTCTTCCACGTGAAGTGTCTCATCCTGAGCAGGTGTGTGGTGTCCAGCCTCCTCCTCCTCGCTTTTACCTTCCTCATGAGCAAGTTTCTCCTCATCACCTCCTTCCATGTACTTTTTAGATTCCTCTTCTGCCTGCCTTTGTTCTTTCTCCATGCTCCCAGGAGGATGTTTTTCAGTCTCTGCTGGGTTCTTGGGATGCCTCACTTCAGGCTGTTCGTTTTCACTTCTCTCTCTGTCATTTTTATCACCTACAAGAACAAAGGCAGCATCATGGAGTAATCCAACCCTCCACTGAAGTGTTATTTCAAAGACATGACTGCCTTCTCAAAGTACCAAGGAAATTTGGACAGAACTGATTTCTTAATTCTGCTTTCAAAATCATTACTTTGCCACTATTTAGTATGCTTGCCTGGAAAAGGATTAACTAACTAATTAACTCCACTTAATTAGGCATTTTACAAGTTCCTTTGGAATTTCCAGAATAAATTTCCTTCTTTGGCTTTTTTTGTGATCACATTTTTAGTACTGAGTCAAGCTAGCTCTCCTTCCCATTAAAAACAATGGGATCTGGAGTTGTGTTCAGTTCTTTGAATGCCAGACCAGGCCCATCACAGATGCTTATTCCCAAAAAAAAGACAACTATCTATTCAAGCAACTCAAAACCACCAGGGATTCTTTTTAGCAAAATTTAAAAGTTTTTTTTTAAAATTGACTGAAAAAAAAATCAAAGAAATCTGATGCTTTGCAATAGTTATGCTTCATCTTTTCAGGCTACCTAAAGAGTTTGTCAAGTCCTCTCAGACTCTCCAGGTGGTTCAAGGAGGGAGCCACAAGTGTCAGGCAAGAATCCCTAGGAATTCCCAGGTCAGGCTGTTTGTTCCCTGAGAGAGACACACAGAAGGACACCAGAATTCTGGCACTGAAATTTGGAGGCACCAGTTTCACCAGCTCCATCACCAGAGAGAATCCACGCACCAAACTCCTTTCCTCAGTGCAGATGATGATGTACTTACTCTTCTTCAGGATTTCTTTGCACTCAGGATTAATGGGGGGTGCATTGGGCTTAGAGAGAGCGTTGGACAGAACCTCCACAATGCACCGCGTCACCTGGAGGAGACAAAACAGGAGAGAAATCCTCATGGCAAAAATGGAAACTTTACTTCTGAGCCAGCTGGTAGAAAAGCCTGTTGGAGATGAGAGTTCAGGCTGTCATTATTAATGAGTTTTGAGTAATCCTGTACATTTGGGTTCTGCCCCTCACCCCTGTACCAACAGGAAGAGAACAGAGAGGTCTTTTTATCTCCCCTTTTGTTTGCAGAGCTAAGGGGCTTCTTTTGTACCTTTTAAAATATTAAATACCCTACTCAGTACAAAGGAAAGTCAAACAACATGTGGTAACACACCCTACAAAATAAACAGGCCCAACACACATTCAAAGGATGAGGATTATCCTGTAGGATCTGCCCATATGAGGATGCTGCACAGGCAGTCTGGACTGCCAATACACTAAAACACCTCCATGTCCTCTGTCAGGGACACACTCCACACCTTTCCACCTGTGTGTGCTCTGAGTCCTGCCTGGTCTTTAGCACTGAACATTCAACTGGGCTGTCTGGAGCAGAGAAAATTGATTGATTTAGGAAAATCACACAATGTGCTCTAATTCTAAGCACTACCAAAGAATGTCCTCTGTATAAAATGATTTTCAGGTGCTGAAGTTGATGGTGAGAACAAGTGCTCCTGTTTGTGGGGGTACCAGAGCCTCAGGCTGACAATCTGTGGGGATGACTGGGAGGAGACAATGAAACATTTACAGAGCCATTTGTCTTTTAACAATTTCTGGTTATTACCAGGTGTTTGCTGATCTAAATGATCACAGCAACAACCAGTGCAGGGGGTCTGGTGTCAGCTCTGGGAGCAGCTGATGGCATTTATTTAATCACACAGGGGGAGATCTCTTTCCACAGAAGGAGAGGAAGGACTACAGCAGTGAGTCTGTAACACAGTAGGGAACTGTAGGTATTTCATCTTTCCCCCAAGCTGTCAGTACAATAACATGTACTGTGCAGTATTTCAGATCGCTTTTCAAGCAGCTGTACAATGCAGAGCTTCACAAGTACCACACTGACACAAGAGGCAGCTCCCATTTCCACCAAACACACCGAGGTGCAGGCAGGCATCTCCTGGCAGCTAAAGGCACTCTGAGTCCCACACCAGCCATCTGCTTTTTAAAAATTTACCCTTAAGAAAAAAAATGAAGCATTGTCCTGAGAGTTTAAAGAAATGGAGAACACATCACTGGTATTTTCTGGGGTTGGTTTGACAAGCAGCAACTCACCATTTCTTCAGTATGGTCTTTCTCCACTGGAACTGTGCTGGCACCTGGAAGAAAAACCAATTATTAGAGATTCATCAATACAAGCATCACTGACACGAGTCCTCAGTCAAATTGGTCTGATGGGGCAGCTTGGGTTTTGGGTTGGCAGCCAACTAAACCAGGCACATTCCACATGAAAGCTTTCCTTATTTGGATGGAAAAGCCACCTAAAATTGAGGCATAGCACGAGAGAAGAGGCATGGTAACACTTGTAGCACTAAAATAATATACACGAAGAATAATCCCACCCACAAAAAATGCAACACCAAAGAAAGCCATGTTCAAATTCCAAAATTGAACTTTATTTCAAACCAGGTCCTTATGTAGCTGCACCTGTTAAAAAAAATAAATCAAACCCAACAAGCAAGGCCTGTTTGCACCCCAAGAATCTTTTGGCTTCTTGGAGAAGCTCTAGGTGCACCCCTTGTCAATAGCAGACCATTCTTTAAGACTTTAAAGCAGCTACTGTCCCAGTCCTGCTGGAGAAATGTTGTCTCACTTGGAGGTGGCTCCTGCAAGGATGGAGACAGGCAGAAGAGACAGGAAAATTTCCATTCTCTGAGTGGTCCATTATCATTCCAAGAAATAAGCAAAACCCCCTCAAATCTCAGTGGAAAACCACTCTGGAAGGAGGCAGTACAACCCATCCCTCACTCTCTGTGCCCTGGGGACATGTGGGATAACTCACACCCCCTTACACCAGTTCTACTGTACCTGGGCCAAGGAATTTGCTTTTGGAAAGAAGCTACTGCCCATAAAACCTCCGTGCTGCCTGATTTTGCCATCACTGCTGCAATGGCTCCAGCTGGTTAATGAGCTTGGCTGCTGTGTGTTATTAATGAACTGTGTGTTATAAATGTGCTGTGTGTTATTAATGAGCTGTGTCAATTCCCATGCACCTGGAGATTTCCAGGAGTGAGGTTAAGCCCCTGTGCCACCCCACAGCAGTGTGTGCAAGCAGGGCCTGTTGAATCCTGGCTGTGCAGGCCTCCCAAGGTGCAGAATCACAGCACACACACAGAGCTTGAGGTGCAGTCCTAAAGTCCTCACACGGGTCAGAGTGTCCTAAATACAACCATGACCTCTCTCTGGCTGGGTCAGTGAGAGACCTCCTGAAACAGATGAGCACACAGCACATCATGGAGGTAAAGGAGGTCAGCTTTACCTCTCAGCATCAGGAGAAGGAGCACTGTCCCAAGGAAGACAGGAGCACGTAGCCCTGCACTATTTAAAGAACACAACCTTTTTATTCTCTGAGCTGGCAGAGGAAGCAGACATCCTCTGGAGCACTGACTCAGAGTGTAATAGCTGAGCATCATACACTAATAACTCTGATATTTCTGTGCTCTCCCCCAAACACACATGCAGGGATGTGCTTCTCCAGCCCCCAGCCCTTCCCTGCCTATACAAGTGCCATCAGAGAAGGGAACCCACACAAGGAGAGCACAGCAGGGATTCCCCTAAAATAGCACTGCCTGCCTCCTCCAGAGTGGCAGGTGGTGTGTGAGGGGATGGTGCTGCTCAGAGCCAAGCCTCTCCCCCAGCTCAGGCTCAAGCTGCCTGAGGCAGCTCCAGCTCCTTCACTAACCCAGTATGCAAATGACTGCCAGGCTGCTGCAGGCAGGAGACAAAGCCCTCCCACCAAAACAAGTGTTAGTCTTAAAAAGACAATCTCTCAATCCCACAGGTGTTGGGGATGTTGCTCTTACAGCAGGAGCTGCTCCCAGGCTCCACTCACAGGTATGAGCCTCTTCTTGGGAGGCTCCTCTGCTCCTCCAGCCCCTGTGAAAACCTGACAGGCTCCAGGGCAAGCATTGATTTTATCCTTTGAGTGATGCAGCCACAGCACATCTCCTGTGAGTGACACCCAGGATGGGATAAAGCACAGAGCAGAAAAACTCCTGGACATATTTTCCTACCTCAGGCCACCCCCTGAGTGCTGTCAGTGGCACAGGAAGACAAAAATCAGGCTGTACCCACTGCCTTTGCTGTCATTCAAAAGCTCCCAAGAGCTTGGTTAACAGTGAAAGGCAGCATGAACAAAGAGGGAGCATCATAACAATGTCAGGAGAACCAAATGGTATTGGACAAACTTCATATTAACCTGTCTGGAGAAACAGGATGAGGCTCCAATCCATGCCAGAGCCTGAAATAACTCCCTGAGGCAGCTGCTCTGCCAGGGCTGGGCCAGGAAGGCAGTGGGGAGCCAGCAGTGCCCCACTTTACCCAGGGCTGGCAGTGCCAGCTGGCAAGAGCTCCCTAGGGGCCACCTGCCACCCGAAGGTGCTGGCCAACACGGCTGCCATCGTCCCCAGGTGTGCCCAGGAGGGGTGAGGCCACCACCCTGACAGGGACAGGGCTCAGGCAGCAGGACACCCACCCATGGCCTTGCAGGGGCACAGCAGGCACACGGAGCACAGCAGGGCTCCAGAGCAGAGCATGTGCCAGCATGGAAACCTTGCACCTGAACACACAGCAAGAAACAAACCACAGCCCCACGGAGCACAGCTGAGCCCCGGCTCTGCTTTACCCTCCTGAACCAGGTCTGCCCAGGCAGTTGTGATCAGATTATTTGATTTTTGCCTAAGTGCTGAGAGTTGATGAATATCATGAGAAGTGATAAATGCAGGACAAATTCACAAGGATTTTGCTTGCATCTCCAAGATTAGAACAGATCTTCAGGTGGGTCCCTGATGAAATCCCCACATGGCTTTGTTTCATCAGCGCAGATGACTCAGTGCAGTGTCATTCCTCACCAAAATGTCACAGTGTCTTCCTAGGCAGGATCACTGAAATTTAGGCATATTGATTTGCAGGAGTACTAGAAAGTTCTTGAAGTTAATGTCTAACCAGTTCAACATTTGAAAGCACAACAGCCACAAAGGATGTAAAACCTGATCTGTTTGATCAGGTACTTTGATAAACAGGATAAACCTTTGATAAACAGGAAAAAACATTTGGTAATAAACCCCTATAGAATCTATGGTATAAGTGTGTGAGCTTCTCTGCGCTGGGGTCTCTTCCCCTCCGTACCCCACCCTCCCTCTTTGATTTCAATAAAGGCTCTTGAAGGCACCCAACTTCCTCACAGTCTCTGCGCAAGTCCCAGAAGCGTGGAGACTTCTAACAGACCTAAAGCCAAAAATACTCAACCCAGAATGACACCGACTCTTTCAACCAATGATGTAAGTATGCATAAAACACTACAGAGCCAAGCCACCACCTCATTCTATTGTGTTTAAGGTTCATTTCACCGAGGGGTTTTTAGTGTTTAATGCCGCGTGCAAAAAATTAAAACCCCTGTTAGTTAAACCCGCAGAGCCGCTACTTTGCCATCACCTCCCAGCATCCAGCACCGGCTGGCACAAGCCCAGCAGCACCGCTGGAACGAAGCGGCACCGAGAAGTCTTTGTGCAAAGACCGGGATAAAAATAAAGGCGGAGCAGGCGGGGAGCTCTCGCTCAGCGCCATCCCCGCCGCCCGTTCCCGAGGGGCGACCCCGGGCTGCGGGTCCCGCACCCACCGCCGCCTCCCCGGAGCGAGCCCGCCCGTCCGTCCGTCCGTCCATCCATCCCTCCGCCGCTCCCCGCCGTTCCCAGCGCTCTCCCCGTTCCCGCTCACCTGCCAGGGCGGCGGCCGCCAGGAGGGCGAGCAGCGCCGGCGGCCCCATCTCAGCACGGCTCGGCTCGGCTGGGCTGGGCTGCGCTCGGCGGCTCCGGCGCGGTTTAAAAGGGGAGCGGGGGCGGAGGAGCGGGCGGGGGGCCCCGCCGGAGCTGCGTCACTGCGAGCCCCCGGCAGTGCCGCCCCCGCTCTCCTCTCCTCTCCTCTCCAACTTTCTCACAGGCTGGGCAAGCCCAGCTCGCTTTCCCTTCCCCGGTAAGCACCGCAGCCGCCCTGCCCGATCCCCGACCAACACTTCCATGACCCCCTTACATCGCCCCGCCGTGCCCCACCAAAGGGGAAAGCGGGGCTTCCCTGCCTCCTTCTCCAGCTCGGAGGATGCGGTAGCGTCCTTAGGTCTTTCCCACCGTCAGAGGATGCCGAAGGGAGGAGAGGTGCGGTAATCCATCCCTCAAACAGCTTCCACAAGGAATCACTGCCACGCTTCCACACCCTTTTCCGATCAAAGCCTCTTCAGGTGCTGCTGCAGCCTTTTCCTCCTGCACGGTTTTTGTCCCTTCCCCTCTCCTCACTGCTCCCTCCTCTCACAGCCTCCCCCACCCCCTATCCAGCACACCCAGACCCCGACTGGGAAGCAATTCCAGTGCTTATGGCACCTGGGGAGGGAATGGCACACAGTATTCCCCAAGAGTTCTACCAGGGAAATCACTGCTCTCAGCATCCATCTCCACAGGCAAACCTCTTATTTACTGTGATGATGCTCTGGGGAGCCAGAGGAAGCATACAGAGATCAAGTTTAACATGGTTTCCTTTAACAGCCCCTGCTGTCCCAATTAGTCCGTAGTGGAATAAAAAGCTTAAATGACAAGTTAAAACGAGGAAATCTGAATGCTCCACCCGGTTCCCTTCAGAGCCAGGCAAAGACCAGAACTCCTTTTGGTTTTCATTAACCCTCAGAGGGCCATCTCTAATTTTAAGTGTATTTACAGCTTTCTTTTTTGTTTGAGAGCCAAGCAGATGGCCCTCTAACTGCCAGTGCTCCTGGAGGACAATGGATCTGCACATCAAGCTGGCAGTTTCCTCTGTTATCATTCCTGTGCCATTCTATTGTCCATTAACAATGGCAGGCTGCTACAGCCACACAGCCTTTAGAGACAAAACAGGACACAAGCACAGTGCTCCAATCCAACTCACCAGCAGGAAGCAGAATTCCAGCTCCATTTGAAGCCTGCTTCAGGAGACAGCCTGGAGGAGACACCAGGAGCCAAGCCAGACACCTTGCTCACCTTGCATTCAGTTTGCCATTTCTGCAAAGTAACACAACGCAGTCACCTGGCCACCATGGAAGACAAACCACCAGCAACATCTCCCACCTCCCTCCTCATGCTGTTCTGTACTGCCTATGCCAGCCCCATCTCCACAGGCAGCTGCTTCTTTAGGAATCTCCAGTCTTGGCTTTGGGAAGTCAAGAGCCTGTTTCAAAAGACTGACAAATTTCCCTGGCTCCAAGGCCCCCTCATCCTCCTCTGTCAGTGTGAGGATTCAGCCTGGCCTCAAGCTCTTCAGCTGCTCATGAGAAAGAATTTTAAGTGAAGCATTTGCCTTTTATGTATTCTCTGCTTCTGCAGGCATATAAATAGCATGTTTTGCCATCAGTTACATCAGGGTCTGCATGGGAGCACCTTCAGATTTGATGAGGTTCGAGGTGACAAAGATTTGCAAATGTTGTAGGAGGCCTGTGACAGGAGTAGGGACAGAAGTGGTTGGAGTATATCCAACTCTGTCTTCGGGGTAGGATTCCAAAACAGGATCCCACAGACTCTTCTGCCAGCACTGGAAAACCAGAGCATCCAAGCATCTTGCCCACAGTTAATTAATTAAGTCAGCCTCTGTTCTCAAGGCACTGTCACTTCACGTGGACTTTTACAGCCAGGTATCAGGTGGGGTGAGTTTCTCTGCAGATCAGGAGAGAGCTGTGACTGCACTAAATCAGGATTACTGCAGGCAAAGGCACATTTCATTTGATCACTGTGAGTGGCACACCCCAACCTCCTTTCTCAGATGTGTCAGTACTCTGACTGCAGTGACATCCACGCCTGGCAATGTTGTGACAATCTACTGCTCTATGAATAAACACTATTTATCCTGTGGGATTCTCTCAAATACAAATGCTTTAGAAAGTTACACATTTGGCTCATGCTAGAAGCTGAAACTTCAAAGGATGACAAGCAATTTCTGTGCCTGAGCTCCTTCTAAATTGAGAGGAGACTGCATGAGGAAAATGAGGACTGCTCTTCTAATTAGGTGTGCTAGTGGGGATTATCTTCATTCTCACATGCCAATTAGTTTTCATGGCATTAAAATACTGCAGCCCATTTCATGAACAAACTCATCTCTTTCATTCAGGAGGTGCTGAGAGGATGGGTCTGGAGAAAGACAATTGCACCTTAAGGCCACCATCTATCCAACTTCCCTAACAGAACCAAAATCCTTTCAGAAACCTTGCCATATGCAATGCTCCTTGTAACATAAGGGATGTGGAGCTGCACAGCTGACACATTTTTGGGTCCTTCTTGCATAAAAGTGACTGTCACCACCTGTGGCCTTAGCACATGGCACCAGAGCCCAGCAAGCTGAGCTGCAGCTGAGACCCTGTGTGGTACAGATGGGTGATTTCTGTAGCATGGGCAAATATCTTTTTTTAGTTTTCTGTATTTATATAGCACCTCACACTGTGGGTTTTATTCATGCCAATACACTTAGGCAGTGCAGAAAAAGCTGCTAGAAACTGACTTCCAGTCTTTAGTGTCAAAAGACTTTCTTCATTAAAAATTCAAAGAATTTACAGGGTATTTTTGCTTGAGAACCTTAAAAGTTCAGTCCAACTCTTCCTGAATTGTCTTTCTTAGTCTTCTTAAAAAAACAAATTTTCTTCACTTGTAACCCTCTTCTCTTCCATGCAGGATCCTTCTAGCTCCTGTTCTTCAGTGATGTATCTATTCCACAGAAATGAGGTCAAATATTGTATGGCCTAACTGAAAAGAGGTTTAAAAGAAGCCTACAAGGGATGTCATAACTATTGAGTGGTATGAAAAATACATGCACAGACCCTGCTGTGGTCCTCTGGAAAAAGCCCTGTGCTACCTGATAGAAATCCTCAGGGCTTCTGGATACACTCACAGGCTGCAGAATGAAAGAAAAGAAACCACCAAACCCAAAACAAAGCCAAGCCCAAAACAGAGGTGAGAGAGGGAAGACCAAGTATAAACACAACCATTTATCCAACATCCCAGGTTTTCCACAGAACATTTTCCCGTATACTGCTCACACATAGCTCTCTTCCTCCCCAGTCAGCCTCCTCTCTGTTAGATCAGATGACAGAAAACTGGACTGTGCTGCAATACAAAAATAAGTTTAAAATGATAGATAGATAGATAGATAGATAGATAGATAGATAGATAGATAGATAGATAGATAGGAGGAAAGGAAGGAGGGGAGGAAAGGGAAAGGAAAGGGAAAGGAAAGGGAAAGGGAAAGGGAAAGGGAAAGGGAAGGGAAGGGAAGGGAAGGGAAGGGAAGGGAAGGGAAGGAAAGGAAAGGAAAGGAAAGGAAAGGAAAGGAAAGGAAAGGAAAGGAAAGGAAAGGAAAGGAAAGGAAAGGGGAAGGAAAGGGAAAGGAAAGGGAAAGGAAAGGGAAAGGGAAAAGGAAACTCTGGAGCCTAGGGGCAATTTTTCCATACTGCAGTCAGCATAAAGTGCCACTTCCTAGCTCCTTCCCTAGTAGCAACTTGCTGGCATTGCTTGCTCCAGGCAGGAAATGCAAGTGAGCTCCTGCAATTCCACAGGTAAATGTCTCCATGGGACAGATGACACTGATGGGAACCAACAGGCACATCTCCTCCTAGAAGAGAAAGTTGGAATTTGCCTAATAATGTGAGCACCATTGGCATTTTTAGTCACAAGACTTCCTTTTTTCTGAGCTGCCACTCCTCACCTGATTGTCTGTCCAAAAATGATGTGCTGGACTCCAGTCCAAAGTGACCACTCCAGAGGAACTGGCCATCAAGATAAGATGCAGCTTTTGGATCTGAGCAGGGGCACAAGCAGCCCTGACACGATTACTCATGGCTTTATAAACTGGGCTATGACTAAACCTTCTCCCAGCCTCAGCTGTCACCAAATTGCCTTGCTGACAACAGAAGCAACCTCTGCAGCCCTGAGTGCCTCCTCCTCTGCCAGGGGGGAAGTGAGGGCACCCAACACTCCCTGACCAGACAGGAGTCCTGGACAATAACAGTGCCCAAAAGCTGCCCCACATCTCTCTGGGCTGCCTTTTGGAGGATTAGCATCACTGCAGGACAGCAGTTCTCAGGCAGTTGAAGCCCAGAGAGCAGCTGGAAGTTGCTGAAGCATCTCTCCCTGCAGGCTGGGCACGGCTGAGCTGCACACCCAGGTGCTGCCCCAAGGAAAACCCTTCATGAAACACCCCTGCCAATGCCCCCTGCCCTTTTTCCACTCACACTGGCTAATTAACCTCCTTGGTAAACTTTGAGGCTTTTGTAGGAGAATAAAAAACAGGATAGAAATTTCTTTCAGCAAGCAAAATGTGGACACTTAAGCCCTTGTATTTTGAGTACTGCTTGTCATTAAGCAAAAATTACTTTATTAGTTGCCTTTGCACTGCAAATAATTACATTTAGGCCATTAAATTGCCCCATTCAGTGTTTCTGCCTGCTTTTTGTCAACTGTGCATGTTCCATTTAATATTTAAAGACTGGGGCACTACTTTGGCTTATTTAGTAATTAATTTCTTTAAATATTTATAGCACTTTGACTCTCAGCAAGGGTTCTGTTTGGTAAGAACAATACTGTTCTGTGCTTGATAGTGTCATGGAAACTTCAGAGGCAAATTTCCATTTTGTAGCATAAAAACACATAGATTTCTGCAACAGACTAATGATTTCAGAATACAGTTTTTATTACTGAACAATGTATGTAGTGAAAAAAATAATCCAATTATGCCCTTGCAGATAATTGCAGACTGAAAATACAGTGTTGAGAGATCTATTTTATGACAGCAGTATTCACACAGCAAAAGGAAAAGGAATCCCCCAAGAAATTTTCCATCACCTTTGTCTGAATCGCCACTGGCACAAAGAACAAAACCCAATTGCAAAAAAAGCCTAGGAAAGAGAGAGCACAACCTACAAAATGCAGGAGGATATTTTGCTAGCATCTTTTCCCCTTAGAATATCCTTTTCCTTTTGCATACCCCGATTTTAAGACTTTTAGGCCCTTTGTGTGAAATGTTGTGTGCTTATCAAAAAACCTTAAAAGGCTTAAGCTTAAAGGCAGCCTTGGGAAATGAAAATAGCAGGAAGATGCTCCATCTGTGTAAATTTGTCTAGTAACCCTGATGGTGGGAATGTGATCCAAACAGGAAAAGAGACTCTGCTACCCTGGATGTAAGAAAGACCAAGCCACAGTGGGTGGCTTTGCCAGCACTCAGATGAGGCACACTGAGCCTGATATTTTTTGGGAAAAATCAGCTGCAGAATCACCCCATGGGAATGGGAACAGGAGGAAGGGCACAGGAATCAGTCTGATGCTTGTCCAGCACACCTTGCATTTTCAGCCTAATGCACTGCTGCCTTTGGAAAGCCTCTCCCAGCCCTCAAAACAGCAGTCTGTCTCCTCATGCCAGAAGGACTTTTTTTCCTACTAATTCACGTTCAACCAGGCTATTCTGGAACACCAGACAAGCAGAATAAACAGTCCCAGAGACAGAACCCAGCCTCGGCACTTGCCTGCACTCACACCTTTATCATGTGGTGCTCAGCCTGTCCCAGGGACCAGCCAGACCCAGGGAAGATGCAAAAACCAGGACCAAAACCAAGCTGGCCTCACAGAACACGTGCTGAGCTGCTTCTTAAACAGGGGGATGTGGACCACAGATGCAAAATCTCTATCATTGTTTGAACTTCTAATTGCAGGGTTTTGAGGGGAATTGCTGTTAGAGACATGGTGTAAATGCCCTCTGCCCTTCCACTCTTTCTTTGAAGCTCTCAGATATCCAAAACAAGCTGCTGGCAACTTAGAAAAAACTAATTGGTGGAAGTCACACTGAAAATATGTTGCAGGGCACAGCATCCCCACCTCAGTATCCTTAATTACAGAATCACTCTGCTTCTCTGGCCAGGAGGTGCTGATTTTAGCACCCATTTAGCACCATTCCTGGCTCATCCCTCACAGCAGTGCAGGTAACACTGGAAAGTGATGCCTGCCTAAGGCTGACTGACATTTCCCATTACAAGAACCTACCTTCCAATGCAAGTGAAAGTTTGTTTGGCTTGTACTGAGGGTGAAATTTTCTATGACAGTTGTTCTTTCATTACAAGACTTTCCCTCCCGAGTCCCAGCATCTGCAAACAAACAGGCAAAGGCATAAAACCTTAAAAAAGGTTTGACCTTTCAGCCACAAGTTTTCTGGCTTTGGTTAGCTGCAGCTATTGCTTTAATCACATCTTATTATTTCATGCTCTGTGTGCTATGTGCCAGATTTTACTTTTAAGGAAGAAATGCTGGCATATGCTGTTGCCTAATCGATGTGTGGGGGAAAGCAGTCATTAGGGAAAGCCTACAGAACAGGGTATTTTTAACATGAACTTCTGTGTTGTGGGAAAACACATGCCCCACACAAAATCACCAATGCTCAGTAATGGAATAGCCACATTTACACAGGATGCACACTGCCTGTCTTATAGCAGTTTTAACAACATGTGTCCTGATACATCCAGCACACCAAAGCACCTTAAACTCCTGGGGGAAAATCCCCCGTGGTGTAAACAGCCCTGGCTCCATTCACTTCACTGAGCCAGCTCAGGGCTTGCTGCAGCACCTGTGGCAGGAGCTCAGCTCTCCCTGGCTGCTTTGGGCTGCAGGACTGGGTAGGTCGCTGGCATGAATCAGCACCTCGCACCAGCAGCCGAGTGGGAGGGAAAATAAAAACGCAGTCGGAGTGAGCAGCAGAGAGGCCATTGATACCAAACGTCCTGGAGCAGCTCCCAGGCAGGGAATGCCTGAACAGCAGCAGCACCCAGCAAGGATGGCACAAGAGCTTGGATCAGGCATTCACGGCAGGGAGTAGAGGCAAACTCAGCCTGCCAGAGCTGGTCCTGGCTGAGCCCCCCCTGGCTGGGGCCACTCCAGTGGCTGCAGGGCATGGGCAGAGCTCAGTGCCCCAACACCCACCCCAAAGCACACACACCTCTAACAGACCCTGGCTGGGATGTGGATCTGGGCTGGGCAGCAGGGAAACCCTTGGGCCAAGGCAAATCCTCACCATGCCCTGTGCTCCTCCTACTTGGCAATGGGGGATCAGTTTTGTCCTTGCTTGTCCTACCATATAGGACTGATTCCCCATCTTTTACTTCACTTACACACTTTGCTTAGGGTCTTGTGGGATCTGGCATATCCAGAGCCCTGAAAGCTGGTGTAGGTTTTCAGGGGTTGCTCTAAGTCAGGCTCAGAGAGCTGCTCCTTGGCTGTGAGCCTTGAACAAACAGAAGGAAAAAAATCCCTCGGATTTGTTCTGCAGTGTGAGCCCCCAAATGCCTTTGCTAAAGCAGCCTCCACACACACACAGGGGGATGAACAGAGGTGCCAGCAGCTGACTTTGCCAGCACAGGTGAGAACTCCAGTGCTGGGGAGGCCACCAAGCTGGGGAGAGAGGGAAAGCTGAAACCACACAAGCGTCAAAACTAAGTCAAGTGCAATCCAGGGAGAGAGGAAGGCACTTCACCTCCCAGGAATAAACTCAGTTTCTCAGATTAGTGCACAGGCTGGGGGGAAATGGGCAGAACATGGGACATTTCTCTGAGGGCTTCATACCACTCCTGGTACTTGCCATAAAAAAGAATGGTTTTTTATCTTGAGGAAGCCATGGATAGTCATAGCCACGGCCCACTGGAAGTGAGCAGTGCACAGAGCTGCAGCATTCCTGATTCTGAGGGGTGCAAACTTCTCAAAAGACTGCATGTTTCAGCAGCACAGAGATTACCATGCCCTCTGCAAGATGCCAGACAAGATTTGTAGATATGAGTCATAATCCAAATTTTTCAGCTGCATCCAGTCTGTTCTGCCTACGTTGCTCCTTAAAATTGAACAGTTGCATGCTCTCCTTTGCCAGTATCTCTCTTCATGCTCTTCCAGCAGCCACCTTTTCTCTATTTTGTCACTCTGAGCTTCTTTGCCCTTCCATCACAACCCAGTAGGGATGTCTCAAACATCAGTAGCAGCAGGTCTCTCTTGAAGAGCAGGAACTTCCTATTTTTCTGCAAGCTTTCTTTGTGGAAATTGATTGTCTTTGGCTTTTTTTTTTTAATTATTTTTTTTAAAGTTTGAATAAGAAACCAGATGGTTTTCAAGCACTGACCGATTCATCAACAAACCAATCACAGCAATTGAAGGGATTCAGATGCAGGCCTCTGATTTCTCCATCTCTCTCTTCATGGGAGTTTACTTCCCTTAAAATGGCAGTTAAGAGGTTTTGCACAGCAGCTAATTTAACTGTGTGGAACAGCATAAACACTGGCAAAGATTAAAAGCAACAACATGTGATTCACAATGAAGACTTTCCTTGTTCCCTGTACATCCTCAGCAGTATCTCCCTACATCTGTCAAACCTGTGCCCTTGTGGCTGTGGCAGATCTGTGGGGTTAAGCAGAGTGAGCTGGCAGAGGGGCCATGATGTTACTGTCATTACTGACAGCACACTCAGGAGCATGCTTGCTTTTTCCAGCTGTATCTGTGGCTAAACTAGCTGATATTACCATTCTCTATAGTTTTTGCCAGCAGGATGCTTTCATCTGGATTTTGATACACAAGCACCTGTGGGTTTGTTTGCTGCTACAGAAATGATGCTGCATCCCCACCTCTTTTTTTCCCCTTAGCACCATTAACTTGAGTAATGCTGGGGGAGCTGCTGAAGGTCTGCTCCAATATTCTGTGTGCCCTCCAGCACATATACAAAACCTCTGCCATAAAGCAAGCAAGTAACACACAGAGCAGGACCACCACAAAGCTAAATGTGTTGGTTCCATGATGACTCAGGGACAGGAAACTAAACCCAGGCACTTCCAATATAAATCTATTTGCAAAGAGAAATTAAACCCAGTCCTAAGACTTTGGCCATAACTTGCAGCCAGCTGGGCCCCCTCCTGCTCTGACTGAAGGCAGCAGCCAAATTTCCATTGCCTTTGCTGGAAACACCTGCAGAGCACAGCAGCTGTGCCAATCTGCCAGGGGCAGCAAGGCAGGAATAGCAGCCCCATGTGGGACTGCAGCAGGGAATGTGACATGCAGGAACACAAACACCCACTCTGAGATCTGGCCACTGTGGACAGGGAGTGGGTGAGAGGTTTGCAGCTGGGCTGGCAAACACAGGACACCAAATACCAAAACTGGTGTGAGCCCTGTGGCTGTACTGGAGCAACCACACTGATGGTGACCTTTGAGACCCCAACCACCCTTTCTTTCCTTCTCCCTTGCCCATCTGCTGTCATCTTTAACACATCCCTTCCTCTGGCACTCTGTGCTTCCTTGCTCACACCCACGCTGCAGAATGGCCTCCCCAGCCAGCCAACAACATCACTACAGCAAACTGCTCTTCAGTCCACAGGCCAGTGGGTGGAAAACATGCACAAAGACATTTATCTGCCTGGCAGAGGTAGTAAAGCAACAAAGAAGCCACCGAGCTGGGAGGCTTCTGAGAGAGAAACCTTAAGTGTCTGTGTGGGCTCATTGCTCTATTGCTGACTGACATCAGCCTCTTTGGGCTCAGAGAGATCCATTTCATTTTAAAGGGAACTTTCCCCCAGGGATCTCATTAGCACCACCATGAAACACAGAAAGGAACTGAAGGTTGTTGGGGGAGGTAATGGTGAGGAGGTAAATAGGACAGAAGCACTGTCAGAGAGCATACCCAGAGCTGTATTTGCTCTTTCTCATGCACACACACACTTTTTCTGTCAGAAAAACTCACTTGGCATTGCAGTAATGAACTGTGGGGTTATATGTCTGTAGGTAAAAACACAGAGCTAACAGGCACCCTGTGGAGACAAATATTCAAACAAAATCTTAACTTTCCCTCTGCAGGGCTGGAGCACGCCATGCCAAGGTCATTCAAACATTCTGTTCTAGCCAACAGCACTGGACAGCAATGCCCACCCAGGGGCTTAATTTGGGCTGGACCACTGTTACCCTGGGGTAAGGATGCAGGCCAGTTTAAAAGCCTGGTAGGTATAAATTATCATGTTTGATGTCCCAGCAACAAACACTGCATCAGTCAACACATCCCAGGCAGTTGCACAGGTGCTCCTAAAGCAGTGATGCCCTCAGAGACCAAGGTGTGAGTGAACCCCTCCATGGAGCAGCTGGTGCTGAAGGTGGTGCTTGGAGAACAATGTCTGTCCAAGAAATTTCACCTCTCTCTGGAGTGAAAGCAAAGCCTCCATGACACAAACAAAGCAGTGTCTTGCTCACTTCTCGTGTGACACATCAGGGCTACGTTCTGCCTGTGTTTGTTCCAAGAGGAACTGCAAGACATCATCTGAGAGTCCGGGTGTCCTCCTCCTGTTTTCCAACAAGACTTCTCCTTCAGCTGGCTTTGAGAAGCAAGCAGAAGAGGGGTGGTTTGGAAAGATCTTACATCCATCTCTGTTCAAGACCAGCTGTGCCATTTGCAGGCAACGTGACACATATTTTGTCCCATCTTTTTGCTCCAGCTCTGACATCTTCTGTGACAGACACCGTGAGGCAGCCTCGTAGGTCGGGTCCTCTCTCTCTGGCTGCTGTCTGCAATACATTTTGTAGAAGCCATCCAGAGAGTCCCTGATGCTGGGATCTTCTGCACCACCATGCTCATGAATCCATGAGAGCACATCATTAGGTTCAGAGGGCTCACACAGCCCTGCTTTTAGGTAACAGCTCACGTTTGCTTCCTGAGGGCCTTCAGCAGAACAGGCTGCAGGAGCTGCAGATGATGGACTGCTCTCTCCTGCAAGCAGAGGATCAATGAAACTCATTAGTCACCAGGTCATCCCTGTGGCAAAGTCTTTTTCTGTCCCCCTCCCACTGCAGTCTGGCACACAGGCTCTTTGCATGAGCAAAGCAAGTGCTGCTCTGAACACAGCTGGGCTGCCCCAGGGCCTTCCTGCACAGGTTGGTGTAAGATGGGCTGATCTGGGCACCTCACAGTTGTCCCAGCCTTGACACTGCAGTGACTGGACCTACTTGGTGGTACAGATCTCCTGGCTCCTCTCAGTTACACTTCCAAAGAGGTGGAAATTGGGCTCTGCTGCTCCTGGAGATGACAGCTGACCCACAAGGAAGTCTGGTTTGCAGCTGAGACACTTCTGCATCTGTTTCAGTTTTTTCCCTCGTCCCTGGGTCTAATCCTTACTTTTAATAGCTCTCAACTTTACTCCAGCACAATGTGCAGTCCTGACCTCCAGCTTTCAGCCAGATTCACAGCCTCCAAACCAACACTGTTCTGGTGACTGCATGGAGTTTCACAATGAGGACTGCAAAGGGAGACTCTGTGCTTCCCCATGAAATCCCACTTTTACAGCCCCGCTGCACTAAATGCTCTCCCTGCACTCTGATGGAATTTTTATGGATAAAATCAATGCAAAGGCCAAGGACTTGTTCTTGCCTCGCTCTTCTCCTCCTTCCTTGCTGACCCACATCTCTGGATTACCGGGCTGTGGTTTTCTCTTGCTTCACAGCAATCAAGGGGGATGCCTTGCACTAATTAACACAGCACAACAGGGACACTCGGCAGTGACAAGACCAGGACAATCAGCCAGCTTCTAGGAGGAAGAAATTCCACAAAGAGACCTTGAATTGGGCTCTGGTAGCCAGGCAGTGCCTCTGACTGCAATCTCATCTCCAAGCCCACTGCACCAGACCGTTTGCCAAGCACCTGAGTCACCGACAAGGAAATTTTCCAGGGCTCAGCCAGAGGTTGCACAGCCGTCATCTGCAAGTTACATAAGCAGGATGCAGGCAGTCAGAAAATAGCTTGGTCTTTTCTAATTCTGTGAGATGTGAAGCAGAGTGCAGTCCTTCATTCTGGTAGGAGACCATGTTCAAAGGGAGTCTCAGTGTGGTGGCAGAAGGCTGTTTTTCTCTCCTGGTACAGAGAGCCACCCTTCCCTTCCTAAGCAGGGGTTCATTAACGTGAAATTAAGCTGTCTGTGCAGACACACTGTACCTCATCTCTTTCTTCCTGTCCCTACTTCCCATCTTTGATCTTTCTTCCCAATTGCACTTCATCTCTGATTATGCAATTTTAAATAGAACTTTCCCTCCCCTTGCAGTGTCACTTCCAATGCAGTACAAAGAAAAGCTTGGTGGCCTTCTTTTAGCAGTGAGCTCTGGCATCAGCATAGCAGAGCAGAGAATGGGTCCATTTTTCCTCAGTAACCCCTCAGCCCATGCTAGCTTAGAAATGAAGCCTCTTGCATCTCTGATAATTCAATCAAGAGGGAACTGGACTCCAGTGCCACTGGACTGTGGCAATTGCAGACCCCTGGGCTGTGCTGGCCTTTTGCTACATCCTGCTCACAGCCACATTTTGTGACAGAGCAGCAGCTGCCTCCACTACACACACAGAGCCTGCCTGACTCGGGAAAAGCAAAATTCTGTTGGTTTCATCTTGTCAGGGGAGACTTCAGCAATGCTGCTTTGCCTTTCTCCTACCATCTAAGTTTGGGTATTAGGAAAGATAACTTCACAGAAAGGGTTGCCAGGCACTGGAACAGGCTGCCCAGGGAAGGGGCTGAGTCACCAACTCTGGAGGTGTTTAAACAACATGCAGATGTGGCACTTGGGGACATGGTTCAGTGGTGGACTTGGCAGTGTGAGGTTTATGGTTAGACTCAATGATTTTAAAGGTCTTTTCCAACTTCAGAGATTTACTGCTTTTTATTTCACACTCAGTATGGCCCACAAAGCTGACATCCTTATGCTGAAGCACAACCCACCACAGAAGTGACCAGCAAGTGTCTCAGGGGTATATCCTGGGGTGTGATTAGTCAGAACATATTTCATCATTATTATTATTATTGTGAGAACAGTTTTCTTTCAGTTACTCCTTCAGATTTATGCATCTCTATTTCCCAACAGCAGGCCCTATCCTCCTAGTGGATTACTTTTCCAGCAAAGCCTTCTTAAGGCAAGATAGCCAACAGGGCTGGATGTCCCAGCCCTGGAGTGTTCAAAGCCAGGCTGGATAAGGCCTTGAGCAGCCTGACCTAGGGGGAGGTGTCCCTGTCCATGGCAGGGGTTGGGACTATATGGTTTTTAAGGTCCATTCCAACCCCTCAGCATTCTATGATTCTATGACATGAGAAGTTGGATGCAGAATTCCCAGAACCAATCTATACCTCACAAAGTGCTGCCTTTCCTCAGCTTTCCTGACAATTTCCCAATACATTCTCAAACTGTGTGCCAAGACTGATGTTTGAGAATACACCCCAACCTTTTCCTGCCTATAAGTTACCAGTTAAGGTAGAGATCCTTCCTTGATAACCTCTAAAGAGCTGGTGCTGCTGTTGAAAGGTGCAAATCTCCTGAATGATTTATAAACCACAGGCAACAAGCACAGCAGCAGGATGCCTGCAGGGTCCAGAAAGAGTTTCTCAGCTGGAGCACACACAGAGCACCCAAGCACAGGTTGTAGGCCAGCAAACGTGCTGCTAAAGGCAAAGACAGCATTCAACTCATCAATCCCTTTGCCTCTCCATGCACGTGCATCCCTCAGAAAATCTGAGATTCTCTCATAACACACAGCAGTGCTGCTTCAAAGCCCAGACCTTTCTGGTCACCTCTCAGCAGCAGGAAAATGTAGTTTTATAAATGCCTTTGTAAAATCCTTCCATGGTAAACTTAACAACACAGCTGTCACACACCCTTGTGTTGGCTTGACCCAACACCTACAGGGGTCAAGGCAAAGATGAGCAAGGCTGAAAACTCTCACTTCTCTGCCTGCAATAGGATTTCATCATCAGAGAATCTGGCTCATTATTTTTAGCTATTTTCACTCATTTTTACTACCAAGTATTAAAGGGGGAAAAAAAGCACCAATAGAAAAGCCCAAAAAACTGAAACAGTCATTATTAATGTCTATTTCATTCTCACATGATGGATAATCATGAGTAAAAATGTATATTATTTCATCTGTTCCTCCACTCCATGCTAATTGAAGTTCAGCATTTGCAACTAATTAGTAAAAGAGCTGGGGGCAGATAAAAGGATAGATATTCTTGTGTTTATAAACCTGCTGATGAAAATTTAAAAGCTCCATCTGGTACAAGCACATAACCCTACTGCCTGAAGCACAAAACCAAATCCTGCTTTGAACCTGGGCCACTTTCATTGAGGCAACAATGCAGCAATAATTAGTTGCACTTACAGAAAATGTAGCTGTTTGAGTTTCTGTATAACTCTGTTCAAGCACAGTGAAGCTCTCACAGATTGCTTTATTTCTCTTATCCCACCAGCCTGGCAGGATCTACCTGGGGTGACTGCAATCATGCACAGGAAAGGGTCTGTGGTTGCCATGAAGTGCAGTAACAACAGAAAAGTAAACACAGATGCCGTCCCTGAGAGTTTCTCCAGCTCTCACCCTGCTCTTAGAAAATCCCTCCTTGTCCCTCCATCAGACATGTCCACATGGCATGGGAAAGCTCAAGGAGAGGTGATCCTACTTGGACTAGAGCAGAGCTGCCAGCTGACCCAAACCTGTGCCTGTTCAGCGCTGCATCCATCTGCACAGGGGCTGAGAACAGGTCCCATGCTGCAGCTGAGCTCCCTACAGGTATGGAGCACTTGACACCTGATGCATAGAAAAGCATCTTTTTGCTTTTTTTTTCTTTCCACCTGGCTCCTTTCCAGTGGGAGTGCATGTATCACCATGGGAGTGCAATTCCTCTCTGCTCAGGGAAGAAAGAAGAAATTTTAGGAGAATTTGGCAGGAGCTCTTTCTACCCCAATCTCACAAAGCACTTTAGCCTGCCAGTAATCACACACCTGAGTACTCAGAAATTGCAAATCTAGACATTTGAGGACCAAATTCTATTGCTCTTGCTTGCATTAAGAACATTTCCTCTGATTACAACAGTTAAATGTGTGAGCTGCTGATCCCATTCCTTTACATGAGCTGAAATATATTTGCACTATAGGATTTTTATTACCACATTTAAATCGGAATAGCACCAAAAAGACAAGTACCAAGGAAATAAGTATAAATACTGCATAAACACTTATCACATTGAGTAAATGACAGATCCTAAAGCCTTTTGGTGTACAGTACTGAATAATTGTAGAGATTACAATATCTCTGCCTTGCAGAAAACAGCTGTTGACTTCTTGGGCAAAGGGAAAATGACATTTCTGATGACATTATCATTCAAAAAGACTGTTAAAAGCAAAGTAAATTTGTTCCTTGTGGGTATTTAAATTGTGAACTGAAAGTGAAAATAAGAATATAATAAGCCTTGCTACTTTGCTGTCTCCCTGGTGCCACACAAACCAGCTTTCTCCCTTTGTCATCTACAGTAGGCTGCAGCTCACAAGATGGGATCTGTGAGACTCTGCTTTACACATGACATAACCAGCTATATTCTTCATCTTCCAGCCCACAAGAGTGGCACATGTGGCTGTGTCTGACTCTGAGTGCTGGCCAAGAGCTCTGCTAATGCCAGCTGCTCTGACAGGAGACTTGGAGAAAGTGAAGGTGGACAAAAGGCAGGAAAATGGGAGGAATTTGGGGATTGGGGCAGAAAAGGGAGACAGTGACAGAGGAATAGCAGTGGCTATGGCCCAGTACTGAGGCAGGCTCTCTGCTTTTTTTCTTCTTTCTGCTGCACATTTGTGGTGTGAAAAGTTGGGGGGGGATTCAATTTGCGTGGAACGAGACGTAAGCGGTTATTTTAGGGAAGCACAAAAACTCTTCCCTTTCAGTCTAACCCCCTTAGGAATCTGAAATTCAAGAAAAATAAAAAGGCTAGCAAATAGTAAAGTGCTCTTGAAATGCAATATGCAGGCACAGTGCATTCCCCTAGACACTCTTGGAAATGTCACAGTGGTATTAAACCCTGCCCTGCTCTGAGAGCTCACATCCGACGCCCGCTGCGCTCAGCTTTTAATACAGCTGGGAAACTCAGCTCAATGAAAGCTTTCACTGCTTAAACACCCTGGATTTAATAAACCACAGGGAAAGTCAGCTACAATATGAACTACAAATTAACACTCCTTATCTGCTGAAGGCCAAGAGATAAACACCACTGCCACCTCACAGATCTGTTCCTAAGCAACCAGACCCCACAGGCCAGGGCAGGAGGTATGGGCAGAAGCAGCTCATAAACACCATCGCTTCCAGCTGTGCCCCCAGAGCCTGAGGAGGATGACACATCCTCAGCCAGGCCTCAGAGCAATGGGCTCTGGATGTAACTTCACATCCAGGCTTTGGATGTAACTGCCTGTGAACAGCTGCTCTAAGTGCAACAGCACACAGGGACTTGGTCACTGCAAAGATCACAGGTGTCTTTGCAACATAACACTGGGGTGCCTGAGATTTGATTTTCACAAGGAAGCTCCTTCCCTTGGAGCTCAAAATCATTCTAAAAATACAAACAGCAAATTTAAGCACTCTTCAAATAGGTGTACTTAGAGTGGTTTAATTTACATGATTCCCGGGCCAGTAAAAAACCCTAAAGCCTCCTATTTGTCTCAAACACTGCTTAAGACCTAAGGTTAAAGAGTCTATTATTTAGGGTAAACCTTCTTTGAAACATAAATAATAATTTTTTAAAATTTACATGGCTGAAAACATGAACTGTCAATTGGAGTTATTATCCAGCAGATGAGGGCACCAAGGGGCTTTATTAAACTGCAATTATCTGCTGCTTTCCTGTTACACACAAAGTCTTGGGAACTCAGCCTGACTCACCATGTCTGTGTAACACTGCAGGCACCAATTTCCCAGAGGAAATCCTGATAAGGCTCCTTGAGCTAACTGCTCAGCTTCTAACCAGGCACTAGGAGAGGTCAGGAAGTGAGTGTGAGAACAGCAGAGTGCAGCTCAGGTGCACAGACAATGCTGTGCTGGAGCAGCCTCTCCTGACCCAAACACCTCAGTGGGCATTCCAGCTCTGACAGGATCCAACACAAGCATCCCCAAGCCAAGCCTCTGCCTTCTCTGCTGTCCATCCATGTCAAGTCCTTTATCACCACACCCACAGCACTGCTCTGCCCACAGGGAAGACTCACCACTTGAATCAGATTTGACTTCTGTCTTCCTGCAAGCAGGAGGATTTTTTAGTAAAATGATGGATTTTTTCTTCTTTTGATCTGTGACTTGCAGTACTGGTTTTTTAATACATGAAAGGCTCTAATTTAGCCCCAGATTGTATTTGTCTTTAAGCTCATCCTATTTCAGAATAAAAGTATGGTGCTTGAAGCAAATGAGAAACAATCCTGCTACCCCATTTTCACTGCTTAAGATTTATAAAAATTTTATGGAGAAAATCTTGTTCTATGGTGACTGAAGAAGCTTTCTCACTTTAGTTACATTGCACAGGTGAAGCAAATGATAGTTATTTCTATTTGTATTTTTTCCAGCTTAGAATTATCAATTCTCTTTTTTTCCCCCAGCTGATTCTGTAGTTAGCTCTTTCTGATCTGTTAGCTTTCTGACCCAAGAAGCATTTCCTAAGGAACACTATTTTACTGAGAGCAGTGAAACTCCAGAACTCAGAAAAGGATTTTCTATGCCCACCTCTTCAGCCAAAAACTAAGAAAGACCCTTGGGACCCTGAGTCATCCAAGGATACCCATCCTAGAGAGGAAGAGGGTCTGAAGACAACATTTTCCATGGTTTCTTAAGGTAAAAGACAAGCAGGGAGAAATCCTTCCTGTCTGGCAAGGCTCACAAAGGAAAGATACTGAACTTTTAGACATTTTGCTGATGTGGTCATTCAGAACTGATGAAGTTGTGAGCTGATATTAAAAGTGGACTTGAAAATCTGTCTGGATGAGAATTAGTGATCATAGACAAGAGTAGCAAAAAAAAAGAAAAAAAAACACCACCAAAAATCCAAACCTACCAACGTGTGGGAGAGTTATTAAATCCCATTTTTCTAGGCTTTAACAAACCCTTTCATAGAGGCAAGAATGGGACCCAACAGGCAGGACAGTGAATGCTGTAAGCACCATTTTGAGGATGGGGCTGACATAAAAAGAGGAAAACTGCCACTTATTGTGAAATATTCAGTAATGGCCAGTGGCAATGACAGGAAACAGCCCTAGACTACAAGTGTTATTGAGGAAGCATGGCTCTATTTGCAATCATTGAGAAGAAAACCCAAAGCAATATCCTTTCTTTATATATGAAATATTTTGTCTCTCATTCAGTTACACATTTTCAGCAATCAAGAGCACCAATAATCTCCAGCTAATGCCTTTGGCAAGAATAAGCAGACAGCTCTCACTGGAGATAAACTGCTCAAGTCCCACCATCAGTTTACAAAAATTCTACCTTCTGCATCTCCTTGGAGAGTGATGTTTATGACAGTTTGCCTGGAAAAACAGGAAATGATGCTGCTCATACAGCTAAAACACAAGGGGAAGAGCCTGCCATGGCAGTGATCTTTAATAAGAAGAACAGACTAGAAGACTGACATCTTATATAAAACTTAGCAAAATATTTGCTTTGTTCACAGATTGTGTGAACTTGGAAAAGGAGATGGGGTGAGGGGTTGTTCAGTGCACTCTGCCTTCCCTTGCTGTTACAGCACTTGAAAGTCCAACTCATTAATCTCAACACCCACAAACACACACAGAGGTTACACTGAAGAGATTCACAGGCATTTCAGCCCTGCACACGTGTGGACACCAGTGACTTGGGAATCACAAGCAGAAATGCAGTTTCTTGACCAAGAAAATCCTGCAAAGCAAAGTATTTTTCAAGCATCCCTCTTGACTTGTAGGTGAAATTATACTACTTGTAAATACTTTTGAAAACAAAAGAGTTATGACCTGTAATAATGTCATTGCTCATCTTCATGGGAAGTCCTGCACTTGGAGACCTGAATCCTGAGGTGGAGTTGATGCCTGGGTATGATCTATTGTAAAACAGCTGCTGTGGGGAAGGGAGAACACTCCAAAATTGAAAAGAGGTACAAAACTGAGTGAAATAAGGCAGAGGAAGGTGAAACTCAGTTAAATATAGCTTCCTCTCAACTTTTTACCCCTCCTACCTATAGACTTGTAGGTGCATTTGTGTGAATCTGTTCAACTTTGTACCAGCTTACAATTAGGTTCAGATCTCAGACAGGTGCACTGATTTCCAGGAGTGCTGAATACACAGATGCTCTTACCAAATTTAAAAGAAGCCATAGATATTTTAGCTCTGTGGAAAACATTGCCATCTAAGCTTTAATTCTTCAGAAGCAGAATCACTGCAAGTTCTACAGCAGAAGAACAAGAGGGTACCTTGCAGTTATCAAATTTCAAGATCTTTCATTTTTGTCTAAGGCTAGAAGCATGAGGGTGGGAATACTGCAAGAAATGGTTACAGATGGACTGATTCCCTCTAGATGGGAGTGGAACAGCTCAATGTGTGCACTCTGTACCTCTTCAGATCAAAGGTCCTTACTTCCAGTCAGGATTGATCTTTCAGAAAGAACAACAGAGGAACATTTGCAGAGATGGTTTCCTGAATTTACTTGCAATAAGATGGCTTTGAAACCATGCTTCTAGTCTGTGTCATGCTCCTGAAAATATGCTGCACATCACACAAACATAGAAAGGCTTGCTCTTCTTTTAGAAGCAGGGATAGAAAAATAAAACCAACAAATTATCTCAAAAAGCACAAGCAAATAGCAGGTACAAAGGCAAATACAACTACTGATATACTGGTGGAAATCTGAAGGCAGAATAAGCCATTTTCCCAGTCTCCCCGCAGGCCTGATGTGGCTGTGAGCACTGAACAGGCTGTGCAGAGATGTGCCAGCCTCCAGTGCCTTGGCACAGAAAAGAGCAGACCCACATCCTCTCCAGCCATGGGGGCTGTAAGCCCCAAACTGTGACATCTTTCTTCTTCTGCATTGCCAGTGGGGCCTTGTGCACCAGACATTGATTAAAAATCAAAAAACAGACTCAAAAATGAGAATGGAAGCAAGATACCAATCTCCATCTATCAGCTTTCCACAGGCTAATAAATTAAATAGCCTGACACTGAAAAAATCAGTGTCAGATACATCAAACAGTCATCAAGGAAATTTTCAAGAGACAAAACACAAACTGTACAGACTACAATGAAAAGCAAACAAGATATACAAGTTTAATAACCTGGGAGACATTTTCTCATCACTAGTCTGTGACATTTTGGCCTGCTACTTTTAAGGTATATATTAAATAAATATTTGAGCCATCTGGTTTTGCTGCAGCATTACTAAAGATCAAGTAATGAACAGAAATTGGACTACAGCAATAGGCACATTTATAGACCATTCACAAATGCTGGAGGCTTGAGAACCACACAAGGGCTTTTGTTTAATTATCTACATGCTGTTTAGGGAATCACAGACAATCTCTTCCATCAGAACTAGCTTGAGACAAAACTGGGCTTTGAACAGAATTGTTTTGCCATTTAATCAACCAGCTTCCTGCAGGAATTGTCTGTGGCTAATAAACCTAGTACCTGAAAAGTTATAACCATTTCCAATTTCAGTTAAGAAGGATATTGGGAGTGATTCCTCAGGCCCCAGGGCTGCACACTCCTACCCAGCTTTTTCTAGGTGGTGCCATGGCTGTGATACTCTGTGCTTCTGAAGGGACTGAGAAAACCTCAAGCACAGAGCAGAAGGTCCTTGACAGGGAGTATGACTTTAGAAGCTAAAAGAAGAAAAAACACTGAGCATGCAAGTCTCCATCCCCATCTTCTCACTCTGTCCTCTCAGCCAGTCACGAGGAAGGCTTGGCAATGCAGGCATCTCCCAGCTTGGCCCTCAAAGGGAAACAGCAAAAGGTTTCAGTCACTCCACACTTGTTTACATCCTTTTACCTGGCTCTGCAGCCTGTTAGTCCTGCTTTTTATGAAAACTTCTTAGCCATGAGCAGATCTGGGGGCACCCAAACCTCCCAGTTCTGCCCCAAATCAAACATTTCACCTGAATTAATTGTGGATACAACTCTCGGTAAACTATGAAGGCAAGTGAAAGCCAAAATCCTGTTTACAAAGCAAACAAAATAAACCAAAACTTCCATGGTCCATCCCATATTATTGTCACACAGCACCAGGATGGCTCTCCTAGGGGGCTGCACACGTCAGGAAAGAGCCTGGGGCTGTGTGGGAAACAATTGCTTAGAGCTTTTTAGCAACTCCTTGAACTACTGACGAACTGTGGTTAGTGATAGTTACTGCAACCAAATACTTGTGAACAGAAAAACTAATTAATTCCTGCAAAATAAGGCGAGTAAAAGGACAGATACACCAGAGCAAGTTAGGGCAACTCCACTGATCCTTAATTAAATGAAACATTTTTCATCCACCTTACACCCTAAGATTGCCTAACTGAAAATACCCACCTCATTCAAAAATAATCATACAAGTAGCAAGGTAGGGAAAGAGAGGAAACGTTTAAGAACTTAACCCATCTGATATTTGCAGGTATAAATATGTTGATCATTTACAAATAGTAAAGAACTACTCTCCAACTATTTTTCAAGGTGATGTGGGAGTCTTTGTATGACTTTCACAGAGCAGGGAGATGAATGATGCTCGTGTTTGTTTAGAAATTGTTCGGAGTAGGGACTAGAGAGACTACAAAAGCAGATATGAGGAAACACCAGCAAGTTCAGAATTTGCAGTTTATTGATCAGACTCCCAAAACTGCACAGCTCCTTTTTTTTAATGTGAAGCAACCAATGTAATTGGGGCATTTAGCAATTCCCATTGCTCTCCTGGCATCTGGATGAGAACACAGGTGCAACTACATTTAAAAATGTCAGTGAATTAATGATAGTGATTAGCACTCCTGGTAAACATTAATATAACCATAATTAATAGTATTAACCATATTAATATGGCCATTCACCTATTCAAATGAAAAAGCAAATATCTAACATGATGAATTCCTGAAAATTTACATTCTTATTGAATGATAAAATTGTGTAAGTATGATATGTTTATGATATAAAACAGATCCTTAACAGTGAAGGTAGATTCCATTTTTCAAATAAAAAGGAAAGTTTAGCAATTTACCACTGACACTCCTGACAGCTGTGTTCCAGCACAAGCTCAAGTCTCCTTGTTCATATTTGACACTGGTTGCTGTCACACATTTGACACTGTTGGGTGGGATTTGACAGCCCACATAATTTAGCAGATCACACCTTGGGATAATTTTCTTTTAACTTCTTTTAAATCCCAACAAGTTCAGGATCAGCTCAAGTATTTTGTTTTAAAAGGCCTAAAGAGTATGTAATTCAAACAGATTGGATTCTGTGATTGCAGCAAATACATCTGGTTTATTTCTAAATAAAATGGAATTCTGAAAGAAAGGCTTCAGTGAACATTTTCAGCTCAAGTTTTGGGATTTATCTTCAAAGGCTACTTAAAAGAATTTTTTTTAGATCACATGTGGGCAACGTGAGGACATAAGTAGTTAATCTGTGTTCCATTGCCTTGACAACCTGCTACCTTAATCTCTTTCATTTCCTCACAAGCCAGCTGAAAGCCTCAGCACTTTTGCAAGAGGACACTTCTGCACAGAATATAGACACCTGAGCCTCTTAAAGAAGGTGTAGCTGCAATACAAGACCGTGCCAGAAAATGCTCATGTTCAAAAGTGATTTGGACTTGAACATTTTTGAATTACAAAAAAGGTGTCTATGTGCATTTCCCAGTAATAAAACAGCTGTCAGAAAATAAAATTTACATTCAGAAGATCCCTCACCTTTGAGGTTTTAAAACCTCTATGTTTACAGCACAGGAATTTTTTATTCCCTCCACTCTACACACAAATCCACTTCCCAATTCCACATTCTTCCACTTCCCCTTGGCCACGGTCACCACTGAAGTTTAGTTGTGACTCTTAAGACAATGGAAAATATATCTGATGCTTCCTTGACCTGGAAAAATGTTTAATGCATTAAGGGCACACAAAAAAAAAAAAAAAAATCGTGCCCTTGAGTAAGCAATTGAATCAGGATAAAATAAAGGTCCACTGAGAATTAAAATAAAACAAATATCTGCCTGCCTGCACAGGGGCTTAGTGCCCTCTCTGCAGATACTGTCACTCTTTCTTTATAACAAAAAAATTAGAGACCAGTCTGCTGCAGCACAGCTTTGACACAGTTCAGAGATTAAGGTATTCCCACAGAGGTGGAGACCAAAGATATATTTTAGACACAGATTTTGGCATTAGATCACAAGTGCTAAGTCTCAAGCAGAGCACAAAGAGCAAAGTGAAGCCATCCTAAAGAAGGCATGCAAGGTTAATCGTTGGGTGTGGTCCTGTCACTTCTTTTTTAAGTCTACCATCACCACCATGTCCAACAGAGTTTAAAACACTCTGGGGTTTATTTGAGGTTTGGAGCTTTTTTCCCTCCCAAACTTTGCCTCAACACTTCGTGCTCCTGCCAAGCCCTGAGGAAAAGAAGGCAAAGTTGTTTAAATCTGCTCATAGCCAACAAAACAGACATTACAGGCAGCAGAGTCAATCTGCAGGCAGCAAAGGATCTGTCCTGGTGGAGCAGGGGCTGTGCAAAGCAGGGAGAAAGGCATCATTTGCTGCCTTGCATTAGGTGCCAGTGTCAGTGCTGCTTTCTCACTGCCCATCTCACTGGGGTCCCTCTCCACCTACCTGCACCTGGTGCACACATCTCACTGCCTGTGAGTGATCAGTGGTTATTTTCTCAGCTATAGCAGAGAAATTTTCCTGATCTTGCAAAAAAATTAAATTAAAGAAAGCTTGAAATAAATATAAATAATGGCGTTTCTCATGATTGTACAAAGAGCCCTAAGCTTTTAAAATGCAATTTACATGAGAGGAGACAAAAGGATTTTGAACTCTTTAGCAAAAACCATCACAAGGAAAAAAAGTGACTGAAAAGAAATGACAGTAAATTGTATTACAGACAGCTAGCTGTTCAACAGGAACACTTTGGACTGTGATACACATCAAAATAAATCTAATTACCCCTAAAAATCAGAGAATCTGTAGGTTTACCTAAAAACCAGGAAATGAGCTTTTAATTGTTTTCACTGCAGACACAAACAAGAGACACTGATTAACTTACTGGGCTCAAGAGAGGTAATTATTTTGCAGCAGATGCATCTGTAAGAGCAATTCTGTGACAGCTCCAGATTTAATCTGTCTTTGTTTTATGAACAGCATCTGCACAAATTACTTTTTCCCTCAGATCTTAGGTTTTGAGGTGAACTCTGCTCAGACAGAATAAAAAAGTCAATTATAGCCCAGCACCAGGCTGATACTGATGCTAGAGACACATGCTGCAGACTGAGTCTAATGAAAAGCCCCTAGCTGAAAACAGAATTTAATTTCCTTTAAAAAAAACCACAAACACTCCCCAGTTTTGTAAAAATATTATGAAAAAAGATTAACAGATTACTGAGCACATATGAAAGGGAGGATATTTGAAAAGTTTCAGGAAAGAAGCTAAGAAGTATTTTAATAAAATATTCTCTTACAGCTAATGTGCTATTTCATTCTGCAATATTAACACAAGAGCAGAACATCTAGGTAACAATAATCTGAAAGACTCTAAACCCACAGACTTGAAAGAGTGTTCAGCAAGAGATGCCAACATCTCCATATTAACTTTCCCAATGTAATTTCTTAGATCACTGCTGACTAGAGCAAGGCATCAACTCTTTCAAGCATCCATCCCCACACCCCTCATCTGCAGGGTATTTAGAGTCTGGAGCTCTGTGTGTGAGATGCAAAGCTGTGTTTCGTGTCAGGTACAAACAGGCGACGTGTGTAGTTGTGAATGGGAAATGTGTGGACCCTGACAATGGCAGAGCTGTGAATTCTAATAATAACTGAGGAAAATAAAGCATGGAAAAAGGCCTTTGAACCTTTCTTTTGTTTGCAATTAACCTTAGTTGATTTAGGAGCATTGGAATTAAGCTGTTAAAGATGTTGCTTTTTGCTTGCATTTAGTCCATAAAAACCTCTGCAATAATAACCTTTTGAAGTATAATTTTAGAATATTGCTTGTATCATTGAAACTATAGCTTTGGAATATATATAAAGGAAACATGCTTATCTCATGCCTTATTGAAGCAGAGAAAAACAGCTTGAGAAAGGAAGATGAACATCAGCTCAAGGATGAATAGTTTCGACCAAGGGAAGCTGGACATCACTGTAATGAGATTTATAGTCTTTGCAATTAAAAGGTGGACAGACATCTGGGGAGCTGGACTTCACCAGATGGGATTCGTCTTTCTTCTTTCAGAAACTGGACCACCACCACCTGAGGATACTCCTTTTGGGATACATCCTGAGAAAAAGTAAATCACAATAGTGTATAGAACTGTGACGTAAAAATTGGGAATAGAAAGTGCTGATGAGTAAAAATTGGGAATAGAAAGTGCTGATGAGTAAAAATTGGGAATAGAAACTGCTGAGAAAGCTGATGAGTACCCCTATAAATACCTGTAACCCTCAACTATCGGTGTGCAGTTGGAGGGAAAACTTCCCCCACTGTACCCAACGTGCATTGTTCATACTTTACCATATTAATTAATAAATTGATTGCTGCTTGAATATTGGCCTAGTCAAGCTTCTTATTCATAACATGTGGAGACAGAAAAAATGCCTCAGGTTTTATTTATTCTAATGAATCCCCTGAATGAACTTTATCCCCTACATCAAGTGGATGGGCCCTGAGCAGTAGGATTTCAGGAGCTATCCAGGGTATGAAGCCATACAAACTGCAGCTCCTTTGGATGCACATGCTCTCCCCAAGAGAGCTCTTTGTACCAAGGTATAGCTAAGGTGTTCCAGGTGATTTACTGCACTGCCTTTGGCTTAGCTTTTTGCCTTTAAGCAGGACTTAACGTGCACCAGAGCACATTTTGAACAGTGACATGTTTTAAAGACTGCACTGAGCTTTGGGAATACTCACATGAATGTTAATGAGACCAGAGATGCTCACACAAACACTCACAGAGGGAGGACAAGGATGGTTTTGGGCAAAGTGTTATAGAAAAAGACAAACCAAGAGTTAAATCAGCATAGTCACTTCTGTCACTTCATTTGTCACTACAGCAAGAGCAATCAGAGATACTGTGGTGTCCTGAAGACAAGTAAAATCCACAGGAACACACTGGTCCCAGAAATAACTGTTTTCAAATTGGCAATCAACAGTGTTTTGCAAATGGAAAGCCCCAGACACATTACCAGATGTAACAGCTTCCAAAACAGCAGTGAAGCCTGATTGTTTTCTCATGCAATAATCAAGTGAGGCAACCAGATTGCTGCAGCAGCTAATAACTTACTGGCTGAGAAAAGCTACAGAGGTCTGCTTGAGTGGTGAGGAGAAAGGAGGGCCCAGCTATTGCCTGGCAGGGCTTCAAACAGCTTGGAAGGTTCAAGTAAATGCCTTCACTGAGGCTGCCAAACCAAAGAAACCCTCCTGTCTTCCCTCAAATTTGACCACCCCACTGTTTTGGGATCACTCTTGCCTTAATACCTGCTCCAGGATCCCGCAGGAACTGAGATGAGCAGGATCTTGAGGCACATAGAATTAAAGTATTTCTAAGGAGGTCAAATTTGGCTCTAGTTCCAATAGTACAGCCTGAAATAATGTGTTTATTTTCATGGCTTTGCTGCAAGAGCATCTGGCTCAGTTTGATCCCTACACACTCATTTAGCACCACTTTGGAAAGGCAAACTGGGGTTGTAGTCAATAGGTGAGAGACTCCTGGCAGATCCTCTCTGAAGGATTTCCTTCTGAAATCATATGAAGTGCTTAAACTGGTTTGTTTGTTTACTTGACAAAGAGGAGGATCAAGAGAGGGGAAACCATCAGTATAACCCCAGAAAGCACAGGCTTCCACACTTCAACACACATTTAGGTACTGGCATTTAGAAACAGCACACTGGCTTTGTTCTGTGATGGAGGAGAAGATTTTGGCAAACACAGGATGTAACAAAGCAGGTTGTTTGACTGAAGTATTTAAACCAGCCACATGCACTTTTTAAAGACAAATTATTGCCTGAGAGATACCACTAGGTTTTCTATCCCCTCAGTCCAACTCTTCAGCAGCTGTAGAGAAAGCAGTCAATCCATAATCAAAGGTCCATCTACAAATATTTCATTGCCAGGTACTGTTAATAAAAGAGAAGTCCTGAAGAATTTACATGATTGACTGTTTGACTGTTTTGTGCAGTATGTAGGAATAGCACAGGCAAACCCAGCATTTTGTTTTGTGCATGAAGAATCTCATTTGCCAAGAGCACACCATCACCCTCTTCCACCACATGGTCTAACTCACCCTGGGAGGTTTGCAGCTCACAGTTGATAATTATGGAGCATGATGCTTTCATTCTGAATATCACACCCAACTATCAATCTCATTTTTGCTTTAATCTTCTGCAAAAAAATGGTTCTTCAAAATAAAAAAAATCCCAGCTAGAGTGACATCAGAAATAAATCCCTGTGTCCATTAACTGTCAGCAGGTTGCTGAAAGCTAATAGCAATAGGTGATTTCTTAACAATGCAAATATATTTCCATTTATATTCCAAGATTTCTGGGCTTAAGAATCCTAATATTTCCTTCCATTCCATCCAAGCCAGGCATGAAACTCACTGGCACAAACTCAGTGTCTCAGCCACTGGAGCTAACTCCACTTCTGGAATGCTGTCACAGGCTCTGCAGATGATTCACACACACACAGATGCTATCAGGCAAGTGCCTCATACAAAATAATAATTAGCAGCTGTAACAAACACCCTACCACAAAGCACTGGTGCAGCACAAAATGGATCTTCTCAAGTTATTTTATTTTGCAACTTCTGCTACTTTCTTTATATTTTAATTGAGACTGCATCAGGAGAAAAATTAACCTAGAAATAACCTCATTAGACATCTAGAGAAGCAGCAATGTAGAACAATGTTAAATTCAGCTGGGATTGCAGATGGTAGCTCTGTAAATCAGATTCTGCTTCAATTCAGCTCTTCAGCACAATGTTCATCCTTTCAAGAAACTGCAACTGAATGGTAAGACATCATGAAACAGATCCCACCTGTGCTGCACCATGACCAGAAGTAGAGATGATGCATTTCTTTGCAATCTTAATAGGCAATAACTGCCTAAATAATTGAATTCAAAATAAGTTTGTATTATGAATAGTACAGAAGGACTTGGGCTAGGCTTTGGGTCAGCATATTAAGGATGAGTATTCCTTAGGTCTGTACAAATTACTGTAGTTTTGATTTATCTATCTATGGGTTATTAATTAATAAGGTAAAACATCACTGTAAAATTTACACATACACAAATACAACCTACACTGTGGACCCCCAAAAAATTTCTCCCCTCCTTCAACTCTGCCTTACCTGCTTCTCTAGTCCAACAATCCCCTTCTGCTCCTGATTCTGAGCATTTTGTCCAAGGATTTCTTTTCAATTAACAGTTCTTAAGAGATACAGTCTAGTGAAGGGAAGAGCTGTACCTATGACAGCATTTTCAGCTTTTCCACCTGCAGAAGAGGAATATTCTAGAAAAAGGAGAATGGAAGGAGGTACCAGGCAGGATTAGATCAGCTTCAAGTCTGGTATGTCCCCTCCACTTGTGGTCTGTTCTAGGTGGCAACCTCGTGGTGGGAATGTGTGGGTGTGACCTGACACTTGAAATTACACAGAGATTAACAAAACCCTTGAAACACCATCAGATGTTTTCAATAGCTCAGCAACATTTGTATCAGCAAGAACTACTGAGTGAGCTTGCTCTTATCACCAACATCAGTGCAAAGTCACCTTTATTTCACTGCTAAACTCTTTGCCTCAATGATTTCCTATTGCATTGAGTTTTAAAATCTAATTACCTGCTGTGTAAGAAGTGACTGATTCTGATTCTACTGCCTTTCCTTTTCATCCAACAGACACAGAACCAACGTACAGATTCCTGCTGAGATCATTACTGGTTTAAATTTAATTTTAAAAATAGAAAAAAGAAAATGTTTGCATCATTGAGACTAAAATACACATAAAAACAGACCACTGAGAGTACCAAAGCCTCCATTGATCTAGAAGGCATAACAGTATACCTGTCTGTTTTCCCAGGCTTAGTCTTTCTGGTTGTTTTTGTCTCCTATTTGCAGATTAAGAAACCAAAACACCTAACAAACAAACTAACTAAAAAAAACCCCAACAACAACAGCCACAAATAACACAAACACAAGACCCCAAAACGATTCCTGTCAGACACTGCAGCCTGCACAAAGCTGGGACCTCCTTTAGTACTGACATACATAATTTCATTACTCAGAGCTGTATAAAACAGTCTGTAGGCACTTATGGAAGGCAGGAATGCAAAGGGTTTACCTTCTTTACCTAAAGATAAAACAAACCCAAATAACTTCTGGGGTAAGATAGCCTGTCTGACACAGGCAGTGCTACATTTATAAAACACAGTGAACTTGTAAAACTCAAGCCCTCCCTTGCGTCCACCTGTACCCACAGTGAGCACAGAGCACAGCCAGAAATCCCTGGGCAGGCTGAAAGGAACAGCAAGCAGCACACAGCACAAAATATTATCATTTGCTTGCCAGTGCTTATTGCAGCAATAAATAACCAGCTGCCTGCCACCCTTCACAGAGAAACCCTTAGCATGGAGGCTTGCTGGAAAAGCAGCAGCACTGCTCAGACTGACAGCATTCCATCTGTCTGGGAGGAGATTTCACAGGCACAGAGATGTCCATGCATATGAGGCCCAGCTCCTATGGAATCTAAGAAGGAAGGGCAGTGGGGTGGGGGGTTATTAAACTCATGAAAAGAAGGAAGAAATCAGATGCAGGAGGGCTCCAGGACAAACCTTCATGTCCTGCAACCCACACTGATGCTGAATCACTAGGCTGTGTTGTTGTTTTGTTTCAAAAAATATTGTGGATGATGATGTGTGCTGTATTTTATGCTTGCAGTCTGCTACTAAGGGGGTATGACTCACTATTTTTTATGCTGCAACCTCATCAGTTGCACACCAGTGAGCTCAGTGAAGTAAACCAGAGAAAGAGAAGAAAAATGAGGCCTGAATTAAGACAGAGATCTAATTTAAAATCAGTGCCAGATGCCCCACAGGTAAGTGGTGATAGGAGTCTGAGCTGTGAGGCTTTAGGAACACTTCATCTGGGCTCAATCCATGTGGTGTGGCACAAGCCAGATGCTACAGAGGGGAAGAAAGGAAACATTGAGAGCAGCATGTGAATGTAAAGGCAGGGACCAAAAAACTGCACACAAATCCAGGGAAAATGGACCACAGTGACCCCCACAATCCTGGCATTAATCCAAGCCACGTCACTGCAGACAGAAAGGCCCTGCAGCCACAAGAGGGAAATGGCAGGCAGCGCTGCTCAGTCCTTCATCCTCAACCCAGCTATGGAGCATCCCCTGCAGCACTGCAGGCACTGCATCCACCCTGAGCACATGGAACAGAGGCATCCTGCCCACAGCCTCCTGCTCAGCTCACTCAAACCTGCCATGGCAAAATTGGGTAGGAGCAATCTGCATCCTTTCAGCAGCAAGCCTGCCCTCCACACTAAGCAGCATCCTGGGAGCACAGCTTCTCATTTAAACAACAGCAGTACAACTTTTCTGTTCTCCTCCCTGCCACTAGGCACAGAAGATTCCCTGAAATGTGTTTTTTCTGTTGCCAGTTCACAGCAGCTCCTACAGAAGCTTCAAATTCTGGGAATAAACTCAGAGGCAATAAGGGACCACAGCAATCAGGGCAGATGTATCTTGTTTTCTGTTGCTGCATTTTAACCACTGCCAGTACAGGGCCTTTTGGGTCCAATAAACTCCAGCTGATTCTTCTACCACACAGTCACAGGCTACATCTGAAAAAACATCTGAATAACTGAGAGCTAAATGTAAGGAAAGCTTGCCAGTGAAAATGAAAAAGTCAGACCATGCATATTTGACCACTGGTGCCCAAAATTAGGGTCCACCAGGGTGTTTTGTGTATCAGGACAGGTAAATCTGATAAATTAGCAGACAAAACCCCTGTGTTTAGAATCAGACCAGAAAAAAAAAAAAAAAAAAGTAGAAATCTTACTAATAGAGTTAAGAAAACAAGAGGTTTTAGAGAGACTTGAGGAGTGATATTTCTTATTAATGCATTGTGTATAAGCAGAACATCACAGTGCCCTCTAAACCACAAACACCACTCACAGCTGGACTGCAGGTGAGATGTCCCAGAACATGTGAACAAATGTGTGAAGCTCAGAGTTTGTTGGAAGCTCTGTACCCCCATTTACCTGGGCTCTCTGCCCCAACACAGCTGCTGCATTTCAGGCCAAGCTCAGAGTTTGTTGGAAGCTCTGTACCCCATTTACCTGGGCTCTCTGCCTCAGCACAGCTGCATTTCAGGCCAATGACACCGTTCTTCTGTTCCCCAGGTACTGATGCTAATGGGGGACCCCACAGCACTGTGTGCCAAAGAATATCCCAGAGGGCTGGCACAGGCTGGCCTCAACGTGGCATTCCAAGCCAATTTGCCCTTTTCTTCTGCCCCAGCCTGACATCCCCCATTATTTAAATTGCCGTTTTTGAAGCATTTTCACAGATCTTTACCACCCACAGATAAGTGACAGAGCTGAGACACCAAGGCAGGTTCTGCAGACAGCAGGGAAGGGCACTGCTGGTTTTACACAACGATGTTGGCACAGGCATTCCATCTTTTGCCACTTGCTGGCTGCTCAGCACTCAGCACTGACACCCAATGATCCTGGGTCATCCTTGCATCACCTGCACTACAATAAAACCATAATACCAAGCTGCAAAGAGCAACTCTGTTCTACAGGAAAGGAGCCAACATCTGGGGAGCCCCTCACAAAATTTAACATTGACAAAAAGATGCCATGAACACAAGTCCAGGTAACAGGAACAGCTACAGCCCTTTGCAGCTTTCCACAGTGATTTCAATTACTAAGGATTCATGGCATGTACTTTCCTTTCTCCCTGGGAAAAAATAAGGAATTTTGTGGAGGTGTTTCAGCTGTACAGAAGTTCTTGCCCTCCAAAGTAAACAGAACAATTCATGCACACATGAGAATGTTTCACAACTGTATTACTGCATTATTGAAGCACTTTGTTAGAAAAATGACTACCCTGGCTCACAGGCCTTAGGATTTGCTTTGTAGCTTCTCTTCTCCAGCTGTTAAGAAAAATTTGGAGTTTCATTGAAATTGTTTCCTACAAAAGATGCTTCTTTTTCTAAAAGCAGAAAGAAAAACAGAACAAGTCTGACTGGACACTCTACAGGAGGGTCTGCAGGAGCCACAGTCCAACCCCTTTGTATTCCCTCTGTGAACACCAATTCTCATTCCCATGAGTTCCCTCTCATTCTCCTCTCTGGTCCTTGTCCCTTGTGTAACTCTCATGTCCATCAATCTTGTAGCGAAAACTTCTTGCATGGTTTTAAAGCTAAAAACACAACATAAAGGTATTAGTTTTTTGGGTTTTTTTAAAGGAAACCAACCATTTTTTTCCACAGTAGTAACGTGAACTTCTCTGCCTTCCAACACTTCAAACACTGAGCACTGACTGTTCATAGATACACTGAAATCTGGTTCATATTATCCTTGTTTAGACACAAATTCTCCACTGCAGCAGGAAAGCAGGGGACATTCTCCCAGCACTCTGCACACTGCTTGGTGAAATGCTTTATGTACACCTGGACCCAACACAACACAAATATCAATAGTCACTTCTCAATGGTAAGAAGCATCTATGGAAGGTTATCTTGGAATTGAAGTTAACATGGTAACCCAAGGTGATGGGTAATGAGCTCACACACACATGCAGGATATTCTGTGCATCAATGGAGATGTCATTGCTCTCCATCCTCCCATACCCTTCCAGCCCCACAGTTACATCAGGGATTGTTCCTGAGCTTCAAGATAATGACAGAGGTAACAAAAACTTAGTGATTAAACAGCACAACCCCTTCTGCACAGGATTTCTGATCTCTCCCTCAACCTGACACTCTAATTTCCTCCTTCCCTTTGCTGCATCTTGTACTTTTATTCAACCCATATCTTTTCTATTGGCACTTCAGCACCTCTGCACAGAGCCACAATGATGCTAAAGGGAGCTGAGCTGGGCAGTGAAGCAGATGAGCATCTCTACGAGATCAGCCTGGGCTTCCAGATCTGATTGTGACAAGGAAATGGCTCAAGGCCAGCACCTGAGCAGAAGCAGGTGGTAAAAGCAGTCCCTGAGCAAGATTGCACAGATGAGTCTAAACAAGGCATTTATCTGTTTCAGAAAAGAATGGAACTTGAAGAATTTCCACTACAGCTTTGCACTAAAATAACTGTGCCATGAAATAAGAATCTCTGATCTGCCTGCCTGCAATAAGCCAGACCCCCTGGCTTGCAGCACTCAGTGGATCCCCTGCAGCCATGCACAGAAAAATGGAAGAGCAGCAAACCCAGTGTGTGAAACTGCAAGCACAGCCATTAGTGCACTCTGGAGTCATGCTCCTGAGGGACTGACAAGGAATGTTATCCATTTGCTGAAATGGAGTCCTGTGCCATGGCTCCCATGCTGGCCACCCAGTGCCACACAGCCCTGTTAACACAGTCTGTCCTTGGAAATTCTGGGGCCCAACCAGAGATGATTTACAGGCAAGTGTGTCTCAGATAGGAGCTCATGTGGTGGAGACAGCCATCCTGAGTGAATCCTTGTTTTACAGGGTGAGGATTCAGTAACCACTCTGCTGCCTCCAGCAGCCTCAGCTGAGTGCCAACATCCAGCATCCAGCTGCTCCAGGATAGACCCCCCTCCACTGCTGACTTCCAGGGCAAGGAACAGAGATCATTGCTTTGAAAAGCCTGAGCACGGCTGCAAAAGCAGCTTCAAGCACAGGAGAAACTTTGCACTACATATGTGATAAGCAAGTATTTGCAGAATGGGGAAGGCAAGGGAAGCACCCATACAGGAGGAAACCAAGCTTTTCAGACACATCTGCACTGTATTTTGCAGCTTCACAGAGCCAGTGACATCTGGCTTCCCAAAGACACCCCTATCCCAGCCTGATACCAGTCTGTGTCTTGGTCAGGAAGAATTCCTCAGGTTGTCTTTTACTAGCTTGGAAATTGTTCACTGTTCCCATAATATTTAATGGCATTATAGTGGTTGCAAATGATGGCTGCATTTTTTTTTATTCTCCTGTAAAACCCTTATTTAAACAGCTTCTGTTCCCAATTATAATTTTCCATCTCAAAGGACTCCACATCTGCACTTCAGAGGATGAAAAATGATTAATAAAGAATTTAACAAACTCTTGTCCATTCTTGCCCATTGTACAAACTCCTGACATTTATTTACAGGATTTAATTCTTTTTCATTTAAATGATTAATGCTCACAGGTAAGATAAAACAGCACTGGCCTGGTAAGATAAAACAACATTTGCACAAACATGTACAAAGCTGCCTCACAGCTACCTTAGGAACAATTACCATAATGACATTACTGCAGTCTGAATTGGATTAGGTCACAGCAAAGGACAAACACTGACAGCTGTGATGAGAGAAATAAAAGTCCAGGCTGGAATGACAATTTAGATAAAGGTAAGGAAGAAATGCCCCACTGGGACTCTGACAGCTTGGCAGAACAAGGTGATATTAAAAGCTCCCAGTCCCACCAGAGGGCAGACAGAGCTCTACACCCCTCACAGGTCCCACTGTCTGTCACTGAGGGTGTGGTGGTGTGACCCTGGCTGGATGCCCCCAAAGCCACACTCCCCTCCACAAGTGGACAGAGGTGAAGAAATACAGCAAAAGATTCCTGAGTTGAAATAAGGACAGGGAGAGATCACTCACTGAATACCATCGTGGCAGATTCAGCTTGGGGAAATTAGATTAATTATTACCAATCACATCCAGAGCAGGGTAACATGAAGCAAAACAAATTCTCCTTCCCAAGAGACAAACTCCCAAGCTCCCCTTCATGTAGAGAAATACAGAATCCAACCAGACAACTTCAGTGCAGGAGTACAACTCCCTGTCTCTGTTACTGAAGCATTTTCTCTGTAGTTGATTTCTAATTATTAAGGGTCTAATACAAGCTGTTCACTTTCATAGAACACAGAGGTACTCTGAAGCATTAAAATCCAAAAGGCAAGGAATGTGTCTCAGTTTTTTCCCTGATGTATGCATAGTGCTCTAATTCTCCTCAAAAAGGACCAGTTTTCTTCCTCAGACTGTGTAGAATAAAACTCTGCCTTTTTCTGTTCTAGGATTTACTTTTGGCTGGATGTTTTATGTAACACATCCCTGACAAATTAATTTACACAAGATCTAAGACCTACAGTGACCCAGTGGTTCCCAGTGCTTTCTTTTGTGTGTTGGGCAGTTTCCCTGTACTCCTTTTATGTCAGCTGGCATAAATTCCACCTTGCCTTTTCATCCAGTACTCAACACAAGTGGGCCACAAAGAGATGCTTGGAGGGTTGGTGATGCCAAACTCACCAGAGCCATGGAGTCACCCACTGAAGAACCTGTCCATAACTTCAGTGGAGCTGCAGAACTTCAAGTCCACTGCCCCACACCATCTATACAAAATTAAAAGTGTTGAAATGTTTTGCTTTTCTTTTTCCTCTTGGTAAGACTTGAGTCTAAGAAAAATCTAGCATTTTGGTCATACTTGAGAGTGCACTTGATTAAAAACCATCACTTAAAAAACCCTCGAAAGTTGTAAGCCTGCCAGGCTGGTGAAATCAGAAATGGGTAACATTGAGCACTAGAGGGCAGCAGAAAACAAACCAAAACCGGTAAATCCACAAATTCCCAAAACAGGGACTATGTTCTTCATCACAGCCAGGCAAGCACTGTGCTTAACCAATTTCAAACCAACACATTGGTTTAAAAAAACCCCAAATTCTATTGTTCCACGGTTAATAATAATTAGCTCTGTTTGAGACCACAGCTCAAACGGAAGTGGGTTAGCCTGCTAACTTCTGCAGTCAATGAAAACTTCCCATCACAAAGCACCTGTGAACAGCACCCCTCCCTTCACCTTCTAAGCAAACCAAAACCTAAAACATTCTCAGGTGATCGATATTTTTTAGGCAAAGGAGACTCTCAGATACTTTCTGTATCTGACCTGGAGTTCACTTATGAGCCCTTTCCAGCTCAGCTTTGGCTCAGTCTGAAAGCGATTTAAAACATCACACACCTTTTGGATTTATGAAGTTACACAAACCTCTTGAAGAGACTATATATAAAAGTGTTTAGCCCAACAAAAAATTAATTTTGGAAATTTGGCAACTTCTGGCAGCAGTGGCAGCTCAGACAGCCAAGCTGTAACTTCTATACCAAGCAATGAGTTCTGGGCTGAACTGAACCTCCCAGCACCACCAAGAGCCAGCCCTAAAAGAGCTGCTGATGTGACCAAACACACTCCTTTCATTTCCAGCCTCTACATCAACACTTGTGAACAATTCCCAGGCAGGAAAAGCAGAAGCCATGCTGGACTTCTTCAGCAAACACAAACCCACTTCTGCAAAACAGATGAAGTAACAGCTGACGGGCCAGAGGACATGGCAGAGAGTATTTAAGGTAGAGAGCATTTAGGGACAAGTCAGAACACATGCACCAACATCAGCACCACTCCTCAGTTGCTAATAAAAGACACAGCAACCCACCACAAAACTGGGCATGTAAATTCACTGGGAACCCCTGGAACCCCTGTGAATGCCAGGACACGTTGCAGAGCACTGGATCTTGGCTGCAGCTGTGCTGCTGCCAGGAAGAGGAGCTGTCCCCACTTCATCCACACAAATACTCACATGGCTGCCCAGAAAGCTGGGCCAGTTCCCTGAGCTGACTTCCCACTGTGTACCAGCACTAAGGATCAACCAGGAATAGTGAGCACAGCCAGGAGCAGCCTGGGACTCTCCTTGCACTACACAGGTCAGGGAAGCCCATGGAAAATAACTAAAGGTAAGCCTGGGCTCAAACTTGAAACAAACTGCAGGAACAAAAGTATCTTTGGAGAGGCAACTAAAGGTTGAACACCTCTTTAATTAATTTTGCTTTTTTAAAAAAAAGCCAGTCAGCATTTAGATATTTGCAGGTCTCTTCAAGCCTACAGGAAATTCTGTTATCCTTTCTCTCCTAACATCACCTCTCTTTTATTTTCTCTGCTCCTGTGACACACCATTTTCTTCCACTGGGTGACCCTGTCCACCCACCCATTTTAGAACACTGCTTTTCATCACAGAGAAAAAGCAATGAAGGCAGAGGCTACAGGACAAACAGGGAGGCCCATCTGCCCAAGATGACAAGCCCTAGGAAGGGCCAGGAAAGGAGATGGGACTGAGCTTTGCCCATGCCTCAGACAGGCAGTCTCCCAGGCATGATTCCACAGCTGAACTCTCAAAGGCTGCTTCCAAATTTAGGAGAATTTCTCCAGGGCTGCACTGGCAAATCCAGTTCTGCCTGACCACAGAGCATGGGCAGAGCCCAGAACCCTGTGCTCTACCAATTTGTAGAGCACACCTGTTGATTATTCTCTAGCACTTCCTTAGGTTGCAATTTTTCCATGTAAATAGTATTTTTCCACTGTCCCTGGTATTCTCTGGTCCAGTGCCCTGATTTAAGGCTTTCCCACACACACACTTGAGTGCTGCCTGCCAAGTAACAACTTTTGCTGGCAACTTTTCTTAATCCAGAGGAAGTGGTAAGGTCTTCCTGGTGTATTGAGCAATTGAGTGATGCAGATTAAAAAAATGATCAACAATTACATTTTTAAAAACTATCTTCCAGTATGGGATAAAAAAGTTGAAGAATACTGAAGTGTTTACTGATCCCATTTAATTTTCCATTATCACTTAGACACTTGAACTCACTGTGACAATAAGCTAAAGGTATGAATGCCTGTTGCAAGAGCAGAACCCTCACTTCCACACCAATCATAAAACCACTTACTTATAAACCATTTAAGAGATTTAGTAATCTTCCTACAGGACTACTGTTTTCTTGCCTGGGGATGCCTGCTTTCAGAAGGCCCTGTATTCCTGGCTAATGAGTACCTATCTTCTGCTATTAGAAGGGATGGAGCCTCTCTAGACTAATAAAACCTGTTCCTGGTGCCTCAGGCAGTAGGAATACCCCATGACCATTTCCACCCCCTGAGGCATGGATGGTGTGGTGCTTCAGTCAGTCTCAGTCCAGTTCATGTGGCAGATGGCAGAAAACACAGCCTGTCCTGTCAGTCTGTTTCATTCCTCAGGAAGCTGCCACATTCCCAGAGGCCTATGGGCCTTTTGGAAATGCTTTTGAATCACCAGGGAAGATCCTCATCCATCCTGCCCAAGTCCCAATCCCTTGGTCATCCTGTGGGGGTGCAACCCACAGCCACTCCCACTCTTCCCACTTACACAACGCCACAGCAGCAGCTCTCAATGCCTCGTGACAAAACAAACATGGGAGCTTCCTTTCCCAGGATACATTTGACAGAACTTGTTTTTCCAAGAATATCTGACATGGACAGACTGTTTCTAAAACCATCTTCCTGTCTCTTCTGCCACAGTGACCAAACTCAACGGGCTGGAACACTGAAGTTGCATCAACAGAGAGAGTTGAGGTGGGTATGTATATTGGTTTGATGTTTTGTGAGGAGAAAAGAACCAAGGTGTTCATAGCATGAATGGTTATCCTGTGACACTTGGATGATTTCACTCCAGGAGCACAGGGAGCCTCCCACAGTTATTGCTAAGGGGTTTCAGTTGTGAGCAGTCTCCACAACAAGCAATGAAGAGGAGGGTTCATGGGGCTCATCTGCCCTCCTCAGCACACCTGGAATCCACATGGCACAGGGGGTGTTGGGGACAGCCAGGATGTGGCCTCAGCATACCCTGGTGCTGAGCTTCAGCTGCCTGCTCCACACAGCCCCACAAACACCTCCCCAGCACCGTCATTTCCACATGTGCTGCTCCCACCAAGCCTCAGACACTCCTGGGGCTGCCAAGTGGTCATGCAGTTATTCCATGAGTCCCATCCAACACAGCAATCAGGGCCAGCTGCCCTGAACCACAACAAATGGTGTTTGAGCAACACATCCCAGGAACTGCCTCACAGCCCCCAGGATTGCCTCATACCTTCCACACAGGCCTTGTGAAACCTGAGCAGACAAATGCCTTCCAGCCTGTCTCACTACCAGAGCAGCTTCTCCATGCTCCTCTCCCATGACAGTGGAAAAGGCTGGCTCAGGACATTCCTTACAGTGCTGGTCACTACTCTTAGACACAAAAACAAAGCAAAACCTCAAAACAGACATGCTATTGCTCCAGTGCAACAAGGATCATGGAATGTGATACGTGTTGTGGTTTAAAGCAGAGGTTAACAGCAGAAGATTCCCATCATTATTAAGATAAGACATGTGATCTCCTGGTCTGTGTGAAAAACCAAAGCAAGGCTTGGTCTCTGCTGTTGGCAGATTCCATTACAGCTCTGGATGTCTCACACCTAGAGCTGAAGGCAACTGCACAGACAACCAGTCAGCATCAGCTGAGAAAGGTCAGTTGGTAGATCCCACTGCTCACCTGCCTGGCACATGTGCCATTCCCACTGCAAGAAACTCCCCTGTTGAATTTCAAGCTAATTTCTTGGAAACAGGCCATAGAAAACCACTTCAGAGTAAGAAGAGGAGCCAAATCCTACTTTTACACTACTTAAAGATTCAAAAAGCAACAAGAAATGTTGTCGGTGACATTTCAACCACTCTGGTGTCTTGACAAATCCTCTCCACTCATTTGTTGACCAGAACTTATTTTCCCCCCAATATTAAACATAATCACTAGAACCTTCATTCCAGCCAGCATGCATGCACGGCAAGAAGTGCCACTGGGCCAGCACATTTTGATCTCACATTTCTTGCCAGCTGTCCCTTACCTTCTCAGATAAACAATTTATACCATTACTTCTAAGAATCTGGAGTAGTGGCTGACCTAAAATGCTACTTCTGCAGAAGCCAGTCCTTTTTCAGGTGAGGAGCAGAACTGAAGCAGTCCTCACCACACTATTGTCATTAGCACAAGCAAAGACTCAGTTATGATTATTATTAAAGTAATGGGGTGATGAGGCCATATCCTAAGCACGTGGTGAGCACATGAAAAACACAGGGAAAAGCTGAAAAACTCTTCCTACTGACTGTGGTAATTTGTGACAGTGTTTACTCCTGATGTCTGGAGGACATGTTAGCTGTCCTTCTGAGAACACATTAAACATGTAGAATATTGCAGAACATTAGCAGCTGACAGCATCCTCTGAGCTCCTCTCCTGTGTCCCACCAACCCACAGTTCCCACTGTTTGTGTCCAGCTGGAGCTCTGCTAAAATTGTGGTTTATGACAGGCAGGTGCACCAGTATGAGACTGCAGTGAGTCAGTCAAGCAGCACACTGCCCACACAGCTGAAGCACTGGCTAAAGAAAGAGCATGTGGAGAGGCAGAAGCTGTTACCTGTGGGTGGAGAGGGAAAAACATCCCCAGAAGGATAAAGCTCCTGGCTGTTCTCAGAGCTGTGTGGAGGCAGAAAGTGCTCTGCCAGGTCACAGACAGAGGGGAGGTCCAACATGCTGCTCTCTGAGGTGTGACTGGGTGACATCTCCTTCTCTTCCATGGTCCCACTGCAGACAGAAATGAGACTCAGCTGGGTTTGTAGAGCATGAAAACCTAAGCAGAAGTCAGCACAAATAATTTGGCATTTTTGTACTGCTTTATGAGCTGACAGGAGCTGCTCTAGTCTAATCATACTTCAATTAAGAAAATAAAAACAAATTTAAAGATGTAAAGAAGGAACAGCAAGCCCCATAGATAACAGCTCTCAGCCTTAAGTAGGATAACTAGGAGACCATGATAAATCTGGCTTTCCTAGAGGCTTCCCAGAAGTACATCCTCAGGCCCCAAAACTAGGAAGCCATGGGGCATATTCCCCTCAGGGTGTCCTCTGTGTGCCATTTAAAAGGAAACACATTCTACAAGGTCCCTTTCCACTGATGCTGCTACAACTCTCAGGTTAAACCAACCCCTCCTGGCTTATGTTCAGTAGCAGAAAGAAAAAGCATCTTACAACTTGGCAGCCTCAGTCTCACAGGGATGGCAAAGACTTCCTGGCATGGAGACACCAGGGCAGCTGTGTTAGATAATTGGTGCTCAGCACTTTGGAAAGCTTTGGTTGAAGCATCCCCTCATCCCAACACCTTTTTATCAAGCTTCCTCAACCAGTCCACCAGCACACAGGGAAGAACACACAGCAAGACAGGGCAGGTGCCACCCAGCTCCACACCAAGAGTTACAGTGGATGGGCAACTCCTTTGGAGAGGAGGGATCTAAAATGTTAAAGTCACATGAGAGTCTGGGGCAGAAGAGCAGTGAAGTGAGGAAAACTTGGTGGGATAAGAGTGACAAGACACAGGATCCAGATCTGGTGGTCAGGCAATGGCCTGTGGCCCTGCAGGCTTACATTTATCTTCTTTTTTTTAAAATGAAGACAAATTCTTGTTTTGGGGGTATCATCAGTAAGGAATGTGACAGCCACAGTGGGCAAGGAAATCCCCAGAATGCATTAGTACTGAAAAATAAATACCTCCAGGCAGATTTTTTAAAAAGTAACAGAATTCCTTAGGTGCTTCTGTGCTGAGTAAACTTGTATCCAAGATACACCTCTGACCTTTGCAAAATGCTGGCTAACTCACTGATGAAGAGAGGGGAGATGATGGCTGTGATACCAGAGAAGACCAGCTGCCTTGCCTTGGAGGGAAAAGGTCTGTGCACCCATAGAAAGATTCCAGGAAAAAGGCAGTGGAAGGTTAAAAACAAAACAAACACACAAACAAACAAATACACAACCATCTTCCCCCACCAGAAGGAAACTTCTCCTCTACTGCTCTTCATGCACCAAAATATAAATGATTTGTGCATAAGGAACACAGAGAAGGAAAAACTTTCCTCAAATATTCTGTTTATGATGTGTGCTATTTTAAAGTAGAATGGTATTTTAAAGAACTAAACTACCTATACCCTTCACTGGTCTGGAAAACCCCCAAAAACACACACCACAAGCCCAATGAATTCTATCCCTCCAAGGGACAGAATGGCAAATGGCAAATTACAGCAACAGGAGCTGCTGGTGTGACACCACAGCAGCTTAAGGCTGTCACTGATGGCAGCTGCAGCAGCCCTGCAAGTCTCTGCCAGCTGCCTGTGCTGCTCCCTTTCCTTGGCTTGCAACAACAGGACTAATAACAACATGTGCAACCATGCTTTGATCAGGCTTAGACAGAACAAAGCAATATTAAAAAATAATAGTTTTCCTTTGGATTAGCTCTCTCTAGTCCTTCTAAGGCAGGTACAAGGCAGTCCTACCCCCAAAGCTGATGGTGAGACCACAACTCATGGTGTTTGTGACAAAAGGCTCAGCCTTGGGCCTTCAGACAAATGAAGGAGATTCACTAATTCCTCTGTGCCATACCTGGTAAGAGAGAGCACTGATGTGCAAACAGTCCCTCTGGACAAAGTCCAGGAGCAAACAGTCTGTTGCTGCTTCAGGATTCCCTTATTCTTCCTTCATGGTCTGTCAGCCCCAGACTGCTGGAACAAAACAAACAGGTCAGTCAGATGTTTTGGGCCAGCTGATCTGGCAGATGGACAGGGTGACCTTTCAAAGTGCACATGCTAGCCAATGTCAACAGCCAGTCATCACATATGCCACTGTTTCTTGGGTCTGGTTCAGAGGAAAAGTTTCTTCTAGGAATCAGAAAGAGTACATCTAGTTATGCCCTTGAACGTCTCAACAACAGTGGAAACCTCCAGGAAAGGGACTGGCACATCCTAGAAGTAAAGACAAGATTTACTTTACAAGAAGCTGCCAGATGGGCTGTTTGTTCAAAACCCATCAAGCAGAGAAGCAAGGAATAGCTGGCAACCTTCCCTGCCTCCTGTGGAGAGCAGGTATTTCCCCAACAGGTTTATCTAGGGGTGTCTTGAAGTCAGCAGCCTGTTTTGTCAAACCTCAACCAGGAAATGTGTTTTAAGAGGGCCACAAAACCCACCCAACACAGCGTCACAAGACGCAAATCCTGTTTCCTTTGCCATTACCTGGGTTATTTTCAGTGAGCAACCAGGACAGGCATACCTCCAGGCAGGAACTGGATGTTTTTCTGGGCCACCCTCACCAATGGCACCGCACAGACACCAGGAATGTCCCAAAGGCCCGTCCTGCACAGGCTTGCCCGGCTGGCAGCATTGCTGCACAATGTGATGGATACAGCAGGACGTTAAGCACCGGCCTTACCAGCTGCCCTGCTCAGCAGGTGAGGGTGTTCTCTTCCTCCCGGCCTCGTTTCTTTCCCTTTTCCTTCAGGCAATATTCAGGAGTTATTTCAAAACCCCCTCCCCTGGCAGTGAAGCGCATCAGGAGTGACACAGGGCATGGTGCGAGCCCGGAGAATGGCGCGGGCCAAAACCCGAGCACCCCGCGGCCCGGCCACGGCTGCTGCGCCACCTCCTGAGGGGAAATGCCACCGCAGCAGCCCGAGGGCAGCCACAGCTCGGGGGAGGAGGGAGTGGAAACACGGGGAAAGCCAAAAGCGCGGCAGGGCTGCCCGGGCCGGGCCGCACTCGCACAGCCGCGCCTCGGGCCCTCCACACGCTGCTGCCGGGCCAGCGAGGGCCCTCCCGCCCCGAGGCCGCCGAAGGCCGAGGGGAAGCGGGCAGAAGCCTCACGGCTGGGGGTAGGTATGACCGGAGAGCCCTGAGCTCAGCGTTACTGGGCTAGGAGGGCCAGCGCTATAAGGAAGCCGAGCAGCGGCGGCAGCGGCCCCTCCGTAAGGCGCCCAGAGCGGCTGCGCAGGCCCGGCCCGCCCCCGCGGGGCTGCGGGTGGGAAGGGGGCGGGTGGATTTCAAAATGTTCCCAGCCGGGTTTTCCTCGCTAGGCGTTTACCTCGGGTTTATCTCTCTGCATTCAGACGGGAGGGGTTTTGGCGGGCTCAGGCAGTGGCGCTGTCCCGTTCCTGGTACACCGGATGCTCAGCGCTTGGTCGCTGTGCACCGCCGCCCTGCAGAGACGCAGCCTGGCCGGGCCCTGAGCAGCGATGAGCGCGGCGCTGCAGGGTGCAGATATCATAGCCTGGGCTGAGAAAAAACCAGCACAATTCCCACGCGGAACACAAGCTGCCAGCCTTCCTCCGAAGGCCTGCGGAGCTCACGGAGGAGATGTGCACCGAGGACTCCATGTGCTCCCACTGGGAGTTTCAGCAGGCGGCGGAGCAGAAGCTTCGCAAACCCCGCTGGGCAGCGGGACACAAACCACGCTCAGTTTGGGGCATCCCATGGCTTCGGCACCTGGCACGGTCGGTGTGTGCTGCCACTGCCACAGCAGGCGTGGTGACAAGGACATTTACGGGGCACCGACACAGATTTCCTGAGTCTCTAGCAGGGCTGCAGGGAGCATCGCGGACAAGCGCTGGATCCTCCTCCAGCACAGAGCACACGGCGCAGGGCACAGCCGGACATGCCGGGGCGGAGGTCAGGGATCCACCCTGCCACCGTCCGGGCAGGCAGGCGGGAAGGAAAGCTGCCGGCCCACCTGCCGGCAACGAGTGCTGCCAGGGGAGAGCTGCCTGGGCTCTTGGCACGCCTGCTGTGACAGAGACTGGGAAGGACCTGTGAGTTTTTTCCAAGAGCCTTTGGACTTCAGAGTTACTGAGAGCAAACTGATGTGTTTAGGAGGAAGTCACTAAAAGGAGGGGAAATCCACGGCTGCCAAGAGGGCTTTGTTTTCCTTGCAGGCTTGAGCTGGGAAAGGTCTCCACAGGGAGAGCCTTTGGATCTGTGTTTCAGGCACAGCAGTGACTCTGCCTGCCCTTACAGTGCCTCTCTGCCCAGGCCTGGGCGTTTGGGGTCACTGCTCAAGTGGAGATGCAAACCTGGCTACACCCTGGGCTGTAGCTGACCCTGGGCCCTGCTCTAGTGCTAGGCTACCTCTTGCCAGTTGTATCTGTCCCCAGGAACTACCCCTCCCTCTGTGGGGGCATTCTGTGACCTGGAAGGCAGCACCCCAGCCCTTCATTTCCTTGCAGGGATTAGAGCTGGAGCTGAGCTGAGGAATTCAAAACATCAGCAGATCTGCTTTATGTAGCTCTGGGAGCACATGCAATATTACAGCATGCAGAAAACAGCCATCTCTGTGATTTCACCCCATTGGATCATGCCAGGTCTCTGCCACTAGAAAAGCTCTGGCAGTGGGGAACACCACTGGCTCCTGGAAAAGCAAGGAGCTCCAGCAAACAGAACTGCCAAGGAAGCTGTAGTACTCATTAACAAACCTACACAGCTTACCAGTTTCTCTTTGTCATACTGGGTGGGCAGCCAAATCTTTGAACTTCATTTCCCTCCTCTCCCTCACCAGAATGAGGAGCTCCTGCAGTGCTGGCACCGCCACCGTCATAGTCTACACATTGAAATCTTGATTCCTTATGAACTGTGTTATCAGCAAGAAGATAAAGTTTGCCTGTAGTATTTAGGGCAAGTCTCTAAGTGTGTACTACGCTCCCCTTTATCAGCCTCTTGTTGTTAGCACATGATAAAACTCCACCAGCAGTCGTGTCTGAAGCTGGTTAAAATAGAAGGTACATGAGAGCCAGGAAACTCAGAATTAAACCCCACACTTGACATTTAGCAAAGATCAGACTACTGAGAGTCAGCTGGGGAAAAGGAAATGTGTTTTCTGACTATTGCAGCTCTGTCACAATCAGATTTTTCAGTGCTGACAGTCTCAGGGCCAGATGGTACAAGCTGTGCAGTTCCATATCATTGAAGATAATGTGTACCTGCCAACTTACCATCTTAAATACTTAATACATAACATGAAGAAAAAGAGTCTGTCTTCACAAACAGCAGAACTTGCACATTCATGTCTTTTCAGTTCTTTCCCACTGTCACACCACAGGGGAGCCTGCCTACTTCCTTCTTTCTTATATGAGAGCTCAGAGTTAATTTAGTGCCTCAAAGCAGAGTAACAGCTGAATTAATAGAAGCTAATCCAGGAAGTGGGCTGAAGAGATGCTAAGGAGATGTGAACAAGGTTGATCCTTACACAATTGAATGTACAAAGATTATTCTGTTGATTAACAGAAATGATTTAACCAAAGTTTGTAGTCTATACTTCAGTGTTTTGGGTTCACTCCTCACCATGAACTAGCCCGTTGTTCTCAGAACTAAAAGCAAGAAAAAAATACCAGTAAATTTAAATGTATTAATTGCATGCATTTCCTTCTCAGCTCAAGACACTGTTACTAAAACAGATGGAGTATCAGGCTCCATCCCAGTTTCCATTCTGTAGCTTTCCCCAAGCACTGCAGACAGTGTTTTAGTGGCCTTTGCTCTGGAAAATCCTGTTGTGGTTACCCTAGGAATGAGTGTTCAGGCCAGTGTCAGTGAGAAACAGTTCTTCAAACCCATGAGATGAGAAACAGCAACTGGCAGCTCATCTCCACTCCTTCCAAGCCAGTGAGGCTTGCTGACAGCACTGCAAGCAGCAAAAAGCAGAGGAAGGCTGTAAGAAAGGCTTTTTCACCAGTCCACTATCCCATAAAATGTAAGACACCTGGCATTCTCAAGTCACTTTTTGTGTGATCATCATGCCTTCACCTAGAGCTGTGTCCTTTGTGTGCACACCACAGTGCAGCACTGAGAGTGCAGCTCAGCTGCAGAGGCAAAAGACATTAAAAGCTCTGTTATCCATCCTGATTCCTACCAAGGCCACAGCAGGGTTAGCATACTTCTGGGAAAATCCTTGCTTACCTTGGAAAAAGAAAATAGCTTGGTTACTCTAAAGCTCATTGATTTTTCCATCTGTGTTAGTTGATCAGATGAAGAGTATTATAGTCCCTCCAAATTTGTCAAAGTTTTCAGGCCCTCAGGCCCACATAAAAAGACATTGTGTGTTTCGTGTTCTGCCACGTCAAAGGCAATCACTCAAAGCAGCAGAGCTCCCTCTGAAGGGTCAGTTCCACTTAAACTGAAATACCCCTCCCGGCCATTGCTATCTCCAAGCAGTGGTAACTGCAGGGCTAATGCCTTTCAGAGTTTCCACTGAGCTATCACAGAGAACTGATTGTTGACTCAGGTTCCTGGTTAACTCTAGGGTTAACATGTAAGCTATTTTACCTGTATTTCTAATTTGTAAGTTAATCTACCTGTCTTTCTCACCCAGTCAAGCAGGCATCTCCCAAGTTCCTCCAACCTCATAAGCTCTATTCTGGTAACTTCTCTTCAAGACAGGTGAAGTTTATGAGCAGCAAGCAGTCACCTGCATTACAAAAAGTGGGTCAGCCAAGCAATCATAAATATTCTTGGCCTGCTCTTCCCTGGCCATGGACAAAAAATGCTTTTTGTTTCCTCCTTCAGTAAAAGAGGTGTAAGCCTTTTGCATGCCGCAGTGAACACCCTGAGGTACAGGAAGTTTCAAAGACCAAATGTTATTTTCTGCTGTACCACGTGCCAATAAATTGACTTCTATTTATTTTTCTTTTTTTTATGAATCCCTTGTTGTGGCTGTGACCTGCTTTTTGTGATATCTGACTTTTTAAGGTGTCACTTCTAATCTAAATATGAAATCATGGTAGCCAGTTTATGGTTTTCTCTTCAAAAAGTAGTTTACTGTGGCAAAGGTTTGACAATGTGAATGTTTGGGATCTTTCAGTACAAGCAGGAGCAGTATTTTTTTTTTCTGTACAGTTCTGTACCAAATTTCACCTCTCTCCTTTGAGATCCCCTGGTGGAACAGGTGCAGAAGCATGCCTTCCACTGCTCTGAGTGATAATACCTCCCTTCTGTTTTGGACTACCTCCTTGGCATCTGCTGCTGCTTGAACCCACTTTGAATGACAGCTTTTTAGGACCTAACATTATTATTCTTGTTCTGTACAAGCTTTTAGCACTGTGGATGCTGATGTAGGGCTCTGTGGGGCCTCGTTTCCTCTCTTCTGTGTCACAACTGACTAAAATAAAACAAAAGCATTGTGTGACTCAGGAGTAGGCATGAAGCATACTGTAACTTATCTCTCAGGATGCTTAAGAGCACAACTTGGGTCTCCCTTCACTAGCATCCCCTTTCCTTCTGCCAGACTTCTCCTCTTGCACTGCATTCTCGTTTAAATCCCCACACCCTTGCATTCCTGCTGCCCAGGAGTTCTGTTTATCCCAATGCTCTGCCTGGCTGTGGCACTGCTGCTGCTCATGGCAATGCAGGTAAAGCAGAGACATTTGGAGTTCCTAAGTGTCACAGACATCTTTTGTGAAAAATCCTTTCTTGGGATTTTTCTCCCTTCTGAGAAGCTGTGGCCTCAGCAACAAAATGTAAACAATGGTTGTCTGCTGCTGTGGAATGCAACAGGTGGATGTGTGATTGGTCTCCTGTGGATGTTTGGATTTACTGACCACTCATGGCAGAGCTGCTCTTGCTCTCTGCCGGGACACAGCTCCTTTGTTATTCTTTCTTTTCCTCTTAGCTTAGCTAGCCTTCTGAGAACTTTTCCTTCTATTTCTTTTAGTATAGTCATAATTTATATATATATCATAAAATAATAAATCAAGCCTTCTGAACATGAGGTCAACATTCTTGCCTCTCTCTTCATCCTGCAAAACCCTTGTGACCACCGTCACACCTAAGCTCCTGTCTCAGTCTCTCTTTGGGGCAGAATCACCCTTTAACCCTTGAGTTATCATCTGCTGTTCATCCCCTTGCACTCTTGAAGCAAATGATCAACAGTCTCTTCAGCTTCTTAGTCTCTGTAAACACCAACCAGCAGCAGGACTCCTTTGTTTCTGGCAGGGAGTATGTGTCTGAGTTTCCAGTTCTTCTATTCCTGGGATCTGGACGGAAATTGTTACAGCTGGACCTTCATCCCTCTATACACACATAAATACCCACCAGGGATGTGTCATGTTCTTGTGCTGTTGAGCCTTCAGGGAATTTCCAAAACATCCTTCCAGTTTCACTTGAAGTAAGCAGGCACAGGAGAACTGTCAGTCTGGCTTCTTGCCTGGATCTTCCAGCTCCTGATGTAGCATGGAGGTACAACAAGAAGTGTCAATGGCAGTAATTATGCACTTCTCTCCACTGGAAGACCTCCTGTGTTTGGGAGCTGAGCTCACTTGACTTTCTGCACTGCTAGGGTGTCTCCCCTGTCCAGTGGAAGGTTTTTGTTACCAGTAGCACACCAGCTGGTGAGCTCTGACCTCATTACCTAACAGTCTGTTAGATTGAATCCAAGAGTTCAGAAGTAACCTGAGATAAGAACGTCCACATTGACCCTGTTTTTCCTAGAAGCCAGATCAAAGTAAAGAGTAAGATGTGTCATCTAAAGGGCTTTGTTCTGCAGGTGGGTGCTGATGAATACTGAAACTGAAGGGCAGAGATTGTGGAGTGCCCAGTGAAATCACCCTCTGCTCTCACACAGCAGTATTGATTCAGGGAACTTCTGAGTTTTTGCAGTTGTGAGCACAAAATTTTACTTGGAGTTTCCACTTCTAGGATGTAGACTTGACAATTATTTTGGTGTTAATTTCGCCCACCAGTTCTAGGAGAGCATCTTCATAACTTGAAAGGGAGGCTCCATTCTGATGCCATTCAGCATTTCTTGATTTCAGATGACAGCCTTATTACCTGCCCCATATATTGTGGTGGGGTACGTTGGGGCTTTTGGGGTTTTTTTTGGACTAGTTACACATTTTCCTATAATTCCTGGATAAAGTCTGGCTCTCTATGAGGTTTGTTCAAGGTGTGTCCACCTCTAACCCCTGTGAGTCACAGCTAAAGGACTAAAGCTCCCCAGAAGTCAGTGCTCCTACATGGGAGGGACACTGCTGAGCTGTAGCTCTGCAGAGACACACTGCTCATGGAAAGTGGCAAGAATATGCTCAGAGAGATCTTGGCTTCCAGCTATTCTCTAGGAATCCACCTGGGCAGGGCAGAGCACAGCTGGGCAGGGCAGGGCAGGGCAAGACAGGGCTTTTTCCTGACCTGTGAAATGCTCTCAAAGTCCTGCTGGTTTCTCTGGAGGGCCTGGCAGTAATACCAGAACAAAAAGAAGTTTCTCTTTACTGCTTGGGGCTATCAGCAGTGAGAAAGTGGGCTTGGGCTTTCCTTTTCTGAGCTGTCAGCAGAGCAGAAACACAATGGAAATTGTCCCCCAGGCAGGAGATCAAGAAGGGGACAAAACTAAACTTGGCAGAGTGAAATTCTAATGCATAAACTGATCTTCCCCTCAGCCTGGTCAGCCTTCAACTGGATTTTGAGCTGTCCTGATCCAGTGTCACCAACACTGAGAACATGCTGTTATGCAATGAATCTATGTGAGCACCTCAGAAGGAACAGCAAAATTCTGGCCTCCCACTTCACTCTTCACAGCTGCAAAAGCCCCCACTCCTACTGGAAGGTTAAACCAACAATGTTTTTTGTTTAAAGGGATTGTAGCCTTGTTGCTGGCTTTAGGCTGTTTTTGGAGGTGTTCTTCTAGTTGAATTCATCCATGACCTCCCCCAAGTATGGAGAGTCCATCCTTTAGGAGCAGGAAGAGCCCTGCAGCTTCCAGGGCTGGCAGTGCTGCAGCTCAGACTGCTTCTCCATTCCCAGTGCTCACACAGCTCAGGAGAAGGAGAACAGAAGCCTTGGGCTTGCAGTGAGGCGGGAGAACCCCAGGAGACCTCTGGCCTGCTGGGGCACAATTCCAAACAGTGTTCCTGAGTCAGATGAAGCCAGCCTTGAGTTCCTTGGATGAAAGCAGCAGACTAAGGCTGCCTAAGTGAGCAGAAACAGAAGAGACCCTGCTTCTGGTCTAAGGCTTAATTACTGCCTAAAGGCAAAGACACTTCACAGACAGAGAGCTGTTCTCAGTCTCCAATGTAAGCTCCTTAACTGCTCTTCTGGAGTGCTCCCTCCCTAATCTTTTATTTTTAGATTAGCTATTTTTAAGAGCTTGCTTACTGCCTACTTAGAGGTTTTTGATGCTCACATTTCTCAGTACTGAATGCTGTTTTATTTGCAGTTACATCACACCAATTATTTATCTACTGGCTGGATCACAGAATTTGACCTTGGCAGGCATGGGAACAGAGACCTCTAATTAAAAAACCCCAAGTTACTAAAAGAAAAAAGAAAATAAAAATCAAAGCTGCAATGACTCAGTCACTGGCTCACATTACACTGAGAATACAGCAGATTCTCAGGGTGGAGACCTCTTTTCCATGGGTGATGCAATCTGCAAGTCCTGACCTCTCAGCACTTTTCAAACCAGGGCGTAATATATAGAATCTGGCAATGTATTTCAGGGCTGTTACACCTATGGATATTCCTCTTGTATTTTCAACTGTGACTTCAAACTTTCAACTTTTCCCCCTAAAAAGCAGGGGAGGGGGAAGCAGAGAGAACCCTGATTCCCTTAGGAAAAAAAATCTGAATTTGCTGATGAACATCTACCAACTGCAGTGACCTCCTGGACAAGCACCTCAGCTCCCAGTGCCAACATCACACAATCCACTTAAATGACTTTCCTTCCTGTCGCCACTGCCATTCCCATTGCTCCCAGCTCAGGTGGGTGGCCCTACAAGACCTTGCAAGGAGCTCCCTGGCTCTGCCTCTGCATGGACACCTCTTGTGCAACCTGGTCAAGCTCATGCAGCAAAGACTTGGATGAAGCATAGCTAACTGTGGTGGGAGGCTCCTCAGCCTGGGGAATTTCTGTACCCCTTTATAAAAAAAAAAAATATCAGTGTGCCTAGGTATGGATACCACTGTGGTTTTAGTAAGGGATCACCTGACTTGGAATTGGAAGAAGTTTGTCACCCTTTTTGCCCCAGGAGGGCATCTCAAGTACTCTGTAATGCAGGTTTGTGTTTTGCTGAAGGTTTCTATGAGTTGTCACCAAGTCCCTGATCCCAAGACAGGAACAGGCCCCATGTTTGTCAGCCTGTTACCACTTTTTTTTTTTTCTTTTTAAAACCCCAGTCATGGAGGAAAAAAATATCAGCACACATTAACATAGCTTGAATCTGAGAAGCTTGAGCTGCCTGTGTCTGATTTTGATCAGGCCTTCAAAATCAAGGGATGGCAGCTCCAGGACCTGTCAAACCACAACTTCTCTCCAACAACAAATGGAGGTTTGGGGGTATTTGTGTGTAGAGGCATCAGAAACAGCTGAGAAGTAGGATACATCTGTCTGCTACTCAGCTACCTGAGCAAAAGAAATCCATGTGCCCATGTAATACTCTCTTGTCTTGTTACAAGCCCACAAAACCCTTTCAGGCTGTTACTACCAATTTTTCCTCCTGATGGAGACAACTGTGCTTGGATCCCAAGTGCTCAGATTCACTCAAATCTGCTTTTGGGTAGAGAAAGCAGCAGCCTTCTGCCTATTCTGCACCACAGCCTTGTGTGGAAGTTACACATTGTGTGGAAGTTACGCAAACCACATTTTCATTCACTGTGGCTTTGCACTGCAAGACTTTTAAATCCAAAGCCAGAAGATCAAATGTTCAATGATCAAAAGTCAAATGTTTCCAAGTCACATGATGACTGAGCTGATAAGAAGTATTGAATTTCTGGAATGCAGGCATTTTGGAGGAAAATGTATCACTTTTCAGTGGCTATTGGAGTAGATGAACTTCTCTATTCAAGTCATACATATTCAACCTGACAAAGGTAAGCTTAGCAGCATCTGGCTAATCATCTGTAGGAAAAAACAGTACACAAGCAGGGCTTCTGATGCATCAATAATGAATCTCTGTAAAAAAATCCTCATTCCCCAACTACACCAAAGAGAAAACCTAAAAGGTTTGGTTACACCCCAGAAGCTCCAGCTGGTCCTGTTCCACTGAGCCAGGTCACTCAGGGCCCAGCACCACAGAGCAGATGCTGCCCATAGCAATTTTGGCTGCAGCTCTCTAAAGCCAGGAGCACATTCCAAACAGCAGCATCAGTACAGACAAGTGAGCCAAGACATTTGTAGTGCATTTTTGAAGACCAGGGGCCTCCAAATCACTGCCAAAGATTGTATGTAAACAGCATAGAAGTGTTTGTTTTTTTGGTTTTTTTTTTTTAATGCTAAAACCAAGGACTGAAATTATTTTTATACAGTATCTATTTTTACTTTCATATCATTGTTTCCTTTTGCTAGAGGTCATGCTCGCTCCTTCCTTTCCTTCCTTCCTTCCTTCCTTCCTTCCTTCCTTCCTTCCTTCCTTCCTTCCTTCCTTCCTTCCTTCCTTCCTTCCTTTCCTTCCTTCCTTTCCTTCCTTTCCTTCCTTCCTTTCCTTCCTTTCCTTCCTTTCCTTCCTTCCTTTCCTTCCTTTCCTTCCAAGATTGTCTAGAAAGCAGGAAAGTCAGCCCCTCATCCTGCTGCATCAAGTGGTTGTACCTGCTATGGCAAAACTGTCAAACAAACTGTAGCTTAGAAATACTAAAGAAATATTTTTACCTCCATTTGACCTTTTAATTCAGAAAATAAAGCAATGGTATATTTAATATTTCAGTGGGATATATTGCTGGATTTAATCTGCTCCTCTCTCACCATCAGGGGAACATGGAGTTACTAAATAACAAGTTCCCTAAGTAGATTGGAATGAAATCTTGTCTAAGTACAGCATGTTCCCCGTTACAGAAATTAAAACAGCTACGTGATCCATGTGAGACCATTATTCTGGCAATAGATGCATCCTCCCTTCCTGCATTTTCTCCTCCTTTGGGTTTATATGAGAAGAATTCCACATTCCCTCATAAACATCGTGTCTATTGATGCTTCCCTCGCCCTCATAAACTCTGCACTGGTATTTGCTTAGCAATTCCCTGGCACTACTACCAGTTTCTATAGCAAAGGATGTTAGATGAGACTGTAATCACAAACTCAAGGAACTACTGAGGACTGAAAGTCAACCAAACCACACATGATACAGCACAAAAATGCAAAATATCTTTGGAATACCCCTACTGGGAACTCCCTGAGAGATAGTGGGAAAACATTCCCTTTAGAAATCCTGTCCTGAGTATAGAGCATCCAGAGCTAAAAGTGCCAGACTAGATCTGATGTCCAAAACTGAACTGTCACAGGTAGGACAGGGAACAGATCACAGCCAGATCTGCCCCTTCTGCCCTAAAATGGCTGGGGATGGAACAGCACAGACAAGGCCAAAGAAGGGCAAGCTGCTCCTGCACAGGAGTGGTGTCTGCTCCAGAGGCCACCTAGGCAGCTGCCCTGTGCCAACAAGTGAGCAAAGGATGGACTTCCACAGCCCAAAAACTGCTGCCAGCAACCCCCTTGCACTGAAGGCTGTCCATTGATACCCCTAGCAGCCCAAATTTGCCCTTCTCACCTAGGGTACAATCAGGGGGACAGAAATTCACCATGCAAAGATTGCTCCTTGTTCCTATTGTCTGTCACTATCTCTGAGCAGGAAAAGCATTACCTCATTCAGGATAAGCATGGATACTGATTCATTAATTTGACTCCTTTTAGTGCTAATGGTACATTTAGGTGCCTGAATCATGTCAAGTGCAGTGGATTTTTACATTAGACTCTTAATTTGACTCTTTTTAGTGCTAATGGTACATTTAGGTGCCTGAATCAAGTCAAGTGCAGTGGATTTTTACATTAGATTCTTAATTTGACTCTTTTTAGTGCTAATGGTACATTTAGGTGCCCCTGAATCATTCAAGTGCAGTGGATTTTTACATTAGCACCAATAACAATTACCCATCCAGTTGCCAAGGTGAAGGATTAATCTGAATTTACCCCTTCAAAACACTTTTTTGTGTTCTGTGAGCCTTTACAATTGCAGATAAGGTTCAATCTGTCTAAACCATGACTAGAATACAACTGCCATCTTGTAACACCTGCAGCCTCTGTAGTGCTCCAATTTCTTCCTCAAAGGCCTAGTGTGCTTTAAACTAAATTATTCCACTTCCCCTGCTCCCCACCACCCCACAAAATAATTGAGATATTGTTTACATGTTCTCTTGCTCATTTAGCTTTTAGGTTGTACGTGCTGTTTTCTTTCAATATTTCTCAAGACAGTAATTTGTACTTCCCTGCCAAGAAATAACTGATCACTGATTCATCACAATGGATGCCAGAGGCTAGCAATCTGAATATTTTTAAAAACACATTTGAATACATTTTTTGAGTAGTCCCTAAATACTGTGCTACATGCCTCTAGGGATGGCATCCCATTTCTGGAGGTAATACAGCTTCTCAGTTACTGCAGCCTTGAGCAGCTGTAGTACTTATTGTCACACCTCTGCACAAGCTTAAAGCAAGTACATCTGCATAAGTTCTGGGCAGAATTAGGTAAAGACAGAGAGAATATGGGTTTTAATCAACACTTGGGCTTTCACAATGATTTTTAACTAGCACAGAAAGTCAGACTCACTAGGTTCTTCAGCTCCATCCTCCCCCTGCCCCCCATGACAGCATTAGAAGTGGGCAAATGTCTGTCTGCTTATACCTTTAGTGGATCCCCTGCTTCAAGAAGTGCTTTCACACCACAGAACTGTCCTTGCAGCTGCCCTGTGTCTGGAGAAAGGCCAGAGGGGTCACTTGGTGGTGGAACAGCATGAGAGCTGCCCGGGAGCCAGCTGGTCACCTGCTGCCATTTGGAGTTTCCTTCCTCCCACTGCATGGTCAGACCTGCAGTTACAAATCCACAGGCTCTGCCCTGAATCTTCCCACAGCAAATGCCAACAGGGAGATTGTCATCCCATGAGCATTTGGCTGCAAGGGACCCTTGGAAGTCACTCTGGATCCCATCCTCCTGGGTGACTGCCAATGCTAAATTGGGTCTGCTGTGGCTTTGTCCAGCAGAAATTTGAACCCCCTTCAAGGGTGGAGGTTCTCCCAATCCCTCTGGTGATCTGCTCCAGGGCTGCACAGTTTCCCCATGATGAAGTTTTTCCCAAACCACAATTTATGGATTTTTGCCTCTTGTTACACCATCTCCCACCACCAAGGAGAGTTTGGCTCTGCCATCTTTTCAGCTGCCCTTCAAGAGACTGGTGGCTACTGTCACATTTACCTCCTGGTCATGCCAGTACTTTATTGCTGACACTAAAGATGTAGCACCATTCACAAAGGAGTCACCAAGAGGATCCTGCTGGAGGGTTGTGAGCACTCTTGGCACCTCTCAGCCGAAGTTGCCAGTATTTGCAAACAAGCCACGTAACATCCACGCCAGTGGGTGTGTTACACAATCATGTGCCTTGAGTCAGAGTGCCAAGGGCAAGATTCTGTGCCAGGAATCTCTAAGCAGCTGCTCCTTCAGTCCCCCTGCATCCCTCGTGGAGGGGAGGGATAGGAGATTGTACTGCCTTGAGCTCAGAGGTTCATCAAGCACCGCCATGTAAACAAAAAATACAAAACACGTAAAAAGGACAAGAAGGATGTTTATTTCCAGGACAAGGCCCAGCCATATTCATAGAAAACTTGTGCAAGGACATGCCAAAGGAGATTGCTGTAGAGCTAAGTCCAAACAAGCATCACAGCCAGTGTTCAGGAGGTGCCCATGTGGGCATAATCACCATCACTCAGTGCTGTCCAATTTTAGTGACAGAGCTCCATTCCAGTACATTCTACATTCAGTACAGAGGGGGAAAGGGAACCTCAGAAATATTTGAAATAAGAACAAAATAGATCACTGAAGGTGGGCAGCCCAGCTTCCCTACAAGCCAGCACCTAAGTCCTTCAGGCTCTTGTTTGAAAGCCATTGGTCCCTTATTTAGAACAAAATCACAGCAGCAAGAAGCTAAAGCTTCCGCCAGGCCAAAGCTGCACATGAACACCGATCAATTCCTAGTGACAGCCGTACCTGGCTCTCCCTTCTCTTGTATGTACAAACTGCCTCCCCAACCCAAATCAGATGCTGGAGGCAGGGCACAGTTCATTAATCCTTTCCAGCCCTGATGTTCCTTGAATGCCTTATTTACTTGTTCCTGCAGAAAAATGGGAGATTAGGTATTTGGTGAGTCCTTGAGAAAAAGAGGTTTTAATAGGATTCAGAAAAGTTTAAAGATATTCCCCATGCAGGACTGGATTGCATTTTATGGAGAAGTCAGATCCCAAGGGTGTGCATTTGTCTCAGGCTTCCAACAAAACATTACATTGTGATTTGCAGAGGGTGAATTTTATGGGATTTTAGTGAAGTGACCTAGAAAAGGCTGTGAGGCTCCACTTATCTCTGGATACCTAAACAGGGATGTAATGCTCAGCTGTCAGATAAGAGTTTGCTTCAGTGATTCATTGATTTGCAGTGACTTAAACAGAGCTGCTTGCTTTGTGAGTCAACATTTCACAATATTTGGGTGCAGAACCTAACTCCCAACCACCCTGATGAAGTCATTTATGGATAGGAAGAGATCCTTACAAGACTGGAGTTTACTTGATACACTAATATAAAAATAGTTTCTTTCTGTGACCTTCTAACTGCAGTAATCCTAATTGCACTTTGCCAGCTGGGAGATTGATGTCACAATGCTGACAAATGGGCAAAGGATGGGATGGTTTGACTGCACTGCTGTGATCTTGGTAAATTAATTGCAAGTCCTTGTGCCTTGTATTCCTGCTTGTGAAAGTGGAAGGAACTAAAACCTCATTTCTTCCCCAATGTGGTTATGCTGCCTGTTCAGATGATAACTTTTCAAGAGAGGACAATGCAAAGCAAAGCACAACCCATGAAGAATTATAAAGCAATAATCAATGTCATGCATTTTTTGGCATCGGTTTGCAAAAGTGATTTGGTGGTTATAAATTGCTGTGGGCCCATGGCAAGAATTGCAGAGAACTCTGGTTTTCAGAAATGAGGTAAAATCTGCTTTTATAGGAAGAATTTACAGATGATGAGTAAGTGAAATCATCTTTTACTTCCCAAAGAAACGGAAAGATTAAATAAAATCCTGAAGTGCCTTATTTTCAGTTATGGGAAAATAAATCAAAGTGAGAGTTAATAATTTGAGACATGTAGGATTAAAACAAATTTGTGAAGACAAAAGGAAGAAACACAGAGATAGTTATAGTTTGGTTAAAACAGCAGAGTTTGCGTTACCCATCACATGCCCTGAGCTGAGCAATAAACCAGGGGCTTGGTTTGAGAAAGAGGGACCTTTTCCTTTTCCAACTCAGGTGTGTTAATAAAGAAGAATATATGTTTGCCTTGGGAATTACTTATTTCTGCCATGCTCACTAAATTAGTTTAGGTTGCCAGTTGAAGTGCTGTGGATCACATGGGAAGACTCATTACTTGTCCGGTAAAAAGGATATGAAAAGATCCATAACTGATTGATGTCAGCTTCCCCCCAATTTCCACTTCAGCAACACTTTAAACTAGGTCAGAGCATTAATTAATCTTTGTATGAAATCTCTTCTCAGCCCACCCAGCCTCCCATTGGCTAGTTAATTAAAATCAGCACCATTATTTGGCTGCTACTTTGCAGCAAGAAAAAGAAAAAGCTAGTAATTATCCACTGGGGGAATAATTAATTAGGTTACTATGTGTTAATGCTCAGCAGCTCTCTTGTAGCTGGAAGCCAGAGTTCTTTCTGTCCTGCCTGGGTTTCTGGAAGGTAACTGGGTCACAGGAACATGTGCCTTGGCTTCAGCCTTCGCTGTACTTCCTTTTGACAAATCTTTGTTGAAGATAATCTCCTTAAAATAGAGGCTGTTTCTTCCTGCTTTTTGTTGGAAGTGGCTCCCTGAGCACCTTAGAAGGACCTTGGAAAAGTTGGACTTCATGCTGGCAATGAGCTGGGCTTTCCATTCACAGAGCAGCCTCCAGAGAGCCAGGCAGGGTTTCTCATGAGGCTTTGCTGGCCACCCACTGCAGGTTCTTGCACAGGTGTGCTCCAGATGCTGATCACTCCCAGGAATTGTCACATCCAGGTAACACCCACAATCACACCTGGCCTGTGTGGAGTGGTAAACATCTGTGCAACAATGTTTAGGCAAGGATCTGATTCCTGTTCTGGGATAGGTCTGTGCTGCTCAACTGGCAAAGTCCTGATGCTCACCAGTTCTTTAAAAGAGAATCCAACGCCAATAAAACGTCACTTATATCCTGCATGGTGAATTTATACTATAAAAATGCAATTTCATGCTTTGGATGTATGAGGAAGAGGTGAAGAGATCAAACAAGATAATTGCCAAGGTAGTAAAATCAGAGAGACCATGGCAAACAGATAGGCTGAACTAGGGATTAAAAGGATAGAGGTTCTCCCCTAGCTGGCCAGCAGAACAATTTCCCTGCAACAGAAGGAACTTGCCCGTGTTGCACCAGGAAACTCCTGATGTTTGAAGCTGTGCATTTTGTGCTGACAATACAGTTTTTAAAATGACAATACAGGTTTTGGTACAATACAGGTTTTAGTCCTAAAGCCAAGCACCATTTTCTCAGTTATTCACATTACACCAGCAGTATCCACAGGGATATGCCATTGTGCAGCACCTCTGGGACGAAATGCCACAAATTTGCCAGCAAATCCTGTATTTTTGTCTTTGCAAAACCTTTCTCTCTCATAACTGAATCCCTAATGCCAACATTCTTTCTCCCTTCTCTGGAGGGAAAACTGTTGGCAGTTTTTTTCAAGCCAGCCTTCATACCCCATGGCTCCTTTGCTATCTCTAAGATACTGCTGCTGTTAGAAGTGCCAGACATGGTGCAGTATTTTGTCTGGGAAAATAATAGAGTCATGCCTATTCTTTGCAATCTGAGTATGATAAAAGTCAAATTAGCCTCCTTCCAAACCCTCAGCTCTCATGAACTCTTCATCTGTCTTCCAATTTTGTCTTCCAGATTTTATCTGTATCTATCTAAAGTTTATGTGCAGTTTGTGCAAGATGCAATCACACCATGAGATAAAGAAGACACAATGATTACATACTTCAGAAGGAAAAAGCACAGCTGTAAAACACTGATTTATCCTAGAATTTGTTCTCTTAACACAACAGTTGAAAGGTAATGTCTGATGTAAACAATGACAATTACTTCCTCTTGCCTTTTGAATTCTGGCAATTGCAGTAAAAGAGGCTTTTTACTGCTCATAAAGTAGTAGTAGTTTACTGTTTATAAGGTAGCTGTGCACACTGAGATATAAAGCAGCCAAACATCAGAAAATAGAGTTAAGGTCTCAAACATTCTGAATTTGAAGTGTTACACACTCATACTGGCCCTGTAGGCTTTGCTGACCTGCAGTGAGGACTGGCTCCTTTCCTTCCCTCACACCAGTCTCTACAATGCTCCCAGCCCTTGCCCTCCTTTAGAGAGGCATTCAGTGGAGAAGTCACCAAGTCATTGATGGATACACATGCTGGATCAGGCCTTTAGCAAATAAAAAATCACTTCTTGGGCTGGGGACAGCTGAGTGGAGTGTAGGGGACTTATGGACATGCTTTCCAGCTAATAATTTATTCCCATGGATAATCTTCCATTGTGCAAACAGTCCCACTGAACACAGGAATTACAGATAAGGCAGCAGGATGAAATGCTCAGATGCAGAGTAAACAAAGTATGACATTAAAGCTATTAATGTGTGCTAATAGGCAGCTAATGAAGTCAGGATGGCCATGAGTCACGAAGCTTCACTGCTTCCTGAGCTTATCAGCAAAACTGTTCTCAGTGCAAAGCCAGAGTGCCATTTTTAAATATAGCTACTGTCCATAAGCTGAGGCTGTGACCTCTCTGTGACTGGGCAGCTAGAGGTGACAATGTCACCCTGGGCCTGAAGTTTCAACAGGAGTTCGGTGTTTTCTGTTAAAGTCATTCTCGCTATCCTCTCAGCTAGCAATAATTTTGCTTTATGTTTTTATCACATTTAATTTCTTTTGCCCTGTACCCTGAGAAAAGTCAAGGTTTACTTATCTAGGCAGTGTGTTTATGTTTTCCTATTTTCCAATACTTTCTGAATCCATACACTGGTTTAGGACTATATTGACAAAGGGGCAAGGCCATGGGAAAACACATCATGAGGCCATCCCATGGCCTTTGCAAGCCAGACTCCCAGCACCTGAAAGGATGCAGGACCTGCTGTCTATCTTTATTCCTATTTTCATTCTACTGTGTTACAATATCTGTTTTATCATGCCACTTGTTCTTGGGGTTTTCTTACTGAGATCTGGAAAAGCCATGCACCATCTTGCCCACTTACCTTCCCAGGGGTGCAGAGCAGGATCTTGGTCACATTGGACAGAGGGTGCACAGGCAGGACAGGAGAGGCAGAGCTCATGTGCCTCTTCTGAGGGAAAACCTGCCGAACAAAATTAGTCTTTAAAACACACAAGTGGGAAGGAGATGCTGACAAAATGTTTTCTACTCCAGAATCTGTAATATTTAATTTTAAAACATTTTGTGAAAGGTGCTGCAACTCAGTTGATAAATATAAAAACCATCTCTGAGTGGTGGAGGAGTTTTGTGCATCAGTTGGAAAAACAAGATATCTTTGTTTTATTTCTACAGTAGTTTGAAAAACACTTTTCTTGTTGAAACAAAAAAGATTTTCCAAATACTTATTTTTGTAGAAACATCTGCTGTGGGGGAAGTTATTTGACCAAGAAAACATACCTCTTTATTTATACTAGAAAGTTCTAAAAGTCTGGAGCATGTTGCAAAACAAAGCAAAGAGAAATAAACAGGAAATAAGGGACCAAGTAGTCACAACATTTTAAGGTCAGTTTCTGTTGCTTTGGATTTAAGTTGTACTCTTTCCCAATGTGTATTTTTTTCAAGGAATTTTCTCTCTGTTTGCCTTTTTTTTTTTTTTTTTTTTTCTCCTTTTCCTTTCCTGCTGTAATTCAATTACAGCAGGAAAGGTCCTCTAGAGGGTTTGAAAACAAATAAACTTGATTTCTACTTCACACTGGGTGTGACAATGCCTATGCACAAGTCACAAACTGCTTCACAATATGTCAAACCCTGGTTCATTCACTGTCTTTTCAATCCCTTTGATTTGATTCAGCCTGACCTTTGGTGTGCCTCAGGATCCTTTGCAGAAGATCTATTGGATAAAGGAATTGGAAAGATCACCTAACAGTTTGTTGAGACCAGGCAGTCTCCTGCCTCAGAATCAGCCTGTTCCATTCAAAATCCTCCCAGTAATTCCATCCCTGGGATTTTGCAGGTACCTCATTCACCCATTCCCTAGAAGAGTCCTCATTTCAGGCAGCATCTAAGAATCTCCACAGATTTTGACTGCATGCACACAGTCCTGAGATCTCCTAAAAAAAGAGGTTTCTGCTCTTGGATGCTCAGTATTCATTAGTCTGAAAGACATTATTGTGGCCTTTCAGTACTTGAAGGAGGCTTGTAAGAAACATGGAGAGAGATCTTTTACCAGGGCCTGAAATAACAGGGCACAGGGTGATGGTTTTCAGCTGAAGGAGGGTGGGTTTAGATTGGACATCAAGAATTAGTGAGGCACTGGAGCAAGCTGCCCAGAGAAGCTGTGAGTGCCCCATCCCTGGAAGGGCTCGAGGCCAAATTGGATGGAGCTTTGAGAACCCTGATCTAGTGCAAGGTGCCCCTGCCTGTGGCAGGATGAGATGGTCTTCAAAGGCCCTTTCTAACACAAACCATTCTGTGTTCTTTAAAGCTTCCTTCCAACCCAAACCATTCTGTGATTCTAGTTCCAGTGAACAAGGGTGAATATTCAGTCTCCAAAAAACATCCTTTGAGTTTCTTATCCTTTTACACCTGTTCTGATCCCACAGGGTACTGGAAATCTGGTTTAAAAATGTTAAAAATTGGTTCAGTTCTTGAGGGCTGCAACTATCTGTGGATCAATACTTTGAAGGAAAACAGCAGAAATAATTACAGCTGCATCTTGTTCTAGAGGAGAGCAGGAAAACACCAAAGGCATGCCATTAACACTGAGATCATTTCAATGCTCATTTTACTCCTCAATGCTACCCATTCATCTGTACTTTAGAAATGTGGAAGTTCTGTATAGTGCCTAACTGGCCATAGTTCAATACTATCAGAATTTAAAGACATACTATTTCACCTTGGGAATAGGTGGGTGCTGTTTCTGGGGCAGCCTCTCTCTGTAACACAGCCTGAGCCCAAGGCAATTGCTGACAAAATTAGTGAGTGCCTCAAACCACCTCCCTGCAAACCAGAGAAGTTTATTTGGCAGCCTAGAGAGCTGCAAGGTGCAACAAAAGGATACTTTCTGCCACCTCAAAACTGTGCCCCCTTTCCTGCCAGTAGCACCCCCAGGGAGCCTGCTGTGTTCTGTGCTGCTCTGGGTTCAGGATGACCCTGAACAGCCTGGGGCTGCAGCACTGCTCCTCCTCTCCAGGAGCCTTCCCCAGGAACTCTTTTAATCATTATTTCACCCCACAGGGTCAGGTCCCTGGAGGAAGAGCTGCAATACAGCACGGAGCTTTTGCTCATCTGCAGTTTTTCCAGCAAAAAGCAGTTTCCCTGGATTGTGAGCAGCAGCTGAGCTCTGCAGCTGCAATCTCACTGGCAGAGCTGCCAGCAGCACCAGGACAGAGGCTCACACACTTCAGTTAATCAGTCATTTATCTGTCTGGGGCATGTCTGTGCTTTATCTGTGCTGCCCATGCACACAGGCTTGGGACCAGGCCAGTACTCCAGCACACTTGGATGCCTTTTGCTCCCATGGCTGAGAGCAGCTGGGCAGGATTTTCAGTGCTTTTCTGTGGGCCTTTTTTTTCCACATAAAAGAGTGTTCACATCAACCAACAGGCTGGCTTTGAGTTCTCACTGCCTCACACCAGTTACAGCCTAGACTTTGCAGCTCTTACAGCTCTTACTTTGCTGCCTTTGGTCCTGATACTAATTTTTTTTTTTTTTTAGTGAGAATATCCATTGAACACTCCAATAGATTTTGCAGTTCCAAGAGTTTATCTATACTTGTCTGCAGTGAACCTGATAAACCAGTTTTTGCTGTGACACAAATGCTAGGCATTGTTCAGCTGCACAATGTGTCTTTTATCACTGATCTTGCATTTTAAGGCTTTGACTAAAAGGTAAATGGCAAACCTGTGAACAGCTTCACATGGAGAACTGTCAGACTCAGCAAAGGATGCTGACATCTTTAAAGTTACATATACCTGTATCTATCCTCAGAAGCTTGAAAATGAGAGTTCTTTCTTCTTCCCAGCAAGGAGAATAAGAGTCAGAATTACTCAAAAAGTTGTCTTAGCTTGTGTCTTATTAACCTTATTAAAATTTTTTTAAAAATTAGTTTTTTGGTATTTCCAAAGCTGTGGGCAGAATAGGAATGTTTTCTTTACAAGAGTTACTGGCTGAGCACAACAGAAAGAGCTAAGAATACAGAGTTAGTGTAAAGTGACATGTTCTCACATTTCCCCTCACAAGTCCACTTTGAGGTGGCTCACCCTCTGTTTTAAACATAAATTGATAAATCTGCTTGAGCTGCTCTTTGTCACAACAAGCAGTTCCCTAAAAGCTAAGGACAGCTCAGCTTCTGCTTGCTAGTGTCCCCACTTAAACCAAGACAGCTCCAACATTCATCCAACCTGAACTGGAATTGTTTCAGCCCACTGACTCAACACAGAACTAACCTCACTAAAAACCAACCAAATAACAAAACAAAACAGAACCCTAAGCAAAACCCCCACTTTCTGACTGAGAACTTTCCTAGTTCAGTGGAAGGTTTCACAAGGGCCAGAGAGAGGACAAAGGGCAGGTAGGGGTGCAGGAGGAGGTGTAGCAGAGCCAAAATGCTGCAGCCAGATGTTAGGTTGGCTTAAGGGACAGCCTCAAGTTCTCCTCAGGCTGACCTTTGCCCCCAAGAAAGAAACAAACTCTCTCTGATGTGTCTGCAGTTCCAGGCACAACAGCACAGTAAACTTTGGGTGCTGCAGTAAACATGGGAATTGTTACTATTTAATAACCATAAAAAGGAAGATGATATTTCAGTCTACTTTTAAGGACTTTCACATAAATAACTGAAACTTAAACCACATTTCTCTATCATTAGGAGTATGTGTGGCAGATGGAGGAGAACTGCAAGTGATGGAGGACAGGAAAAGCTAACATTTCCCCCCAGTTAGATTTGTCCCATTTGCTTTCTCCATATTGGTATATTCAGTAGAGGCACACTTCAAGAAATGTTGACTCTGAAAGTACAACAGACAATAAGTAGCAAATTTCAGGCTCCTTTGGGCCCTTTGGTGTTCACACAGGTCACTGAGAACACAATTTTCCTTCTCCCCTGCAAAACAAGCACCACCACACCACAAACCCCACACTGCAGCTACTCCTTACCTGCAGAATTCAAAGGAAGCACTCACATCACTACTGCTGTTATCTGGCAAAGCATAAAGGTCAGCCTCACATTTCATTTAAAACACAAACATGACCTTTGGAATGGGATTTTAAATGACAGCAGAGTCAAACCTTCCTGCTGTCATAGGAAGCTCTGTCTCTCCTTATCTTAAGGTGTTCCTCCCTGTTCTAGAGATAAAAAAAAAGGAATAAACAAAGCAGTATCTGTGTCATGTTCCATAACTGCTCTTCATTTTCTGACCATTTTCATTGTTTCTTACACAGTAAAATGGCTACTGCTGGGAAAACTAGCACAGAGCACAAACCCAGAGATAACAAGATGGAGACAGTAACACAAGAAGATTTTGTGCAAGAGCACAAGAGAATGGCTTGGCACATAAACAGAGCTAGGAGTTCACAAAAACCACACATACATGAATATTTACAAATGTAAATATTTGTATTAGTATTAAGTTATGGATAAAACCTCCGTTTTATGTTTATATACAAAAAAACCTGAGTATAAAACTTATTCTAGTTGTATTAAAACCTAAAAGGTTTCCCATTTGCAATTGACTTTGTCAGTTTAAATGTGGTGCTGTGATTGAGTGGTACTTGAATCTTTCAGGTGTTTCACAAACAAATCTGCCACCACAAAACCAAACAAAAACAAGGCCCCCCAAAAAAATCCAACATCAAACAAAAAAATTCACAAAACAAACCCCCCCAAATTATATATGTTTCATTTCAGAAACTATAAAGATCAAGAAGCAAATCATGCTGGAACCCTCAAAACTAAACCATAGCATGTCTCATTTCAACTCAAAATTTAATGCCTGCAATATTCTATTGGCACTTGGGGTTTTGTGTTTTTTTTTTTTTAACTTTTTGTTGTAACATTGTCTATCACCAATGCCAAATTATACATAATAATTAAGAGTGTTTGAAAGTGACTGAATTTTTGATTGAAGAAAGTGAAACTCTTCTTTTTCCTGTTATAAATTTGATTATTGTTAATAATAGCCATAAAAGGGTTTCATCTTATGTTTATGATACTTTATACTTTGTTACTTGATATTTAGTGATTCTCTCATAGCCCACCTTGCAGAGCTCTACAGAATATGACAAAAGCATTAATTCTCACTGAAGGATGTCTTAGCCTTCCTTTCCACATAAAAATTGGGACTGGGAGGATGAGAGAGAAGGTAGAGGAGAGGAATCAAAATTGGGAAAAAGCCCCTAAGCAATCCATAAATCAATGTCCCAGCCATAGAATGGTTTTGGCCATGAGGGACAAGGCATCCACAACTTCCCCCAGCATCCAGTGTCTTGCTAAGTTCCAGGTAAAAAATTCTCTCCTAACATTTGTCTGAATCTCCTCTCTTTCAGTTTCAAACCACTCCACCATCACAAAATGCTCTTGTGAAAATCCCTCTCCAGCTAGCCTAGGCTCTGAAGTCCCTAAAGGGCTGCATGGGAACTCCTTGGAACCTTCTTTTCTCCAGGCTGAGTGACTCCAGCTCCCTTACCCTGTCTCCATAGCAGAGGTGCTCCAGCCTTGTGAGCACCTTCAGAGCCTGCTCTGGACTTGTTCCAGGGGACCCCAGAGCTGGACACAGCACTGCAGGTGGGGTCACCAGAGCAGAGCCACCTCCCTCAGCCTGCTGGCCTCCCTGCTTTTGATGACAAACTGCTGACTTGTCTACAGAGAAAAACACATTATTCTGTACTACAGTAAACATTACTGAAAATGTTTACTGTAAGAAAAAAAACCATTGTGCAATGGGAAATTTTTCTCACAAACCTATCTCATCATTCTCCATGAGACTGAGAGGCTTTTGCCATGCTGACAGCATGGCTCTTTCTTGCTATTATTTCATATCCCTTAGCATCACTTTTCTTTAATGCCCATAAACTGTCCAGATTTCCCATTAGGTAGTGATACAGCAATATTCTCAGTGCCAGAGAAAAGGTCAGAAGTGTATTTTCAACCATAAGTGGTTCTACAAAAGATCAAAGAACATTAATTTGACACTGCATGCCTAATGCTGTGCCTTCATTTGCACAGCTTCAGCAGCTATTTTTATTCCCAATTACCCACCAGACCCAGAACAAGTGCAGAAAGATCAAGTGCAGTAAAATGAGGAGTGAATTCATCTGTACATGCAGCTTTCATCAGCTGTGAGCACTGGTGTCAGTAAAACCAGACCACTAGAACTCAGTGCAGGCTGTGACAGAGGAAGCACAGCTGTAATTTGATGTTCACAATCTTTATAGCTACTTGTAGCACCAATGAAGCTTGATTATAGGCTGAATCCATAATTCTGGCAGCTGAAGGAAATATTCCATTGGCTACAGAAAAGGACATAAACCTTTGAAGGCCTTCCCTAGTGCCTTTTTAGTGTGGGTTTGCCAGTGTATTGTAAACCTATTTCCTGCACTTGGGCAAGTATTTGTCTTGTCACTTATAAAAATCATTGCAGTCCCACTGAGCTCCACATCCCAGCCAGCGCAGCCTCAAGGCTGCTTTGATTTTCCACCTACAGCACACAACACCTCCAAGCAACTTCATTCCACGTTGTCATGGCAGGGAACGAGACACAGTGAGAGGGCAGAGTCCCTATGGAGCTTCAGCATCTTCCTTTGGCTCTTCCACTCCTGCTCAGGGACTTCAGCACTACATTGACACTGCCAGCACAAAACTAGAACATTTTACCCTCTGGTTAAGTATTTAGCAATTCTCATTCACCTTGTTAAATTTTTATTCAATAAGAAAATATGTTTTCCAACAGGTGCACATATAGCTTAAATAGAGTTAGTGCTTGGGCACTGGAAACACATCTTGTAACTTTGTCTTTTTTGGAGCTCTTTTGCAAACAGCACCTCAATTCAATTTATATTCAACTCAATTTATATTTTAGAATATAAAACCCCATTTCTCTTGTTTTGTTTCTTTTTTTTTTCCTGTATAAAAAAGGAAGGCAGTCCATCAACCTTAACTTTTTAAACATACACTTAAGGAGAGCTCTATAAACTGATCTACATGCTCTAATTCCTGCATAGTTTTATATTCTCTTAAAGGCTAGCTGAGACTTGTCTGCTGCAGCATGGCCAAGCAGGAGTTTATCTGACTCAACCATATTGAAGCAACTCCTTAGGGTGGAAAAAAAAAGTGTGCTGTCAAGTTTAATTAAATGTAGATTTTTCTTAAGTCAACATAAACCAGTATTTTCCATTCCACCCTTTTCCTACTTGCTCCACACTGATGCACATCTTCAATAAAATGAACACATGAGTATTTCTTGAATCTATTAAGGGTCTAAATTATAATTTTTAGCTACAGTGAATTAAATGCAATATTAGTTTGACAAAATAAAGTCTTTTTTTTTTTTTAATTAACACTAGGGCTGAATAAAACCAAGTGTTACTTTGCTAATTTTTAACCAAAAAAATTAACGGTACAATTTTATAATATTTCTGCCATGACATTAAATTTTTGTAAAGTTTAACACAGCAAACCATGCTTGAAAGTGGTCAATTCTATTCCTGCTTTACAACAAATCTTAAAAACAGGGAAGAAAAAACAAGTAGACAATTGCTTTTCTACATACTGTTTTCCCTGAAGTTTTTTTATCCTCTTTCTTCCCTCAGTAGTGAATACACCGGGGGAAGTGATGGCTCCTAACGTTCTCTTAAATACCGAGGGTTTGTAATTAGAGTAGCTCACATCTGTGTTTAACAAGGAATCCGCTTTCCACCAGCCTTCACTCCTCCTTACCCAGAGGAATTCCTCTTATCTTTTTCACTTAAAAATGAGCTGCTTTCAGCTATAACTTCTTTTTGTTGCATGCTCCCCCCTACCTTTCTTTCCATGAAGCTTGAAACACTAACACAGATACCTCAGCAGTTTAAATGCATTACACACGTTTCTGATATTAACATTAGTTTTGCCTACAACACCCAGTGGAACATCACAAATTGCTTATAAACACAGCTAGATCTGCAGGGCAGGAATAAATGGAAAATAGCCCTTTATTTAAATGGCAGATTGAGGGATGGCATTGAGAAGCATTCCTGTAACAGCACTAACTCCCAACAGAGGATAAATGGTTTCTCTGCACACAAAAGCAGCTCTCCAAAATGCAGTTTATTCCATCCAAGAGGTTCCAGCAGTCCAGGGTGGTGAGTGACAGAGCTGTTCCTACAGGTGTCAGCTCCAGCTGCTGGAGACCCTGAGTTTAGGTTACAATGCATTATACACTTTTTTTTGCTGAGCATCTTAATACAGTAGAGCCAATCTATACCTTAACTATTATCTACAGCCTATCATAACTACTATAATTACCATATTCATGTTACTATTCTCCAATCACTAAAATCAGTACATTACAGTTTAAGCTAGAAGTTGTTATTCAGTTTTTTTGCAGTGGAAAATTCTGAGACCTTTTTTCTACTTGCAACATCGGCAGGCTTCTTTGTCTGTGCTCTCTTCCTGCTTGGTAAAAATGTCTTCTTGTTTGAGGTAAGCTTATTCTTTGCTCTAGGCCATAAAAACCCCTTCTAACATACCTTTTGCCTTCTTGGTTATCCAGTAAGACTGGCTTAGCAAATCTTTTCTTCTATATAAAAACTTTCTTCCATCTCTATTCCTTCATCAGACTCTACATTTAAAAATCTTTCTGCTAAGCATACACATCTGTGAGACTTTCTTGTCAAACTTTCATCCTTCCCAACACATGTCCTTGGTGCCATAGGCTTACAGCCAGCTTCAACCATGGTAAACCTTTAGGAAGCAGAACTCCCTATACTTAGGGTAACCCTACCCAGGTTGGGTACAGAGGACACGGACTGAGGTAGGGGTGACCACAGAGAGCGTGTGGGTGGCAGCAGAAGCTTGATTCGCCTCAGCAAAGGCACTCTCCTGCCCTCACCCCCACTGTCCCCCAAGGCCACTCGCCTGTCCTCAGCCCCACTGTCCCCAAGGCCACTCGCCTGCCCTCAGCCCCACTGTCCCCAAGGCCACTCGCCTGCCCTCAGCCCCACTGCCCCCCAAGGCCACTCGCCTGCCCTCAGCCCCACTGTCCCCAAGGCCACTCGCCTGCCCTCAGCCCCACTGTCCCCCAGGGCCACTCGCCTGCCCTCAGGGCCCCCTGCGCTCCCTCAGCGCCGAGGCTTTCAAGGGAACGGCGCGCGCCCCTCCCGCCCCGCCCCGCCTGGCCCTGATTGGCTGCGGCGGCGGGAGGGGCGGGGCCAGGCCGCAGAGCGACGCGTCAGCCGGGCGGGTCACGTGGCCGCGCCCTCCCGGTGCGCTCGGGGGCTGCAGGATCCGGCTGCCGGCCCCGCCGCCCCCTGCCCTGCCATCCCATCCCTTCCCTGCGCTGTCAGCGGCCCCGCCAGCACCAACAGGAGCCCGGCCAGCGGCACTCGCAGCCCCGCACCGGGGGGTGGGCAGTCGGCTGCCGCGCTCGGCCAGGTCAGTGCGCGCCGCCGGCCGAGGGGGCGCGGGGTCGGCGGGAGTGCTGTAAGGGGTATGGGGGCGACGGCGGCGAAGGGCGGTCGGTGCGCTCTCCTGGGGAGGTCTTGGTGGCTGGAGGAGGTCGGGTCGCGCTGCGGTGTCGGGAGAGCGCTGGGGGAGCGGCGCCGCGTTCTCAGAGAAAGGTACCGTGGGAGTGGCGCGGGGAAGCGGCGGTGCTTAGCCCTCGGGAGAGGCGGGTAGGGCAGAGAGGCCGTGCGCTGGCGGCCACAAGCCGCCCCCGAACCCCCCGTGCCTCTCGGAGCCCCCCTGCGCCTGCCCCCGCTCCGCGCACTCCCCACGCCTCCCTCAGCCCCGCCCCGGGCCCGCGGCTGTCGAGGAACGGGCCCGCCCCCCGGCGCTTCCCGCGCTCCCATTGGCGGCGGCGGGGCGGGCGGGGCCGCGGCCGCGGTCACGTGTTGGCGGGGGGCAGCTGGAACCGGTTGGGGCCGCGCCGCCCCCTCCCCACCCCCGTCAGCGGCCCCGGGCGGCGGCCCCGGCAGGAGGGGCGGGGAGCCCGGGCTTTGCTGTCTGCAGCCCCGCACAAAGCGAGCGGGGAACTGGGAGTGCTGCGCCGCTCCGCCAGGTCAGTCGGCGCCGCCGGCCGCGTGTGGCGGTGGGAGCGCGCGGTGGCGGAGGGGGCGGTCGGCGCGGCTGAGCGGGGTCTGTCAGAGCCTGTGCGGAGAGGGCGCTGAGGGAGCGCTGTGTTATCTGAGAGGACGTGCGGGAGGAGCGCCTCGTCCGGGCACCGGGACGTCTCCTCGGGTTCCTGAGCGGCGGGAAGAGCGCGGCTCCGTGCGCCCGGGGGCGGCCGCGGCGCTGCCGGCCCGGGGCTGGGTGCCGTGCCGGGAGGGCTGCGGGCGCATCGCGCTGATCCGCCGGGCCCTGGCTGGCACCCGGTGGGCGGCGTGGCGGGCGGCGGGCCGGGCAGCGCGGGGCCTGCGGCTCTGTTTGTTTACGTCGCCGCCTAAAGCCCTGGCCCGGGGCGGTCCCGCCGCTGCCGCATTATGCAAGCGGCCGGACCGGGGACGTGGCGCGCCGCCTCCCGGCCGGGCTGGCCCCGCGGGCGGTGCCGTGCGGGGCGCCCGGAGTCCGCGGTCCGTGTCCGGGCTGGGCTCGCTGCCGGGAGTGGGCTGTGCGCTGCGCTGCTCTTTGTCTCGCTCTGCGCTAGAGGAACACAGCGGTGCTGCTGCCGGCTCCAGGTTTGATGTTATTGATCGCTGGTGAGGCAGCTCTAGCTTAAGCTTAATTTAAAAAATTAATCTGTTATCTGCACCCGAACCAGGCACAGATTCTTTATTCCATTTTTCTCTTTTTGCTTTTTCCTTTAAGTTAATAGCTTGTCTTGTTAGTATTAGTGTTTTTATTTGTCAGAGCACGCAGTGTTAGATGGAGGTTAACCTCCAACATATTTTAAATGTTAATGGTAAGGTGAAATGGTGTATAAGTGGAATTATTTTTATCATATATATTTCCATTCTAGCACTGCTTCCTGTAAAATAACTATATAAGATGTTAAAAAAATAGGAGATTGCCATTGATTTTGAATAGACACTGGTAGCCTAAGCTGCCATGTAATTAGTCTTTCAGAAAAGCACACAGCCTCTCAACAGAGTGGATCCAGCCTTTGGAAACCTGTTAAAAAGTGGTTTGTTGAGAGCTGTGGGGAGCATTATACATGTTATTTGTCCAAGTCATTCCTTAGTGAGGAACGTTAGTGTGATCACAGGGAGCTAAATTACTCCCTGCCTAAGATCTTGTCAGCGGTGTGTCAATAATAAGCAACAGTTCACAAAAGAGGAATCAGACTGGTGCTGCTCTGTCTCGCTTAAAAACGTGCCCCAGCTGTTTCCTGTGTGCTTCAAGAACTTCACCGAACTGCAGTGGCATGGCTGAGGTGGAAGGGTCTGTCCCATGGACAGGTATTTGCCAAATGCTGAAACAATTAACTTGTTGTTACTTGAAACAAAGCCGATACCTTGCGGGTGAGCAGAGGGAACCACGGCTGATGTGGCCCCTCACATGGGGACCTAAATTGATACTGAAAATGCAATCCTCAAAATATTTTTCTCACTTGCTGTGTATTAGTGTGATGCAATTTCAGAGGTGTCACTTGGGCTTTCTAAATGTCAGCATTTGGCTGTTGGTAAAATTTCAGCCTTTGAATCAGAACAGCATGTCCGAATCCTCTGTGCAAGTTTGTTTGCTGTCCAGTGTTAGCACTGCAATGCAGAAGGAGAGACCTGCTGAGTTTGTCCTTGCTCCTGCAGTCAAGGTGCAGTGAGGGGAGAGGAGGGGGCAGAAGAACCCTCTTGTTTGGTTGAACATGAAGGGGTTGATGCTGTAATGCTGTTTCTAAAAATTCTCTCCCAGTTGTTAAAGGGAATGCCCTGACAAATATATCCTCTGACGCTGTTCTAATACCCAGGTGTCGTCAGCTACTGTTACATAATTTTCTTGCATGTCTAATTTGTTGCTTTAGATGTATGCTGTAATATCTGATACCTCATTAGGACCAACCACAAACAACAAAATCTGTTCATCATACTACAAGGTTACCCAGATACCACTTGGTATCTTTGGAATATCACAGTGTGTGTCTTAGGCTCGTGCCCCTTTGTTCAGCACCGCAGTAGATCTGATGTGTGATGGATTTTCTATTGCTGTGTGTAGCACATCTTTTAGGAAGGTAAAATCTGAGCACAGTACCTTCTCCCACAGGGCTGGGCTGTGCTCAAGCTCATGGTTCATGAGGGAGGCTGTAATGGGTGCTCTGTGTCAGCCCCAGTGCTGCCTGTGTGTCCTCCCAGCTGTCAGATGACTTGGCTGGGGCTGTGGAACCTTTCCCCTGCTTCATTGTGGAGTTGGACTCTCCTGGGTGTTCATACAGCTCATGAGTCTCTTCTCTTAAGGTGGAAAGTGTCAGCTCAAAATGACAAAAATAAAACCAAAAACACTCCGGCCTTCTAGTCCTTGCTGATTTTATCTTTATGTGGAGTAAATGGAGAGATATTTTGAAATGCTTGAGCCTGTTTACTTTTAGGATTGTGCACTTGTAGGCCTGTGCAGCAGGATGTGTGATGAAATGTGTGCTAGCATTATGAAAGAGCCTGTTTGTGCACAGGAGGTGCTCGTGGGTTGATCTTGGCTGCGTGCCACTTGCCCACCAGGCAGCTCTGTCACCCCTCTCCTCAGGGAGAAAAGGTGGAAAAAGCCTCAGGGGTCAAGATAGGGGCAATTTAATGCAGCAAAAATAATTTCTGCAGAAGCAAGGGGAAACAGAAGATTTTATTCTCTGTTTCACCATTAGGGAAGCAGTGCTTCCATATGGATAGGGGCTGCTCTGGAAGACAAAGGTCTTAAATGCCAAACACCCTCCTTTCTTATAGCTTTTTTTTTTTCCCTTTCTTTTTTTAATGTATCAATCTCTGAGCTGATGTCATGTGACCAGGAGTGTCCCTTTGGCCAGTTTGGTCACCTGTCCTGGCTGTGTCTCCTCCCAGGATGTTGCCCACCGCAGCCTCCTGGTGACAGTGGGGAATGTTGGAGAGACAGCCCTGATGCTGTGTGAGCACAGCTGAAACTCTGGGTGTTATCCACACCTTTCTAGCTGCCAGTACAAAGCACAGCTCTGTCAGGGCTGTTGTAGGGAAAATTAACTCCCTCTCAGCCAGACCCAGTACAATGGGCTTCGGTTTTCTGCAGCTGAATAAGCAAATTCGGTAATAGAGCAGGCAGAAGTAATCTGACACCAAATATCAGATGTTTGAAAGTGCTAAAGTGCATTCCAGGAATTTTGTGGCACCTGTGTTCTTAGTTGTCTGTGAAAAATCCCATTAAGTATCTATAAAATTTATTAGTTTAAAAAAAAACCCCAGCCATTAAAATGATGCTTTGTGAGCTGTATTTTTTCATCTCATTGGAAAAATCTGTGCTGCTTATTATCCTGTCATTTTAAAATATAATGTTACCCAAGAGAGTTTTGGGTTGATACCTTTCCATCAGAATTTTTTACTTTTAGCTTATTGGATTGATATTGGTGGCTTTTTGTGGGGAGAGAAGGGGAGAAATGTGACACTGGTGTGAGTCTGATACTTTTTTGCTTTCTTACCAGCGTGTTGCCAAAGTCTGATTATCCATAATGGATGTGCTAAGTGTAACCAGCCATTCTGCAGTCCTTACAGTCAGTTTAGAGTTGATAAAATCAGCTTTTCATTCAGGTCTGTCAGGGTAGTTGCTTGAAGTGTTCCCTGCCTAATTTTGAAAGCCCTCTGTCCGTGCACCAAAGTTCAAGGCCTTCAGGCTTGTAAGTCTGCACAGTTAAAAAAAAAAATCCCATTGTACTTCAAGCCTGCCCTTGGACCACCAGAATCAAAACCTCAATACCTGTTCAAGTTGCTATTAAAAATATTGGTTGTGATGAGTAGAGAGCAGCTAACCTGGCTGCATGGCTGCTGTGAATTTTTATGACTCTGGAATTTGTTCAGTGTTTGTCAGATAGACTGTTATATTCCAGGATTGCCCCAGATTACCTGGTGTGTATTTAGCTAATCCTGAAAAAACATATAAGACGTGGTACAGCAAGCAGCCAGCACCTCTTCAATCATATTGGAAAGGTTAGGGAAGTTAAGGGTGAGGCAGAATAATCCACTAAAGCTGAAGGCTTGTGAAGGGCTTTAATATATCACCAGACCTGTAAGCCAGAAGGTTCAAATGAACTTCAAGATTTGAATTAATAAATCAAATCCCTGTCCTGGTATATTTCTAACTAGAACCAAAAAATATTTTGGTCTTTCCCATCCAGGATGACATTTATTACCTCATTTTAGAGGAAACCTGTGATACTTTGTGACACTTTAACAGTTGATTGTATTATGTCATCTTTTATTTCTTGCCTGCATTTTCTAGAAGTTCTCTTTTAGAATCAGGAAGAAGAGAGTTTGGATTTCCTATTCTTTTCTTCCTATTAATGTTTCATGTTGAGCTTTTTTGTTTGTTTTTTGCTTGTTTGTTTGTTTTTAGTGAAGTGCAGATAAGTCTCTACCAGTGTGGTTTGTCTTTCCCATGAGGAGAACTGAGATTCAGGTGTTCACTGCTTTCTTGCACGTGGTTGTAGTGTATAAAAGCTGACCAAAGGAAGAGGAGCAATTGTTTGCACCCAGGTTAGCATCTGAATGCCTGTAGCTGCAGCAGCTGTGAATTCAGCTTTGTTCCTTTTGGACTCAGAGGTTGTTGCACAAGGATTTCTAGTTTATAAATCAGCTCAATTGATTTTATAATATTTGCTGATTAGGAAATACTTATCATTTTTAATGTAGCTCTTCTAGTTTGCTTCAGTTCCCCATAGCAGTTATGATGTGACCCCTCTGAGCTGAAAATTCTTTGCATTCACCTAAAAGCCCATCATGACAGGAGTGGGGAGCAAAAGAGGATTTTGTTAATTCTTTGCCAGCTCCTTTGGTTAAGCAGTGCTGAAAATCTGAAGGAAGGAACATCCTGTTTCAAGGATGCCTGACACTTAGAGGTCAAAGGATTTGATTGTTAAAGCTTTTCATTCCACTTTGGGAATTAAATTATTATCTCTTTTCAGGAACCATCAGTAACTAGACAGCTAAACTTAGCTTGTTTGGCTTTTTCCCTCCCCCTGCAGTAAAATGTTTTTGTATCATATCTTGAAAACACAGACTCCTTTTAGAAGTGCATTATAATATACCTCAGAGGTTTGATTCCTTAGCAAAAAGCAGAGCTTGTTTTTCCTTGCTGTGTGTTTGCATTCAGTGCAAGAAAAGATGTTTTTTTCAGAATGAGGGATGGTACTTTGACCCTAAATATAAGAGCAATGCCTGTACTTGCAGTTCTGCTAGTAAAAAACATGCTCTTGCTTGGAGAAGTGGAATTTTTCTTTTCTTCATATACATCCCTTGGGTAGGCTGAGTAGGTTTTTGAGATAAAATGCATTTTGGGTAGAATTTTGGCAATTTTACAAAGTCAGTTTATCAAAACCTCCTCACAACTGGCTACTCCTATATAGAAAAATAAAATTATTTTACTAGACAGTTTAGAAAAGCCCACACTTGTCTGAAAAGTAGGCACATAGAATTTTTACAAGATTGGCTAAAAGCTTTGTAGACTTAGGAGGATTTTGGATGATTCTCTAGGAACAGTTGGGTAGTTAGTTAATTTGCAGTAGGACACATGCTGGGTTTTGTGAAGTTTAAATTTGAGTCGTTGCATTGGCTCTGGAAACAGCTTTTTTGGATTTTTTTGGTTTTGTTTTGCTTTGTTGGGTTTTTTTGTTTGGTTGGTTGGGTTTTTTGTTTGTTGTTTTTGGTTTGGTTTTTTTTGCAAGCCAAAAGCACATTCTTATTTTGGGGAACTGGGTGCACATATCCGCTTTCACTTTCCTGCTTGACTTTTGCAAGGCATTTTTGCCTCCTTCATTTCCCCTTTGGCTCCTCTGCCCTTTCAGTTAAAGGCTGTCCAAACAGGCATTTGGTGTCATCATAAATGCACACTAGTAACTTTAATTCTCTGCATTACACTGAGGTTTTTTGTCACATTAGACCAACTTTGTGAGTCCAGTCTTAGCTTCAGCACTGAAAAGTGCTGTGCTTCTCTGTCTATAAATAACTGCTAAAAACAAGTGCTAGAATGTGTCACTTAACATACACAGGTGAGAAAGTTCCTAAGGGGCATGCCCTTCATGGAATTCCTGTTTATCAGCCGTGCTTATTTCTAGCTTCAGGAGTCTGGGATTTTATCATTTGAGAAAGATAAAATTTGTGAAAGGCAAATGCAGAATTGGAATATGTGACCAGAAACCTTTATATGTCTACTGTTTATTTTTGCTCTCATTGTATTACTGAAAAGTCATCTTCCTTGGCATGGAGAGGGAAAATAAGGGAGGAGAAAAAGGAATGAAAAGTAAAGGCAGCTGTAGTTACAGTGGGAATAGAGGAGGAGGAGGAGAAAATCCAGAAGAAACAGTTCTGAAGGTTCAATACCTGCAAAAACATTCTAAATGCCCACAAAGAATGAGGTTTGATGATGAGCTTCTTTTTCCTGTTTGGTATCTGCCTTTTGCTTTGAAGGCATATTTAGCTGTCCTGTGCCCTTTGAAGGCAAGGGCTTCCCCTTGTAGTAGTAGAGCTAATGAAAGGCAAATTTTTGTTCAGTGTTGTTAGTTCCTTCTGATGTTGTTATTAAAAGATTGCTGACCAAGATTGTACTGAAATAAAGTGCTATTTGTCCTGTTCAAAAATAGCAATAGTAACAATCTACTTCCTTAGTTAAAAAAAAACCCAACCAAACAAAACACATGCAGAACAAAAAGCCCTTCACAGTCATGTAGAGAAATGGATTAATTGAAAGCATTGCAAAATTCATTCTGCGCATAATAATTACAATTATTTTGTAGCTCATGTCCAGATGGATATAATTGGGGGATGACAGTCTAGCAACATCCATATGTGGACTTTACTATGACTGCTGCTTTTGTAAATAATATAAAAGGATGTGATATATCAATATTGTTTCTGCTGTAATGGTGAAAATGGGCTTCTGCCAGGTTTTTTTCAGTCAAGGTGTTGTGCATTGGAGGAGAAAATTGAGGCAGAGTCAATCTTCCAGCTGCAGTCCTGGCTAAAGGCAGTCTCGTCCTGCCGGGCTGCTTTGAAGGCTGCTTGGTGCTTCCAGTTGCTCCTGGTGCTTCCAGTGAAAGCCTGGAATTGGGGGAGCAGAGTCTGCAAGAATGGACAAGTGACAGCAGGGAGCTCTCATCTCTTATGGGTTGTTCCCCTTTCCCTTCAGGGTGGTTGTGCTTCTCTGTGGAAACTTCCTTGTGCTTTGTAGAGCATGCTGAAGAGTAGCACTGATGAGACAGAAGTTACTGTTTGCCAGGGGTCCTGATCTTAAATCCCTTAAAACCTTCCAGTGGCCTCCTTGGAAGCAAAATTAGAGAGTTTTGAAAAATCTCTGCTGAAGACTGATAAATACTGCAGCATACAATACTTGCATATGGTATTTGATTTAGTGGTCTTTTTCTTATGCCAGTGTTGCAGCTGGATGTTGTTTTTTGGGTCTGCAGCTGCTTTTAAAGAGCTTTCTACTTCTACTGCTCACCCAGGCAGTAATATCACAAGTGGCTTGCTTCCCTGTAGGTGGTGGGATTTCTGTTTCCTCTTACTTAGAGCAGCACCAAATGAAGTGATTGTTCCTCAAATTCGTTCTCTTTCTTCCCACTCTAGGAGATTTCAACGATCCCAAGACAAAAGTTCTGCAGAAATGAGCTCTTGTCAAGTCACTTTTGAAATAAGGGGGCCATCAGCACCAGGTACTCAAATCATACTTTCTCCTTTCTGTATGGTTGGTGTAGGAGAAAACTTAAAAGAGGAGTGGTCAAAGGCTGTCTTGTCTGTTTATCTCAGAGATAAAAGAACATATTAGATCAAATATCAAGATGATAAATTCAAGATGATAAATAATTTTAAAATATATTAAGACATTTTACCAATGAATTTGAAAATGAGAGTTGGGAAATAAATTTTACCTCTTTCTCCAAACAAAAATTTCATAATGTGCTAGGGATTTTGATGCTAACTGAGATGGTTATGATTGGCTTAAAATCTTCTCTCTTTAGTACCTTTTTATTCCATGGAAACAAGCATTTGTATACTGACCTGTGATACTTAGGCATGCACTGATGTGTTTGTTCTGTTTTTTATTCTCTCTGCATCCCTGTTGAAAGTTCTCACAAGATGTGACCTCTATCAGAAGTTACAGAAAGAATATGCAGCTTAATTCAGTATTCTGTCTATGCAAACAGAAAAAAGGGTAAAATAACTTCTTTTATCCAAATGAGGAACACAAGGTACCACATCAGGTAGAACATGAAAATCTGGTATTGGTTAATTGATCGTATTACATTGACTTTAATCTTCAGGAACTTGGGAGGAAGGAAGGTTTAACCACAGCTGGTAACTGAGTCCACAAAACTGCTCCCAGCCATGTTCCTTCCCAGCTTCTTCTTTCCCAGCCCCCTCTCTGGTGTGGAGAGAACAGAAAAGGCCTTGATGCTGTGAGCACTGCCCAGAAATAACTGAAATATCCCTCTGTTATCAGCACTGCTTCCAGGACAAATTCAAAACACAGCCCCTGCTGGCTGTTGTGAAGAAAATTAACACTACCCCAGCCAAAACCAGCACAGAAGTTCACCAAAAAAGTAATGGATTGTTGCCTTACAGAAGCAGAGGAATGTGGGAGCAGATTGGCAAAATTCCTGTGCCAGGCTAATACCAGATGGCAGAAGTGTCTCCTGTAGTTGTAGGGGAAGAAAATGATCAAACATTGTACAGGTTTTGACATCTGCCCTGTGTTAGACCTCTCCTGTGTTTCTCCCTCGTGATTTGGCATTTGGGAACTGAAAACTGCTACTCAATGTCAACATAAAGCTGTTAGTGAGGAGTAGAGTTTTCTGTATCATTCTGGAGAAAATTTTAGAACTTGAGAGTAAATTAACCTTATCTCAAGACCTGTGGGGCTGTACCATGGAGTGTTGCAAGCTGTGCTCTCTTTGTCCTGCTTACACTGTTGCTTCCACAGCTGTGGTGGCACTGTCACTAGCAAAGCTGACTTTGGATGTGTAACTTCTTCCTGTGCTAATAATATCTGCAATGAAAAGTAGGATTAGTGAGAACCAGATCCTGCCTCAATGGCTGCTCACAAAGAATTATCTGAAAATACAGCATAAAGAGATGGCACAAAAGGGTGCTTCTGCTTATGACAACATTGATATTATTGGGGGTTTTGTTATTATTGTTGGATCAGTGAGGCTGTTGCAAGCTTTGAGTTGGGGCAGAAAGCTTAGATTTACCTTCTTTGCTGAAGGAGCTCTGCCAGGAGCAGCCCTGAATTCCATGACAAGGAGAGGGGAGAAGCTGAGAGCCCCTGAGCTTGAAATGCAAACCCAACCCAAACCCCCTGAGTTCAGAATGGCCTATGGGGAGGCAGTTTGCCCTGCATTTCACTTTGGCTTTACTGGGATAATTCAGGCAGTGTTTTACAAATCCTAATTCGGCCTCACTGCAGTTGCTGAAGGGAGTTTAGGGTGGCTGCACATCCTATTCCAGCATTGCCTTTGGTGTGTGGTGCCTTACTGAGTGAGAGGTGGTCACTGGATGTTCACATTTTGTTTAAAATGGGAGCCCAGAGAACTCTCCCAGCTGGCGCCTGTTAAGAGGAATACAATTATATGGCACTTCAAGGTTGGCTGTGTGTACACAAAGGTGTATTAAGTACTGCTGTTTTAAAGGGATGTTAAAAGAATTTTAGCTTCTTTTTTAATATCTCTATTCAGAAACTCTACCTGTGTGCTGTTCAGGTGGTCTTCCCTCCCCACTTTATCTCCTCTCTGCAAAAACAAATCATCACATGCCTCAGGATAGGGTGGAAAAGGGAAAGCTGACATAGGTAATTGCATACTAAATATACTCATAATGTAGATTTTTACCTACATTTGTGTGCTTACAGTGAGCATCCAGAAAGCTCAGGCTTCTTTTTTTTTAATGAATTGCAGCAAAAGATTAAAAAAAACCAACAATCCTGTTGAAGTTCAAGGTGTTATGTAAAATGATTTCAGAATGATTTCATTCAGAGAAATGTTGTCTTTCTATCTTCTGTAGATTTTTTTCCAACCCCTGGGTCTGCAGAGGTTTCTTTCATAAGCAGGCCTGTGGTATCCCTTAGTAGTTTAACTGGAGAAAAGGGACACAATTTTAGAGACCAAAGGGCATCCTCAAAACTGTAACTGTGTACTTTGAAGTGTCAGCTGTGATTTGTGGCTTAGGAAGAGGTAATGTACACTTGCTGCATACAACTGGTCTACTTTGTATCTTGGGATTATTGTGTCCCCCACACTACTCATTTTGGGAACAGGAAATAAGTCAGAGATGCTTGTATCATTCTTTTGTGGTGCCTAACTGTACTTTAAAACTCCATATTTTCTCATTCTGCAACAGCTTTTTATTATGTCTAAAAATCTTGTTGAAACCCTGTGAAAGCATAATTCTAATTAGTTCTTTCCATTAGCATTTATCCTTGCTGTTCTTATAGTCAGATACATACAGGTTTTATATTAAAAACAAGGGTAAGTTGCAGTGGTCACTTGGGATATCCCAAAATTAAATATGCTGTTTTGACCTTTTGGGTTCTGTATGTATGTATGCATTAAGAGAAATGTGACAATTTCATGTGGGTTTTTTGTCTAACAATGTTATGTTTTGATACTCAATAAAAACTGAAAGCATAGCAGCAAAATTAACTTTATTACTTTTGGGAATCAAATTAATTGGGGATGTTGCCTTGGGAGTAATGATAGCAACCTCCTGTTTGTCTGTGCTTTCTAAGTTTTTGGTATGAATTTGACGGAATATGGACATACATTTAAAAATACAGAATATTTAGGGAAATAACAGTGTTATCTTGAGATTAAACATTTTCCTGGGAATATTTGCCTGCTGCATTTCCAGAGATGTTTTGAACACTATTCCTTAAGAATGGTTTGGCAGCCAACCCTCTTAAGGGCTGGGGTTGTCATTAGTCCCTCTCTCTGGTCCTTGGGATGGTGAAGAAAATGCTGTTGTAGTTTTGGTTGGGTAAGATTCCTTTCTGGACAGGATGGATTTTAAATGAGTGATTCTGGTGTATATGTTTAAAATACTTGAAAGTTTGACTGTGGCTGTACTTTCTAATGCCATCTAGCTTGGAGTAATGATGATTGTGGGTATTTTTCTGTTTGGATTTTTTAGGAGAGGTTTTTGCAATATGTGGGAGTTGCAGTGCTTTGGGAAATTGGAATCCCCAGCTTGCAGTGGTCCTCCAGATTATGGATGAGTAAGTTGGTTTTGAATTTTGGTTTTTCTGGGGGGATTTTTTTCTTCTGTTTTGAATTTGTTTTACTTATTCCATTTGAAGTAGCTGGAGTTCTGGAGCAACAAATTTATTCTGTCTTTGAGTTTGTAAACTCCTTCGCTGCATATACTGGTAGTAGAACTCAAGAATTTCCTGTGTTGCCCCCGAACACTTTGAACACCTAGGAATATGTTTAAGGAAATATAAAACTTGGGTGTGCTTTTCTAGTTACAGATGATGCTTCTGCTGTTGTGGTTGGCATTGCAGTAGTTTAGCTTTAGATACTTGGAGTGTGAAACTGCTTTAGGGCAATTCTCAATCCCATGGCTGTGCAGCAAGTTGTAGGAGATGTATAGGATAAAAAGAAAGTAAAGACTATAAAAAAGTTATTATTGTGCTAGAAAGTGATAGGGAGGAGATTATTTAAACTGAGAGTTGCATTGAAATTCTTAAGGGGGAGGGGATGTATGAGTGTACACAAAAAAAGCTTAAATGCAGTGGAAAAATGCAGTATTTTCTTAAAATGGTGCCAGCTTATGGCAGCTCTGTGGTGAAGGAAAATAAGGTTTGCAGGCTGTGTCTGTAATTCTGTCAGTGACTGGCTGTGTGATCTTGGATGAGTCTGAATCACTTCACCATGTTTTCCCCATCTGTTCAATGAGGATGAGAATTCTTGCTCTCTTAGAGCATTTCAGATCTGTCAATCAAAAAGTTCAGTGTCATTTCTAAGTACATCTTGTGTTCTGTGCATGTTTGGCTAAGGTACTTTGTAATAACTTTCCTTGCAACAACACACTAGACTTTATTTTAGAATATTTCTTAGACATGTGTCTGAGGTGGCTGTTAGGCTGTACTTTGAAACTTATTTTTTTGGTTGGCTGTTTTCTTTTTTTCTTCACAGTATGTTTGAGAGAAGATGGAGAACTACTGTAGAGCTTCCTAGAGGAGTTCCTGTTCAGTATCGGTATTTTAAAGGATACTTTCTGGAACCTAAGGTATGTACAACCTTGTCTACTTTAAGTTGGCTCATCCTTAGGAGAAATTCCCATACTTGAAATAAAAAGAGGATTTCCTGAGTTAAATATGAGTTTTTTTAGAAATAAGTCTTGAATTGCTACATGTGAAACACTAAAACATTTGTGGAAATACAGTTCACTTCTGGAAATACATGACCATATGCTCTTAACTGTAATTATATTCTCTTCTTTCTTTTATCAGTGTTAGTGTTCTAGAAATATCAGTGGTAAAGAAATCCCTGACATTATTATAGAGCTTAAATAGTATGGTGAAGTTCTCATAGTTAGATTATAGTTGCATATGGACTTCAGCAGGACATGGATCTCAAGTGATCCATGGAAGGAATGTGATAGTATCTCATATCTGTCCTGTATGATAGCATGGAAGCAAGTGATAGTAGGAGAAAAATGATCAGTGTAGGAGGTGCATTAAAATTTTAAAAGTTTTTGATATCACTGCAGATTTGTTTTTGTGACGCATGAGAAGTATTAACCAGACTTTGTGCTGCATAATTAACATAAGTTAATCTCTTGAAGCGAAAAGGTGAAACAAGGGATGAGGCATCCCATTGTTTTCTGTATGTTTGTATGTAGGTATTTGCACGACTTGGAGGGGGAAAAAAGAGCCAAGAGACACAGACAGATGTGTTTTTACAGGTATTGATGTCAAAGTTGGATATGACTTAAAGTTACATAAATTAGAGTTTAATGTATGTGGCAGTGTACTGGTTTGTAAACATTGCACTAAGGCAGGGGGAAGTTCTTCAGATGGGAAGAGGCTGCATCCAGGAAAAAGTTGGACTAAGTTGGGAAAATAAGCAGCTACTCTTGAACTGTTTTTCAGAATAACAACCTTTAAGAAATTTAATGCTGCCTTTGCTGTCTTTCTTATTCTATTAATATCCTGTAGCTGTTCACCCTGGGCTTTAGTTCCTCATTGAAACTGGGATTATGAAGGCTGTAGCTAAATGTGCAAAGGAGTTACAGAACCATCTCATCAATGCCTTTTAAAAATTTCAAATTACTGTCAAGAGCATGTAAGTTTTTGTCAGCCTTTTTTAACTAAAAAATTCACATTTGATGGAGGTATCATTTCAGTGAAGAGTACTAATTTCAAATGAAACACAGTTCTGGTTTTTTCATTAGAGCATGTGGAACAGTCTAGTCAGAAACTGGTATTTAAATTGCTACTTTGAGGCAAAAGAAGGGAAGGCCAGTAATAGATTTTGCTGAGTTCAAACTGAGGCCAAAAGTAGATTAATTCTTACAGCTTAGCAGCTCTGATAGGACTCTTGCATTTTGTTTTGTTTTTGCAAATGACCAGAAGTTTAAAAGTCCAGAAGTTTAAATGTAAGCAAATGTAACACACTCAAGAAGCAGAGTTAGTGAGCAGAGGCTGAGCCATGGTTGATACACAATACAGTTTCTGTTTTACCATTTGCAAAAGTTTACCCTCTGTATTGGTGAGTGTGTTTCTTTGAGTAGGTGCTCTGTATCTGCACCCTTATGCACCGTGTGATGCAGGGTCTGCCAAGGTAAGTATGAATTTAATGCAATACCAGCATCAAGAGCAGGAGAAAAGGAAACCCCCCTACAAAACAAAGTATGTGAATTCCTGGGGTGCAGGTTGTCACCTTAGTGGTGTCTGACTTGTACCTGTTAAATGCACAGGACTTCTTATAAAATAGTCTTTTGAAGGAAAGAAATCCAGTTACAATGTAGTTTTCTTCCTCTTTTTGTAAACCTCTTGCAGAACAATGAAAAAGTAACAGGAATGTCATGTACAGTATAGTGCAAGTGAGACAGTACATGGAGAACTTTAGCATTAAGGAAATGCTGATAAGGAAAATATACTTTTAAGTTAAATTATTCTGCCTATTTTTATTTCAGAATTTTTTTCGTTAGGCATTGCATGTGATTAATCTCCTAAATTTGACAAGCTGGCAATATATGATCTCTGACATTTAATTTTTTATGTCAATTTTATGTGTAGTAAAACAACAGCGTAATCTTAACTATATGTTCAAGTCTGAGATATGAATTTGACATCACATAGTTATTAAATCATGCTGAGGACAGATCCACCTGAAGTCAGCAACTTCTACAGCAGCTGCATCTGTGAAGATGCTTGAGTTGGACATGGTGGCAAAGATGGGGCTGATATGTGTTTACGCAGAGAAATGGTAGTTCCTAGATGACCCATAGTAGTGCTACAGGCTAGATGTGAAAATAGATAGAATAATTGATATTTTATTAAAAAAAAAAGTGATGTCTTTTTCTCCCTTCCCTTTAAAAAGATAATAATTTGATCTTAAATTTTTTTACTTGAAGGAAAGTATGATTTAATAGAAAGTCTTGTTTGTAGTGAAGCATATTGCTGTTAACATAATTGTGCTTATGTAAATAGAGCAGTGTTTTTTAAAAATACTCAATATATTGAAATTCATAGAATTTTTGCATGAATACAAATATATATCCAAAGAACATTTTCCTGTAAAATTGGTGTCAGGTCTTGGCTCCTGCATATCAAGAGATTTTACTGTGTTGCAAACATTTTGAACTTAACCATTTAAAAAGAAAAAGAAATATACACACTAGGATGAAATGAGACAGAAACTATTTTGGTTGAGGTTGTTCTTTTGTTGAACATAGTCTGGGACCAGTGAGCTCCCTGTGAGGATCTTCCTGGCTTTTATTCTACGCTCACTTTCTGTTTGTGGCAGTGGGTTGTGAGGGGGTTTGTGTGAGGCACACCAAAACTCCCTTGGCTGGAATTGGTCTTCTATGTATCTTACATTTTAGAAGAATAATTTTACATGCCTTGTTTGCATGGTGCATATTTGAAAACCTTGGTAAGGAACACACCTTAATCTGTTCAGCTGTGTTCTGTATGTGCTTTTAAAACTGTAAATAAACATGCAAGTTCCGGGTTACTTCTTTCAAGGCAAGTGTGAAATAACTAAACTGTCTATGCATGTAGCAGGACTTTAAAAACTGGATTGGAGGACATTTTTCACACTTAATGCTTGATTACAGAGGTTTCAAATGAGAGTTAGGTTTACTTTTTAAAGTGCAATTAAATAAATCCATTTAGTGTCTGGACTGTAGTAATAAAGATGAAACTGAGACCTAGACTCAGTAATTAATGCCTTAGAAAAGCTTTTTGTAGATTAAGAACCTGTGGTTGTCACGATAGTAACAGAGACATTATTGTCTGCTGAGATAGCAGATTATGTGAGAAACTGTTACTGGAAATACCGGAGCTGTAAAATCTCTACTGAGCTCAGCATTTCCTGCCAGGTGACTTTTATCTGCTGCTGCCTGGCAAGTTGGATGTGATGGCTGAATGGCTTTAATTATTCAGTTTAGTGCTTAATTATTGTCTTCTACATGGTACAGAAATCCAGAGAGATTTTGGTCAGAAATGCAGCTTTAGCAATTAAGTCTAATTTAGCTGTTTCATATTATTGAAGTAGATTATTTTTCTTGAAACATAGTTTTAATTAGTGAAGTGCACTTGGATAAATATGTTTGTGTGGCATTTTTAAGATTTGGTTTGGGTTTCCCCCCCTCTAATGCCTACTCTATTGTATTGTCTTAAAGCAGGAAGCTTGGAACTGATCTCCTAAATTACCATTTAAGCATCCACAGAAGTGTTTTCATTATTTAATTGTATTGAGTACCCAGGCACTTCATGGAAATGGTGCATCTGCTTTGAACCTCAGAGCCATTATGCTAGATAGGCATTTTCCCCTTCACTTCAAAAGTGTCTAATGACTGCTGGGGAGGGAGGCCCCAGCTTCTCATAACAGAAGAAGACTTGATTTTTAAAGAAAGTTCTTGAATGTTCTTTAAAGACTTGAAAATTGAATCAGATGTTCAGCTAATCGGGATCAAGCAACATAATATTTGTGTTGGCTTTTAAAAAAATAGCAGTGTCTGTATTAGTAAAAAAAAGATCCACAGAGCCACTTATCTCAGTGTACTGCCCATGAGATGCTTGATGTGACATTTGGATGGATGCCCTTTTAAGACTGTCCTCTAGAAACTCTCCTTTTAGGCAATGTTTCCATACTGTTAATATTGATGACACCTCATTTAGTTCTGCTGCTCAGCTGGCTGCTTTTCAGATGTGGTCAGTATATGCCACAGAAATGACATTACTCTTTTGACCTCATTGTAACAATGGCTTCTGTTACATGTAATTGAAACGTTTTTTAAATGCCTGTAAACTCAGAGAGGGTCTGAGCAGGGATTGAGAGGGTTCTTAGTGATATCTCTGTCTGTTCTCTAATCAATTGCCCTTTTTTTCCAGGTAGCTTTGCTTGGCTCTTCTTAGTATGGGAAGTGTTGAGGGTTCCTGGGATTAAATGCACAATCAGTCCATTGTATTCCTTTCATGAAAGGAATTTATGCTGAATGTATCTGGCATGGTGTCCTTATTGTTGGGATAATGTTATTCAAATTCATTCATCATTTTAGAACCTAACTTGAGAATGGACAGTTACAGTAGTGTAAGAAATAAATTGACATTTTCATACAATACATTGGGGGTTTTACAAGGAAGAACCTTGGCTTACCTTGTGAAGGAAGCAGCTTAGTCCATGTTTGGAAGATTTGCATTGCCCAGGTTCACAAACTAAAGCTGTACACGTGCTCATGGGAGCTGCTGTTGCAGATCTTGCATGCCTGCATGGTGGGAGTAAATGGCAGCCTCCCTGCTGACAAACAGGGTTTGCAGATTTAGAAACTGTCATTGTGACAGGCAAATGTCACTGTGCTGTCAAAGAAGGGGAAAGAAATTTCTCATTATTTACTTTTCTGGAAATCCTAAGTGTGGTCACTGTGGCAGCAGTGAGAAGTTGTGAGCTAAAACTGCCCCATAACAGGAATAAACTGGAAGCAGTAATATAATTGTATTTATATTTTACATGCATTCTGTCTTTAAAACATAACTAAGCATATGTGGTTTATTCTGACATGACATTTAAGTGTGGATGCCTCTGAACTCATTAGGAACATTGCTTTAGCTGAGACTCACAGAGCAAAGCCATCCTACTGAGCTCTTGTTGAATGTTTGGTGTTTGCTTGCTGTTAACTCAGCCAAAGGCTTGGGAGATTAAATGTGCTCAGTGTATGTCAAGAAATCCCATCTGCATGTGAAGAATTTGTTGGGTGAGGTGTAAAGGAACAAAACATTTTGGTGCTGTGTAATTACACTGCTGAGTCTGAAGCTTGTCTGGATGTCCCTGTGGCTCTGAAATCTCTTCAAACAAGAACCTGAACTACTGGGATGAGCTGGCATGGAACTTTCCATGTCTTTGGCAATAGTAGCAAATTTTTTTGGAAATAAGAGTTACTTAGGCCCCAAAACATCAAAGTTACATATTGCAGCTATTTGACAGTGGTTTCTACATCTGATGGTAACAACTGTGCCATGCTAGGGGAACCTGCTCAGGGTGACTGAACTGGTAATCAGGCATGTTCTCTCTGTTGTTAAGTTCTGGTTCCCTAAAAGCTTTTTCCTAGAAAGCTATCTCAAAGTTAAATTGTTCTGAAAGGAGAGTTTGTGTTAATGTTCTGGTTATCTGAGTCTTGGCTGTGTTTGTCAACAAATGTATTCTTTTGGTGGACAATATTTTCTTTTTAATGACAGTATCTAATTTATCCTGCTCCAGCTGGAATAGCCTGCAGGGTCTTCATTGCTGGCTGATTGGATCAATTATTTATGTTTTAATTAGATGATAAATAACTTGCTTTTCAGTACCACAACTAAAATAACTGTGTTTTATAGTCTTTGAATTTAGCAAGGCAAATTTTGAAGGAGAACTCACCCCTGCAACTGCTATGTGCATGATTAGGTGCTGAATGCTGTTTGGAATTAGAGATGTGGGGTATGTTTCTCATAAACTGTTGCTGTAGCTTGAGAACAAAGTGAGCACTCTTAATGAATTTAGAGATTTTTTTTTTTGTATAAGAAGGAAACTAAAGTAGTCCAGCAGAGCATCTGTTAGCAGTAAAGGTTTAATGATTCCATGTAACTTCTCTGCCATGTCAGACTGTCAAAAGTTTTGTCATATGTATTCACAACACATCAAACAGAGTCATCAGCAGTTGCAGGGGTAAGAAGCCTCATCTGTTTCTTCCTTCCTTTCTTTCTTTCTTTCTTCTTCAGTCTTTTTCTCTCTCTGTTCCTCTCCCTTTCTTCTCCTCCTTCTTTTACTTCCTTAAATCTCTACGTTTAGTTCACAACCATCCCAACCAGCTTCATGGGTACAAAGTCAGATCTAACAAAAGAAATTATTGCAGACATTTAACTTTTAAATTACAGACTATCGATGGTCCCTGCGAAGTCATAGTTCACACGTGGGAGACTCATCTACAACCACGATCAATTACCCCTTTAGGTATGGGCATCAACTGCATCTGTTTGAGGCATATGCATAAGATTGCTGATATGCTGCACACTGGTTTAGAGGGATTGATAGCTATAGTTTTAAAATACTTAAATTGATTAATGTGTGGGAGGTATAGACTTTTTCTTTGCACAACATGGGCCTTACTCTCAAAATATGTATGTATATATACGTAAGTGGCTTCAAAATGGAAGTGGATGTGAAATTATTTGCTGTCATCCTTCAAGATTATGTGGGTTGGTTTTTTACTAATTTGAAATTTTAATAATTTTCTGTAAGCTTAAGTCTTTGAGACTAAGGATCCATATGATCTTTTTTAAAGAAAATGAGGGGAGGGTGTGAAGTCACTGCTGTTTTTTATTTAAGTGCTATTTAATTAGTAAAATTTTAAACAAAAATGTTTAATTAGGCTTCTATAAGTAAATGGATTAATGAAAATAGAAACATGAATGTACTTATTTACCCGTCAATTGAGCAGAAATGTATTTTGCTGAAAGAAAGGGTGGCATGCAGACTTGCATATGAGTTACTAATGCTTTTCTGAACAGGGAAAAATTTGGGTTTTAAGAGTGACTGAAATAACCTTTGAATGTAGCTTGTAGTTTAGATCTCTTATGCTGCTATGGCATGTTTTATGCACTGTCTTTTCTAGCACATAAAAAATACTATTTTGTCCACACTTAGAAGTTTACATTTGTTAAGAAACTTTTTAATTATTTGAAAAAATGTCTTTTAGAAAGAAGGTGGTATCAAAGAATCTGTTAGTCATGAATAGTGCCATGATCATGTTCCGTTCTCCCTTTGCCTTTTTTTTTTAAATTTCAGTTGAATTTGTAGTGTTTCTTTTCCTGTAAGAAGGTTATTTCTGTATTTGTCAGTAACTGATAAGAGAAGCAGCCTATCCTCTGCTAGGGCCTAGACTTTAAATTTAAATTACCTCATTCCAAGTTGAGATTTTTTACCCCAGGTAATACTCAATTCTTCATAAGCAGTCTTTTAGAAAATGCAGCAATGCACAGTATGTTAGCACTGGGTCATTTTGATCCTAAATTGTTGCCTGTGGTCATTAAGAAATTAGGTTAGGAGCCAAATGATTTTTAGGGGGAAAAAAGGGATTAACCACTGTAGAGGCAAAATTACGTGAACTTTTATGTTTTGAGAAATAGATGGTTTGTTTAGACTATCTGTTCTGTTCATGCTGATGAGTTTACTTAGTGCCTTAGGATTTCAGTTCTTAAAGCTTTGGAAAGAGTGAGGATAAAAGTAAGTGTGAAGTGAATGTTTTCAGTATTCATGCTAGGTTGGTTTCTGTCACGTGGGCAGAATAAGCATTTTAATTGTGACTGACTCAATTTGAAAGCTTTAAATGTGCAGCAGGACAACTTTGTTGTATATTTGCAAGAAAATTTAATGTCTTTGACACTACTTTGACAAGTAAAACATCTTAGATACTAGTGGGATGTAGTCAGCAGCAAAATACTGCAGCAGGCCAGAAAATTGTGCAAACTTTTTACTCTCAGTTCAGATTACTTGTAGTGAAATGTGGTATTTTGTGTGTTGGTTGGTTTTTTCATGCAGAAACTGAGAAAAAACATAAATTGAGATCAGTCCTTATAGAAGGTTGCAAAAAACATGCTGCTTTGTCTGATTCAGTTTTCCTGCGTTTTTAAGATACACTTTTTAGAAGTGAAGTGGAGAAGTAGAATTAATTTAACTTGGCAATGATTTTTAAATGTGAATACTAATTACTTTTTTCCATTCTTTTCCATTCCTTTTAATTCTAGAAAATAAAATTATTGTCGATGATGGAGACTTTGGAATCTGTAGTAAGTGAGATATATTAACCTTTATTCCTTACCATGAATTTAATTTAAACAAGGTTAAGTCTTGTAATTGAAAAATGTTTGAGATTATAGGTTTTGAAAAGAATTGCCTATGATAGTTTTCTCTGCTTTTATAGTTACTTTTGTATGTAGCATTTGTGAATTCACACTCAGGCTGTTATCCCTTCTAATGTTAATAAGAGAGTGCTAGGAAGAGTTGAAGTCGTGTCGCTCTGATGGTGTTAAAGGTTGAAATTTGGGAACTATAAATCATGAGCATGCATTTTTTGAAAGTAGAGAATAGGCTTAGCTTTCTCTTAATACTGAACTTTAGAAAAACTCTTCATGCCTGGAAAAACACTGAATTTACCCACTCTGCCTCTTCAGTCAGAGATGCAGCTGCCAAAGGGTTGTTGTAAGCCCACACCTCCTGTTCTTGTGTGTGCACAAATGTCTCACTTGTGACAGTTCTGACCCACCTCTCACTTAATGTTCAATCCTCTGACACTGAAAGTAACTCCTTACTATACCTCATAAATCTTGTCTTCAAGCTTTTCCATTTCCCCCTCATATCCTCATCAAATGATGGGTTTGGCTTTTTAAGAGCTCTTCAAAACTGTGGGGTTTGCTTCAGCACCTGGTTTGCAGCTTGTGCTTCTGGTCCTCCTCCTTGTTTTGGTGTTGAGGGTGAGGATTCTCCACACTTTTCATCAGAACTGTTGCTGTACCCTGTCCTGCAGACTTGCACTGCTTTACTGGCGCTGATTGTGACGGGCTAATGGATACACTTGTTTGATCTCATTAAAATCCTGTTGGCTGTTCTGGGTGGTTCAGAAAGACTGGGGAAAGGCTGCACCCCACTTCTTGCATTACTGTAGATCAAGGCTGGTGATAAGGAGGATTATCTGGAAGGTGATGGCAAGAAGAACTACCTAGATCTCCCTAAAATGAGTTACTAAAATGTCTTCTCCTTTCTGTTTGGCTTTTGATAGATGGTATTAAAACTGTGGATGCTGGTTGGCTGACATGTCAGACAGAAATCAGGCTACGTCTGCATTATTCTGAGAAACCCCCTGTACTGATTTCTAAGAAGAAATTTAAAACATCAAGGTTTAGGTAAGAGCCTGCTCATCTCAGTATGCAATTTACCTCATCTTAATTGTCAATACTAGGGGTATTTTTTTTACTTAATTGATGTAGCCTTTAAGTTCATTTTGGGTTACTAATAGCCCAGTTTCCAAGGGTTAAAGCACAAATATTTACTCCATAATTGTCTTGGTGTTTCTTGCTTTTTGGCTGGAGCTGTAGTATTCTTAGGTTGCTATTTAAATCAGTTTGGTGCTTTTCTCTGCAGAGGTGCCTCAAAAATGAGGCATTTTTATAACTCCACAGTTCATTGTCAGAAATGGGTATCTTAGCCCTGGTGTTTAGAGGACTGCACTGTTGCACACGGTGGATAAGGGTTTGGCTGGGTGGTTGCCCTGGATGTTGTGGTGCAGCTTGATGTCCCAAGTGAAAACCAGGGATGAGGGATGACCCTCAGGGGTTGATGGTATGGAAAATAGGGCTGAGTGTCCCTTCAGTAGTTTGCTGATGACAGCAGCCTGAGCGGTGCAGTCACACTGGAGGCAAGGGATGCCATCCAGAGGGAGCTTCAGAGGCTTGGGAGCTCAGATCTCACCAAGGTCCTCCACTTGAATTGGAGCAGTCCCAAGTGCAAGCTGGGTGGAGAATGGACTGAGAGCACCCTGAGGAGAAGGACTTGGGAGTGTTGGTGATGAGAAGCTCCATGTGACCCAGCACTGCACACTTGAAGCCCAGAAGGCCAAGTGCATTGTGAGCTGCAGCTGCAGCAGTGTGGCCAGCAGGTGAGGGAGGGGGTTCTGGCCCCTGCTCTGCACTGGTGACACCCCACCTGGAGAACTGCATCCCCTGCATCCAGCTCTGGGACCCCCAGGCTAAGTACATGGAGCTGTTCAAGTGAGTCAGAGGAGACCATGGAGGTGCTCAGAGGGCTGGAACACTTCTTGCTGTGGACACAGGATTAGAAATTCTGTGTTCTTCAGCCTAGAGAGGAGAAGACTCTGGGGAGAACTTGGAGCAGTCCCTAAAGAGAGACTTTAGACAAGAGCCTGGAGTGATTGGACAAGGGAGAAGTGCTTTAAACTGAAAGAGGACAGGGTTAGATGAGATATGAGGAAGACATTCTTTAGTGTGTGGGTGTGGCACAAGTTGTCCAGAGTTGTAGGTGCTGAAACCCATGAAGTGTTCAAGGCCAAGTTGAATGGAGCTTGGAGGAACCTGGTAGAGTGGGCATCCCTACCTGTGGTAGGGGGGTTAGAACTAAATGATCTTTAAGATCCCTTCCAAACCAAACCATTCCATGGATCTGTTATACTTGATTTATTTCTTTTTTTCCAGTTTTGATTTGATTTGCCCTCCCATCAATTCTGAATTTGCTGGTGAGGGGAAGATTTATTTAATATGATGCTCTTCAGTGAGATTTAATACTTACATTGTGTTCTCTACAGCTTTGCCTTTTTTCCTTGCATGTTATAGCAGATAGAGAGAGTAATTTCTGAAGCCAGCTTCTTGTCTAAGTTAAATGGTTGAAATAAAACTTGATAAGCTAGATGCATTCACTAAACACTCTGTCCTATAATGTTGGATCTGTCCAGTCATTTCTGTGACTGTCACTTGCTATGGCAGTGTCATTTTTCAAGTTTCTGGAGTACCTGTGTTGTAACTTCTTTTCTTTTTTTTTTTTTATGAGGCTGTATTTCAATGTGGACTTGGTATAATAGATTTCCACAATTGTAATTATTTCTTTGAGATATGACATCAGCTTTACTGGTGACTTGGCATCTATAAATGATAATCCTGTGTCTCATCTGCTGTGTCTGTGATGCAGGAAGGGATTTGGTTTACTCATGTGTGCTTAACTTCACTGACATAACTAATTTTGTCTGGAAGGTTTGCTCTGTATGATAAAGGACTCTGAGTCTTATAGAGAGGCTTATGCTTCTCAGTCCAGGATTTTTTTTCAGAAATCCATTAATTTAAATGCTCATTCAGGATTTTTCATGGAATTTAATTACTTCAGCCTATATTACTTATGTCTATTAGAGTATACTTGTCTGCCTTATCAGAGGGACATAGCAGCAGCCACCAATGTTCAAGGCTTGACCTTGATGATGACTGCTGTTTTCAGTGCTTTTCCTTAGCTTGTTGGCATTATGGGTGTACAGCCTGTACAGGAAGGCTGTCTGTTTGGCAGCCCAAATAGTCTGGTGGGAGTGCTGCTTCTCAGACCCCTAGTAGAGTTCTCATATTTACCCATGTTCAACTTCTAGCAGTGACTTTAGCACTGAAATCTGACTAAAATAGGATTTAGACAATGGCTGCAAACTCTTGCTCGTGTGAGGAGCCTCTGTATGCAGTCCTGTTCTAAATCTTTCTCATTTGTAAAGGCTCTGCAGTGACTTAACCATTTGTTTTGTTTCTGGATGAGTAGAGTAAAATTGACCCTAGAAGGCCTAGAGAAGGATGATGATGAAGACAAGACATCCCCTACTGTTCCCCAGAAAATGGCGAACACGGTGGAGTTCTCCTTGATCAGTAACGACGACTACAAGTGTCGGCACTCTCAGCCTGACTGTGGCTACGCCTTGCAGCCAGACCGATGGATAGAATACACAATACAAACCATGGAGCCTGATAACTTGGAGTTAATATTTGATTTTTTTGAGGTATGTCTCTTTACCCCTAAGAAGCAACTCCAGTCTGCCTTTTGGAGCCCAGTTGTTGCGAAGATTTCGCTGTGGAAACAGAGCTACTGCCTGATGTTCTTTATATTTTGGATTTATTTACACAAGTGTGAGATTACTGACTCCCAGCCCATTGTAGAAAGGTTTTTGTGAGCCTTCTTGATGTGGCACAGGAAGTTTTTCAGTTCTGTTTATTTAGAAGTCAGTACAAATTAAACTTGAATCTGTGTCTGTGCAGTATTGCATGCTGTTAGGTTGGCTTGATATTAATCCTTTATCAGAATATTAATCCTTTATCAGCTACGTTATGCTTCCCCTGCTTCAGCCTGTACAATGTGTATATAAACTGATTATATCACAACTATTGAATCTAAATTTTTATATTTATAAGCAAAAGACATTTCTCTGAACTAACTCATGCAGACTAAAACTGGATTCTCACTATTGTGTCTCTTATTTTACACTGTTTTTTCCCCTGAAAAGTCTTAGTGTTTGAAGTTCTTTTTAAAAGAAAGCAACTTACACAGAATAAGGTTTTTTAAGCTTTCTCTTTTTAGTCTGAAAATGCCTTCAGGATCACTTACAGTCATAATTGTAAAGTGTCTGCATAGTTCCTGAACTTGACTATGGTCAAGTGCACATTCTGTATATTAATTCTTCTCTGCAAATGCATACCAAGTTTTCTAGCATTTGAAGCATAAATATTATTCCAGTTAATTTTTGTCCTAAACAAGGCTTGGGCATTTTAGAATATAGACTACTCCATGCATGCTATTTTGATGTGAAAAGTTTGAGATATAAGGGGTGTCAAAGAAAAATGTGAGTTTTGTAGATTTCTGTTAAAGTTTTAATTTTCCTAATAGTAATTCGTAACTTGCTGTTACATTAAACAATTTTAGCTGAAATTAGTGTTTTGTGTAACACACAAGAAACCTGTGTCATGTCAAGCCAGAAGAGTTTGTTTAGAATTCTCACTCACATCTAACAGTAGGGGTTCTGGGTTTTTGTTTTTGTTTTCAGGAAGATTTAGGTGAGAAGGTAGTACATGATGATGTGCTCCCAGGTCACGTAGGCTCTGCCTGCCTCCTGTCATCCACAATTGCAGAACCTGGAAAGAGTGCTGGAGTTCTTTCACTTGCCATTATGAGCAGAAATCCAAGGAAGACAATTGGAAAAGTTAGAGGTACAGTTGATGCCAGCAACAGATGCAGATAACTTTCCTCAAAGCCATCTGCTGTTTACTGACATGGGAAGCATTGCTGTTTTTCTTGCAGTGGACTACATAATTATCAGACCTATCCAGGGATACACTTGTGATATGCAGGCTTCATATGCAAAGTACTGGAAACCAAGAACAGCTCTGGATGTTGGACACAGGGGAGCAGGGAATTCTACAACAACCACTAAGTAAGTTTGTTTGCATTTTAAACTGGGGAAATTGTTTTCTGTCACTGACATTAGTTGAGGAAGTGGACATTTTGAAAAGCTGCAACCCATAGTCATTTACTTCAGTATCAACTTGTGTGTAGTCTCTAAAACAAAAACTTCTGATTTGTGTTTCTGTTGGTTCAATTCTGTGCTATGCTGCATCTAACAAACCCTTTTTCTTGGCTGTTGTTTCAGGCTTGCTAAAGTTCAAGAGAACACCATTGCATCCCTGAGGAGTGCTGCTAGTCATGTATGTACACACATTTGCATCACACAGCACCTGTCTCATGCAAACTAGGTTGGCTTGTGTACACTTAATTTGCATGATTCAATACAGTGAATGGTAATTGAACTGATGTAAATTAGATGAACTCACTGTGGAAATGGCTTGAGTTAAGAGAAGTTAATAGTAGGTTAGACTCTTCTCAAGTCCCTTAAAAAAATAAAAATTTCCATTTAGTGTATTCTGCTGGTATTCTAATACAGGGAGAATTTTAGTCTCAACCCTCTATAGACAGTTTGAACAAGTGAATGAAATTTTGGCACTGCTGGAGTCTGTCAGCATCCTCCCACGTGGCAAAGGTCTTGCTCAGGGACTGCTGTGTACTGAAACTTGCTCTCTGAAAATGTGACTTGGGAGCTGAGCTGGTAGAATAAACCAGTCCTTGTTTTGGTGCTTGCTGCAGTGAAGACTTGAAATCCTAAGACAGAAGTTCCAGTTTGGGAGATAATAGCTCCACATGCCTAAATTTTGTGATGGAGATGGTCACTTCTATTCCTTCCAATAATCTTGATCACTGAACAAAGCTGTAGCTGCTAAATGACTGTTTTGAACAGTAGTTCTTAATCCCTGAGTGGACACCACAGGTTTATAGACAGGCTTTTAAAATACTCACAAGAAATATGCATTGAGGCAGAAATTTGCTGTGGAGTCATCAGCAGCATCACTAGAGAATTGCTTTCATCTATTTGCAGATTGAAAAGGCTGAAAGCCACCAAAGCTGAGAAAAGGGCTGAAAAAAACCCATGTCCTATTTTCTCTCTGTGCTGATTGAAAAAGTGGGTGTCAGGGTGATAATTTGATGAATGGTATTCTTGGAGGCCTTCAAAGGAATGACTTGCAAGCAGTCAATATATGTAAAAAACCCCAAACCTGTTACTGTCTTTTTCTTTCTGGGCCTCCCTCTTTTCTGGAAGACTGTACTTCCAGCTTTTGGATCTTTTTTCCTTTTTTAAAGCCTAACAGAAAACATTTACAGCTGAAAAGGGCAGGAAAATGCTGGATGCAGCTATTTCTCCTCTTGCACAGATATAACACACTGCTGCTGTGTTACTCACTAGAGACTCCAGAAGTTTGTTCCTATATGGAATATCTCCCTAAAGCCTTGGCAATATGGAGCCATCACTTGTCTCTTGGTGTGGTGATGGGGAGGAGGGAGGAAGATGCCTCAAAGTTATCTGTGTTTAAACATTTGTGTCTAAAAATATTGTCTTGATCTTTCTCTGTAATCAGGTTCACAAGACTTGAACCTTATTAGAGGGTTTTACAAGATTAAGCAAGATTTATTTATTTATTTATATGTCAATATTATGGTAATTAGGATAATTTTCCACATATTTTTTCATCTTTAATAATCCATTGCTGAGCATGATTTAACTGGCAACAGCCAGGTGTATTCAACTTCTGCCTGATATCCAGGACCTTGAATACTTGACAGTACTTGCATGCAGTTCTGTTGTCCTTGTGCATAAGTAGTTAATGGACTTTTGTTTTGTTCTGTGTGATTTTCAATTTTCTGCAGGGAGCAGCATTTGTGGAATTTGATGTACATCTTTCTAAAGATCATGTGCCTATAGTATACCACGATCTCACGTGTTGCATGGCCATGAAAAAGGTAAAGAAGATAATAGCGGTATTTTATGTGTAGATATGCCCATTCTAGAAATGTAAAATATTAAGCTCTCACAGAAATAATTCTGGGCTCTCGAGGGATAGAATGGCAATAAATATGCAGCATTACTTACTGCATAGATCAGGGAAGTTGAATTTTTTCCTTTTGATGTTGTAGCAACAGCATTTCAGATGCATGGTTTGGCACTCTTCAAGCTGACATTGTAGTTACTGTTTGGCTTCTTTCTGACTTAAGATTTGGAAGAAAAAAAGCAGACAGCTCTGCTCTATTCTGTGGTGCCTATGGGGCTCTCTTATACTGAGGCATTAATGTATGCATTCTGTCCTGTTCTGCTTATCTTCCCTCCTAGTTCTGGCAGTGAATCCAGAGAGAGATTGCAGAGCACACTGCTCTGTGTTCTTGGCACTGGGTCTTGTGGCTCAAACTCCCACACTCACTGCAGTATTGCACTTTTTAAGAAGCTTGGTTTAGAACAGTGTAGAAATAGAACTTTGACTGAGGGGAATGAATATTCAATGTATCTTCACTCAATATTGTCTTTCTCAGTAAAAATTTCTTAGTGAAGAGGGGAAGTGAGAAATGGACAGAATTTTTTTGACACCAGATCTTTATTTTGGGAGTGGTCTGTGTGTGTGAATTTTATCCCAGGACATTTATATATTTTATTAGTTTCTGAGACATCGGGTAAACAGCAGTAAAGTGAACTGCCTTGGAATATTTCTTACTGCATTTCTTTACTTGTAAAGATCTTTCCTGAATACATTAACCAATCAAGTTTTTACAGAATAATTATGCTACTGTTTTGGGGGGGAAAGAACTTTAAAGCCTCTGACTTGCATGAAGACAAAACACTGGGTTTCTTTCAGATTGTTTTATGCTTTTAAGTGCCTGTGTTGTCTTGTGAAAACTGATCATCTTATGAATAAGATATCACTTGTATCTTTATCAATAAAATAGGAAGCATTAATTGCCTTTATGGCTACTTCATGAAGGGTGTGTAGGCTTTTTGGTTGCTTTCAGTGATGCTTAATTATGTGTTGTTTCTCTTCAAAGAAACTGGATACAGAGCCTTTGGAACTGTTTGAGATTGCAGTCAAAGAACTCACATTTGATCAGCTGCAGTTATTAAAGGTATTGTTTGCTTGGCTACTACAATATGCTGTGTGTAGAATTTTATGGAGCTTGGAGGTTTTGGGAGTAAGTACAGATAGTTCTGGAGAGTACAGTTTTAAAAATTGTGCAAACAGAACGATTAGGTAATTCCAAGAAAAATACTTTTGCAATGTTTTTATAACTTGCATAAATGTCATTACTTTTGTGCTTTAGAAATATGGTATCTAATTTTTGAATGATAAAGGGACTGTGTTGAACTGCTCTACCTTCCAAACAGAAGGGCCTTGTCTAGATAAAAAAGGGATGAGTGGGCTACTGAAGACCCTGCTGAGATACCTGCCCTCAGTCAAGGGAACCATCTGGCTGACCCAAGAACCATATGATTCTTTTTACTTAAAATTACTTGGTCTGCTCCTTTTTGTGAAGAGAGAATTTGAATGGAGCAAGGGAGTTGGCTGTGTCTGGCCTGATTCTAGCTCAGTGTGTGTGACTGTAATATAAAACAGATCAGCAGGATTGAAACACAGGGGAGAGATTAATGTTCAGACTTCTTCACATCTTGATGTTGAATTGTAGTTTGTATGGGTTTACCCTTAACATGATTCCTGAATTTTCAGTGAGCATGTTTTCAGTTTGGTTTTGAGCTTTCCTCAAAATAGTTAAAAAAAAGTTTGAAAGAAAATTGTGATGTGTACAATTTGTCTTTTATTCTTTTACAAATTATATCTGTAGTAGACTTTTAAATTGTAAAATTATTTGCAAGCAAAATTAGTTACATTTTACATGTAGGAAGATGTGGGTAGAGTGTTAATACTGCTCTTATGCTCTTCAGCTGGCTCACGTGACGGCCCTGAAAGTAAAAGATCACAATGGTATGTACTAGTTTGGAAGAGTGTTGGGATTGATTTATTGCCATGTAATGATATAAATTCTGTGGTTGCAGCTGCTTGTTGTAATCACATTTGTCCTGAACATTTCTAAATGCTTAAATAGTTAATTTTGTGCATGCTGTAGAGTTCTTTACTGGGAAAGAAATATCTGAACAGAAATTACTCCCTTGGGAGGCAGGGACAGAAGGCTAGAAGGCAAATATATGGATCAATATATATTTCTGAATAATCATAACAAAATTGCCACTGATGTTTCCATCTTATGCTTCTCCAGCTGTACCTTCAGCTCTTCAGACTTGCTGACAAGAACTTTGGTAACTGCTGTAGGATGTCTTATCAGTGCTGTAAATTTTTGGCCTTAATTATGCCTTTTGTATGGACAGCAAATTATCTCACACATCCTACCTGTATAAGAAAAGATAAAATTCAAAAAAATTCAACAAATAAGCTTTGATAGCCAAGGCTTATTGTGGATATAATTCACTGAGTGAAGTGGTGAGGGATAAGAGAAGCCATTCTGAGATATATATATATATGTATGTATGTATGTATTATGGCAAGGGTTTAAATTCCAAACCAGGAATTGCCAACACCAATGGGAGTATGTCAGTATTAGAGGAAAAGGTGTAGGTAATCAAAAGGGAGACCTGGTTTCATTGTTCACTCCTAAAGGCCTTATGATTTTGAGCCAGTTTTTTCTTGCTGGCATTACTGGGATTATGCTTCTGTTTGTTTTAATTCAATATTTCATCTTTCTTTACAGCATCTTTTAGCGATGAAGAGAACTCTGCTTTTGAGATGCAGCCATTTCCTTCTCTGCAAAGAGTAAGTGGTGAATATGGAGCAAGATGATTTGGGAACATGAAAACCTGTGTTTTACTTTCAGCTTTGCACACATAGCAAAGGGGGTATTGATTTTTGGTTTTAGGCCTCTGGTATCAATGCTGGAACTGAGAACAGGGGTTTTATTGTTGGACACTGGAGGGTTTTCAGTGCTCACAAGTAACAGTCTATGTATATTTCAAGCTTCTGAGTTCATGAGCCCAAGCTGTGTAGCTCAGAGTGCACTCAGTTTTACAGCTGGTTAACATGTGGGCATTGCCTGTTAATGCATTGATAGTTTCTAATTTTGAGAGAAACCACACCTGCCCTTTGGCAGTTCCTCACAGTGTCTTGGCCATCTCTCAGAGCCAGACACTGAGAAATGTTGAGTGAATTTCCAGTGTGTTTCCATTTAGGACTGGTTTGTGTTAGCTCTACCTTTTGAAATCACCTTGCAAATAATTCTTTACATGAAAGAACTTTTGTTATCATGGTAATGGCAAGCTCCTGGATTTTGTACTGAAGATGCATTTTGCATTTACAGGAACTTCCTGGAGAAAGAAAAAATGTTTTTTCTTTAGGAGTACAAATGGGGCATTTCTTACATGTGTTAAGGTGAATTGACTCACATTTGTACCTTGTCAAAATCTTGTCCTTAAGATTGTATCCACCTTTATGTATTCATTAAGTTTAAACTGGAGTAGAAAAGGGTGTATACGTGTGTTGTACAAAATGTTAAAAACCTAGGGTTTTAAATTCTACTGTTAGACACCATTAGCATTAAAATCCAATGAATTCTCCCAACAATTACCTTCCCAGTGCTTTGTTGTACTCCTTTGCTGTTGGGTCTCTTCTTAGTAAAATTTTTTTCAGGTCCTGGAGTCTGTTCCTAACGATGTTGGGTTCGACATAGAAATAAAATGGATCTCCCAACAAAGGGTAAGTAAACATACATGTGATTTACTTTGAGTGTTTGACATTCTTATGGCTAAAGCTTGTAATTTGATGTGACAATTTATGAGCTGCAGAGGCATAATTTTTGTGGGAGTTTGGGCCTTTAAAAAAAAATACTGCATTATTTTTAAACTGGGAGTATAGTAGCACCACTCCAACACATGAACAGTCTTATTCTTAAAATAATAAAATTCATAAGATTGAGTTTAGACTGCTTTTGGTAGGAGATTCTTTTTAAAGTCAACAGATCACAACAGGGCAGACAGGAAAGTGCCAAGAAATTCAACCTCTCCTGGCCCTGTGCAGGAGCAGCTACAGCATGGTGCAGTAATGCAAGCAGCTGCTTCCTTCCAGTCAGCAGGGCTGCAAACTCAGCTGGATTGTGCAGCACTCAGTCCAGAGGGAAATGGGTATAAAGGCTGGGATTGGAAGCCTGGAGTGGGGGAAGGAAGCTGAGGACAGTGGTTGGTGGAAATCAGTATGCTAGTAATAACAGCAGAGAGTAGCTGCAATAATTACTGGTCTTCAGGGAATTTCTTTGTGTTTTTGTAGCTGTAATAGGCTTCCTAGGAATGTATTCCTTGGATGGGGAGACAGGGGATTTTTCAGTGAATTTTACTGCTGTGAGAATTCAGCTGCCCCTCTCAGGCTGTCAGTCCTGGAGAGCTGGAGCCAGCACTGAGCAGACTGAAGGATTGATGCTGCATTCAAACTGGCCAGCTGAGTTCTCACTTTGCTCAGGTTGACTGAGAGACCATTGCTAGTTAAAATAATTTTAGTAAGCATTCATTTAAGTGACTCAAACTTGTGCTTTCTTTTTCCAGGATGGACAATGGGATGGCAACTTGTCAACTTACTTTGATATGAACCTTTTTCTAGATATTATTCTGAAAACTGTTTTGATGAATGCTGGACGAAGAAGAATTGTGTTTTCTTCTTTTCATGCAGATATTTGTACAATGTAAGTTTAGAAGAGAGAAATAATGTACTTTGGTTTTGAAATTTATTTTTATTTGGTAAAATTTACTTTGTATTTTAAAATACACAACAGGAAATAAGTAACAGGTGTTTTCCTTAGACATAAAATTTGGGTGCCAAAGTAGTTGGGAACTGAAATGAGACCATTTTGCTATCTGGAATGAGCCTGAAAAATAAAAATAGATGAACAAAGTCATAGTACATATTTTTGTCAAGTGCCTTTCTGGATGCTTCACTCTTTCTTAGCTCAACAAAAATGTCAGGGTTTCTTCTGGTATCCCAAAGTCTCTTCCAGTCATACTTGAGGGGTGTGCAAGCCTAACTTAGGAACAAATACTCTTGTTACAGTATTCAGCTTGAAAAATGCATTAGCAAGGCTAGAGGCTGTGTATTAACCATATTTAGAAATTCCTGTCGTGGATCTTCATGATCATCATGAATCTGTGCATTTAAGAAGAAAATCACAGAATTAAATGGCCTTAGGGGATTATATATAAACATACTGAGGATGTAAGGCTGAGTTCAACATCAAGTCTAGCTTCCCTTAACATGTGTGTTAATCTCCAGTAGTGGCAAAAGGACTCATTGGAGCAGTTTGTCAGCCCAGTTTGATGCTAAGCTGTGGGACCATCTCCTTGCACCAGCTAGGAACTAGAAGGATGTGCAGGAAAGAGAGGAATTCCCCTTGAAACAGTGAGATCAAATCTTTGTTCTTTCACTTGTGTTTTTCTCATGTGCTACTTGTGGACTTTTTTCCTGACAGGATCCGACATAAGCAGAACAAGTATCCTGTGCTGTTTCTCACCCAAGGGGAATCTAAACTCTATCCTGAGCTCATGGACCTCAGATCTCGCACAACTTCAATTGCCATTAACTTTGCACAGTTTGAAAACTTGCTGGTAAGCTGACAAGTTAAAATCAAACTGAAGTATTACTGCTTGTTTTAAATCTATCATTTTTGGCACTAATGCTTTAAATTATGGCTAGCCTCACAAAAGTAGTACACTAATGTTGGGCAACTGTCAAAAAAATGTCCATTGTCTGAAATGTTTTTTAATACAGTGTTTTAAAAAAGCACTCTAATTGTGTTAAATATGTTTTATTATTATGGATGACACAGTAAGGAGCTGCCTGTGTTAAAAGATTAAAAAAGCTGATGTGTTTCAAAGCCATGGATTTTTAATTGAAGTCTTTTGTATTTCAGGGAATTAGTGTGCATTCTGAAGACCTTCTGAGGAATCCATCATTTATTAAACGGGCCATATCCAAAGGCCTGGTTATTTTTACGTGGGGTGATGATACAAACGACCCGGATAACAGGAAGAAGTTGAGAGAATATGGTGTTCATGGGTTAATATATGACAGGTACTTAGTTGTGGCTTTTTAAAAGAATGATCATAATCACCACCATCATCAAGCTTAGAAACTATTGGAAATTGATTCTGGTGAAATTTCATGTTGCTTCTTGGTTGACTGGGTATAGAAAGTAGAAGGACCCCATAAACCCCGATCAAGAATAAGTCTTAACACCACTTCCCACTCTTTCAGCTGCATCTGTGAAGCAAAATAACTTTTGTTTTTCCTGAGATCAACATAAATGTAGTTAGATCCTTTAAAGAACAAGTGTATGGCATACACGTTTAAGGTGCTACTAATATTCATGATAGTAATTTTTAGGTTATGTAAACGTGTTACAGTGAGGAAAATGTCATTTAATTGTTTGACTGGAAGTTTCAGTATTCTACATTGAGCTGTGGAAATAGTTAACACAACATTCTCTTGTGTTTCAAAGCTGTGAATTCACATTTTTCGTATCAAAATTAGCTTGGAGTGACTCCAGGGCAAACTGCCAAATTAGTAATTTCAGAAAGTAGCTGTTACATCAAAAAATTCAGGTAGAAACATCAGAATACTGTGTTAAATATTTTAACAAAAGCATTGTTGTGTTATTTGGTTGCTTACAGCATCCCAAAGTTTTAGGTCTTTTGTCTTTGAAGATGAGAAATTCATCATTATGAGCTGAAGTTTAATTTGAAAAACTGTATTAAACTAGAATTTCCGATAGAGAGTAATTGGGAAAGCGTTAAGTGTAACTGAAGTTTCAAATTACAGAAGGCTTTCAAACCTTCTGCTTTAGCAAGAGTATTGCTTTGTATATTGTTTTACCTACAAAAAAACCCAAAACAAAACAAAAAAAGCCAACCAAAGAAAGAGGAATCAATTGTCAAAGGCTCTGTTTTATAAAGTGAAAACTGAGAGTCAATTTAATCAACTCTAGGGGCAGGAAATCAAATATGTTTGTTCCTAGGGTTCTAGGCTCTCAGTATAAAAAAATTAGTTAGCTCTTTTCAATCTGTTGTTGACTGCTGGGAGTCATTTGTCATTTCAAGGTCCATTGCTTCTCAGGTTTGCCAGAGGTGCCCCTTCTTGTGCTGTACAGAAAGTCTCCCATTCATTTGCAGTAAAAAAAGGAATAACTAGGTTTTTACACTGGGGATCAGCTTCAGACTGAGGACATGGACACAAGTCCTCTTTCCTGCTACAGCAGTGCTGTGTGTTGCACCTCTCCTGCAGCTCAGGACTGGGGCCCCTTTATTCAATGAAAAATACCTCTGGAGTAGAATGCAGGTGAAAGAATCATCTAACTACTTAGTGTGCAGTCATAGGGTAATGAAATTTTATTCTGTGGTATGCATAAGTTAAAGTGATATATTATTGGTGGGGTGTTTTAATCAAATTCCACTGCATAAAGTGTTTGTGGAATGTCTCTTCATCTCATGTCTACTAATCCAATCTTCCAGAGTTGTTAATTACTCCCTGTGCAATAGATATTCACTACTGTGGTAAAACAGTAAAGCAGGGGCCAGCCTAACTTCTGACTTCATGTTGCTTTTATTGCTTTAGATACTCCATGCTACTTAAATATTGTGGCATTTATGTTGAGGCTGCTACTTGTCACCCTGTGTGTCCTATTTGGTGTATTTTAAGTTGTAGTAGGTCAGTAGAACACCTTTCATCTCACTTTCTGATAACCAGCCAGTTTGTTGGAAGGCTTAATTCCCTTGTGGATTTAACTGAACAAAAATTTCTTGACCTTCCTTCACTGTTTAGATAATCTGGATTCTTAATAATGTTTATCTCTCCTCTCACTGCCTGCCTCCTCTGTCACTTCCACTTCAACATCTTCCCATTTTTTGGAGAGGAACCCCAAAATTAGTATTAACTCCAAAGTTGTTATTGCAGGCTTGTTAAGTGTAATTTCTAAATGTAATTTCCCTTTTTTTTTCTGTAGGCCAAAACAAACAATGGGATGTCCCTTTGCAATTCTTAATTACTTTTCAAGTTTTACTAATTGTGTGAGTAAAATTAAATTCACTCTTAATGCAGGTTAGGGATATTACAGTTTCTGAAAGTTGCATCACATGTCTCAAGGTGGACATTTTGAGATGCAGGTGGTACCTGCAAGTCCTGGAATGTAGGGGTGTAAAACCTGGCAGCAAACATTTCCACTCACAGCTGGAGCTGCTGGGTAAAGAGCCAGTCTTTCAGATCACTTGAGACTTGAAGTTGATATTTAGAGTTTAAATAGGTATGGTGTCAGCATCCATATCCTGTGCTGTTTGAGTTTAGAAATAAATGAATGTAAAACTAAATTTAAAAAGCAGAACTCAAGAAAGAGAGATATACATGATTGTTTCAATATCTAAGTAATAAGTAGGGACTGCAGTAATCTGTTTTAGTGTCAAGCCAGTTCAGGCTGTTGTTGTGTCTTCAAATTCCAGAATATTTCCTGGGCTGAATTAAGATGGTGCTTCTTCCATGGTTTCTGTATTTTTGTTCCCTGGATTTATGGCCAAGTCCAGATATCTATCAATTATGGTATTTTGTGTTCCTGTTTACTAGGCCTTTACTTACACCATGTTAAGTGCTAATTATCTGAATAATCTAGGAAGTGAATAGAGGAATTGTAGTGAATTTTAGGTTGCTTGTGTGTGGCCCTGAGTTACTGTGTGCAGTAGTTATTTCTGAGATTATGAACTGTGTGCATAGAGATGATTTCTGTAAGCTATTTTTTTCCAAACTTTAATCATCCATGTAGAATTGACCAAAACACTGTAGCCAGTTGTGAAGATGGCAGAAAAACTGTGTCCTGAATACCAAAAGTTGATGATACCAAGCTCTGGGAAAAAAAAAATGCAGGTAGGGGGTCTGGCTTTGCTTTGCATGGAGAATAACTGCAAGACTAAATCTGGGAAGTTTACAATGCCAAAAATATTAAAAGGCTGATCTCACTGGGGCAGAGGAAAGAACACAAATGCACTCCCTCCCCCCATCCAGGCCTTTCTCCACTTGGGCTGCAAATTATTACATACACCCAAAGTCAGTAATCCAAGCAGATGTTCTGGGATGATAATCTCCTGTTTTCCTATGTTCAACTACCATTCATCTCAGTGTTTAACCAAATTATTTGAATTAAAAGGGCAGCCTCTACAGAAAGGTGCCATGTCTGCCCTCAGGCTTTTATTTGGGCTCTAAAACAAGAAGGTACTTTATGTGCATGACTGGGTATCTTCTGTCTGCACAGAAATCACATCCTCAAAATGCTTTATTAGTCTGATATTCAATTTTAATTAAAGAAGAAATTTCAACCTATTGTGAAATTACTCTGGCTTGGTTAAAATGCTCATTTGTAAAGCATGATTTCTGAGGTGATTGATCTGGTGCTTTTTTCCTGGATAGGCTTTGGAAATAGTCCAGAAAATATTTCTGTATTTGAAGATACTTAACTCAGTAAGAACAATGCAGCCTTGTATTTTTATACCTGCTGGCTGTATATTGAATACCAATGTGGAGAGGGAGTGGGTGCTAGCTTACACTTGCATCATCTTTTCTCATTCACTTTACATGATCTGAATTTTGTTTGTTGAATAATACACAGAACTGCATAAAAATACGAAATCACTATTTCCCAAACATGGATGCTGAGAGCTTTTCCATGAGAGCTTTGTCCAAACACTGCAGTTCCTTAGGCTGCATGTTGCATTTGCAGGCAAAAGCTGTGCTTGACTGGTATTAGTAACTTCCCAACATTTACACAAATTTAACTGGCAATCAAATCAAAAGTGTTTTAAATACTTGTCAAAAGCACAAGACTGCTGAAATCTGGGCTGCCCTGTTTGCCTGAAACTGCATGTTACTTAAATAACAGCATGGATATGTGGAGGAAGTGTAGTACAAGTTGATTTATAACTTACTCAGTAACTGAATTAATATGTTATGATGGTTGTTAAGACAGTTTAACTCTTCCCTATTTTGTGAATTGCAAAGTAAACTCTAAGTTTTTCCTCGAGATCTAAAGAAAAGTGAAAAGCTTTAATCAAAAGCTTCAGAAAATCTTTTGAGCATGGAAACAGTATTTCAGTGCTGCTGCCTTTTGTCTTGTATGTGTTTTCAAAGGTTGCAAAACACCTTTCAGGAGCCAAGCACATCAGTTTTACACCCACTGCAGAGCCCTGCAATGTTCTGCAAGTCTTTTGTAGAAGGTGCTTACTTAAAAAAAAAAAATGTTTAAAGGACTGCCCAGTCTTCTGCAGGGCTTGCTTATTAACAGGAGGTTGGATGGAGAAACTTTGGTGCATGGTTGCTTACAAATTATTGTCCTGTTGAGGAAAGGAGGATAGGGAGATGAGAGTTTATTCCTTATCTTTATAGTGATGTTGGAAATAATTAGAGAAGTACTGGAGCTCTGTTGCTGCAAACTGGTGGTGTACTTTTGTGGACCCAAACAAAAAGTAGGGTCAAGAAATTCTGAAGTGTTGCTTTGAGTTGTCTTCTTTGCCTTTGGTTTAAAAGAAACCAAATACCCACATTGGAGTGGACTGGCTCTAGTGGACAGCCTGAAAGGAGCCTGGGGGGTTGAATCATCCAGAATCTCAATTGAAAAGAATTTAGAATGGAGCAGGAATTAAAGAGTTTATACTTGTTGTAGTAAAGAACTAGTAATAAAATACTTGCCAGAAGATACTTGGAAACATACTTAGCCATGTTCTAGGAACAAGGGCCTAGAAAAGAACCAATCTTTTGCTGTTCTGACTGATGGGAAAGACTTCAGCTTCTTAGTTCCTAACACGTGTTTTATATAGAATACTATCCTCAAGTTTCAGTGTTTTGTGTGGAATTTGCAGAGAAATTCATAAGGTGCCAGCTGACTCAGCTGAAGAAAGCACAGGAAGGAAGGAAGGTGGAGCTGTTATTTTGCAGAAAGCTTCCATTGGGCAAATTTGGGTCATACCTTAGGCCTGTATTGGATTACAAGTGGTGTGCAAGTAATTCAAATGCTGTGCCTTCTGTTTGAATTTCATCAAACTGGACATCTATTCTCACTCCTAGGAGTTTCTTCACAGAAATTGTCCTTGACCTTACTGTGATCCATATCAGTATTTCCTGTGGAAGTGTTTCCTCACCTGAATCCCATTATTGTACCCATCTTTGAGCTGCATGTTGGTTTTGGTGTCTTGGAGTTGCCAGCAGTTCACAAGTTGTCTTGTCAGGGTAAAAGGGCACCTTGCACACTTGAGCACTACTACATTGTTTTGTTGGTGCCATTGGTTCCTTTTGGGCTTAACTTGAAAATGTGTGAGAGACAAAGGAGGATGAAATAAAAGCAAACTACTTTCTGGAAGGAATCATAAGTGAAGTATGATCATTCTTAAAGACTAAGGGAGAAGCCATGGTAATTTCTTGAAGACGTTTTCATTTCAAGGAGAAAATCTTGAAGACCTGCAATACCTGGAACTGTGTATGTGCAACAACTAAAAGTGAGAGCAGATGGCTTCCAGGATTAAAATTTTGAATATAAACATGCTGATATAAAAATGAATGTTGGGAAATCAAGGTATATCCTTGTTATAATAGGTGTTGTACCAATGTTAGGTTACAGGAGCACCAATGCTTTTTCTTTGTAATGAATTACACCAGAATGGTGTTTGAGTTGTGCTCAGTGCTTGCTGAAAATTTGTTTTGATTTTTTTATTTTACTGTCACTCAAAATGTGGTTTGGATTTGGACAATCTGGGATGATGCTGACATTTCCAATCTGCAGCTTTGTTTCCATGTGTGAAAACAAGAAAGTGAGAAGAAGATAGACTTTTTAAAGTAGTGCAGATGGTTAATCTGCATTAGGTGTGCAGAGAGGTCAGATTTTCTATTTTTCACTCTTCACATCGTATTGTGGTAATGGTGGTAATTTAAAAAAGAAAAAATTCTGAATTGGGTGAGGTGAAATACTTCTTGAAACAGTAAGTACACACTCAATGCAGTATTATGTGTAAACAGTATATTACAGTCTGTTCAAATAATCTCTGAGGTTTCTTATGCTTTGAACTGTGAAGCCTGGAACACTGCTCTTGTTTCACTGCTTTGTGCCACCTGTAAAATCACATTTGTCAGGAGATTGAGTATATGCCAGTAGGTTTTTAGTATATCCAATTAAACACTAACCAATCTGTGTAAAGGGAATACCTTTTTATATTGTGAGATAAGCAGCAAAACTCAGGGTACTAACCTGACTTTGGCACCCAGTTTTGCTCTGTTAAGGAAAAAAACCCAGGTGCTTCATCTGGTACATTTCTGTGGACTGCTAGTTTATACTGATCAGTGTTTTTTCTTTTCTCATTTATTCAGGATATACGACCAAAATCCTGAACAACCAAACATATTCCAGGTGGAGCAGCTGGAACGTCTCAAGAGAGAGCTGCCAGAGTTGAAAAGCTGTGTGACCCCCACAGTTAGCCACTTCAAAGCCATAACTCCATGTAAATGCCATCATTGTTGCAATGAAGAGAAACCTGTAGATAACTTGAAGTGTTTTCAGATGAAGAAGGACTAATTTTAGGCAGAGTGCTGTTTTGTATCTATAGAATTTTCACCATTGGAATAGTTCTGTCTATGCTTTCAGGTTGGTTTGGTTTAATTTTAAGTCTTCAAATAGCAATAACTGTGTTCCTCCTTCCTAACAGTACTTAGTAAAATTTCAAGCAATGTTAAAATATTCAACCAGTTACAGTTATTGTTCCAAATTACATACACAGTTTTAACTTTTTCCTCACATCATATCAAGTCTTGAAAAAGAAAATTATTGTGATATTATTTTGCTTTTAAAAAAACCAAAAATTAAGTAGTCTCAGTAGTGAAAGCTCAGAAACTAAATTGTAGAGAAATTACAATAATCTGGTATTGAATATGCTGAAATTTTGTTTTAGTTTTGATTTTACTTACAGGCTGACAAGCTGTAGCATTTATCTGACAGCAGGAAATTGAGTGATTTTAAGATACATATAAATAGATCTGGCCTATACATGATCTGAACAAATTGGTACCTCATGTATATGTATTTGCACTGGTAGATCCACCTGTAGAAAGCTTTGTGCCATTTTAAAATATTTTATTTTTTAGCAAACTGCAGCTCGTTTTCCCCCACTTGATTGGAATTGAGGCTGCTGCCTTTGTTTCCTCAGCCCCCAGTTGAGTGGTGCAGCAATCAGGGGGGAACCACGAGTACAGGTTGTTCATTAATCACACACAGGCCTGCTAAACTTTAAAAATGTTGCTAATAATTGTAACAGAATTACAGAAACATCTTCAGTGGTCAAGAATCTTTTTTGCACAGTAACCTTAATGAACAGAGTGTGTACCCTGCACAAACTCTACAAAATGCATGCTTTATCTACTAAGCATGAATTTTAGGTGTTTGCTGAGGTCCTTGCATCTTTATGGTGCTAGTTATGTGTGAAGGGTGCAAGGACCAACTCAACAACTTAATCTCCTTTGCCTGAGAAACCACAAGCCTGTTATTCACAAACATTTGGAGAAGAGGCTCTACCATACTTGGTATGTATGTGTACCCTACATGGTTTGTCTGTCTTACTTATAATGCAAGCTACTGGCTTTTGTATTTTGCAAGATTTTTTGGCTTTTACCATGGAGCAAGAATCACAAATGTACTGGATTCAGATAATCAGTATTCTGTTGGCTGGTATCTATCCTCTGTAATTTATTACAAAGTCATAGTTTAGAGCTCTTAATAGATAAGTATGCATGTCCCTTCTCCTCCTGATGTTGCAGGTCATGCCAACACAACAGCTGTAACTTTCTACTGAAATGTTAATGTATAATAAGAATGGAAAATATTTATTTTTTTTTCTCTTGTAAATTGACAATGAAAACAATAGTATGTACTATATTCTTTATATACAGTCATTGCTACATATAGAACTGATTGTACAAAGAGTAAAGCCATTGCAAATAAGTGTTTGAGCCTGCACTGCTGAGCAGTTCAAAACAGCTTGTTTTGACTTGTGCATTTTAGTATTTAAAGTTTGTCCTGCACAAACAGCAGAATAGTATTAGGTATCTGGAAGCCTTCTTTTATTAAAAAAAAACAAAAAAAACCAAACAAAACCACAGAACATCCCTAAACCAAAACTGGAAGTGTGTGAGCTGTTTTTGAGAAGGGGAGGGGGCACTGAACCAGAATCTTGGCATCAGGAACCTGTGGCTGTTACTTGATACATTCCTCATTATGTGATTAATTCTTAAATTTTTTTTCTTAATTTTTTTCCTCCTTTGTGTACCCTGTGGGATCCTCTTGGCAGGTCTTGAGGGCTTTGCCAGCTGTTACTCAGCTCCTGGCAGAGTTTGTGTCACTGCTTGTGAGAGGTGGGCAGCACATCCTCAGAGATGCTGAGACACCTGTTCTGTGCAAAGGGGGCTTAAAAGCTGTGCTGTGTGAAGCACCTCTCAGACCTATCCCAGTGAGATGCTCAGGCACCCTTGAAATCTTTCCCAGCCTTCAGTGCATCTATTACATTCCTTCTCTGACCTGCTGGGATCTGTCCAGCAGGTCGGGTTGTGGCACAGCCCCTGCCCTTTGGGTGGTGTTAACTTTTTATAATAAGAACTACATGTACTTGTTTTACAATAATTTTCCAATACCTGTCACCTATGTTAGACAATCTGTCTCTATTCTAAAGCAATCCAGAAGTGCCACCATCACAGCAGAAGATGGAGGACAAGAAGAAGGAGAAGAAGGACAGGACACAGATTCCTCCATCTTGCTTCTTGAACTCCCATTCTAAACCCCCAAAATTCTACTTTTTCACCCTGTGATAAATTGACCATCATTCTACTCAAACTCTTTTGGCTTGTAAATCTTCACACAAGGTTGGTAGTTTTTTCCATGGACTAAAATTGAAGGCACAGGTGTTTTTGAATCTGTGCCAAGGTCTCTGAGCCCCTTGCCAGGGTCTCGAGTCATCCAGGGCAGCCAGAGGAATGTCCTGGGTTCCAACATCCACCCACTGTGATGATTTTACTGGGCAGTTCTGAGCAGTGTTGGTGTTTTCTTGCTGATTCCTTTTTTTCTGAGTAAGTTGTGTCAGCAGCTTCCTCCAAACCTGAGGAGCTTCCACAGCTCTGCTGCTGTGCCAGTTCTTGGAGCTGAGCTCACGGCTTGGGCATGCTGAGCAGCTGTCACTCAGCCACTGGCAGTGCAGGGGGGATAGAAGGAACCAAAGAATTTGGGATCTGACAGGGGAAAGTGCCCCCTCCTGCTCTGGAGTGCTTGTTGGGAAACCAGTGTGGTCCAGGGCAGAAATGGCTTTGCTCCAGCCAAGAGACTGCTACAGAATTTTAATCCAGAGATGTGGGAGCTATAGTGGGGGGAGACAGAATTTCTCTCTTGATTTTGGAACATTTCCTTCTGGCCCACCCAAAGACTGGGCTCTGCATCTGTAGTATTGGTTGCTGAATGACACTCCCACATGATGCCTGTACTTGGGTGTGTGCATATGTATATTTATATATGGATGTTGTATATATATTTATATATGTAGCTGGATGGTGGGGGAGCTGGCCATGACAGAGCTGCTGTGTTATGATACACAGTTGGATGCTCCCTCCAAAGTTTCTCCAAATAACTGGGCCTTCATGTATTTTCCATCACACAGATCTTGTACCTTAACTGTAAACCTGCAGCAAAGTCTTGGTCACAGCAGCTGCCAGCTGAGCAAACACTTGCTGACTCCACATTTGTCTCACACCCCTGGAATTACACCCCACAGCCTGGAGTTTGCACTTTGCTTCTCAGCTGTATCCATTATATCAATCTCCCAGATCCCAGCTTTGACACTTTGAACAGCCAACAATTGCTTCCATACAGTTCTTGGGGAAAAAAAAGCCAGCCCTGGCCTTCCCCTCCCTCTTGCAGCCTGTAAACTGCACCACATGCAGGACTTTGCTCTTTCTGTGTGCCCTCAGATTCTCTCTCAGAATCTATGTCCAAAATTGAGAAAACTCCAGCAGCTGCTCCCTCGGAGAAGGTCCTGGAAGAAAGAGCCAATGCTGGACTGTACCTTTCTTTTGTAACCTCTAAACTGCACTGAGGTGATGCACTTTCCCTTCTTCAGGATCCAAACCTGAAGCCCTCCCTTACTTGCTCCCACTAAAGGTGCCAAGGACAAAAAAGATGTTGGCTTTTAGCTTCCCACTGTCACCATTCAGAACTCCACCCTGTATCCCTGTGTACTTCCTAGACAATTCAATGTCCTGTGGTACTGCCTCAGAAACCCAGAGGGCAGATCTGAAACCAAAAGTGTCCAGACTCTACTGGCAACATGTGCCAGGACGAAAAGAAATACATTTATTTTGAAGGCAAGCAGCTCTCCCTGGTGTTCCTGGTGCACATAAGAGGCTCCCCAGGGGAGGTAAAGGCCAGCACCTGCTTTCTTTCATGGCATTTCCAGTGTGGGAGCAATCCCCTCCCACGAGCCCTGCACTGAAATTTGAGTGCTGCCTCCAGTGTTGAAAACATCCACCAGGGACTGCTCTAACACAAGTTCTCTCCAAGGAGCTGCTGCTGCTGCTTTGTGCCTCCCCGGGGCAGCACCTCCTGCACCACCAGCGATGGGGTGAGGTGCTGTCCTCAGCAGGTAAAGGCATCCTCATCCTCTTTCTGGAGCTCACCTCCAGTATTTGGATACCAGTTCCAAAACTGTGTGTATCCAGGGATCTCTTTCAGAGAAGCCTTTCCAGAACAGAAAGCTCAGTGGTTTATACCTCCCTAGGGAACCCTGTAATGTCATCCTTTTCTTTCAGGTGGCCAGCAGCTGACAAGGACAAGGATGGATTAATTACCACTTTATTTAAATTGACAATGATTAGATGAAAATGTAAAAAGAGAAAAATGCACAATGGCAAAACTCCAATCTGGTCAGAGTTATTTACTACACAATTAAGCTGCTGATACAGTGCTCTATTTATTGCACCAATAACATAGCCAGTTTAATATTAACTATTAATCAGAGATTGATGTTACATATGTCACTGATCATGGGCAAGCCTCTCACCCAGCCTCCAGAGCTGTCCCTGGGGGATGTTCCCACCCAAGGGAAGGATATTCTTGCATCTCAAGGAGATATGCTGGGGAAACGGGGACTGATCTTTTCTAGTATGAAGAGGTTGATTGTCCTGCAGCTTTTAGATTCTGTGTTGTCCTCAGCAGAACATGTTTGAGTCAGGTGTTACCAGCTCTTTGGTTTCTGCTCAAAGCTTCCATCTCTCACTTCCCTACCAGGCTCTTCCTCATTCCTGTTGATGCCCACCTCAGTCAGGAGGGGCCTAATTTAAGAGAGTTTGGTCAAGCTGGTCTCAGCATTCTTCACCTCTGAACCCAGTGTTCTACTAAACCCCCTGGTTTTTAATCCATCACCAAAAATTTGTAAATAGGACAAAGAAGGGGTTCTTTAAAGATGTCCCAGCCCTTCCAAATGGAATAGCTCCAGTGCCCCTGCCCCTCATAATGCACTTGCTTGTTCCTCACAGCAGTCCTGTGGTCCCAGGAACAGGAGAGCTTCATCTCCATCCCTTACAGAGACAGTGAGACCCCTCTGGAGCTCTGTCTGTGTCTCCAGCTCCAATGCCTCTGTTCCCACTGCTTCCACCTCTCCCTCTTTGCTGACTGGTTTTTAGGTCTGCCTCATATCCAAGGTTTCATCCATTATGTGTAGTTCTGTCACCTTAGGGCAAATGGAATCTCTCTGGAGAAGTGGGAAATCAGGTGGATGCAGCAAAAACACTCTCCCACCTTTGAAGAAGTCATGAAGGTCAGCATGGACTCTGCATTTAAGTGAGAAAAGGCCTCTAGAAGAAAAAGGATGGCATTATCTACTTAGATGTTTTTGCTTCAATTGACTGGAAATAATAGAGATCAAGGTCTGGGTAAGAGGCATCCATCCCACCCCTTCACTGCCCCACCAGCTCTGCCATGTAACCCTGCCCCTCACTTAATCTGCTTATTAAAAGCATTTCCCCAGTTTTTCTGACATTGCAGGCTCCTCCACTCATCTGCCTCACTGCTTTCTCCAAGGGACAGGTTTTACCCTGCCTTCCTTTCTCAAAGTCCTTTTTCTGCACTTTTTGGCCTCAGTTTCTGGAGTTCTGTGGTTTTTGCTGTGTGCCCAAGTGTGTTTAAGAGGAGTAAATATTCCATATGAAGAAGAAGTCCATTGCTCCCATGGACTACAGACAAAAAGGTAAAATTTAAAAAATGAAACTGCCTGGGAAGTGTCATCATTTTAGGTCATTTATGTTACCTTGGCATTTCCAATCTCCTTCAGATGGTGGAGGTGGTTTGCCCTGCAGTTTGATTGCTCTCATCCCTGGATGTCTGTGGGACTTTTCTAGGCCCACTGGTTGTCCCCTGTCACATCCTGGCCTGCCTTGGCCACCAGCCGCCCTCGTGTCCTCTGCTGTGACCACCTCAGGTGTGGGTCACTGTGGCTGGCTCACTGTGCAAATCCAAGGGGACTCGAGGCTGTGCAGGTGGATGGGCACAGGTGTCCCCTGCTGCCCTGAGCTGTCACCCAGTGCCACTGGGCCCTGCCCAGGAACCTGCCTGGCAGCTCGGGTGCGGGGACAGCCGAACTCTGCTGCCAGTGCCCCGGGGCTGCCCCTGCATCTCCCGAACAGCTCCCATGTGACTCCAGGTCACAGGGTTTGGCCACACCTGTGCCACTCACAGCTGTCTTCATCTGTCAGCAGGAAGGAAAGGAAAGGGCAGGAAGGGGAGGAAAGAGGAAGAAACGAGAGCAGGAAGGGCAGGAAAGGAGGGAGAGAGAGAGGGAGAGGTGAGTAGGCTGCATTCAGCAGTGAGGAGCAGAGTGGCCGATAAGCACCGCGCCAGAGGCTTCCGATGTCTTCCTCAACTTCCACCAGCACTTTGCCCAGCGGCCTGGCCGTCCTGACGACCTTCCCAGATGTGCTCTTCATCCCTGAAATCGTGAGTGCTGCCTTGTCCCTGAGGGGGGGCTGTGGCTGCTGCTCGGGCACTCAGCACAGGTTGTGCTGCAGGTGTCCGAAGGGTGACACTTGTCCCACGCCAGGTCCCTGAGCCACAGGGGGCTGGAGGGCATCTCATCCTCGGGGAAAACCACGGGCTCTGAAGCTCTCCTTTAGTGTGCAGTGGGATTTTTCTGGAGTCCTTGAAAAACGTTTGAATTTCCTGCCTGAAAACACAGCAGGCGCTGCCGGTGGGTTTAAGCAGGTGCCAAATGGAGCTGGTTAATGACCGGAGGTGATTTTAGCGGATAGCACAGGCAGAGGATGAGCTGCTGGCTTGGAGCAGGGGATTAGGGAGCGGGGGGAATTGCTGGCAGCAGCCGAGGCTGCGCTTCCATGGCGGCATTCCTGAGCCGCAGGTGCGGAGCTGCTGGACCCTGGGCGTGTGGGAGAGTGAAAGGTGAGCAAAGGGTGAGCAAACACCTTGTAAACTCTGTCCACACTGTAATTTCATTGAGCAGGAGGAGATCATAATCTTAATGGACTTGGCGCTCGTGGTTTAAAGGAATTGCTCTGAGCATAGGTTATTGGATACAAAGTCTCAGCCTGAACTTTTCCCCTGTCCTCTGCCCCACTCATGAAACGTACTCTTTGCACAAGAGCTTGGGAGGCTTTTTTCCAAATTCCCAGCGCTCTGGTTGAGTACTGTAGAATGGCATGCAGATTATTTCATGCTAAAAACTTCAGTTTTGCCATCTGGCACCAAATCTTTTCCTGTCACCCAGCCTGCTCCCCCACTACTGGGATTTACAGCGTTTCCTTCATTCCCCTGGTGATAACAATGTAGCAAAGAGAATGTAGACCTGATCTGTGCCCAAGAGCAATGCCCAGGTTTCCTGGAGCTACAGGAGGGAGGATGTTGAGTGCCTGTGGAGATTTTGGCTGGGCTGACACTTGCCAGCCACCTCGGCCCCTGAGTTATGTTGGTCCTGTTGGCCTCAGAGAGCTCGTTCCCCTTGAACTGTTTGTTTGTAATCCCTGTCTCCAGGGGATTTGCCAGGGCAGCTTGCTGAAGTGAGCACACTATCCTTGGTTTGGGTAAGATCTGGAAATGTGCATCCTGAAGGCCCAGGAACCACCTAGGAAGGAGGAATGCTGCATGACTGGATTTCTCCATCTCCAGGCAGATTCTGGGCTATGCAGCCGTGTGACCTCTGCTGTGTACAGAGGAGGTGGCTGCCTTGAATCAGAGGGATAAAGAGTTTCTCATTCCTTAGTGGAATCTCAGGTTCCCTGCCATGGGCTGAGATGGTAACATAACAAAACAAAACAAAATTGGCATTTTAAATGCTAAGATAGTTGTGAAATTTTCAGAAGATCCTACCTGCAGCTCAGATGATTGCCACATTTGTATGGGCTGATCAAAAGTTACCATTTTTAATCTGTGAGGCTCAGTTTAATTCTTGTAATCTATTTAATTTGAAGAACTTTCTGCACATATGGATACCCAGACCTATGTGAAAAACCTGAAACAAGCTGAAAGCAGATATGTTTGCTTTGTAAAAGCTATTTAAAGGATGATTTTTTTCCTTAGACTGCTGTGTGCATCCTGCTGTGAGTTATTGAAAGCCTCTCAATCCTTCCTTCCTTTTTATGAATCTTCACCAATAATCAAACCAGGTCAAACAGACATTTCTGAGTGGTAAGCACAGCCTGCAGAAAGGAGAGATGGTGAGTGGTAGGAAGTGAGCTGTGGTGCTTCTTTCCCCAACCTTGTATCTCACCACAATTTGTGCATGATTTTAATGGAGCAGCCATAACGCTTTTTCCCAGGATTTTTAGCTGCAACACACTCATTGTGTCAGCCCATGAGTGATTAAAAGGACTGGATCAGTGTTCAAGGCTCAGCCTTTGGTTGTTACAGGAGGGACCACAAGAGCAGCACTTTGGAAGACCCATTTTCACTCAGGTCTTTGCCACATCTCAACCACATAATTGATGTCATGTGTCAATTTGCGTAATGGCACCAACAAACTTTCCTACAACTGCGGGGTGACACAAATGATGTAACATTTTCTGAGTTAACATAAATCAGAGACTTTCTTTCCACTTGCAGAATGATTGGAAGGAAATGGAAATGAGTATGAGCTGGCACTTGGATGCTGGCTGGGATACACTGGCCATACAAGGATCAGAATGACCTCAGAGTCAGCAAGGCTCTCCTACCTCTGGACATCTGCCTGAATCCCAGACTGGCTAGTGGTGAGGGATAGATCCCCACAACAGCACAGATCCACAGAGTGTGGGCTCAGCTGTGGAGCTCCTCATCACAGGATGCTGCACAGACTGAACTCTGCACAGGTCCAAGGAATAACTGGGCTGATTTGTGGCACAGAAAAGCTACTGAGGGCATTTCAGTGCAAAGGCACCACTTGCACTCCAGACATTCCACAACACTGAACATAATGCTCCCATCCTCTTGTGCAGGAGTCTGCTGGTGAAGGGATGGAGCCCAGACATAGCTGTCCCTGTGTACCACCCATGGCAAAACCCATGGCAAACTCCCAAGGCTGGCTGAGAAGGTCCTACCCGCTCTCACACCAGCAGCTGGGACCAGGCACAGCTCTGATGTAGGCAGTGAAGGATGACCCAAAGGACTGAAGCAGAAATATGAGCTTCCTTTCGCAAACAGGAGCTGGGAGCCTCAGGCTCTTTTCCTCTACCCAGAGAGTCAAACCTCTCTCAGCGTGATATTTGCAAGTGACCCTTGTGAGGGCAGGTGTCTGTGCTGCTTGTGCAGGTGAGCTGGGTTTGACACACTGGGTGTGAAGCAAAGATACCTCTCCTAAGTCAGCCTCCCTGTTCATTAAAGCCAGCCCTCAGAAAAGTCTGAGCCAGCCTCCTAAGCACACTGGTGTAGGGAGGGTGTGAGTGGTGGTGGCACCAGTGAGGAATTTTTTTGGTCAGGATCAGTGGCAGATACTCCCAGCTGAATGCCCATTTTTGAGTGGAGGCTGGGAAGAACTCATGGGCTGCTGCCATGTGCAGTGCCAGAGGCGTGAGTGGCTTTTGGCTCTGCTCTAGACAAGTCACTTTATCCCATACTCACCCTGTCCCCCACTTTGACTTGCAGATCTTTGGGGGTCTTGTGTGGATCCTGGTGGCATCCTCGAAGGTCCTAGTCCCCATGCTGCAGGGCTGGGTGATGTTTGTCTCTGTGTTCTGCTTCGTCATGTCCATCTCCCTCCTGTGCCTCTACTTCTGCGGCGCTCACGGCGGCGGCGGCAGCTGCTGGGTCACCTTGGTACGTGCCTGTGACAAACCCTAGGGGTGGCTTTGTCACCAGCAGGGTGCTGCTGCTGCTCCCCAGCCGGCAGTGTGACTCCCTTGGAGGTGACGGTGTGCTCCTTGTTCCTTAGGATGCCATCTGCCACAGCACGGCAGCGCTGTTCTACCTCAGTGCCGCGGTGCTGGAAGCCTACACGACCTATTCGCTTGGCTTCTCCTTCTCCATACTCCTGGCACAGGAGTACAGGGAGAACATTGCTGCTGTGGTGAGTGCCTGGCAGGAGGGCAGGGAATGGCAGCAGGTGGCTCTGGAGTGGCCTCAAGTGCAAATCTGTGTTTGCACCAACAGTTTGGGGAGGGGGGAGAGAAATCAGTCACCGTCTCAGCATGCACGGGTGTCCCCAGACATGCGGCACGTCACGAGGCGTGGGCTCAGTGCTGGGGTGGCACTGTGCCCCAGAACACTGACGGGCTGCTGTGTTTTCCCATCCCAGGTATTTGCATTCGTGGCCACCCTGCTGTATGTGATCCACAAGGTGTTCTCGCTCCTGCGGTGGAAATCATCCTGAGGGCCTGAACAGCTCCAGCAACAACAGCTGCCCTCTCCAGGCTGGGTTTGGGGTTTGTTTTCTAATGTATAGCCTAGAAACAAGTAGCTTTTTATGTGGGATCTTGGTGATGAAGACAAGGAGCTTGCCAGAGAAAGGAATATCTTGGCACAATCTGTTTCCCTTCAATATCTTCCAGGCTGGGTACAGTTTGATGCTGGGGCCAAAATAAAAAAAAAAAGCCATCCAGTTTTAAAAAAACAGTATAGTTGGGTTCAAAGGGCTAAAATATCCCTGGACTTGACCTTTATGTATCCAGAGTTGTTACTGGTATCAGGGGAAAACGGAACAACAAACACCAAGGAGTACAAGTGTGAAACTGTGTCATTTTAATTGCTGTGTGCCTATTTGAATGTGTTTCCCCCCTAAAACCACTGTGCAAATTAATATTTTCAAGCAGTTCCTGAAAAAGCCTTCTCTGACTTGCAATGAACAATGGGGACAATATGTAACTCAGCTCAGGAGCAATGTGGAGCTCCTGTAGCTCCTGAAGGGTGCTGCTGAATTCTGAGGTATGACTGTAAGGCCAGGAATTACCACTGCCCTCGATCCCAGCCCTACAAAGCACAACCTGGAAGGGGCCCAGTGGGCTGTAGGAGACTTCTCTGGGTGGTCAGAATCAAATCCTCAGCAGGCAGAGGCAATCAACTCCTGCATTTGGTGAATGCTACTCTCTCACACTGCCATGGTGTCACTAATAAAGATGGGTTTGCTGTGATTTTGAGAACGGGTGAGTCCTTGCTGCTCTTTTTCCCTTTGCTGCACCCAGCCCCAGGAGCTTTGCACCCTGACAGGCCAGTGCCACCACGGGGCTGAGTGAGTGGCTGGGTGGAGCTCAATTGCCAGCTGGGGTTAACCTTGACAATGAATTAATTCAAATGGGGTTTAGACCCAGGAAGGGATGTTTTCAACATCTTAGAGGTGCCTAAGAAACAGTGGTGCTAAATTATCTCTTCCACCTTATGGGGCAAAGTATGCTTCCATTTTTAAGTCCGAAGTTCCTGGATAACACTGAGGACTAGAGGACAAGAGGGAAATAAAAGTTGACTTGGAGGCTCCTCTGTTGATTCATATCTGGGCAAACTTTTGACCTGTGACCATGGGTTTGGTTTGAAGCTTTTTAATTGCAAACTAAGGAAAACATTTGTGGAGATTTTTTGTCTTTGCTGAAAACCAGCCTGACTTGTTTTGCTTGTGTTACTGTGACAACAGGGAACTGCTTGCAACAGAGGTGGAAAGAGAAATCCCTTTTCAGGGCAGGGAGGGAACTCAAAAGCCACTTTGGACAATGGCACATGGCTCTGAAGTTCCACATCCACCTGTTGAAACTGGTTTCACCATCCCATCATCATGGGGTGTGTGTGGGGGTGTTGGTGCCCAGGTTCTCTGAACGCCCCTGAATGTGACAAGGGAACACAAAGATGCCTTTCTGCTTGGATGTGTTTACAAAGGCAGGGATCTGCAGCCCTACCCTGGGCCTTGGCATGAGCTGTCTCTGTTCCACCTGTGCCCCGCACCCGTGCACCCAGCAGTGCTGCCTGTCCCCTCACCTCCCATCCTGTGCCTCATGGCCATCCCATTTACAGCCCACGCCTTGGCACAGCCCCAGGCTCCTTCCTTCTGCTTTGCTTTGTCCTTTGCTTTCCCCTTGCCTGCCACACACCAGTTCACACCAGTCTGCACCAGTGCCCCTCTGTGTCCTCTGTCCCACCCTGTTTGCTGAGTGCCTCCCCCACAGCCTCAGCCCAGCCTTGCTGGGAGCCAGCAGTGGGGAAAAGCAGCCGGGTGCTGCTGGCACGGCAGTGTCCATCGGCTGGACGGACACTGAGGGAGGCTCTGCGGCCCCAAGGTCACCTGGGGAGGGCTGGGCATATGGAAGGGACCCCTGCCCCCACCACTCACAGAAAATGGAGCTGGAAATTTGATACCCTCCTGGTGTGACCCCAAGTTCAACCCCAGGCAGGGGAGCAGGGGGAAGGGGGGTCCCTGCTTGGCACAGGCTGCAGGGCCCCAGCAGGGGACACTGGGAGGGCTGGCTGCTGAATTGCAGCAATGTGCACCTTCCCTGCACAGTGGAAAGAAAATGACACAAAAGAGGTTAATCATATCCAGCTTTCCTGTCATCTCAACACCACCCCAAACACTGCCATCCGTGCCCTGGAAGCTGGGCAGCCCAAGGGAGCTGTCTGGAAAATGGCACACCCCCAGCACTTCCTGAAGGGAAAGATGCTGCCCAGAGCTCTCCCAGGACCTCCAGACCACATCTGCAGCACATCTCTTCCCCACAGAGAGCCCTGAGGGCAGCACTGACCCCAGAATTTGCTGACACGGCTGGAAACACGGGGCACAATGGACACTGCAGGCTAGCAAGCCTTTTCCTTCAGGGACACTTCCATGGGGCCAATGGCACTCTGGCAGGGCTCCCCAGGATGAGGGAAGGCTGGCCCTGCAGTTTGTTCAACACAGACACTGCAGTCCCTGCCTGCAGAGCTGGCCTGGCCCAAAATCCCTTGCCCTGCACTTGCTCAGGAATTCCCAGATCCCCCCCAGACCGGTATCCCTCCATTGCTGGGATTCCCTTGCAGATGTAACTGCCAGATGGAGCAGCCCATTTAAAAAGCCACAAATCAGGATTTTTTCAGAGCATTTACAAGTGCCATTCACACTGTTGAAACACTGGGCCTATTGTGCCCCTGCAGCCACCACCAAGTTTCATCTGCTTGTGTCAGTGGAATCCTCATCTCTGCTCTTCTCCAGCTTCCTCAGCAGGACAAGGAGGTCTGCAGGCACCTGCTCTGGAGAGCAGGCAATTACATGCTAGTTAAAGCAATCTATGCACCTGAAGGCAGGCAAAGCCTCAGTTCCTAATAAAAACAAGATTGCAGACATATTCATTAACTATGCCCAGATCGTAATCTTGGTTGCTCTTGCTTAACTAAGTGGTTTAACCACCCTGTTAACTATTCTCCAAATATTTGCATACTGGATACCTTGCCTCCAGCAATGCAATGAGTTAGGAGAACCTCCATCTTCTCCTGAATTGCAGGAGAATTTGATTTTTAATGGAAAATTATGACCAGCTGCATGGAAAATGCAGGAGTTTCCCATTTTACAGCCAGCTTTGTCTGTGAGCAACGAGCAATCCATATGCTGGGTAAAACATCTACACAAGCCCCTGTGTTAATATGAACAAACCTGTGGGAACAGTAAAGCCACAAAAGGTTAATTTTATGTAGGGACCTAAGCTCAACAGCAGAGATGCCAGCTGAAGGTGAGCACACATTCCCCAACAGCAGCTTGATGTGCTGGGATAAGAAACTTTGCAACCTGAACACCTGGAAATCCCCACTGAAGGTATATTTTGACTGAGGTATTGAAGGTATTTTTTTTTCCTGGCAAACAGGAAAAAACCTTCATCCCACTGCTCAGCAGGCATGGCCTTGGAAATAGAATTTTCATTGCAAGTGAGATAAAACTCAACTAAATTCACCCTGCCTGTCTGTATATCCACAACTGCTGTCTTTAGAAACCTGCATTGAAATCAGTGAAAAACACTGCTCCTAAATGTCTTTACCATCAGAACTCCAAATGTAACTCTTGAAAGACTGCTAAGGTATTTTCTCCCATAGTAACAAAAGAGGTGGCCCAAGCCTCTTTTGGCATTTGGGGAAATGCCATGACAGGCACTCACAGACTGGGAGGGACAGAACTGAGCTCCTGAGCCTGGGCAGTGGGACACAGGCTGCACATGAGCCCCCACTGCTGCTGCTTGCTGCAGCACCTCCCACACACCAGCACGTAGCAACAACAACAAAAAAAAAGACCCAAACAAACCCAAACTAAACTCACTCTGATGATTCTTTATTGCTTTCACTATCTTGAATTTTCAACAGTTTCCCAAGAGCTTGTGAAAGAAACATGGACAAACCATCCTCTGGAATGGAGTAAATGCATGCTTGAAGCCCAAGGCTCATTCTCTGACTGCTTCCATCTGAACATTCCCACCTGGACAGGCTCAGAGGAATTGTGGGAAAGCAAACAGTGCTCCTGGATGGCAGCAGTGACACGGACAGCATGAGACAGCTCCTGCTGCCCTCCCTGGAAGTCAAACCCAGTCAGCCTTGTCTTGAGCCAGGCTTTGCCAGCTGCTGTGAGCTGGAGACACCACGGCGGGACCGAAGTTGTCAGCACGCCGCCCGTCTGACCCTGGCCCAGGGGGATTTCAGCATTCCCTGCGCTTCCTTCACCTCCCTCCACTCCAGCTTTGTGTTGGGAACCTCATCCTCAGGCTCGGGCTCCTCCCGGACAGGCCCCTGGGGCAGGGCCACCACGATGGGCAGGGGGCCCTGCTCCTCCCGGAACTCCACCACGTAGAGGCTCTTCTGGTCTGCCAGCTGCTGGTGAGTCTCCTGGCAGCAGGGAAAGGACAACCAAAACCAGGATGAAAACTAGGATGGCTTTGCTTCAGCCCAAAACCTACACCTGATGTGGGGCAGGGCAAAAAGGCCCCAAAAAGTCATTTCCCAATTAACAGTTTAAGCACTGTGGAAATGAAATGACTTGTTGGGCTTATCTTACTGGGCAGCAATTCAGATAGCCAGACCTCAGGTACACTGGTCAGCCCTACAGTGTCATCCCAAAGGAACTTGCTTCTGGAAAGACATACCCTGCTCATAAACATGCCTGTTGGCAGGAACATCTTTGTGTCTTTATGTGGATATAAATTTTGCTTTGGTAACAGAAAAGTGCCTGTTACTGCCCAGACAGGTGGCATTAACTAACATAAAGGTACATTCATAAAGACATGAATGCAACATTATTTTCAATTACACCTGTCCCTGGCCTACAAGGTGTTTTGATCACACTCAGATTTTACAGAGTAAATGTTTACAGGTGACAGGAAAGTTTTCCTTCTCAGGGCAGTGAAGAAAACATATCAAATGCATAACTCCAAAAGCAATAACTTATACAGCAAGCCTTTCTTCTGTTTGTTCTGTGGAAGATTGTCAGATACAATAATTAAAAGTACAATGCCAGACTTCCCCAAGTGTGACTGCCCTGAGGTATTGCTAAACTGGGAGATCTGTGACTCCCAGCAGGCAAAGAGGATCACAACCCCTCACCTCCTGAGGCTGAACTGATGACATTGGCCAGGACAGCGTGACAGATCTGACAGCTACAGCTCTCAGGGCTGTATTGGGAATGGAAGCAGCTAAACCTTGGCAGCCACCAAAACTGCAAACAAGGGAGATAACCAGGAATTTCCAGAGGGCTGACTCATCCTGAGGCTGCTGTTCAGAGGAAGTAGGATATAATGCTGCATGTTGGAGCTTTTCCATCAATTCCAGGCAGCTGGCTCAGACAGAGACATCTCCACTGTGAGCACTCAGAGGTGGAGGGAACACCACCACCACCTCCCTGGCTGAATTCAGAGATCTCAATTACAGCAGCAATAGAAGCAGCTGGGGCTTCAGTCCTTGCTCAATGAGAACTTGGAGCACAAACAAGCAGCAGTAACCAAACCTGGCCCACAATTCCCTCTGCCCAGGATTTTTCAGTAGTCACCAAAACCCCACCAAATGAAAGCCCAGGAATCCAGATGTCCCCTGCAGACACCTGGCTGTGGAACAGGCAGAGTCACACACAGCTCTTCCTGACTGGACAACTCCATAAAACTGCTGAGGAATGACCTCCTTTGCTGATTTTGTTTGTAAGATCACCTCATTTTAAGCCTGGAATATAAACTGTTTGCCCACAAACTGTTACAACATCCATCCCCTCCTGTCCCCATACCCAAAGGGCACTGGGAGTGCACCCACCTGTAAGGTCAAGCCTCTAAAGAGAGCTCTGGTGATGTTAATCAAGTTTTTGGATCCAGTGACCTTGGCATACATGTCCTTAATGCCAATTAGCCTGCAGAGGGTGATAATGGCTCGGTGGCAGTGCAGGCCATACCCTGGGGGAAAAACATAAATGAGCATTGTGTGATTATTTATAAATACACAATTTAGTCAGAAGAGAGCACAGAGATGTCTTCTTTGTTGTTTCTGTTACCCAGCATGGTAGAACACATTAGATGTTGAAAATAGCTCCAGGGGCTGTGCAGAGGCATCACTTCCCTTTTCCTGGCCCAGCAATTGGAATCAGTTATACTTTGTCATAATTTTAGTGGCACAGAGTGAAGGAGAGACAAACATATTTCAAAATCCACAAACACAGAGGATTGTGTGTGACCTGCATCCCTCTCCATCACAGAGATGGAGATTTTATCAGCTCCAATGCATAACTGTACTACACTGCCATTAATTGCAGATGGTTTCTTACACTTGCCAGGTTTTAATGGAGGAGATATTTTTTTGAAGAGTCTACTTTTGTTCCAGAGAGGTTTGTTTCACATGGCTTAGCCCTAGTGATTTTTAAAAACTGCAGGACAGTCTTGCTGCTGCTGCTGCTGAGTAAAGGACACAAAAAAAAAGAAATACATCCTGGGGACCAAATGGCTGGAAAGCTGCAGAAAAGGTGTAGAATGTTTTATTCTAGTGAGGTTATCTGATTGGAGACCTTGCCAATTAGGAAATTGAGGGAAAAAGAGGAAACCAGAAACAAAATATACAGAGACACAGATCTGAAAGAAACCCAAAGAGACAAGGAAAAGAAAAAAACACCCCCCTAACTGATGAGCTCTCATGAAACTTCAGGTGCCACTTCCAGGAAGATCAAACTGAATTCACAACCACCAAGGCTGTAAAGGAAGGGAGACCTGGAGTGGGAGGGGTGTGAGAACTTAGAGCTCTGTACAAACCCACCAGTGGCTGGAGCAGGACCAGGCTCCACACCCAGGTAATTTAGGACTGAAGGAATTACATTTAGGAAGAGTGAAGAGCTCCCACCAGTGTCAAAGGGACAAATCCCAATTCTCAAGAGCAAAGCCATGTCAACAGCAGCAGGTATTTCTAAAGAAAAATAACTGATGATTTTCAACATTTAAAACATGGTAGACTAGACACTACGTAAGTTTATCAAATAAATATCAGTCAGTAATTATGAAAAATTCAAAATTTAAACTTCTTTAATTACCTTTGTTTTGTTTCTTCATGCGGATTTTTGTGCTTTTAAATTTCACAGAAATGTCGTGGTAAACTGGAGGGGGAAAAAAGGCATTACAGATAAATTCTGTACAGACACATTACAGATAAATTCTTTCTTCTAGGAAAGCTTTAGTTAGTGCCTTTCTTTTTTTGAACTGGGAAGTTGGTTTTACTCTCCCCTGACTTCTTTAAAGAGGATGATTAGTCTAGGTAAATTTCTGGAATAGATTATGAAAGCTGAGATACCAGTGAGTACTATGTTACTATTGAAAAATAGGTAGGTGTGCCTCCAGTGAGCCTCATTTAGTTTTGACCTGAGCTCACATGACACAGTTTGACTCATATTTTTTTAATAGTCTAGTTTTTAACCTAAGATTTCCCCACAGGCATCAGCATTCTTGGATTTCCATGCAAAATAGTAACAAAAAACTAACAGGAAACTTCAGGCTGACCCTCCAGCCCAGGTTCCCCTGGCTGCTGGGTCAGCACACATGGACTGAGTCACAGGGAGTCATCTCTTCTGACACAGTAAGGGGAAAAGCACAGGAGTTCACTGAAAAGAAAAATGCCCTGACAGTACCTGACTTCCTTAACTCAAACTGTGCCAGAAAAGATCTCATCTTGCTATTAAGAGCCTGAAATAGTATGCATGAGGTATCCAAATTCTAAGCACAGAACCATGGACCTGTTTGGGTTGGAAAGAAACTTTTAAAGGTCAGCTGGTCCAACCCCTCCACAATGAGCAGGGAAACCTGCAACTAGACCAGGCTGTCAAGAATTATAATACAACGCATCAGACCAGAAAAACTCGATTTAACATTTTTTTATGCTTTGCAAGTAGTTGCAACCAGTTCTTGCTGGCATATTCAGTGCTTAGATTGAAAGAATAATACTTACTTGTGTGGTTCTGATACAGTTCTATAAAGTGTAAGGAGCTTATTGCTTTATTCTTTGCCTAGGGAACAAGAGCAGAAAACGTTTTTCCCCTTGAATTCTTCAGCTGAGCATTTGCAATTTACCATTATTCAGTTAATTAGATATAAAAAAAGAAAGAGAAAAACAACTTAGGAAAACAGATTTGCCACATGTAAACCCTGTGGAAATGAAGATGTTTGGTCTGGAGAAAAGGAGGCTCAGGGGAGACCTTACTGCTCCCTACAGACTCCTGAAAGGAGACTCAAGTGAGGTGGGGGTTGCTGTCTTTTCCCAAGTGGCAAAGGATGGGATGAGAGGAAATTGCCTCAAACTGTGCCAGTGGAGGTTTAGATGGGAAAAATTTCTCCCCTGCAAGGGTTACAAGCACTGGAGCAGGCTGCCAGTGGAGTGGCTCAGTCACCATCCCTGGAGGTGTTTGGAAGATGTGCAGACAGGGCACTGAGGCTGCTGGTGGACTTGGCAGTGTCAGATCAACAGCTGGACTGGGTGATCTTAAAGGGCTTTTCTAACCTAAACCATTCTATGATTATCCTAAATCATTCTGTGATTATCTGTATCCAGACAGGCAAAGCAAACACATGGATTTACTTCTTTGCAAAGACTACAAATTATAACTGATTATTAGGGAAAAAAACCCATAAGTGTAGGTATGAATTATTTGTAATTGTCACCAAGTAAAAACAATTCAATCAACATACTTTCCTTAAAGCATTTGTCCTGTCACCTGCCTTCCCTATGGCAAAACCTGCAAGACAGAAAGAGGCATTTTATTGCTGAGAAACAGATGATGCAGATGATCTTCAGAAAGAAAACTGGAAAAAAACAAAGAACTTCACAGCCAAGTTTAGCATTTAAATTTCTGCTCCACTGCACACACCAAAAAAACCCAAAAGTAACCAAAAAACCCAAAGAACTTCACAGCCACGTTTAGCATTTAAATTTCCACTCCACTGCACAGACCATACTCAAAAAGTGGTTCAGAGAAAATCACAGAGACAAACAGTTTAGGAGTTATGAACACCTAACAACTGGATGCCAACTGCTTGTTGTCAAAGGAAAAAAAACCCAAGGCTTAAGCTGTTTTTGTGTGTTTGACCAAACTTTGTTTCAGACAATTGAGTAGTGGTGACTGCTTCAGACAAAATAAAAAGTCTACTCTGTTTAAAAATTAAGAAGGGAATGAAGAAAAAAAGCCTGGGACAACTTCAGTTCCATCATTTAGGACATCTGGATTACAGCGATAACACATTCCATGAAGAAGCTTTCCAAAGAAGAGGCAGGAAGATTTTTTTCAGAGTAACACAACAGAACCACACCTTCCTCTCTTTACAAGATTTCCTCCACTCCCAAGTGCAAGCAACATTCAGCTGGAGGAACACACGAGGCCTCGAATCTTTCACAGAAGCAAAGTTCAGCAAAACTCTGGCTGACCATGAACACAGCTGTCTTATGAGAGCTGCCACAAAACATTCCATCACCAGATGTTACCTTGTTCATACAATAAATACATACATACAATAACTACATACAATAAATACATACATCCAATAAATACAACACATACCTGCAGCCCCTTTACCATTCCCAACAGCCACTAAGGCACGGACTGATTTTTTTCTGCCTTCCTTTGCCTTCATACAAAACACATTTCTCACCTGAAGAAAAAAAACAACACGAAGTTTCCTGTTATTCTACATAATCCAAATGGGTTGGGTTTTGTTAGTTTTTATTTCTTTTTTTTTTTTTCTTAAGAGAATCAAGTTTGCAAAAAAAAAAAGGTACTGGAGGTCTGCAGTGTACACTTAAAATATCTATACTGTCTTTGTCAGTAGGTAGCATCTGCAGTGGGAGACTGGCTTCAAGGCATTAAATACATAAAGGTTGTTAAAAACCCACACTCAAAGAAAAAGTTACCTCATGAAAGTTACCTTTAATGCAAGCAACCCCTCTGTTGTCAGCTGCACAACAGATAATGCTCTAATGCTGCCAGCTTTATGTGTGATTTCAAGCATGATGAAAAAACATGGGAAAGAAATGGAAAGTAATGCTAATATTGAAAAAGTGACACCAATATTGAAGTGCCCTGCCCTCATATTTTAATCTAATTTAGAAGCACTCTCAGGAATTGCTCAAGGTCTGTTGTTGCTCTACACGAATTAAAATTTAGGACTGAAATCTACTTGCATGCTGCAGAAGGCAGTCTCAATACAGAGATGACAGCTGCTGAAAAGGAGATTCCATTTAGGAGAGGGGAAGAAGAAGGAAATAGCTTCAGGAATAGCCTGAAGCTGTGTCCCTGTGCCTGAAGCTCTGTCAGAGGAGCTTTAGTTTGGATATCAGGAAAAAGCTTTTCACCCAGAGGGTGCTTGGGCCCTGCAACAGGCTCCCCAGGGCAGTGCTCACAGCACCAAGCCTGACAGAGTTGAAGAAGCATTTGGACAACAGTCTCAGGCACACGCTGTGACCCTTGGGTTGTTCTGTGCAAGGACAGGAACTGGACTGGATGGTCCTGATGGGTCCCTTCCAAGTCAGAATATTCCATGATTCCATCAGCAAGTCACTGCTTTACAGCCCTCCCCTCCCTTATATGGTTCAATACATCTCAAAGTGGACAAGAGACAGATGTACAGGTGGGAGGGAGAGCACGTTCTGGGAAAAGGGAGGACAACCTGACCTAGAGAATGCAGAATGTGGCAAGAGGTCACTAAAATGATGAGATAATTGGAAGAGACTGGTTACATGTCAGCCCAAACCAGCTTTGGTCTGCTGGGGTTTAGAAATACTTCAGAGTTTGCCCTTTGGTGAACCTGGCTCGTTTGGATGTGCAAACCACAGCTCTGAGGCTGAGGCTACCTGCCTGTGAGTGGGGACCCCTAACACCAAACAGGAATTCAGAATGTGCTGTACCCTTAATTCCAGGTGAGAGACAGCCAAGCAAGGAGCAGCTTAGCCAAGCCGTGATGTAGATTCATGATGCAGAACTGCAAATAATCAAAAACTGTATAAATATGTTTGTATTTCTGGCTTTCAGTGTGCTAGCTTTACCCACAGCACCCCTGTTGGAGCAGAACTATAAATAAATCAAATAGCTCCACTGTGTGTGCACTGACTTCTTGCATACTGGGTGAGAGAACCCAATTTTGGGACAACAATCTGAGATCCTTTGTCCATTTGTTCTAGCTCCCCTGGTTTTGTTTATATATTGAACTAAATGTTTATTTAAATACAGACATACAGTTTATATGCTGTATGTAAGACATGAATAATATACCAAGTACCAAAAGATAACATGTAGCACATATAAAAATCCTTTTCCCTACATGTAATTCATCAGTAAGCTACTCTGCTTGTAGTGTTATGCATCTGAAAGTAGATTATTAGAAAATACTTGGTCATGGTTTAAACATTCTTACTAAAATTCACCATAAGAAATACAAACAAACAAACAAACAAACAAACCCAACAACCCAAAACCAACAACCCCTCTCAAAATTTCAGTGTCTTCACTAGGTACAGATTATGGTTAGGGTTTCAAAAATTTCACCTTGCTTTCATTAAAATAAAGATGCTGTTTAATTCAAGGTGCCCACACATTCTAGAGAGCACTTTGAAGAAATATCAGCCTTGCCAATTGCTTATTCCAAGCTATTTTTCTTTCTTCAAACTCACTGCTGACAAGAACAAGCTAAAAAATCACACCCCATAAGATGGAAGTGGCTGTGTAAATGGGCTATTTAGAGAAAATGCAAAATAATAATGGAAGAAAAGAGAGTGAAGCAGCATCATCTCCCCAGGAGCATCAAGAGAATACTATTTTTGCTTTGCACACACTTTTATCTTCTGCTGCCAATCTCCGTAGGTATCTGTACAAAAATAGATTCAGCACATCAAAAATAAAGGATGTAGAAATCTCATCATGGATTATTCCTCTCCCTTTCCAGAATGTGGCAATAAAGACACATGCAAGGAGCTTCTGTGCCACTCTTCAACCAGCACAGCCTCTGGAAAGTGACTGAAACCCAGGCACAACCACCCCTATGATCAGACTGCCACTCAAGTTAGACTGAAAGCCAAGTTTTAAACTTTGAAAGCAGATGCAGCACATGCTCAACCTAAATCCCAGTGTACCTCAAATTATCTGTCTCCTTGTATCCAGCATCCAGTGGTGAAATGCTGCAAACCCAGCCTTCTTTCTAGAACTGAGGGAAGAGCAGCACCCCAAAACCAAAATGAAACCACCTCAAACATCTGTCCAGAGGAGAAATGACAATGTGGAAGCAAGTTACACTCAAAGAAAGGCTGCTACACATTATTATGCTTTCAGCTGTTGCACTTGGTTAAAAAAAGGGTCAAAATCCAACACTTCCAGTGAGGTTTTCTTTCTGTAAAAGCCAAATGAATGACTGGCCAACTTTATTGCCCTTGGGAATCCCTCCTTTCTAGAAATCCCATTTTAGCCATGATTTCTAGGAACCTGCCACCTCTAGACCACGTTCCTGACCCCGCCACTGTTTTGCTGCTGCTATGCAGAGAAAAATCTGCACAGGCTGATCCCCTCAGGGGACAGCAGCCTCTGGTGCCAGCAGCTCTCCAAGGTACAAGGGGAAATGAGATCAAATGAGAGCAGGGTGCAGGGCTGAAGGAAAAGCACTTCCATGCCAATGAGCCCAGACAGGTCAGGGGCACAGCTAAAAGGTTTGGGAATCCAGTTACCTAAAAGAATTGAGCAATCAACTTGTTAACAAAAGCCAAAGCCATGGTAGCTACACCATGTGCCCATCAGCACTCTGTGCGCCAAGGGTGGAGCAGATTGGTACCACAATGGCAGAACCCCTCCCAGCTGCAGTGTTTGCACTGAAATGGTTCTTAACCTTCACCCTCAGAGCAGGAGATGCTCTCCCCATCCCAGCACCCTTACAGAAAGATAGGGATACAATCCCACACTGAGCCCTGCAAGCCAGCACAACAGAAATAACAACACTCACACAAAGACAAGCAGCACTAATAACCTTGTCCTGCTCCTCTCTCTCTCCTCTCAGTGTGGCCTCATGGAACAGCTCCCAGCTGAGTACAGATCCTTTGGACTGAGCTCCCAGAAAGGCATCCTCAAAGTCACTCTGCATCTGAAATGGCTTTATTTCCTTTTCAAAGGATGGGCCATAATTATGGCCAATTAAAAATCACTCAAAACCTTTTGGGTGTTCCAAATGTCAGTTATTCCTTCCATACAGCCTGACCGGTAAGAGATAAAAATCATTCAACAGAACCAGTTGAGGGTAGCATTCCTAAACTCTACTTTTAGGGCAGGCCAAAATCTTTTGAGTACTCTCAGAGTATCAGAAATAGTGCACAGCTCTGACCTCTCATGTTTTCCTGTCACAGGTAGCTCCAGGTGCTATGTTAAAAACTGTCTGAAATTTTCATTGCCAGTCTAAAGACACTGCCAGCATCATCTAGGGAACAGAAGACTTCCCTGTATTCTAAAAGCAAAATTTAGAGCCTACAAATACCCCAAAAGTACTTCTGAGGCAACATCTCATTAGAAGTAAATTATGACTCAAAGAGTATCCTTTATACCATGTAATTTTTTAGTCAAGGCTGTCAAACAATGGATCTCAGACACTGTAATTCATGCAGCATTTCTTTCACACAAGCCTTTTTTTTTTGCACTCTGCAAAAACAGCTTCCAATGACTTATAAAGAGAAACAAAGGGGTTTAGCCTGTGCATTAAAGAACATTCTTTTTGTCACAAGTAACAAGTCTACCAAGCTGAGTCAAGAAGAGTCAAGAAGAGGCCTGATGCAGGCAGGGAAGGACCTTCCTCATGTCAGAGTGACAGCAACAAGGCAAACAAGATGTCCAGGAAGGAACAGGAGCCATCATGCAGCCACTGCCACCCACAGCTCTCTGTCCCCTGCAGCCACCACCCTTTCATGCTGTGTTTCTGGCAGTTCCTCAGAGCCCCATAACTGATGGCAGTGGCACAGATGACATTTCCAGGCTGTGTGACATCAATGACACAGGTGCCTCTCAGTGCCACACCTGCACTGCAGCAGAGGAGGAAGGAGGAACACTCTGACTCTTGGTTTGGCAATTTTTTTCCTCACAGCTATCAGTTATGAACAAGGAACTTTCCAGTTAGAAACCTGATTAATTGAGTGAAGCACTAGTGAATTCCTGTGCTAGATGAGTCAGTACAAAGGGGATTGAGTGGCTGGTTGTTTTCCAGCCCAGCAAGCTCATGAAGTGAACTTTAATTTACAGGTTATATTGCTCTGCAAATCTGAGTGATCCAAATGGACTGAGACAAGAACACCTATTGCTACTCTGCATTCTGCAGTTCAACACTCAAACACAAATCTCTGTTTTTGTTGGTTTATTTAAAAATGCTATCACCATATCTGGCTCAAAACCAGATCTATTCTGACCCTGGAAAGGTTGCACTGATCCTGCTAAAATGGAGCTGTGCTTGCCCAAAATTCTTCAAGTTGTCTTCACCAGAAACAGGCAATGGAAACAAAAAACCATGAACAAACCAGCAAGTGATCACCAAGATCACAGTTTCCACAACTGCTAGGAGGCAATTTCAGTGTTGGACAAAACCCTTTTGAGATCTGTTTTTCACAAAGGGCTTTATTTATAACTTTATCTTCTCCTTAAGAAAGTTCCCCTTAATGAGAGACTCAGAGGGCCACCAACCTCATGCTCTGTGCCTTCAGGCCCTACTGAGCACAAGGTGTCACTTTCTACTTTTAATTGCACTACAAGGCAATTACTATTAAAGCACAGGATGTCATGTAGGCTACTTTTTTTTTCTGTGTTAGCATGCTCATTTTGGAGAAAAATAAAAGAAAAATTCATCTGAGGGTTGATGACACATGAAATGAAGCCTTAAAGTGAAAATAATAATGGCACATGTCAGCTGCACCTGTAGATTTTAATTACCACTGTGATTATATTATGTTAGAACACCAGTTAAGCATTACCATCAGCTCTATTTAAAGAGATTGTTCTTATCTCTAATATATGAGTAGAACTGGAAATGTTGCCTTAGGCTGGCAGGGAAAGTAGGAAAGTTAACCCAAGTTCTCTACAATAACTTTAGTTCTAGTTGACATGAAAATCTGAGCTTGTCTCTATTTTTCAGTCAGGAGAAATCAAATTACAGTTTTTCTGTTTCTACATTATAAGAAAACACTTTAATAAGCAATTTCTCTCTTTGATTAGCAAAACAGCACAGCCTTTTCAGTAGCATAATCACAAGAAAAAGGGCCTATTATACCTTTGTTCATAAGGCAGTCCTTTAAAAATGGCTCTGAGTTTCTTGCTGTGAAGCACAACTTGCCAGCAAACATTATTTTAATCTCCTGTACTGTTGTGAAGGCAAATATAATGGAAAACACATCCAGAAATAGCAGCATGTCTCTCACCTATTTAAGCCAGGAATGCTAAAATGATCTATTTATTTCAAAACTCATACTTGTTATCAGAAAATTGTAAGACTCAATTATCTTGAGCTCACTGCTGATTTTGAATAGAGAATTTTTGCTGCTGCTATTTTTCTGCAAAAACATTCCACTTTCTCAGATTGTCACAACTGTGGCAATCTCATGTAACAACAGAGCCCCAGCCTGCTTTCAAAAGCTTTTTTATTACTCAAATATAATAAAGCATTGAAACAGATTTCTGCAGCACATGGAACCACTGCAGAGCAACTCAGCTCTGCTGTGTGTAAATAATTCTGCCAGTACAGCAGGGCAAAGTCCCCTGCTCTGGCACCCAAAGTGAGAGCCAGCTGTGACAGCAGCATCCAACATCCTCTGCTCTGCCATGGGCCCCTTCAGGCAGCTGAAGGCACTGCCAGCTCAGGGCTTGGCAACAAAAATCACTTCTTTTAGAAACAATTCCTGTGCAATTCCATTTTTACAAATGGCCTTCAAACACAGACTCAGCTAAAGGCCAAGTGCTCCAAATGGTCTTTGCTGTATCAGTCAAAGCCCATGGTGTGGTCCAGTCCACTCCAAAAACCCACTGAGATATGAAAATGGTTTAACAGGTCACAGATTTTGTCTCCCCATCCCTTCTGAGAGATTAACTAACTTGTTTTTAAAAAGCTCCAATGACAAACATTCCATATAGTCCCAATTCATTCCAGCATTCAAATTCCCATTTGCAAGTCATTCTTTATGTCTAAATTTACCTTGCTTTTTATTTATATCCATTGCTTTTTATCTTTTGCTTTTTATCCTTACAGCAGACATCTAAAACAGTTTACATCTTTCCCCTCTACAGGATTAAAAAAAAACAAAAACAAAACCAGAAACAACCAACTCATGATTTTTAACTACCCAGACTGAGATTTCAATACAGCATCACTGTTTTTCTCCACATCTCAGGAGATACCAAAACCCACTGCCACAAGCAAAGATTTGGATTTATCCAGAAAACACTCAAGCCACTGGATAGAATTCCAACTGATGGTCATCTCAGCAAAATGCAGAAAGATAATCAAGGGCAAAGAAACCCATTTGCACATTTACCAGTGCAATGGGTAAATTCTTGGCTTCTCACCTGGAAGAGAGAAGGAGAAGAAGGAGAGAAGCCTCAGATGCATTTCTGGAGTACAGCTGTCAGGTAGCTCAGCTTCTGACTTGCCTGGTTATTCTTTTAACTTTCAGACAAGGAGCTGTTGTGAATCAGGCTATTTTGTTAAGAAAATGTTTCTCTTAGCCTTTCTCTCTCAAATGAAGGGCCAAGGTAACTCACTTTCTCATAGGTTGTGCAGCTGAAACAGAAAACCAGACTAATTCCTACTGCTACCATTCTGACTTAGCAAAGACTTGTTAAATAATTCCAAGGTCAATATAAAGTAGTGATAATTCTTCAAAGTCCCTGGAAAGATTTGCAATGCTTACCTCAATGACTCTTGCTTCAAAATCTTCATAAGTTTCTGTAGGGAGAAAAACAGAGTGTTACATTTCCTTGTGTTCCTTCTCTATCAGCACACCCTCCTGTAGGTGGTACAAATGAAGAAGGACACAACTTTTGTGGAGCTGTAATTTATAAAGCAGTCTCAGCAAGAAGTAGAAAAGGTAAGATAATTTGAACCAGCAGTGTAAACTGCCTTCTTCCCTAAATAACTGCTCTGAAACTGCAAATAAACCTCAAATTTTATATATACAGAGCAAAAGCTGTAAATCATTAAAATCACCAGATGGGTCACTTCCACTATGACTAAAGCATTATCCAAAATTTTTCAGAATATTCTGAAGCTTTTATCATATAATTAACAGGGATTCAAAGAGATTTGGGGTTTGGACTAGATGACCTGATAAAAAGCCTCTTCCAATTCAACCTGTTCTTTGATCCTATGGAAATGCAAGCACTTCTGTATCCACACTTTTGTGAAACTCCAGAAAGGGGAGGGGGAGCAAGAAACAAAACAATATATGATCACTTCAAATAACCATAGTCCTTACAAGCTCTTGCTTTTCCAACTCACCCCATGAACAAGAGTATTTCAGTATAACACAGGAAACCTTTACTTGGTGTTGTTACAGTGAGATTTTGGAGGAAAGCTTAAAAAGCTGTAATGGTGTAGAACTGGGGCCTTAGTCCTTGACCAAACATTGGTTTATTATTTACCCAAAACCTCCAAGATGTTTATAAACATGATCTTGGCACAGTTTAGAGACCTGTCAGGCTGCACAAAGCAGATTTCTAGCTGACAGTAAGGATATGAATCCCAGCAGGCACTCTCTGAACCCTCTGAAGCTCTTCAGCTGCTGAAGGAACACTGCAAACCTGGGAGAAAAGCAATTTGATTTCTGAGCAGAATACACTGTTCCTTCTGCACTCCTAGCTGGCACAAAAGTGCCACCAGGGAATCCAGTCATGGCACAGCCCCAGCCCAAAAGGATTCTTTGGGTTTGGCAGTTTCAGGTCTGCTCTTCCTATCACCTTGACATTGCTTTGCACACAGGGATTGTCCCAATTCCCCTGCAGAATCATTAATCCTCTGAATAAAAAGAAACTGAAAGAACTGTGGGGGCCTGAAGATCCCCAACATTTTTAGCAGACTAAAAGGAAATCAGTGCAGGCTAACCAGAAACTGCTTTTTCTCAAACTCATCTATAATGCAGGCTGACAGCTTCATTCTCCTATTTTGATTGCAGTGCCCTTTCCTCTTTTTGGCAGAACTTGATCTGACTGGAACAGGCTCCCCACTGCCAACTTTAATGCAAGTAATCCATATCAGTAGTACCAGCCAAAAGCAAAATCAAGGAAAACACCAGAAGGTAAAATTCACAAATGCATAAGCACTGTTTACAACAGCTGTCACTTCTTTTAGTGGGATAAACTCAACACAGTCTTGTGTTTAGAGTATGGAACTAAAACCATGGCACTTCCTAGATTTGCTCCATGTTCCACCACTGACTTATGGGGAATTTGGAGCAATTAATCTCTCAGATCTCCTATTTTTACATTAACAGATTCAGTGACAGCTGGCCAAATCCACTGCCCCATCACTGCCTTCCACAGAATATTTGCTTTTAGGGTAACAAAATGAAATGCAATAGTGCTAGAAAATACCACCTGTCTTTCTTAGCTCCTCTTGTCAGTAAGCAGAGTTTCACAATAAAAACTCAGCCCAACAGGATTGACAAGTCTTTTTCATGTTTAATTAGTTGAAAAAGATTAGGTTTCTAAATGTTAAAGCTACTATAGAATCTCTAGTAGTCTGAATAACAGCACTGTAAAAAAGTTACCTCTCTGCTGTACATATAAAAGCTCTAGCTTCACTATATTGAACTACTTAGGAAATAAGAAATAACTTTTATAGTTATTATGGTAGTTGTTTGTTGCAGCTTCTTCTAAAAGCTACATTCAAACTACATAATCTTTAACCCTATTTCATTATTTGAACTAGAATTTCAACAAGATTGATTTATCCCACAGGATCCTTTAAGAAACTATAAAAAAACCATGACTATACTTCATACTCAAGACAATTGATGGTGCACACAGAAGAACATTTCCATCCTTTAAGACTCCTGTAGCAGTCTGACAGAACAGAGTGCTCTGTAATACCACATAAAATCATTGTCTGTAATGGAACAGAACAGTCTAACAGCTGCAGGAAATAAAGCAGTGAAATTTTAACAGATTTCACTGTGTGAGCTGTACCTGCTCTTTGATTTAGCTTGCTTGTGTGTGGGCCTGGAACAAAGTACAAAACCAATTTTCATTCCCAGCAAAAGTCTGGATCTCACTTTCTCCAAGCCTCCCCTCAGAAAGGCAAAGGGAGAGGCAGAAGATAATTGGTTTTCTTACCTCCATTGGGACCAGGGTCAGGAGGATCCAGAATAACACCTCCCCAGCACTTTCCACTCCATCCTCCCTCTCTCTTAATTTTTATTTTCTTTTTCTTCTCAAATGTATCTCTCTGCTGAATGATTTCAGACTGAATTCTCTCTCGTTCTTCTTTTTTTCGTTGGGAAACTTCCTGCACTTTCCCAGTTTGCAGCACAGGAGCATTTAGACCAGGCCAGAGGAAACCAGAACGTCCTTAGAAATAACAGAGAAAAATTATGCTTTGCTCCAAGTGAGAATTGCAACTCTGCACTCAGGAAAATTGCAACAAAATGGAAAATTCTCATGTATTTCAAATGCATTCTATGATGCAGAATTTGTAACAGGAAAAACAAAAGCAACATTAAATAATCATATCAAGATTTTTTTGTTTAAAGACAAAAATATCTCAAGCAGTTCTGGCATCACAGAAAGGAACTTTGTCCATTTATGAAATCAAGAAACACTGCACACAAAAACATCAAGATGCGTTTTCAGCTTTGTATTTGGGATCTACCTTCACCAATCTCTTGGCCTCTATTGAGATTCTTCCTTAGCTTTTTCTTCTTTTTCTTTCCTCTTCCTTTCTTTACTCCCACGCCAGTCTCTGCCAAAGCTCCTTTCCATAGCTGATCAGCTGTCACTGAAATAAAAAACAAAACTTCCTTAAGTTATATTCAAGTACAGCTTACACTGGAAACTGAAGCTGAACAAAAAATAACCCCAAACTTGAAACCTGCCTGATCTTTGCTTTGCTGGAATTTAAACTGTAGCATTACTGCCTTGCCAAGAAAGTGATTTCCTACTCTGTGCATATGTATTTGGTGCAGAGATGTGTCTCTACTCCTGATTACTGCACTGAGAGAGGCCCACAGCCAAGGGCATGTTTTTTACAAGGTTTTTCAAGAGTGATTTAAGGACAAGTAACCACTATGGTATTCATTTCCAGGTCATGAAAAGAAAATCATTCATTAGTAACTCAGAGCAGCAATACCTTGCAGTACTTATCCAAGGACATTGATCAGTGACAGTCAACTTAAACCACCCCTAGAAATATCCAAGGGCTACCCTGCTTTAAAATGCACAAAACACAAAAAATTAAGCAAAACATAAACCTGCTGCTTTTCACAATTCTGAAAATATAATGTCCCCCTTATTGCCTGTGTGAGTGGAAAGGAAGGTAAGGAGAAGGAATACAAAACTGTTAAACACTTTAACAGCATCATCACAGAGCTCTGGCTCTGTCAGGCCTCCTCAGGGCCAGGACCATGAACTGCCTTGGGGCTTCACCTAGCACAGCAGAGCAAGACTTAGGAAACAAATTCAGTGATTACTTGTAAATTCCCACTCACCCAGCTGATGGCAATACAGGATACCACAGCAGCTTAGACCAAAAAAAAAAACAACCCAAAAAAACCCAAAAAAACCCCACCCAAAACAAAAACAAACCCCCCAAAAAAACAAAAGCAAAAACTATACCAAAAAGAAACTGATTATGTGAAAAGATGCCATAGATAATATTTCTCAGAATCCCAGGATGGGTCAGGCTGGCAGGGACCACTGTGGGACATCTGCTCCAACCTCCCTGCTCCAGCAGGGCCATCCCAGAGCACAGGGCACAGGATGGTGCCCAGGTGGTTCTTGGCTATCCCCAGTGAGGGAGACTCCAGAGCCTCTGGGCAATCTGTCCCAGTGCTCGGGCACTGCACAGGGAAGCTCTTCCTCATGTTCAGGTGGAACTTCCTGAGCCTCAGTTCCTGCCCCATTGTCCCACTGCCTCTGGACAGAGCTGGTCCATGCTCTGGCCCCTCCCTGCAGGCACTGGCAGACATGGATGAGGTTCCTCTCAGTGTCTCTTCTCCAGCTGAGCAGGCCCAGCTCCCCCAGCCTCTCCTCAGAGCTGAGGTGCTCCAGTCCCTTCCCCATCTCTGTCCCCTCTGCTGGACCCTCTCCAGGAGCTCCAGGTCTCTCTTGTCCTGAGGATGCCAGAACTGGAGCCAGCATTCCAGACTGGCCTCCCCAGGGCTGAGCAGAGGGGCAGGATCACCTCCCTGCCCTGCTGGCACTGCAGCTCCTGGTGCAGCCCAGGGTCCCCTTGGCCTCTTGTGCCCAGGGCAGGGCTGGCCCATGGACAGCTCCTTGTCCAGCAGCACCCCCAGGTCCCTCTGTGCAGAGCTGCTGCCCAGCAGGGCACCCCAGCCTGTGCTGGTGCCTGGGGCTGTTCCTGCCCAGCTGCAGGACCCTGCCCTTGCCCTGTTCAGTTCCAGGAGGTTCTTCCCTGCCCATCTCTCCAGCCAGAATGCAGCAGCATCACCAAGGTTCTGTCTGCAGACCAATGCCATTGTGTGCTTGACCCAGGGGCAGTGTAAATCTTGTCTTCTCTGATTAAAAACTGATTTTGTTTATTTAAAGAAGACAAAAAAAACTCAGTAAAAACTTTTAACCGGAGGAATTAAAATAACAATAGAATCGCTACCACTTCCCACCAGCAATTACTTATTTTCAGAATAATGTGCTTGAGAGATCCTGCCCCACAGACTGGAAAATGCTTTGGAACTGGGCAAGCTCTGCCATCCTGAAGGACAGAAACAATCCAGGATGCCCAGAGATGCCACTGAGTGCCCAGGTTCATTTTTGTACTAAGTTTGTTTAAGGTGTCAAGGTGGCACTTCCAAGAGTTTGACACACACCTATTCACTCAAATATCTTTTTCCAAGTAGGAAGCATTACTGATTCCTTTTTGAGAATCCTGAATCCAGCAGTCAAAGCTCAGCACACAAGGAAGGACACACAACTCTGCAAGCCCAGGGAGCTACAAAACAATATTACCTCAAGACAGCCAAGAGGAGGGTGGCCTCCAAAGTCACCACATACCCAAAAACATGGGGTATGAACAGCTCAACAAGGCAAAACATGTAACAGGGATTTTGGCTCTACTGCAGACAAGTGCAAATCTGTGTATTACAGACCAGCACAAATGCCCATGGATAACAGCAAAGTTTATCCCACTTCTTATATGCTGTGAGGCAAGAATTGAAAAGCCTCCTAGGTAGGCTTTAGTCCCTGTAAAAAAGATGTTTTTGTCTCAAAATTACATGCTCTTTTCTACACATTCAAGTGAATCCCAATGTCCAGAGGTTTGGAAGTTAAAAAAAATCCCACAAGCAGCAGCTGCATCAAATGGCTTAAAACCAGGGTCTGAACTGTCAGCCACTAAAAACCTTCCAGCTGATTACAACACACCAATCCATGTAGCTGTGAGTTAAGTGTGTGGGGGAAACAAAACCAACAAAAAACCCCACCAAAACCAACAAAAACTTATATAAAAATGCATTACCTCCCTAGTGCAAATTTTTTTTTTGGAGAAAAAAAAGCAAAGTAAGTAGGTAATGTGTTTTTCAGTAAATCATGCTAAGTTAACTATGGGGCTGTTCCATTAGGTGGAAGGCAGATCATCAATCCTGTTAAGCTTCTTAGCTGATTCAGAAAACACTGTGTAACCAGCAATTCTTTTTTAAAAATGATAATCCTGCTAGCCTATGGAATCATAATAAAGGTACTCACATTTTTCTTTGCAAGACTATTTTTAAGCTGGGACAGTCCCTCAATCTGCAGTTTGGGTGACCCTATAAAGGGTCAAATACTGACAAAAGAGGCTGCAGAGGGGCAGCAACAAGAGAAAAGAGCAGCTCTGGAGCTGGTAAAATATGCCAAAAAAATCCTGCTCTTTGAGCTGCACTCCAAATATACATACAATCAGATCACTTTAATTCCAATAGAGGGAAGTAGCAAAGGTCACAGAGTCAGGACATTGTGCTGCACCAGAGGAGAACATTCAATGCCAGCACATCCATGAAGAACAGGTCAGGCTGAGTCAAGCTTTGGCCTCAAGCACTGCACAAATCCTGACAAAATTAGAACCAGATGAAAACATCACATTTGGTCCCAAAGTGCAGCTCATCTCATCAGTCTACAATAATACCATCATGTGTTTGGAAAGCAGCTGCATTTAATGAAACACATCAGAAGCCTGCAGGCTGCTGAGTTCTTTATAGGATGGAGGTATCACGCTGATTTTAAGACAAAGTGACAAGAATGGGATGTGAAAGGGATAGGCTGTCATCAGGAGCACTGTAGTGCTGGGGACATTGCTTATGACAGACAGACAACACACCACTGGAGAAAATAAAAATCTGTGTGTAAGAAAGGTCAATCTGACTTGGCAGCAAAGCACCAAGGTGATTAGTGAGCACACTCACAGGCAGGAGGAGTGGATGATTTGGAGGAAGTAACTGCCGGCAGAAAGGAGCACCAGTGCACTGCCTTCACACTTGTGGAGATGCTCTGGAATTAACACTACAGCAGACATGTAGTGTCTTTGAGATTTATGGGCTTATTTTATTTTGTCTCTGTGAAATAGGATGTTGCATGCATTCCTCAGGAGCTAAAATAAAACCAGTCATAAAAGCCACTACACATTTTTAGTCAGTTACCCAAAAGCACAGAGCTACTGAGTGGGGGGAAAAAGTGTCATCTTTAGGATTTTATTTTATAGACTAGAAAAAGATCCACTACTGAACAGAGCTGAAAGCATGCTTCATGCAAGCTGATCACTAACAACAGTTAAGTCTGTGTGACATCACTCCCTTCTGCTTAATCTACACAAAAGGTATTTGTAATATTCTAGAAAGGATTTGGGTCTTTTTATATTATCCCTGAATAGCTGGAATGAGACAGGTAATTATCAGATTAATATTTGGCCACACCTCAGTAAACCAAAAGCATTGAAATACTTGCAGTAAGCCCCATCAGAACCCAGTATCCTAGATACTCATTAACTGAGATTAAAATCAGATTTCTTTGTCTCCTGGAAGATGAGTTCACAGCTTGCTGAGCATACAAAGAAAGACAAAGAGCAGTAAGCTGGAAAACTGAAGGGAATAAAAGGAGAAGAAAGAATCAATTTTCTAAAGCGGCTAAGTAGGCTCACTTCTTTCCAATACAAGTAATCTTTCCCTAAGGTTTTTGATAACAAATAGCTTGTGGCAGCACAGCAGCAGATATAGAAAGACATTAATATTGGCATAATAAAAATACTAAAGAACTTGTTATAATAATCATACTTCTACTTACAGTAAACAGTGCCTCAGTGCACTGCTGTCCACTAACACCATTACATTTGTGCACCTGTACTACCTAAGGAACATAGTAAGGTCTTTTCCATCACTTACATTCTCTTCCAAGTTTCAGCCTGGAATACACACTTTTATTAACAGATGAAATCTTAGAAAACACCAATTTCCACCATCTCCAAACAAAAACAGGATTTAGAAAGAAATGCTTCATACATATGAAATATGAACGAGCAGAGAACGTGCTGCTACAAATTTAATGATAAATTACAGTCTATACACAGCTGATTAATGACCACAGTGAGACATTTCTTCTTGCATGCAGACCTTTAACTTCATTAACTTACCCCTTTTACTTAATCCAGAAGTTTAACACACTTATCTGGAACCAGGAGACCCACACACTTCCTGATTTGAAGGACTTCAACCTTGGTCCCCCATTTTCTACAGGAATATACATCTCCCTGTTGTTTCACAAACAACATTCCAAAAATTAACTTTCTGCTTTCAGCTCCCTTTCCACGTGTGCTTCAAAGATTCCTAGGACAGAGGCTGGCACAGAGCAGGCCACATCAACCACTCTAACCAGGATTTGGCAAAAAACTGCAATTTAAGTAGCTTAGGTGAGGAAAAGGAGTGATCCAAAATCTAAGCTTATGGTATCATATTCTCTCTCCAGCATCTTACAAAATGTGCCTGACAACAATATCCTTAACTACAAAGCATTTAGGGTAAAGGTGCTAGGAAAAAACATAGAGCAGCTGTCTTAAGAGCAAAACCTACAACTCAATGCAGTGGCTGAACATGACTGAAATAATTTAGATGTCATTTCCAATTGAATGTATTAACATTCAACTTCAAGCTCAATTCTTATGAGTGGCTGCAGTCATTCTCACAATTACATTAAAACCCACTTCCAAAACAACAGCAGTGAACCATCCAAAACAATGATGGAGTTTGACTTTATCCACCTTAATCATCTTCAGCTGAACTCATACACTGCTCAAAACCTGTCAACTCAGTTCACACCATCTGTTATTCCTGAGGAGTTATGTTTCTAATGTGTTTTCCTCTTAGCTTTAAACATGGAAGTCTTTCATTCCAAGACCTACTCAGGCTTTGTAAAGTTACTTATGGAAAATGCTTAACTCCTCTAGGTTGAATCCTCTCCTCCATGATTCAAAAGGAAATATTCTGCAGATGAAAATACAAAGAGATTTATTAATGAGAGAAAAATGGAACAATGGCATTCCAATACCAGAGGGATCACTTTTAACATGTGAGATTCTACAGCAGACTCATGAACATCAGTGTGCCCATCCCAAATGAGAGCTGCTCTTGCCACCTGACCTCTGCAATGCCACTGTCTGCCATCATATGACATCAGTTTCCTGATCTCCTGTCTAACCCTAGCCCATGAGCAGAAAACCATGGATCTATAAGATCAATAAAAAATGAGATATAGTGCCAGATTATTCTTGTTATTATTAAGTCACCACACTCAAAACATTGTTTTCTTCAAAGAAAGAGACCCTTTCTCAAAAGAGACCTCTCGGATTTTAAAAATGGCAGTGTGTGATGCATATCTGAAACTGAGCTCTGCTGGAAGAGAATGAGAAGACAAAAATCTCCCCCTCCCTGGTGAGGCCATTAAAAACCAGGGCTGCTTAAGCAAAATACATTCTCCTCTTTGCCATTCTGCCTCCAGCCCCAGCAAATGGCATCTTCTGAGGGTATCAAAAGGTCTGAGGGTATCAGAGGGTTCTGAGGGTATCATCTGTGAGCTCTCCAGGGCTTTCCACAAACCTGGGCAGCCCTGAGGACTGTGAAGTGCTCAGTCTGGACAGCCCTGCTGAGTCCCACAGCAGTAACTGCTGCAGCATCATCCAGCTGCCAGAACCTGGGCACTGGAAATGTCTCACCAGGACAAGGGCTACAGCAACACCACAAAAATCAACATGAAGCCATCCAAGGGATCACTACCATGGGACAGATATGAAAATGGTTTTAGATAAAAGTTAACAGGTTAAAAATATGAACTGCACATACCTGGTATGCTTCCACTGAAAACTTAAGCTCAGTTCTACTTCTCACTGATAGAGGGATTTCCACAAGAGTGAAACAGGGAAAAAAACCCCTCATCTACCACCAAACTTTCTCTGTTTGATTTTGGTAATACAAGTCTGAAGCTCTTGGGGCTATCCATTTATTCATAGTAATTTAATAACATTGATAAAAAATGCAAAAGCTCCAATTATGTGGATTGCATGAAAATTTTGTTTAGGTGGGCTTGCAAATGTGTTGACACATAAAGACATCTATAGTCTAATCATTTTTTCCCCCAAGATAGAATGGGAAAGTTTTGGGCACTTCCCTCAAAATCCAGACACAAAACTTGCATCCTGATAGTGCAACAAAACCTGGAAAATATTCCAAAAGATGCATTCACAGTGCTGCACTGTCACAGGAAATAACCCCACTTAACTGCAAGCCCTGAGCACACTTCCACAGTGCACTCAGATTAGAGTTCCACATTTTCTAAAACTGGCAATTTGTCACAATGTCAGCAGAAGCTGCAGACATGGGATTGTCAGGTTGATTGTCAGTCTCAATTCAAACCCTGAATAAATCCAGCTACAATTCCAGCGTCTGAGAAATTGTATTTTTTTTCCTTTATAACATTTTATGAAAAACCAAGGACCTTAAATGTGGCTAGTATATGTTGCTGTAAATGCTACCATCTTTTGAAGGTTGCTTTGATTATTAAAGCTTTCATTTTTTGTTTTTAGTAACTATCATGTCTCAGTGTCACCAGATGGATATGGAGAAGAGATTTCAGTGAGGTTTCTGCAAACTAAGCACCTTTGGCTTGGTTCAGTTCCTCAGAACAAAATGAAAATCAGGCCAAATGCCTTTGAAAAGTAATATCATAAAACTATCAAAATGAATACTGTAAAAAAAAGTCCAATCAAATCAAAGCCCAATAGAATTGTGCCTCTCCAGGTACAATTAACTATAAGGCATTCAGTCCCCTTTCTTTTGACTAAAAGCAATTAACTATTTTTCAACATACACACAACTCTCTTGTAAAAGGAAAAAAAAATTAAAAGCAGTGGTACAGATGTAACTCTTTACATCCTTAATGCTGAAACATCAAAACTCTTAAGGTACCACTGATAATGACAAGGGCAGGTCTGTAATTATTTATCTGGAATGCTCCTACTTCAAGAAAAATTCTTTGTAAATTGAAAAAGTAAGTATTTTTAAATTCTGATCATGGAGTAAGACATGGCTGTCAAATTGAATAATTTATCCCAGGGAAAATTCACATAAGACTACAAAAACATGGTACAAAATGTCATTCAGGAGCAGCCTCAAGGAGCAGTGGAAGCTGTATGAAAGGTCACAGAAGTGCCTTTGGAACAAGATGCTCTTTAAGGCCCTTCCTACCCAAACCATGAGTAGCTCCCAAGGGTAAATAATGGAATCACCTGTGAGTTGGACAGTCTAATTTTTATAGAGTCCCAGTATCAAATAAAAGCTCTTTATCTCACATGCACTTGGATACATGACAGATGTTGAGAAAATCATGCCTGGGGTCAAAGATAATTCCTAGGGCTGGGAGGCAGCCAAAGCAGTAAATGAAAACTGAACTGCTTCCCATGGTCAGGAGGCTGGAAAGGGGAAAGAATAAGCCTGGAATAAGAAGATAATTTTACATTATTTCATTAAAATCTCACTGAAATATGTCACAGGACAGGAATAAATCCCTGTGTCTGTTTTTGTGTCAGAGCTGAAGGAGAGAGCTACCTGGGTAAGGATCAGATACAAATGCCTAGGGTAATTGCAGTTCCTCCTATTTAAATGAATTCCTTCTATTTAAACCAGTCAAACCATTAAAAATAAGAGTTATATTGAAGGTACAGACGACCCTACCAACAAGAGCCTGGTGATATTGCCCAAGGAATGATGGAATATCATTAAGCATTCACTAAGGAGGGAGAAAAATCCAGTCATCCTTCCCAGGCACAAAGCTCTGTCATTTGGCTGACATTTCACTTGACAGCTACTCCACATAAAATGGTCACATCTGCATTTTAAATGTTGCCACTTCTGGAGGAACTGCACTGCTAAGGATTTGAGTGATTTCTACTGTTTGTATCCACTTCATTTGCATTGTGAAGGTTTTGCTTTTTACCTCTGTAAGAGAAAGTGTTCTCAGAATAATTGTACTTTGAAATACAAAACCCTGAGTCTTCTGAATCTCACGGCTACTGTCTCTGCTTCACATATACAGGAGGTACACTTTCATTTTTCCAGGTTGTTACACCTCATTAAATAAGACAATAGTTTTAGGTAGTTTGCCTAAATGGATCAAATTTTATTAAACAACACAGATGTCATCACAGCAAATATTTCTAATTCAGTCATTCAACCAGACATCTGGAAAAGCTCCTGGTAAAACAGAGCTCCTCCAGAGCTTGTGAGTATGAATACAAGGCTAATTAAGGAAATAATCTAACCTACAAATCCTAATCATGCTGCAATCACTTGTGGTGCTACATGTTTAATTTAAGATAAACAAAATAACAGCAGAGGGTGACTTCTTACATATTCTCATCTTGCTCTGCTTGTCTGAACGAGTTCTCCCTGCAGGTGGCATCCTTAGAAAGCCTTTTCCACGCAGAGCCTGCAGCTCTCACTGCAGCCTTTCCCAAGCCTTTGGAGACCTCTCCACCCTCGATTACTTGGAACCAGTCAATGGTCAAAATTTACAGGATAAGATGAGCAGCAAGCCCAGCCTGACTGGTTAACCCCTTCTCTTGAGCAGTTGTAAAGAAAGCAAATGCAGTATTCTGCACCCAGGTGTTGAAAATGGGAAGAGACCACCAAGAGAGGCTGATTCTACAGAGCTTTTAAATTCTGTGGATCAGAAACAATCAAATTTTGACTCTCTGATTGCTGCAGTTATCTCTGCCAGAGACTGTGTCCTTGCCATTTCTTCTCTCCCCATGTGGGACAGGAATAGGGAGCACAAAGCAGGTGGAAAAGCCCCCCAGGTACCTCAGTTCACAGCTCTGAGTGTGGATTTAAACAGCCAGCACTCCTCAGCTATGGCAAGCATGGGGGAAATTCCTTTAGGGCTGAGGAAAACACTGCACCAGAGCAGGCAATCTGCAGGGTTGGTACCAATAGGTTTTGTGTAACTCCTTCTTGCATTGCAGCAATTTCACTTTGAGGCAGCACAGCTTGAACAGGAGGCCTTGCCTGTGGCTCAGAAATAATTTAGGAGATAAACACACAATTTAAACTCTGAATAAAGGCCTAGGAAACAGAGGGGAAGCTGCTTCCTCCTCCCATCCAATGACACACATTAGATGGAGTCACTGTGACACAAAGCAAGCCCTTGTTTGCTACTAAAAGATGATAAATTGATTTTGTGCACACACTTCTGTCCACACCTGCAGCTGCCCCTATAATCTCAGGAGACACAAAAAGTCAGCATACACAGATTTCATGTCTCTCCAAGGCAGTGTTTTCTTCCCCTCTCCTGATTGTTCCAGTTAATAATTTTTATGCACCTCAGGACTTACAGGTGTTGAAGAAGCTGCTTTTCCTGCTCTGCTCCAGTGTCCCAGTCCAGGGGGCAGAGAGGGAGCACCGTGTCTGGAGAGCCCATGCCAGGCTGGAGTAGGAGCTGCAGCTCCCTGCCACTGGCACAGGAGCAAACCCTGGGGACAGAGACACAGCTGTTTATAGACATTATAAAGCACATTATAGCACATTTCCTTCCTTAAAGCTGTGGTTTCTGCAAATACAGGCATGGGAAGGGAAGCCAGGGATTTTCAAAAGGAATCAGACTTGAACCTTTTGTCTTGAAGTGCAAAGCAGAATGTGGGAGGGAAAACATTGCAACAGAAAATGTCACAAAGAGAAGAAGGCACTCTGTCTTGCTGATAGAGTGATTTTAATAAATTATTAAGAAGTAGTTGCAGCCTTTTATTTTTCCTGGCTAACCTGCAAGAAATGGTTGGGGTTTTTTAAGGATATTCTTGTGACTAGACTGTGGAAATATTTCCCTTCACTAAGGAAAAACCACCAGCCTGTTTTCAAGCCCTGCTTAATGTTCAGGCTCTAATATCACAGTTTGGCACCACTTCATTACAGATTGCCCTCAGGATGAAAAGAGACCTGAAATTCATTAACTGTTGAGGTTTGGCTGAAGAAAAGAAAGGAAAAAAAGTTTCCAGAGGACTGTGGAAGATAAAGATGTTTTCTCTTCTTTCTGTGTATACTTTAAAAAATAATACATTTGAGTTTCAAAAAGTCACTGCAAAGGATCCATGTGCCCATGGATGGGGGTGTGCCCATGGATGGGGGGGTGCCCATGGATGGGGGGGTGCCCATGGATGGCGAAGTGCCCATGGATGTCTGTGTGTGCCCATGGATGCCTGGCTGTGCCCATGGATGTCTGGATGTGCCCATGGATGGGGATGTGCCCATGGATGTCTGGCTGTGCCCATGGATGCCCAGCTGTGCCCATGGATGTCTGTGTGTGCCCATGGATGGGGGTGTGCCCATGCCTGCCCAGATGTGCCCATGGATGTCTGTGTGTGCCCATGGATGTCTGGATGTGCCCATGGATGCCTGGCTGTGCCCACGGATGCCCAGATGTGCCCATGGATGCCTGGCTGTGCCCATGGACAGATGTCCGTGTGTGCCCCCGATCGCGCTCCCCTCGCCCTGCGGGTCCCCCCCGCCTCCCTGCGGTGTCGGTGCCCGCTGCCCTCCCCGCGGAGGCTGCCCCGGCTCCCGCTGCCCCATCACCTCTCCAGGCCGCCCGGAGCGCGCCGCGGGCACAGGCCCGCCCGGCCGCCACCACCGCCGCCGCCATGCCGGGCCCGCGCCCCCTCCCGGCCGCCGTAGCGAGGTGCCCCGCGCGGTGCCTGATCACACAGCGCAGCGAGCGAGAGCGGCTGGGGATAAAGCGGGCGGAGAGGGAAGGGCAGCGGCTGCCGCTCTGCTGGAGCTTTGCTGCCGCTGTAGTGACGCCTCTGCCGACACTGCCCCCTGTACCCTTAACAATCCCGCTGGCAGGCAGGCGCAGGACAGCCGCAAAGGGAAAGGCCCTGGCAGGTCCCCAGCGCCGCCATGGCGGGGCCCGGCAGTGCGTGCGGAGCCCGCTCGGGTTTGCGTTCTGTGGGCGCTGAGGCCTCTTTGGGAAGCAATTCTCTATGGGTGCTTCTGTTCCAGCTCCGCCGGTGCTTCAGCGTTCCAACTGCACCTTTAAAGTTGTTAATGCCTCGTTCCCCCATACTCGGGATAAATACTGGCGTTCGGGAGGCGTTCGGGGCTCTGCTGCCATTGCAGTGCTGCTGTCGGCCGCCAACATCGCTGGGCGAGCCAATAAATACACACCCGAGAGAGACATCCATTTTTTATTTCAGTTTCACAAACCCGGGTGCTCGGTGATACTCCAGAAATCAAGGAATGAATGAATGCTCATTGGCTACAAATTACACAGTTCTGTTGTTAATTCGTATTCTCTATTGTTTAATGACTCTCTCACTTCTCATGCTGAGTAGTCTGCATGCTCAGGCTTTTCTTGCTCCGAGGTGGGCTCAGCTGGTGGCTGATGTGGAAACCCTGGGCACCAGGAAAATTTCCCTGTCTGCCCTGACCCCCCGGGGGAGCACTGGCTTTGACCCTCATTCACGGAGAAAGTTTCCCAGACTTCAAGACAGACTAGAACCCACAAAAGTGTGAAATGGATTATAGAGAGTGGTGTAGGTGTTTCACTTGGTGAGAAATTTAGGGTTTGGGGTTTTTAGTGTGTTATGGATGGAAGCAAGATGGAGAGCACAGTGTGTCCACCTGGGTTTCTTCTTCATTTTCTTCTTCAGTTTCTTCTTCATGCTTCTTCTTCCTCCTTCTCCATGGGTTTGGGTGGCATTTTGTAACTGGGCAGAAAAGTCCCCATGGTGAGCTCTTTGGGAGCAGTTACTGGGTTAAAAGGGAAAATAATTCAGGTGTCAGTTCTTAATTGGATAGTTTAGTCTTAGAAGACCTTGTAATAAGAGATAGTTGGCCGTTTTGTGCTTTTTAATGAAAAGCTGCTGAACTCACAGTAGTGGGACTGTTTTACTGGTAAGAACTAATAAACACCTGAGTCCAAACATGAACTACTGTCTCCAGTGCCTTCAATCCAGACCAGAGAAACCCATGGTTGTGATCTGTCCCTGCTGGAATTGTATTTTACCCAGCAGAGCTGATTCAGCATGGTCACTGAGTTGTCTTTATTGGTTTCTTCCTTATCTTGGGAGTTCTGCTCAATGTCCTTGGGGCCCGTAAATTCTGCATTCTTTGTGTCCACTATCAGTGGTGCATCCTTCTTCCCAAGCCTGGTTAACAGAAATAAAAACTGTGAAAAATGGCAATCACTTGTTTTTAAAATTTTCAAAGTTTAATAGTAATAAAATGGTTGTAAAAATAGCAATATAATTAGAGTAATAAAAATTTTGAACAGTTTGGATTAGGACAATATGAGACAACAGAAACTAAGAGTTATGGATGTCTGGGATGGATGTCACCTTTTTCTGGGTGAAACAAGCCTGAAAAAGGACCCACGTTAACAGAGGATTAACCCTTAAAAACAATAACCTGTTGCATGTTCATACACCTCACACATGATGCATAAATTCCATTCAAACACAGGATTCTGTCTGGTCAGTGTCAGCTTCTTCCTCTGAATCCTGATGGCGGCATCCTGGCTGAGCAAGGCAGGAAGAAGTTCATTTCTTCTGATAATGCAGCAATAAATTCTCTTTCTCTGAAAGATTCAGGTGTCCTGTGGCTGTGAGTCCTTTCTTTTTAAAAAGCATCCTACATAGCATAGTTTCTGTTTTAACATTTTGTTGTAACCTAAAACTATATTTAACACACAAATTAATGCAACATAACTTTCTAACATAACACATATAATATTCATTTTAATATTTGCAAAAAGCCAACCATAAAATACACATTTTTCACAAAACTATATAACAAAGTTACTTTAACACTACACCATATAAAATCTATTTTAATATCTGCAAAAATCCAGTATTATAATATGTATTTATAACAGGCTGTGAAGAGTGTGAAGTGTCACCTCTGAGCCTCCTTTTCTCCAGGTTAAACCCCCCCAGCTGCTCCTCACAGGACTTGTGCTCCAGCCCCTTTGGCAGCTCCATTGTTCTTCTCTGGAGTCTTTCCAGCCCCTCCATGTCCTTCCTGACTGGGGGCCCAGAACTGGCCACAGCATTCCAGGTGTGACCTCAGTGCCCAGCGCAGGGGACAATCCCTGCCCTGCTCCTGCTGGCCAGGGACGCTATTCCAGACAATATTCCAGATCCAGGCCTGTCACAGACATCTTTTGTGAAAAATCCTTTCTTGGGATTTTTCTCACTTCTGAGAAGCTGTGGCCTCAGCAACAAGATATAAACAATGGTTATCTGCTGCTGTGGAATGCAACAGGTGGATCTGTGATTGGTCTCCTGTGGATGTTTGGATTTACTGACCACTCATGGCAGAGCTGGGTCTTGCTCTCTGCCAGGAGACCTTTGTTATTAATTTTTTGCTATTCTTAGCTTAGCTAGCTTTCTGAGAACTTTTCCTTCTATTTCTTTTAGTATAGTCATAATGTGATATATATAGCATAAAAGAATAAATCAAGCCTTCTGAACATGAGGTCAACATTCTCTCCTCTCTCTTCATCCTGCAACCCTTGTGACCACCGTCACACAGGCCAGGTGACATTGGCCTCCCTGGCCCATGTTCAGTCTGCTGTCACCTGTGGGAAATGAATTTGTAGAGAATTTTTCAAGTCTGATAGAAGGTTTATGTAGTATGTATCTGTATGTAAATTCTGAGATCGGAAATATTGATTTAGAAATGGAACAGGGTAGATATGGTTGAGAGAGAAATAGAATTAGAAATAAGTTATAAAAGATGGCTTTATAAATAAGATGAGTAATTTTGTGAAGAGTAATTTTAGATGATTAGCTTTAAAGTATTTATAGTATAGTGCAGTAAAAGCTGATAAGCTAAGAAATGTTTATCATGTACTTAATTAGGAAATAGTTGATTTTTGATTGTAATGGTGTGAATAGTAATATTTGTATTGTTTTATTTTTACATGAGATTGAAAATGGAATAAAAGGTTTCTTTTTTTTTTTTTTTTTTTTTTTTTTTTTTAGTTTGGAAGCTATCTTGAGTTCTCTATTTAGTGTAAAATTTTTGATTGTGGGGTGGAAATAAAGTTTTTGTCATGAAATACTGATAAATATGAGGTGAGGTGTCTGTCCTGAATGGAGGGCCCAGAACTGGACACAGCACTCAAGGTGTGACCTCAGTGCCCATACAGGGGACAATCCCTGCCCTACTCCTGCTGGCCACATTATCCCAGATCCAGGCCAGGTGCCATTGGCTTTCCTGGCCCCCTGGGCACACCTGGCTCACGTTCAGTGCTGCCATCCAACACCCCCAGCTCCTCTTTCCTGGGCCCCTTCCCAGGCACTGCCCCAGCCTGTGCTGCTGCAGGGCTGCTGAGGCCAAAGTGCCTGAGCTGGCACTTGGCCATGCTGAACCCCATCAATTGGCTCAGCCCATGGATCCAGCCTGCCCAGGTGCCTCTGCAGAGCCTTCCTGCCCTCCAGCAACCAGCACTGCCACCAAACGGGGTGTCATCCACACATTTACTGAGGCTGCTCTCAGTCCCCTCATTCAGATCAGTGATAAAAGATATTAAACAGGACTGGGCCCAATACTGAGCACTGGGGACACTGCTGGTGACCAGACACATTCTGGGGGCAGAATTCCCCATTCCCCACCATACCCTGGGCCTGGCCATCCATGTAGTTCTTTCCCCAGCAAAGAGAGTCCCTGCCCAATCTGGGGGCTGCCAGCTTTTCCCAGAGAATGCTGTGGGAGGTGCTGTCAAAGGCTTTGCTGAAGGTGGACACATCCACAGCTTTTCCCTTTTTCCCATCCACTAGTTAGGTCATTTGGTCGTGAAAGGAGATCAGGCTGGTCAGGCCTTTCCTGAAACCCATCCTGGCTGTCCTTGATCCCCTGGCTGTCCTGTGTGTGCCCTGTGATCACACTGAAGATCTGCCCCATTGCCTTCCCAGGCACTGAGGTCAGGCTGACAGGCCTGGAGTTCCCCAGATCCTCTTCCAACCCTTCCTGTGGATGGATGTGTGTCACACTGACCAGCCTCCATCACCTGGGACCTCCATGGTCAGCCAGAGCTGGTGGTGAATGATGGGGAGTGCCTTGGGGTCAGCCAGGGCTGGTGGTGAATGATGGGGAGTGCCTTGGGGTCAGCCAGGACTGATGGTGAATGATGGGGAGTGCCTTGGGGTCAGCCAGGACTGATGGTGAATGATGGGGAGTGCCTTGGGGTCAGCCAGGACTGGTGCTGGATGATGGGGAGTGCCTTGGGGACCCCTGCCAGCAGCTCCCTCAGTGCCCTGGGATGGATCTCATCCAGTCCCATAGACTTGTGAGAGTCCAAAAGTGCTTTGGGAGCTGCTCAGGACCCTAAAGTCCCTCACAGCAAGGGTGAGAAGGTGGCCTGGCAGTTCAGCGGCACACACCTTGTCCCCTTGGGTGCAGTCCCCTTGGGGTGGGATCAGTCTCTGCATTGCCACTGTGGCTGTGGGCCATTGCCCTGCCAAGGATGAGAAGGCAGAATGCTGAGGAATGAATTCTTGCTCTCTCAGAACATTTTTCTGAAGGGAAAATGTTTCTCTAGATGCTTCACAGCAGCTTTTTTCCCCTTGTTATTCTCTCCTTTCTGTGCAGCAAAGGCAGTGGAGTTGTTGGTCTGAACAGCACCTTCCACAATACAGGCATGTCTGTATGTATGTATACAGCATTACCAATCTGCTCCCTGGTTTCAGAATTAAAGACTTCAGGAATAACAAACTGCTTCACTGGCATCAGTGAGCAGAAGCACACAGCCTACAGTGTCCCCAGTACTTGTCATACATTCAACATGCAACACAATGATTGCTTTGTACCTTATGGGACAAAAATACACCCAGAAGCTGTAAAGAAGAATTTCCTGTAGTGTTCTGGCAGATTAGCTGCTGGCAGAAAATTGATGCAAGACATAATCTTTTAAACAGGATTTTTATCTTATCTTCTGGCACTTTAAATATGCCCATTCTCACAGTGTTAAGATATCACATGTGCCAGGACATGACCCTGCAGTGTCACCCTGGATAAAACCAATTAGTCCCTCATAAATTCCTGCAGATATGTTCACTGAGCTCTTTATTTCCAGTTCTTCCTTTTGGAAGTAATTGTGTCATGTAGAGAATTATACCCTCTTTTATATTTATGCACTGGGTGATGTAATGGAAATGCCACTTTCTGTGCATCATTTACCAAAGAGAAGGAATTTGCCTTGTACAAATTTGTTACCCAGGCAGTGAAATGGCTCTTTAGTCAGTGTACCTTGTTACACTGGGACAGCTGCTCAGTGCCAGCACTGTGAGCAGGGCTGAGTTTTCTTGTCTTGTGCCAGTAGGAATTGCTTTATGCACTAACCAGCCTCTGAGAATGCTGCATAGAATAAAAAAAGATGGAGAAAAAGTAAAATACAGTCCTGAAAGCCAGTCCCTGAAGTTCAGCTTAAAGATTAAACTCAGAGAGGATGAATTTCCTCCTTCTTGAGAGTTACTACACTGATTTTCTTCCCACTCCCTCTAAAAAATGGAGCTACATTTTAAGGAAAGAATTTCTAAAAGGGTCTAAACCATCTTGGAGCAAAAGCTGCATTTAGTATCCCACTGTGAGACACATATCAGGTCTGCCCTGCACTGGAATACTTTCAGCACAGTGATGTTAACAGCATTTCTTTGCTGTCTCAGGGCACAGAAAACAATTCCATCATATCTGATAACTGATCTGGATCAGGATTAATCATTGATTTGTGAACGGTGCTGCTGCCACCGGGAGGGGCACAATGCAGGCTGATAATGGCCATAGCAGGGCAGGCTTCCTGCTCCAACCAAGGAGGAATTGTGCACTCTAATGCCAGCAGACAAAAATTCCAGAGGAGATGTGATTTTGATTAGGGTTTTCCCCGACTTTGAATAATAGCCAAGTCTCAATCTAGTTAATTTGTATCTGCAAGACTGATAATTTTAAACAACTGATAACATAAAGCCCTGGGGGGGTTTTTGCCTGGCTCACTGCTTGTAAGTCTCTAATATTTTAAGTCACTCCCCAGTGCACATTTTCCCATTGTAAAAGCAGTATCAAACAAATGCCTCCCACTGCTTTGGCTCCTCCTTGGTAGGAACCTCAGATATGCAGGGAGAAAGCAGAATAGATTCTCCATGGAAACATGGAGTTTGCTTTTGTGCATTTTGGGAGCTGATGGCTGAATCCTGTTTCAACGAGGTGTCATGCAAGATGCCAGACCAAGGCCATCAACAGCAGCCATGAAGCCATGGGGGTGCTCCTTGCCAGAATGCAGATATCTTTAGGACAAACGTGGTTTTAGGGTTTCTGCCAAAAACCTGTTTATCCTCCAGCCAGGCAGCAGTGACTGATACACCATCTCCTAGGTGGTCATTCCTTTGTTTGGTGGCAGCAAAATCAAAATTCCCTTTGCAAATGCTACCCCTACAGTTCCTGCCTGTTTGTGTCAGGGTTTAACCCCAGCCAGCAAGAGCTGCTACAAGGTCTCTGGGACCAAAGATCAGATCAGGAGAGTGGCAAAGCCAATACAAATCTCTGCTAATCTAGAGGTGCTGTGCAACTGCTGAGGGCAGGCAGCTTTCAGTAATTTGAAATCTTCAGGGGGTGTTAAATAATACACTTGCTCATTGATTTGGGGTCAGAAACCTTCCTGCCCTGCTCAGTATGTTTTCTCCTCCTCTCTGTCTCTCCCTCTCTTTTTTCTGTACATTTGTCTCACATTTGTCTGATCACTTATTTTCTTCAGGAGTTCCAGGTACTTGACTTTTCTTATTATTTGGGCATAAGCATCAGTTTTATGGAGGTGGTGGTGGCATGTGAATCCCAGGTGCTTTCATTATCAGAGCTGCAGCAGCTGTAGTGATGCTGCACCCAACAGCACTGTGTGATGTGGCATCATGTGAAACCCTTGCTGCCTCTTCCCAACAAAAAATGATACAAAAATTGATATCAATGTTCATATCTAAAGCACTTGCTGGTTGCTCTGCTTGGCTACTCCTTCACTTTTGATAAACAGTTGGTCAGCTTGCTGCTTGTGCTGGGAGTCACCCAGGAAAATCAGTCACTCATAACAGTTAACCTGTTTTGAAAGCTGTGCAGTCAGAAAAATAGTCAATCACTTATACAGACCAATAAACAAATCAGGATCTGACAGGCCCAGAGGCTGCTCAGAGATACCTCCATCCAGGATAACATTCATCTCAGCCCTGCTTGGCCCCACATTTCCTCTGAGGTGTGAATATGATTGTTACCTGGCACCAAATGCATTGCAGTTGGATTCTGTATGGCAGCAGCCAGACACAGGAGTAGTGAACAAATCAACTGAGCTGCTCTTCACATTATTTGTGTGCTCTCCATCATTGCTGGCAGGAACAATCCACCTGTCTCACACACATGATTTGCTAAGCAGAAGGCTGCTGTCCCCAAAAAGCAGCTGCTGGCACTGTACAGTGGGCACATCCAAGAGCTCTGGCTGAGCTCTGCACTGGCAGCAGAGCTGGGACACACAGACACTGGTGTGACAGTGACACAGGTGACAGTGACAGCACGCCTGGCCCATCCAGGGTCTCTGTACAAGTCCTCTTGTCACTATAATGCTGGCATGAGCAGATCCCAAGAACAGGAAATCAGAGGGGTCTGGCACACCAGGCTTCAGGTATTCCACACTTGAATTCCTCAAGATTTGATCTGAAGTAGAGGGTGCAGGAATCCTACAGAACAGTGAGGAATCCTACAGGAGCAGCTGCTGCAGTTAAGCTGGACACTCCTGTCTGCAAAACTCCTCTCCCAAAGGCTCCTTGCCAGGGCCACTGTCACATGGCAGCAGGAAATAAAGCTGCAAGCTGCTGCTGGCAGGCTCAGATCCCTGCCTCTGGCTGCAGCATGAGTGTGGACAACAAAAAACAGAAGAGGGAACTTTGATACTGGTCACCCTGAAAGATACCAGTTATCACAAAGGAAGGCAGAAACTCTGTACAGGACCAAGGCATTCACTGCCAGCACTGAACCTACAAGGTGGAACCTACAGGTTGGAACCTCTAAACCTTTAAGTTGGAATTTCTCCTTTTACTATGTGGGGTCTTTGTTTTCCTTCTCTAAAAACATTGCACAGAGAGAAGTAAGAGCAGTGTTTGTCACAGAGTCACTCCATGAGGAATTTTTACCTGGATGCTATCTGCCAGGATAACAGGTTATTTATTGACCTGCAGAATCTCAATTTTTGCAATGACTACAGGACCCTCAGGACAACATTCTGTTGCATATTCCTGGGTTGTTAAATCAGCTCTAGCAGTCAGAGCTGGCAGGAAAAGGCAGCTTAAAGAGTTCTGCACTTGGGTTTGCCTCTTCCCTGTGCTGGTGGCAAGGACGGTCCTGCCACAAAGTTCACCATCTTTTGGGCTGCACTCCTGGGCTGTCCTGCTCCCTGGCAGCCCAGCACCTCACATTCCCTGGTTTCCCATCTGCATGACTTGTCTGAGCCACACCCAGCTCCACTTATGCATCAAAGGCTCATTCATGAGATAGCAGATGTAGTGAAGCACCAAGCAAAAAGTCAAATCTCATGTTGGTTGCCTGCCCGCAGTAGTAGCACAAAATTAGGAGGCTGGAGGTCTCAGAGCTGGTATTGGGGCACTGCTTCTCTCCCAGCCACAATGACCACCTGCCTTGTCTTCCTGAGGAGGAGCCTGGTGTTTTCCCAGAAGTCACTCAAGGTCCAGAGAAATCAGTCCTAATAAGAGTGACATGTTGCCAGGGACTGGGACATCTCTAGAGAATGTCAAGAAGCCAAAGGGTACATTGTGAATAACAGAGATGAGGAGTTATGGCTCAGAAAATAGATGCTTTCAGGCACAAAATGAATGTTCATTTTGCTTGAGAGGACTTTAAAGAAATTAAAGCATACTGTCATCTCCTCTTTAAGCTACATCTCTAGAACAGAGGCGATGAGATTTTCTTTTTTGCCTCCCTGACAAGTCAGAGATTAAAGAAATTTAAAATAATGTAACACTCAAAAAAATTTAAAAAATAAAAAAGAAACTCCCTGTCTGCCAATCCTGTGGGCTGGTGGAAGTGACCTGGGCCAGGGCAGCTGGGCTGGTTTGTGTCAGGGTCTGAAATACAGAACAAACAAAGGCAGAATAGCTGTCAGACAGCTCTGAACTCCCTGCCTCAGACATCCCAGCACACTGAGGGGCAATCTCAGCCCCTTCTCTCTTGGGTGGGCTGGGTAAGCATGAGCACACTGTCAAAGAGGATGCAAAAGGCTACTCTGGCTATGAGCAAAGGCTGAGGGAGCTGGGGCTGTTCAGCCTGGAGCAGGGAAGGGGCTCCAGGGAGACTTTATTGTGGCCATTCAATACTTAAAGGAGCCTTAGAAGAAAGACAGGGGCAAACTTTCGAGTAGTGCTATTTTTTTTTTTTTGCAATAGAATGGGGGATAATGGTTTAAAACAAAAAGAGGGTAGATTTAGGCCAAGTATAAGATATAATTTTTATAATGAGAATGATAAAATGCTGGAAGAGTTTGCCCCATCCCTGAAAGCATTCAAGGCCAGGTTGGATGGGCCTGTCAGCAAACTGGTCTGGTTGAAGTTGTCCCTGTGAATTTCAGGGGATTGGACTAGATGACCTTTAAATGTGCTTATCAACTCAAATGGTTCTGTGAGGGCTGTCAGGAAGACTGGCAGGTGGCTCTGGGAGGGGAGGCTGGTGAGGACAGGTTTCCATGAGGCACCTGAAACAGGCTGGGGGAGATTCACAGCAGCACAGACAGCTGCATCATTTCTAACACAGTCCTTTGAGATGTTCCTCCTTCTTTTTATTGCTCCCTACTTATCTGTGTTTTCCTCTTTTCCTCTCCACTTCTGGTTTAGCCACAGCACGAGGCTACCCCTGGAGGGGCCCTGGCTGATGCTGTGATGTGTTTTACAGGCTGGGATCTCCAGGCAATTACAGACTGACTGGAAATCAGTGGAACAACTTCACAGCCACATCCTGTCAAGATTTGATCTAAGCAATTGTACAAAAATTGAAAACTAGTATCTTCACATGCATAATGCATGCTTTGATTTTCTGCTTGCTTGGCACCCTTCTAAAGAAGCTGTTGAAATATTTCATCAACAAATGAAGATCTCAGCAGAAGCCTGGGATGACATGCTGAAGGAAAGGAAACCAAAGCAATGGGAGATACTAGATTTTCCTGAAGTAAAGTCCTGTCCTGCTCCTCAGCATTCCTGTGGCAGATCCTGACCTGTGAATGGTCCAAGCACTGCTGAGGGCCCAGAGGTCAGGCTGATCTCTGGGGTGGACAATGATGTCCAGCAGCTGCACAAACAGCAGCAGCAACTCCCAGGGACACAGCTGAAGGGATGCCCACAGGAGCACATCATTGCTGAGGCAAATTTTCTCTTGCCCATAAAAGAGGCAAAGAACAAAGCAGAACCCTTTTATTTGTGCTGGGCTTTGGGAAAAATATTAAAGCAAGAATGTTTGGAAGCCCAAAGAAGAATGGTCTCCTAAGGAGACTTTAATTTCCATGCTGAGAAATTTCACTGGAACTCCAACTTCAGTTACTGGGTTTTGCCAGTGTTTTATAGCTAGAAATAAAAGAAATACTACAGTAGCTTCTCCCTGCCGTCCCAAGTAAAGCAATGAAATTTAAATTACGTGCAGTGAATAATTTTTAAAATACTGCAGAGAAAGTTGCTTGAGCACTTGTGAGCAGTTGAAAGGGATTATTTTTAGCAGTGTGCTTGGGGTGCTCTGCTCCAGAACACACCCTGTGGAATGCTATTAGCACAGTGGGCCAAACCATTTGGGAAAAGGCATAGCCCCACTAATCCACTGACCCCACTGCTTCCCCTTCCCCCTTCTGCCTTGGGAAAAGCCTGTCTGGTTTGCCAACAAAAGATACTTCAGCCTCAGAGAGAAGAGCTCAATTACCAATAACTGAATCAAGTGCAATATATCCAGTCCATGGTCTGCAGTATGTGCTCAGGGTGTGCAAACCCCTCCATTTTACAAGGGAAGAATCCCATCAGTGCCATGGAGTAATTCCAGACCTTGGACTGAGGATAAAATTTTGGGAGCTTCAGGGCCTGAAGTGCAGAATAAACTCTAATAAGAAAATTTGGTCTTTAGGCCAGATGACCCATGGTGGGACAAAGTCATTTAGCCAAGAACAGAGATCTTTCTTGGTGAAGGCACATTGTGTCCCCAAAGATCACATTTCCAAGCAATAAGAAATCCATGCAGAGAAATCTGTTCAGTCTGTATCTTCAGGCCATCTTTAAAGATCCCCAGAAGAAACCACCACCACGGATAAAAGGTTCTTGTCATTGCATGGTCATGCTACAGAAGCAAACTGGGAGCTTTATTCTCTCTTTTTGGATGGCCATTGAGAAAATGTTGGTTTTAGATATATCCCTACAAGAGTGTGAAGCTGAACACCTGATTTCAGAAAATAGCAATTCTCTGTCAAGGGAAAACTGAGAGTATTTTGCTCTTGGGAAAATAAGAGCAATGGCCTTCCCTTCTCCTTCCCTTCTCCTTCCCTTCTCCTTCCCTTCTCCTTCCCTTCCCTTCCCTTCTCCTTCCCTTCCCTTCCCTTCCCTTCCCTTCCCTTCCCTTCCCTTCCCTTCCCTTCCCTTTTTCTCACATGGAGAAGCAGCTGTTCCCCCTCAGGGTGGGAGAAGATAAAACCTTAGACTCAGCTTTTCCCCTGGCAAATATTTCCAGGAGGTGAAGGTCAGGATTGATCATGGAGGTTTCAAAGGTCTTAGAAGGAACCAAGTGTCCCAACCCTACTGGCCATTAATAAAAATATATATTGGAAATTGTTTAAAGAATCTTCTTTTTATTCCTCTGAATGAGGCAGTCACAGACACACATTTCTCCACCCACAGAAAATAACACACAAAAATATGTTAATGCTGGAGAGCTTAAAACCTTGAAGACTCCAAGGGTCGCTTAGATTTATTGCTGGCTTGTAACCAGTGCACCTTCTGCTGTATCACCAGAGTGAAATAATACTAAAAACAAAAGAACAGTGTTGAGAAGGTGAATCGTTGCTGTGTTTAAATCCTGAAAATAATTGATTTTAATTGATGACTAATGGTTTAGTCATCAGACTAAACTGATGACTAATTGGTTTAGTCATCAGACCAGCCAGAACAGTGAGGAGTAGAAAAGTGAGTTATCCAAGCTGCTGGCAAAATCCTGCTCCAGGCATTGTGAGGAAGGCACAAGTTGACCTGAAACAGGTCCACAAGAAGCTCCTGAACTGAAGGGCTCTCAGGCAGAACTGCAGAGCATTTGCAAAGCTGCTGAAAGCACAGAGCAACATGAGGAAAGGCATGAACTGGCAGGGATGGGCAGTGCAAGCATTGTAAGGAAAACAGACCGTCCTCTTCCACTCCTAAAACCCTTTGAACTAGCTGATGAAAACATTGCCACAGGAAGAAATGGAGAATATTGTCACTGCAGCCAAAAGCCAGCAAAAGGTAAGGGCATGTCTGTGATTTTGTGAAGGTTTCAGATATTGCATCTCATTTTTATGTCTTGAAACCAACACAGAATCACAGAATTATAAACAAGTCCAATTGTAATATCAATTTGCTTGAGTTTGAGCACTCCTTCCTAGAGGATCTCCAAGGCAGAGGTGGGGCATACATCTGCCCAGACCTGTCCTCATGTAGCTTGGGAAGCTCTTGGAGTGATCCCTGCCCATCAAAGGGGAACAGGTGCCTGCCCCAAACCAGAAAATACTCAGTGTAAGATCCCTGTCAGCCCCCAGAGGTTCCCCATTTTGCTTCAGGGTTTTTTTCCCATTTTCCTTTTTTTGTTTAAGCTGTGGCTGTCGCTGCAGCTACATGAGGCTGGCTTGGATCAGCTGCTGAGGGATGTGAGTGCTCCAGGGTGAGCAGGAAGTGACACCCTCACTGAGCTGCCTTGGGGTTCTTTGTGTCACTTCACCCACCTGGGGTGTGCAGCTGAGCTGACTCACGTCTGGCACAGGAGCTGCACAGCTTCCCTGTGCTCCCTGTGGGCTCCACCTGCCCTGCCAGCCTCTCACCCTCAGCCAAAGAAAATCTCAATTATTAGTGTCATCCCTGTTCCCCATCTCCTCTTGGTGTCTCTGGATTTTGCTGTATCTGCTGGCACTCCCCAGGGTGCACAGTGTGGCATGTCCCAGACCTGGGGTGCTCCCAGCATGTTTCACTGCTGGTACAACCAACACCTGCAGTATTTGCTCCTGAACCAAGGGAGGCTGTTCTCCATGCACTGCTGATCAGCCCTTCAGGGGCAGATTCCCCCTGCCATGGGACAGAAGTTCTGCCCATCCTGTCACACTCACCTTCTCCCTGTGTGGTTCCATTTCTCCTCACAGAGAAAAGCAAGGCACAGTTCTTCTCAAGAATATTTTTGGGATTCTCTGAACTTCAGAGAAAGAGAACACAATCTTTATTATTTGCTGTGCTTGTGTTTGTGTGAAAGTAGAATGCAACATGGAGATTGCCTAGCCAAAGTTAGGGTATTTTGTTTCCTTGGCCTATCAGGGCCAAGACTGTGTGTGTGTGTCAGGACTGTCAGGTAACAGTCACAAAATTGAGTGCAGTGTGTGCAGTTGTGGGTAGGGTTGAGTGTTTGGCAGATTCAGTTTTAGATGTATAGAATAATATAGTATAATAAAGTAATGAATTAACCTTCTAATATCAATAGAATCAAATGCATCATTCTCTCCCCTCTCAACATTGCAACATCTCAGCCCCTCCTTTGCCCCAGGAGCAGCAGGGACTGCACAGTCCCCACCACTGTCCCTCTCCCAGGCCAGGGCAAGACCAAAAGCACCATGAAAACCAGAGTGCACAAAGGGATGTATTGGCTAAGAGGATGGGCAGGAAACTGATCCCTGTTTCTCTGCTTTGAGTCCAGCAGGAAGGCTGGAGGAGCCTCTAGAACTCTCCGTGGCTTTCCTGATTCTCTTCCCTCTGTTTCCTTCCTGCGTGGATGATGAGTTGGGCAGCATCCAGGGAATTGAACCCCGAGCTCAGCCAGATGAGTGGAAAAATCCAGGACACAAAGACCAAGATGGAAAATTTGTCTGTGTTCAAATTATCATTAGATTTCACAGAACCAGAGATAAACTTTCCCTTAAGAGACTAAGTGTCTTTTTTTTTTGTGGGATCTAGGGGTTGTAGGAGATCTGCCAAAGAAATAATATCTCTTCTCCATTTTCTCTGCCCCTGCTTCCCCTGCCCCCTGCAAACTTGAGTCAAGAGAGTTTGGAGGTTTCCATAGTTACACAGCACCATTAAGCAAGAGGGAAAAATAATACCTTGGGGACCGTGCAAGAAAAAGAAAAAAAAATGTTTATTAATCCGTCCAGTTGAACTGCTCCCTGTTGGCTACGTCCCAATTAAATTAGCTGTGGAGGAGAAGGGGGCTGCTAGTGAAAATCCTGTGAGTGCCCCGTTCGTTTGTGGGTGTCAGACTCTGACTCAGGGTGTGATGTCTCTGGTGCCCGAGCTGATAATGACCAGCACTCTCCCAGACTCCTGCTCTGCAGCACTCTCAGTAGTGACAATGGGGACCTCTTGTGGGATCCCATTACAGCTCATCACCAACGTGCAAAACGCCATTCCCCAGCCCAGGGAGGGAAGCCTGGCAGCAAATTTACAGTAAATGCTCAGAAGATGTGGCAAGTTTCTCATCCTGCTCTTGTTTTCTGTCTAACACTGAGCTTTGCAGGCTACATTGTACTAACAAGGCAAACAGGTTGCAGTCTCTGGCAAACTATTTGTTAGGAAAAGTGCATTGATTCAGGAGTTTTCCATCTCCTTTACAAAAGTCATGCACTGGTGGAAGTGAACAAACAAAACTTTTTTAATTACTCTAGGGCAATGCCTAATATTCCAAAATAAGATTTATGCCAATTTACTTCCATTCTCTGGTTACAAAGCAGCATACAGGAAAGCTGCTGAAAACAATATTCATATTATTATACTCAGTTTTGTCTTGAGGTTGGGGTGTGTGTCCCTTTTAAATTTAGAGAGATTCCCATATATCTTTAGGAAATTGGACATTATGGTGTAATAAAGTACCTCATTTTTTCAGTGAATGCCATATGTTATATTAATTGCTAGGAAAATCAAAATCATACCAGCATTTATGAACAACAGAAGTGAAATTATGGCTTAGATGCTCTGCAGGTAAGGTACCTGCAGGAAGAGGCACTTTGGGACTTGGGTCAGCCCATGGGGATGATGAAGAGAGAAGCAGCAGCAGCACAAAGGAGAAAATACTTGGTACCTATGGACACAGTGGGAGAAACACAGAAGTCCAGAAGGGGAGAGCAAAATGTGGAGAAGTCCCAAGATTGCTGTTTTGGCGGAGTAGGGTGGAGACAGGAGAGAGAAGGGTTGCAAGCCCAGAGCAGATTCTTGATTTGCAGGAGGACCTGAGATGCTCAGATGGAAAAGTCAAAGTCTGCCAGGGCCATGCAGTGGCTTCACAGGGAACATGACCCCATCCTGTCTGGAAGTCAATCCCCCCTGCCATGCTATCAGCTGGGAGGGCACGGAATTGGTATGAATGAAAACCACTCTCATGAGGAAAGCAATATTAGTTAAAATGTCTTCTCATGCATTTGGTTAATTACTATGTGAATTGCTTTAATGCTACACAGAATACACAGCTGTGTTTAATGAGCTGCTGAGAGGCTTTCTGGGCAAACTTTAATAATATCAGTATTCTCACTGAGGAAAATGGCTGCAGGGGAAAATGCAGCTGTTGGCACCTCACATGTTCCGAGTGACAGCTCGCCAGCCATTATCTGTAGGGCACACGGGAGCCTGGTTCATTAATATGAAATGTTAAATATTTCTGCTTATCACCAGTGTGCAGCCGCCTGGGCAGGCTGCAAGCCCAGTGCCTCTGGTGACAATTTCCAGGACAGGTTAAACAAAGCCAACCCCTCCTTTTCACTTCTGTCACAACTCTGCCACCCTTCCCAGGCCTCAGACCTGGAACCACCTCACGCCTTCCCTGGGAATGCATCCCCTCCATGAGGAATGGACACAGCTCATACACAGCTGACCTGCGACAATTAGCAAAGAACCAGCTGACTGATTACTCAGCTGCAAGGAAGGCTGTGGTACATCCCAGTTGTTCCAGATGTTTTCTAGATAAACAAGATGTTTTCTATTACCATCTGTATGGCAGATTATAATTTTGTCAAGTGGGCAGTTTGCCTTATCTCTCTCACAATCACTCCTCCCTTGGGAGGGGGTGTTGCTGACAACAGGCTACTGAATGTCACTGCATGACTGATAAGAACTACAGCATCCCACTGGGAGATGTGAGCCCAGAGGGAGGAGCCAAGCATTGCTACCCAGATATAATCCAGAGGTTCTGAGACACCAGCACAGCTTCTCCACGGGATTCCCCAGAGGAACAGCAGCTGCCTCTTCTTCCACGGGATCTTCAGAGGAAGACTACATCCTTCTCTACAGATCCCCCTTGGTCCAACAGAACCACACCTGACACTCTAGGGGGACTGCAACCACGTTTCCAATTGGACTGCCACCAACACCCTGACCCACAGAGTGTCAGGGTGGGTTCTGACTCTGTCAGTGCTGTTCTAGTGTACTGCATTGTTTATTTTATCCTTTTAATTTTTTTCTTCCCTGTTAAAGAACTGTTATTTCCTGCTCCCATATTTTTGCCTGAGAGCCCCTTAATTTAAAATTTATAGCAATTCAGAGGGGTGGGGAGGGTTTTATATTCTCCATTTCAGGGGAGGCTCCTGCCTTCCTTAGCAGACTCCTGTCTTTCCAAACCAAGACACCAGTGTGAGGCACACCTTCCCTGGGACACACAGCTGTCCCCTGGCTGTGCCTGGGGTCACTTCAGTAGCTCTCCAAGCCAGGGTCCCCCCCAGGGACAGCCTGCAGTGAGCTGCCCCTGTTCATGGCTCTGGCTGCAGGTGGGGAAGGGCAGAGTGCTGAGAAAAATGGCAGATTTGTCTTTACAAACAAGCTGTGGGTCTGCTGGTAGATAAAACTAGTAGAAAAAAGAAACAATGGGAAAGATTCCACTGATTGATTAATGGGAAAATATATTTGCTTTTACAAATAAACTTTAGGTTTGCTGATAAATGAAATTAGATATTGAAAATGAAAGAAACAATGGGGAAGAAAAACCCTTAAATTCAGTAAGAATTAAAAAATTATTCTTTAATTAAAAGGGAGGGTTATACATTAGAGGGAAATCGTTGGGAAATCTTTGGTATCAGGTGTATCAGGAAGACTGTACCTCTCAAGTACCTCAGCCAATGGGGAAAGAGAGAAGGGAAACGCGGCCGGGAAATTGGGATAAAAAGGAGTCTGCGTCCTCCAAAAATTCAAGAGATTCCAGGGGAATGCCCCATGGCCTCTCCCTTTATTGGAATAAAGCCAGAAAGGACTCCTCTGTCTCCTTTTTGGACATAAACCTCTGGTGTTTGTGGATTAATTTTCCTAACAGTGCTGACAGTTTTCTTCTGAGAACTTCCCCCGGAGTCTTCTGCTGCCTCAAAGTGACTTTGGGTATCGGGATGAGTTGAGACAACCTGAAGCACTCAGAGATCTGAGAACACCAAGAGAAGCATTTGTTTATCTTTGCTTGGAAGAAGCACAGCCACTTGGGAAAGATAAATTTCAGCGCTGTTTTTGACATCTATAAACAAAGTCAAATATTTTGACTGTAGCGATGTAGTGACTGCCATGCATTACAAACACAGTCAGAAGCACTTTCTGCTGAGCACTTGATCAGGCTGGTGGGTACTTGGTCTGCCCTCTATTTCTTGCCTCATTCAGAATAAAGTACCAACGTTCTGAATATAATTTGTGAATACATTACTCTATTTTCAGCTCAGGAAACGCTTCAGTCTTTTCCGATTTTCAGAGCACTTGAAGGACCAAGTGCAAACATTCTTGTCTGTATCATTTATTGAGGAAAGAAACCATTAGCTGCAGCAAGAGCAATATCTTAGCTGTGCAATTATGCTTATGACTTGTCATCTGCCACTAATGCCTAGGGGAAAGAGAGCTTTTATTGCAGAATTATGCTGAAAAAGAAATCAGCACCTGTGTGCTGGGGAAATCTTGCCTTAACTCGCTCAGCAATAGTGGCCAGCTCTGTTTGCTCCTTCTCTTGATGGACATTCTTGATGTGGGGTCATTCTGCTTGATGACTCTTTGCTCAGGTTGCTATAGCTCACATGTGAGGAAGTGCTGTGGATGCTCCCAGCCCACTCTGTTTTTTCCCTGGGTGCCTCTGTCCCTGCCTTGCAAGAGCCCTCGGAATTGCATCCTGCTCAGGGCATAAATGTATTTGTGAATATACATGGGGCCATAAAATCCCACTTTGCACTCTGCAGTTTTTAGATCACTGCTTTGAAGGAGGCTCACAAGATATGTAACTGGCTGAGTTGCTGGATGGGAAGTGGCTTGTGGATGGAGCTAAGAGCTTTCTGGAGACTTTTTCCAAACCAGGCAATTCTTCTCTAAGCCTCTTTGATCTTCAGTAACAAGACCTCCCAGGAGACTTGCAGCTCTGTCTGGCTTCTGCCAGGCTAAAGAGAACAGTATTTTTCTCTCCTTTTTCCCTCTTATTGAAGCATTTTGCCTTCTGGGCACGGTTTTCCTTCATAATAACCTGATTTTGCTTGTCTTAAAAAAAAAAAAAAAAAAAAAAAGAAAAGAGAAGAGATGGATTGGAGAAAAAACCAAACCAGCAAAAATCTGGGGCCAGCCAAATCTTTGTCAGGGCAGAGCTAATGTTATGACCTGAAAGGAAATAAGAATGAGAATGTGTCCGTAATCAGTCTTTTGGAGAAAAGAAGAGCCAAGGACAGGCAGAGGAGCTGTGCTCCCCCAGTGCAGTGTGAGCCAGCAGCACAGTGCAGGGCTCCAAAGTTCACAACAGACACCTTGGAAGTGATGCTGGGAGTTCTTCATCTCATCTGGGAGTTCTTCACCTTCTGCTTTCTCCCAGCACTGTTCCTGCAGCAGGTGACAGCACAGAGAAAAGCCAAGGGAGGCCTGGATTGTCCCTGTAGGAACCCAGGACATGGCTCTGACTGCCCTGGAGGACTCAAGACCCTGGCAGGGGGCTCAGAGACCTTGGCACACAGTGAAAAACACCTGTGCCTTTGATTTTAGCCCATGGAAACAATTACCAACTTTGTGCAAGGAGTTACAAGCCACAAGGGTTTGAAAAGAATGATAGTGAATTTATCAAAGGGTGAAAATGTAGAATTTTGGGGATTTAGAATGGGGGTTCAGGAGGCAAGATGGAGGAATCTGGGCATTTCCAGTCTTTCTCCTTCTTCTTCTGGGCCTCCATCTTCTGCTGTGATGGTGGCACTTTTGGATTGGTTTAGAGTAGAGACAGACTGCCTAACATAGGTGACAGGTATTGGAAAATTATTGTAAATATTGTACACGTAGTTCTTAGTATAAAAAGATAACACGGCCCTGAGGGTGGTCAGTGTGCCACTGACTGACCTGTTGAATGGACCTCAGCAGGGCAGAGAAACAATGTACAGATAACAGAAAATAAACAACCTTGAGAACCAGAGCCAAGGAATTCTGCCTTCTTCTTCAGCCTTGGGGCTGGGAAAAAGAGACTTTCTAACACCTCGGGGTCACCTCGACACCAGAGACCCCGTCATGTCCCCTGAGCCGCCAACCTGTGCAAGCCCAGGGCCTGGATTTCCATGGCACTCCTGAAGTGACAAAGAGCACATCAGCTCCACAAAGGAACAGCTAGTTGTTCTCATCCCTCATGCCCAGTGCAGAAATCTTGTTTTCTTTGCTCTGCCTATGACTCATTGAAATTTTCCTCCAGGTGTGCAACAGACACCAACAAGGAGAGGAGCTGGTAGTGACAGTCTGTAGCATCACCATTCATACAAATTCCTGCAGGTTAACTGGATTCATGCACTAATTTAACTCTCTCTGACTCTCTTGTTGTTTTTTTTAATTTTATTTTTTAATAAGAGAAGAGCTGTCTTCTCCAAGTAAGTAAAACATTCCAGGCCTGAAGGGGTTTGCCAAGGGAATTGAGAGTTTCCTGTAAGAGAGCACATATGTGGAAGTGCCAGAAGAAGCAGCAGGGCACCAGTCAAGGAATGGCAGACATGCAGCAAGTCAAGGGAGCAGCTGTGCCATCCAGGATGGAGCACAGATCATTCCTGGGAGCTGGCAGCAGGAACTGTGAGCACTGCTGGGTGCACATTGCTGCTGGGACACCTGGTGTGACTTCTGCCTCGGTTCCTGAAGCCAACTGAGGTCTGGGTTGGGTTGTAAAGTAATAGTGACACAGTGTCATGGGTGATGTCAGGAGACTTGGAATCTGTTGTTTCTAATCTTCTGTGTCCCTATAAGGAACCCTGGAAAGCCATGTCTAGATGCTTGTGAGTGCTGAAGAATGGGAGAACAACAGAAATGAATCTTTCCAGAAACCAAAAATGGTTTAAAATCAGCTTTTTCCTCCCCTTTTACAGTTCCTCACCATGAGTTTTGCCACAGTCCTGTGAGCTCTCCACTGTCGCAGACATCTTTTTATCAAAATCCTTTCCTTAGGATTGTTCCTCCTAAGAAGCTGAGAGGCCTCAGGAACAAAATGTAAACATTGATTATCTGCTGCTGTGGAATGCAACAGGTGGATCTGTGATTGGTCTCATGTGCTTGTTTGTAATTAATGGCCAATCACAGCACAGCTGGCTCGGACAGAGAGTCTGGGACAGCTGCCTTTGTTATCATTCCTTTCTATTCTTAGCTTAGCTTGCCTTCTGACTTTTCTTCTATTCTTTTTGTATAGTTTTAATGTAATATATATCATAAAATAATAAATCAAGCCTTCTGAAACACGGAGTCAAAACCTTGTCTCTTCCTTCAACATAAGACCCCCGTGACCACCATCACACTCCACTGTCTCTGCCCATTTAGTCCCTGGGGAGAAATGCCTATTCTGGCAACAGGAGCTGACCAAGGTGCCAGCTCTTTGTTTGGGATTATCACTTTGGCATCTTCCTGGCAGGGTGGCATAGCCAAGCCCCAGATCTCCACAGAGATGGGGACTGCCGGCCAGGGAGGCTGCTAGGGCACAGGAAAAGGCATGATCTGTCGTTGGCACCAGCCCAGCTGTGGGTCGGGGGCCATTCTCATGTTAATGAAACCACCCCATCAGAGCATCCAGGAGCCCCTCTGGAGCCTCTCCTGCACCACCTGATCTGGGACTGAAGCCCCTTCTCAGCTTGTCTTGGTTTAGAAAGACAGGAGTCTGCTAAGGAAGGCAGGAGCCTCCCCTGAAATGGAGAATGTAAAACCCTCCCCACCCCTCTGAATTGCTATAAATTTTAAATTAAGGGGCTCTCAGGCAAAAAATATGGGAGCAGGAAATAACAGTTCTTTAACGGGGAAGAAAAAAATAAAATAATAAAATAAACAATGCAGTAAACTGGAATAACACTGACAGAGTCAGAACCCAACCTGACACCCTGTGGGTCAGGGTGTTGGTGGCAGTCCAATTGGAATTGTGGCTGCAGCCCTCCTGGAGTGTCAGGTGTGGTTCTGCTGGAGCAGGGATCCTGTAGAGAAGGACAGGATTCCTGTATTCTTCCTCCGAAGATCCAGTGGAAGAAGAGGCAGCTGCTGTTCCTCTGGGGAATCCCGTGGAGAAGCTGTGCTGGTGTCTCAGAACCTCTGGATTATATCTGGGTAGCAATGCTTGGCTCCTCCCTCTGGGCAGAGCATCTCCCAATGGGATGCTGTAGTTCTTATCAGTCATGCAGAGACATTCAATAGCTGTTATCAGCAGATCTCCCTTCGGGAGGGAGGAGTGATTGTGGTCACTCAGAGAGAGAGATAAAGCAAACTGCCCACTTGACAAAAGACAACTGCCATCCAGATGGTAATAGAAAACATCTTGCCTTGCAATCTGGAACACAACTACACCGCCCACACTCACAGTCAGACCAGGTTTTCTTACCAGCTCCACCTCCAGTGTAAATTAATTTAATTACAGAGGATTGGTACTGCATGATCTTTATTCCTAGAGATACTCTGCACCTCTGCTACTTTGTGCTCTTCTCATTTGTGTACCCCCATAAATGCTGAATAGGAGATGGCCTGCAGCTTCCTTGGTTACCAATGCCATGGACAGCTGAATCTGGCAGCTGGGAGCTCTTCTTCTCCAGGGACTTGTGCCTGACAAATGCTGAAAGCCATTAAAGACCAACTCACCTGAACAGATCACTTATTATTCATATATTAGGAAAAAAAAATTGATGGCTGCCTAATAAATAAATGGTAAAGGCATTAAGTGATGCATTCTTTTTATTGTTGGTAGAAAAATCCATATGGGTAAAAGATGTGCACAGGAATGGCTGAGGATGCTGTGTCCTGACCAAAAGCCAATGCCATGGAGGAGAAAAATTGGGAAAACTTGATCTGTTTGCTCTGGTGTCTCTATCTAAACAGGAGCCCTGGGGCTGGTAGCCCTCAGCAAGGCTGTTTCCCACCTGGAGGAATGCTGGTGTCATTGTGCTCATTCAAGCCAGAGCAAGAGCACACCAGGAGGCAGAGCTGAGTAGCAGAAAAATGCCCTGGGAGACAGCTTGGGAAAAGTAGGTTTGTTCTCAGCTGCAGGACAAAACTTGTGGTCGAGCCAGGTCCTTCATCTATAAAGCAGACATCTGTGCTTAGAAAGTCAGGTGCTGGAATTGTACAGGAGCTGCTCTGTGGAAACAGACCAGCTTTAAAAAAGGACAGTTGTTCTTGGAAATAAGTGTGTGTGTATATATATATATATATGTATATATATGGATGGATGTAATTTTATTTATACCTATTTATATTTATTTGTCTACATAAATATGTATTTGTGTACCTATATTTATCTACAAATATGTATATTTGTTTGTATATGTGGATGTATATATACATACACATATTCATGTGCAGAAATAAATTGATTCTGTGAGGACCAGAATCTCAGCTTGTGCTATTCTCCTTCTCACTTCTCCTTCTCCTTCACTTTCTCCTTCTCCTCCTTTTCCTTCTTCTTTAATGAAATGGAGTGAAAAGGCTTGAAACTGTGAAATGAGTGCCAGGAGGCAGAACAGAAGGCCTCTCTATCTATCTGTGTAAGGATTTAAATAACTCAGCTTTCAGGGGCAAGGCTCAGAAGTTTTGAATGCTGAGGGCTGGTAGATTGCCCTGCCTCTAAAAGCAGTTCTCGGGCTGCCCTTCCTGTGGGTTTCTCCAGCTGACATCTTGCTGTGTTAAATCTTGCCAAATTAGGGGGAGATAAATGGTGAGGTGCACAATTTATATGGTGGTGCTTTTATGGTGGTATTTATATGGTATTTATATGGTATTTATCCCTCTGCCCTGCATAAGAGAACTTCTGGGCAGGCTTACGTCAGTGACCAAAGGATGGTCAGGGTCCTTGACATCGTGATTTGCTCTTTCTATGATTAAAAAAAAGAGAACATTTCCACATAGGGACAACCTGCAAAGTGCCCAGGTGAGGCATCTCCCTTCCCTCAGCCTGTGAGGGGTTCTCTGCACAGCTGGGCTCAGATGTGCCACAGTGGTCTCACCACAGAACTCCACCTGTGCTGATGTGAATTGAGTGTTTCAAACCTGTGCTTAGGTCTTTAGGAAGCCTATGAAGCAGTTTAGCCATCTTTTAATCAATGCCAAGACCCTTTGAAAGACCTGGGAACAGGGAAAGCAAACCAGAAAACTTCATCCAGTCACTAAAATCAGAGTGTGTAACGATGGAAGAAGAGAGCAGTGCCACATATTGAGCTGCAAACAGCAGCATTGCACATCCAGGAGTGCCTGCCAAAACAAAGAAAAGCACAGTGCATGGAGCAAACTCTCAGAACTGGGATTCCCAGAGCAGTGGGTTTGGCTTAGAGACTTTCCAATGGCAGAGGAGGCAGTCAGGGGTTAAGGAATCAAACCTGTCATCACCAGCTCTTATTCCAGAGCCCAAGGGAGGAGGAGGGCTCTGGGCTCCATGCCAGGACCCCATCACACAGTAACATTACCCAAAGTTCTAGTTAGGGCTGACTGGGAAGACTTAGACCAGGCAACAAACCCTAAGAACATGCCTTTCTGTCAAAGCTGGAAAAAAACTTGTGAGAACTGTGTGATTCTGACAAAAAACACACAGTGAAAATGTTTTGCACTTCATTTTGGAATATTTTATTGCCTCTGCCGTTATTTCTTGATTTTGTTTTTAATATTCTGACATCATGGGAGAAAATATGGATTCAATATTTTTATGGGAAAATGCCACAGTTGAAAATCTCTTTTTTCCGTGACTCTCCATTTAACAGGAAAATGGATTTTTCACAAAATGTGCTGGAACAGGGACCAGAGTGACTGTGGGATTGCCATCCCTGCAGATACTCAGACCTCAGCTGAACATGGCCCTGGGCAAACCCATGTAATTGGACCTGCTTGGAGCAGGGAGTCAGACTGGAACTCCTCCGAGCCAACCTACATTATTCTGTATTCTGTGATGCAGAGGATGAGATGAGGCTTGCTATGACACAGGAGAATGAAAGCCTAAGGAAGATTTTTTTCCCCCATTTCACTCTCTTCTCCACAGAAAATCATGAAGTGCAAACCATTAAATTTCAAGAGCCTAAAAATATTCCATAGTGCTGCCTCCTCTGGCAGAAGGGTGGTGGGGTCATTTGATCTTCTTTTTAACACAGACTTTTTTTCTTTTCAGTTTAACATCAAACAGCTCCAGTTACAAGTGGGACCTGAAGGATTTGCCCTCCTTGGACCTGGCCTACTCCTGCAGAGCTGTGACGAGGCAATCCAGCCTGGAAGTTCACAGTGCTGGGTGGAAGGCTCACAGCAGGCACTGACAGCAGCACCAGCTCCCCTTCCTCTGCATTTCCCAGCTGCTTTTCCACAGAGCCAAACAGGATTCTCTGCTTTTGCACATGGATCACCACAAGTCCCTGTTCTTTCATGTTAAAGGCAATTAGTGGATATTTATAGTGCACCCCACGTGGAGGGACTGCTTTGGATTTAAGTGCTTTGGCCCAGCCCAAAGAGGGATTCGTGACTGTGGCTGCCTCTGCTGCCATGCTTTAACTTCAGATTTAGTAACCCTCAAACAGTTTCTATTTCCACTTTCCTCAGTGCTTCCATACATCCACCTCGACACCCCCACCTCTCTGAGGCCCCAGTGCTGGTGGTTTGGGAGCACAGGAGTTCCCAGGGTTTGGAGCAGGGGATGGAAGCAGCTGCCTGCACTGGCAGCTGCCAGACCCATCCTGTGGTGGGTTCTGCCACGTTCTGGCTACCCCTTGCAGATTCCCTTGCTGAAGACACTGATTTAAACAGACCCCAGTCTAGAATTAGTCCCCCCTCTCTCTCTGTCTTAATAACACTCTGTACTCCATACTGCAAATATTTCTTCCTGTGCTCTGCTACATGCAGAGAAAATGAAGCAGCACACAAACCTTTGCAGTTCAAGCGTCCCAAATACCATTACACAGCCACTTTCAAATTCTCAGCATTTGCCATCCAGGCTGCTCAGGAGGAATTCATATTAACAATATATTATAGTTAAATATTATGTAGTTAGAAAATCGAATTTCCTCCATAAGAGAGACATAAGCACTGTAGAAAAAAAGCAGTTGATGACATTGCAATCAAGCACTCTTGTGGGGTGGGGGAGAGTACAATAAAGTTCACACAGGCAGCATTAAATCTGTTACCTGCTAAAGCATGGGTACTTGGTTTTTACAGCGGCAAACATTTTCCTTTAATGCTTTTTCCTGTTATGCATTTTCTTGAGCCACAATTTATCCTGGGCAGAAATCCCTACAGATCTCATCTCCTGTGGTTATTTCCCCTAGGACAGGTTGGCAATGGCTGGGAACCCTCTTTGAATTATGGTTTGAAACTTCCACTTTCATTGCAGCAGGGCACAAGGCTGATGGGCAGGTTGAAGCAGATGTGGTTTGAGACTCCACAGAGAATTACAGACCCTGAGGAGCCAAATTCTGGACCTCAAATCCTGCAAGGGAACCTGTGAGGTCTCTGGGACACCCACTGACTCACCAGCCAGTCTCACCTGCACTCCAGATCTTACAGCACCTCCCACTTGTTAAGGGCAAGAAACAGCTTTCTCCTGCAAACCTATGTGCTAATCTTAGTTTAATTAAAAAAAAAAACCCTTCAGATTCAATTAGCAGTGGCAGTTAAGGCTTCTGCAGATGTTAAAGCAAACATCCTCCTGATTTTAATGTGTGTCTGACACCTGGCATATCTGGGAGGATGGTGGGATCTGTTCCCTTGCTCATTTGCCTGACCCTGGTACAGGATACCAATTTACTGTACTCAATTTAAATTTGGCTGAGCCATCATGAGAGGAGGAGGCCCAGGAGAAGCTGCCACCCCCAGGCATCTCCTTGCAAGTGACCAAGCTTCCATGGCCCTGCCCTCTATCTCTGTTTAAAACTATCACAGCGACTTCCCACAGGGAAAAGGGTATCTCAGTGAGGTTTGGGACGAAAACTTAATTCTTGACATTCTCTACTCTCAACTTCTCCAGCATTCACAGAGCCTTTCTCTTTCTCTTTTTTGTTCACTTTGACCCTGCTCCAAAACTACTCCTGCCTCTTGATGTGGAATTCAGCTCTTCCACTTCTGCCTTCTTTTCAACACCTGCCCAAACATGCACCAGCCCACGTGCACAGCCACAGGAGCTCCTTTGCAAGAGAGCTTTGGTCCCTGAGAGAAATGAAAACCCCAGTTGCTTATTCAGCCTGCTCAATACAGGGAGACTGTTCCCTGCCTTGCTTTTACTTGGTGAGTAATTCAAATTTGACAACTGCGTGGTCTTTTTGCTTCTGTGATTACAAATTTGCATTTGTAAAAGCTGCAAGAACTGGATGCTTCCCAAAGACTGATAATATTTCTAAATCACATTAGAGATTGGGGATGCACCCTGACCTCCTCCTTATTTTAGCTGGGCCCTCCACTGTCACCATCATATTTTCTGAAAAATCCTCTTTGCCTGGGAAGCTTAGAGGCCTCAGAGAAAAAGGAGAACATTATTATCTCATTTGCTTCTCCTGTGTTTTGCTGCTTTGGAATGTGATTGGGACATTGTTTATCCAACAGGTGGTTGTTTGATTGGTTTCATGTGAATTGTTTTAACTTAATGACCAATCACAGTCAGGCTGTGTCAGCCTCTGGAGAGAGTCAGGAGATTCATGATCATTCTTTGTATCCTTCTGTAAGTATCCTTTCTCTATTCTTTAGTATAGTTTTAGCTTAATATAATATAATATGATATAATATAATATAATATAATATAATATACTATAATATAATATAATATAATATAATATAATATAATATAATATATATAATATCAGCCTTCTAAGAACATGGAGTCAGATTCATTCCTTCCTGCCATGGGGGACCACAGAAAATACCATACTCCACTTTTTATTTCAATGAGTTGCTTGTATTGGGCATTTCTGACATTTGAGAGAACACAGTGATGCCTTTTGGAACCTTCCTTTTCCTAAGCAGGCCCATCACAGCCAAAATCCCAGCTATTTCTTGAACCAGCCCTGCCCTGGCAGCACAAAATGATGGCTGTGTATTACCAGTAGTTATAAGTGGTGTTTTACAGAACATTTGCCCCTCTTTGCAATGTGTGCAGATGTGAAGCAAATCTGATCCCTGCTGTTTACAGGCTGGGCAATTAAAGCACCTCTGTGGTTATTCCAATGGTCACCATCAGAGCTGCTGTTCTACAAGGAAGCAAGCAAGTCTGAGAGGAATGATGCTTATCTCAGCAGGATGACTCTTGGTTTTCTTTCCTTTAATGCTCTTTTCTGTCTCAAGAAGTAATATGTTATTAAGTGTCCTTTGTGTGAGAGTTCAGGGAATGATGGCAGTGATCTGAGTCTCTCTTTGCTAGTTGCTAATGCAAACAGCATTTTGGCGTTGCTTATTTAAATGGAATCACTCTAAAATCAGCATTTACCTTAAAAGCACAAAAAACTTCCTTCTGAATAAATGATAGCAATAGATACCGAAAAAGCCCAACATATATTTTTATTAGGAACACACAGTGTTGGCCTCTGAGCACTTATGATGAACTTCACTTTCCAAATTGCTTCAAGAAATGCTTTCCACTCAGTTGCAGGACTCATCTCTCTTTATTCTCCCATTGCTTCTGTGCAGAGCAGTGCAACTAATTGATGTTTATTTCCCTGGCTGTTAAGAAAATGAAACAATTTCCATTGCTATTTTTGTTTTTAACTGAGGCCCCTACGAGTTAAAAATACATTTCACATTGGCCTATGAAGTTTAGCTGGAAAATGACTAAAAAATAAAAGTTGACAAGAGTATAAATTTGCATTAAAAGTCCAACATAGTGCATTAAAAAAAGGCAAGAGTAAGATTTTCTGAGCTGCTGTGAGCAATCTGGTGAAAAAGCACATACTCCATGGAACATTTTGGTGTCAACTGAATTGGCTTTCCTGCTTTAGTATTTTTGGGATCCAGTTGTACTTTCTTCACCCCACAGATTGTGGGCTGTTGCTCTGGCCACAGACCCCATGTTGTGGTGAGCAGAATGCAGGTGTCTCGTCCTGAAGAGATTTATTAAGTGCACAGAGCAAAGACCTTGTAATTGGGAATCTGATTCAGAAAGCAGACAGGTGTTGGTCGAGCTTTGCCTTCAGCAAAATCCTGCTGACTGCAACACAATTGAAAATCCTCTTGGGAGCTGATATCTGACTGCTTTGAGGAATGCTTAGTCATACTCAAATGTCACATTTGGTGCTTGCATTGCTCTGGGGTGTTGCTCTGTTCCTCAGACAAAGAGTGGACAGTATCTCCCAGGTTTTAAAGGGTTTTGCTCCCTGCAGACACGCACAGGAGGAATAGATACAGGTTCCTGTAAAAATCCTGAGCATCCAGGCCCTTACAATACAGGAGGGTCTAGTGTTCACATCCCAAAAGGGTTTTATAACATGAAGTTAATTGTATCTGATGTATCAACTCCTCTGTTCTGCAGAGCTCGTAATGAGAGTCTGGCAAACAATTTCTTCTGAATAATTTGCTGCATGAATCCAACCCCTTTCCCAGGTGGCAGAAGCCATGAATACTGTGCAATTCCTCCAATATATTCAGTGCTGCACGAATTAATGGAAATATGTTCTTCCCAACTTGCCCTTCTTGGTTGGGAGGCCAGGTATAAAACCAGCACTGCCAGTTCCTGGCTGCTTCACCAAACTTTCCCTTCCTTTGGTGGTGAAGGGCAGCCTGTCTGTTCCCCAGGGGAAGGGCACCAGGATTTCTGTGGAGCTGCTGCCTGCCTTTGGGGCAGTATGGAGCAGCAGCAAGGAGCAGGGTCCCTATCTGGGCAGGAAGGATCCCAGCAGAGCAGGCATGGTCCAGCTGCACTGCCCCCAAGTCCAGCTGCATCCACATCCACACTCTCTTAAAATCAGCCTAAAGTCACAGCCTCAAACCTTGTGCCATCCAATCCAGCATTGGAGCTTTACTTCCCTCTTAGGGTAGAAAGAGACCTGAGAATTAGTCTGAAGTTGGCTGCAAATAAAACTTGCCAGAACTGCAAAGAAAAAGAAAAAAAAGCCTCAGAAGGGGGTTGTGGGGTTTTTTTGAGGCTATGAAAGCTGATATCCAAAATGTCTTAATATCAAGCCCTGCTGGAACAGGTTGGTATGTTTTCCTCTCTCATCCTCTTACCTAAGGACAGTCTTGGGTCAGAGGTAAGAATTGCACAGTCCTTTGCCCTGATTTTTTTTTTGGAGGGGGCAGGGGGGTAGGGGGGGAGATTGGTGGTGTATGGAATGGGGGTTGTGGTTATTTTTGGTTTTTTGGGCTTTTTGTTTTTTTTTTTTTTTAAGTGATCACCCTCCAAATAAAACACTACTGGAGAAGACATGTGACTTTGTGAAACACCTGATGAGAGAAGACTGACAGAAATATTTCCTGACCCCCATCCATCCTGACTAAGAGGACCAGGAGAAATTGGCTGTTGGTCTTAGTAGTAGATAAAATACTGCTCTTGAAAGCAATGGCTAAACAAAGGGGCAGCTTCTTGTGGAACTCTGGCTCTGTATCTCTTTTGAACAATTACATGGTGTTGCTGTGTAAACAGCTCAGTGCCATAGCTTGTGTTCTGGTACCTTCCAAAACAATGCATAAAGGCATTGTAATTAACCTTAGTGATCCACCAGTATTCAAACAGCAATGATCTGTTTTTTCCTCCCCCTCTAGAGTTTTCCTATTTCTGTTTTACACCATGGCAGTGTGGTTAAGGGCTAAGTAAGTTTGGGAAGATGTAGTCAGCTCCTTTCAACAGGAAGAGAAGCCACATTCTGCAGGGCAAATGGAGCATTAAAGCTCCTCACAGGCCAGTGGAAACAGAATTTCAATTGTTTTGAAACAGGTGGTTTCAAAAGCAAAGACAGAAAAAGAATCAAGGTGATTTTTCACCTGCTGCCCCCAGGACTGATAATTCAGTTTGTCACTGTGATTTTGGGTGGAGAACAAAAAAATATTAATTTTTTTCCACCTGAGTGAGCTTTACAAAATGTGCCCATTGAAGGTGTGAGAGTGCCTGAAGGGATGTGATGTGTTTGCTGTGCAGAATTCATGACTGGTGATTTTATTTCCTCTTTCTGCACCGAGTTCATTCCAGCTGGTGCATGAATCTCTCAGCACCGTTCATCTTCCAGCTCACCCAGGGATGCACAGCTGGTAATCTGGCTTCTAAAAATGCTTCAAAGTCCCCAATGATACTTTAAAACAACTAAGAGGGGTGAATAATCTCTTTAATTTAGGCCATCATACTACCTGAACTAATAACTCCTTTAGCTCAGAGGGAATCCTGCCTATTCCCTCTTCCTTCTCTTCTCTGTTTCAAACTGATGGAAGAGACTCACTTGCCACGACTCCCACACTGCTCTGCTCATTTCAGACCTGACCATGCTGCAAACATTTCTCATCACAATTATTTAATGGTTACTTTTTCCTCATAAAAGGTCATATTAACCCAATTTCTTCACGAAAGAAAAATTACCATTCTTGCAGATGCCTATGAGGTGCTAGGAGCCGTGGCAGGGTGATTGCAGCAGACATGGTTCTCCTGTCTGAAAAGTCTTATCACTTTGATAAGAGTGAAGTGATATCAGAAGAGAGAGAAGAGATTTCAGTTGGATGGGACCTACAATGATCATTTAGTCCAGCTGCCTCAGTACTTTGAGGCTGATAAAAAGAGAAATTACAATTGGAAATAAGAAAAAATGTTCCCCATAAACCTCATGCCATTGTGAGATGCCCTTTAAAAAAAAGTCTATAGAGACGTCCTTGTGTCCATGTGCCATTTCCAAGAAGTTTAGCTGGCTGTTGTTCTTTCCTGCCACAGAACTTCCCTGTGCAATCACTATCAGTGGTAAAGAAGGCTGAAAACACCATTTCATTGTGATAAAGACCCATGAACCTCTTTCCTCTTGGTGGAAAAGAGCTTCCCACTTGTCCCACTGCACTAATTCCAGGGCCCCTCCCCAGCACTGCCCCTGGAAGATCCCTGACATGGGGATGGAGATGCAGCACAAGCAAGAGCAGTGGAGAAGTAGGAAAACATTGGATTCCTCTTTATGGATTCCATGCCTGAGGCCTGCAGCCCCCAGAATATGAGTGCCCTCTAGAAAAGCCTGAATGCTTTGTTTTAACATTAATCACAGCCCTGCTGCACTTGCTCTGCTTGGGCATCATCCTGCTACAAAAGCACTTAAAATGACCCAGTCTCCTTGAGGCAAGGTCCCTCTCTATATCTGGATAGCAACAAGCACAAAGTGGATTTTAGCCCTCAGTTGTGCATCTTTGGCACAACTGTGATAATATCCAAGAAAGAATATTTTTCAAGTAGTATCTGTGTTGAGATCCATTGATTTTTCTTCAGGCTTTCTGAATGTGCAGGGATTGCCGAAAGCCTCTCAGCTACAGCCACGTACCTGCCTGATGCAGGATTACTCTAAAAAAGTCCAATTTATTGGGGCTTGCTGTCTGAAGTTCATCTCCACCTCCCTGCTCTTGGCTGGGCACAAGGGGAGCAGCTTTCCTGTGCAAGCCTTCATTAAGATTGAAGAATTGTTGCTGAATGCAGAGATATTTTATGTAGCAGGGTTTGGCTATGACTGATGCTTTATATTAAAACTGATTAGTGTTCACAGCAGAACAGATGTGGAACTCTGATTCCTTCCTCCGTGTTAGTTCTGCTTTTTTGATTGTGATCCTAAATAATTTTTTCCTTCTCTAGAGAGAAGGTCCATGGAACTATCCCAGCAGCACAAAGCTCCTGGGGCACCACGCTGTGGGCAGTGGCAGAGGGGTGGCAAATATGGGGCAAACCCTGTCCTCAGGGTGCCTCGGGCTGGTCCAGGTCACCCAGCTCATGCCAGGACAGGGCACTGTGCCACCAGCAGGGCTGCACTGCAGGGTGGGAAGCAGAGGAGGAGAACAGGGCTGAAATGCAGTGCTGACTTTAAAAGGGGATAGCAAGGAAGAGCTGAAATTAAAGCCCAGTATGAGCCCATTTCCCAAGGCCCCTCCACTTCCTGGGGGCTCACCAAATTAGATGTAACTATTTCCCTTGGTTCTTGGAAAATTAATTTCTGAAAAAAATTGAGTGAAAGAATGTGGTATTTTCAGGGACCCCCGTCGAAGGGAGGAATGATGAATCTGACTCCATGTTCTCAGAAGGCTAATTTATTATTTTATGATCTATATTATATTGAAGAAAACTATACTAAACTATAGTAGAGAATACAGAGAGAAGGCTAAAAGATAATAATGAAAACTCGTGATTCTCTCTTCGGAGTTCAACACAGCTTGGCCCCAATTTGTCATTAAGTCAAAACAATTCACAGCAGAAACCAATGAAACAATCACCTGTTGGTAAACAATGTCTAAACACATTCCAAAGCAGCAGAACACAGGAGAAGCAAATGAGATAATTATTGTTTTCCTTTTTTTGTGAGGCTTCTCAGTTCCCCAGGAGAGAAATCCTGGGCAAAGAGATTTTTCAGAACTTATGACGGTGACAAAAGAAAAACATTTCTCGATTTGACTTCAAGCATGGTGGCATTGCAGGACAAAACTGGAGCCTGTCAGGACCCAGGACATCCCTCTGGCTGTTCTGAGCAGCCAAGACCCTTGTCAGGGGTCTCAGAGACCCTGGCATAGAGCCCAAAATGCCCCTGTGGTTTTGATTATGACCCGTGGAGCAAATTACCAACCTTGTATGAAGATCAGCAAGCCACAACATTTTAAGTAGAATATTAATGAAGTTATCACTGGGTGGAAAAATAGATTTTAGGGTTTTTGGTATGGGGGTTCAGGAGTCAAGATGGAGGGAACTGGGTGTGTCCAGCCTTTCTCCTTCTTCTTCTTGGCCTCCATCTTCTGCTGTGATGTTGGCACTTACAGATTTGTTTAGAGTAGAAGCTCACTGTCTAACATAGGTGATAGGTATTGGAAAGTAATTGTAAATATTTTATACGTAGTTTTTAGTATAAAGACATAACACCACCCTGGTGGTGTGCAGTGTGCCTGGAACTGTCCTGCTGGATGGATCTCAGCAGGGCAGGAGAAAATTTTTTATAGATAAGACACAATAAACAACCTTGAGACCGAGAAATGAAGAGCCCTGACTCCTTCTTCGAGTGCCGGGCTGGGAAAAGAGACTTTGGAACTTTTCTCGGGGTCACTCTGACCAGTGAGAAACCCCGACAGGAGCCTTTCCTTCAGCAAGTTCCTGAGGGCACTCCTGCCGGAACAATCACTGCAACATCCAGTTGAAAGCATTCCTGCTCCTTGCAGGGGCTGGACTGAATGGCATTTAAAAGTTCCCTTCAAACTCAAACCCCTCTGTGATTCTATGATCCCAAGGGTCACAAGCCCTATTCTGCTAGGAAAGCCAAGGAGGGAGGAAGCAAAGCAAACTCCATCTCCACCTGTGAACAGAGAGATTCCTCCAGGGCAGTTCATTATTACCTGAAAAAACTCTGCTCTCATAGAAAGCTTTTATTAATGCCACAAAATTATTTTATTACTGTGGCAAAAGCCACAGTGAGCACTCAAAGCCTTTGCACTCAGCTGTGGCAGCCTGGAGAGGCACCTACACCTGGCAAACAAAGCTCATAATTTTTTTTTATTATTATTCAGGCAGGTTTTTCAGCTCTGTAATATTTTTCTGCATAAGCTTCTGGAAGGCATTTGGCCCCTGAACCCCAAAATTCAAAGGGGCTGGGTTTCTGCTGGCTGAGCTGGGGTCGATGAGGCTTTGATGTGAGAGTGGGTTTAGGACAGAGCACAAAGACCATGTGCTAAAATAATTACAATCTGGCTAATGTGATGAGTATCAGTGGTGTTATCAATGCTGATAACAACTTCAGATGGACAGGAACCTACCAGGAGCTACATATAATTAGGTGCACCTATGTATAATAAATGTCTAATAGAGCACATAATGAAAATGATGGGGCACTTAGTTAACTTACACAGTAAGTACAGCCCATTTAAGGAAGTGCATTTTAATTAGGGATGGACAGACAATATCCACCATGCAGGAAATGCTAGTGCTGCAATGCTTAATTTAATTATGAAGCAGAAAGAAAAACAATATTTCAGCATGGTTTCTGGAGGATCAATTCCCCCTCCTGCACAAATTCTTTTAACTGCCTTGAAGGCATGGATGGGCAAAAGTCATGCTGTGGTTTTGCCAACTAAATAATATAAAGGGGTGTGGATTATGGAATACATCACTCTTTGTGAAGAATATAATTTCTTGCTGTATTATATTAAACTCAGATTAGTCAAAAGACCACATACAACTTTATTACATGGAAGGAGAAAGGTGGAGGAATTGAGGTGGAGGGGCAACTGCTTCTTGCTTAAATTCTCAGTTGCACAGGAATGTTCTGTTTTCTCTGGTTCCAGTTGTGGTCTCTGTGGTTTTGATCAGCAAGCATTTTCAGAAGGGGAAAAAAAATTGCCTTTTTTCCAGGTCCCTGGTTAGTGAGGGACACAGGAGCAGGAAGAGTAAAGGGGGATTGATGGGATGCAGTGGTGAGGAGGGACATTGCCACCCAGCTGTGCCAAGGAGCCTGGCCCTGAGAAGTTTGTGTGCCAGGCCCAAACCTGTGTTTCTTTAAAGGCTGCTAAAGGCTGCATAAAATCCAGAGGAGGACAATAAAACTTGGCCAGCAGCTGGAGATGATACTTTGGAAAAGAGAGCTTCCTCTGCTCCAGCTATTGAGAGACAGAGGTGAGTGGTGCATGAGCCTTCAGGAGATGCAAGTGTTGAAAGGATTTTTCACTGAATGGGGAAAGAAAAGCCTAATGTTTCTGTTTGGGATTGGACTTGGGGCTTGCTTTAGCAGAGAGCAGATTCCTGAGACCAGTGCAAGGGAAATGCAGATGCTTTATGCTTTTAGCTGGTTTGAGGGGTGACCACTTGGTGCTGCATGCACCAAGCCAACGTGGCTTTGGCAAGCCAGGGGCAGCATCTGGCTGGAAATGACTCAGAAGTGGCTCCTTGGCTTTTTAATGCCATTTGTGCATCCCTGTGCACTGCACTGCTTCATCTCTCCCAAAGTGGGACAGGGTAAGTCTGAGCCTTCAAAACCTAAGGAGCTTTAAATGATAATTCCACTGCTCTTGTTTTAAATCCATTATGTAATACTTAGATACCTTGACAGAAAGCACATTATAAATTTGGATAAACACACCAACACCATGTTCCTCTGCTATGCAAGGTATCCTTGAAAAGCTTGTATTCTTTAGCCTTTCTCTCTGAAAACTGCCACCTTTTCCTTTTTTGCACCACAACCATGTTTTTCCGCCTGTAAACACCAGGCAGCTCTGAAGGATCTGCTAAAAAGAGCAAGTCCATTTCCAGGAAGCTTAAATGTACCTGCACAGGAAAATATCTAAGGGCCCAGAAAATGAGAAAACTAGATGTCAGCTTAGTTGGCAGCTATGAGCATACAAAGAAGGATGATCTATTGTAGTCTTTGCAATGGTGTTCAATATTTAAAGTTAAATGCCCATCAATTAACTGGAGAAGAGAGGTCTAAGAACATTTCCCTGAAGTGACTATAAATATAATTTGCTGTAATTATGAAGCCCTTTCTGTTGCCATAGTGACTTAAAATGGCTTTAGTCTACCTGAGAATTTGGTTAATAGATTTTGACTTCAGCTCACTGGCGTGGTTTAACCCCAGCCAGCAGCCAAGCCCCGCACAGCCACTCACTCACTCCCCCACCAGCAGGGCTGGGAGAGGATCAGAAGAGTAAAAGCTGGAAAGCTCGTGGCTTGAGATCAAGACAGTTTAACAGGGAAAGCTGAGCACACAAGGAAAGCAGAACAAGGAATGGGCAGGCAGAAGTTCAGCCATCTCCAGGAGAGCAGGGCCCCATCACACATAATGGTGACTTGGGAAGACAAGCCCAACCACTCCAAATGTGCTTCCCTTCCTCCTTCCCCCCACTTTATACACTGAGCAGGATGTCACACGGTCTGGAATATCCCTCTGGTCAGTTGGGGTCACCTGTCCTGGCTGTGTCTCCTCTTAGCCTCCCCTGCACCTCCAGCCCCCCCATACCAGCAGCTCCAGTGGGAAAAGCAGGAAAGGCCTTGGCTCTGAGCAAGCCCTGCTCAGCAGTAACAAAAACATCTCTGCATTATCAGCCCTGTGTTCAGCACAAACCCAAAACACAGCCCCACAGCAGCCACTGAGGAGAGGGTTAACTCCACCCCAGCCAAAACCGGCACATTCATGTATCCATTTTCAAGGAGCTGATGGATAATCCTAGGGTTTTTTTGGTTATTCAAAGGTAGATAAGCACACTGATGCCTTGTGAAGGCTGACCTAGAACAGAGACTAGACAGAGCTAAAGTAGGGGTTTATTAAGAGGCCTCAATGGATACACCTCAGTCAGCACAACCCAAAATGGCCACAAAATTCCTGACCAGTCACAGGGTCTCACACTTTCATAAGTTTTTGCCCATTAGCATATTGGAGTTAATTGTCCAATTACAGCTTTAGCCCATGAAGTCCCATCCTTCTTGTTTTTCCCTCTTCAGTCCGCATTGTTTATTGTCTTTGGCCTGAGATCTGGATTGGCTGTCCTTGGGTCCCCAGCTAGAGAAGGAATTGCTTTGTCTACCTATTCTGTGAAGAGAGCTTACTGTCCCCTAATATGAAGCCCAGACTTACACACCAAAGCAGCGCAGAATCTGAAAAATATAAAATCTAAAACCTAAGGCATCAACCCCATCTGCATTTGGTGCCCGTGTGAGCACAGAGAACCCCAGGGCAAAAGACCCCTCCAGACAGAGAGCTGGCACCTTGTGGGACTGTTTGTATGAAATGTTTGTATGACTGTTCGTATGAAACAAATCCCTCTTTGCTTGGAGTGCAGCTGGGGTTAGGCAAGGAAGGTAGGAAGGCATTCATGTTTTTACTGAGAATGCAGGCAGAATATCCATAGCCCCTGTACACTCTGTTGTGTAACCATGACCTAGATGACAACTTGTGGGCTAAGCTTTTGTCAATGCTCTGTTTTGATTTAATAGGGCACAATCTGTTTAGCTGGAGCATTTGGCTCCTAGGTATATGAGCTTGGGAAATATCTGAATGTTAACTTCCACGCTCCTGTCTGCTTTCTAAACGTGTCTGAGTGCTCAAATACATGCTTGAAGTTGCCTTTATTCCAGATGGCATCTCATTGGAAACAGTCATGCCCAATGTGTGCAAACAGGCCTTGATGTGCAGGAAGGTTTACGCGGCAGCCATAGGTCATCCGGCTCCTCCGGCTGCTGCCCAGGGCCCTGCAGTTCCTCCTGAGCACAGGGAGAAGCGCAGTGTCTCCCTCCTCAGCTCCAGAGAGGCTCTGGACACCACAGCCACCACCAGTGGTGCAGGTGGCTGGGGGTGGCCTGGTGCAGTCACCTTCGGGTCACCGTGTGTCACTGTGAGGGGCAGGGAGCTGCTTCCAGGGCCAGGCTCCTGGAACCTGTCTCAGCACATTCCCACTGCCAGCCTGCATTTCATCCAGGAGAGGAGCATATGGAGGCAGGTGAGCACACAAGAGCCCACCTCGTGCTGGAGGCAGCAGGGCTGTGCCTCGTGTGTGTGACTGTGAGGCCGACACGCTGCTGCTGCCTTGCTTGGAGGATGTGACACAGCCCATAAAGTTCCACACTGCTGAAGTGTAGGGCAGCTCCTGGGGGACCAAAAGATGTGGGAAGCAAATGCAATTGACTTTCCATAGAATATACATTCCCATGGAATATGCATTCCCAGTCGCTCCAGGAGCATTTGAAAAATATCTGCTCTGAAAGCCCCTGAGCCCTGAGCCAGACTTCCCTATGCATGGATGCCCCCTGTGCATTGTAATTTCTCCTTTGACAGGAATAACACATCAGGCCATTTAAGAAGGCTGCTATAGATTCCCCTGCATGCATTGAAATGAAGTCTCAGGTAACCTAGGTACACACATTTTTTCCATTCTTAGGAAGAACTCCACGAAAGGTCTAACAAGAGTGATTAGCCCCAGGTATAATACCTGATATTTCCATGTCTTATCCAGGGTTAGATTTCATCAGATCATTATAGTCTGACCTTGGCACATTCCAAGATTTTTTCCCCCTATTATTGTTATCACCTTCTCTGCTCTTTAAAGAAATTCTCCATCCACGTTAACAAAGCATTCCACTAGTTAGAAAAGTTGGACATATTTTAAGAGCTGTGTGGCCAGGGGGTTTTTTCCAAAGTGCTCAGGTATCTGGTAGAAGTGTTCCAAAAATATAGCTGTCAACATGGAAAAATGCTAACAGCAAAATGCTGAGATGAAAATTTAAGATGTACAGAGGGGAAGATATTAAATTTCTGATGCCCGGACAGAGGTCAGGGAATCAGAGGAGTCAGTCTCTCAGGCTGCTCAGTCTCTCTCTCCTGGAAATGCTATTGAGAGTGAAATATTACCAGCTCATCTCATTGTGGAGCTGCTTTGTTCCCCTCCTCTGGCTCCCCAACATTTTCACTCTATCTTGCAGGCTCACCATCAGTTGGAACTATTTTTCTGTCCAGGGGGATGAAGGTACTGATTTTTTTTTAGTTTTCCCAGTGTACTATCTCCAGGAAGGGCAAGGAGCTGAAACTGTAATTTAAGTGAATTCCATCTCTGATTTGGAAAATCCAGCAGCCTTTATTGCTACATCTGTTCTCCTTTATGTTTCAGGCCTGGATATTGCAATGGTAAATATGGGCCCCAGTTCCTTTGTTTTTAGTACAGGAAATAGTCTACCAGTGACAAGTTAATGTCACCATCTAGATATTGGTATTTTATTTATGGATATAATTCTGGTATTAATTAGTAATTTGGGCTCTTACAGCATTGAAGACCAAGCAGAGCCTAAGAGTCCTGTGAATCACACCTAAATTTTGTAGTCATTTACCAACCACATATTTAGCAGAGGGCAATGCTCACACGAAGTGGTAGGGGGCTTGAAATTTGTTCACATAACATTCTTCCAGTGCAGGATCTTCCTTTGCCCTTGCCCCCTCGTGTCCTGGTGCCCTGTAGCAGATGCACAGCCCTCACAGATGGGGCCCAGCTCTGTGCCACCACCCCTCTGAGCTCAGAGGAGCTGCTGGAGCAGCAAATCCACAGTGGCACAAGCCACATCCCAGCTGACTGTGGCCAGTGCAGCCTGTGGGGTGGCACATGGACACCCAGCCTTGTCCCTGTCCAGTGTCACTGCACACAGGAGCACAGACATCCTTTACCAGCGCAGGCCATGGCCTGCTCTTCTCTGCTGCAGCTTTGCTGGGGGCAAGCAGGAGGCCTCCAGGGCCACCTGCAGGTGCTCAGCAGGAGCTCATCAGTGATCTTGTCCCAGCAACATCACTCAGGCCAGCAGAAGATGCTGGCTGTCCCTGCAAAGCAGGAGCTCATCAGTGATCTTGTCCCAGCAACATCACTCAGGCCAGCAGAAGATGCTGGCTGTCCCTGCAAAGCCTTGTTCTGCCCACATGGTTAAAGCACCACAGCTGTACCCACCCAGCCATGACAATTCTCTTATATGCTCACAGGTGTGGCACAGCCTGGTGCCCTCTGGGCTGCTGGCCATGGCCATTCTTGTGGCCCAAGTACTTTTGTTGTAGTCAACCACAGTGCTGAATTCTGGTGTGGACAGGCTGTGTTTCCCATGGAAGGTCAGCAGAACAGCTCCCTGCTTTCTTATTCCCTCCAGGCACCCCCTTGCTGGTGATGCTCTGCAGCTCTGGGCCACCCTGGTCTCTCAGGTGCAGCTGCCTGCCAGGGCTGGGGCAGCACAGCCTTGTGCGTGCCTCAAGGTGGTACCAGTGCATGGAAGCACTGCCTTCAGGAGGCTGAGACAATTAACAATTCAAGTGAATCAATTAGAGCAATGCCTGTGTTTTCAAAGCAGCCTCAAACTTAATTCTCATTGATTTTAGTTTTGCCAGTTGATGGCAGAGAGGCAGTGGGGTAGGAGCATCGGTGGTGAGAAGAAATCAGTGTCCATCAAATAGACAGAGGCATAATAAATGACCAATTAAGATCAGCAAGCTAAAAATGGATGTGATTAACCAGAGGGAGTGCAAATGGGAGCTGTGAAATTGGAGTCACAATAGCAGGGCAAGGAGTTATTAATGAGATGTGGCAGCAATCAGAATGGCCTTACTGTATTAAAGCACTCTGTCTCTCATGGGTTCTGTTAGCTGACCTGTCGGTGGCACACTGGAAAAAAGAAAAGCAAAACAAACAATCAAGCTTCATTTTAGAGGCTGAGGATTGTACCAGATGTGGGATAAACACAGTTGCTTCAGATGAGACCACAGTTCAGGCTGCTGTTGTGACATAAAATGTGTCTGTATCAGTCTGTGGAGGGCTGTCACAGCAGCCATTGTGTCCTTAAAAAGGCTCAAATTTCACTATTCCAGTGAGATTATTTTCCAAGGCAAACTGCTTTCAACCTCTTTCATGGCTTGCTCTGGTATCTCGCTCATTTTAACAGAAGCTCCCATGGGTGCTGCTTCTCTTGCTAGAGCACCAGGGAAGGGGCAGAAGTGGTGCCAGTGGGAGATCTCTGCTGATGGAGGCACCAGCCCACTGGTCCTGCTTGGAGCCATGGCTGGATAACCCCTGCACATTTCCCACATCCAGCAGCCCCTCCATTGGCAAACCCATGGAACAAAGCCATGAATGGCAGCCAGGCCCCTTTTTCCAGCTGCAGTCAGAAACATCCCTGATCAGCTCTCCTCGGCAGATGGGGAGTGAATTCAGCATGGCAAATTCAAGGAGTTTCACTTTCTCTACTATTTTAAGACTTCTGCAGACAAAGGCAAGTCTGCTGTGCTGGGGACAGCCAAGCATGGCTGCTAATTAGCCCTGTGAGGAAGAGCATTTTTCTTTTATGCCCAGACTGGGATAATGTAATCTATTACAAGCAAAAAGAGAGTACATTAAATAATCAAGGTAAGAAATTACTGTAGAGTGGGAAGGTCTCACACAAGCAGGGCAAGAGTTGTACCAACTCCAGATCTGACTGATGAGAGGCTGTTTAGGCAATTAAAAAGCAGCAATACAGTTTCTGCTTTTTTTCCTTTTATTTTTTTAATTGCAGATGAGGGACTGAATGCCTTACAATCAAAGAGTGTTCAAGAGCTGTGCTTTAAAGGGATACAGAGAAGGCCCTTGCTGTGGGAAGGAAGGAGAGACAATTTAATCTCATCAGCCCTGGATTACTGGGCTGTGCATCTCCCATCAGTCTCACTCGTGCTGATGGGCAAGTGCAGCAGCAGGAATAATCCAGCCTGGCTCCCAGCAGCAGCTCTGCCAGTCAGCTCCCTGAGCCACCTTTTCAGGCTGGGAGAAATCACAGTGCTCAGCCAGGAAAAGGGCTCCTGAGAGGAGGGAAGAAAGGGAACATCAGGTGGAGGAGCAGAAATCCTTCTGAAAGGATTTCTGGTTTGTAGGGAGACAAGGAGGGAGACAAATCACAGGGAAGAATGGGCCAGTGGGGGTGCAAGCTCTCTCACAGGCAAGAGAAAAATGTCTCAAATTGTAACCCAGACCTCAGTCTCCGGCAGATTGGCAGTGACTTTACAGATGCACTTTCAGGTGAATGAGATGTCAAACTCCCACACCTCTCAGCAATTACCAAGACCTGTTTTTCACTAGGGTAATGGTCCCCAGTCTTGAGTTTTTAATGTCAGATTTCAGGAGGATTCAATATTACCAGCTTGGTTGTCAGATAAAGCTAAATCCTAAGAGAAAATCTTCCTGCTGTCTTAAACTCTAGAAAAATGCACTGTGTATTTTTCTGGGTAATTTTCATGACGTGAAAAAGTTACTCTGCCTCCCTGTAAAAGCAGGTGATGGGGATTTGCTGTGTTTTGTGATTATTAATAGGCATAACACGCTGTCACACAGAGCACTCTGAACAGTCACAGAACATAATGAGTGGAAAGTCAATGTAAATGGTGACATTTCAAATGAAAGAGCAGCTCTAGTCTAACTATACTCCAGTTTCAGTAGCATAGGGCAGGCCAGCTCAGAGGGGTCTTTTATAATTTCTTCCCTTTCTTTGATGTGACATAGGTTTAGAACTTAAGAAATTCCCATTGTGTTTCTAGCCCCTTTCACAAGAAGGTTTTTAAACACGAGGCAAACAGAAGGCTAACTCAGTTACCTTAATCAGTTTCTTTGTGCAATGGCTTTGCAAAGTGCTTCAAACTGGCTCCATGCTGGAGGTTATCATCCTGGGGGTCTGGTTCCCTGGGCAGAAGAAAGGAGAGAAAAATTCCAGCAAACTTTCATATTTCCTGCCTGTTACATGAAGATGGAGAAGCACAAGTGAGCCAATTTCCTAGAAAAAGCTGCAGTGCACAGAGAGATCTTGCAGGCTCACTGTTACTAAATTTGCTGTGTCAATAGATGCCAAAGTCATTATGACATTACTTATTGCTGCAAATCTTGCAGATGGAAAGCATGGATAAGGTTCCCTGTGACTAGATCACAAAGTTCAAAAGTTTTCCTTGTTTAGTAAGATTATTTAGGGTTATTTTGACAGAAATGCATTGTGGGGTGAAGGTGTGGTACTTAGGAACAGTGTGTTACCCTAAGAATGGAAATGTTACAACAAAAATTAAACTCACTATAAAATTACCTTTTCAAAACTCCCTTTAAATACCCTAGGAATTGCATTTTCATGCTGTTTCAGTCAGAATATAAAGCAAGACAAAGATTAGCCAGTTTTCCACAAATAAGATGTGGGTTGGACTGCCTTGCTGTGTATGCTAAAGGACAGAATTCTGCTATCCCTTTGAAATCCACAGTTATCTGAACACTAAATCTTGATGTATTTATAAAACTCCCTCTCTCCTGGGAACTGCCAACATCTGCCTTGTGATTTCTGCCCACAACTGAGTCCCACTGCTCTTGGGGTTCTTCATGAGTGGGTCATGTCTTGTCCTTTCACCTCATTCCTGGGTTAAAACCACTTTTTCTCAACCACTTTCCAGACCAGCTTTGCTAATTCCTGGCTGTTTTTTCTCAGCTTCCTGGGTGGTTTGGCGTTTTTTTTTTTGTTGTTATTTTTTTTCCTTTTTTTTTTTTCAAGAAAAGAATCTCTGTATATGTAACTTTGGCTTGACCACTGCGGGAGTGTTACTCTCACCATGCAGATTTACATTTCAGCCTGCCTTGTTCTTGTGACAAAAATATTCAGCCACGTTTCAAAGCTTCCCTGAGAGTTTTTTTGTACTCCAAAGAAGTCCTTCAGCTGGTGCACAGGGACTCTGCTGGATAATAATAAGTTTGAGGGTTTTTTCAGCTTTTTGGCTTGTTTCAGCAACTTGGGGGAACGCAGTGCAAACACGACTGCAAGAACACTTGTCTGAAGATGATTCCTTTCAGTGCACATGCTGCTAATCTCCTGAGAAATGAACTAAAATTTGATGCTCCTTTCCCTTCTCAGACATGGACATTGTTTTGGAGGGGAGATTGGGTTGCTCTGATGGGCTTAATTGAGATGTGTCTCTTTTACTCCCCCCTTGACTGGGTTGTCACCTGCAGGACACAAATCCTGTCCTTGGTACAAAATACTACAAAATGGGTGAGTGCCTTCATGGCAGAGTGGGTGTGCCAGGAGTCTTCTTGCAGGATTCTTGGCATATTTTCAAAACCCTGGCCTTCTGGTGAGACCTGTCAGACCCTGCCCTGCTCTGCCAAAGGAATCACGGTCCTGTGAAAGGAATGAAGAGGAGTTTGGTGCTCTCTTTAAGCTCACAACAGCTTTGCCTTGAATACTGAGTGCATACATAGTGCTGGATTTCACTGGGGCTGGCAGTGACAGAGCAAGGAGCCCAGTTCCACATATTTCAGGGCGAAGGAAAAGCTCTCCAGGCAAAGCAGACCAGAGGGAAGGAGAGAAGAGAAGCTGAGAGGGCCCGGGGCTGTGGTAGAGGCACTGCTGGCTCCAGTGAACCACAAGTGAAGAGGGACAAGGGGACTGAACAGAGACTATGGGTACAAATCCTCTCCAGCACACCCCATGGATATTTTCATCCTACTCAAAGGCACAGACACCAGCCCTTGCTGTGGTCTCCTGCACTGCTTGGCCCAGGGGCCCTTGCAAACCTTTCCTTCTCCTTTGCACCTCCTCACCCGAGGAGACCGACATCTCTCCACCCCAGGCCGTGTCAGACACCTCAGATTTCCCTCTCCCTTTCCCAGCAGCTGCCTTTCCTTTCCTTTTCTTCTTAGACCTCCCCCACAGCTGTCTTTGCAGACCAGCCCCAGGGTCTGGTGTCAGCACCCTTTACTGTCACCACTGCTGCCAAGGACATTTGCCTCTGTCTGTGATTCAGGACTTTCTCTTTTCTTGCATGAGGACAATTCAGTCTCTCAGAGGACCTTGTACTACTTTAACAACACAACCTGTGACTAATGAGGCAAAAAAACTGGGGGGTCTGTGCCATTGTGTTGGAATGGAAGACTCGTGGGGGTCTTATATATTTGACACCCTCTCAGAAGAACTGAAGATTTACAAGTAGGTCAAAACCTGGATTTTTACTTTGCTGTGACCAGAGATTAAAAAAAGAAGGCTAAAAGAGTTAATTTCCACCAGCACTTTTCTATGGCAAGCAGTTTTCACTGTTGGTGTTAATAATTAGAGAATATGCAGATGGCACTGCCACATCTCTGTGTACACCTGGTGAGGGATTCTGTCAGGACATCAAGCTGGGCTCCTATTCCACACTCACCTCCAAGCACTGTGGCACTGTGAAGGAGCCATCCCTGAGGAGGTGGTGGACACCAGATCAGGATCATGAGCAGACAGGGCAAACATTGGGTCAGTGCCTCCACTGCAACCTCTTTTCAAGGTACTGGGCACAGATGTCCCCAGAGGGATCTGTAGGGATCACTGTGGGATGTGTCCCTACATCCCCCTTCTCCTCCATTCCCCATCAGATGGAGGCTGCATCTGTATGGCAGAACACCAGCAGTGCTGTCAGCCAAGAGTTGCTAGGCAAATCTGAGCAGTGGGAGGATTTTCATATCCTGCAGCCACCTGAGCTGCTGCCTGCAACTCTCCTCCAGCTCTCTCCCCTCAGGCTTCTCAATCCCTCTTCTCCACCCTTGTGATACCCCTTTCCATGCCTTTTCTACTTTTAGGGCAAGCTCCTCTCTAACTCTTTCTTAAGCTTGTTCCTTACTCTTCCCCGTGGGGCAATCCACGTGTGCAGCCAGTGAGGAGCAGCACCTTTCAGTGCTCTGAGAAAACACTGCCTTCCCCTGGGTCAGCCCAGGCAGCCACAGACCTCTGTGGCTGCCTTAGGTTGGAAATACAAGATGTGGCTGGGGGTGTATATTCTATTGGCATCTGTTAGAGGTGGGGCAGTTTTCTTCTGATAATTGGGCCACCTGTTAAAATCAGGACGGACAGTTTTCTTTATCTGTTCCACAGCCAATCTTCCCTCCAGGAGATGTCTTTTGTTAATGGGCCATTGAGTGTCCCTGCATGGCTGATAAAATTACATCCTCCAACTGAGAGATGCTCTGCCCAGGGGGAGGAGCCAAGCATTCCTACCTGGATATAATCTGAGATTTGGCACACTAGAGCAGCCTTTTCCACTGGATTCCCAGAGGAAGACCAGGCCCATCTACACCACCGCTGGACCTTCAGAGGGAAACTCCACCCTTCTACAGGATCCCTGCTCCACAGAACCACACCTGCCACTCCAGGAGAGCTGCAGCCACCATTCAATGGGGCTGCTACCAACACCCTGACCACCAACAGGGTGTCAGGCCGTATTCTGACTCTGTCAGTGTTGTTTTGTCTTACTGCAGGATTTTTTATTATTTTTATTTTTCCCCTAATGAAGAACTGTTATTCCTACTTCCATATCGTTGCCTTAAAGCCCCTTAATTTCAAAATTATAACTCAGAGGGAGGGGGTTCACATTCTCTGTTTCAAGGGAGGCTCCTGCCTTCCTTAGCAGACACCTGTCTCTACAAATCAAGACAGTGACACCGAGGTGATGAAAAGTGGGGGTAAGGTCCCTGAGAGAGACCCAAATGTGACACACAAAGCCCATGAAGGGAGGCCTTCTTAGGTCTGGTGGTGCTCAGCAGGCTAAGGACTCAGAAAAGGCATTGGAGGTTCTGGCAGAGGAGTAAAGCCCTTCTGCCAGGAGGTCATCAAATACTGAAAGACAAAAGCACCCTGCATTAAATCTCCTGTAACTTCTGGCCTGGGGATAGAAAGCAAAAGGTGACACAGAGCAATTAAAACCCAGCCACTGCAGAATGGCTGAGCAGGGATCACATCCTGTCAATCCCTGCTTGTTTTTCCATTCATTACCAAGAACTTAACTGAAGAGAGAGCTGGGAGATGATGAAAGAGCAGCAGTGGGAGCTTATTTGTAGGATGCCAGCCAAAAAAGCAGAAAATTTGTAGGAGGAGTTCAAAGGATAGAAATGGACTTGTTTTTTCAGGCATAGTCTGAAAAAATAGTTCCAGAGCTCAGGGTTGTGAGAGGGGTCTGCAGAGCAGAATAACCTGCTTGGTTTTAAATGAACAGATTCTTTCAGTCTTTCCCAAAATGAAGGAAAGACTGAAATAATAATGCACATTTGCTTTGTGTTGCACTAAAACATTCTTTTTTCCTCTCCATTTTTGTATTAAGGAGATTTTTTTCCCCCCACAGCCTCCAAAATTCCCTTTGGAAACCACAATGTCAAAAGTTTTTGAAGAACTATCAACTCATCTGGATGAAGCCTCAGCAGACTGATGTTGCTGATACCAGAGCTGAGAGCAATGAGATGTTGGGCTGGCTGGAACAGCTCCCTTACTACATCATTCTGCAAACTGGAAATAGAAATAGGAGAGAGAGACTGGGGGAGATTCCTACACTCCTTTAGACCAGCCATGCTGGAAGAAACTCTTTGCTCAGCAATCATCCTACTCTGTGAGCTGAGATGCTGGCTACAATTTCCATATCCAAGAACTTCCCAATGCCAGAGAACAGAATAAAACACAATAGAGGCCTCCACAGTAATTTGTGTTTTGTTAGATCTGGGATTATGTTTAGGACTGTGGCTGATGGGGGGAAAAAAAGACCAAACAGCTTTAATAGTAGATTTTGGGGAACTTTAAATTGTCAGAGCCATTTTCTAGTGACAGTTTGTCTGAATCATACTTGGCACTGGTAATATACCACATCTCCTGTCATTCTTTTAATTAGTTTATAGCCTTTTAAAAGAGCATTTTAAAAAATTAATTAAGAACACCTCTGATTTCAGACCAAGCATGAAAAAATAAAATATCCCCACTGTTTCATTTTCAGTGGCAGGTTGTGCTGGTGCTGAAGATAAGCTCTCTGAAAAATCTGACATGCTAACACTGGAACAACCCCAAAAGAGAGCCTAATTTTTTATCCATTTAAGGGCTATTGCTTGGGAAATGCAACATTTTTGAGTTTAAGGAGACAAAGGACCTCTGTTAACTAAGTATGTTACCAGAAGTCTGCACTAGATGGATTGGTTCCACTCTTCACCAATTAAAACTTGAAAAGAAGCTAAGGTTAGTCTAGAGCTGGTTGTAGCCCGTGGTAGAAATCACTTGCAGATTTCTTTTGTGCAAAACCAGAGGATATGAACTCTTTGAAAGACGGTAGAAATATCAGCATTTTAGGAGTCATGTTAGATTAGAGTTGAACAAGATGTTTTTGCTTTAACAGCTTATTTGATGGATTTTGATCTCTGCCCAACAGATGTTTCATGCAGTTTATTCAGGTGCAGGTCTTGCGATTCATTCAGGTGCAGATTCGGTGGAACAGCTGTGTTGCTTGGTTAGAGATAGTCAGTTCCATCCTGGAGGGGAAGGTGTGGGAGGGAATCTGCAGGACATTCTATCCATGTAAATGTGGTTATCTGCTGCAGATGTATTCTTGTACACCCACAAAGGGTATGTGTGCCATGTGTGTGATGAGAGCTATCCCAGGGCTTTATTAGGATCTCAAATAGCAACACCTGAACCACTGGCCCTGCCTTACTCTGTCTCACACAGGATCCAGCAGCAGGATTGCATCAAGAGGGGAGAGGAGAAACCCAGGGGGAATGTCACAGGTTCACTGGATTCATGAGCCACCTTGGAGTGTCTGTGCAGCAGGTTTGGCCAACACCAGCGAGGCAGGAGTGTCTCTGCTGTCCTTGTGCCATATCAGGGGGAAGAGACAGCCTGGTCTGGAGCAGTGGGGTTCTAGAAGGCCTGTGTCTGCTCCTGTGTCTGTTCCTGTGTCTGCTCCTCTGTCTGCTCCTGGCTCTGCTGCCCACTCCAGCCCAGGAGGCTTTAATTTACTCATGCCCCAGCTTCTAAGGTAAGCCAACAGTGACGCCCTGGTTTGTAACCACACTGCTGCCAGGTTGTTGCCTTTCTTCAGAACAAGACTGTGGAAGAGGTTTTACAGTGACTTCTGTGAGCCAGAGAGAAGTTTGATAAGAGGATCCATGTTTACCCCTGAAAGAATTTTCTTCCAAAGTCGTTGACACAGAAACCAAGAAAGAAAAAAAGATAAATAAGAGAAACCTGCAACTGCCTATTCCAACGAGCACTTTGTTTATCTTTCCTGACCAATGAATAAAGTGCAAACTTAGGAGTTTTGTAAGAGTGTATAAAAAGCATGCATGCTATAATAAAACAGGTTTGAAGCCTTCTGAAAATGGAGTTTTGCTTTGTACTGTGACCACCTAAACTATGACACAGGGCTGCTTGGTGTTAGTGGCAGTGGGTGAGCCAAGGGCCCTTACCCAGCTGCTCAGAGCAGACTGGGAATATCCTGTTGGCCAGTTTGCAGCACCTACACCCAGACCAGGGGTCCTGGCAGTCTCCATGGCTCCTTCTTCCTCCCACTCCTGAGCACACAGAAGCAGAGCAGCCAGAGTCGCCCTCTCCTACAGCTCCTTCAGCTCTGACAGCCTCATTGCCTTTGTGCAGGGGCACAGTGTGAAATAAGGGTGGCAGGGGAGGCTGCTCTGAGCTGCAAGACGTTCTCAGAATAAAAAATCTGAATGTCTCCTAGGCTGCCTCCAACACCTGGTGAGAACCACCTGCCCACCAAGAACTCTCCTGGCTCAAAGGCTCCTGTGGGTCAGCTCTTTGGGCTGAACAAATCAAACCAGGCTGCACAAACCTGTTCCAGACTACATAGGATTCATGCAGATGCTAAATGTACCCCCCTCCAGAGCAGTGTCTGATGCCCAGCTGCAATGCTGAGTTTGCCAGCACAGCACTGGTGACTCTGAGCAGCTGCTGCCTCCTCATGGCTCCTGGGAGCCCACCCCCAGGCACAGGAGAGAGGAAAGGAGCAGAAGGACTCCTTCAGTCCTGGCATCCTTGCTGAGGGTATGATAGGTCAGAGCTGCATGATGGCAGGGAGACAGTGTGAAAATTGTTTCCCTCTCCTTTCTGTAAAAAGTAAAAATATTCATAATGAGCAAGACATGGAGCTCAGGCTCGCCTGTGCTGTCCACTGAGTTGGGACACATCCCCCAGTGCATGTAGCACATAATTTGTCATCCTTCCCATGAGGGTGACAATTCTGCCTGAAGGTCCTTTTCTTGTTTTTCTCAGCATAGCATTGATTAAAACCCTGGCCTTTGATATCAGGAATGCTTTTCTCCCAAAGGAGAAAGCCAAAGGGCTGGGTTAAATTTAGGTCTGCCCTCAACTGTCCTGAGCACCAAAAAGGATCTGTGCATATTCTGCCACTGATGATAACTTAAAGGAAAACAACTGCAGATCAAATCAATGGCAACTGCTTTTCAAATAGCCTTTTTGCAGAGGTAACAGATTAACTGACTGAAAAGGAACAGCTCTCTCCCCTCCTCCCTCAGCTCATGTGTGGAACACACTAAGACTTTCAACAGACAAAATATGTTCAATTCTTGACCAAGAACTGCTCAGCAGATAGGGAGAAGAAAAAAGAGAAGGGAAGGTATCGCTTTTCCCTGTCCTGAATGTGAGAACCCACCTGTCTTCTGCACCCAATGTGTTCCTGTCATTTGCACTGCAGAGACCCAGAGAGCAGCCAGGCAGCTCCATCCTGACAGCAGCTAGTCAGTCCCCTGAAATTAGTGGGAATAGTTGCCTGTGCTGTATGAGAACATGTTTGATGCGAATATGAACTGGTTTCATGTAAAAAGATGCCTCCACTCAAAGCAGCATGTTTTTAACCTGGTTGTGCTGGGATACAAGATGCCTTTCTCTCCTGAATTACTTTTGACGCTGACTCTTCTTTGAGTGAGGGGTTGGACCACAGACCCTCACAAATCCTGTCCTGTACAAACTCTAGAATAAAAGTGTTTATGTTTTCAACACTAGATTTTCAATGCTGACAGACTTTTCCTTCAAAATTTCTTTATATTGCAGGTAGAAACTAAAATCATTTAAGTTATCTTGCTGAACCCACCATATTTTCTTCTTTTCCAACTCCCTTCCCACTCCAGTGCCATTGTTCCCTCTTACCAGAGGTCGGTGACATTCCCTTACAATGACCTCAGTTTAGAGGTTTCAGAATCATCTGTAGAACATAAACCCATGGTTTTGGTCAGCTTTGAGCAGACATGAGTGAGTCAGGGTGATTCACTGCCCTGCTGAGGCACTGTTGTAGCCACAGGTTAGCCCCTGCAGATGTAGTCTTCTTTGCCCTGAATAGCTGTTCTGTGGGCACAGTTAATGAGTTTTAATTGTCTTCAGATGCCCTAAACTGCAATTAGACCAGTCTGCTCCTTTAGGCACAGGCCCTTCAATCAGAGGTGCCATTGAAGAAGTCTCCTGTCCAGCCACTTCACTATTCCAACCTGGAAGTTGTACCTTGAGCACTGATGGAAAAAGGAAAGGAGATCCCATCAGTGCTGGTACCAAGGGTCCCTGCTTAGACTTTGTTATGCATTGTGGTTGTGCCCATGTGGAGCAGGATTTCCTGGGCTCTTCTCAGGCCCAGCTCCTCACAGCTTATGAATAATAAACCCACAGATCCCTTCATTTCTCAGTTTTGTGGCAGCACAGCTCACACAGCCTTTGTATATGGTCTCCCTTTGCAGTCTGTCACCAAAGGTTCATCACAAGCATCACTCATAGCCACCATCACTTAGCAATGATTTATTAATCTCTAGTTGACAGGGAGGAGCAAGGAAAACAAACAGAATGACTTCAGCTATTTCCCTGCTTTATTCAGCAGATATTTGAGGAGACACACAGCTATAGCCTTGCCATGGAGCTGAAACATAGTTGCGTCATTTGAGAGCTCTACCTGTTCTGCTGTTGGCTGTGCAGTGTTTGTGAAAAAAAAACCTGCACAGGCTTAGCTGATATCACTGCAGCAACACTCTCAGCCAGCTGGGAGGAAATGGGGCAATAATTTACAGAAAGAGCTGAGTATTTCTGTTCAAAAGCATCCATGCCATGCTAGTGGCTGCTGCACTCTTACCTGAAGGCTTGATTGTCTGATGCAGTTGGGAGTCATGTCAGTTAACGATAAAGTTTAACTAATTGCTATTTATAGTGAGTGCTTGAAGGTCTGTCACTGGAAATGTTAATAAAAGCTCAAGATAGAGTCATCTAGTCATCCTGCATGTCTTTTATGCTGGGGATTTTTGGGTGTTTTTTGTTTGGTTTTATTGGGTGGGCTGTTGCTCTGTGTAAACCTTCCCCTGCATGACCTTGGCTCTCTTAATAAACAAAGTTAAGGGCCACAAATGAGAGGGTATTCAAAATTTACAGAGAGAATTGATCTCAGAAGCTGTTGGAGATCTCCTGGTTGTCATAAAGCTTCCAGAAATGTATTTATTTTTTCCTCCCCTCTTCTATGATTGGACCTGAGCCCTGCTGTCTTTCTGCATGCCCAGCTTTCCATCAGAGCTGCAGTGACAAGTGTCTGCCTCCTTTGTCTTCAGCACAATGACTGATGCACACAACCTTGGTTTTGGTCAAGCTGCCCTTGAGTCAGGTCATGTGCCCTGCCAAAGATCAGAGAGCCAAGCACTGAGCTGCAGGTGGAAATATCTCAATACCTCAATGGAAATATCTCAATAGCTCAACGTCAAGCATTGAGCTGCAGGTGGGAAGATCTTCTGCAAGAGGCTGAGTGACCTGGGATGGGAGCTACATCCATCTGGGAGCCTGTGTCTCCTGGGCCCTGGGTAAGCCCCATGGCAATGGGGAAGTCTGAGCTGCCAGCAAGGCATGGGAGAGCAGGGAGCCATCCACACACTCCAGGGAATGATGTCCATAGGAACTAGAGGGAAAGCAGGAAATACCTGGTTGTTATACCTATTGTCACACAGGTCCCTGCATTAGTCCCCCTACCAAGGAATTCACAGAATTCACAGAATGACCAGGTTGGAAGAGACATTCAGGATCATCGAGTCCAACCCATGCCCCAACACCTCAACTAAACCATGGCACCCAGTGCCACATCCAGTCTTTTTTAAACACATTCAGGGATGGTGACTCCACCACCTCCCTGGGCAGGCCATTCCAGAACTTTATCACCCTTTCTGTAAAAAACTGTTTCCTGACATCCAACCTATATTTCCCTTAGTGCAGCTTGAGACTGTGCCCTCTGGTTCCAACATTTGATGCCTGGAGAAAGAGACCAACCCCACCTGGCTACAGCCACCTTTCAGGGAGCTGTAGAGAGTGATAAGGTCACCCCTGAGTCTCCTTTTCCCCAGGCTGAACACCCCCAGCTCCCTCAGTCGTTCCTCACAGGGCTTGTGTTCCAAGCCCCTCACCAGCCTCGTTGCCTCCTCTGGATGTGCTCAAGTGTCTCAACATCCTTCCCAAACTTCTGGGACAAGTGGGATGGGATTGGGTTCTCCAGTCATGGAGTTTGATCCTATCTCTGTTTCAAGGCCAAGGGCAAAACCACGCTCTGGGTGTGGATCCATTTTCCCTCATAGCCTGTTCTGTCCTGGCAAACATTGTTGAAAAGGTTTGCGTGTCCTCTGAAGACTGTTCCCATAAATAGCATGTCTATACATCACTGCATGCTCTGGGATTTCATGCAAATCCTTTTTGGATTGAAACACAGAGACAGTAAATGAATCATGGATACAATTTAGAGATGCTGGTTTTGGCTAGATGAGTTGATCTGCCTTGCAGTCAGAGAAAAACTTGCCAGTTGGATAGACAGGGATAAAGTCAGAGAGTGGAAGATGGGGACAGGTCTCTGTACTGACAATCTGGAGTTACTGAGGGAGGAGATGATGCCTCTGTCTTCTGACTGTTGCAAAATCCCCCTTTCTCACTGCATGAAATCCTAAGTTTGATGCAAGTGAAGCACAGCAGTGCTCTCACCCATCTCAATGCAGATTCACTTTCCGTCTATTGGCCATTCAGAGCTGCTCTGATTTCAGGTGGATGTCACTTCACTGAGCACTCGTGGATGGCAGATTGATTTAGCTGCACTCTCATTTTTAAATTTCTTTGCAGCACAAGTTCAAGTACCTGACAGAGCCTTTAGAGAATCCTCTGTGGACTCTGGATAGATGGCAGGAGTCAGCCTGCAAGGTGAGGATCACTGACTGACAGGAAGCTGAGCATCTCCTGTGAGTCACTGCTGAGACACCAGGGATTTCAGGATGGCAGCAGGAAAGGCCAGCCTGCCTGTGAGTCACCAATCCTGGTACTGGATTTACTCAGGAGCCAGTACCACAAATTCCACTGCAAGGCCAGGCAAAGCTTTTCCCACAGCAAGTTTTACATCCAAGTTTCACAAAGCTATGCTTGCTGTCCTTTAGCAGAGCAATACTCAGTGCAAGGAACGAAGAAGCAAATATCTATGTGGAAAAAAAATAGGTGGAAACAACCCTACCTGAATGTTTTCCTGTCTGGCTGCTTTCCACTCCTTCTCAGACTTTGGTTGCTCCTCCACCACTTCTGGTCTTTGCTTTGTCTTTTCTACTTGCCCAAGAGTCCTAGTGGATCTCTTAATAGATTTGGACAAGGATTCATCAGAAAATCTTCTTGCTACAAAAAATATGATCTAATGGCTGGCTAAGCATTAAAAATGCCACTATGGCTTTATGAGAACTTAAGTTATGACATTAAAAAAAAACAAGCAAGCAAACAAAAAAATGCATAAAACATTAACAGCAATGAAGAATATGGCACCTCCCTCCCCAGCACTTCTCATTCCAAGAAATATGAATCAGTATTCTTCTAGCTTGAGCACTGCTGCGAAGAAAGCACGGTCTTCATTTACTTTGTTTGTTGGAAAATTGTTTTGCTCCTTCCCCTCTCAATTTAATTTGTGCCATATGGATGTTGTGTACGTACATATGTCACCATCCACTTGAATCTGAGTGGCAGAGCTGAGGATTCCTTGGCCTGCCAGCCACATCTCTCATTTCAGGCTCAGCCACCTCTCCCAGCCCTGGAAAGCGGAGCTGTGACCTTGACAGAGCAAGGCAGGATCGGACCTGGTGGGCTGTTCCCAAGGTGCAGAACCCAACACAACATCCCCCTCCATCTCTGAGAGCCTCTTTGAGGCTGGATTTCTGTCTTGCTTTTCCTAATCTCCCTGACTCCTGAGTCACAAACTGAAATACCCATCAGTTCTCTGAAAAGCTTATGCAAAATGGAGCAGCTTATTGGACAGACACTGCTCTGAGAGATTTCATCCCACATGGTTGCCTCTTCCATCTTCTCAACAAGCCCTCTCCAGGTGCTTTGTTAGGCTTTTATGCAGGCAGGATTTCCATTTTATTAGCTGGGAAATTGCTGCTTCAGCCACAATTCCTGCAATGATGAATAACACAACAAGAACAACAAGCCAACAAGCCCTCACATTTACAGCAGAACATTAGAAAAATACTATTTTTTTTTTTTTGCAAGGTATTATACAAGAGGGAAAATCCTTTCAAAATCTCTTTGTTGTTAGACGCATAATCTGCTTGGTAAGGTATTTAAAACCCAACACTTATAAGGTATGTGTCAGCCTCCAAAAATAAATAAATACCTAAGTAGATGCTTTTGCACTGGCTTGCAGCAGTGGCCATGCACCTTGCTCAGGCACTCCTGTGTAGGAGAGCTGAGCAGGGAAGGAGCAGAATTCCCCAAGCTTGTGTAACAGCTTCAGTCTGTTATATACATCAACATGTAGGATGTATAGACACATCACTGAGCAACAACTGTGGGAAAAAAATCAACTTCCCTCCCTTCTTTTGGACAAGGATACAGATTGGCTTGCGCTGAGGATTAGCATCAGTTGTAAAACACATCCATCCACAAGTGAGCTTGAGATAATTTTTCTTCTTGGGACCATTTAGACCTTTTGCATTTTCTTTTGGAAGGTTTTTTTTTCTCTTTGTTGATTTAAATTCCTCATTTCAATAGGGTGCACTGGTCAGAGAGAAAGGAGTGGTGGTGTTTTGGCAGAACTTGCTGGAAGCCCTGAACTCCTGTGTTTTGAACTGCTAAGCTGAAAATAAAAATCTGCTGCTGAAATGCTTTTACATTATTTTTCAAAATACATTTAATGTCAAGAGGTTACAAGAAGCCAGCCTTTTCCAGCCGAAACACAAGAAATATTTCTGAAAACAGCTGGAAATTGGCAAGAAAATACAAAAGTTAGGACATATTTAAGAATCACTAACTTACAATTAACTAGACCTGTAATTGTTTTTAAAACCCCCAATATTAGCTTAAAAAGATACACAGAGATAGGGTCCTATAGCTAAATCATCTCTCATATATACCTCTAAAATTCTGAATACTTTATTTCTCAGATGAAAAGTCTGTGACTGGCTTTCCACCAGTCACAGAGCCAGATGGAACACATTTGCCATGAAATATTTCCATTTTAGCTAAAGCAAAAACAATGACAATAATTTGGGAAACAGGCTACCATCAATTCAACCACTTCCTTCCAGAGAAGCCCACTGGAGACTCTTAATCCCTCCTGTGAGTAGTGGACCCATAAACCAAGGACCAGAAGCATAGAAAAGTAATTAATAAATATGCTTCTGCTTCTTTATTGTATCAGCAGAGGAAAAACAAAGAATGCTGTGAATTTTGTATTTCATGGAATACATAGGAAACTACCCAGACATACAATGTGTGGAGTATTATGCATTGAATTCAGTAATAATTAATCAAGATTTGGGTTTCTGGTCAATCTAAAAGCCTTTTTGGGACACCTCCTCTCCTCCCTGTGTTTTATGAGCCCAGAGAGATAATTGTCTTTATTTCCTCTTTGATTATTCACCTTCATCCTTTCTGTGAGGATTTTCACCTAAACCTTCCCTGTAAGAGCCCTTCTTGTTTGGGACTCACATTCCAGGCCAGTTCCCATCCCAAAACAACAAGACAGCCCAAAATCTTTCTGCCTTTGTGCTCTGGGTCACTCCAGACAGGTGAGCTTCCCCAAAGAGCTTCCTGCATTCTCCACCCCAAGCAGGCACTGCCCATCCCTTCATCTAATTTAATCAACTCCAGGCTCATGTGATCCAAGCTTGGTATTTCTCCTGCCTATCAAGCTGAAAATAGCAGAGACTCTTTGATGGATCATTAATTTCTTGAGCAAGAAACCTCCCAGCTGTTGCATCCCCTTATGATTTTTCCCTCTCTTTTTTTCTTCCTCTTCTTCCTGGAACCTTTTCCCTTTCCCACTAGCCTGCACTGAGTTGGATAAGAGGAGTCCTTGTCCTCCCAGCCCTTGGATGCTGCAAGGAGGCAATGCTGAGTTTCAATTAATTCAAGTGCAAAAACTGGCACTGAAGCAGCTGGGTCACAGCAATTACAGATGTGCTGCTGGGGGGAAGCTTCTGCAGGTCTCCACTCTCCAATCTCTTGCTCCAGCTTGGTTGTGCCTTTGCCTTGGAAACCTCTAAGGACAGAGATAACTCACATGACACAAGCCCACATCCAGCTGCTTTACTGCTTGAGGAAAAGAGGCCTGGACAAAGGCTTTTGTACAGAAACCACAGTAATGAACCATAGAGCACAAGTTCTTCCCTGTTTTGTGTTGTAATGGAGCCCTGAGAGGAGAAATCCCAGCTGTTTTTATCCTCCTGGAAACCTGTGGCTCTCATCTGCTCAGGAACTTGTTCTCACTGTGGTTTATCACAGGCAGAGGCAGCAGAGCAAGCCCCTCTCTGTGCCAGCCTGAAGGGCAGGAGCAGCCTCCCAAAGGGCTCCAGGGAGGCTCATGCAAGGGCAGAGCATGCAGAGCATCAGGAGAAGGTGGAAAGCATCAGGAGAAGATGGAAATCTGTTTGTAGGAACTCACCACTGAAAAAGAAGCAGCCCCTGGCAGCCAAGTCCTCTTACTCAAGGCTCAGAACTCGTTGGGAGAGCAGCAGCTTCGTGGTGCAGGGCAGTGACCGTGGTGTAGTGATCCCTGCCAGTGTTTCCAGCTCTCTGAGGCACCTCTGTGCTGCCTTCCCACCCAAAGGTGCTGCCAGACAGACAGACAAGCCATGTGCACAGAAGGAATACCCAAAACTTGTGACCCACAATAGCTGGGGTCAGCTACCCTATTTTAATTAATTATGTGTCAGTTCATATAATTAAAAGTGTGCCAAATTAATTGCTAGTGAAGGCTGCAGAGGATTTATGCTAAAACAGGAGTAAGTAATAATTTGGAGCAGGACAGGGCTGTGTTATCCCACAAGTGTTCTTGTCATTACACATGAAACAAAGCTCTTTTTCTGACCCTTTGTTTCTCCACTTGGCATTTGAGAAGATCCGATTAGTTGTAAATTACACCAAGCCCCAAGTTCTTCTTTCTTTTTAAATATAAATTTAAATCTGGAAGCCAGCAGGGTTTCATAGACTCAGAAAGTATCAGCCTGTCTTTTTTTGGAGGAGCTTGATTTCCTGGGGGGGTTCCCCTCCAGCCTCACCAGTCCAAAGCAGCACTTGGGCACTCTCATCTGCCCAGCTCCTTTTGAAACACTCTTGGCTGGCATAAGGACCATTTCAGGCACAGCCCAGGATGTTTTCATTTGCCAGTGTTACTCCCAAGTCTCAAGAGCTTCAGGTGGTCTCCCTCAAGCGCCCAGGTGTCCCCAGACCCAGCCTGCACAGTGACACCTTGCACCAGTTTTGGTGTCAGGAAGAGGGCATGTTGTGGTACACACAATCTGAACAAAATATCAACATCAGAGAAAAGAGTAGGAATATGAGCCAATCACTCCAAAACTCACTTGTGGGCATGGTGGTCAAGTTTCTCAGAAAAAAAACAGGGTGGCAGGGGGTGAGGGTAGATTCCCTATTTCCCTAAATGACACATTTTGGAATACAGCCCTTCATGCTGGTGTAGATCCAGTATTCTGTTAGGAAAGAGGTGACTTCTTTTTTCTCTTTCAATAAGTTATTAAACAATTCACACAGAAATCCTGCAATTTCACTTAAAAGACTGGGGAAAACAGCTCCTGTAATATGGAAATAAGCAAAATTCCATTTCAAAGATTTACCCTCATGTTATGCAAATCCTAGAAAGTCCTCTAAAGTGCACCACTTTCAAGCTCAGCTTTAATGTCCCACATGTTGTCATAATTCTGGAAACCAAGCAAGATGAAAACACAACCAGGATTGCACAGAAGGATGAGCAATGGGAGAACAGGGTATTTACTTGCAGTATCTGCAAGCTGCTTGAATTTTCAGGCTTAGCCTTGGCCATCAGCTTGGCCTTTGTGTTTTAGCCTGCTCTTGTTACATCAGAGCAGAGTAAAATGTTATTTGCCTTGGCTGGTCACAGTAGCCATCATAGGTAGAGGGCAAAAGGTAGTGCACTTCATGGGTTTAGAAATTTGGGGCATTGCTGCCCCCATATCCCTTTTCCGTAATTGGGAATGCAGAGGATGGAGTCTGCCCCAGGGAAGTCCTGCTCACGGGGGTGTTTCTGCCCACGGGATTTCTTCTGGGGGTTGCCAGATCGTTTGGCAAATATGGGAGCAGGGCATTCTGGAGCAATAGCCCAATCCTGACTCCACAGAAACCACCCCTCTCTGCAAACATCAGCCCATGGCTGCCACTTAGAGCCCTGCAGCCTCACCAGAAATCAGGTGATCAGAAAGATCCTGCTGCATTTTATTCCTTTAAACCACAGGCAAAAATATCTATGGATGGAGAAAGACGAAGACAGAAAGGATGGAGAAGGACATTTATGGATTCTCCATCTATGGATGGAGAAATGCTGGAGCTCCTGAATTTCCTCTTCCTTGATTCATGGGCACATCCTTCCTCCTTACTCTAACTCTGAGTGGGTTTGACACCAGGAATCAGTGAATTGTGCCCTTGATGGCCCCATCTGTGATCTCAAACTGCTCTGAGTCCATGGAGAGACTGGGGCTGGATGGCTCTGGGAAGGACAGCATGCATTTCTGGCCCTGCAGAGGGAACTGGTGTTAGGCTTGTCTCAGTTTGTCACTCTCAGACCTGTGTCCAAGAGAGATCTAAGATTCACTTCACATCCCTTGTTCAGTGCAGCCAAAGATGTTTTCCAGGGATTAATGAGCAAACTGACTGACAGCTCGGGGAGCAGCAGAGACCATTAACCTTGTGGAATGCTAATTTCCTGCTACCCATCAGGGATGTTAGCAACTGGAAATAACTCCCAAACAGCAACTAGATTTGGGGTTGTTTGAATGGGTAATGCTGCTCTGTTTCTTGGGTCATTTGTAGAAAAGCTGGACTTTTTTACTTCAGTTATTGCTGATGCCTCAGGTTTTAGCTTTTCTATTTTTCAAATTCTATTCTGCTTTAGTGTATAAGTCTGGGCTTCATCTTAGGGGACAGTAAGCTCTCTTCACAGAGAAGGAAGACAAAACCTTTCCTTCTCTAGCTGGGGGCCCAAGGACAACAGATCCAGATCTCAGGCCCAAGAGCAGAAACAACGTGGACTGAAGAGAGAAAACAAGGATGGGACTGCATGGGCCAAAACTGTAATTGGACAATTAGCTCCAATATGCTGATGGACCAAAAGTTATGAAAGTGTGAGACCCTGGGACCTATTTTGTGGTCCATTTTGTGGCCATTTTGGGTTGTGCTGCCCAAGGTGGATCTATTGATGCCACTTTATAAATCCCTACTTGATTCTTTAGCTCTGTCCTAGGTCAGCCTTCACAAGGCATCACTACCACCTGTCCTCTGTGCTTGAGGCAGCCCAGATTTGCAGCTTCCTTCATCACAGGACAAAGGGTTGACTACCTCAGTGCCCTGCTTGGGTGGCAGGGATGGTGCTTCACGCCACATTGCACATCCCAAAGTTTGCATTGTGCCTCCATTTTCTTTGCCAGAGACTGGGAGCAAGCTGGGAAGGGCATGAGCCTCTGTGAGAGCACAACAATTTTGGCATCACCAGCTGTGTTTCCATGGCTGCAAAACACACTGCATGGACCTGGCCTGCACAGTTTATCCCATCCCACTGACTCACAGCATCACACACTCTGCTGGGAAGGGACTCTGGGAACACCCAGGGCAAGGCATCCTTCAGGTCTCTGGGTGGCTGTACCACCCTGCGGCAGGACTTTTGGTCACTGACAAATCTGAGCTCCCAGAAACAGCTTCTGCCTGTTGCACCTTGTTATAATGTCCATCACAACCCCCCTCACTGTAAAATCCTCTCAGAAATCAAGGAGCTGCTCCTAATTTTGGGGTCCATAGGAGCAGAAGGGAATAAGGGCAGAGATAACCAAGTTCTTCACCTTACACTGGATAACCACCACCAAGAGAAACTGTAAAATTCCCCTGTGGGTGCTGAGATGAAGCACAGCAGAAGAAATATACAAAGCCAATATTAAAAAAGGAAAAAAAAAAAGCAAGGCACATTAAAATTGTAAAACTGTCCTTATGAAAGTTATAAATTTTCATTTCCTAATCCTTTTTCAGAATACAAAGTGAAAAAAAAAAATCACATTTTTCAAATGTTCCAGATAATACACCTTTGAGAGTATGAATCATGATTTTCTTCATTTTTATTGCTCAGGACTATTGTACTTGTTTAAGGGACTACAAAAAGTTTTTGTTGCTTTCCCACTCCTCCAGGTCTTGAGATTTTAGGCTTTTATTCATTTGTTATCTTCACAGTCAGAGGCAGAAAGCAACTAGAGTACTTTTTCTTCTGATCTCTATTTTTTTAAGTTGCAGATATTGTAAAAGCTTGCAGAGAGAGAGGGGAAAAAAGAAAATCCCACCCCAGGATAATCCATCTTCTAACAGTCAACATGACTGTGCTAGATGTAGATAACTTTCAAAAGCAAACTTGAAAGAGCAACACTTAGTTCAACACCAAACTTCTTTTGGAGTAATTATTTAATAATTTACCTTTTAAAAGGTGGAGTCTACAGCCTCTGGTACCAAACCCAGGTAACTCTGAAGTAACCACAAAAGAAACTCTTCACTAGAAATGGGAAGATAGGCTTGCTCTGCCTGTTTTTATTGCACATGTGCTGCCAGCAATGAAGCCGTGAGCAGAGGCCAGAGCCTGTAATAGCCATCTCTGGAGCTGGCATCCAAGGAACAGCATGAGGCTGGAAGCCAAAATCCAGGCCAGCTTTGCCCAAAGGGATGGGCTGGCCTGGCAGAGCCACCCTTGACTCAGCCACTGATTGATACAGGAGTTCAGACCAAGCCCAGCAGAACCACATTAATAAGTAAGTATTGTCTTCTAATTATCCCATCTCACAAATAATCTCTGCCAGAGCCCCAGGTTGGAGAAGACAACTTTGCCAGCAGAGGTGGCAGTGTTTGGGTGGATAAAACCCTCAGCATCCCTGCTCTGAGGTCTGAGGGCAGCTAAGCTGGGCTCACAGAGCATTGGGACCTAGGACACCTCCTCACTGCTGCCACACTTCCCCCAGCAGGGAATAATGCACTGAGATGCTGAGTATTGAGGGCATTTCTCATCTACTGGTGCAGGGTCCCCCATTCACTCGTTTTCAGAAGTAACCAGCACAGGGATCAGATGTGAATCCCTTTGCCTGCAGAACAAATGAGGCAGACATCAGCTGGAAACCTGCCCTGGGGGAAAGGCTGGGCAAGCAGACTGTGCTGCTAAGGACAACAGGGGAAACGGGTGCCAGGAACTGCTCAGACAATTTGTTGAGCAAAATCTTACACATTTTGGGGAAGAGGAATTCTTGCACCAAACTGCCGCTTTCGCATCATCTTAAAAGAAAGACCTTGAGGAAAGACAAGGCACTTTCCTCATGTTTAAAACTGGCTGATTTATAAAAGTGTCAATGACACCGTTGATGTTTTGCAGGAACTGGGGTCTAATGCAAATGATAGTGGTGCTGGTGTCTGCTCAACTCCTCTGTGGCCCATGGTTCTGTTCAATTCCCTGCAGAGATATCCAGGTCACCTGCTCTTCTTCTTTCATTTCCCTGCCTTGTTACAGCTGCAGAGCAGTGCTCCCCTTTTGTGGCATGGATAGCAAAGAGGGTTTCTCTTGGCAATGTGGCCAGGAGAAGCTCTTCCCACTGCATAGAAAACTTACTCCAGGAGCTACAGACTGGCTGGAGTTTCCATTAAGCTCCTTCCAGGTGTCAGATCTCTAGCTCTGACCCAGCATTACAGAATCAGGTTTGTGCATTGGTGTTGCTGCTCTTTGCTATGTATTCCCTGCTTTCTCTGTTACAGAAATCACTGTGGTGGGATATGCTGTGTTAAACTGGTTAGATGGATGAGCTCACCATTTTCCTATAATTCAACTGCATAGAATCACAGAGTCATAGAATGGCTTGGGTTGAACCTTTAAGATCATCCAGTTCCATGCCCCTGCCATGAGCAGGGACACCTTTCACTAGGTCAGGCTGCTCCAAGCCCCATCTAACTTGGCCTTGGGCACTTCCAGGGACTGGGAATCCACAGATTCTCTGGGCAACCTGTGCCAGTGCCTCACCACCCTCTGAGCAAAGAACCTTTCCCTATTATCTAATCTAAATCTCTCCTCTAAAAGCCTTTTTGGCTGCTGAAAAAAAAAAAAAAAAGCCCAACCAGGGAAATAAACATGATGACAGATACAGTGAGGTAACATGGTTTTCAACTCCCTGTGCAGAGGGAATTCTCTTACTGGCCCTGAGTCCCAGCTTCCCAGGCCCTGAATGGTTTTTGTGTCTTACTAAACCACAGACTAGGACCTATCACTTTTGAAACCCTTGCCTGTACTGCCTCAATTGACTCACAACAAATATTTACCATGTGTAAATATATTATATAAATATAGGATATAAATATCAGGATATAGATAGTGGAAAACCATCAGTTTAAACCATAGTAACTGGGAGATGTTTCAGAAGAGAATTCACAAGGCAGGGGTGTTCTGTTCTCTTCTTTTTATTATTGCAGAAGGGCAGAGAAAATGGAAAAGAACATGGAAGGGAAGGAAAGAAGGAAGGTACAAGAAATGTTATTTTGATGATGATGATTATAATAATAACACTAATACCCCAAAAGGTAAAGAGATTAAAAAAAATCCATGGAAATCATTGACTCATAGAGGTATTAAGGTACTCACAGAAACTCCCTGACAAGGTACACTTTTTGAGAACAGAGCCATATGGAGATGTTCTTGCATGTCCTAAAAGCAACAGACTAAACAAAATTTCTGCAGGGAAGTCCTGCAGTTCTGTGCCATGACAGTTATCATGCATCCACTGCAGAGCTCCTGATCTGCTCCTCAGAATAGTCCTAGAGAATCTGTTCTCCACAAAAAAGAATCTGCCCTTGCTGTTGTTGAATATTCAGTGTCACAGTCAACACACAGCATTTGCTTATATGAATAGGACCAAATAATTCATCAGACATCTAACCTTTGATACAATAATATTATTTTCTTCTGCTTTAAAGTGGCTAAACAGGAGTTTTATTTTTGTGTTTCTTGGGGGCAGCATTAAGTGTGGGTAGAGGGCAGGGACAGGGGCTGTAGGGCTCAGCAGATGATGCCAGAGCCCCACCTCTCCTGGTACCTCTGGGTGGGTTTTCCCTGATTGCTGTCAGCTCTTAGCAGCAAAGTGAGTTTCCAGCCATCAGCTGACTTGCAGGAAAGCTGCCCTGTGTGCACCTGCAAACCCACAGTAAATGTGAGCTGACTTCCTCACTTAGCTCTGATATCCAGCCATTTGGCTGTGTGGCTCCCCACACAAGGATAATCCTTAAAATCTACCTTCCCATCATGGTCCAAACCAAGATCCAACTCCCTTGAGTTCCTGGCATGAAGTAGCAGTTATTAATTTTACAGAAAACTTTTATTTGTAATTTTGTAAAATTGGCCTGAGCTACAGGGTTTGCTTTTCAACTTTTTCTCTGTTTGCCAGGAGGTTGGATCTGAATACTGGCATCTCTCTACCTTTCAAAATTTATGAAGCATAAAAATGTGGCAGGAATATTACTGCTCTGCAAACATCAGATATTAAAGTATTAATTGCTATTCTCACTCCTCTTCTACTATGCACAGTTTGGAAATGAGAAATAAGGTTTTTCCCTAATTTATACTGATTGAAATAGATTTCATTCAAATCCCAACATTTTTTCAGTGCCAGAAGTGAGGTGCATGGAGGAGTTTTAATAACATCAGGTCCCTCAGGACCCATCACCTCCCACTGAAGACTAATAACACACACAATTTACCTGGGCAATTTCAATCCTGACCCCAACTGGCCTCAGTGACAGCACAAAGGACAATGAGCAGCAATGTCCTTTGATCACCTGGATATTGGACTGCCAAAAGCACTCCTGCTCAGTGGGAGAGGAGGGAAATCTGTCAATGCTCTTCAGGAAGTGGCTGCAAGATGTGTTGGATGTGTGACTGGACAAAAACCTTAACTGTGCATTTCAGAAGAACATCCAGCTACCACTGAGCCAGAGGAGACATTCATCTTCCTCTTCTCAGCTCTCTGTCAAGCAGAAGCCTCAGAAAATGCAGACACAACTGTGATGCTTTACCCACCCACCCCTGAAACAGGATCTCAAAACACAGGGACTGAGACATTTGCTCAAGGCAGCTCAAACTCTGGGGGGAGCCTGTGTTGAACCAGGAGTTGAAATTTTCATTTTCTGTGCTCATAGATTTTTCAGTACACCTTGACTGTGGCTGGAACAAGGGCAACCCAAGACAGTCCAACACCTAATTGTTGCTCCTCTTGGATTCAAATTACGCCTGTGGCTTCCTGTGCTTTCTCTGTACCTCCAAAAAAGGATCTGGAGCTGTTTCCTCTGTACCCTTCCTGCGCTGAGCAAGCCCAGCTCCCTCTGCCTCTCCCAGCCCTGACCACCTCAGTGGCCTCTGCTGGACTCCACTAGCCCTGATCCAGTAGCTCAGCACAGCATTCAGATGTGGCCTTGGCAGTGAAGCAGGGCCCTCACCTCTCCTGCAAAGCTTCTTTCCAATCTGTCTGCCCCAGTTTGTCCTGCTGGTGCTTGGGTTAGAGCTGCAGGACTTGACATTTGCTTGACTTAAACTCCCTAAAGTTCCTGAATAGGGAATCTTGCTACCACATCAACATTTTTTAATGCACTAAGAGGAAAACATAGAAAAGCTGACGTTTTTCTGACAAATCCGTAATCTGTTTTATTTTAGTAACTGGCATTGGAAAAATTGAATCCCCACCTACTCAGTTCTCGCTTAGGCTATATTATTATTTTAAGACATTTTAAAATATTCTTGATTCCCAACCATAAACTGTAGAAAAAACGAAAGATGTCAGAAAAGAGGTTACAGATTTGAGCTTCCCTGCTGTCAGTTCTCCCACACACACACCTGTGCCCCACTGCTGATCTGTGAGTTATTGAAAGAGTATCCCAGGGAGACTAAACGTATATCTAAAATAACCCACAGAGATTTCCATCCACATTCATTCAGGCAAACAACGACAAAAAAAAAAAAAAAAAAAAAAAAAGTAAGGAGAAGTGATTCTCCTAGTGCTCCTAGTGACAAAGTCTGAGAAGCTGCAAGGCAAAAATAATAGTGTGTGTTCTGGCACCTCTTCCTTCACCAGGGCTCAGTTTTTGTGTTTGTTTCCTAATTGCAGTCATGTGTAAAGCTTATCTGGCCAGAACTGCCATGATTTCACCCAGCCATTGTCCCTGCTGGCTCCTGCAGAGTGTGTGCTGTTGTACGAGCCACAGCTCAGGAGGTGCAGCCTGGACAGCCTGGGGATGAGCAGTATGGAAAAGAGCTCAGCCTAACTCAAAAGGAAAACTGCCTCACCCAGAAACCCATAACTGCTGCCAACCCCCTGATTTTAACTGGTTTGATTCACTGTTGAACGGTGGTTTCCAAAATGAAACATGTTTGGATAACCTGTCTATGGTAGACTTAGCATTTGGGCCTGTAGATGCTGTCAAACATCTTTTTGGGCTGTATGTGTTGAGGGTGACAACAACCCTTTCCTGTCTGTTGTGCAATGTATACCTGATAAGGGCAGGGAACAACCACCCAGCCTGGTGCTGACATCCATCTTTACTTGACATTTCACAGAATTCACAGAATGACCGGGTTGGAAGAGACCTTCAAGATCATCGAGTCCAACCCATGCCCCAACACTTCAACGAAACCATGGCACCCAGTGCCACATCCAGTCTTTTTTAAACACATTCAGGGGTGGTGACTCCACCACCTCCCTGGGCAGGCCACTCCAGAACTTTATCAGTTGTTCTGTAAAAATCTTTTCCCTAATATCCAGCCTATATTTCCCCTGACACATCTTGAGACTGTGTCCTCTGGTTCTGTTGGTTGCTGCCTGAGAAAGAGACCAACCCCACCTGACTGCAGCCACCTTTCAGGGAGCTGTAGAGAGTGATAAGGTCACCCCTGAGTCTCCTTTTCTCCAGGCTGAACACCCCCAGCTCCCTCAGTCATTCCTCACAGGCTTGTGTTCCAAGCCCCTCACCAGCCTCGTTGCCTCCTCTGGACACACTCAAGCATCTCAACGTCCTTCCCAAACTGAGGGACCAGAACTGGACACGGCACTCAAGGTGTGACCTCCCACAGAGCTTTTTCCTTGTCTCTGGGTTGGAAGGGACATCAGGAGGCCTGGAGTTCCAGACCTGCCTTACCTTTGGAGCAGGACCATTGCCAGCACTGGATCAGGTCTGTCCTGGATCTGTCTAACCAGATATTGAAACCTTCCTGGACCTGACCACCCAGCACCACACCGAGCGTGCTGCAGCTTCTCTAAATACCCAACTTAATTTTCAAACACGACTCAAGGATGCTAAAAGTGACTATGTCCCAAACAGGCTGGAAGTGAGAGAATCCTAAACAAATCTATGAGAACTTGGGATGCACTTCAATGTATCCAGGGGAATTCCTCCTCAATTTTTCACAGAACAGCCAAAAAGATAAATAGTCCAAGAGATGAGAAAGCAAAACATTGGGGTTTTATTAATGGACACAAGATATTTTTTGCAGAAAAGTCTTCTCTCTGAAAAGAATCAATGCATTATTGCAACTGAATACAATATGTCTGGAAATCTTCCTTGGTTTTCCTGGAAGGAAATATTTTTAAAAAATGGTGCTATCTATCTATCTATCTATCTATCTATCTATCTAGCTATCTATCTATCTATCTAGCTATCTATCCATCTATCCATCTTTATTGGTATCTAGACTTCTGAAAAGATATATTGGGGGAGAAACAAGGGAGAAAAGAAAGAGAAAAACTTTGAAGAATAGCTCCAAAAAATATCACATATCATTGTTACAAGAAAAGAACACACAGAGTCTTAAATATCTTTTTGTAGCATCTCTTTTCTTGGTGAGTCAGACTGGGATGTTTTGCTGTCGAAAACTGAGCACACCTGTCCAATTATTTTACTAATTTGAAGGTCTGCCTGATAAAAAAAATATGCTCTGAGTTTCATGACCAAAAGGGAGGCTGCTTAATTGGCTCATAATTTCTCTCAAAAGCAATGGAAATAATCAGCTGGTTGCAGTATGACCATGTCAGTGTTTCCAATAGTTACAAGACAAAAAAAAAAAAAAAAGTTTAGTGGTGAAGGTTTCTAGATGAATAGTTTCTTTTTTTTTTTTGAAGAAAACAAATCCCACAGTCTATTTTATGCAGACAATAGAGACTTAAAGAACGGCAAAATCCCTAAAAACAACCCTCAAAGCAAAGGTGTGAGCCCTCCTGATTCCAGGGCATGCAGCAGATTATGCTTTGCAGAGGGGACAGATTCCAGGGGGGCAATGAGCTCCTCCATCCAGACACATTTCAGTCCTAGGAGCACCAACCCTTCCTGGCACATCCCTCTGGCTGCGCCAGCCCCTCCAGGGAGCAAAGTCTGCAGGACACAGCACTGCTCTGCTCTGGGCAGTGGCTGCTTTCCTAGAGCTGGAACATGGCATGTGGCTGTGCTACTCCAGTGGGGTTTTTTTTTGGCTGTGGCAGGTGTTACCAAAATGAGCTCAATCTGTTCTGGGAGGGAGGAGATGCTTTCCACAGGAAGATTTGCCATTTCCTCCCACTTCTGAGGCCTCCTGTGTAGAGTGAGCTGTTAGCAACAGGGCATGGGAAGAGAAGTTTTCCAGACATCATATACCATCTTCACCCACTCCAGGGATTGGGTTGACATCACAGCTCCCATCTACTCACACTCAGAGATGTGCATCTTCCCTGCTTCCTTTACTAACTCAACTAGATTAAATAAAAATTAGTGTGTTTTTTGTTTTAAAACCAGTGCAATCCTTTAATCCAGTGCAATCTCTATCTCCCTGTTGAGGGAGTGATAAACATTTGAGAAAGAAGTGAATGCCCTAAAGCTGATAGAACTGAAATTCAGCTTTTTTGGGTCTTCATTTGTGGCACCATGGACGAGGTTGTGCAGTACTCCAAATAAATCGACCTTGTTGTTTTGTCAGTGTCCAAGAGCTCTGATTCATCATTCCTTTGTGCCCCAGCCCTCTGCCATGAGAACATCTGTGAATTTATTCCCAGCCAACCACCCTGTCACAGGGACAGCTCCACCAGAAAAGCATTTTGGACAAGGTAGAGCAGTCATCACCTGTGTATTTCAGGTATCCTGAGGGTGAGGAATACAGAAAATTATCACTCTAAGGAAGATTAAAGCAATCAGAGTATTGATCCAGCGAAGCAATTACATACAGACTTTTTTTTTTTTTTTTGTCAAAGCAACTAAACAAAGAGCTTGAGCATTTGGCAAAAGCTGAGCAGAGAAATAATAGTTGAAACCCAATGAAACTCGAGCACAAATTACATCCTAAAACCTGTACATTGATCAAAATGTTTGATTTTTGATTTTTTTTTCCCAAGGACTAGAAGAAGTATTTCAGAAAGCTGAAATATGGAGACCAGTCTCTCATTTAGCAGGCAGGGCTAAGTGCAGGATAAGAGACTGTGGCAGAGCTCCCTGCCCATAACACTCCTGGGAAGACATTAATTTAACAAATGCAAGAAGTTGCAGAGCCTTTCCCTCAGCTGCTATAGGACACAGCAGGGGCAACTCCAAAGCCTTTGCAGCTGACAAGGGACAAGGTAACACTGAAGTCAGCACTGCTGCGTTCCCTGAGCTCTCTCCTACACCAGAGTGGTGCTATGGGGGCAGCTGAGCACACACCACGGCTCCCACACTTGGCAGGACACTCTGGAGCCAACCAACCAGCCAAGGATGGGCACAGAAGGAGGATTTGTTTCACCCCAAGCAGAACACCAGTAAATTACCACATGAATCTTATAAATGAGACACAGGGAACACCTGGGTGGGAAGGACTGATCTAAAATCCATTTCCCAGCCCAATCTGTACTTGGACCTTGGCTTTCCAAGTATGAGGGCTTTGTTGCCAGATGAACCTCATCACAGTCTGTCTCCTGCCATAATTGAGTTTCTGCCTCATCATCCAACAGAGAAATGACTCAGCATCAATTATGGGAGGAAAGTGTTTTTTCTCTCTTCAGTCATTTCCTCCAGCTCCTCTGTCTTGGGGAAAAAAACCAAAGCAAACCTGACCAAACCCAACCAAGCCAAAAAAAGAATCTCTATTCTTGAGATCACTACACTGATTTAAAAATCAGTTTTGTTTTAAGTCCAGGAGATAGTCCAGGGTATATCACATCCTTCTAATCAGAGAAAAGCCATAATGGCAGTTCCTGTTTGCTGAGTGAGCCCAGAGAAAATAATGCTACTATTGCTTTATTCTTATTTTCTACCTTTTTTTTTTTTGGCAAAGCAGAAATATCACGTGGGAAATACTGGCTTTTAAAATTGATTGCAGTTTCCACCCCTCAAGGAAGGCTGAAACATTCCCAACCAGCTCTGCTAAGAGTAGAATTTATATTTTTTTCCACCTTAGTTTTCTATCAAAGCTTTGCCCATTTCTAGTAAAAAACCTTCTTAATATACAAATGTGTGGGCAGTAACAGGGCTCTAATACCCAAGTGTCATAAAAAAGGAGAGAGATTTAAAACTCTACCAAATAATTTCTGTCTCTCCAAAGCAATATTCAGCCCTCTAAAACATAGGGGGTTGCTCTGTTATGTACACAAGCCTTCTATGACATCTTAATCTCTTGACTGAAAACCTGTTTTTTTTTCCCATTTGCAAAGAAAATATTTCCTGTGCCCTTGGAGGTGGCAGCCCCTCAACCCATCAGCACGAGTGGTGTCTGGCCATTTAGCACGTGGCCAGCCCTGGCATGGCCCTGGCTGTCCCTGCAGCAGCCAGCTGTCCCCGAGGCCACCATGGGGAGGGAGGTGCATGGCTTTGGAACAGAATCCAGCTCTGCAATGGATCCACTGCTGCTGCCCACGTGCAGTGAGGCGAGAGCAGATGGCCCAAAGCAGGGTCAGCACTCGCTGGTGGAGACCTGAGGGCTGGAGGGGGAAATCTGTGATCAGAGAGACGAAACCCACTCTGACAGCAGAGTCCTGGGCTGGAAGCTGGGGAAGGAGCGTGGACAGCCAGCAAAGGAGGAGCATGGAAATGGGATCCAGATCACCGTGTGCAAGGGCAGTGCTGCCCACGGGCAGCTGGGTTGTTGCTGGGCTAAATCAGGTCAGTCTCATGGAGAAGGAATTCCTGGACAGCAGGAAGGGAACAGAGCCCTCAGGATGGAAAGAGAACACCTAGGGCATGGAAGATCTGGAGCTCCTTGATCTGGGCTCCAGGCAGTTGGTTACTCCTCCTTGACACCAGGGTGTGGGAGAAAAGGAAAACCTTCCCTACCCATGAGCTTGCAGAGGGATGGGCAGCATGAGCAGTCAGCACACTCAGCAGAGCAGTGGCATTGTCCAGATATGGCCCTTTCAGGAAGAATTAAATTAAATAGCAGCACACAGGCTGTTTGCAGCTATGAAAATGTGTTCTGTTTTTGCAGGGGATAAAGAGATGCATGTTCTTCACTAACAGCTCAGCAGATGTTCTCTGTCATCCTTACCATCAGCCAACTACGTTCAAAAATCTGGGTGGGATGCACCCATCCTTCCAGTCACATGCTGCCAGTCCCTAAGGTAAAGCACGTATACGAACTGAATTCATCAAAACTGATCCTGTGCTCGTGCTTTCACAGATATTTCATCCTTCCTCCAGCTTGTCCATGCTTCCTTCTCTCCCACTCCCTCCCCCTCCCAACGGCAGTAATCACAAAGTCATGAGAAAGAAAAATAAACCAGCACAACACAAGATATAAAACAACAGAGCAATTTAACAGGAGCAGATGGCATCCACAAGAAACTGAAATACAAGCACACATCAATTACTGCAATATTCAGCCCTCGTAAACTTTCAACAAATATGTTCACATAAACAAGATCCTACATTCTGCATCCTAATTAATTTTCACATTTGTATAAAAACACTTCCAAGAACAAGGAAAAAAATGTTAAAGGAACACTTGTCAAAGTGGATTTTTTTTCTTCAAGTAACTGAAAGAAAATTCTAGTTTTATTTTTTGTATTGCAAAATGATACTTGAATCCCCTTCTCAAAATTTCGTAATGATTTTGGAGAAGGGCTGATTTTACTCACAGCTGTGGCTTTTTCTCTGGAAGGGGCTCCTAGACAGTTGTATGGGCATAAAATTTACTTTTGCTTGGCATTTTATGGGAAGTAAGGAATGGAAAAGGGAACCTGACTGCAACAACAAGCCAAACCACAAAGGAAACACAGAGTTTTTCAGATAACCGATTCTTTGGCTCAGTAACTGTAATGAGGAGGTGGGAAGTGGGAAGAGTTTCAGGATGAAACCTGAAATTCTGCAAATCACAGTGACTTTGAGGCAGCTTCTGCACTGCTATCACTTCCTGCCCCAGCTGCAGTGGTTGGCACACCAGTCCTGGTAGCCCACACAGACCAGGGGCCCACAGTCACCACTACCAGTGCATCAACTCCATCAATCCTTGCACATGCTAATACATGATAGTCTTAACTGGAGTGAGTATTTCTGACAACACAGTGAAATAGTTTCTTTTGCAGTTCAACACCACTTCTTTTCTTACCATGAAAGGTTTTGTATCAACTGCACTTTAATTCCAGCACAGTGGTAACAAACCCAGGAAATTTCTGCTCTGGAATGTGTTCAGCCACGTTAACCAAATTAGACTCCTAGCAAGGATACAGCAGTGCTAGAGGTATTTTGGCAATCCTTGCAGTTGGAGCATCTTCTGTGCATAAATCATCTCTACTCCTCATTGGACTACCCAACCAGTGTCACAGGCACATGAGAATTGTAGCAATGGACAAGCCAATGGGTGACTTTCCTGAAGGCAAGTCTTGTGCATTTTGGCACAATATCTATTTACAAGCCTTCCAGTGCACATATCTGAACTGTTCTGCATGGTCACAGCCAGGCACACAGCCCTGGAACTGACCAGGCAGCCCAGAGGCTGTAGAAGATGCCACATCTTTCCAGCCACTTGTGCTCACTGTATCACTCAGTGTGTCCTTATCCATGCCTCACTATTGTATTTGCATTGCCTGCAGACAAAGGAAAGAATGATGAAGCTGACTCCACATTCTCAGAAGGTTAATTTATTATTTTATGATACTATATTATATTAAAGAATACTGTACTATACTAAAGAATACAGAAAGGATATTTGCACAATGCTAAAAAGATAATAATGAAAACTCTTGTCAGAGTCCTGACACAGCCTGGCACTGATTGGCCAATGAGTGAAAACAATTCACACCAGAATCCAATGAAACAATCACCTCTGGGTAAACAATCTCTAAACACATTCTGGACGAGCAAAACATAGGAGAAGTAAATGAGATAATAATTGTTTTCCTTTTAATCTGAGGCTTCTCAACTTCCCAGGAGAAAAATCCTGGGCAAAGAGATTTTTCAGAAAATGTGAATGCCACACCTCATTGCCTTGGATTCCACAGCCCAAATTGTGGCTGCAGCAGCTGGAAGCAACCTTAAGCAGGGAGAATTATCTGCCTGCCTTCAGGAGGGAGATGAGAGGGACATCAGCAGAAGACAGCCATCTGCAGATGTAGTTTCTCTGTGAGACAGCCAAAAGCATCCAGTTTGTGACAAAACAAATGCTGCTTTTAGTAGGTTGTGAATCTCCAGGAAAACAAAGTACTAGGCTTGCTTGGCAAGGGCCTGAGGATGATACTTTTTCTAGATTTCTTGTAGGGTTTTTGGGGACAGAACTAAGAAAATGTGACAGCTGGAGTTCACAGTGCCTTTGTTTCCACTCCCTTCATCCAGGCACCATCAACCAGAAAGTTCTCTCCAACCCTCACTTACTTGTCCTTTCAGTACCAAAACTCCAGTAGCACAACACACAGCTGGCATCAGAGCCCAGGGAGCTCCCAGGTTCATTGACTTCCAGGCAGAGTTTAATCAAGGTTTAATGTTTGTGAATTTGGAACTTAGGGTCCCTAGACTAAATGGGACTTGGGGTCAAGGCTTGCAGAAATAAGCTGTAACATGGACCAGCATTTAGTTGTGAGAATCTTTTACCTCAGTGCTACTTTTTCCAGGGCCTGGTAATAATTTGGAAAAGAACACTCATCTGGAGCCAGTCAATGCAATTAGAAATACAGGAAAAGCCTGATTGTTTTTCCATGTATGAAACATTAAGAAAATGAAGTCATTTCTCTTCAGTCCAAGTATTGACTGTAATTATAGATAGCAGGCAGCCTTAGCTGCTATAAAATATTGAAGTGCTTTTATATAGTTACTGCTATAGTTTACTATTTAGGGACAGGAGAAAGGTTGCCTTTTAATGAAGTGCAGTTGCACAGAACAATGGAAAGGAGGCCATTACTACATAATACTGCTGCCCTTTCCATTATTAGTGTGAAAGCACTTGCCAGATGAATAGGAACTGGTTTAAACTTGGTTTATTATTTCTATAATGTTAATTTGCCTGGAGCGGCTCACTCTCTGTGTAATCTCTGCTTGGGAGAGAGATTTCTATCTGACAAAAGAGTATTTAGCATATTTTAGTTTCTCAGAGTTTCAAGTGGCTCTTCTGGTATGGCCAGGGTCAGAGGTGAGGGAAAATGGGTTATCCTGCAAGTGTTTCCTCACAGTCAGGCCTTGTTCCTCAGCTGCTGGCATTGGGCAGTACCCAAGAGTTCAGTCACAGTCCAAAATAGCTCTGCCACTTCCACCTCCAGTTTTGCAGGTGGCAGCAAGCCTTGGAGGGGCTGGAGAATCTGTGACCCCAGCCTGGACAAGCTACAGGGGCTGGAAATTGGGGTGACCAAGGGCACCTGAGGACAGACCCGAGAGGTCCCTGCAGCCCAAGTTCCTTTCTGTGAAACAGCATGTCTGGATTTTATTACCTGTGAAATAGGGATGAGGCACATTGGTAGGGATTGCTTAGCGGTGAATAATGATGGTCTCATCACAGATTCCTCACAGTGAGAGCAGGTGAAATTGCCCAGCAGGCCTGACAAGTTCTCCTGCGTGATACAGCAGGGCATGACCACAGTGCTGCCAACAAAAAAAGCTGCAAACAAGCCCTGTTTCACTTCTAAAAGTTGGCAAACCACATATGGTAAAGCCCTTCAGAGCTACTCAAGAAAACAGAAGCACAGTGTGTGGCATTTTCCTGAAGGTGCCACCTGGAGCAGCAGTTCCCTCAGGGAGGTGAATGGAAGTGTCCCTTGCCTCCCTCAGACCTGGGGGGCAGCAGGAGATGGGAGAGCACCTCCCCTGCCCTGGGATGGGAGCAACAAACAGCTGGCACTCAAATCCCTCAAGGGGCAGGGACAAGAAGAATTTAGGAAGACATTCCAGTTTTTCTAGTGGTAGATGAACTACAACACTCTGCACTCCGCCACAGCTGCCATGGACAGAAACGTGAGGAATTCCTGGGCCAGGGAGATGGGCCCAGGACCTCGCTTCAGGAACCCAGGGGACCCTGTCAAAGGGTCTGCACAGGACCCAGCAAAGACCCCATTTGTTTGCTCAGGTTGCACTCTTTCACTGCATTGTGCTACATTGAGCCAGCTGAGTGTTTTATATTTTCTTGCTTTTTTACACTTCAGCTGGGGCCATGATTTTAAATTTAAAAGGGAAGCACCATTAAAATTCCTCAGAAGCAGTACCTGCAATTGTACCTCACTACAAATTTGTATCCAAACTGCTGGAAAAAGTCAAGGTCAGCCTCTGGAATTTAGCACTGTCAAGGCCTATCAGAGAAAGTTGCTGAGGCTAAGGTTAAACCTGAATGTAATTAGTTTCCAGCCTTGAAGGAATAAACCTAGGTACTAGAACAGACTAAAGTAATATTCAATTAGGAGACACCTTTGCTGACAGTCAGATTAACTTGAAGAGGTAAGACCTAGCTGCAGCTGTGGGTTTTGCTCAACCAAAATTGTTACAAAGAACCATATGCAAAAGCAGAAGGCATCACAAATATCCTTTGACTGGCAATATTAAAGATTACATTGTAGGGCCTTGTTTTTTTCTCTTGTACATCAGTATATGTACTCCCAGGCTATTGTAATAAGTAAAACAGGAGGCAAAATGACGTGAGAGACACCTCATTCATACCTACGCTCAGCAGGCATTGGGGCTATCCAGGGCTCTGTCTTCCACTATTTCAACATTTCTGCTTCCCCGATTCAGGGAATAGTTTGGACAGACCAAATCCAGCCCACAGCCATCTCACACAAGCATCCTCTTGAAATAACATCCTAATTGATCAGTCAATAGACATCTCAGTGCAACCAATTAGCAGAGCTCAAGTATTTATTTCCTTGCTATCCAGTTAATAAAACCTAAAGACTCTTTGTCAGAAGAAAATCGCTGTTTCCTTGGTGCTAAGTCAATTTTTAAAAATGAAATGGTTCTCAGGTGGGGTGCAGTTTTTCCCAGATGTTTGAAGAGCCAGGTGATCTTTATCAGGTCAACAGCCCAGAGCATGGCCAGGTCTGCAGCCCAGTTCATTTAAGAGGATAAGTTTAGGTGAACTAAGCTTGTACAATGGAAGCTATATATGATAAATTTTATTTATAATGTATATTATAAAAAAAGATCAAGAAGTTTCAATCATCTCTGAAATTCAGCAATCAATGGTTTCAGCAAAATTCCTGGGTTTAGAGAGTGGGATTTACAGTCAGTGGCCTCACGAGAGTGGCACAGGGAAGTCCTAAAGGTAGAGAGTATGAGGGAGACGGGGAGAAATAGAGGGATAGAGAGGAGCCCACGGAGTCAGAGGTCAATCCTCATGGAGGTAATGATCAATGCTCCATTTATTGCAAATCTGAAGGTACATTTTTATGGTAATGCAGGGTTCAGCAACGTGGGAACACGTTTGATTGGTTACAAAGTACTCTGTATAAGACAAAGAGCTAACATATCTGTGGTCACGCAGCATAGCTTGGCAAAAGGGTCAGAAGAACATCTTGCCCCATATCTTCTCTTCACGTCCTCAGAACATCCTGCTTCACAGCCCTTTTCCTTGGGTACATCTTGGCAAACTTCTCTGTATTGTTTGCCCAAGGGCAGCCTGTCTCTGCTGTCAGGCACAAATTCAGGGCTGTGCAGCTTGCCTCTGTCCAGTGTCTGCTCAAAATGCTCTCTACAGAGTCCACATAAGAAAATGAGTGAGGGACATAAAAGTCCCCATAAAAGAAGGGTCAGGTCAGAGATCCAGATCCTTGTGAGCAGTTTTGTGCCTCAACCCTGTACCTTCCTCACCAGGATTATGGAAAAGATCTTTCTCTTTTCTGCTGTTTATGATGTTGGTACCTCCCAGAATTTGGAGGATCCAAGTACATTTTTTTGGAAGTTAGATAAAGCTTTTGCTGTGTTCTTCTTGGAAAGCTTGTCTGATGTACAGTTTTTTTCAAGAAGAAATACCAGGAGCATCTAGAGGACTAAACAGAGTTGACTTCCAAGGATGTACCCCCAAAAGTGGAAGGAAAGAATTATTTCTTGAATATTATCCTCTGGATGGAAAGCAGTTGCCAGAGCAACTAGGTTTACCATAGAAAGTGCTGTTAACTTCCAGACTAATCATCTTTTCTGTAAAGAAGCAGATCTTTTGTAGCTATCATGAAAAAAAAAAAAAATCCCACCCTCTGAAATACCAAAAACATTAATAAAATAATTTCCACACTCCATTAGTGGTGCAGCCATGGCAAATGATTAGTTTATTTTGTTTTCTTCTACTGGAAAACTGCCTTTTAAATTTTAATCACTTCTCTAAAGCAGCTGCCAGAGTTCTTCTTTTTCTGTAATGCATTTATATACTGTATATTAATTTAACTGCCAGTTTTGATGCATAAAAAATGGCTTTGCATTAAAAATATAAATAAAGCACAATGGAATGCCTGCTGGAAGACAAAATAGAGCAATGTTTTCATCAGTATATGAAAGCAGATTGCAGAGTGCTCTCCTTCCTTGCAAGTATTTCTCCTGAGAAACCAAGGCAGATTGAGTCGGAGCTGAGCACAAGGAAAACGCTTCTGTGCTGGACTTCAAATACATTGTGAAACACATTAAACAGAATTTTCTGCCCTAAAAAATATCTCATATTGTGCTTTGGTGAACAAAAGACACAGCTGATGTGCACAGATGTTGAAATCCTGTATGAAAGGTGATGAAACCCATCTGCTCCATAATAGATGTTGAGATTTGGTTGCCTTTATCAGGCACATCCCAAAAGTGACTTGACATCTCTCTGGGTAGCTGTAACTTGCCTGGTAAATCCACACACGAGCATGTCCTCAGGCTAGTCAAGCACTGGTACCACCAGAACTAGGGTCACTGATGATTTTTTTTATTGTTTAATAAAGAAAGAAGCTCACCCAAGGGAGAGCTATTGAACTGCTTGAAGAAGCTTTCCAAAATGCAGCCTCAGTGGCCATCCCTGTCTGCCACCCCATGGACAGCAGATCAGCAGTAGCTGCTGCCCAGAGCCACAGCAGATAGTGCAGATAGAACATACTGAAGGCAGAGTTTGGACATGGAACAAGAGGGTCTGCAGAGACATGTGGCTTAATTAAAAATTACTCCTTTTTTCCTAGATTGCTTTTGGCAGTTTCCACATGCAAAGGAAGAGACTGTTAAAAGAAAAAAAAAAAATGCTGCACCGTATCTGCACTGAAAGAATCTGCACAAACCTGAGGTGGCTGAGCATCCCATTTCAGAGGCAGAAATAAGTTAATAGGTTGTCTCCACAAACACTCCTGTGCTGGATGGGATTTGGCAGTTTTGAGGCACCCTTTACAGGTTTGAGGGCAGCATGTTTGCCCATGCTGGATTTGCCCTGCTGTTGGTGCCTGTCTGCCATGCTTTGGCTGCCAGTCTCTGCAGATGCACCTGTGACAGGTGAGAGTGTTTGCTCCTCCAGCATGAGCTCCCTGGTGCTCCACTGCGCCTGGGTCCCATCACACATGTGCCTTCCTTGTGGGCTTCCCAATGTGGAGGATTTGCACACTGCAGATGAACCTTTCCCAGACTGACCTGAAAACCTCATGGGGCTCTACAAGAGATGGCAAACAGGCTACAGCTGGAACCCCTCCCCAAGAAAATGGCAAAGAACACCACACCCCAATGTTTCAAGGCAGTACTGGAAGACTAAATACACTGCTTTTAAAAGAAAATCCTGGGAAATCTTGCAGGGTTGCCAAGGATCTAGCTGAGAAATGTCTCTCCAGTGGAGACCAGCTCCTAACAATGACAGCACACTTGCATCTGACAGCCATCCATACCCACTACTCTAAAAGGCCTCTGCTTATTCCAAATGGTGACAGGCTGCACTAGGGATCAAAGGGAAGCCAGGGCCACCAGGACTCCCAGATAAGCAACTGCCCTCAGGAAAAGTGGAACAGCAGCACATGGAAAATTTCCCTGCTGGAGAGGGTGCAAGTGATGCTTGTCTAAATAAACAAGGACCAGAAAAAGGGATAAAGCAAGACCTTAAGGAAGCTTAAAAGTGAGTGGTAAAAGAGTGGGGGGTGAGGGAGAAAGCAGCTGCACACAATTTTCCATGGAATATCTTCTGGTCCACAGCATCTAGGAGCCCAGACAGAGTCTTCCATCTCTGACAGACAACACAGTATGACAGTGCATGAGATTTATAGAAGAAATTGTCACAGTAAAAAGAGTCAGTGCTGCTGTGACCAAGAGCAAGACAAGACCAGAAAACAGAGGCAAGTTTCACAGATGAGGCACCCAGTTCAGGGATTCTTGGGTTACATCTGAAGGAGAAGCCAGAGTGTCGCAGACATCTTTTCATTAAAATCCTTTCTTAGGATTTTTCCTGCTGGAGCTGAGAAGTTTTAGCAACAAATGTAAACAATTGTTATCTGCTGCTGTGGAATGCAACAAGTCCACCTGTGATTGGCCCCTCTTGGATGTTTACAATTAATGGCCAATCAAGGACTGAGCTCTCTCAGACAGTCTGGGAGAGCTCCTTTGTTATCATTCTTTTCTATTCTTAGCTTAGCTAGCCTTCTGAGAACTTTTCCTTCTATTTCTTTTTAGTATAGTAATAATGTTATATATATATCATAAAATAATAAATCAAGCCTTCTGATCATAGAATCAACATTCTCGCCTCTCTCTTCACCTGCAAACCCTTGTGACCACGGTCACACCAGTCTATGTCCTTCTGTCTTTCCTTACTTTCCTGACTCTTCAGCTTTGCTCTCACTCCCATGCTCTGCCCAGGGGATATTAAGCAGGTCTTGGAGAAGCTCCATAAAACCAAAATCTCTGCCTAACATCACCAGCCAAGTGGAGAGCTGAGGTTTCCCCATCTGCCCAAGGTCAGGATAGGGGTTTCTGCCAGCACATCCCACCTCTTCTCACCAGCAGGGAGTCTCATTCACTTTAACACCCCAAGGGCAGGAACAAAATCCCATAAATACTTTCCTCTGATAATTCTGACTGATAAGACTCACACAAGCACCATTTCAGGAAACTGGGATTATCTCCACTCCAACCTCTCACTGGAAGCAGGATGATCACAAGAACTGGGCCAGAGCAGCCTCAGCTCTGGGGGGAGTCACGATGGAGGGAGCTGTCCCAGATGAGGAGAAACTCTCCTTCCAAATTACCTTTTAAGCAAATAGTCTGTCTCATCTGTGTTTGTCTCCTGGACTGATTTCCTACATTAATACCCTCCCAGAGAATCTCTCTGCTGCTTGGCAGTCCTTGCTTTCCTTCCTTTCGTATTCCAGGGCTTGTCTGCTCCCAGTTTCTCCAGACACAGTGTCCTAGTAGTCCCAGTGGATTTGCCTCAGGCACTAACCCTGTTCTGTCTCACACCATCCCTCTTCTTCAGTCACTTTCACTCTCCAAATGATTCTCCTTCTCCTACAGACATTATCACAAACACAAAATCAAGAGTGGAACACATTCCCAGTTATTAAAAAACTTCCTTAAAAATCAAATTTCTTGATTGGAATAAGAGGATCAAGAGAGATTTAAGAAAAAGGGTGGCGTTTTAAATTTATTTTTAGGAAAAGGAAATGTGGCTCAGGTGGATTTGTATTGTTCAGCATAAGGGGGAACTATTTATAGCTGGGCAGGCCCAGAATTTCTGATTTCTGTGTATTTATCTAACAAAAATAGGAAAGGTGACAGAGTACTGGGACCTGGAATTATGTAAATAGCATGGAATAAGAGGTGGATGCTCTCCTGGAATCAGCAGTGGCAGGTACAGTGCTGTGTTTTGGATTTAGGATGAGAAAAATGCTGGTAACACCCTGATGTTTCAGTTGTTGCTAAGTGGTGCCTACCCTGAGTCAAGGATTTTTCAGTGTTCCCTGCTCTGCCAGTGAGGAGCTGAACCAGAAGCCATGAGTTAGCACAGCTGGGACATTCCAAAGGGATATTCCTCACTATATAAACTGGGGGAGTTGGTTGGGAGCTGCTGATCACTGCTCAGGGATGGTTTGGGCATCAGCCAGTGAGAGCTGAGCAATTGCCTTGTGCATCCCTTGCTTCTCCTGGGGTTTGTTCCCCTCTCTCTCCCCCTTCTTTTCATTATGATAATTATTATTGTTACTACTACCACTGGCACTGCATTTTATCTTGTTTCAGTTATTGAGCTGTTCTTATCTCAACCACAAGGTTTACCTTTTTTTTTCCTATTCTCCTCCCCACCTGGGGCAGGGGTGGGGAGTTTTGGTGGGGGAGTGAGTGAGTGAGTGAGTGAGTGAGTGCGTGAGTGAGTGCGTGAGTGAGTGCGTGAGTGAGTGAGTGAGTGAGTGAGTGAGTGAGTGGCTAGATGTTGCTGAGTTGCCATCAGGGATGGAACAGTGACATAAACACTACGAGAATAAGGCCATATTCTCTCAAAGGACATCTCTGGAGCTTGCTGGAGAAGGACTGAGAATACATCGTAATATTTTAAGGTTTGCCACGTGCCTTATTTTGCCCACCTATCCCACGTGTTTTTTGTCTGTCAAGGAAAACATCAAAGGCTTTGTCTTGCTCTGAGGCACAAGGAGACCAAATATATTTCACCTGCTCCAGGTTCCGTGGCCTTTCAATGGCCCCTGGCTGTGATAAATGACATTAACAGCAGTGAGCTCTGCATTAGGTCCCCGTGAGCTTTTAACAACTACCTCCTCCAGCAGAGATAGGGAAAGCACTGCTCAGTAAAAGGGTGGGGAGAGGAGAAAAGAAGGCACAACAGAAACAGAAGAACAGGCTAGAATAGAACAGGACAGAGTAGAATAGAAATTTCAGTAGATGGGACCTACAATGATGACCTGGTTTTGGTTGGGATAGAATTAATTTAATTTTAGTAGCTGGTACAGAGCTGTGTTTTGGATTCAGTGTGAGAATAAAGTTGATAACATACTGATGTTTTCCTGGGTCAAGGACTTTTTTTTAGTTTTTTTTTTTTTGGCATCTCATGCACTGCCAGTGAGGAGGGACACAAAAGAAAAGCTGGGAGGGAACATAACCAGGAAAGGTGACCCAAGGTGGCCAGAGGGACATTCCACACCTGAGAACATCATGCCCAGTATATAAACTGGGGGAGTCACCCAGACGGGGCCAGTTTGGGTTCAAGGATGGGGTCTGGCATTGGTCAGCATATGGGGAGCCATTGTACTGAGCATCACATTTGTTGTTAATCATCATCATCATCATCATCATGTATTATGATATTTCAATTAGTCTTAAATTGTTAAACTGTTCTTATCCCAACCCACAAGTTTTACTTCTGATTCTTGTCACCCACTAGACAGATGACCTTATTTTAGAAGGACAAGTATACACTACCAAATACGTATTTCACTGTGCATGTTGTCCTTTCAATGAAGGAACAAGAGCAATTAAAAACAAAACCACCAAACAAAAAGACCAGCCTCACCTCCAACATCAGTATATTCACCATTCTAAAAGCTATTCTTTCTTTTGGTACCAAAGACAAACACAATATGGGTCTGAAAGAAAAATATTTCTTCTTTCCTCTGAGGAAACAAGCAGAGCTAGAAGTTCTCCCTGCAAAACTCACATTTTTGTTTTTCATTTGGTTTGGTTTTTTGGTGTTTTGTTGTTGTTGTTTTGTTGGGATTTTTTGAGTTTTTTGACATATTCATTTCTGGGTTAAAAGAAACTGTTAAAAATCAATAGCTAAAATAAAACTATGGTCTCCTGTAGCTGCACTAGTTTCAACTCTCCTCTTAAATGCAATTTCTCTTGAGAGGGCTGTAGTACCACACAGCAGAAAAAAGATTACCAAGGTGGTGAGTTGCAGCATTTCTCAGAAGAAAATACTGAGCTTTCATAGTAAAGATGAACAGCAGCAGAAAGTGGCAAAATACTGCATTGCACTGTCCTAGTTAATACCAGAACTGACACATCAACAGGGTGATAAAAGCGTGTTTTCACATCATTCTGCAGCTGCTCAGGATTTTAGGTAGCTTAATATTTTCACACAGACTGTGCCAAGAGTTCAGTTGGTCTCTCCAGCCATGAACAGTGTAATTACCCTAATTTACAATTGCCACTAATTTGTTTGGTGCGGTTTCTCTAAAAGCTTTTGCATTCTGCAGCCCATAATAAGATGGGTTATTTGCAATGCTAAAATGTCCACGAGGAGAAGAGTTGTATCCAGCTGAGGAAGTGTGAAAGATCTCATCTCAACCAAGAACTGAGTGGCAAAGACTTAGGAGCCAAATTTAACCAGGCTGGGGGAACATAGAGCTCCATTGTGCTGAGCACTACCCAGTCCAGAGAAGCAATTCCAGAGAATTTAGAGCCTATGAGATTGTAGGGGTGTCCTGCATGTTTCTCTCTATTTGGGAAACCTAAGAAACAGCAACACATTGCAGAACAAGCTGCACTAAAGATGATATCTATCCTAAGGATGGTCATCAGCCACCATCAGCTGATGGGCTGTCAGCTCCCTGAACCCTACACCCCAGCTCTCTGAAATGCATTTGCTGCCTGCTCACATAGTGAGTTTGTCTTGTAACTCCACCCTACCCCACTGCTTTGGGCTCACATGCACATCTTTGTAATTTCTGGGGTTAAAGCAGCCTGCATACAGCACTTTGATTCCTACATTGTGTGTGATTCAGAGAGCCCAAGCAGCCTCAGAGAAATTGCTGAACCTCATCTCAACACTCACTAAATGCTCCATTAGTACCTGGCATGGAGCAAAGCACACAGGCTCCTGCAAACTGGTGATTTCTTCTTCAACAGGGGCAAGCAAAATAGCCACAGACCAAAGTAAAATTTTTTTGGAAGAGATATACAGGACAAGTCTAGAGACAGTGAGGTGTACAGGACAGGTCTAGATGGATCTTCACCAACAGACTCAGACAGAAGTGCAAAAGGGAGAGTAAAAGAGAAGCAGTTAAAGGACATGGAAAAGAAGAAACAGAAGTATTCTCCATACTGGATACCAAAGGAGCAACGACAGCAGAATGACAAGCATCAGGGCAGCAAGCAAGGAAACCAAGAGTTCTGAGGGCATCTTAGAAGATGATCTTGTTTTTTATGACACAAAGAGCAAAGAACTGAGGTACATGGGAGACAGCACCTGAAGAGAGAGCAGCACATGGGATGTGCTCAGACAGTGCTAAGGTACTTCCCTGCAGCAGCAGATTGCCAAAAGCTTTGGGATTTCTCTCTCCCTCACGACAAGGCTTTACAAAACATCACTCTTTCTGGGTTTTTTCTGAGTGGCAAGAAGCATCACCCAATGTCTATGTGAACTTTTAGGGAGATGTCAGCTTCCTCTCCAAGCATTCCACCTCCAAAAGATGAGCTAGAGATCATGCTAGCCCAAGAGAATTGGTAAGCAATGGATAACTACTGCTAACTCTGTGCATAATAAGGGAAAACCTTATTGCTGCACTGCCACTGTGTAAAATCAGAAAGTGTCCTGCGCCCCTGACAGCACAATCTTAGCCCTATTTTGAGAACAACACCTCACTCCTAAGCACTGCATGTAATTCTCCCTATCAAAGGTGCAGACTGGTCGGAGGAGTCAGCCTGAGGTCACTGCTTTATGCACCAATGTAAATTTAGTTCTCCAAAGAAATGGCTTTGAGCCAAAGAAAGGTCACCAGGAAATCATCCAGAGTGAGAAGCTCACACACATAAAAAAGTATCCTGCCTAACACAGCATGCCCTCCTCCCCCAGCCCACCCCAAGAAACAAAGAGCAGGAAAGCAACAATTACAACTTGCAAATTAGTTTCCAGTGCTCTGGTAGAAAACCACAGTCATTCAGAGCTGTTTTGTTTAAAAATCAGTCTAAGCATTATGGGCCTTATGCACAAATGGCCTTAAGAGCAAGCATAGAGTGATGATTACTTGGGGACAAATGCATTTGGAAACCCCAGTCAACAGTCATACACCACACCCACATACTCTGGCAGCAATAGGCCCCAAGTGATTGATGTCTTAGAGAGACATTATATACTCCCCTCCCCTCAATTTCTCGAAATGGCATTTCATTTAATCCCCCAAAGCAAAAGGACCCGTGCTGGGAGTGTGAATAATGAGCAGCGCTTTGGGGTTTGCAATTCAAATGGACTATGTGTGTAACAGACCCCAAACAAGCACTTACACACATCCCTGCAAGCTCTCAGGACTCAGACTGGTTCAAATCACCAGAGAAAATTCAAATATTTTTGACAGCTTTCCAGTACGTTCCAGCATGTCCCATATCATGTACATCATATAATTGCAATTCTGATGGGCCTCACTACCTGGGGTTTTCAGTGCAGGAAGATGCACTCTCCTGGTTTGCTTTCCTTGCTACCTGCTGCAAAGTTTTGTGCCTCCAGGATGCACAGCAGCACTGCAATATGCACACCCCTGGGCAGAAATCCCCTGGGCAGAAAGCAGGACAAGAGCAGAAGGGTGAATCTTGCAGTTGAATACTTCCAGTGGGGCTGCAGCTCCTTGTTTGTTCCTTCTGTCTCCCAAGGAAGATTTTAGTACTCTCTAGATTCAATTTTAAAAGATGGTTATTCGTGGTAGATGCTAACAGGCCTATTTTAATATTGTTCATAAAAGCAGAGATGAATCTTTCATGAAAACGTTAGAAGGAAAGTACTAAAAGGGAAGAGACTAATGCTAATTAATACTAAAGCTTTTTGACTTGCAACCAAAACTTGAAGAAAAAGTCTCATTTATGCACAGGATTTCATTTCAGCACAGACCAGGAGATCATAATTTGCCCTTTTCTGCAACCAACCCCAGGTTATCACCCAACTCTGCCTGTGCTAAAATAACTTGACAGAGGGAAGCTATACAGTTGTAATAATTTGAAGGCATCAAGAGCTGAAGGAGCTTGGAGGAGGCTTTCCTACAGCACTTACTCAGTACAGAAGATGTGTGTTCAGCACCCAACCTGAATTTGCATAGCTTTGATGTTAGTCTTGCCTACTAATTTGAGGTATCATAATTTCTCTGCATTTTCTCTCTATAATACATATCCAATACAATAACCAAATTTGAACAGTGTTTGGTCAGAAAAAGAGCTGACTCAGTTCTTGATATTTCTTCATGAAACACCCAAGATATCACCAAATCAGAACCCAAATGTTGATGTACTCCGTATACTCTGACTTGAGAGGCCAAGATTGAAGTTCCTAAAAGCTGTCCAGGAGATTTTAGACATGGGTCTTGTTAAAGCAGAATAGATACGTCTTTTCTCTCCCCAATCTTCTAATTTGGAGGATTGACAGATTCTCACAATCAATATTAATAGTCCCAGAGTAGCTTGGGGTAACTCTCAGCTAGCCTTCCTTCAAAGATAATTTTGAAACAGATATATTTAAAAAAACATCCAAAGGTCCATCTGTGACTTAAATTTTTAATTCAAAACCTGATCATGTTTTAGGCATGAATCATCCTTCTACGCTTCTGTGGCCAAAGGCTGGCAAAATCCTGATGCCTCCCACAACAACAAAGCAACAGAAGTGACCAGGGTTTGTACAGCTCCTGCATAATTTTGCATTTCCAGCCACAAGCCTCCCACTTTCTGTGTGGCTTTTCATCCTGTGGTCATCCAGACACATCTCCATAAGCTCCTCAGATCTCTCCAGCTGGGAAAGCTTGTAGTGACCCTGTGGCCATTTAAACCCTGTGGACACAAGCTCTGTCTCACTGCTGATGATCAGTGCCTGGCAGATTGTCACAGACATGTGTTGTTTCACCTTTGCCCTAGCAGGGCTTCACCAATTTTCACAGGTGCCAAACCACCTCTTCAGATCCTTCTCCCAGGCAGTGCTCCCCAGCACCAGCTCTCTTTTAGCAGAATTTGGATGTGCTGTGAAACAAGGACAGCCACAACAAGACTGAGAGCACAGGGTCACTCTGCTGCAGGTCCCAGTTTCTGTTGTGTTTGTATCACCTCTGGTGGCACTGGACATGTGAAAAGAGGACAAATCCCACAAGACAGGGGCTGATTCCACTCTTCCACAGAGGACCAGAAGGTACTTGGACAATGAACAGGAAAGGTGCACGTTTTTGTAGGGAATTCTCCTCCCAGTTCGGCTTCCTTAACAAGCCAGTTTGCCAATTAGTGGAATTTCTCCCAGCATGTTTGTACTCTTGAACTTTTTCCTTTCTACTTTTCCCCACTGCAATACTCACAAATTCTCTCTGTGTTTCACAAGACATTTGCTGCTAATCTCTCCTTTCAACTTCCCTTGATGCTTATTTGCGTCAACTGCAAGCTGAGGCACCAAACTTCTGAGTCAATCAGGACTGTTCTTTTGATCAACAGTTTTCCCAGTGTTTGTAGGAAATTCAATAACTCTGGGAATGCTGCTCATTCAGTAGATTGATCAAGTTTGTCAGCCAGGGTCAGGAATGACTGGGAGTGGAAGAAAAGTCAGACAGAGGTAATGATCATGCCAGTCTCATTCCAATAGGAAACTACAGCACTGCTAAAGCTGGGGAGCTCTGCTAATTAATGTTATCCCATTAAACCTCAAAGTCCCTCTGCACCACGGCAGGGAAAGACAAGGCTTGCTTCTAGCAATGAGCTGGCAGGGGTACCCTGGGTGCCTGATTCAGCAGTCCTGCTGCAGAGAGCCAGCTCCAGCAGGCTCAGTGCATTTATTCAGGCTGGGAGAGCAGTGAGGACTCGCTCACACCTCTCCTCACCATCAATCTCATCACCCTGCCAAGCACGCTCCCAGTGACAGCTGTGCAGGCATGACACCAACACAGGAACTGCTGTGTCATACTCAGCTTCCAGAGGCAGATCTAAAACATGGAAAAAAACCCAAGGTGGAGCTGTAGAGAGGTTACCAAGCATCCTCTCCAACAGGTTGCCTGTTGAGAGGCTGCCTGTTGAGAGGACAAACACACACCCCTGGCTGTTGGGGTGACCCTGCCCCGCTGCTCTGCTCTGGTGAGATCCCACGTGGAATGCTGCATCCAGCTCTGGAGGCCCCAGCATAAAAACAAGGCACAGGCCTGCTCAAGTGGGTCCAGGGGAAGCTTCAGAAACCTACATGCACAATCTACTGTGGTGAATAATAACAATGCAATTAAAATTAAAATCTAGTCATTCCTTCATCAGCAGCTTCAGGCCATCTTTCAGAGTATTCCTGGTTTTTGTTAAATTGCATTTTCATATTTCATAAGAAGTTTATTTACCCATTTCAACTGTCACAATGTGTCAGGGCACTTGGGTCCTGGCTGAAAACCTCATTTTTCATCTTCAACTATTTCATGCAATTGCAGCACATTTGAGAAAGGGGCCAAGCCTCACTAACTCTTATGCACAAATTGAACAGCATCTATTTCTGCTTCTGCTTCATTATTTACAGAATTACATTGGAAACCCCACTATTTCCACTTTCATAACCCTTCCAGTTTGCAAAACATTTTCCATCCCATCCGAAAAATTGGGAGATTGTTAAAGCAGTAGCTTAATTTCCTAATTCAGCAAAGGACAAGATTTGATCTACTTCCAGCACTTGATCTTGCAATAAGTGTTATGTTTTTATTAATCAAGGATATATTTTTAAAACATTAAATTCTTAGAATTCCTTATCGCCATGGTGCCCAGTGGCTGGAATGGGTGTTACATGTTCTGTTACATGCTAGGCTCACAAAATGCACTGTAAAGCACCAAAATTCTCCTTGAGAAATGATCTAGATCCTGGAAGACTTCCCAGAAGGATAGTTTTATATGAAGAATATGCAACTGCCTAACATTAGCACCTTTGGGATTTTTAAAACTCTGCTCACACTAAATCACTCCGGAAACAGAACGTGCAACTGCTCCACTTGCCAAAAATCTTACTCAAGAAAGGAGCAGCCAGAACTGGAAACCAGCTGACAACACAGATTATGTACCACCTTCTGATCAGAAGTACCACACCACAACACCAAATCCTTCCCAGGCCAAACACCTGCACAGAAGTCAGCAGAGAGCTGAGACAGGGACAAGCACTCCTCAGAGAAGAAATCTTGGCTGCTCCTAAATTTCACAACTTGACTTGGAAGCCTCTAACTGAACACCTGGACCTAGCCCATGTTGTTTTCTTCTCCCTGCTCTGCTACCACCAAAAATACTCATATTTGTTTTCTAAAACCTGAAGGAATGCCCCTGTGGAAGGAAGCCTCACTGCAGGACAACCATAGCCCATGGGAAGGACTCCTGCTGGAGAAATTGGTGGAATTGGTCTCCCATGGGAGTGACCCCATGCTGGAGCAGGGGAAGGACACCTCTCCCTGAGGAGGAAGCAGTGGCAGAAACATTTGATGAACTGACTGCTCATTCCCCATCTTCCTGTGCTGCTGGCAGAGAGGAGGCAGAGAATCAGAAATTAAGTTAAGCCTGGGAAGGAGGGAGGGTTGGGAGGATGATATTTTTAGGATTTTACTTCTCATTATCTGACTCTGATTTTGATTGGTGGTAAATTAAACTAATTTCCCCAAGTTCAGACTGTTTTGCCCATGACAGTAACTGGTGAATTATCTCTCCCTGCCCTTATCTCAGCTCATGAGCCTTTCATTGTATTTTCTCTCCCCTGTTCAGCTGAGGAAGGGAGGGATAGAGTGGCTTTGGTGGGCACATGGAATAGAGCCCATATCAAACCACCACAATCAGACAAGAGTCATACAAAGATCCACAATCAAAATCCCTCCAAATGATCAGACTTCTTGAGAGCTCTGTGGTTGTTTTCCACAGAACTGAGGAGCTGGCAATGAAGGTTATAGGCAGGAGGGGGTTTTAGTCTCAGGCCTTCTACAGGATAAATCAGAAGAGGGAAGAAACTAACAAAGCAACTGTGCTGAATCAGCTCTGCCTGGGTAGAAGGTGATTCTTGCAGGGGAAAAGCAGATGCCTGCTTTCCCAACCCTAAAATGACATGATCTTTTCACCACCAGTCACAGCCAAAGAAGTCCTGATGATTAAAACTGCTTGCTTTCCTCCCTCCACCCCTCCCTATCCCCATTAAGGACTAGGCACTCTTAGTGCTCACACTTACTTATCAATAATTAGGATAAAGTGCATAAAGGCACCCACCATATCACAGAGCTACATAATTTGTCAGCAGGGCAATGAACAAATTAAATCAGGCTGAAACATCCTTCAATTAACATCAAAACATTTGCAGCTTTTCGAGCTCAAACACGACTTGTGCTTTTAAAAGTCTCTCAGGACACTAAAAATCGCTGTCCCCCTTTTCCTGCAGAGCTGATTCTGCCAGTGTGAGCTTTCTGAAAGGGAACTAACAGGACCAGCTCATTAGTCCAGCTGAGCAGCCAGAGCTCCCCATGCACCACTGCCCTGCCTTGCCTGCAGCCTGCCCTGCTGCTCCTGTGCTCATTCCAGAGGGGCAAGGGATGCTCTGCACAGCCTTTGCCTCCATCCACACATTTTGTGCTGCACCTTGGCCATTCCTGAACCTGTTTATGGAGTGCTTCTCAAAAAGTGTGTTCTCAGTAAAGCGTGAACCTCTGCCTGCAAACATCTGGGCACCAGAAAAATCTCAGCGATGTGAGGAAAAAAAAAACCGACCCCAAAACCAAGCCAACAAAAATAAAACAACAGCAACAAAACAAGGTGTGGGGGGTGTCAGGTTTTGGCTTTTCTGCCTGTAGGTTGGCCACACTCTTTGGTGGATCACTTCTGGGTGATTTGCAGTTTCCTAGAGGTCCCAAAGCCCAGCCACTGGCCTGTCCTTCTCACAGCTCTACAATGCTCTGCTTCCCTGAGGTCAGGGCAAGGGCTGCCCCAGGTCCTGCTGGCAGAAAGCCCTGCAGCTCTCTGGGACACCCAGGCATTGCCAAGGGACAGGATTTTCCACCTTTCTCTGTGCTGCCAATATAACAGGACCAATTGTTCACCCATCCTCCTGTGTCACTGTGATACTTTATGAAATATCCCTTCACCAGGATTTTTCTCCTGAGAAGCTGAGAAGCCTCAGAAAAGAAATGTAAACAGTAATTATCTGATTGCTTGGAATGTAGTTTGGAGGTTGCTTACCAACAGGTGCATCTTTGATTGGTTCCATGTGAATTGTTTTTACTTAATGACCAATCCCAGTCTGTAAGTATTTAGTGCAATACAACACCAGTCCAGCTGTGTCAGACTCTCTGCTCAGTCACAAGTTTTTATTATTCATTCCTTTCTAGCTTTCTGATGTCTTCTTTCTCTTTCTTTAGTACAGTTTTAGTATATCATTTTGATATGATATATGATATATGATATGACATAATATAGTATAACATAATATAATATAATATAATATAATAAATATAATATAATATAATATAATATAATATAATATAATATAATATAATATAATATAATATAATATATCAGCCTTCTGAAAACTTGAAGTCAATTTTCATCGCTCACCTCATCCTAGGGACTCTCACAACACCACCACAGCAATTGGTGACCACACTTCCATTTTCCCCAAAATGAAAAAAAGTGTTGAGACTGAAGAATTCCATCAGTGGACTTCAGGGAGGGGGAAAAAAAAGAATTCTAGATCTTCTCAAGGACATGTCCCAAAGCAAGGAACGTGTCTGAATTTACTTTTGTTTATGCCCACCTGGGGGCAGGCAGAGAAGAGACATTTCAGTCAGGTCTGGCTGGCTGGGTGATGCAGAACAAGTTTTCGAAGCACTGTGGATCTGAGTTTCCTCACCAGCACAAGGTAACAAAGCTGTCACACACATGGGAGTGCATTGTTGACAGCACTGGCTCCACAGTGTGATCAGGCCCATGAAAGATCTCCAGCTTGTTTCTAGTCAGCTACATGGAGATTTAGCAGGTGCCTAGGTTCTGCCTTCCTACAAATTGTAGCACACATCAGAGGGTGCAAAATCAGGCAAAGCCTGCAATGTTTCAGTGTTAGGCTTCATGCCACTGTATTTCAAGCTGTGGCAGAATTGCCTTCCCTCAGCATCCTCGTTCTGGGTCTGAACTAATAATATCTTGGTCATTCCTGCAAACCCATGAAGCAGGAATCATCAAAGCAAGTCCTCAATGGGAGCATTTCTGGAAAAACAGGGATAATTAAGTCATCAATTCTACCTTGAGTGGCATATTCCACACTAGCCCAAGTGGGACACTTCCAATTTAAACATTTCTGACTCCTTAACCTTTAAAACATTTACAGAAACACAAGACGCCCTGACTAATTCTGACCACTTTGCTTAACTGGTCTGCAGTATTTTACATGTAATCAACAACCTGTCTTTAAAATCCTTACAGAACCCCTGGAAACTTTCTGAAGATCTGTCTATAACAATTTTACTTAGAGAAATCTACACATTAGCATTCAATGCACATTGCTATATTTAGTTTTCAGGAAATATGACATTCATTCCACAGGAAGATTGGTAAAAAATATAACAGTGACCTATTTCTTTATAATAAATGTGTTGCCAAAATATTTCCATTGGCTTTCCTCTGCACAATATCTTTCTAAAGCACTGTAGGAGTAAATTTAGGATCCAAACCAAGGAAAAAAAAAAGTTTCTCTAACAAACCTGAGTTTGGTCAATCAGTCATTATGAAATAAAACTAAGAAAATAAAACACCCCCCACAGTCTGTCCTCCTGTGTTGTCCACAAAAATCAGATTCATTACCTGCTGTGCAATAAGCCCATAATTACACACTTGAGGGAGACACAGATTATTTATTCCAGAGTTGTGCAGGCTGGATGCTCTGTGGTATTCCACAAATCAAGCACAATTTGCTATCAAAAGCTATCAAAAATTTTTACTATTTATACATTTTATCAAACAAAGGGGTTAGGCTACAAGTCACACAGTTCTCTTGTTAATTAGTGTTCTATCTTTGGTTAATGACTCTCTTGCTTCTCATGCTAATTAGTCCCCATGCTCAGGCTTTTTGTTCTTCTGAGCTGGGTTTCCCAGGTCAGTGGTCTGTGAGCTGGTGGTTGTGATGTGCCCCTGCAAGAATTACCTCCTACCCAGGCACAGCTGATTCAGCACTGTTGCTTTATTGGTCTCTTCCTTATCTTGGGAGTTCTGCTCAGCGTCCTTGGGGCCCATAAATTCTGCATTCTTTGTTCCCACTATCAGTGGTGCATCCTTCTTCCCAAGCCTGGTTAACCTCCCCCTGGGTCTGAGATCATTGAAGCAAGTCCAACCCTAAACCTTAACGAGGCAATTCTACTCACAAGTAATTTGTTTTTCTAACACATGAACATCTCTCAGAGCTTGTTAGCTGCTATCTGTTTCGCTGATTAAATCTTCTTGTTGATTAGGCTTGAAAGCATTCAAAGATCAAACATCAAAGAACATCCTTTTTTAAGAAAATTCAGTGGCTCTATCAAAAAGGTTTACCTACAGCCTGTCTCCAAATCTGAATACATGAAAAAATGGTGAAATTATTGCAGCTACCCCATGTCATTTTTTTAAATCCCATCTACTGTTTCAACATTGAAATTCAGCCTATCTTAATTTTACTTAGCGATTAATTGAATGTACTCCAAGATAACAGATACAGCCTCATTAGTACTGTTTACAGTGCACATCCATAACATGACAGAAGGGAGCTAAGAAATAATTTAATCTCATGTAAATGAGCAAAAATAACCACATCTGAAAGTTCAGCAGAAAATTCTGACCCGTGAAGCAAGCTTGTTCGGAAATCACCATAACAGAAGGTGACCATTTGACAAATTGCATGAAGTTCAGTTTTCTTAATAGACAATATTATTCCAACAGCTTTGCTTCTCCCCAGCTGGGTTACACAAACAGCTTCCCTCATCTCCTCTATCTGGGGCAGTGGTATTCCATCCAATCCCAAGGATCCATGGGCTTCTGAGAGATTGCAAGTGGTAACTAATGAAGCACCTGCAAAGTGTATACCTGATTCCCAATATTCCTGAGTGGTCTGGCCCTCTTCTGAGACACATTTAGTATTCCAGTAATTTGGATTGTTTAAAAAATCACCTATCTAAAGGGCAAACTATTAGGAGCAATGACTATAGCTTACACTGAAAATGTACCACTCTGCATTTTATTGACTGTAAAGCAACAGAACAGAAGCAAACATGAATGATGTTGCTGGACTGATAAGTTCTGGTTGGAAATCATGCATATAGTTTTCTTTGCTAATTTCCATTTTTAAATAAACAGTCCTACATTCAGATGTCCAGTCCAAGTCCAGCATTTATCAGTTTACCAGCCCAAGTAAGCAACAATTGCCATCCTTTCCCACAGAACTTTCATGCTGACAGCATCCTTCCGTTCCCATGCAAGTCAGGGTGGGAATAGCTGTCCGTTGATATTACCTGGATTGTCAAAACTGCATCAAAGCAGGAGAAGGTGTGGTGGGGGTCAGATGCTGTGGCTTCCTTGACTGTCCAAAGGAGCTGGATTCCAGTAAAACACTCCATCTTGGACCAACTGGTCCCAGTGCCAGCAGAGCCAGACCAGCCTAGCATGAGCCTTGCTTAGCCACTGATTCCAGAGCTTATTTCAACTGTTCACCTCTTCTCAGTTGCCTGGAGGCTGCACCCTCACCTTCAACTCGTGAGACTCTCATATATAACTCCTTGCTTTAAAGCACCTCATTAAGTCCTGGATCTCCTTTTAACTGCACTCCTGTAAATCAACAGGCTCTCTACTGCAGTCAATAAACCACATGAGCAGGGGTTAGTTCTTAGCATCTGGCTCAAATCCACCTCTATTTTGGCTAATTGATACCTCTAAGTGAATAACTGTGTAGAAATGACCTTTGTTGGGAAGAGACTTAAATCTCAGAAAAGTCTTCCTGATTTTACTAACCCAGGCTGCTGCCTTCCCAGAAAAGCCAGTCTCTTGTTCCCAGCATAACTAAGAGCAGAGGTATCTTTCAACAGCACTATTTTCTGGTTCCCTATTTTCTACCAAAGCCTACTGACTGCCAAAAAAAAAGGCTGGATGAAGTTAAACAGATTTTTTCTTTGAACAAATCTTAGCGAGCATCAGACCTGAAACTCAGCAGCATCCTAGAGATGACCTTGAAAGGAAATGATTTTGCTTTGCCCAGCTTTGAGCAGAAGCAATTAAAGCTGCCTACACACCCTGCACAAAAGCTTGTTAGCAGGCACAACAGAGCTGAGCCCCCCAAATGCCATGGTTTTGGCTTGCTGCAGACATCCACCAACACCACAGCACTGCACGAACACGTGAGGGCCTGCAGCATGTGCACTGTCAGGGCAGGTGGCTGGAAAGTTTCTTTAGGCCTTAGACCCTGTGATTGAGAAAAGCTTCTTCCAAAAAGCAGGCAGCCATAAATCAAGGGGCAGCTTTCTGACTCAGCAAAGACAGCATCACCTTAAGTGGCGCTGATAAACGAGGCTGTGAGGTTTGCTTTGCTACGCTACCTTCTGTTTAGCTTCCTCTGAAATTTAAATGCATAAAATAACATTAATATAAAGAGGAAGCCAAGTGTGAAATGAAACAATTCAGATGCAGTGCTTCATCACAGAGTTGTTGGTATGAAGTGGAGAATAACAGAATATTCCAAGTTGGAAGGGACCCACGAGGATCATTGAGTCCAACCCTGAAGTGAATGCCTGCACAGGGATCAAACCTGTGACCTTGGTGTTGTTAGCACCATGCTCTGACCAGCTGCTGAGTCTAAAAAGTCAAATGAATTGGGAAATAAGTAGGTGTGATTTATTTATAGATCGGTTTGTTCTGAGCCACACCACCTCCCCTGCAGAGAACAATTTACTTGTATTAATTGTCAGGAAACACTTGGGAAAACTTCTGTGCTGAAAGCCCAGCCCAGACCCTGATCTCAGCAGAACTGAGTGATGGTCACTGGTATCCACCTTTGCTGTCCCTCAGCTGGAAACCACCTGGAAACAGTGAGACCCCAATGCCTAGGGAGGGCTCAGTGGGATTCCATTCTGGCTCCTGGCAGCTTCCTGGGGTCACAGCAAAATAAGTGACTCTGTTCAACTCTGGGGTTCAGTGGAGGAGAAGGAAGAGATGGAAATCATGACTGAAATACAATGAATGCATTCATTATCACTACTGCTAATAAATGCTGGAATTCTTTGCAGGTTTGAGATAAGCAGGTGAATAACCATATCTCATTTTAAAACCACTATGTCTTAATGAAAGTACCAAAGAGTATGTGTAAGATTTTACACAAAGTCATTAACTTTAGGGATATGAACTAAGTCGTGAGTTGTGCTGTAAAAGTGCCTGGGCTTTTGAGTTAGAGAGATACAAATTTGGAGAAACACACACTAAAAAGGAAAACAAAAATCTATATTGAAAAGAAAGAAATGAACTCAACTCAGAAAGCTTAAATGTCATTTACTTACAGGAGAAGTAAAGCCTACACAAAGATTTAGAGAAAAAAAAAGTTTTCAAAACATCCATGGACTTGGGATAATATCCCCAACATCATTTAGTAGTGGCAAGCTGGGATCTCTACCCAAATTCTATCTTTACTCCTTCTTTCTTCCATCCTCCTGACTCCTCTGGTAGCAGTAATGCTTGGCCATGACCTCTTACCTTTGTGAAAGAAAAATTCAACCCTACTTGCCTTACTGTGTTAGAATCCCAGAATCCCAGGATGGGTCAGGCTGGCAGGGACCACTGTGGGTCATCTGCTCCAACCTCCCTGCTCCAGCAGGGCCATCCCAGAGCACAGGGCACAGGATGGTGCCCAGGTGGTTCTTGGCTATCCCCAGGGAGGGAGACTCCACAGCCTCTGGGCAATCTGTCCCAGTGCTCGGGCACTACACAGGGAAGCTCTTCCTCATGTTCAGGTGGAACTTCCTGAGCCTCAGTTCCTGCCCCATTGTCCCACTGCCTCTGGACAGAGCTGGTCCATGCTCTGGCCCCTCCCTGCAGGCACTGGCAGACATGGATGAGGTTCCTCTCAGTGTCTCTTCTCCAGCTGAGCAGGCCCAGCTCCCCCAGCCTCTCCTCAGAGCTGAGGTGCTCCAGTCCCTTCCCCATCTCTGTCCCCTCTGCTGGACCCTCTCCAGGAGCTCCAGGTCTCTCTTGTCCCGAGGATGCCAGAACTGGAGCCAGCATTCCAGACTGGCCTCCCCAGGGCTGAGCAGAGGGGCAGGATCACCTCCCTGCCCTGCTGGCACTGCAGCTCCTGGTGCAGCCCAGGGTCCCCTTGGCCTCTTGTGCCCAGGGCAGGGCTGGCCCATGGACAGCTCCTTGTCCAGCAGCACCCCCAGGTCCCTCTGTGCAGAGCTGCTGCCCAGCAGGGCACCCCAGCCTGTGCTGGTGCCTGGGGCTGTTCCTGCCCAGCTGCAGGACCCTGCCCTTGCCCTGTTCAGTTCCAGGAGGTTCTTCCCTGCCCATCTCTCCAGGCTGCCCAGGTCCCTCTGAGGGGCTCAGAGCCCTCTGGGGTATCAGCCACTGCTCCCAGCTTCCTGCACCAGTCAACTTGCTGAGCAGGCATCTGCCCCTTCATCCAAGTCATTGATGAATAAGTTAAACATTTCTGGGCCCAGGGTAGAACCTGGGGGACACCACTAATGACGACTGACCCCTGTGCCACTGATCAGGACCCTCCAGGATCTGCTGTTCAGCCAGTTCTCAATCCACCTTACCATGCACTCATCCAGACAGGAATTCCTGAGCTTGCCTGTGTAGGAGTGTCAAAAGCCCATCTGAAGTACAGATAAACAACACCCACTGCTCTCCTGTAATCCATCCAGACAGGCCTTTCATGTAGAAAGAAGAAGGCAACCAGGTTGGTCAAGCCTAAGATAACTTGAGTAAATCCAAGCTGACTACTACTGATCACCTTCTTGTCCTCCTCTGTGGGGATAGAAATTGCCTCAAAATGAGACGCTCCATCACCTTTCCAGGGATTGAAGTGACACTGACTGGCTGGTGATTCCCTGGGTTCCCCTTCTTGCCCATTTTGAAGGCTGGGATGACGTTTGCTTCCTGCCAGTCCTCAGGCACCTCTCCTAATCACCACAACCTCTCAAAGATCCCATCAAGGCCCATGGTTTTGTGGATGCCTGTGTGATCTCTAACCCAATCCTCCTTGGCCAAGGGGAAGTGTTCCTTCCACCAATCCTTTACCCTGGTCTCTGAGGGCTGATCTTGTCAGGGAAGACTGATGCAAAGGAGGTGTTCAGTAACTCTGCCTTCTCTGCATTCTGTTTGCCTCTTACTTGTTAATTCAACAGTGTGACTGCTGAGGAAAGTTACAGGCCCATTGCTGGAATTACATCAATTTGTAAGTTCAGTGGTGTCTATTTGGAGGGAGCAAGCAACTATTTTAAGACTGCTGGCATTCTCAGAAACAATTTCTGGAGAGAATTTCTATTTACATTAGTGTTACTACTCTGCATGATTACTTCCCACAAGAAATATGGACTGTTTAACAATAAACCAGTCACCATTTTTCCACCAAAGGAGAGCTATGCAGTCATTCGAGGCTGATTCCTTTGGACTCATTTATTATCTGGATTTCTTGTTTTGTACCAGAGTTTCATTTTTCTTCTAGTTGAGCTCTGTGTTCCTTCTTGGCACTTTTAAAGATCCTTATAAAGTATTTTTGTACTGCACAAATTAAATCAGTTTTTAGAACAAAGACATGGAAAAATCAACTGTGGCTGGTTTTGTCCAACAAAGGTCCACAACAGTCTCCAGCTGCCTCTTCTACAATTCAGACCTTCTTGAGATGAGGGTAGAGTGGTGGGTTTTTTGTTGGCTGATCTACTTCTTCCCCCTCCCAACTCTTCTCTGATCTGTGCCTGGTCTCTGGGTTCTCAGGCTGGACAAATGAAGAAACCTGTGGAAAAAACCAAGTAACAGTGATGGAACAGTGTTGAAAGAACACACAACACTGTGGCTGGTGTGGTGGCTGTGCCAGGAGAGCCCTGGGACACAGAGCTCTCCCTGACAGCACCGATCAAAGGGACAGTGACAATTGGGAGGCCATTGGCAGCATGCAGCCACCCTGCCTCACACGTGCAGGCCAAGCAGGTTAGGTTTACAACTTGTAAAGTTACAAACTGGGGTATTCCTCTGTCCCCCTTTCAAGCAACCACACTCCAAACTCCAGGCTAAGCAAATCAAACCCTCCCGAATACAAGGAGAAAGATGGGAGAGCAGAAAAGTGAGACCACCAGAGCAGCTCAGCAGGCTGCTTGTGATTATAAAATCCTGACAGCACAGGCAAGAGGCTCCTTGCTTTCATTCTGTGGCCTATCTTTAATTCCCCCTTACACAACACAATAGCCCAGCCCCAACAGAGAAAATTGCTGCACAGACAGTGAACTCCCACAAACAATAAAATGCAGCTCAGTCCTGCTTATTCATCATATCCCCATGATCTTGAGATATTTTATAAGACAATGAAAACACCTGAGACCTTCAAGTCTGAAAAGCTCTATGCACATAGGAATCACTTCTTTTTCAAGAGGGGCTTTGTTCAAAATTAACAAAGTGTCTATTAGATATACTAAAAAGCGAGAGCAACAGATAAGTAGCAAAAAGCATTTCTTATCATCACAAAGTAGGTCACATCTAGAGTATTTTTCTTCCCAAACTGGAAATGCTTCTGTTCTCCTCCCTTTCTTCTCCAGATCTTTCCCTAAATAAACTTCTTGAGAAAACAAAGATCTCCTTTTCCTTCTCTAAATGAGGGAAATACTTTTCCCAGCTCACTCTTTCTCTGCAGTTTGTTTAAATCCTCTACTGATTGCCATGTATTTGACAAGAAAGACAGCATGCAGCAGCAGAGGTGATATAAATCATATTGCATGAGCCTGGAAAGAACAACACCCATCACTGCTGCCAGGGAATTTCATGGCAATCCACTCTTGTCCATCCTCACCTTCACCTCTGCCAACAGGGATCTCCATGGCTGAAGAGGGATGTCCTTGAAGGTGGTGACATGAGTAAGGCTCTGGCCTTTTTCATGCATGTTTTTTCCTTTCTAAAAACATAAAGATATGAAAATGGTTTTGATTTTGAGCAAAGGCTGGCTTGTGTTACATGGCATGTGGAGCACCTGAAACACTGGGATGGCTCCTGGGGACTGCTGCAGGGAAGCAGCAATGGATAGTTTCTATCTAGGGACTGAGAGCAATGGAAAAGCCTGTCATTTAGGAGGGTATGTTAATTTATCTCCACTGGGTTTCTTCAGGGACCAATAATATTGATTTAGGGCTTTGGTCTGATGACAGCTGAAAGGTGTGAGCTGGGAAAGGTTCCGTGCCTTGCCAACTGCTTCCCCTAATTACTGACTACCTGCAACAGCAGCCTGGAGCCCTTGCTCCTTTTTCACCTTGAGTCTTAAGACAGGATGCTGCAGAGACTGAGCCATCCCTCTTGGTGTCCTGCACCAGGACCTCACTATAGCTCTTGACACGTTCTGAAAGTTAAATTGGAGCTGCTTTCAGTGTAGAACTGAACGCAAACTTAGCATCTGGGTTTTGCACAGCCTAGAGTACAATGTAGATGTTCATTGGTGGGTTGTGGGGGAAACCACACAGAAACACACCAAAAAAAGAAAACCGGAACCAAAACCAAATCAAAACCAAACCAGCCAAACAAAAAACAACAAAAAACCCAACCCAGCCCAAACCAAACCAAACCAAACCAAACCAAACCAAAAACAACAAAAACCCAATCCAACAACAACACCACCAACAAAAAAAACCCCACAAAACCCCACAAAACCAAAACAAACCAAAAAAACAACAACAAAAAAACCCAAAAAAACCACACAAAAAACCAACCCCAAACACACCAAAATAAAAAGCCCTGAACCTTGTATTTCTCCTTTGGGCACAGAGAACTTGTTCCATGGATAGAAATAGCCAGAGACACTACCTTTCAACACATCAGGTTGAGTTATGTCTGTTTGTGCCATATACAACCACACAAATTCCCTCTCTCTTGCTGTTAAAGGGGTTGATAGCTGTTCCTCTGCTCCTCTGAAACCTGTGGGCATTTTTAATTCCCATCTGTAGTGAGACAGCACTGCCTTGGCTCCTCTGTACAGCCAGTCCAGGTATTAATTGGTCCAAGCAGAGTGTCCCACTGGGAAGTCACCTGTGATAGAGGCTGAAATACAAAAGATGTCTTTCTTCTGTTCTTTTGAGTTGTTTTGTATATGAGAGCACAGTGTCATTCTCTTATGTTCCATTTTAATGGTTTCATTTGTCCTGTGAGATTCTTGCAGCAGGAGAACTGGACACAGCACACCAATTTTCTCTTGCAAAATGAATAATCAAAGTTCCTAAGTTTCATCCTTTGGCTTTGTAAGCAGAACTACAGTGCATGGAACAGACAAAACCACGTTTTCCTGATGCTCTGCAGTGTTCCACCTTGCAAAGCACCCCTGAACCACAGGAGGCTGAAGTTACAGCTTAGGAGGCATTGTCTGAGCAGAAGCAGCTACTGCTTATTTTGAGGATGGGATGGATCTTGATATTATAAACCTTCTCCTTAGGAGATTTTCAAATTTGCAGTATTTTTTTTCCTTCTGAAATGAGAAAAGCACAAAAAGAAGGCGTCAGATCCTCTGCTAATATGTTTGATGTTTTCTGCTGCTCTTCCTGAAACTTCAACTCTCCTTTGAAAATAGGAACTGTGCAACCCTATTGCATAAGAAGCACATCTTCAGACATTGAAATAAATGTAGTTGGTGCAGAGGTACTTGGCTGATTCTGAAGAAAACCAGAAGCAGTGGCTTGCAGACAATAGATGCTCCCCTTTCATCTCTACTCAGAGATCTAAAGCCGATCTCTTTAATGCCACAATTGCTGACTGCTTTCTTCCCAAAGAAGCCACCTCAGGGAGGAGAAAAATAAAATTTCCTTACACAGTCTGCTGCCCACAGAGGCACAGACTGACACTTCTGATCACACTTTTTAAACCTCCCTAGTTGGTTGTGGGCAGCTCCTCTGATTTTAACAACAGCAACAACAACAACAACAACAACAACAACATTTTGCCTTACGCTGTATCTTCTTTTTAAAGACAGAGATGAGCAAAAATTGCCTTTTTCTTACTCTGTACAGTTCTGGATGGGATCAGTAGGATCCTATGTCTCAGATCTTCCTCATCAAACCTTCCTCATCCAAGATTCATTGATGATTACTCAACCACCTGCATTATTTGGTGGAAGCTGCCTTTGCTCTAGAACCCCCCCAGAGCTGTACTGAGATACTGAGAAGGTGACTGGATTGTGATTGTAGTGCCTCAAGGGGACATCATGGAGAACTTTCAGGACCCAAGAGAGAGCAAGACTTTGTCTTGCAGGGCTGATGAGATGTCATACAGACCATCAGCTGAGGAGCTGACAAAGACTAGTTTCAGTTTTCCTTTGCTGTTGTGCAGAAGGTTGTAGAGTTTTGTTGCAAGACTCCCTTCTTGTTCCTATCAACTCTGAAAAATCATGAAGAGAAAACGTGCTCAGTTAGTGGAGAAAAGCCAATGTTACTTCCATCCTCAAACAAGGCAAGAAGAAGGACATAGGAAATTACTGGCCAGTCAGCCTCACCTCCATCCTTGGAAAGGTGATGGAGCAGATCATTCTGGATGTCACCACCAAGCATGGTTTTGAGAGTCTCTGTTTTGGTGCCATAGGGATTTAGGGCTGCCCTATCAAGCAGAATTTTCTCCTGTGAAAAAGCAGAGCATCACCAAAGCTTGAGAAGCAGTATGCTTGGTTTATCTGGGCCAAAGCAAATAAAGAATTAGAAAACAGTCCGAACTTTTTCTCTCTTTTCCCATTGCACTCCATCATCCCAGCATCTAGAGCACACTTGAACTCTTGAAATCTTTCAAATTGCTCCATTGCTCTGATGTTTCACCATCATTCTTAGAAGTGATCTTGGTAGTGGGTCTTTGGTATAAAAGGCATTTAAGGGTCCAGTAGAAGCTGTGGATCTCAGGGTTTCACTGTGGAGCAGCAGAGGCAGGATGGCCCTTGCCAACCTAGACTCTAAATCAGTGTGAGTGTTAAATCAGCCCTAGGAGGGCCAATTTCCAAGGTATCAGGGGCATGTCTCAGGCAGGGCCAGGCTCTTTGCTGGCATGAACAATACTGCAGCCTCTCAATTCTGCACTCCATTACTGTGCACAAAATCCAGCCTGAGCTCCCTTCTGCATTCTGCTAGGAAAGCAGCTCAGAGTCACTGCAAAATTGAAACTGTGCAACTACAAAGCTAGGAAATTAATATCTGGAATATCCCTTTAGGCTACTGGGTGCCTTTGCTTAGCACTGCAGTAAATGCAGGGAAAAAAGAGAGGGTGAAACTCACTTCACTTACTTGAAAAAGTTCTGAGTAATTTATTTAGTTGAGTGTTGCGTTTTGATGAATAATGTGCCTGTCTTGGTGAGAGAAGCACAATCACAATCTGTGAGGGGAAGCCATGGAGCAGAATTCAATCATTACATGGGATGCCAGCAGGGAAATTACCTACAAAGAATGGATTTTCTTCAGCGACCCCAGTAAATCTGCCTGTACCTTTCAGTCTGTAAGCACCACTGGGTACTCAGCCCAAGAGCATGACGTGCCAGCAAACAGGGAACAATGGCAGCCTGGAGGTAAATATTGCACAGTTCAGGACCTGCTGGGCATGCAGGTCCTGCCAGCCAGGAGCAGCTCCCCATCCCAAGTGCAGCCAGTCCTCCCTGGCAGCAAGGAACTCTGCGAGATGTGCTTGCTCAAGGGGAGAGCTCACATTGGGCCCATCCTGATGGGAATATTTACAGAGTGAAGTAATTGGCTGCTAATCTACAGCGCAGACAGGAGAGATGTGCCTTCATTTTGCACCTTTGTTCCCCTCTATGCCAGCCAGGAGCTCTCCAGAGCATGAGGCCTGTTGTTTCTTAGCCAGTCTGAGCCAAAGCCCAGTCTGGGATCAGGGAAGTTCTTCTGTCATATCACCCCAGCCATCCAAAGCAGCTGTGCATTGCCTACAACAAGGGACAGGTAGGCACAACAGGGACACAAAGGGCTTTTCATGCTCAAGCCCAGCAATGAGCATTTTTCAAGAGCAGCCTGCAATGCCCTGAGCTCTCCTCTGGCTGACAGGTGGCAGAAGCTCCATTAAAGGCATGGCTGGAGAACACTGCAGTCCCAGAGAAGGAGTGGGAGAGGCATTTGGGGGCTTTTTCTCCTCAGAGTCATATCTTGATTTACAGCCAGACCTGCAAGACAATCCAGTTGATCACTACCTGACAAGTGTCAGCAGTTCTTGTCTGTGACCATTATCCCTTTAATACAAAACAGCGGGGAGATTAAATAACCTGAAAATGCAGCCAGGCTTTGCTAGGTCTTGGAACAGCCCTTATGATGTCCTGGCCAGCTCTGCTTTATTCCATTTCCTCCACTGGCAGACAGCACAGCTCATTGTGCATGCAAGCATGTTCAAAAGTGTGACATAAATGAAATGCACTCATCTTGATGGAAAATATAAGAGCCCAGATGTGTCAGGGCCTTCAGTTGTTTTACAAGGTCCAAAGCAGAGGGAGGAGGTGCCAGTCAAAACCTTTGGTTTCTTCTGTCTCTGCCTCTCTCATTTTCTCTCTTTTTTAGTGGTTTCTTGGGAAATGAGGTAAGGGAAACACTGAAATTCCCCCTTGGATCAGCTCAAAGTCTGCAAAACCCCAGAGGTCCTCCTGCTGACAGTTCCTCCCCCCGCAGCTGCTTCTCTTCTGCAGCCTGCCCTGCAGAGCTGTGCTCTGCTCTGCTCTGCCTGGCACAAACCCTGAACCCCCAGCTGCCTCAGCACTGGCACAGGGTCATCCAGCAGGACTCCCAGAGCCAGTCCCTGGCTGTCTGAGGAGCAGTCTGGCACATGTCAGCATCACTCAGCTGATCTGCTCCTCCTACACAACCGCACAGGCCTGCTCTGGACTGCCATGGCCTGCCAAGCACCCACAGGGATGGATGAAGGTCACCTGCCAGCCAGTCCAGACTGGAGATGAGGAACAAAGGGAGAAGGTTAGCTGCCACAGTGATCCAAATGGGAAATGTTTCAGCTAATGCATGCTTCCAAGGCATCATACTTCTAAGGGTTTGTTTCTTTTTAGCAATCATCTGATCACTTCAGGGCCTCGCTGCAGCACAGGTTTGGTAACAGGCATCTGTAGCTCTAAAAATGGTGTGACCTAAATATAACAGGCAGGGAGAAAGAGGAGCAGGAAGCTGCTACAGAGAACTGGACAATGTTTTGTTCACATTAACAACTACAAACAAAGTCCCATAACTCCTAGCCAGGCTCCTCGTCCATGCGGGCTACTCACACTGTGCATCAGTAGTATTTTAATTCAGACATTTTTTAATTTTTAAATTTTAAATGCAGGATTTTATCTGAAGTAACTTCATTTGTGTGTCATTTTTTCAGAGAAGCACAAATCCACCAGGTGTGTTTCTTGTTGCTGGGAAGAGAGGACATATATGTCATATACCAGGAAGTGCAATGCTACTGGAATGCTGAGTGTTTGAGAGTATAGGCAGTTTCAGTTCTTGTTAACTCTGTTGGATACATTTTCTCTGTGATCATATGGATAAAATTTTCAGCTTGGAAGCTGTCACAAAGACAAGGACCTATAAATGAGAATGACTGCTAATGGAGCACATTTTTCTACATCTCCAGCCTGCACTTGAGGATGCAGTTACCTCTCTTGTCTTTCCTCATCCTAACTGCTTCTCCAGTAATAAATCAACATCTTCTGCTATCTATCTATTTTTCGCCTCTAGGATCTTGGTTGTACAACTTGTTGTGAACATATATATTAGTTTTAGTAATAAGCTAACGATATGGAGATAAGGAATAAAATATCCTAAATTAACTATATGATGCTTTTATCCCCAGTCGTCTTGTTCTGTTTATACTAAATAATAAGTTTTGCACCTCTAGAGCTTATTCCAAAAAATACAAAAAAAGCACGCAATTTATTTTCAAACACTACACTCACTCCTCCACATTCCTTCCCCTAAACTATACTATCTACAAATAAACAAACAACAAAACAAAACTCTCCTTTGTTTTAGTTAGTTTTAACTAGCTAAAGCAAAAAAGTTCCCTAAACTGTAAATTTTTTTCCTTTTCTTTAAACCTACTCTAAATTAAATACCCAAAAAACCACCAACAACTCACACATCAACATCCTCTGCTGTCTCCCTATTTTTGCCTCTAGGACCTTGGTGGTGCAAATTGTTGTGAACAGGTATAGGAATCTATAGCTTTGTGAGTCCAGGTATAGGAATCATATAGGAATAGGATGGAAAGTACAGATGGACCCACATGCCAGTTTGTCATCGTGAACAAAACCAGCATCAAGTGTGAGCTATCTTTCTTTGGTTCCAGCTGACTCAGGAATTTCCCGAGGGAAAAAACCCTCAAACATTATGATGGACAATTCCAAGAACTTAGTTCTTGGAATTCATTGAATATTCAGGAATTAAAATGAGACGTGTAGTGGTTTAGGAGTGGTACTCCCCAATTTATATTCTCATTTGTGGTGGGTTGACCTTGTCTGGACACCAAAGTCCTCACCAATGTGCTTGGCTGCTCCCCTTCCCAGCTTGGACAGGGGAGGAAAAATAAGATGGAAAAATGACTTCTAGGTTGAGATAAGACCGTTTAATAAAGCAAAAGCAAAGGTTTGTACATGAAGAAGCAAGGAGAAAAAAAGAAAAGTTTATTCTCTGCTTCCCATCAGTGAGCCATGTTCAGACACTTCCCAGCAAGCAGAGCTTCAGCCCCTGTAGCGGCTGCTCTGGAAGGCAAACACTGTAAATAACAAATGGCCCTCCCTTCCTCCTCCTTTCCTTGGCTCTGTATCTGAGCTGATGCCATGTGGTGCAGAGCATCCCTTGGTTCCCTTGGGTCAGTGGCCTGGCTGTGTCCCTCCCAGGGTCCTGCTGGTGAGGGGATGCTGGAGAGGCAGCGCTGGGTGCTGAGCCAGCACTGCCCAGCAGCAGCAGCCAAAGCACTGGGGTGGGATCAGAACCTTTCCAGCTGCCAGGGCAGGCACAGCACTGGGAGGGCAGCTGTGGGAAATGAGCTCCAGCTCAGCCAGACCCAAAACTCCACTGAAACAGCCCAAACCAACTCACCCCCTCTCTCACTCCCACCCTGCCAACCATGGGCTGGAGAGCAGAAGTGGATGCACAAAAGGAGAAGTGGATGCACAAAAGGGAAAGGTCAGGGGCTGAGATCAGAACAATCTGCTGGAAATAGCAGTGAAATAAGAAACAAATGCAAACAGCAGCAATATTAACAGCAGTGTACAAGAGAGGCAAATGATCCTGGAGTGCTCACCCCACAGAACATGGGGTTACCCCAGCTTCTCACTGCCCTCTACCCCACCAGAATGGACCCCTTCCTCCTCCAGCTGGGCATGATGTGAGGTGGCACACAATGGTCCAGGCCATGCCCCTCCTGGCTACTGCAAAAATTAACCCTGTCCTGGCTGGAACCAGAGCAAGGTGTTGTATCTTGCATTATTGTGGCACTTCCCAGAACAGCTACCATATTGCAGGGTTTGTCACATGAATTAGCACCAGACAGGTAAAATCAGGAAGACATCAAATCACTTTTCCACTCTCTTCAGAGATTGAAGCAAATGTGTTTCTATATGAGCAGACACACAGAGGAGTATTTATTATGGACATATATTTGTATTTGTAGTTTGCTCTATACATCTCCTTTTAAAGCCTCCTGAAATATTTGGAAACCTTACTTTAAAAAAGTATCCTTTTGCACCTACCTATTTGAACAAAAGGAAGGTAAATTGTACAAATGTTTGTCGTAAATAAACAAAAAATTCAAATTTCCCCCATGAATATATTATCTAGCTGGCTAAATAGAGACTGTTTCTTCCACCAGTTGTCCTTGATACAGTTTTCACTGATCTGTCCAAGTGGCAAAAGCCATAGCATCCTTCTTTCACTTTTGAAATGCTCAGGGCATGTTTCACAGAATTCAGTGGGACACCAAGACTGGCCTTTATACCTTTAACTCCAAATCAGCAGAGAAGCGAAGCAAACTCTCAGTTTAGTCTGTGAACTCAGCCTAAGCAGATGTTTCTGTATTGGACCTTTAACAAATTCCCTAGACATGGTGTTAGACAGAGTTTCATGTGATCCTATCCCATATCACAGCAAAGTTTTGATAAATGAAAGTTTTCTTCAGTTGTTGTTTTTCCTTACTGTCCCTCCAGCCTGCTTGTCAGCAGTATTTTTGCACTTTACTTGTAACAGTGCTTCAAAATTGCTGTGAAGCGCAGCAAAATTTTATGTGTCAATCAAAGCTGTGACATTTTTGGTGTGGTAAGCTGGAGGGGATAGCAGTATTAGTTCTGGTCTACTCCCCCTTCTCCTAACTCCTGCATTTCTTCTGACATTTTGGTTTCAGTCACTTCTTTCCAATGCTTTTCTCCATGGAAAAAATTATTTTTTAGTGAAACATCCCCAGCCTAAGCCTGTCTGTATAGAATGGCTCATGGAAACTTCAGTGAGAACTTCAGCACAGTTATTTCCTGTGACTATTCTCCTTTCTTGGGGCTCTCACAGGCACCCATCAGAGAGGAGGACACATCACTTCATCCTGGAGCCTTATCTGCAGAGTGAACCTATGAGGGTATCCAGACTGGAAAACCAATGAGTCACAGAGGTTGTGTGTCCAAATATTTCCATTTTCAAAGCAGTTGGGTTTTGCAAAAATCACCCCAGAATGTATCTTGTAAAAGCACATTTTCCCTTCTCTTCAGCCCTGCAAAGTCCAGATGATGAGGTGTTTCACTCTGCATGAATTGAATGTCCAAAGAAATGCCCTCCAAACATGTGCAAGATGGGACTTTCTGTGTTGCCCCTACTGGCAAAACTGAGAGAGAAAAGTGGTTTAGGGACTCATTTTGAGAGTATGTTTTACAGAATGTAGTGACTGGAAGATGTAAAACATACCCTAAATAATTATTTTAGCATTAACTGGCATCAGATGAAACTACAGGAGATGAGTATTGCTGCATTTTAGTCACATAATCAACCAGGGCAGTGAGAACAGCAGTTAGATCATCTATATTGTAATAAGAAACAAAACAAAACAAAACTAAACCAAAACCAAGACAACAACAAAAACCTAGAGAAAAAACTGGGAAGCAGAGTTGGGTTTTTTTAAATGAGTTCCTACAAGGAACATTTAGCTTATAAAGAGAGATAAATTATAGGTGTGTGCTGAGTGTGTGTTTATGGCTTAGCCCCCAGGAGACAGAAGGAAGAAAAATGGTCTCTGCTTTTTTCCATCTTTTCATCTAAGGTGCAGTAGAATGAGCAGTTGGGGCTGGTCCATAATTCACTGGGAAGTGGCTGTACAGAAAACCTTCTCAACATCTGCAAAGCTGCCAGGGGAAGGAAAACACCAGGATCCCTGTGGTGGAGTCACTGCCTGAGTGAGAGGCAGCGGGACGGGGATGACCCACAGGCAATTTAGGAATGCCTAAAGCGTTCTCACAACAAAGCCCTTGGTTTTGTCCCGGTCTGACAGAAATTCAAGAGGAACTCCATCCTGGTCAGGCTGTCTGGCTGGTGTGGCTGGCCTGCAGAGCCCAGGGGAGCAGCGCTTTGCCTTTGGCCAGCGGCAGGCTGGTGGCTGTAGGTGTATGGTACAGCCATGCTCTTCCCCTGGCACTGCTCCCACCTGGGCTGTGAAACTGCCCCAGGATAACCAAAGGGCTTGTTCTGTTTGTCAGTCTGGACCTGGGGGAGGAAGAGTGGTCCCTGTGGGTGAGAACAGGCCCCTAATTACACTGCCAGGGCTACAGAGGCAGCATATGCTGCTGACTAAAGAAGTATAAATAGATATGGGGAAGGCACAGCCTAGTTATGTGTCACAAATGACGTGGTTCCCAAAGACTTTTCCCTTCTGAAGATGCCTGCCCTGCCTTGCAGCATGCCTGGGGTGAGGCCTGTGTCTCCCCTGGTGTCTCTCAGGGACTGACCTGCTGGTGCCATGGTAAAGACTGCTCATTCCCTGCCCAAGGCATTTCACAGAATTCTGAGCTGCACGGAGGCATCTGTGAGACCACTGCTGAATTTGGGAGAGATGGGTCAAGAGACTTGAGTGCCTGACAGGCAGCAGGACCCCATGTGCCAAAGCCAAGGCTCCAAAATGGATAGGTGGCATCAGGAGCAATCCAGGTATTTCTGGAGCAACACTCTGGCTGTACTTCAGGATGCACAAAGGAAAAAATGAAGGGATTTCAGTCTGATGCCGCAAACAGGATTTACTCCAAGCCAAGGGGGTGTGCATGTGGCTGCAGGCACTTGGAAATATGTGAGCAGATACTGGCTTTAGGAGCATTCTGTAAGGGGTTTTGAGCTGTGGAAGCTGAGGGTCAGGTATGGACACAGACAGGGGTAATTTAATTTACTGCTGATTACATAATCACACAAATACAGCAGTTCTACAGCTACATGTATAAATTGAGCCACTGCTCTCAGCCAAGGACCATGGATATATATAAATATCTATCTTTACACAGATAGATTGTATCTTGCTCACTGGCATCTTCCTAGAAGCCAAGGTTTGCATAAAGAAAGGTGGAAAGAAGCAGGGGGAGCTAGGGTGAAATCATTGTGAGGCAGCAGGAAGTCAATTTTCGTGCTGCAGATGGAAAATCTGATGTATAAATGTATCTTAATGAACATGTTAGGCTTATTGCCAGAGTGGTATAGCAAATTCCAAATTCTGACTTCCAAATGTATTAAGGTCTGAGAAGTTTTAAAGCAGAAAGACAGAGACAAGTTGCTTGTTCTAGAATATAGCACCATTAACACGGAGTTCTATCAACTTAAAAAAAACAACCAATGTGTTTTAACCCAAAACATGAAGGAGAGAGATTGTGGAGGATAATAAAAATATTCCAGATATTTCTCATTTCTACAGAATTCTATCCTACATCTCTTTCCTGCAGTGCAGAATACGAGTGTAATGAGAGCTGTGTACCTAACCTCTTTCAGCTGTTCTTATATCCCTGTTCAAACACCTTAACCACTAATATTTTCCCAGGCCCACTGATCTGACTTGGAACTTAAAACCTGAGTGAAGACAACAAGATAGAATCCAAATCTAGTTACATTGTTGTGACACTAATATAATTCCTTTGGGGGAGGAGATTAGAGTCTTTTAATACCCTGATTTTATAGGTTCATGCAAAACACAGCATCAGTTTAGCTGGAGACATCTGGGCTCTCACTCTTAAATGAATAAAGGCGCTTTTTTTAATGCAGTGGATGCTCAAAGAAAATAAGTTCACTACTCAGTGAATAAAACATGGAATAAATTTAAAATTCTCATGAGGGAAAGAAAAGCGCTGCATAAAATAAATAAAAAAGATGTGAAGTTCTTGATAAAAGAATAAATAACAGAATATAACACGTGAAAGGCTATGCAGCCATGAGTAATGACAAAAGGTGATATTAAACATTGCAGAACCCTGATTACTTTTGTAATAGTGTATAAATCTGTGAATGTGCAACTTCAAAAAGAAGATTTAAATGTCCTTCTCTAAGCTGCTTACCAGAGCTCCATTTTTAAAATCTTCATTATTGTTTCTTGCTAATTTTTTTTTATTCCAGATTCTCCTGCTACCTCCTGTGCACTCTGATTATGAAGCGTTAAAAGGATTAGGAGGCCATGGATTTCAAGAGCAGTTTTCTACACATTCATGTCCCAGGAAACAAAAGCTTTGTTGCTAACTCAAAACTGTCTAACACAGGTTATCCTTTCAAAAAGTTGGGGAGAAGATGCAGGCAAGCAGTTTCTCTGCTGCTGCTGCTGACTTTACTCCAGGCTGGATAAAGAACAAATCAGAGGTTTGGCAGATTCACCACTTCAGCAAAAATGCTGCCCTCATTTCAGGATTACTGTGAGATCATGATGCCCACCAGCACTAGTCAGTTGTTCAACAAGGAATAGCAGAAAGCAAAATAATTTCATTCTGGAAGAGCAAAATTTAAACCCCAGATGACTTTATTATAAAGCCTGATGCCACTTGCACAGCTTCCAGTTCTGCTCTGCCCAGGTTTTATATCTGAGCTCACAGCAAGGAATGATGTTTCCCACAGCACAATGATTCCCTTGGCACACATGTGGGCTGAAGGACTGCTCCACATCCGCTGTAGACCTTGGAAATTTGCTGCTGGTTACTGAACCTGCAAAATCAGGGTTTTGCAAATGTGGTATTTGGTTTGTGACATACACCATCTGCACAGTCACATCAGACCCCAGACTGTCAGTCCATTTGTGTCCTACCAAAATGATCCAGGCCTGGAATACATGAAATATAAGGATCAGTGCAGGGCAGGGGACAGGATTAATCTGGAAAAGCAGGAGCCAAAGGGACATCTAATATAGCTTGAGTGGACAGCTGTATTTTGGGTGGGAGGACCAAGATAACAAAGCCAAGGTCTGCTTGGCAGATCCAGGTGGTGGAACAAAGACAAAGGCCACAGATGCAGTTTGGGATGTTCATGTTGGGCACTGGAATAACTTATTCCCAGGATGATGGTGCACACACAGACACTGCTAAGATGGGGTATCACCCTCCCTGGAGTGTTTCAAAACTCACATAAGCAAAACCACAGCTGCCCTGTGAGAATCCTGCTCCAAGCCTGTCCTCTCCGTGAATCTGTGAGTAGCTGTTGTTTTTGCCATGGTGGAGCAGATATCCACCTGCAGCCCTGATGGAGTATGCCCTGATGGAGGGGGCTGTGCCCCAAGGGAGGCCCAGGCTGGAGCAGGCTCCTGGCAGGCCCTGTGACCCACACTGCAGAGTCTGGGGGACTGTGCTCTGTGCAAATAACCCACACTGCAGCAGCCCATGGAGAGCTGCAGTCCATGGGAAGGTCCCACATAAGAGGAGGTTGTGAAGGACTCCATCTCATGTGTTACACTCTGGAGCAGGGGGTGTTGTGCTGGAGCAGGGAAAAAGCAGGAGAAGCTGAGGAAGCAGTAAAGTATTACAAACAGGCCATAACTCCCATTCCCCACCCCACAGCAGGGTTTGGGGGCAGGAGGTGAGAATCTGAGAGTGAAACTGAGCCCAGGAAGAAGGGAGAGGTGGGGAGAAAATATGTTTACATTTGTTCTTATTTTTCATTATCTTACTCTGCTTAATTGGCAATAAATTAAATAAATTTTGCCCAAGCTGAGCCTGTTTAGCCTTTTAAGATCCTTGGTAAATGATCTCTCTCTGTCCTTATCTTGACCCATGTCATCCCTGTGCTATATTGTCCCCTTGTCCTGCTGAAGAGGGGAGTGATAGAACGGCTTGGTGGCAGCTTTGCTTTCAGTTCAGAAGAAGGGCTTGTGCACCCCAAAGTGGCTCTGTTTCCTCTGAGAACACTTCCTAGTCTAATAGGACATATTTGCTTTCCCTATAAAAAAATTATTTACTCTTGTGCTGGTTTTGCAGGACCTGTTTTTTTTGGTAGCTTGGGGAAGAGGACAGAGGTGATTTCTGTGAGAAGCTGCTGGAAGCTTCCCCCATGTCCAGCAGAGCCAATCCCTGCTGGCTCTGAGGATGGACATGCTGCTGGCCAAGGCTGGGCCAAATAGAGATGACGGTAATGCCTTTATGATGACATGTTTAAGAAGAAAATCAAAACAAGGTTAATTCCAGCCAGAGAAGAGGAGGAGGTGAGAACATGTGAGGGAAAACAACCTGGAGACACCAAGGTCAGTGGAGAAGGAGAGGGAGGAGGTGCTCTAGGTGCCAGAGCTGAGATTCCTCTGCAGGCCATGGTGAGACCATGGTGAAACATGGTGAAGGCCATGGTGAGGCAGCTGTGCCCCTGCAGCCCATGAGGATCCACCCACAGCCCATGGGGATCCATGGGGGATGCAGAGATCCACCCACAGCCCATGAGGATCCATGGGGAATGCAGAGATCCACCCACAGCCCATGGGGATCCATGGGGAATGCAGAGATCCACCCACAGCCCATGGGGATCCATGGGGGATGCAAAAATCCACCCACAGCCCATGGAGGAGGTGCCCAAGCCAGAGCAGGAGGATACCTGGAAGAGGCTGTGACCAGGTGGAGGGAGAGGGCCCTGCTTCTTCCAGGGTGGAGCAGCCTGTCCTTGAAGGACTGCAACCCATGGGAGGGACTCAGATTGCAGCAGTTTTGGGAGGACTGCTGCTGGTGGGATTGGAACCAGGCTGGAGAAATTCACAGGGAGGGACCCCATGGTGCAGCAGGGGAAGGACTCATGTCCCAGGGCCAGATGGAAGAAAACCTTGGGTGATGAACGGACCCATGGACCCCCACGCCCTGTCTCCCTGCACTGTTGGTGGGAAGGAGGGAAGGGGTGGGGGGAAAAGGTGTTTTTAAAAGCTTATTTTCCATCTCATTATCCTGCTCTGATTTTGTTGGCGATAAATTCACTTTGTGTCTCTAAGTTGAGCCTGTTTTGCCCTTGGAGTGTTTTTCTCCCCATCCTTATCTCAACTCATGAACGCTCCATTAAATTTCTCTCTCCTCTGCCCAACTGTGGCACAGGAGGGTGAGTGAGCAGCTTTTGGAGATGCCTGGTGTTTGACCAGTGTCAAACCATGACAGTTTTTGGTGGAGATGCCGGTGAGCCATGAGGACTTTGAGATAAGGTATTAATTGGGACAAATAACAGGCAAAACAAGTATTAAACTGTGTTACCAAGTGGAATGATAGTAGAGAACTTGTGCTGTAATTGTAGTGAAGGGTCCAGCAGCAGATTTTGTGTAAGTTGTCCATTTTTGTTTTGTGTTGTGATTATATTATTCTGTTATTATTGGATGTGGTGTGGGCACCTTTTCTTCTGTTTAGTTCAGTTGTTTTTTGTTGTTCTAAGTGAAGATTGTATGTTGAATGTTGATTTTAATGATAATTCTTAAATATGTGATTCACAGCAGCGAGGGGTGGAATGGCTCTGGTGGCTTATAAACTCCTGGGTAAAGAAGCATGGCCTTGAGTAGATATATCACATTCTCTGTCATCCACAGGCCTCTGGAAAGACTGAAAGATATTATGGGCTGCTGAAAGCCATGTTAAGGGCCTTAGGGAATGGGACATGGAAGCACTGGGATTCAAACTTAGCAGAAGCCACTTGGCTGGCCAGCACTAGGGGATCTGCTAAGAGCCCTGGGAGTAGTTAATGTATGTTTGGTGTAGAGATGGACTAAGGGTGTAGTTTTAGCTGTGTGGGTAAGAAAGGATTCCAGTAATGAAAAATAAATGCAATGGAAGAGTTGTAAGGTACATAGATTATTGTGGGATCTGCATATGACACAAATGGTGTGGAATAAGGGGTGGAGATTGCCTTGGGCCTGATTGAGGCAGAGTTCAGAGCCCTCCCAGTGCTGTTCTTTGCGTTGGTAGTTGGAAGGGTGTTGATAACAGACCAGGTTTTGGCTAGTGCTGGGCAGTTCTGTCCCTCTGACATTCCTCCCCCATCAAGGGGCTGGGGGTGGGCAGGATCGTGGGAGGGGGCACAACCAGGCCAGCTGACCCAAATGAACCAAAGAGATGTCCTGTACCATTTCTGGTGATGCTGGAGCACATCCAGAGGAGGCAACGAGGCTGGTGAGGGGCTTGGAACAAAAGCCCTGTGAGGAATGACTGAGGGAGCTGGGGGTGTTCAGCCTGGGGAAAAGGAGACTCAGGGGTGACCTTATCACTCTCTACAGCTCCCTGAAAGGTGGCTGCAGTCAGGTGGGGTTGGTCTCTTTCTCAGGCAGCAACCAACAGAACCAGAGGGGACAGTCTCAAACTGTGTCAGGGGAAATATAGGCTGGATATTAGGAAAAAGTTTTTCAGGGAAAGAGTGATAAAGTTCTGGAATGGCCTGCCCAGGGAGGTAGTGGAGTCACCATCCCTGAATGTGTTTAAAAAAGACTGGATGTGGCACTGGGTGCCATGGTTTAGTTGAGGTGTTGGGGCATGGGTTGGAGTCGATGACCTTGAAGTTCACTTCCAACCTGGTCATTCTGGGAATTCTGTGAATATGACATCAGCTCAAAATATAAACGAAGAGATATAGCAGGAAGGGGGACCACTTGTGATTCTTCCATGTTTTCCTTCCAGAGGAACATTGGAAGAGGACCATTATAGCTGTTGAGGCCCTGCTTCAAAGGATGTGTGCGAACATCACGGCTGATGGGAAGCAGAGCTTGGCTTTTTCCCTCACTTATGGATGTGCAAACTCTTGCTTGTTCCTTTCTTTCACTGTAATAAAACTGCCTTATCTGACCCTGCTGGTTGTTCTTCATTTTATTCTCTCTCCTGTCCCATTGGGAAAAGGAGGGATGGAGCAGCTTGGTGGTGTCTTATGTTGGAAATGGATGTATGGATTCTATTCCTCTCTGTGGAGCAGTTATTTTCTGTTAATTGGGCTGTTTCCTTTATCTCTTCCACAACCAATCCTCCCTCCAGGAGATACCTTCTGTTAGTGGGCCATTGAGTGTCTCTGCTTGGCTGATAAAATTACATCATCCTATTGGGAGATGCTCTGCCCAGGAGGAGGAGCCAAACATTCCTACCTGGATATAATCTGAGATTTGGAAGACCACAGGCAGCCTCTTCCCCACTGGATTCGCAGAGGAGCAGCTTTCTTCTCCACTGGATTCCCAGAGGAAGACCAGGCCCATCTACACCACCCCGGACCTTCAGAGGAAAACTTCACCCTTCTACAGGATCCCTGCTCCAACACAACCACATCTGTCACTGCAGGAGGGCTGCAGCCACCATTTCAATTGACTGCTACCACCCTGACCAACAGGGTGTCAGGTTGTATTCTGACTCTGCTAGTGGTTGTGTTTTTTTGTTTGTACTATTGCATTTGTAGTTTTAGTTTTCCTAGTAAAGAACTGTTATTCCTATTCCCATATCTTTGCCTAAGAGCCTTTTAATTTCAAAATTATAGTAATTCAGAGGGAGGGGGTTTACATTTTCCATTTCAGGGAAGACTCCTGCCTTCCTTAGCAGACATCTGTCCTGTCAAACCAAGACAGGTGGGTACCTGGCACCCAGCCAGGGTCAACCCTCCACAACCCTTCAACAATCACTTCCTGAGACTCTAAAGGTTCATTCAAACTGGAATACCTTCACCATGTTAACCTCACAGGAGCGTTGCTCAGAGACAAGAAAACAGTGTGGGGTTGCAATGACCTTCCAGGTTGATCAAAGAACAGGCAGAATTAGTTTTTTCCCTTCCATCTAAAGGCTGTATGATTGAATCTGACAACTTCATACTGAATTGAAGCATGTCACTTCAGAAAAGGTTGGATCCAAGATTTCAAGTGGTGCAGATCTTCCCCTTTGCCTAAGAAGGTCAATGCAATATCTAGTTATCCACTTTAGAATCAAAAAATGCTTATTTCTTGCACTCTCCCTTGCGAGTTGAGCGACTCATATTGCCAGATACTTTCCACATCTGTAAATTTATACAGACCCACTTTTAAAAGTGAAAGAAAACCCAATTTTTCATTAGTCAAAGTGAAGTCTGTCAACTGCTGTCTTTTTGAACTTCATGTAGCCATGTGGCTGGGACTGTCCATATCAGGGCAACACATCCCTTGTCTGCTGAGATTAATACACAGATAACAAAAGAAGTGTGAAGGGAATCTGAAAGCTCCTTTTTCTGAGTGACTTCTGGGGTCAAACCCTGGCAGCCTTTAGAACAGCCAGGAACTGCAGAAAGAAGAGCTGCTTTTATCATAACTGTGCTGGGTGGCATAATCAGAGGGTTTGCCATTTAATAAGAATTAACTCAGTTATTAATTAGCATATAAATCTCTTAAAAGTTTTATTTCATCAATAATTCATCCAGGTTTCATAAACTCTGATTTCTCTGTCTCACTGAGGGATTTCAGACTCTTTTCTTCTCTCTCCCCAACTCTTCATTCATTTATTTCTTCCCTCCTTTTTTTTTCTTTCCTTCTCCCATCCCTCTCCTTGAATTTTATTCCTCATGGTTGGCTCTGTTGCCCTCCATAAACAGTCAGGAAGTATCACTGACTGTTAGTCAAAAAGATGACAATTGAGCTTGATTTCTGAAATTTGTTTGGAGGCACTTCATCACACTCATGCACATTTATGCAGAGAGAGAGAACAGCAGCACAGGAACTTGACTAGAACACACAGAAATGGAGCAGGATGGTTAAAATATTGATTGGGATGAACAAAGGGGATTCAGAGGGAAAGACAGAAAACTACAAGACCCATAAATAATCTTTGACAAAATAGCTTTAATTTGCCAAGCAGAGGAAGACTTGCACAGCCAAATGGAGCTTTTTAATGGATGAATGGGATTGAAAGAAGAAATACTGGAAATAAAGAGATCTGGGCCAAATAAGACTTGCAGAGCTACAGTTTGCAAAGGGTCTGGAAAAAAATGGCAATGGTATCATCTGCTTTGGAAAACTCTTCAGCAATGCCACAGGGTGAGAATGAGCCTTCATTCCAAAGGGAAATTGAGCATTTGTTATAGGTGAGTTGGTAGCAAACAATACTTTGGGAAGATAGACTTTGTGAGATTACCGGAAAATGGTGGGAAATGATAGCTTGATTAGGGGCCAGGGTTATGTCAAACATTTGAGGCAGATAAGCTTTCAGTAGGTTCCAGTTAAAAGCCTAGGGGGCCTTAAGCAGAGCTTGGGGCTCTGGGAAGAATCTCTTTGCTCTAGGAGAGAAACACCTTGATTATGTTGGTGTCCTTTTCCTCTAGAAGTCATAGGAGTAGACAAATAGGCTGTCCTCACTGTCTCCTGACCCTGCTGAGTTTGCACGTATATGTCCAAAAGGGAAATAATCTGCTTATTCCAAGGGGAGGAATTTTGGAAAGGTATAAACTCTGGGCTGAGAATAAACTTGCCAAGGCAATTTCCATATCTGGGTGCATGCAGGGAGGTCAGAGCTTAGTGAGCCCTTGGCAGGCCGTGACACAAGGAATGGTGGCAAGGATGTCAGCAGTGTCCAGTGGGAAATCTGGGCTTGGCTCACATCCTGCCCCAGCCACTCAGGAGCAACTCCTGCACACCCAAGGGCTGTGGGACGCCAGATTAAAAGAGATCTCAAGATGCCAAAATAAAAATCCCTGATGGTGTGGCAGGGAGGTTTAAGCTTGCCTGCCAGTTTGAGCTTCACAGCCACTGCTCATATCTGTGCAGCTCCACACACCACAGGTAGGCAAATGTTATCCCTGCTTGGCCAGGTTGCATCCCCCATGGGCACAGGAAAAATTCATGGTTCTCTGCACTAGTCTGAGCAGCTCCTGCTCCCCAGGGAGGTGCCTGCCCTATTTCCAGCTCTGGGACTTCTCAGCCGACAGCCCAAAGTCCTGTCCTGCCCAGCCAAGCCCTGTCATCTGTGTCAAACAGAGCATGGCATTTCACCCAGCCTGCTCAGAGCAGAGAGGGCTGACCCCTCCCCACGGAGCACACAGGCTGTGACCCAGCCAAGTGGAACTGGAGTGTCTTTGCAGAGCATATCTGCTCTGGCTCCGAGCAGGAGGCTCTTCCAGGGGCCACACTCAGCTGGTGCAGAGCCCCAGCTCCAAGGACTCACTCCCAGCACAGCTTTTCCCTGCCTCCTGCTCAGTTCACCAGAGCACAGCATGGAGTGTGCTCAGGGTGCCTTTGGGAGCGCCGCACACTGTGAAGAAAGGGCACCCAGGATGGAAAAATCCTGCCTAGAGTTGAGAGGATCCATCCCTATTTTATCCCTGACTTTTGGCCTGCTGCAGGCAGGAAATTTCTTGTTTAAATTCTGACCTGACAAAACCACTTTGAGAGTTGTTTATCAAAAGGGATTTTTTTTCTCAGGAGGAATTTATTTTGCAGTGACAGGAAGATGCCATTGCATGCCCAGCCAAGTTTATTTGGAAAGGCTCATTTGCTATGAATCAAAGCATCTTTTTCTCTTACCATAGGCAGAAAAGTCTGTTCCAGAAGCAAAAGTCTGTTCCAGAAGCAAAAAAAAGTCTGTTCCTGAAGCTTTTTCTCTCTTTTGCACTATAGCTACTCTCCTGACATCCATGCCTAAGCTCATCAGCCAGGCATTATGAATTTCAGGGCAGAAAGAAAAGCCAGAAGTCTGAATTGCAGCACAGTGAAGTCCACATTTTTAGGGCTGACCAACAAATCAAAGATCAAAATTCAACTCATAAATTCAGGAGAGATAAATGTGTGAATTTTCTTTCCTGTCCTGCAGAGCATCATTTTGTCACTCTTAGAGGAAGGATAAGATTTAGTAGATGTAGATATGTCTGTGTGTGCTGTTATCAACTGCTGTGTTCCAAGAGGACTGAGCAAGGACAAATACAAGGCTCCAGAGAGGCTTCACAAGAAGGACATGTCCTCTGAGCCTTTCTTTTAATAAAAAAAGTGAGTTTTAGAGAGAAACCTGCTCATCAACAGCATGCATGTGCACCTATAAACATGTGTTTAAGACAGAGAGTGAAGTGTATCCAATGTCAACATTAATGTCAACTCTGCTGACTGCAAGTTTCAGCATCACCTTCACAGTTTTGGGAACGTGAAGGTGTTCACGTTCTGCTGCCTGAGATTATTGGGAGGTAATTGCTGGCTTGATACAGAACACAGCTACAGCTAATAGAAGCTGGACCTATTTTTGTGGAGGAAGAAATGGTCTGGGAGTTTTATGTGTCCCAGGAGGGGCAGGTGAGGATGTGGTGGAGCCTCTGGCAGTGCATGGCTCACTTTGGACAGTGCTGAGCCCAGGGTACTGACAGCAGCTTTGTACTGTTGAATTATTCAGGAGTCCTTTACAGATGTCTGCAAGCAAAGGAGGTCTGGGAGAAAGTTTAGAAGAAAATGCTCAGTATTCAAGGAAAAAGTTGAGAATAAACCAGATTTTCAAAGGACTTCAGACTAGTAAAGGGTGGAAGATCCTCCTGATGGGTACATGGGCTGTACAGGGAAGGCAGCTTTTCCTGGTTTCTGCAAATCATTGCAAGTGAAACTCTGTGAAATTGAAAAACCTTATCTGTAAATTGATCAAAGCAAATAAGGTGGATGAGACCAAGTTAAACATTGCTGAGATGAGAGCAAAGCCACATGCTGTAATACAGCATTTATGTGGCACCTGTGACAGTGTTGTGGGGCTCTTCAGACATCTCTGAAGAGGTGACATTTATTTTTCAGTATAGCAGAGCTTCTACACAGGTTGCAGATTAGACATGTCCCTTCCTTCAGCCATGAGGCACAAAAGTTTTTCTTTCAGATGTGTGAAAGAAGTGATAGTAATGTACCAAGGTCACACTCAGCCTGCTGCTTGGACAAGGGCTTAGAACTGACGTCCCCAGGAACTTTCCAGAGGTGTTTCCCAAGAGAAAGCAAGATTTTAAGGCCTAAAACCTCTCAGAGATGCTAGGACAATTCTTGTGCACAAACAGTGAAGAGAAAACACAGTGCTGGGACCTCAGGACACCTTTCCCAGGAGCAGCTCATCATCTTCCTCCTCAGGAGGAACCAAGCCAGGCAGCTGTAGAGAGCACAGGGTGGCTCTCAGGTAACACAACCCCATAAATGCCACCAAAGCTCCTCAGGGACAGAGCCCAGTGAGCCAGCTGTCCTGAGCAGCAGGGAGGGCTGCCTCAGCAGGGTGTTCTTGTCCCCTTGGACATCCAGAGTCCCCTCTAAGGACAGGTGGCAGGAATTTAATGGTAAATCATGTGTCAGAGACAGCCTAGGAGTGAAGCACACAGTGGATGTGGGTTATCCCATCTGTTTATCAGGATGTCTGCTCTCTGCCAGAAGAGACCAGGAAATCTGTTTGGCTCTTTTTTCACTATTGCTCTTCTCTATTATCCTACTTGGAGATTTTGCTTCTTTTTTTCTAGCTATGCTGCTCTCAGGAGTGAAAAAGCTTAAGAAAATCTGGCTTTAGGGCTATATACGGTCATCAAGCCAGTGAGCTGATGTTGGAGAAGGCAAAGCATTTGTTACCTTTTCTCTGAGGCCTTCAGGAAAGCAGCAGCTCTGTGTTGCCAGTGGCAGAATGATAACCTGACAATGCAGATGCCAGCAAAGTCTGGCAGGGAGCTGAAAGCTTCAATAGCCTGAGCTGGTCTGGGATGTGCAGGGCATATTCATCCTTGAGAAAGCCACTGAAACATGTTCACACCAAATTTCAGTCCTGATGAACAACGGGTCTGCAGGCAGCAAGCACAGCATCCAGAAGTTCTCAAGCAGCACTAATTGTAATAAGCCCTTTTTTCTTTAGTCACCTGGTGTTTTTCAGACAGAGCATTAAGGAAACTTACCCTGTGACATGTTCCTGCTGTGACTATAAATGTGCTCATTATCCAAATGACAAGAAGAGTAAGAAATTGTGCTGCACCTCAGTACACCACAGGATGCGTTCATGCTTAATTTTATTTTATTTTAGTTCTCCAATTGAAGTAAGCCAACACCCTCCTGGATTATCTTGTATCTTGAATATACAGACTGAGAAGAAACATCTGAAAAGTGTCTGCTTTTTTAACCTGTCAGCTCAAGAAACAGGGCTGGCTTCAAGAAACAGCTCAAGCCACTTCAACAGGGACTACATCATTTTTAGAGATTCCCAAACCAAAGTCAAATCTTGGTACTGTGCAAGAAAACACAGCTGGCTTCAACTGCTTAAGAGATGTGAGACTGATGCAGCTCAAATTCTCAGCTCCAAACTGTAGCAAGGCTAAAGCCATTTTTGCAGTAGGCATGTGCCCACAGACCACGTTTCTGTATCACAGAATCTTCTGAAAGGGACCCCCTAGGATCTCAGAGTCCAGCTCTTCAGTGAGTGGCACCCCTGGTCCCACAGCCCCCTGTCCTTGCTCCTGGGGACACAGAGGTGCTGTCACAGCCAGAGCTGACCCCAGGGACACTCACACACACAGCCCTTGCTCCCAGTCCGTGTGCCCAGCTCCCAGCCTGGTTTGGCTGGATCTCAGCTCAGTATCACCCACACTCACTGCAGCCACAGCCTGAGCCATGGCCAGGTCCAGCTGCTGCACTCACACCCTCTGTCCTGGGCTGACTATATGATGCTTTTATCCCCCATCATCTCGTTCTGTTTAGGCTGAATAATAAGGTTTGCACCTTTAAGACTTGTTCCAGAGAGTGAAGGGGGGAGAGTAGAAGCACACAGTTTTGTTTTCAGACACTGCCCTCCTCCTACACATTCCTGCTCCGGACTGTGCTGTCTGCAGATGGAGAGACAGCGGGACAGAGCTCTCTTTTGCTTTTAGTTAGTTTAGCTAGCTGAGGCAGAGAAGGTCCCTGGACTGTGGTTTTATTCCCTTTTCTTTGGACCTCTTGAAGCCTGCTCTGGCCTGAACACCCAGGGGAGCACCGGCAGCTGCACCTGAGGCCCACGGGGCCGGGCCTGGCCTTCGACATTTCCAGCACTGGAGGGACTGATCAGAGACTGAGTGAGCTCAGCTGTAACCCGAGGACGGGGCTTTCTCAGTTTGTCATCTCTTTTGGAGCAGCAAGGGGTTTTACTGTTTAATATTGTTTAGGTTTTATTGTTTAATAAACAGGGTTTTTTTCCAAGGAGGTATTTTCTCCCAAAGCAGTTGCAGGGAGGGGCCAATTGAATCTGCTTTTCTACCAGAGCACCTCTGGGGGTTCTCTCCCAAATTTGCCCTGAACCAGGACACCCTCACACATGCAAGTGCCCACAGGAACATCTCCAGCCTAGGGAAGGGAGAAGGGTTGGAAAGTCATTCATAGTGGTAGAGGCCAGGCTGTTCAGGCTGGGTGCAGAGCACACCTACAGGAGTGCACAGAGCAGCAAACTGCTTCCACCACTGCCCCTTTTATTCCCTTTTATACCCCTCTACTCCACCATTCCTGCTCTTCCCCAAATCTCCTAACCAGCACCCTATTCCTGCCTCTTCCTCCCTTTGGTTTGCCACTAAAGCATCCCACAAGCCCTGTGCAGTTCCAAAATCCCTCTTCCCTTGCATCCCATGGTGTGGCTGCCGTCTTTGTGTGAGAGGTGACCTGGAGATCTGCTGAGTTCCACCTCTGGCTTCCACACTGGGACTGATGGCAAAGACCCTTCAGGCCTTGGGGGTTTCCTGGCATCCTGCAATGCATTTGGGACCTGTTTGTAATCTCTTTGGAGCATCTCCGGTGCTCCCCAGGCTTTTCCCTTGTGCTGAAATGGGAAAAGGTGTCCACTGCCTTGCTGCCTTTCTCCCCACAGCCCCTCATCCACCTCCAGCTTGCACAGCAGGACCCCAGCAGCACTGCCAGCATTAGCCCATCTCTCCTGGCCAATGGATTTGATGCAGCTGGCATCAGATTTGGTGCTGAATTTGATGCTATTTAGAATAATTCTTCCTGGTGGAAGATGGATATGTTAGTCCTGCTCGGAGCCAGGTTTTGGAAAAACCAGACTCAAGCACCCTTTTAGCAATGCCATCTCCCTGCACCCTAAATTGTGTCACTGGATCTCACTGCACTGCTTCCCCCTGCAGAACCCCCCAGGCAGCTCACCTGCTTGTAAAGCACCATATCCTGGTCCATGCTGGTTTTACCCCAGGGACTTGGGGTGCTCTTGCCTTGCCTGCAAGTGGGTATTTCTCTGGCTGCACAATAATAAAGGTGCTTTTCAGACACTGAGTGCTTCAGTGCCCTTTTGGGACACAGTACTGAAGAGCAGCGGTGCAGCCACAGGGGCAGAGCAAAGCTGATTAGATGGCCTAAAAACCAGAAATGTGCAGGCTTTGTTTTCAAAGTGTGGCTCTTCCATCCCTGCTATTCCTTGTTCTTTGTTTTGATGTTAAGATTTGATGTCCAGTAATTTTTTTTCTCAACAAAACTCTCCAGAAAATACTAATCTTGCTCTTTACCCTCTTACTAAATTTCATTGGAGATAAAACATAGCTCCTCTGTGGAGTTTGCTTCTCTGGCACAGAATTTCTTTGTGTTTGTTTTTAAAAAGAACTGAGCAAGGATTTTGTTGGATTAACTGGCTTTATCACAATAAAAGCCTTGAGTAGCTCTAATTGTATACTTGGCTTTGTTTACAACAATTATATCAGCTTCTCTTTTCTCTGTAATTTATTTTCAGTGTTGTTATCCAGCACACGTTTATGTGATTTTTTTTTCTAAATGGGCTGGATGTTTCCCAAATGCCTGAAGTTGCTGCTGTGCTAATTCCTTGGCTCATTTTTCTGTGTCCTGTGCTGCTGCCCTTCTCACACCCCTCAGTAAAAAGGTGGAGAAGCAGAGCCCTACCTGTCTTTAGAGCTCTGAGTGGCAGGCTGGAAGCAGCACAAGGAATGCAGAGGATGGATTTCCCAGATTTTGTGCCCATTCTTTTTTCTGTTGAAATGAAAACTTTCCTCAAACTCTAAAAGAGTCCTTCCAGGAGTGGAAACCACTGGATACAACTTCGTGTTTTTGTTGAAAGACCAACACTGTGGCATTGCTTTAAGCCTAGAAATATGTCTGGAATGATAAAGCCAGCATGGGTCTCTTTATTGTGGCATTTCCCTTATCTGGTATATTCACGTGGGTGGATTAAGCTTAAATATCTGGGTGTTATTTGAGTGTGTAGTGAAATGTATGATAGTGTCTATATATAGAGGGACATCTGTAGGTACAGATGCATAAATACACTATTTTTTCTCCTTTTTTTGGGAGTGAAAAGGAATGAGAATGAAGACATTTGACTTTCCTGTTCTGATCATAAAAACCCGCAAGGCCATATTTTAGGCCTGGTGGTCTGGATAGTGTCAGTTTTACGAGCAGAATTCAATTTGATGTGTTTATTTCTGTCCCAAAGATCAAGACCCTAAGAACACTGCAGGTCTGAGCTCTGAGTCAGCTCCTCACACAGGAGATGTCTTAGCAGTACAAATAGCTGATAAAGACTGAGACAGGAGTAGGGGGGAAAAATCTCCTTAGCAGAGAAAAATTAATGGCCCTTCCATGGAAAAAGAGAAACTGTTTCATGAGTGTAAGGCTCTTTCCAACCCTCTCCAGTATTTTCTTTTTGAAACTGTACCATCCCTATTGAATTCTTGCACAGATCTCTAAGGCACTAAATGAACATTGCACCTTGATACCTCCTCACAATTTCACAAAATGTTTCTCACCGATTTTCAGTTCTGTACTAAATGCAAGAGGTTTCTGGAAGAAAGTATTTCTCTTTGTCTTTTTTCCATGCCCTGTTATCCCCATTTCAGGGTTCTTATCCATCTTACAGAGCTTAAACACTCAAGAACCTGGCTGAAGGATCTCCTCCCCTAGACACAACTACCATTTTTAGTCTCAGACTAAAACGTGTTGCAGGCCAGCTCCTGGCCTTGTGGAGCTGGAGATGGGAAGAATGGGGTGTAAATCACTCCAGATGGTTGGGAAGACACAAAACTGACAATCCTTAAGTAGTCAGACATCCTCTAAGGATATTGGCTAAACAGCTAATGTTCCTCTAGGGCATTGAATCCTCTTCCAAAGCTGGTTTTCCTTATGGCACATATCTTCTCTCCCTCCTCCAGCAGAAAATCTTTTTACCTGATGATTTCCAGGATCCTCTTCCACAAATCCCTGAGGAACATGAGCTGCCACAAAACTTTGAACTGGAGATAAGTGCTGGGGAAAGCTCAGGGGAAGCTCCCTGTGACTCCTGCCCTTTTGAGGTGACAACTTTGTGTGTTTAAACACCCAAAGACCTCCCACCTAATTAGTTCATTTTCTCATGCAGACACATAGATAGGATTTTGGGTGATGCACAGGCACAGAGTATATTAGAAGGCAAGACAGACTCAAGGCTCCATTTGTAGAGCTGAATGACAATCCAAGTCTGGAAAATGGATGAAGGACTGCACTGCCTTTCCCTCCTCAGCCTGGAGGTATCAGGCTCATCTCTATGAATCAAAGTGTTCAGTACATGAAAAAGTCGCAGAATTGTAGCAGAGCAAGTAAATATTGCTGTGAAGGTTGCTTACACTTAGAGATGGTCCCAGGAAATATCAATTCCAGCCTGAATTCTTATAGTAGCAAAAAAAAAAAAAAGAAAAAAAAACCAAGCACAAATAATCACTCATTTTCTGGAGAAAATGATAGACAATAAAAATACTCCCAAAGCTTACGGCACACTGTAAAAACTGACAGATAGGAAAATGCATGCATTAATCTGTCAAGCAACTCATGTTACAGCAGGGAGAAAACAGCAAGCACAGGAGCAACTACCTCCAGTGCTTTGGGAGAAATAGCAAACACATGCAGGAGAAACTTCAATTATCCTGCAGCTTCCACAAAGTCTGTTCAACTTAGTCAACCATGCTAAACACAGGAAAGGACTGAATGAATAAAGCTGGACAGAGCTATCGCAGCTTAATTCAAGAAGTGTCCGAGCCTTAAAATATTTATGCAGGTTTACCTTTTTGCCTACAAAACTCCTGTGAATGTTATCCAGCAGTATTTCCTGCTTTTAGCTTTTCTGGCAAGGCTGCAATCATAATAGAAGTTTCCATGTCAGAAGGAAACTGAAAAGTAGTGAAGTATGCAAACAGGGGGAAAGTACAATAATTCACAAGTTTATTTTTAAGTTCATATGTTCATTCTTACCTGTTTTTTTTTGGTAACAATTTTAACTATTTCCAGTTTATCTGATCTCAAAACTCATTTGGCAGAAGAAATACCATAATGTCAGAGCGGGGAAAAAGCAACAAATGGATGGTTTTAAAGGAAGAACTGTTCCAGTACTGTGTTCTGTCAGCCTGGCCACAGTTGCATTGTAACCTGGGGAGGGGGGCTAGGGTGTCTGTGACTTCTTTCTTCCCCAGTCAAGCTGAGAGGGGATCAGAAGAGAAACTTTTGGAGCAGTCAGGGTTCCCCCATGCAAACACTCAGAGCTCTGAGCTCTGATCTCAAGGGAGAACCTCCAATGACAGATTGCAGAACAGCAGAGCAACTCAAGAGTTGGTTCCTCCAATTAGCAAACACATATTTCCCTGCAGGGCAGAGGGCCCAGGGGCTCTGCTGGTTTACACAGACATCCTGGCTGTTCTCATTTGTACCCACTTGTCAGGTAAGCCCCAGTCTGGCTGATCTTAGTTTCAACCCTGTACCTCAGAACTCCTGCACTCAAAGGATTTACTTCCAGTGTGGGGCTGCAAAGCACTTGTTTGGCTGGTCAGGGCTGAGCTCTCTGAGGAGGGAGAAAGGGAACCAAAGACAAGATTGTGAAGGACACAAGCTCACCCCTCAGCTGCAAAAGAAGCCACTTCAGCCTCTGCAAAGCTCACGAGGCAGAGGGTTTTCATCCTTCATTGCTGGAAACTCCCTTTTCTCCCTGCCCTCTGTGCTTGACCTGCATTGTCTGTAACTCTCCCTCCACGGCAAACTGGATAACACTGCCATTTCACTTCACTGCCAGTTTCTGTTGTGTTATTTGTCTCTCACAGATGATGCATTTGTGTGACCAAGCAAACAGAGCAGCACAAACCTCCTCTTTCTGCGTGGTGCCTGTGCCTGGCTGCAGATGGCCACACATTGTACTAAGCTGTGACAATGCTGAACAGCAAGAGCCGCTGTCTCTGCCTCACATGCTCCAACAGAGAGGATCAAAAGAATGGAAACTAAGCTGAGTTTGTCCCTTTCTAGTCAAAATGACTGCTTGTAGAACTCTGTCTCACTTTTGTACTCCACCTTTCACTCGACCACAAAAGCCACTTGACTTCCTCGGAACAGAAGCTGACCCCATGCAAGGCACTGCAGGAAGGAGCCCTTTTTTTACACAAGCTCTGGAAAAATCACTCACCTCTTCAGCCAACAGATGAGAACCAAGCATGCAGCCCCCAGAAACCTGCAGCATGCAATTCTATCCCCAGCATCCTGAAAGCCAAGGAGAGCAGGGAAATGCTGGGGAGGAGCAAGCACCAAGAGCACCAGGGGTGATCCACCCTGAGTGCTGTGGGGATGCTGCTCTGCTGTTACCAGTGACTCTTGCACAGCACGTGCTTCCCGTGGTGCCTAAATGCTCCTGACAGCCCACCTTGTCAAGATGTGATGCTGTTTAACGTTGCCCTGACAGCTCCCTGGCTTTGCCTTCTCTCTGTTTTCATTTTAGAGCATGTTCTCACTAATAACAGTGGTTGAGATATGTGTTCTCATTATGAATGAAAAACTGCTCTCCAAAAAACTAATCAAGCAATGCATTCTTGCCCGAAGCAGCATTTTAATGGAAGAAAAGCTTTATGTGCTCGTTACTAAATACCATCTCTGTACAGTTGCATGCTGCTTCCATTAATAGACTTCCCTAACACCTAGCCACGCTGATAAATGTCATTTTTTCAGTATTGTGAGAACACAGGGACAATTTGGAGAGGTGTTGGTCAGTTTCATATGCCTATAAAATACATTGAAAAACAAAAGAAGAAAATCTCTTCTATTCCTTGTCACCGTACCCTCATCCTTCCACCACAGAACAGTGGATTTTCCAGACTCATATCCTCACATTCACAAACCTGCTTCCTAATTAACACTCAGAGAAATGTAAAGTGATATGGTGATGCTGTCTGCAAAGAAGCTCACCATCTAGGGGAACTGAGGCTTGTTTCCAGCTGTGAAGAGAAATCCATCAATCGCTTCTTCCTAGCGCCAGCCAAAGCTACCTGCTGGCAGGGTAGTGTTATTTATAGCCATTCTGTTACTTGGAATGTGCTGGAAGACAGTAAAAGTGGAAGAGTGAAATACTTGATTCCCTCTAGTGAAGCCTTGATTTTGCTGTACTCCTTCCAGTGAGGAATGAGAGAATTCATTCACCTTGCCACATGCACCAAGCCACACTTCTTTCTAATTCTGGGCACGGCTCCTTCTCTCTTCCACACAAGGAGAGAAAGGGTCCTTGGCCCTGGCACTGGACAGGAGGGTGAGCTATGGCCCACAGCATCCCCTCCTCTCCCCAGCCCTTGGCTCCCTCCCAGCTACAGACAGAGACCAGAGCTACCCCAGGAGGCCCTGACAGGGCTAAATTTAGAGCAGCAACATGCAGCAAGGTACAGCGGTGCTCCTGGTGCTGAGACCTTGGCTGGGCAGCTGCAAATGACACTGCTGCATCTGCCTCTCCCAGACATGGGGTTGTAGCCCTCCCAGCCCCTGAGGAGGGGGGAACCTCTTTCCCCTGCAGCCAGCCCAGTGGCCCCTTGTTCCTGCACAGGACACTGCCATGGACTGCACAGGAGCTGCAAGAGGGGTCCCTGCCTCTTCCTCCCCTCTTTGCTCAGCAGAGACTCTTCACTTCTGCAAACACAAGGGAATCAGCAGCCCCCAAGAAGTCAATGTGATGCCTTGTGGAGGCTGACCTAGAACAGAGACTAGATGGAGTTAAAGAATAAAGTAGGGATTTATTAAAAGGCCTCAATGGATACACCTTGGGCAGCACAAGAGCCCAGCCAGGGCTACACCCCAGATGAACCCAAAAAGGTCACAAAATGGACAACGGGTCATGGGGTCTCACACTTTTGTAAGTTTTGGTCCCTTAGCATATTGGAGCTAATTGTCCAATTACAGCTTTAGCCCATGAAATCCCATCCTTGTTTTCTCTCTTCATTCCACCATTGTTTATGCTCTTGGGCCTGAGATCTGGATCGGCTGTCCTTGGGTCCCCAGCTAGAGAAGGAATTGCTTTGTCTCCCTGCTCTGTAAAGAGAGCTTACCATCCCCTAATATGAAGCCCAGACCCACACACCAAAGCAGAACAAAATCTGAAAAATGTAAAAGCCAAAACATGAGGCATGAAATGCACTTTTTCTTTGGCAGCCAGTGGCCCCACATGAAATATTTCAGCTGTCGGTGCCACGTGGGATGGCAAATTGCAATAATGCTTTCTAGGACATCCACATTGCAGACTTGTTTGTGGCACACAGCTCCACCACAACTTAGCCAACTTGTAAATTAGAAATTATGGTTTTACTCTTACTAATGACACCCTCCCACCTTGTGATGGATGTGTCTTTCTTTGCACTAGAAAAACACAAGCTACAAATGAATAGTTCAAAAATAAATTCTTGATAAGGAGTTGAAAAATTGTTTTAGCTTTTTTTAATACAGTCTGTATATTAAAGCAAATAGACTCTGACTAAGGTGAACAGCTGAGGAAGCTACATAAGCAAACTTACAAAGCTTAGGAACTGAATGAATGAGAGGTACCATATCGTCATGGCACTTACATATCCAATGGCCAAAACTGCCCAAATCAGACAAGTCTTCACATACTGACCTCTGAGCTACTCTGTATTTGCTGTTGTGGGATTAAAAAAAAATTGTAAAACTGGAAATACAGAATGGGGGAAAGGAACTTCAGTGCATTTTCTCAATTTCTTGATTCTCACAGTCTGGTGCTGCTTAGCCTTGGCAGATGGCATAAAGCAGGGTGCATCACAAGGAGGAACTTGCTCACTGGGGATCAGTTGTGCAAAGGCACACCTGACTTTAAAAATATCCTAACCTGTTAAGTGCTTAGAGCCATTTTAAATCTCACTCTGAGACACAAAAAGAGGTGTTTGATTGTGTTGTAGTGAAACTCATCAGCCCTCCCACAGCCTGTCTACAGCTAATCACTGCACACTCTGATTTTTCATGGCATGATAGTGGAAACCTGCTGGAGGTTCTGTCTGAAAGGAAGTGTTTCAGCACTTGTGGAAACTATTTTCTCAGACAAGACCACTTGCTAAATTCAACTCACAAATATTTTCCAGCTGCCTGGAGTCCCTTTCCTTTTTGACCAGTTTACCACTGATCAAAGTTTCTCTGCTCAGATATCCCAAACTGCCCCTCAGGCAGCAGAAAGAAGGAATGAGCTGAAGTTCAAACCTGTCTCTGCAAATTCTCTCTGGAGGGAGGGAAACTGGCAATCAGTGTTGGACCTGCCAGAGAGCTACCTGAATAAAGCAGAGCTAGAAAGACAAGTGGGGTTAGAGCTGGCTCTGGGGAACAATTTGATCTTTTCCAAGAATTTTTGCCAATATTGCCAGCAGAAGGAATGAGAAGCAAATACAGCAGGACATTTCAGTAAAGAGAGGGACAGTGATGGCAGCCTGAAAGTCTGCTGGTCCTTCTTTTACATTTCCTAAACAAAATATTACTGATTTCTCCACAAATATATTTTGTTTTTAATAGATGAGTTTTTCTCTTCAAAACACTGGAAGGAAAGGACATTAAAACATAAATTATCATCTTGACTTCACATTGTAAAATAGATTTCTATTTCTATTTTCTATGCAAAACTGCAGCCAGGCAGGAAGGTAAATCCTCTATGAGATTGTTCACAACAAAATTTGCCCGTTATGAGAGACAATCCTCAAGCAGAACAAAATCAGCAAGGGATTCAATGGAAATGGAGACTGATAGAGGTGAATTCAAAGGCAGGTCTTCATTGCCACCCCTCCTCAGCCAGGCCAGGAAAATGTTGGGAAGAAAAATCTCCAGCATAACTGATACTAATGTAATTTCTGACTCTCTCATGACCCTTCTGGGTCACAGCAGCATGGGCAGACACCAAAATGTCCATCCATAACTCTTTCCTGTGCCAAGGATTTCCAATGCTGCTCCCTGTGTTTTGCAGCTTTTCCAGGACTGGGGCACAGCTCTAACACCACAGCTGTCTTCTTGGAGATAGGACCTGAAGGCTGTCATGACTCCATGCTCTTGGTTCCCTGGTGCACAAAAAGCAGAGACCCTCAGTTCCTTCTGCATGTTCTGGTCATGTTCTTTCTCCTGTCTTTGTGGAGAAATCAAAAGAATTCAATAAAAAGCAGGGCTCACAGTGAGAAGCTCTCTTGAGGCCTCACCACACAGAGTCAGCAGGCCTGGCACAAGCTCTGGCTTCTTCCAGGAGTATCTGATTTTCTCATTTCCAAGTAAAAACCCCAATCCTGCATCCCCAGCTGAGACTGCTCATGAGACAAGACACTCCAGATTTAGATAGTTTCGTCTCACACGTGAAATACAATCAGACAGGACAATGGGGAAGCAGCAGCCACTGTAAAATCTCTTTCCCTGGTGTTCACCATCCCTGAGGCTTCACTTGATGGCCAATTGATAGAAGATGAAGAATTACCAAGCAGAGTACAAACTACAAACTCTGTCTGTAACATTCTTTTGTCAGCCATAGACATTTATCTCAAACATAAATAGGTGATACAAATGCAAGGAAATGTCTGGGACAACATGATGAAATCATCTGGAAAAAAACCCAGAGCTGCTGCTGCTGAATTTGGTGTAAAAAAAAAAAAAACCAAGACAAATACTTTTCAAGGGACTTGAGGTATCTGCTGCAAATTCAATGTGAGAGACAAGGGAAAAGAACCAGAAAGAAATTAGTACAGAAAATAACCAACCCCTTCCAAATACCAAGAAACAAAACCCAACAAATCTCTGAGAAAGATTTACAGAAGAACTATTTAAAAATCTAAAAATTTGAAAACCTAACTAAAATATACACAAATCAAGACATCATAGTGAAAATGTATTCATTTCATATTTCAGTGCAGTTAATTTCCTGTCTTTTAAAGGAAAGAGTCTGTCTGAGAAAATGAGTGGTTCTGGGAGCAGAGACATGAAAGGAGTCTTTACATGCATTCCCTGATGTCTAATAAAGGATGAATCTGTTCTCCAGTCTCTGGGAGGAATATTAGTAGGTTTTCACCTTTCCACTCAGCCATCTATTTCTGTCAGGTATGTAGGGCTATGTTATTTCTTCACCTGCTGCTCCAGAATCAAATTTCACTGAGGTGGGTCAAGTATCAAAGTTTTGGGCCTTTCCTACCATAGAAAAAATCTGCAAGATTTCCCTAAAAAGCCTTTGGGAGGGCTGAAACTATCAGCCTTTCAAAATTATCATTAAAATGTCAAATGATACTGGAATAACTGTCCCCTTCTTTTCAGTGACTTACTGCCAGTCTTTCAACCAAGGCACTTTTGACTGTACAAATAACCAATGGCCACACCACAAAGAAATCCCAGTGCTTGGTCATTTGTACATTTTAAAAAAATTAAATGGACAGCAGGCATGTGCTCCCAAACTTAGCATATTAATAGTGCTGGATAAGACATCATGCAGTAGGAAAGTGGGCTGCTGCCAAAAACAACCAAGAGGAAAGCCAAGACATCAATTAAACCACTGGTTACTCCTGGTAGGATTATTCTGATTTAAAGCAATCCTGGCAGAATGCATCCACTATCAGAATCAAGGCAAAGCAGATGAAGAAACACAGCTCAAAGTCAGACTCCTCTTTCATTTTGCTGTTTCAAGTGTCCTTGGAGCACTTGGAAAGAGCTTGAGTCCAAAGAGAAAGCTGAAGTCCATTGCAGGAAAAAATGACCTATTTTGCTGATTTCCTTCAAGTATGAAAGCAGGTTTGACTTTGCATTGTTATTGGCAAATGACCTTTAAAAATAAAACACAAGTGACTTTTCCAAGTCATTTGCAGTCTCTATAAAGTGGAAAGATTTGAGATGAATGACTGCTAACAGGAGATTGGTTTGGGCACTAAGTAAACGTAAGTGGATGGAAAAAAGCCCCAGCAAAATGAAAAGAAAAATGGATTATCAGGCAGCCTGACAGGAATAAGGCAATGCCAAGAAAACAAATGAAATGTAATAATGAAATCAAATTTTGTCTGTGATATTTCAGTCTCTACCAAAACAAGGTTTGTTGTGCTTGGCAGTGGACTGCCAGAGAGGGGAAGTGTAGCAGTTTCTTTTTCCTCTGCTCTGGCCTTCATCACAGCACCGGGAGGAAGATGTATTTCCTAGAAGTGTCTTATCTTCCAACCAAAGACAAACACTGGAGGTCTTCAGACTTGCTCCTGATCAAAGTTCATCCCAAGTGCTCCCCATTCCTCAGCAGCATGGTGACAGCCTTGCATGGGCTTGGCCATGAGGGATGGGGTGGTGGCTCAGCTGGCATGTGCAGCCTGGCGGAGCCCAAAATCTCCATCCACCAGCAGTAAACCAGGATAGTCACTCTCTGACTACCACAAGGGTCAGTGCCAGCACAAAAAAGATCCTGCTATTCCAAAAATCCAGGCACTGCCAAGATGGGCCAAAGCCATTAGGCCGAAGCCAACCTGTTCCCAGTTGGCTTCAGCTGGTTTGAGTCCATTTTTTGTCTGGAGACACAAAAGGGCCCGACAAGTTTGACCACAACAGCCTGCAAGGACTTCCCAGAGTGAAGTAGCCAGGAAAGGCTGGCCTTACAAGGAGCTGGGCCATAGATTTTCCTGGATGAGAGACAGAGCAGCAGCAGAGACAGCTGAGAGCAGCCACAGGGCACAGGCTGGAGATAAGGGATGTATTTTAAGTGCTGCACTGAAAATACATGACCTTGCCACTGCCAGGAAGGAAGGGCCTGATCCCACCCCCCTCAGAGTCAGGAGAGCCATCTCAGACCTTGCTGGACCATCAAAATGAAGACAGCAAAAAGGTTCAGCTGTATCCTTTCCTCTGCCACTTCCAGTGCAGGGATGCTGTGACAAGACAACCACTGTCAGAGGTTTTTAATCCTCCTATTTATTCTATCTGTGATTGCTTATACAATTATGTATAATATCTATAGCTGTCTAATCCTTAGAGGGCATGTCTAAAACAGGCAGAGCAGTCACACTGTCTTTCAGGGATCACTTTTTTTCATATAAAGAACAATCTATTTCCTTAGCAAAACAAATGAAGAAATCTGCATATCTCTAAATTTGTTCAAAGGAATGGTTTTGGGGTTTTTTTGTCTTTTCAAAATTCAGACTTGAAATACTTTCAGTGAGCACTGAGGCATTTGTCTTTAGTAAGTCAAGCTGCCATATTTTAAAATTATTTGTTGTGTATTTATAAGGCAAACTGTTATAGATCTTTCAGTTAGTATTATGTTTATCAGCACAGAAGGAAATCCCCCAGCTCTGTGAAAATTTTGTTCCAAAGCAAACCTGAGTGACAGCACTGAAACTTGCCTTTCTTTCCTCTCTTGAGGTGAGATGGACACCCTGAACTGAGAGCTTCCCAGTTCTGCTAAAGGTCCCAGAACAGTGATTCAGGCTGGCAAGAGACTTTTCACCACCCTGAGTGCTCTGGATCATGCAAAGCTCTTGTGCTTCTTGATTCTTCCCAAGGCTGGGATTGTGGCAGGGGCTGGCACTGGGTGACAATTGCAGCTGCTTACAGCACAAAATGGGATTTAGCTTTGCCATTTGAAAGGACTCAGCTGGGACATCAGTTGTTCTCCAGTGAGGCTGAGGAGAGATAATGCACTCCTCGTTACATGCACAAGGAGGGCTCTCACACCACCCTTCCACATTTGCCAGAATTATGTGGTTTTGACCTAATGTGTTACAATTAGACACTAATAACACTTCAGGGACTGACACAGTTAGTTAGACTCATTTAACCTCTATTATAGCTGTACTCTTCCCTTTCATCCCAAAGGCCCTCCTTAGACAACCAAGTGTACTTATTTGTGCAATTGGTTTAAAACATAAAACTGAAAAAATACATATTTCAAACATGATTCTGCTCAGAGAAATGAGGATGCTTTGTTTGCCTTTGTAATAAAACAAGACAAATTATTTTGTGCATGCTGGACCCTATAAGCAAAAGCTGAGAAGCTGAAGACACTTCAGGAACTTCAGGAAAAGCTTGAAATTACCAAAGTTCTGCAGACATTTGCAATGGTTTCAGGAAAGAGGAAAGGTTCTGACATTATTCAGGAAAATGGAATCTAACTAGAATTTTTTTTCCCATCTTTGCACAAACCTACCTGGTTGTCAGCTGATTTTGTGAAGACAGGCATGAAAATCTGTGATTTGAAAAATGACATTGTTTATTCTTATCCAGGAGTTTCAATGCATGCCTAGCTATTATATTACACTCTGCAGTGGAAAACAAAACACAATCTGTGTTCTGAAGCCCATGGTAATGGGCACCAGAAATGGAACTGCTCATGGTTTAGCTTTGCTGGTTTCTTTCTTGCTGCATCATGTACTCTAACTCAGGATTTCATGTTTTGCCTAACTCCAAGACATGGTATTTATCAACACATCCTTCTGGCATGAAGCTCTCTGAAGATCTTGGACTTGACCACAAGTAAATTTCATGCATATTTTGCAGCAATTTCCAAAATAAATTTCAAATTAAATTCAAGAAAAACTCTGGGGTTTGGGTGTGAACCACATGAAGCATCTGAACATCCATTGTATGAGTTAGGGTAGGTGATGTGCCCCATGAACAGACATCAGATGTGGCTATGAGTGCCTCACATAGGGGAAAAGTCTTTAGACAAAAAAATCACATCAATTACAACACAATGCAAGGCAAGGAATTTGCCATCCAACCCTTTAAAAGAAGCAGGAATGTTTTATGTAGTTAGTTTTAAATTTCACTGCAATTGTGACAGAATAAATACAGCAGTACTGGTGTAAGTCTTCATCTAGATTTTGGTTAACTGAGAATATTCTATAATCCTGCAGAGAACCTGTATTTTGCTGATCTGTTATGGAAGGCAATTTTTGTAACACCTGCTGCAGGTCACTCACAAGTGCAACTTGCATTTTAGAGAAGCTGAGAGGAAGGTAAAAAAGTGACAGCATTCTTGCAAAGTGTGCATTTAAGATTATTTTCTGCAGCAGGAACACTAAGTGAAAACATTAAGTTAGATTCTGATTCCTGATCAAAGGATTATGGAATTTAAACTATGTTACATCAAATCTCCTGTAGAGAGAGGAAGGGGATAAAGACACCCGTAATCTCTTCTGATTGCACATGCTTCTCTTCCCTTTTGCCTTGGCTCCTTACATCCATGATGTTGAAGAGATTACATTGTTCATGCATCTTTCAATCCTCCACTAATAAATATTAACTCACTAACCAACCTCACTGAGCAGCTGATGTTTCCAGGATTTTATATCCCTGCAGTTTTTGTGAAAACTGGCATCTGGCTAGAGGAATGCAGCCCAGAGAGTGTTCCTGCTCTCTGCTACAACTGTGCTTGGCAGCAGCTGGCACCCTGTCAGCTGGCAGGCGAAGGAGCATGGATGTCATTTGTCACTACCTACAGGATCATCCCTGACAGAACAGAAACTGGCCACAAAGGAAACAGGGCGGGAAGCAGGTTTTTGGAGGAAAGAAGTCTTAATTAGTTCTGCTGCTTATTGAACACCTTGTTCTATAGGACATTGACATCCTTGTGGTGTGTCCTGACTCCTCAGGCAGCAGCAGTCAGAAAAAAGGAACAAGCAAAATGGCAAGAGACAGGGAGTGTAAATGTGAATTTGTGATGCCCAGCTCTCCTGACCAGGTCCTGAAGGGTGGGTGGTGGCCCCTTGATGAGGAAATAGGGAGAGAACTAACACCTGCTTGTTTTCCAAGGCCCTGGTTTTCCTTGAAAGAATGGAAGTATATAATTTAAATGAGGACTGTACAGAGGACAGGTTTTATTTGCTTGGGTTCTTTTTTTTCCTTTGAGTGATGTGTTTAGGATGTGACTTTTTAATAGCTTATTTATTGTAATGAGAGCCCTGATGACCAGACATTTTCATGGACAGGAATTTTGATGCTTGCCTGGAATGGAACAGATTGGAAGAGTCTCATAGCAGCATAACTGCCCTTACAGGGCAGGCATTTCACACTTCATTTGTCCATAGTCTCAGTGGCAAAACTGGGAAAAAAATACCATAATAAGTAATCAACCCATTACTTGGGTCAAAATGGGAGATAGAGTAAATTCACAGGAGGGATTCAAGAACATGTGAAATACCCCACAGTGATTTTTTTTTTTTCTGTGCAAGCAGAGATCATATTAAAAATATTTTTGACTCGGTGAAACACTTTCTAACAAAAGCTTTGGTGTGAGTGATCAGACAAACCAGCTGTGTTTGGTTATGATACACTCCCACATCTGGTTTAGAAGAATGCCATGTGCCTTATGTCCCTTCTCTCTTCAAAGTAGCCTCAGTCAGAGATTTCCTCCCATGTGACCCCATGCTGTATATCAGGAAGAAAAGGGGAAAATTTACTCCTCAGCCTGTGAATCAGATGTGCCTTGACCCTGGAGCATGGTTGAAGTTCTTGCATTCAGATCATGAAATAGTTTCCTCCTTAGCAGGATGGCTGAATCCAAACCAACTTCTGGGGTAGCAGGGACCCTTTGCCAGTACCTGTCACTGTATCATACACAGGACAGGAGTTCTTCTGGTGAGGATCTCTTTATGAAGTTCAGGGGGCCAACAGGGTGAGCAAGCACTCACTAGTCACAACACCACCACTTATTCCACATAGCATCAAACAAAAAGAAAGTTGCTTGTTTGGCTTTTCTTTTTCTCCTCTGTGGAAATCCAAAGTGTGTAGGTCCAGTGTGGGAGGGATGCACTCATTATCTGTTTCTTTTCATGGATGAGCCAGAAGATATTATATCTTTGAGTAATTGAAAATAACCTCCCTTGCTTCACTTGCCTGTTGTTTTGTGGTTTGGTTTTTTCCCCTGTATGTGCCAGAACATTCATTTTGCCCATGGTAAGTAACAACACCTTGGTCCCTCTTAGAACTAAAGGTGTATCTACTGTCACACAGGGAAGTTTTTGACCTTTGCTCATGCAGGTCCAGCAAGCAAATAATGGTTTAATAATCCCCAGTGCCCCACAATCCCTCCTGAGGAACAAACACTACTGCCCTGACAACCAGGTGGGCCTGATGCCCAACAGATTACAAGGCAAACAGATGAAGGAGTGGAATTAAACTCCTGAGGGGCTGAGGGAAGGCCCCAGCTAGGAGCATTATCCCATGCAATCCTGGCTGTGCCATGCACGATCAGGCACTGCTGGAAGGCAGAGCAGACTCTGACAGGCACAGCAGAGCCAGGATGCCCAAAGCAGGGCAGCCAAGCAGCCTCTGACAGCAGAGTCACCTGGGCACCCCACCCAGCCCCGGGTGCACGAGTGCCTGGAGCCTTTGGAATGGAAATGCAAATGCCAGCCATCTGTCAGCTGCTCCTTCAGTGAGGTAGGGCACAGGGGCTCATTAAAAATCAAATAAACTCCCCAACAGCACACTACTGTGCTAGGCCAAGATAGATGGTGAGCTCAAAACACACAGGGAAGATTCATGAGTTGCACACAAACTAGGGAGGAGGCAGGGAGCCAGAAAGGAGCCAGAGGAGATGGATGCCAGGGGGGAGCCAGAGCCATGGTGGGAGCAGGGCTCTTGGTGGAGTGCAGAGGGCTCAGGTGTGAGCCCAGCCATCCACAGGGAAGGGACCTGGACAGACTCTGGACAGCCTGAACAGCTCAGTGATCCATAGGGAAAGGATCTGGACAGCCCCTGGACAGCCTGAAAAACCCAGTGATCCACAGGGAAGATGTGAAGGGACCTGGACAGCCTCTGGCTTTGGCACAGGACAAAGAACCCAGAGAGCTGCAGGAGGAACCTGCCAGGCAGAGACAAGGAGATCCTGGTGCACGGGGATGATGCTGAACAGCCCAAATGTTTGCACACATCCCTGCTCCATGTGGGGCAGCAGCAGGGACAGCTGGGAACAGCAAACTCCTGCTCCAGGTATTGAGAGGGCAGCCCCTTACAACTTAGCAGGCATGAAAGGTGCTCTGCTCTGGCCAGGGCACAGGGAAGAGACATCCAAAGCCCTTCATCCCCGCTCCTTCTGGGAGCAACAATTTCCCCAAATTTCCCAATTTCCTCAGGCAAATAATGTCTTTGTCTGCAGCATCCTGGCAGCTGCCAAAGATGGAGCATCCTTGGGCCTCTGGTCACCTCTTCCAGCAGAGCAGGGCAGAATGAGATTGCCCCAGGCTCTTTCTAAGGCTAAACCCCCAGGGTCCTGAAACTGGCTCTGCTGCATATTTTGGAGGAGATGGCAGGATGTTTTGTGAGTTCTGATACGCATTTGAAGTCAGGGATACTGTTATGCACATTTAGTTATGGACTTACATCTCTGCACTGGGAAATCTTCCCAGGCCTGCTAAGCTCTGTGGCTGAGCTGGCACCCACATGCAATATTTGAGTTTGCAAACTGCGAGGGGAAACTGGAACTGAAACCAAACCAAGTTATATTTGCAAGCATTTTGGGTAAGTGTAACAATGGTCTGGAGGGACAGTTGAGACACCAGCCCCCATGAGGGGCAGTGTGGAAACTCATCTCACCCTGTTTCAGCTTAATTTTTACTGTGGCTTCCTTTTGGTTGCTCAAGTCTGAGTCCATTCACTGCCAAGGAGGTTTGGATTCACCCCTTGTATGAGTGAGCACACTTACAGGAAAGCCATCTATGTAAGGCACATTCATAATATCCATATTACAAATCCAAAGTATTACTAATATTTATATGAATAAAATTTGCCAGTGTAACAAAGTGCCAACAAATTCTTCTGGTCCAAGATGTCCCAAAATGGGAGAACTGGCAAGAGGAAGAGAGGAAGCTTTTAGGAGGGCAAAAAGCACAATGGCAAAGATCAGTCCTACCACACTGAACAGTGCTGTATTTAGGTTTCCTCTCTGCTCTCACAGATTTTCCAAAGGTCAAAACCTACTTGATCACAACCAAAACCAAACAGAGGGAGATGGAAATACAGTGTCTGCAAATAATAATAAAGATAAGGCAACAGGACATAATGAACGTAATAAATCAAGGCAACAGGAAAAATGCTTTGAATTTTATACTAAAGAGCACTTCTCTTTGCATTGAAGGACAGCCTTGGAGCTGGCTTAAGCAGACAGTGCCCTAACTGTGATTCAAACCAGCCCTGGGGTTAGGGAACCAGCCCAGTTGGGGTTGTTAGCACCTCACTGAAGGCTCCAACAAAGCTGCCTAGGGCAGAAAAGATGCCCAAGGCACCCAGTCCCTCAGAGGAGCCCCAGAAATCCACAATTTGCTCCCAAAAAGCCAAACCTGGGAGCACCCAAGGTGACTGTCAGGGAGCAGCTTAACCTTGGGCCCTCCCTTCTCACCTGGGGAGCAGGGAAAGTGGAACCAGCTGTGAGGAGACATTGCACTTTGGTCATGTCCATGTGCCTGCACCCACTGCAGTAGGACCCAGGTTTGTGTTTGAGATCCCCAAGCACGACTGCAATGTAAATAATGGATTAACATCACAATGCAGATTGCAGATAGTGCTTTAGGCTCCAGGCAGCTAATATAGCAAATGTGAATTTTTCATAAGAATATAACAATCCCACCAGTCTATAATATCCTTTTCTCACTTTTATTTTGCTGAAAAGGTACGAATATCTACACATCATTTTCAATCATCATCACTTTCTGAAGGATTTTTTATTACCTCTAGCCATGACTCATAAGAGTGGGAAACAAATTACTCCTGCTCCAAGTATAAACAGTGACGGTTCAGAATGCCTTCAGTTTCTGTCTCCTGAACTGTCTGCCTCTCAATCAGTTGGAGAATATCAGAACATATTTACTCTGAAGAGTAACAGATGTTTTCATCTTAAGTTAAATTTAAACTCAGCATCAATCTCCCAGAGAGGAATGAGATAACACAGGATCTCCTTCAGACTTTTAGATGTGCTGAACAAAACCCTACAAAAAGCAGCTCAGAGCTGAGACTTGGCTACACCCTGCCAATTTAACTAAATCAGCATCACTCTGGTTCAGGCAGTTTTCCTGTATGACCATGCAGGACCACTCTGGTGGCCATCCTCTCACCAGCCAGACTTCCACTGCTGGGACCAAAGCTGACCTGGGATTTGCTCTGCATTTAAGGAAGATGCCCCTGACTCTGAGAATAGTCTGATTTCATATTCCTAAAGTATTACAGTTGGGAATTGTGCAGCAAAAGCCATAAGAGCAAAACCATCTGAGCCCTGAAACTGCACAGGAAAAGTTTACTTTCTTGCTTCTTGTCTAGCAGTTTTCTACTTCACAGCAATTTTTGAAAGCACCCTATAGTATCCCAGGGCAACAGGAACATAAGCTGCCAAAGCTGACCTGGACAAGACTTCCTGCTTTAGGATAAATTTTGCATTCCTGGCACAGCACAAACAGAAGCAGCTCCAGGGTGGAGGGTGGGGAGGATGTGGAATCACAGGGCAAAGCTCCCCATACTGAGCCAGCTGAGGAAGCAGCAACTTTGGTGTGAAAAATCTGACTTTGGAGAGCTGTTCTGCAGGCCTTGCTCGGCACTTGGGCCCCATGGCTTCCTCACTTTTCCTCCAGTTCACCTCTGTTCAACCTCCTCAGACCTTCTCTCCTGAAGGCCCCACAAGCTGACCCAGTGCTCCTCCAGGTGAGGAAAGTCCTGCTCCTCTCCCATGTGGACAAGCCTTGGCTCAGGAAATGTCCTGGCCAACCCAAGAGACTTTGTCCAAAGGAACAGAGCTGACAAGGTTTGTTGGGACACCTCAGGCACTGAATTTATCCCCAAACCACCTTGAGTTTACCTCAATCCTCACAGTAATGGGGGGAGACTTTGTCAGGAACAGGTGGGACTGGTGAGTCTGCCAAAACTTTGGGCTTTTGAGCCATGGAAGAGACACAAGGTGTGCTGAGGCCTGATTGGGTTAGTCTGAACTGATGGGAAAACACATTTGGGGCACAAGCTAGGGGGGCTGATTGAGAGAGCTTGAAACTAGAATCCATGAGGGAAGGGAATGCCAACAGCAGGCAAACCAAGAGCTGGCATGGCACTACCTGAGGGGGAAATGGCAATGGGGACATTTTTACTGCTCACAGAAGCACAGCAGTCTCAGGGGTGTTTCTGAGTACCCCAACACACACAGTGTGAGGAAAAAACAGGGTGAACTGAAGGCATTGGTCAGTTCCCAGAGTAAATATGGAATTATTCCTCCCAGAGTGTCATTGGTGTTGGTGAGACTGGGTGGGATGAGTGCCACAGCAGGGACAGGCAGGGCAGGCAAGCTGGAGGCATCACTGTGTAAGGGAGACGTTTGATTGCACAGACCTTAAAATTAGTGATGATGTGATAAAGAGGATTAGGGGGGGTGTGGAAAACAAAGGAAATGTAGTGGGTGTCCACCACCAATACCCCAGCCAGGACAGGTTAACTCACTGATGAGTTATTCCACAGGCAACTGGGAGAAATTCCTCGGTCAGTAGCTTTCAGCTTGCCAGGTACCAATTGGGAATACCCTGCTGCTGTGATGAACAGGTCTTGGAAATCCTTGGATTGGTAGAGGATAATTCCTTGTCACAAGCACTCAGTGAGCCAGCTAGGAAAGATGACTTGCTTCTTGTGAATAGAGAAGGACTCACGGGGGATATGTTGGTAGGTGGCTGGCTTGGCCATAATGATCAAAAAATGGTTAAACTGAAAATTCTCACTGTATTGAGAAAAAAAACCCAACAAAACACCAGAATTGATACCCTGGACTTCAGGAGATCAAACTTCAATGTATAAATAAAGAGATGAACTCTAGTACTTGCTCCTGCATGGCTTTTATGGACAAGGATACTTGGTCTGACCTCACATGAGCCACAGCCTATCCTGTGGACCATGAGAAATGTCTGTGTGTCCAGCAGGGCCTCCTGACTTCTGGGCAGAGTTGTTTATCCTCACTGTTTATCCTCTTTGCCACCCTCCAGGCAGTGAGCAAGGATAATGTCACACATCTCAGGTAACCAACAGCCAGGATTCAAGCTGCTGGCTGAACACCCACTCACAAGTGACTTATCCAGATCATTTAGCAAATAAATTAGTCCAGCAAACAAACAAGGGAGATTCACTCCTGCAGAAGGAATCTGTCTGCCCTGGAAGGGACTAATTGGCATTATTTCTGAAGCCCACACTCCAAAACCTACAGAAAAATGCAGAGTCTGCTCCTGGTTCAAGGCAGGTTGAACATTTTATTCCTACTGTTGTCTCAGCATCACATGTGCTTCCGTAGCTTTGTAAAGAAAAAGCTGAAGGACGTGGCGGGGAGTTATTATTGTGTCTCAGTTATTGTTTCTCAGTTCATCTGGCTTTTGCAAGTGTTTTCTGTGCTAACACCATTAAGAGCAGCTACTGAGGCCACATGGAGGTCCTGAATTCACAACATCCATTACAAAGCAGGAAATTCAACCTTGCACTGTTTGGGTGACACATCCACACTTGTTCCTAGCAGGGAACAAAACCTGAGCCCACCACCACTCCAAAGGAAACACACAGAGCTTTGGGCAGCTGGCAACCCTGAATCACCAGGGCTTCACAAGGACTTCTTCAATTTTTATTTCAGAAATGCTGTGAGCAAGAGGCCAATTTGTGACCTATTCTTCCTTTCATTTCACAGATAATTCCAGTTGCTATTCTGTGCTTCAATCTTGTCTGTCTTTTCCACTCTGAAACCTCTTGCAGTGTTTGCCTTCAGCTCCTGGTGCTCTGCAGCTGGAAGTGCTCTCACAGACACACAATTCAGGCTGGGGATGGTCTCCATCACTAAAGCAAATCTCCCTGGTTTCAGCATTTCTTCCTGACTGTGCCAGGCTGGTTTTAGGAAGGGGATGGTCAAAATTTGGACCCAAAACTTCAGAACAAGGTGGGCTCACAGCTAGTTGGGCTGCACAATCCTGTGTTCCCAGTGGGAAATGACCAGCTCTGCATTCCAGGTGCAGGGAGGCAGCGAGAGGAAGGAGCTCAACTCCTGCTGCGAGATCCTGGCTGCAGCAGGGGATTTGCTCCATCAGTCACAGCCTGGGCTTCTGTCACTGCAGACTCCTCAAAACATCTCCAGGTCAGAGCAGAGAGACTCTGGGTGTGCACAGCACCTTCAGTGGCTTGGAAAATTTCTGGGGCCCAATGCATGGAACGAGGATTTACAAGGAATTTGGGGATTGACGTGCTCCTGAAAATCTTGTCAGTTCCACTGAGGGATTGGTTACATAATTCAGATAAATGCCAAGCTCCCTTCTCTGCATTTTCAGGATTAAATGTGTCTGTTCAGTCACAACAATTTTTTTCTCTATTTTTCCTTTGAGCTAATTGTTTCAAGTAAAGAAAATCAAAGCAAAAAAATTCTTATTCTTGCTAAAATTCTTGCTAAAATTCTTGCTATTCTTGCTAAAAATTCTTGCTATCAAAGCAAAAAAATTCTTGTTTTACCGATGAAAGTATAATTTCAATTTTCTCTTTTCCAGTTTTCCTTCTTTTATGGCTTTAAAATCTTTCATTTTGGGGAAAAAATAATTCACACAGCACTAGAGGGAACACTGGTGATTTCCTAACTGCACTTAACCCTGCTAGGGTAAGATGAAAATTTTCATCACAAAAATTGCACTGCTTGTGAGGTAGGCTGGAGTTACTCTGTTTTAGATTAAGCATCTGGGAGGACAATAAATAAATAACTGGCAAAGCTTTATTGCAGCCACTGTGCTGCTACAGGAAGCATCACAGCTCCCTTTACAATGCCAGAGTGCAAAGATGTCTGTGAGTGGCACATTCTGGACGGCTTTCAGCATGAGAAGCCAGCACTGCTGGTCTGCAGAGTCTCCCTGGAGACCCTGTGGATTCCACTTGCCCTGGCTGTGCTGTGCCTGGCTCTCAGCCCCAGGACAGTGGAGGCTGGGTGAACCTGCCCTTGCCCAGAGGAAGTTCTCATGGCAACATGAGCTCTGTTTGAGAGCAGATGATGAATGGAGTCGTTCTCCTGCAAGGAAATTGTGTAATAGCTCACATGGCTGAGCTGATGGGAGCTCCCCATGGATGGGGTCTGCATGACAGGCTGTGCCCTCATCAGAGACCAGCTCAGCGCCACGCAGTGCCTGAAGGGACACGGCATCACCTCCACCACCCTCTCCTTCACAGCTAAAAATTGAAATTGTACCTCAGTTACACCCAAGTGCCTTTCTGACTGGGGCCACAATGAAGCAGCCCCAGCACATTCCTGGTGGGCACCTCAGGATGCTGCAGCCCTGGCTGGCTGCGAGCTCAGCCCTGAGACCTCACCAAGGAACCAACTCTTCTCCTGCAGAGATTGTCTTCTACCTCCATGCCTTCCATGCTCTGGCAAAGCAAAGTCCAAATTAATAGATAAAAATAATGCATTTTAAAAAAAAAAAAAAGTATGACTAATGTTTTCGGGATTTTTTTTAAAGTATCTCTGGAAACCAAGAGAAAGTTGCCTTGGCAACATTGTTTTCTGTTCCTCCTGTGCTCAGTGTTTTCTTGTGTGCCTGTTTCTCTAGCTTACATTTCTGACAGTACACACAATAAATGGAGCTCTGGGAAGGAAATCAGCATTCAGCCAAAAAAAGGCTTTTCTTCCCTCTCACATCATCAGGGTGGAACAGTCCCATCTATGATTAAGAGCAGTCAATTACAAAAGCTAATTTAGAAATTTTCAGTGCTGAAAAGAATTTATATTCATTAAAAAAATGTTCTGAATAGCTTCTGTAGGACAGACAACTCAGATTAAGTGGGAGGGGTAAGCACTGCTCTGAGCCTTTTTTCGACTGAGTATGAGCCCAAAAGGAGCTATTACCTCTATGTAAATGCCAATTTTCATTAAGCAAACAGAAAGTAGTGTAGCAGCTATGAGGTAACTGGGATATAATTCAATCTGACAGCTTTGAAATCTCTTCCCTTTGGTCAGATCTCATTGAATTTGGCAAATGGATTCAAGAGCTGTGAACTTGCAGGTGAACAGGAAGAAAAAAAGTCATTATGTCCTCTCGCTTCCACCCACCAAAAACTGCACTAAAAATGTTAAATAGTATTTAGAAAGATCAGTCATCCCCGTCTGAGCTTCTTGAACTTTCTCTATGTCATGAAAAAAACTGTTTAATAATATATAAAAGTAAAAACTGTAACTTAAATGTGACTAGAGTACTTCTTGAAATTCTCTGCACAGTGCTGTCTTCTCCATCACACCTCATGGAATGCATTGACTTCCAGCTCATTCACAATTAATATTCCTGACCACAGAGCTTTATTTTTGCCACATTTACACAGATGTTTTAGTTAAAAGGTCCACTCTGTCTTCTCAACAGCTGTCTCATCTGTAAGTTTGCAATCCACTCACCCTGCCAGGAGAGGTGCAGAGGAGCTTCAAGAGAAGATCAAGAGATCTCAGTGTTACAAATGTTGTGTCCCTTCCAAGGCTTTGGCCAAAGCACCTGAGCTTCACAATAAGGGGACAAGGCATTTGCACAAAGCTTAGAGCAGCTCCAAGGCTCTCTGCTAATGTGTGACCTGGCAGCTGAAATGCCTTCCAGGTTCAGGTCTTCCCAAGCCAGGAGATGGATTGCCTTTAACAACTTCAGAGCTTCATCCTTCTCCCCTTGATGTAGCCCACGTTTCAGAGTTCAAAAACATTTATTGCTCTCTGTAATTACTTACCAAGAGGCAACTGACAGCGTGTTGACATAATTTTGCCAGAATTAAAACCTTTAGATTTTCTGAGAAAACACTTAAAACCTTGGACTGCCAAATATCCCAGGGTTTCATATATCTAAAACTCTATTTTACACAAAGTTTAAGGTGTTGAGTTTCTTTGCCTTGAAATTTTCCAATACCTTTGTGTGACCTTGCCTCAGGGAAAGAAAAAGAAACAGAAAGTTAATTCAAAACAGCCTCAGTCAGCACAGATATGTTCATTTCCCTGCTTCCTTTAGCATTGACAGGTCTGGCAAAGTTCTCCATCAGAGCAAACAGAGTCATCACAGGATCTCATTCGTGATGTATGGCTCCAGCCTCTCTGCAGTAGCTGTTGGGAGCAGATCATCCGAGTGTTTCTGTCTGAATACAGAGAGATTGTGCTTCTCCTGTGATGGACCTTGCTGTCACAGCAGCAAGCTGCAGACAGACTGCGGACTGCAGGACAGACTAATGGATGCAAGTCTGCAGCCCAGCTCCCACCTGAGACCAGCAATTCTCTCTTGCATTACTTGGATCCCATCACTGGATGGGAAATTCCCCCCAGAGATAAGCACAGCCCCTTAGGTTAAACTCTGACAGCACTCAGGCCAAGGGAAGAGCAATTTTTGCCTTCAAGAAAGGCAGGATTTTGCACATCATGGGGCATATTGAGGACAGATCAAACTAGCAAGACAGGACCTTAGAGCAGCAACAAGAAAGACCACAGGGATGCACATGCAGATGGACAAGAGCAGATCCAAAACACAATGGAGGGAAAAAGTGGTGCTGGACTGGAGAAACTCATGGAGCCTGATGCCTGGGTTCACGTTCACCTTGCTGTGCCTCACCCTCTGACAAATCCTGGGGGACAGCTTTAGCAGAGGACCTACAGCCACAAATCACCCTCATTTTCCAGAGAATGCCCATGATGATCAGCCTGAGAGAGGCCTGTGGACCAAAAGACCCTCCCTGCACTCATTGCTCCTCCGGGGTGTGGATGTTCCATTCCCGAGCGCCATTCATCTGCTGAGTTACAGATGATTTGTGAACACTCGAGATTTCTACCTCACCCCCCCACTGCTCAGATCAATTGGCACTTTTGGAGTTGTTTGCCACGAGAGTTTTGTCCTCCCTGCTTCTCCCTTAGCACTGCCTTCCTCACACTTTCAAATTACAGCTCAAAAATCTTCCACAATAGATGGTACAGACACATCTTGAGCAACAGCAGTGGCTCTGCTTTCAGCCAACATTCCTCACTACCCCAAAGCTGGCAGGGAGTCTGCAGAGAGCCATTGGTCTTTGGAACGAGTCTCTGTGTGTTTTATTTGCAAAGTATCTGTGGATGCTCCTGGTTGGATTTGCAGAGCTCCAGGAGTGGATGTGGATGACTCAGAAGATATTCAGCTCTCTGAGCAACCTGTGGGTCACTAATGCAACAGGCAGAGTGGGACAGCAGAAGTGCCTGCCTTGGCACAGTCAAGCATTAATTGATTTGCACTGAAAAATTGGGGTTTCAGTTAAGTGATGTTTTGCAAAAAAAAAGTCTGGTTTTCAGCTAAACGCATTGAGTTTTCAACCAAAGCCAAAGCCTAATTTCTGAAAGCTAAATGAGAGCCAAAAGTTGGTAATAAAACATTGAGACTTGTTTTGGACAGACTGTACTATGACTTCATTTTAAACCAAGACCTCCTGAATCCCAAGAGGAGGGCAATTTGAGTGGCTTATCCACTCAGAGTATTACAGACTGGGATGTTTTATACCTCCCTCAGCAGGTTTTTCTGCTTGAACAGGGCTTCCAGTTCCAGCTGTACCCACTCAGGAACCTGATATGAGAAAGCACCAAAGGGGTTTTTCACATATTCAAAGGAATCCACATGATCTACCATGCACTGCTTTCCACCTCCTTCCTCTGAAGGTACAGACACCAAGACATCATGAAGACTCATCTTTCCCTCGTGTGAAAATCAGCTTTAGCACCAGCCTTGTGGAGATCCCTTCTCCTTGCACTTCTACCTCAGGATCTTTGGAGACTGCAATGCCAATGTTCCCAAAATGTCAAGAAGTGCTGGCTGACATCCTCTGCAAGACTGGCAAACCTGTGTGTCCACAAGGAGAACAGAGTCTGAGGAGAGCTGAGGACCCATCACACTATCGAGGATGTTTCTAGAATTAACATCCTGGCTGTTGGAGCCTTTCCCATAGATGTTCCTGATCCTGTTCACCTTCAGGACTCATTAATTCTATTCCTTCATGAATTAAATTACAACAGTACCCAAGAGCACTGAAAAATGCATGTATAAAGAACTTCTTTTTTTCCGCCTATTTCTCCACTCATCCCAGGAGCAAAATATTAAACAGAGGCTATGAAAATGAGATTGGTCTGCTCACTCAAGGAACCAAAAGCCATAGTCATCTGAAGGCTGACCTGTACAAATTAGAAGTTGTCATTATGTGTCTCAGTCAGCTCAGATCTCCTTTCCCTGAAGTGTGAACACCCATTCCAATTAATTTCCCAGCTTGTGCAGCAGATGAAAACCCTAAATCAAGGCAAATTACTCTTAGCTCTTTGTATTGGTTGTCTTTGCGACTTGATGGACCATAGCAAGAACTGGAGTGACTGCAAAATATATCTAGAACAAAAAATAAGCTTTCATGTGGTGGGATTTATTATTTAATTTAGGTTGAAAAATTATTTGTTAGTTATTCAGTCATTTAGTCATAGCCCTTAGGAACTGAGATTATTTTGAGCATCTTAAAAGTCACAATTACCCTTTGTAAGTGTAATTTTATGTGCTCCAATATCAGTGCTGATCACTGTGTTAGAAGATGGCATTTTTGTTGTCCCACTGCTCCTCCTGGAAAAAAAAACCTGGGACATTAGAGAGTGACAAAACCCCAGGATGGGTCAGGCTGGCAGGGACCACTGTGGGACATCTGCTCCAACCTCCCTGCTCCAGCAGGGCCATCCCAGAGCACAGGGCACAGGATGGTGCCCAGGTGGTTCTTGGCTATTCCCAGTGAGGGAGACTCCAGAGCCTCTGGGCAATCTGTCCCAGTGCTCGGGCACTGCACAGGGAAGCTCTTCCTGGAACTATCACAAAGGCAAAAGTTCCCATTGCACAGCACCACAGCTGCTGCAGATTGCTGCTTCTGCAGTTGGAAATGTTTCCAACTGCACATTTCCAACCTTTCTGGCAAAGCAGTTCAAACTTTGTACTTTCAAGTGCTTACACCTCATTCTGTGAGAAAAAGGCAAAAAGGGAGGAAAGCCTGAATCGATCAAAAAAGGTGTACTTTGCAATGTTTGAAACATATCCATTTAAACAAAAATCCAGGATCAAGCAGTAAGTTTTCTGTGTTTTACACCAATATTAATGAAACCACTAACATTTTTTATTCACTGCCACAGAATTGACTACAAATTTCACCAAGGAGCAACATCTTGTCTCGAACATCAGACCCTAAAACTGCTCATGCAGAGTTTTTGGTTACATAACTGGGGACTTTGAGCTAAAGCTTATTGCCAGTTTTTGGGGCTGACCTTTCTCAAAACAAGTGTGCAATTAAACAGCTGCAGAAAAATAATAAAACCTCCTGGAGCAGGCAACACTCACAACCCCATCCATCGTGGTAGCCAAACAGAAAAACATTGCAAGCTGCATTTCAGCAATCGGGAAAGAGGCAGAGGAGACTTCTACACACTGAGTACCATGAGGAAATCAGAGATGGCAAACTCAAGATAAACCTACTTAATTCAAATTGACACTATGGGGAAAAAAAATGTTCAAAGACTAGAGAGGCCTGTTGAGAACTGGGAACGAGTTTGCAAAATTATTTTAAACAATGAGATTTTGTGCTTCTTAAAAGCTTCTCTAAAAGAAGCCGACGCTTTGTTTAATTGCAAATAGGAAACCTACAAAGTTCACCCTTAAATATATTTAAAAGCTTTGTAAATGGATTATCTGAGCACAGCAGGCATCATGCTTTTGGTAAGTGCAAGATGATATAAGCCTTAGGGAACTTTTGAACATAGTTCATTCAATAATTCATTCACTTCCCTCTAATACTGTGTTGAAGAAACGTTAAACACTGGCTCTGCTTTAATAAGTGAATGATCACTCAAAATGTGGTTTCCTCACAGGATTAATTCAATTTACCACCTTTTTCCAAAGCAACCCTTTGCAAGGCAGCATCAGGAGCAAGGCTCAGGGCTGTGCAGGCACCAGCAGATAACTTATTGCCACAGCAGCACCAGCTCCTTCTGAGCTACAGACACTGAGTTTGAAGTGCAGATATTGCAGATGGTGACACATTTTCATGTCTTGGCACCACATCTGAGGCTCTCTTCTAGACCTGATGACTTGATGCAGGCAGCATCCGGCACAGGAGGGAAGGCTTTCAAAAACCCTTCCAGATTTTTATTTTAGGAACTGCCTGAGTGATCCTGGGCAAAATTCAAGGGAATTATATCAGCTGCAGGAAACCAGGAATTTGAGGACAGGACACACCATTGTGTTAAGCTTGCAAGTCCCAGCAGAAGCCCTTGAAGAAGATAGCACAGGAAGGGCAGGAAAGCATCCCATATTCCTGCTCTGGGAAAAGGTGTGCATCAGAGATGGAAAAGGGTATGTGTAAATGCTCTGCAAAATGCCATTAAAAAGGCAAGACTGACACTTAGCAGGTAAAGTATTCCCAGAATACTTCTCAAGTGTGCCAAAAAAAAAAGTCCACAACCCAAGCATACTTTGAGCCTTTGCAATTATAGGAGGAATTAAATAAACCAATTCAAATCGTTCAGTAAGTTGAAAGTCTCTGTTTTTTTTTTTTTTTGCAAGCCCAAATTTTCAAGAAAATTAGGAAATGCTCCATTTCATAGAGCAAGTCTTAAAATCTGACTTTATTTGAATTAACTGTTTAAAAAAAGTTGTGCTTTTGTTCATTTAGTGGGACTTCTCTTCAACTCCCTGAAATGAGCAGAGAAGCAACACAGGAAAATAGGGGTGACTGGTATTCAGTGGAGGAAACAAAGTGTGAAGGATTTGAGGATGTGGCAGGAGGAATTGCTCCCTGATGTTTGGAGGCTGCTGCTTTCTCACTCTCTGCATAGCGTGGAGGCCTTGGCATGGTTCTTCTTTCACTTCCACATCCCAAACAGGGCTTTTCCAGCCTTGCACAGCTGAGCAGGCCATACCTCTATTGGTCACCCAGACATCACACGTAGACTGGGCTGAAGCTGTTCGAAAAACATGACCCACCCCAAAGGCACCAGAGGCCTTTCCTGGAACTGCTGGAGTTTCTGGGTATGCTCTGCCTTAAAATGAATTCACACATCTTGATTGTTAAACTGATATAAATATATTCTTAGGCCTGAAAATCTATTCAGCCAGGCTGTGTTCTCATGCCTTTGCTCTCTATCTCAAAATGCTCCTCTGAGCAGCCAGTGGCCTCTCACTACTTTCTGCACAGCCCTGTGGATAGTCAACACTCACTGCTTCAAATCCTTGGAGCACATCCTTTGTCTTTTGGTGCCATGTGACCCTTCCAACACTGCATTGTATTTAGAGATCATAATCTTATATCTTCCCTGTAAAAATAAGATAAAAAATCCTAAGAAGTAAATTAGGCAAGCAAAGGTGATCCAGTGTGCTGGTGAGCTATCACACCTGCTCAGGTAAGGCCATCAAAGTTCCTGAAGACACCAGTGCCAAAAAAACTACAATTTAACTCAGCCTTTCCTTACTGTAGACAGTCTTCAAAACAATGTAGGCTTTGGGAGGATTTAGAAGGAAAAAGACTGAAATAATTGTAAAGCCACATGTTGTGTGGCCCATAATCCCTGAGATCTGCTCCCAGGCATTTTACAGCTTCCCTGTGCAACCTCCAACAGATATTAAGAACTATTAACATCTGTTGTGGGCTGTTCACAAAGGAACACTTTTGATACCCAAGTCAAAATTAATGTGGATGTTTATGGGTACATTTCATTTCCAATGTCAGAAATTCCAAAAATTACTTTTTCCTTAGGACCTACTTTAGCTTAGCTTTGACAACTCCATGATCAATGAAGTTCTGATGATATCAAGTTTGCTGCTCAGGTTGGGGTGATCTTTATGTGCAAGGTCTGTGGATCACCTGGAAGCAGGAGCATTGCTGTCTTCATGCCAGCCATGGATCCTGCACAACTTTGACCCAGCCTGGGAAGTCATTTATGAAAATTTAGAGAATCATTGAGTAACTCAGCCCCAAGAGTACCAAGCTCTCTGCTCAAAGCAGGGAAACTTCAAATCAGATTGATTGATTATGCCCTTGTCCAGTCAAATTCTGAAAACATCCAATGGTTACTGTTCTCTTCTGCTTTTCCCCCTTGTTTTGTTTGAATGCAGGAATTTCTCAGGCGATTTCTCACTAATGTGGTGTAACTAAGCAGAACAGGCAGCTAAATCCCAGCCTGTAAATCACTGACCCTGTGAAATGTGCTGATTCATTTGTAATTAGTCATATAATGCTCCCATTTCTCAATTTCTAGGATTATTTACGATTATCAAAATGGATATTAAGGGAAAAGTGTCCAATTCAGTTTTCAGTAAGTAATGGCAATATTCCAAGATGATTCAATGTGTGTCAGGTGAGTTTCCAACACTAGAGCAAAAAAACGGGTTAAAGAAATTCCACAGTAGTTATTGCAATGCCACAGTTTTTACTGTGCACTAAGGAAAGTTCCAGGAATTCTCAGTGCCAGGCTACAACTCAACATTTTGGTGAAAAGAGACAATATTTCTATTTGTTGTGTCTGTCCTTCCTAACACCTGAACTCAGAGGGGTGATCCAAGGACAAAAGATTCCAGCACAGTTTGCTTTGCTGAGTTTGGCACAACATTAATGAGAAATATCAGCATTCAAATACAATCAATTATTAGAGCTGTTCACACAACAGCAAGAAATCTCATCATTAAGGCCACATTCACCTGACTCAGTTTCCAATGACAAACCCCAAATACACTGGTCCTACAATGACTTTTCCTTTTTATTCCAGGGGAAGAGGCAGAGCTTTGTGGTCTGAATCAAGAGAAAGTGCAGCTTTATAGAACCACAGAACCATACAATGGTTTGAGTAGGAAATTACCTTAAAGATCATCAGGCTCCATGGGCAGGGGCATCTTATCTAGACCTGCTTGCTCAAAGCTCTCCAGGAGCACCTCCAGGGATGGGGCATTCACAGATGCTCTGGGCAAGCTGTGCCAGTGCCTCACCATCCTCACAGTGAAGAATTTTCTTCCCTTCATTTAACCTGAACCTGTTGTCTTCCAGCTGAAGCCATTCCCCCTTGCACTATGGTCTTTGCCTTCAGCACAAGTGGGTACAACCCAACCCCTTCCCTTTCAGCATCAGTCCCTGCTCAGGAATTTGGCCATGCTCAGATGGTCACTGATCAGCTGTAATCACAGAAAAGGAAACTGTGGACACAGTGAGCGATGAATCAGCAGTTGCAGCTCCTAGAAACTGGGATGCACCAGGGAGACAGGCTGTGCAAGTGGTCCCCACCCTTACTGGTTAGAGGTGTGACTCTCACCAGAAAACAATGGGTATTAATGTGTTCTTTCTTACACTGGGCTGAATGGAAACAAAAACTGATGCTGTCTTTTTGGGGTTTGGGGTTTTTGGTTTTTTTTTTGTATTTCTGCACCCCAGCAGCTGGTAATGTCAGAGTAAAAGATAAATCCACAGTGTCTGGCATCTTCAAAACTATCTGGTATGTCTTGCTGGAGTCACACAGAGCTATTGCAAGGCCAGTATTTGGTAAAAGGGTAAATTTTGGTGGCTTACATTGCATTGCTTTTTTTCTGATGTACACACAAGTTTCTGGAGAATTTAGAATTTTAAAAATGCTGCTATTTCCTGTGTATACCTCTGTCTCCTCTATCACTGACCCGTGCTAGCTCAAATCCTGAAGCACTGCAGCTCCAAACACATGAGGAGATGGAAATCATATAAAATCTTTGTTCCATCGTTTGGATAAAATTGTTATAATCATCCATGCTAAGCAAGAGAAATCTAGCAAGTTTACCAAAAGGCACAGATCTGGGAAATACTCCAGCTAGCTCTCGAAAGATGCATGCTTGTGCTCAGAGACAGCAGCATGACAAAGCATCAGGTTAAATGTGGTATTTGGGAGAGAAAAACCTTCCAGTGACAAGACAAAGGAAATACAGCCATTAAAGCATCCCCCTCATTGCCAGGGACAGGCCACAGCATCCTTCACCTCCCGCTGACCCTTTCAGCCCTCAGTGGGAGGAAGGAAAACCTCCCTGCTGGAGAAAGAGCATGGCTCCTGTCTTCCACTGCAACCCAAGGAATGTCGCCCACCGAGCTTCCCTCCAGCAGAGGGGAGTGCAGCCTGTTCTGCAGGAGCTGCCAGAAGCTCCAGGAGAAGGGAAGAGCTTGGCATTTTCACCCAGCCTGGAGCGATGACTTCACCTTGTGCAAATATCAGTGAAAAGCCCCGTGTCCCTCCTCCTCGTGTAACTCAGAGCTGCTGGAAAAGCAGGCTGAGGTTAGCCCGCTTCCACAGGTAGTCAGGTTTGGAAGGAAGCTGGTGATAAATGAGAATATTGCTGCAGATCAGCTCCCTGTGCACAAGGATTTTCAAACAACTGCTCACATATTTTGGTTACAGCACCAAGTGAACACTGAAGTGCATTTGTAAACTTGTTTGCTGGGTCAGACCCGCCATTCAAGCTGATTCTGCCCATTTTACTTTTCCATTAAGTATCTGCTCTCTACTCTTGCACTTGGACACATTTTTAGTGGGTTTTTATGTGTGAGCTGTAATGGATTCACATTTTCCTCTTCGGTACTGCTAAGCATGTTCCAGAACATTTTCTCTTCCTCTAAAAAGATACTATGCAGCAAAATATACCTTAACTTCCAGCCTTTTGGTATAAGCAGGTAAGCTCATTTGTCACAGCACAGCCCTCTGAGGGAGTAATAATCCACATCAATGTGGTTGAGGTCACTGCTAAAAGTTTTGCAGGACAAAAGCCAGACAAGACTGAGAGAGTCAAGCGCACACTTGCATGATTTTTCCTGCAATTTTCATCTCAAAAATTGATTTTCAAAATGCATTTGCTTCAGTATTGAGCTATATTGTCTCGTTATTGCTGTTTCAAGATCACATTTGTCCATATCAATCACCATAATTGCTGTACTGTAAAGGAAGTCTATTAGAATTATGTCTGCAAAGATTTCACAATTCAGTGCTAGGAAGAGCCTGGACTATTAACAAAGTGTAAGAGTAGTCTAAAATCCAAATGTGTCGTGGAGTGATTGTCTTTGTCCTTGGGCACATTTCACCTGCTGCCTCCAAAGGGGAAGAGGGGAATCCTTTCCCTCATGCCAGATTGTGCTCTTATTTAAAGCCTTTTTTCTCCCTACCACACAGCATCATGGCTTGGTCTGCCCTGCCCATTTCCTGACCTGGGCTCACCTCCCTGCTTCACTTGCTCAGTAGAGACTGAGTAAATCAGTTTGCTCCCAAGGGAATGCAGCGTCAGCAGATTTAGACACCAGCTGTGGTAACTTTAGTTTCATTTTGCTCTGGAGAACTGGCATCTGATCCAGTGCATAAATATGTTTGCCAGATTTCCTCACCGATGAGGGTAAGAGGAATTGATAGCTCTCATAAGAAATACATGTCAGAAAGGCAAGGATGCTATTAATATGGAAAAAGTAGTAAAAGTAAGAAGCCACATGGAAGAGTTACCAGGCAGAAATCAGTCCATCGAAAGAAAAGCAGAAACAACACAATTTGCTCCTCTGTTTTCAGGCACAGGACTTGGTAGTAAATTACTGTACCATGAAGATAAGAGGAGGTATTTAGATATTCTAAAGTGTTTAACCTTTAGAATATCTAAATATTCTAGATATTTAGAGCATCTAGAGCATCTTTTAAGCTAAATTTCTAACGCATCTTGTGGAAACAGGTGCTATGGTTCTTGGTGTCTCCCTCAGTTCAGAGTACAAATAAAAAAGGCCCCAGAAATGAATCTGCAAGTCTGTCCATCACTAATTCACCACCTCCTGTGTGTATTACTTTTCTTTTTTTTTAATAAAACATTTATTTTGTCACATGAATACACCCGTTTTCACCACAGCACTGAGGTGATACTATTCCCAAATCATCAAACGAAAGCTGTAATAGGCATTTGGCTCCAGAGAATGAAACAGGGATTAGGGATTTCCTCTCAGGCTAACAGAGAAAAAACACATTTGAAGTGGCATGGGCTCACATGCTTGTCTCCTCTTATTTGATCTCTGTCTGTGATACTTTGATTCACTCTTTTTTTTCTCAGGCCATCCCAACCTCCCTCCCAGCTAGCTGGGGTATGCCAGCCTCTTCCTCTACCCATATTCCCTTTTCCCAGCTCTCTCTCCTCACCTTCACCTCAAAGCCAGACCCTTCCTTTGCTTCCCACCAAAATCCTCTTCCCATCCTTTCCCAGCCTATCCCCCCATCTGTGCCATCTACCTTTTGTAAAACAGTCTCCCTTTCCCTGGGGGTCTGCAGGGAATTTGTTACCCCTACATCCCACACCCACACTCATGCCCAGTGTATCAGGATGTGCTACCTGCCCCCCTAAGCTGCCCTGTACCCAGAAACACCTCCTTTTAAAAATCTGGTGAATATCTAAAGGCAAAATTGTCCCTGTCAAGCAAAGGGATAAAATAAAGAATGCAAGGTTTTTCCCCCTTTCCACCAAATGGGCAAACAGTAAACAAGTTTGCTTTGCAAGTGAAGCAGATCATAAAACAGTTCAAAGCACTCCCGAATCTCAGCCATAGTACCGATCATTTCTGAGTAACACATCCCATGGAGAGAGCTCTTTGCAGGGGCTGCACCAGCCAAAACAGGATTAGCAAGTGGTAGAAATAAAAAGAAATTTTCACACTTTCACTCTAGCAGTGAAAGCAGTCACTGCTAGAGTAACTCAAAATGTGCAAAGTGCCTTCACTATAAAAGATACCAGGACTGAGGAAAAAAATATTTGGGATGGGATCCCATGCCACCAAAATGCTACTACTTCTGAGAACAAGCATTGAAACTGTTAAAACACGTTTCACATTCTTGTTCCAAGTCATTCAGGGGCACATGGAAAATGCTGACTGCAAGGCACCTTGTACTTGGGCTCTGGAGATTATGTAGAACAGAATAGATTCATTGTCTCAAATACACTGCAGAATCGGACTGTCCCCTGTCCTTGCACACTATGTTGTTATCCTTTGGAGGAATCCAACCCAAACAGAGTTCCCCATACTTATTTCTGTAAATTCACAAAGTAGCACAGCCTGAAAACTCAGGGCCAGGGAGGAGAATACAGGAGGGACGCAAAAAGTTATTCTTCCAGCAGATACATGGACCAGACCCAGTCGTTATATCTGTCTGCACTTTGTGTGATCATCACATGCTGGGGACAAATTCTAAGGGAGACACATAAACACCTCCTCCTTGCCATATCTGCCCAGCACATTGGTCAGAGCGCAGGCCACAGGAGTTATTGTCCTGTTAGACAATGACCTTTGACAGATCATCTCTGGAAGAGTTCTCTAATTATTTTCTGAAGCTTTCTTTCTCCCATTTAGATCTTTAGCTTGTGCAGCACTTTCTGGCAGGGAGCACCATGGCTTCACTGTGCAACACAGGATCCATGGAAGAGGGTCTTCTCTTCAGTCTCTTTTAATATCTCCTTTAAAATTTTTTAAGGTTTTTCAGTGATGAAAAGCAGCAGCTGCTGTTTCTCTGCTCTCATCCTTATTAATGGAGGACCTGATCACAGCCCTTTCAGTTGTTTTCTTTTATATTTATATTTAAACTTGTATTTAAACTCTTCTTAAAGACCATTCACCCATCCTTGGTTCCCAGATTGCTTCTCCCTGTCCCTCCACTGCTCCCATGGAATTCTCTGAGGCAGAGTGCACACAGCTTCATGCCATGTGCAAGTCTGAGGCACATGTGGGGTTTATGCAGCAGGATAACCATGTCATCTGCTTTTCCCTGGATATCTATCCTAATAGTTTCTCACATCCCATTTTCAATTTTGACCATGCTGAGCTGCAAATTGACGTTTGCACAGGGATTTGCAGAGTCTCACAAATCATCAGACCCTCTCTGTAATTGGTACATGATAATTTAGAGACAAACAGCATATATGCATATTGAAGGCTCCCCCGCATGCACAGATACAATTTTGCAGTTTAACAAAATTAATTTTATTGGCAAAGTTCATTTTTTTCTGGAGCTCCTAAGTTAGTTTAGGCAATCCAGAACAGGTCTGTATCAGCAGCAATCTTGGCCATATCCTCCTGGGTGCTGTGTAGGAGATTCCACAGGCAAGTTCTCTCCATGGAGAAAACAAGCATTCATTCTTCCTTTACCTTTTGGAACATTTGTTAATATGCTTTCCTACACAACTCCATTTCTTATTTCTATGTCCCCTCTAACTCTTTTCTTTCTCATGATTTATTATGAATGTGCTTGGCAGATCTAAACCCCTGCACCACCATCAAGTCTGCAGAACATTTCTGAGGACTCTGCAGCCTTTAGAGATTTCTTCACCAGCCTAATGTAGCTCCATCTCATTTTTCTCCCTCTTTACCATGCAGCATGGGTGCCAATTTAACAACCTGACAATCATTAAGATCTTTCAGAGCATTGCTCAAGTTTCCAGTTATTCGAGTTCTCTTCTTAGGTAGGACATGAAAGATCTCATCGGTTTAATCAATGAACACTTCTGTCGCTCAGCATCTGCCCTTCCCTGCCCCCCAACAGGGAAGGGGAAATTTAAAAAAAAAAAAACTTAAAAAAAAAAAAAAAAAAAGCTGAAGTTCTTAATTTAGGCAGGGAAGGGGGGAAGGAAATCATACCATAAAAGTTTATGAGGGAAGAGCAAATGAAGGGGCTGCTCTGGAGAACATATGTTCCCTCTGCAGAGACACCCCAGCTGACGCCAGCAGAGCTCCGGCTGCTCCCAGGCTTATCTTAGCTCCTGTTGACTCAGTTCCAGGCAGAGAGACAACCTTAGCACCACCACACTGCAGTTCCACTCTGCAGTGGGGTTGGAATTATTAATAATCTCTCACTGCTTCCACATACACTGGAAGCACAGGCTTGAAAATGCTTGGATATTCTAAAAGCAGAATCCTTGCACTTCTGGCAACCTCGAGAGCTTAGACCATTAAGAATAACTGTGTGGGCTTGAAAAGAACAAGTTTAATCTAGAAGAGCTAGCTAGAGTTTAAGTTAAGGCTAGAGTTAAGTAAAACCATAATCTTGTTGCAAAAAAATCTTGTTGGAGTTTATGTAAATTTTAAAATTGTATTACTAAATCCACGTCAGAAGATACCACATCTCCAACTCTAAACTGGCAAACCTGCTGCTGTAGAAAAAAACCATGTTATGTGGTGACTCAGGTTTCCAGGAGGGCCATCCCATGGCCATACACCTGCAGGATTGCTGACCAGGGCTGTTATGGGGAGTGGACAGGCAGGTAAGCTCGGCTATTTCTGAACCTAGGGCTAACTTTTACAAAGAGGTTTTGTTAATTAACATCACTTTCATTAGTGGAAACAGCATGCCCAGGAAAAGGGAGGTCAGGACATTTACACAAGGGCTCACTGATGTAAAAGTCTCAGTTAAAAGGTTTTTCAAGTGCTGTGAACAGGGCATGGATACCCATGGCCTACACTAAAACAGAATATCTACTGGTATCAGGGAGGCCCAGGCATTTTTCTGAAAATTTTACACTCTCTTGGAGATATCCCAGTGCCTTGCCCTCTCCCATGATGCTTGGGCAGTGAAGCACCCCAAAAATGAGAATAGAATTGCCTGTGCAGGATTGGGATGCTCTGGGGCTCTACCAAACTATTTCCCATGTGACTCCTTGGAGTTCATGCTTCATACAATATTTTTCACCCATTCCAGCTGTGGCTGGAAGAAAACTTGTATCCACCTCTTTGGAGAGAAGGAGAACTTTCCTGCTACTTTGCAAATGTTATCCCACTGTCCTTGCCATAGGAGGCAGGGGAAAATAGTGCCTCTTACTGCCCTTCCTCCCAAAATACAGCTGTCTGAAACCCTCCTCGGGCAGAGGCACAGCACAGAAAATGTTAGCCCCAGAGGTGAATGTCTCGGAAGGTTATGGGGAAATGAAAACAAACGGGATTGAATAGAATCTGACTCATGACCTCAGTGCCAGTGGTTGCTGCGAGAGCCCAGAGCAGGGATTGCTCGTGACAGGCTGAAAGCAATCCTCCTCACACCACTCACACAGATTAATCAAAGACCTTGGAAATTTTGATTTATAGATCATATATTCCTAACAAGGATGTATTTATTATTATACATCAGAAAGCATCCATACACATGAGACATTGCTAAACTAGAGCTGTCAGATATTTATTTTTGCAGTCAATAGAAGTAATGTTATTAAACTATCCAAAGGCAGCCTTCAAAAGCAAGAAAAATAAATTCCAAATTGGTTTAAATGAATGAATTCATAGTAATCACAGCTGAAATATCAAGTGATCAATCTCTGTCTCCACTGCCTTCCAGTCCTGAATATTTAATTAGCAGAAGATGAAACACAGTGTGAAGGTTAGGGTGTCTGATGGGGAGGTAAATCTGGAGCCAGCCCACACCCATGGAAGGAGCACTTGGCTCTCTGCTCTGGGCCTCCTGCTGGGTAAACAGCAGTCATCAGTGCCAGAAAAGTTCCTCTGTTGAGGAAATACAGGGAATTACAGGATAATCAAGGTGGGAAGGGACTGTGGCCAGGCTCGGATGAGGTTGCTCAGGACCATGTCTGGCTGTGATTTGAGGGTTCCAAGCAGGGACATCCTACAGCCTCCTTGGGCTTCCATGCCCATGTTTGAACAACACAGAGAAAGAAGATTTCCTGGCAAACCTTCCTGTCTTCCTCTGGCTGCTGACACTGTCCCTTTTCCTGTGCCTCAAGAAGAATGGGGATGTTTCTGACAGTACAAAAGGAAGCCGCAGGCAAAATCAGCTCCCTTCTTCTTCTTTCTGCCCTCCAACTACCCCCAAACAGGGGATAGATTTAGATCAGGTGTAAGGAAGAAATTTTGGAGGGAAGTTGTGGATACACCATCCCTGGAAGTGTTCAAGGACAGGCTGGATGGAGCTTTGAGCAAGGTGGTCTAGTGCAGGTGCCCATGCCCACGGCAGAGGGTTTGGAACTGGATGATCTTTAGGGTCCCTTCTAACCCAAACCATTCTGTGCTTCTGTGGTTCTATTATTCTGGGCAGATAGTCCTGAGGAAGGGGTAAAAAATGAGGACACTTAATCAATGATGGGACGTGCCGTGCAGGACGACAGCTCTGCCAGCCTGGAGCTCACTTTCAGACCCCTGAGAACATGCAGGAAATTATTAATGATTACCTAGTAATTATTTTAATTGCATATTAGATCTCTCCTGTGTTGTATGAAATGCATTAACAGCATTAAGGAGCAGTTTGTGAAGTATAAGCAGTAGTAGCCAGCAATAAGAAATTCTGCTTTCTCCTCTGCTTTCCTCTCTCTTTCCAGGGAGGTGGTAAAGAAGGAAGCCACTCAAGGAGGCTGAAGGTGGGAAAAGAGAATTTTGGGTTGCCCCAGAGCTGTGCACTTGCAGCTTTATGGCCCCAGCACAGGCAGAGTGAGTAATTTCATGCTTTTTGGAGGGAAGTGATACTTTTAGTCTTTGTATTTCTGTTTTATAGGCCAGACTTTCTGAAATGTTTCACCCCTGACAGGTTTACAAACCTGATACCTTTCTTTCATATTTAGTCATGTTCATGCACAAATTACCTAATTCCAGTCACACCAACACTGACATTACACCCTCGCTTTGCACTCTGGGTTTGAATATTTATTTATTCCAGTTTGTACTGGAGGTTGCAATAAGGAGGTGCAAAGAACTGCCTTTCCCCAGCGCCCATGGGAGAAGCTGCTGCCTTCAGCAAGGCTTCAACATATCCAGGAGAGTCTGGAGACAGCCCCTTCCACAGGGAGACCAATAAAGGACATCAACATTGTCACCCTGGACTTCCCTCCCGACCCTGCAGGTCCCTGAGAGCCCTGGAACACCTAGGGACCACACAAAAAAAGGGAGAAAAATCTGAATCTCTTCAGCAGGGCAACAGGATCTGGAATGAGGAGACCTGCAGCAAGAAATGGGCAGCTCCCAGTTTCTCCAGCACAGGCATGGGCCAGGATTTCTGCTTCTGCACTGCCTTCCAGGAGCCAGAGATGCCAGAGAGGCTGGCCAGAGCACAGCACAAGGGGGACAGCCCTGGCACATTGAGGAAAGCAAGGCTGGGACATGGGGGGGATGAGGACCATCTCTGCTGGGTCTCCAGCCCCTCTGACTGTGAGCATCCCTGGCCTTGTCAAGCTAGCATGGAGCTAGTGGATAACAGTGGATTCAGATTAAAATGCATTTTCCCAGTGAAAGCAATTTTGCTGAATTTAGACTCTTTAATTTCAGCAATACTCATCAGAGGCTCTTCATCCTGATTACAATGTTCATCTCCAAAAGCACTATTTCCACAGAAGTGCTGATTAATGTTATCACACCAACAAGGTTTCAGAAATGAAAACACTCTGGAGAAAAGTTGTCAAAATCCCATCACCTCAACATGACTGCAGATGCAAGGGAACCCCTGAGCTACAGGATGGGAACTCCTTCCTAATCCCAGAGGGCTCAAGATGATCTCTGTGATTCCCTGGATGGCAGATACCTTCAGGCAGAGTTCTGTGGCCAAGCTTTCTTCAGATAAAGCACCACTTTTATCCTGGCAGCTCCACTGGCCTGGGTGAATCTGGTCATGGTTTCACATCAGGGGAAGAAATCAAAATATGGGATCTCCTTTCTAGTCAGGACAAAGGAGTATCCGGCCATGAGCAAACTGTAAAGATGAGAAATTTCTGAAATTCACAATATTCAACCATTCAGGGCTCCAAAATCCCCTCTGGCTGCAAGGAAGATTGGCAGAGCTATGCTCGTGACATTCAGTGGTGGCTGAACCAGACCTTCCTCTGGGTGTTTTGCTGTGATTAGAAGTGTGAATCTCCTTTCTGTCTGCCTTTCTCTTGCCTTCATCCATCAGAAGACTGTGAACATTTTGAAACCTTCGACTGTTGTGTTACTACACTTCTGGCATGTTTGCTTCTGTTTTCTGGGGCAGGTGCTGTTTCCTTTTTGCCATAGCAGTTTTGCCATGTGCATCACTAGTGAGAAAAATAGCTGCTTTCCCTCACTGCATTGTAGCTGTACCCAGAACCCAGCAGAATCAGACTCTTCTGTCACAAGTGCCTCCACACCTCCAGTGACAGACAGAAGTCGCCCCAAAGAGACACAGCAGCAGAAAACAAACTCACTCCATTTCTGCTTTGTGCAGGAATGAACTAGAACAGAACAAGATCAAACCCAGTTTCTGCTTGCAGGCTGAGGTCCCAGATGCTAATGCACCAGGCAGCTGTGAAGATATGGGGAGATTTCCATAGGAAACCCTTTCCCTGCACTGTCCTTGTGTGTTGGCTGAATAAACAACTGGACTGCAGGATCAGCCAGGGCCTGAGGCTATGAGCTGGGCAGGATTTGTAGGCAGAGGCAGGGAGTTGGACCAAGCCAGCAATTCAGCAGGAAAGCCATGCAGAGCAGAACCTTGATCTTGCCACTTTTTGCAGATTGAGAATAATTTTTTTTAATTACCCCGACTCATACAAATTAGACATATTAGACAGATGGGCAATCAGCAACTGTATGAAGTTTAACAAGGGCAAGTGCTGGATTCTGCACCTGGGATGGGGCAGCCCTGGATGTACAGCCTGGGGAATGGGAGGCTGGAGAGCAGTGCCATGGAAAGGGACCTGGGGATCCTGGTCCATGGCAAGGTGAACATGAGCCAGCAGTGCCCTGGCAGCCAGGAGGGTGACCTGTGTCCTGGGGGACATCAGGGACAGCATCCCCAGCCAGGCAAGGGAGGGGATTGTCCTGCTCTGCTCTGCACTGGGGCAGCCTCACCTCGAGTGCTGGGGGCAGCTTTGGGTGCCATGGTATAAAACAGACATGAAGGTGTTAGAGAGTGTCCAAGGGAGGCCACAAGGATGGCCAAGGAAGCTGTGAGGAGTGGCTGAGGTCACTTGGTCTGTTCAGCCTGGAAAAGAGGAGTGGAAACCTCAGTGGGGTTCTTCAACATCCTCACTGGAGCAGGTGGAGGGGCAGGCACTGATTTCTTCTCTCTGGTGACCAGTGACAGGATATGAGGAAAAGGCATGCAGCTGAGTCAGGGAAGCTTTGTGTTGGGTATCAGGGAAAGTTTCTTCACCTGGAGGGTGGCTGGGCACTGAAACAGGCTCCCCAGGGCAGTGCTCACAGCACCAGCCTGACAGAGTTCAAGAACATTGGACAACAATCTCAAGCACAGGGTGTGACCCCTGGAGTGTCCTGCACAGGGCCAGGAGCTGGACTCTATGACCCTGATGGGTCCCTTCCAACTCCACATATTCTATGACCCCATGGTCCTATGAATTTCAGAGCACAGGGTGGTGTTTGGGCAGCACACAGGAGAACCAGAGAGGAGGAAGGTGAAGAAGTGGCTTAGACCACAGGGGTGGTTAGGGAAGAAAATAAAAGTGTAGTGATTCTCCCCAGGCTCCTCAGGGGCAGCTGGACAAAATTCCTGTGCACTGTACAACAAGCAGCTCCTGTTTGCCAAAACCCGCTGCAGGTATGAATTTTTGCTCCTAGGCTGATCTTTTGATGTCGTGTTTGCAGATCTCCCTTGATGATCATGATGAGAAAATGAGAAACAAAGGGACTGTTTAATGCAGAATGTTCCCTCGCTGGTAACCAAGTGTGCTGTCCTTTACAGACTGTTTGTCTCTGTTTGTGCTATTGTACCAGCGTTTCTTGGCTCGCCTCGCATAGTTTCCGTGGTGCGTTGGGTTCTTTTGAAGCAGATTGTGTTACATAAAGCTGCTCGGTTTGGTGGCGTTTGAATGGTGCCACCGTCCCCCTGCCCTGTGCTCCGGGCAGCGATGTGATATGGGAGGGAGATGATGCTCCTGTCACAGCTCCGAGCAGCCTCAGAGGCTTTTATCAGGCAAATGACGGGGCTATCAGCACCTGATCAGGTGTACACAGCTGCAGCCCCTCATGACAGTCAGCTCTAGGCAAACAAATTAAAAATAAAATTAAAAAAAAATAAAGGAAAAAGGCAGGAGGATTTTTTTCTCCTTGCTTGGCAACCAGCAGTTCATTTTTTCTTCCAGCTGTGGTTTTCGAGTTTCAGATGATAACCCAAATATTTTCACTGAATGCAAAACTCTTAGGGAAACCCTCTGTGTCTTTCACTTTTTTTTTTTTTTTTTTTCCAAAGGCAAAACTTTCAACAAAATTGTTGAGCACATCCAGTGTTAAAACATTGTCTGGATCCTCTACTTGCTTCTGCTGGCTGGGAGTCTGGCCTGTTGAGACCTGAGGTTTCTAGCAGAGAATTTCAAAATTGTCATTTCTCTGATGTTTTAAATAAATGTAGGCAGCTGTCTGAGCCATACATCTCCCCTAGCCAAAATATTGTTCATTCCAAGTGGATTTGCTCCATTATAAGTTGCCTACAAATAATTTTAAAAAGTGACAGTGTTTCTTAAATTATCTTAGCTCTTTAAATATTGAAATGCATCAAATATTAATGCTGAGCAATTCAGAGTATCCTCAGTCCTGGTTCCTGCAATATTCTGATCAGCATTAGAGCCACGTTCTGCCTGCTCTGGGATCTGAAGAGGGGTCCTACCCAAGGGAAGGTCGTGACCACCACCCCCAGGACCTGGTGCCCTGCCCCAGGGGTGTTTTTGGAAGGGGGAAATGGGGAAGACCAAAGAGCTGGGCTGGTTCCAGCAGGAGGGAAGCCAAGGAGTGAGCAGGCACAAGCAGAGCCAGGAGCAAGCATGGACTGGTGCAGACACCATCCAAACATGCTGCTGGTGGCATGTCTGGCCCCAAGGCCAGCAGAGCAGGTCTGGAGTGAGCTGGGACCACCAGACCCAAGCTCGTGGGGTTTTCAGCTCCTGTTTGGCCACAGAGCCCTCAAAGTTCCATGCAAATTGAAGCTCATGTAGCTGTTTCTGAATTTGTGAATATCACAGTGCTGTGATCCTCATCTCTCCACCTGCAGAGGCAGCTCTGTCAGAACACAAGGAAGTGTGAGATATAAAAAAGCACTGCATGAGGATTTGGCATGTCACAGCTGGAAAAGCTGCACCTGCAGAAGCCCGAGTTCAAATGAACACTGATAATATCAGAGCAACTCGTCCTTTCCTCCCAGCAGAAAGCCCAGAACAAAATTCATGCCTTCTCTTTTATAAGCTGAAGAGAAGGCCTGACTCAGCTGCCTGAGGTATCTCATCTGGGAATGCTGATATGCCATTCTGCAAGCATGTTCCCAGGCTGGTGTCCAGTGGAAGGGAGCTGGGGAGGTGAGAGAGGCTCCCTGACTTCTGTATTTACAGCTTCCATCCAGGAAAAGGGGATTTTCACAACTTGTTCCTCAGCACGTTTTCTGCATGGCAGACTGCCCCAAACTCTGATCCTCAGCAGTGCCACAAGGCTGGCAGCCAAGCAGATGAATTGTCAGAGAATCAGCAAGAGGGTTTTGATGGATTCCCTCTTTCCTCGCTCCCACCCCACCTCAGCTCACCCCGTGGCATTTGAGGCTCAGCAAAATCAACATGTTCCTCTGGAACATTTCAACTTTGACTAATCAGGAGAGTTTCTGACAGAAAAATGTTCCACTGGAAAATTTTTGACCAGCACTAATTAGCATTTTTTCTATTAGCTTTGTCCTGAAGGCACAGTAATTTATGCCTTGGTGAAATAAACAATCACTAAGAATTGGACACTCCCCAGGTTCAAGGCATATTTGCTTACCCTAAACAGAAAAAAGTCTTATTTGCTTGCAAAACTTTACATACTTAACACAAGGAAAGAATGCCTGCCTGACTTTCTTGTGCTTTACCTGGGCACAGGCCCAACTGCATTTTAATCACTTTACTTTAAAAAAAAAAAAAGGGTAAGTAGTGGATTTTCACTTGCAGAGCAGTAAGGTTCAAACAACACTGGAAAAAAGCCATGGACGTGGAAAAAGAGCTGAACCACACTCAAAGAGCTTGAAGGTAGCCACAAGAAACAAGAGGAAGACAGAAAATGTCACAGGTGCCCTAGGAGTTCAGATTTCCTTGCTACTCCTCTACCATATGGTTATATCCTGAACTGAATTTCTCACTGAACCACAGGATAATTAAGGCTGTAAGGGACCTCTGGAGGTTCAGCCCCTGCTCAGGGCTGGGCTGGCTTCCATGTTAGATCAGGTTGCTCAGAGCTGTGTCCAGCTTTCCCTGTGCATAATGCCACATAAATGCATCTGAATGCGCTGAAGGCTCCCCATCCATCCCTTTTTCCCCAGAAAGCCTTCATTTTGGAGCCCTGTGCAAGGCAAATGCAGGATGACAAGTCCCTGGCGGTCTCTGGGAAGCGGCTGCGAATGCTGGGCAGATGGTGCAGCCTTTGCTGCAGTGAGAATACAGCTACAGGGTCTCCCAGGAAAGCAGGCAGCTATATTTAAATCACTCTTACGAAATCCACATTGATATTCATAAAAGACACTTCAACACCTCTTTGGTGGCTCCAAACTGCAGCACACAGCCTGGGGAAGAGCACACGTGTTTCTGAGGACCAAGGCCTGCTTTCATTTTGTGGCTACAGCGTTGATAGCGGCAGGCAGAGAGGACAGAAAGCACAAAAAGCTCAGCCTCCTGGAGAACAATCCTGGACAATAAACATCTAAATGCTATGGAAGAGCCTGGGGAGGCTCTGGGATGGGACTCAGGTGTTGGGGGCTCTCCAGGCTTCAGCAGGTGAACCCCACCACCCTCGCCTGGCACAGACACAGGCCCTGGTCCAGCCCTGCATCCACCAGCACTCTGCAAGTCCAGCTAGTGCCAAGCCTGGCAGAGCTGTGATGTCCCCTGCATGTATCACCACAAAGATGGACTTCATCCCCCTGGTCTGCTTGTTCTGGGGAGGAGGAGGGAAGGCAGTGGGCACAGAGGTCAAAGGTGCTTTATTTCCATCTCCCTGAGGCCCTCTCGGTGCTTGGCAACACTGCTGTCTGCTCTTTCTTTTGCTTCAGGAAAATGCCTTTCACCTTATCACCACCCTGATACAGACTTCACCTCTCCCAGCGGGGAAGAATGGAAAAACCTCTCACGGAAAATCTGAGAAGCTCTTTGGCCTCTCTCTGTGGGGAGCAGAGTTTAAAGGGGGTGGTGTCACCCATCTGGAGGGTGACAAGGCCACTGTGCCAAAAGGCAGATCAAAGCCAGAAAACAGCCTACTCCCTTGTCCTTGTAGCTAGTGAAATTCTCAGTGCAGCTTTGTCATGTTATTCTCAAAGCCACCTAGGTTTTTCTTTGGCACTGAAAACCACAGACACCTGTGGTTTTCAACATTTCCCTCATGGAAAGGAAGACACATGCAATGAACTGAGGTTTTTCTCGTCTTAGCCCATTTTTTGTTGGCCCTTAGACCTCCTAGGAGCAATACCTAAAGTCGAGATGTTTGTGAGATGCAAATACACTCACGTGTGAGTGCCAAACCTTGTTTATTTTTTGTGCTGCTTCATGGCAGCTTCATGTCCATATGTGGGCAACCTAGTAAAGCATAGAATGAAAATCACATGAGTAACCCCAGAGGAATCAGAAGCATTATTCAATATTTAAAATTAAACTGGAATTTAAACACTTTGCTGAATCATGTTCTCATTTGCATTAGAGCACAGACCTCCTGAGTCACCAGGTGTGTCTAACATGCAATGGTGATATTCCTGTTCAAGCACCTTCCCAGGATCAGCTTGGCTCGTGCTCTTGCAGGGCTGGAGAAACTCCAGAACAAACTTCCAGAAGGAATTTTTCTCATCCCATTCCTCTGCACAACCCCAGACAACAGGGGTCTGTACACAATACAGCCACTTGGAAAATGTACTGAAAACTGCAGGGTCTCCTTTGTAACTACTTATCTTTTCCAAAAGACTCCTTTTGCTGCCTGTTGCATGCTTCCATAGGCCTTCAGTTTGCTCTGGGATGTGCTCCCAGGGGGCCTATCTGCTCTGGATGCTGGGGAGATGCTGGGAATCTCCTCAGATCCCCATTTATACACACACTCCCATGCACATTCCCTCCAGTTTCTGAGACAGCAAACAGCAGGAGTCAAATATGTCAATTGAAAAGGCATTTCTACTTGGACAATTTGTTAATGTAGAAAATGTAGTTTATCATTAATTGTAAAGGTGGAGCTGGTGAGCTCTTTTAAAAACTTCTCTTCCGCCTGGTGTTCAACAGATGTTTAGGAAAAATCTCAAACAGTCAAGGTCGTTGGTGTGTGGGAATATACAAGGAATTTCCATCTCCTGCAATGAATCAAAGCCACCATGTTTGAGGATGCCATTTTCCATGCAAGTGCCCGAATAGGAACACCTACATTCAGCTTTAGATATCTCAAGTCTCTCTGAATGTGACTTTTACCACTTTTCTTTCATCCAGAGAGCCCACTATGAAGAAATTGATTAGCTCACTAATATCTTTTCTACTCCCAGCTGCCACTATAACAAACAATAATAAAGACATTTATTTAGTGTTTCCCTTTCACTGGAGCCCTTAACATTTCCATTTGCACAGCAAAGATTACAAAGGGCAGAGTTAAGGGTAATTATATGACTTCTTTCCTGGCCTGTGCCACAGGGCTCCCTCCCATATTTGTTCTTTATCAGCCCTTTCTGAAACTGAAATCGAGGAAGCAGGAAAGTACCTAGAAAGATAGGGAAAAGAGCAAGGAGTGATTTATTCATAAATAGATCTGCAGGAAGCTTCCAAACTGCAGCTTCTCTCTTCAGAGTTTCAGGCATGTCCCACGGTGGCTACTGTAATATCAGAGGAATGCTTACTCCTGCTACTGCTGCTAATCTGGGAGCAGTCACGTGGCTCAGCTGTATTCTCTCTCTCCAAAAATTTGACTTTTAACCTTCCTTTGGTACAGACATGATGTATATTGCTTTGACATGATTCCAAGTAGCAAACATGCAAAACTCTGACCTATAAGCAAAGCAAATGGAAAAAAAAAAAAGATATTTATGAGAATGAAATTATGTGAGCCTGCGGGAAGGGGAGAGAAAAATCTGCCTGGGTCATTTCTGTTTGCTTTCCCCTAGGAATAACTTTGGGAAAAACAGCAAAATGTTAATCTGGGGAGAAGGAAAAAAAGAAAAGGTGTCCTGAGGTGCAATTAAAAAAAAAAAAAGGAGAGACGGCAGCAAATGTAATTATTTATTCGCGCTCATTTACGTGTCAGATGAAGCTGAAAGCTGCCAGATAGCTCCTTTTCGACAGCTTGGAGTTACTGTTGGGAACAGATCCATGTATGGAAGCGAAAGCAGAAAAGCATAGATAAGCTGAGATCCAGCTATGCAAACCATCTTTAGAGACACTTAAAGGACAAGCACTCCAGCTCCTTTCTTTCTGGTAAATATAGAGACACTATCATATGAGGGCTTTTTTCCATTCTGCATGACCCACAACTGCTGAGCCTTGGCTGGGGTAAGTGAAGAGCGACTCAGGCATTTCTTGGGAACACCTGGGGATTCGGTTGGACTGACATCCTGGGAAAAGCCGTAAATCTGGGGCGATGGGATGGCTCCAAGAGCTGGATAATGGTTAAGCTCTCTGAGTAGGGAACATGACATATAACAGCCCTGCCGCTGGAGGGACAGGAACTTTCCAAGGGTCTGAAGGAGGCCGGAGAAAAATGTTGGAAAACAAGAGTTTTATCACTCAAGAAGTGGATTCACAGACTGGGTGACGATAGAGCTTCAGTGGGCAGGAAGGATCAGTGGTGGTTGCCAGTGTCAGAGTCTCTCTGTGTTTCTATTTTAAAAAATTCATTTCAAAAGTCAAGGGCTTTTTCTTCCCTGCTCTGCGCTACTTTCGTTTTGAGAAACATGTTTCACTTGGGTTGAGCTGACTGGACATTAGGAAGAGCTCGTTGTAAACGACTGTTGTTTTTCTTGGCACTTAAAGGCAGTTTCCCAATGTTTCTCTGTAGATTTGAGGTTGATTACATCCTGTGCAAGGATTTTTGGTTCAGTTTAACTGCCATTACAGTGTTGTGAAAGCCAGCTCCAGCGAAAACAGCTGTGTGCTGTTGTGAATATTTCCAAAGTACTGAAGTAATAGGTCTCCTTCAACCTAGCACAGAAATGTGTCAGCTCTGGGAATTGGGCACTGTCACAAAAACAGAGCATAGCCTTGGCAGAGAGGCTTTCTTCACCAAGTGTTTTGTTAAAAAGAACACAAAAAAAGCTTTTTATTGCCATGGCTTAAAATCTGGCTGGTATATGGTGGTACAGTTAAACATGATGTTTTTCTATAAATGCTAGTGAATGGCTTTGGGTTAACATTTCATGTGTTTTCAGGTGTTACAATATTGTATTCATAGTCCCACTGCAAAGTTCTAGGTAAAGCATTGTCATTTTTCAGGTGGTTAATAGACTGGAAAAAACCATCAGAGCAGGTGAAGTGAAATTATACAGAAAGAACTGAAAATAATATCAGGAGTATTACTGAAATTGTAAGAGATCTCCAGAGATATGAAGGATGATTGTAAAGGGAAATCACTCAACCACAAATGTCATAAACATTTCCATTCATGAATGAAAATGCCTTCCCTTGTCCTTACATAAGAGGAACATAATGGAAGTGTTTGCTTGTAACCCCATAGTAGAGTCTGCAGTTGAAAGGGCCAATGCCCTCATCCTCCCTTATTTGGCCAGCATCTCCACAGATATTCCCACTTTCCTCAGCTTTCACCCTCACTGAAATACACATCTTGTCTTTGTCTGGTTTCCTTTGTCTGTGCTAGGCAAACTTTGATTCTTTTGAGAGGTACCTTTAAAACACGTGCCACCTGCCTGCAGGAATGCTAAGACAGAAATCAATCTTTAAATAATTGGGGTCAATAGATAGCTTTTAAATTGCTAGTGAGTCACTAACCAATAAACCTTTTAGCTGCTAATGCTATGAAATAACATTTCTGCATTTCATTCTTACTCAGATTGCTTCCATTTTCTATTGCATATGGTCCTGGTTCATAGGTTGCGGTGAATATAAATATGCTGATATAAAAAATTTCTTCCTCAATTTTTCCTTTTTCTCCCCACCTCCCTTCCCCAGATTGAGAGCTTTCCCTTCCCCAAGAGACACAAGGACCAGCTGATCCATGTGTGGTGTTACCAGACAGCTGTGCTGGGCAGGCCAGGAGCAGGATGGCAGGATGGAGGAGCTGGAAAAGCTGGGAAAGTTTATTTAATTTGCTGTTTCCATTCGGTGCAGGGCCTGGGGCAGTGAGGCCTGGCAGACAAAGCCCTGGTGGCATGAGTCATCTCTTGGTTGCCAGCCCCAAGGCAGACTGCCCTTTGTGCCCCCCTCCCTCTGTCAGGAGCATTTGCAGGCATTAGTGTTATCTGTAATACTTATTGCTGTTATCAGTGTGCTGGCTGCTGTTAATATTTACTATCGATTATCCCGGGTACCGCTGGGACGTGTTCAGCCCCCTGTGTGCAGCGGGTGGGATGTCACTGAGAGACCCCAGCGTGAGCACAAAGAGCCCCAGGAGCATCGGTGATGGTATCACTAACATCTTTCACCAGTGACCCGTCATTGGGAGCGCTGCAGCCTCCGAGCATCCGCCCGAGGTCCTCCCACGCTCCATCCTCTGCCAGAGTGCAGCAGGAGAGGGGGAAGGGGGAGCTCTGCTCCTCCTCACCATCAGCCTCAGCACGGCTCACTCGGGGCAGCACAAACACCGGCAGTGAAGGATCAAGGGCAAAGCTGATGTGCCTATTCCTGTCCTCGCCCCGGTGGCACCTGGAGGGAGCAGGAATTTGTTCTGTGTCTCATGAAAGGAGCCAAGGCACACAGGACTTCTAGATGCACTGGTGGCTTCTGCTCCCAAACCTTAGTGGCTTTAAAAAAACAAAGCCAAACACACCTGGGTTTCAGAGAACACATCTGAAGAAAGCCTTTGCACCAGGCACCCACAGGTAGTCCCTGAATTCAGACTTTTGTGTGAGGAGGCAAAACCACCTTTGTGGTTTACAGGGTGCCCAGGAAGAGAGCATCTCCAAAGAGAAATCAGCAAGCAGAGCTACAGCCTGAATTCACTCAGTAAGGATTTTGCAAACTGGCTCTGACTTGAAGTAAGCCCACTGCACATTCTCCTCCTCCAGACACCTCAGTGTTTTTATGGAAGGATGGTGTTTGGGCACCATCTCAGTCTTTTCTCTAGGAAGTCAGAAGATTGGAGCACATTCTGAGGACACACTGACAGACTGATCCACTTCTCTGGCCAGATACACATTCCTGCCCATGTCCTAGCAAAATGGGCTGTGTGCAGTTGCTCTGCCTGCTCCCAGCCTAGAAACCTGCAGACCCATTTGCAAATTGAAATCTGATTTGGCCCCCAGGAATTGAGGCCTCTTCAAAAAAAATCTGAAAATGTCCAGCTCTCTTCTTTGGTTTTCTCACAAAAACATAATCTTCCTTTTCTTACAGGAAGAGGAAACAACATGACAGCTTTTAGTAGTGGTGGTGTTTTCTGACAATTTACAAATAAAGCAGAGAATTTATGAGTGGACATTCATTCCAGAGTTGATCCTTTGGGGAGCTCACTATTATTTTGGAAGCATATAGGGGAAAAACAGCAACAATGCAGTAAATCTGGACGTCTTCAAAACTCAGTTTATTCCTATTTAGGGCTCCAGCCATCACTGTTATCTAATCATAAATGTATTCTCATTGCATGGGGTCACTGCAGGGCAAAGCTTAAGTTATTTTGATTTCCATTCTTCAATATATTTGGATTTCTCTTATATTTAATGCTGAACTTCCTCCTGAGTTTGGGATATTTGTTTTTAGGATCTTTCCCAAATCCTTGGAATGCTGAACTCTGACGTTGCTATCATAAAATGCAGGTTTCCATTTGTGATGTCTCTGGCTGAGTCTTTTCAAGGGACATGAGGGAGAGGGAGAGGGAGAGGGAGAGGGAGAGGGAGAGGAGAGGAGAGGAGAGGAGAGGAGAGGAGAGGAGAGGAGAGGAGAGGAGAGGAGAGGAGAGAGGGGAGAGGAGAGAGGAGAGAGGAGAGAGAAGAGAGAACATTTCACTCTGGAGGATTCCACATCAGTTTATTTATGGAGAAAAGTGGGCATAGGAGAAGGAAAATACTAACAGAATTGGTATTCTGCAAAATGTGAGTATTGGATACACGTGCAGTGGGAAGACCAGTTTGGATTCCACTCAGCTTAACAATGATTAATGACTTTTCTCTAAATAACCAAAAAGCACAAATGCTTAGGAACTTCTGCCACAGAGAGCTGTTCAGGTATAGATTTTCCCCTGCCAGGCAGGAGATTCAGCACTTGGGTTGCTTTACTCCCCACAGGAATAAAGCACACTGAATAGTATAAAAAATCCTTTTCTTGCCATCAGTCCCCCAGGGCTCTCAAGCTCTGCTCAGGATGAGTTTCACCAGAAGTTTTGTCCCTGTGGTATTTCCCAGGTTATCCCACAGACCACAGTGTGCCCTGGAGGTTGCAGACTAATCCTGCATGACACCACCATGCATCATTTCCTGCTCTTCCAGGGAAATGTTCCTTCTTTCACTGGAACATCAGTTTGGAGTTTTTTGCCCCCTTATATAAGGAAAAGCAGGAAAAACAGAGGAAAATGTAAAAATAACAAAACATGGAAAGTGCAGGAATGGGGCCTGCAAAACTAATGCTGCCTTTCTATGTCCCTCCAGGCAAAGGTTTCCTTGAGTCCCTCTTGGAAACACACAGGAAATGCTCCCTTGTTGTGGTTTAGGAATGGTATTCCCCAGTTTAATACAGCCATTAAAATCACTCTGTGTTGCTCCCTCTCCCCTCCAATTGGAGGCAGAAAAGGCAAAGATCACAAAGATAAGGACAATTTACTGGAAACAGCAATGGAATAAGAGAATGAACAATAACAGCAATAATATGGAATGTCAGCGGAGATAAGGAAAGAAACAATTCACATAGAACCACCCCCCTGGTAACAGTGGTATCTGATGGATCCCCCAGCCACATTTTCTCCATCAGGAGGAACCCCTTGTGCCCAGGACAGTTTCCCTTCCCCCTGCTCCTGGCAATGATGTGAGGGGGTACGGAATAACCTTCCAGTCCCAGCCATGTCCCCTTCTGGCTACTACAGCTGGGGTCTCCCAGGCCACAGGGAGATCTTCCATCTCAACAAGCCTTAGGAATCAAAGGACAGCACATGAGCTCAGTGGAGGTGATGAAGGGGCCCACAGTGACTGTGCCTGAGGTTTCAGCCTCAGGCACAGAAGTCATGGAGTAGTCATGAAGCAGCTGATGGGCTGTGCATATCCACCTAAGGCATCCCTCACCACCCTCAGGGTTTCTGCAGGGGCCTAGGGTTTTGTGGAATGTATCTCTTGCCCTACAACCCCTTTACCCTTCCAAACCCACTTGGTTTGACAGCTGTTTCTAAGAGGGAGCCATGCATCCAGGCTTCAGTCTGGGAATGGGGATCCCATCTCCTTGATAGAGCCCCCTCCCAGCATCAGCGTTTGCCACATCTGCACACTGGAGCAAGGAAGAAAATCCGAGGTGACAACTCCTTTCCCAGCCCCTGATTCCCAGCTCGCTGCTTTAGCTGCAGCCTGGCAAGCAGGACAGGAGAATTATCCTGTGTTATTTCTTTGGCTTACGGAAAGGCTCCAAGCGGAGATCTTATGCTTCTGCCCGAGACGCAGCAATAAACTTCTGGATTTGCTGCTGCTGAGCTGAGACTGCCAACATGTACACAATAAAAGTAAAGCCTTCCTGTGGCCACAGACCACAACATGCTAGTGATCCATGGCATTATCCTGTTATTTAGTGAGTCATCCTCGCTGCTGAAAAATACACACAGCCCAGTAAGTTGTTAACAATAACACTGGATGTGAGAGACTGGTGTTTGTTTTACTCCAGTGTAACTTATTCCATATGGTCCCTTAAAGCATGCTAAACGTTACATGGCTTTGGGCTGCCAACTATTATTTCAAGATGAACTCACAGATCTAGAACATTGCTACTTGAAGCAGGGCTCTGAAAGCATTCTCTGTCCAGGAAAAATTCCCAGTTCAGGAGCAAGACAGATGTTGGGGATTGCCCTCTTTTTATCTGGATAAGCAGGTCCCCACTTTTATTGAGTGGCCACAATAGTGATGTTTACTGCTGCTCTGCTGCCTGCTATGACATCTTTCAGATGTAAGCCACATGCACAGGGCAGAAGCTCTATCCGGACCAAGGAAATAATTTTAACTTCCAGCATTTACCTCCTATGCATGTTTTTCCAAGTCGCTGATGAACCAATTATTTGTGGAATCCTAGTATGTTTTCCAAATCTCCTTGGTAGCCTTAATTCATGAGAAAAATACTGCAGAAAGAGAGACATGCAGCTGTGAGAGGTGTCCTCACTTCACTCTCTGGCAGCATCACTCAAAGGTTTGACCCAACAAGGTCCAGCACCACAGTCCTTGTGTTCCTGCCATGTTCTATCCTAGACTCAGCCCACAGCACTGCTAAAAACACATTTAAAAGTTTCTCTTGTCACTAGGGGTGTTCCCCAGGCCTCAGTATCAGGACGAGTCCTGTTTATTTATTTAGGAAATGGTGGAATCACCATCCCTGAAGGTATTGAAAAGACGTGGCAGCTGGGGGACATGGTTTAGTGGTGGACTTTGGTGTGTTAAGTTAACAACTGGATTCATGATCCTAGAGGCCTTTTCAACCTAAAACATTCTGTGATCCTACTTTTTTAGCCACTGGTTGAAGAAAAGAGATGCTCCTTCTTGATAACTGAGAGATTTGCCTTTTGGCTTGAGTTGATGTGATCCAAAGTGAAGTTTTGAGAGCAAGAGTAACTGACACTTAGAGTTTTTTAGAGCCTTGCTGATAACCTCACCCCTTCCCTGAAGTGTGACATGTGTCCAAATTAATCTTGACAAAAGAGTTAATCTTGAAGGTTCTCTGCTGTGAGTGTGCACAAGAACCATGGAGATGTGTGTGGGGATCATGTGAAGGAGAATGCTGTGTGTGGGATGTGAACCTTTCATTGTCAGAGAAGAGAAATCTTCATACTGCTTGCCACTGAAAATCTGCTTAGTGGGCAATGGTTTGTCTGTTAAGTTGTCAATCACCAGTTAGGATTCAGGACAAATAATTATTATTTTAGAAAAATTACTCAGACCTTTTTTAGATGCTTAAAACCTCCAAAATAAATCACCAAAGACCCACCTGAGGATCCATAATTTGGTGCGAGTCATTGCATTTTTAGAGGCCAGGACAAGTCTGTCTATTTGTGCACCATCTTCATGTGTACCTGGAAAGGGCCTTAAGGTGCTAAAATGCCTGAAGATGTTAAAATGCCTGAAGATGTACCTCTACAATAATGAACTAAAAAAGTATTCATCCTCTTACCCTTAATTTCAATGTTCTTACCTTAAAACTAACCAGGCAGACTATTTTGAGCATGCCTTGAGGCACAGACCTAGAAGATTGCTACAAAACAAGACAAGTTTGTAGGCATTACAAGCTGTGCCACTACCAATGTTTTCTAGATATTTTCTGTCCCTGTTGATAAGAACATGCCAAATTTTAACATCCTTCTCTTTGAAACACATTCTGCTTATCTTGAAACATGCCGTGGTGTACACAGCTTACGGAAAATCACACAGCAAGACAAGCTTGAAGGTTCTAACCTTAATAAAGTTGATGTTTCTCCAGCACAGACTCCCTGCCTTCATCCTGAGTTGTAACTTCATTTCTTGCCTTTGGCGTGGATGTCATTTGACGCATGTCCCTTCCTTTGTGGCAGTGTCTCATGCAGACACTGCACTTCAGCAGGGTCTCGGGCACACAAAGCCATCTGCAGGGAAGGCCTGTGCGGAGTCAGGCTCTCTGAGGAGCTGGGGATGTGCTGGATGTGGCAGATGTTCGTGACCTGGCTGACTTCAGGTCCAGCCTCACACCTACACTGCCGTGGTGGTTTTGTATAGGAGGTATTTATGGATTATGATGTAAAGTTTTTGTGCAGTTGACAATCCGTTTGAACTACTAAGAAGTTGGATATGCTTTTGTGAAAAATACATGTTAAAGATGGAAGAAACCCGTGAATTTTTTGGTTTTTTTCCTGGTTGGTAAAGAAGTAACGTGGCTGGCCCAGCCCTTGTTTTGGTTAGGTTAGGTTGGGCAGCCCCTGCTGTGGGCACTTGCTGGGTTTTTCTTATTAGTTGCTGAGTAAAGGGAGAGGAGAATTAATTAGCTTCTTTCTTTAGTGTGTCACTGCTGAGCTTTAGTTTAGTTGCTAAGATCTTTCTTACTTTTCTTTAGTTGTAACTTTGATCTGTAAGATACTGAGCTCAGCTAGGGTTAAGTGACTATTTGTAAGCCCTGGGTGAGACATTAACTTTTTTTAGTGCTTCAATCTTCTTTTGAGTGGGAGAAAATAATAAGATCTAGACATGTGGAAGAACAACATAAAAACACTTAAGTCAGTAAAGAAGAAGTCAAGTCCCAGATAAGAAGGATGAAGAAATGCCTTTAGTTTTAAGGTAAAATCCTCTTGTAAAAACAGGAAGAAAGACTCTTTTTCCTTACAATGCATGAAGGTATAAGGAAATAAAAGTGTTCAAATTATAGATATCAAACAAAGGCCTCCATGCTAAAGTAAGCAAATATTAAACTAAGTGTAATCCTATGAGAAGTTTGAACAAAGAAATAGAGAAGAGTAATGAAGGTCCTGTAACCCCAAGAAATAGAAGAAGATCTCTGTTCCTAAAGATGAAAATTATTTCAGAGATAGATAATGAGAAGTTTTACCTTTAAACACTAAAACAATACCCCATAAGTTGGCATAACCCATAAATACAGATGTAAGAAAAGCTTACAGAAAATGGGAGGGGTTTCATGATTACAAATCTCCCTGGGCAGCTGCTATTCATGAAAATTAAGAGCCACAAAAGAACTGTTTTCTTGTGGAGAAGTCTCCATAACATTAACAAGAGACTTCTCTCCCTAAGCAAGCTGAAGAAAGACTATTCTAAAAGTAGCAAACTAACTGAAATTTTAGGCATCCTTTCTTCACATTGTCATTAGGAAAGAAAAAGTTGTGAGGAGAAGAAAAGTGCCCTAAAAGTTTTGTTCTAATTCTTATAACTCTTTCTCTTAGTTACTATTAATAAATTTTTCTTTATACCCTTTTAAAGTTTTAAATCTACTTTACCTTTCTCCCAGTCCTATCCCACAATAAGAAACGAGTGAGTACATTCCAGTGAGCACAATAGCAACTGGCCAACACCAAACCCACCACAGTGGCTCATTTGTCACGTTGCCATAGTCCAGCACACAGCTGACCAAAGGCCCCAGATCAGCCTGGCTGTGTCACTTCCTTTACCTCACACTTTGGTTTTGCCTCTTTTTTTCTTCCTGGGTTCTGCTTCTTTGTCCAGTCCCTCTCCCCCAGACAAGCCAGTGATTAAGCTGGTGCCCTGCCTTTGTTATCAGGATTGTTTCTCTTTCCTGCCATTTTTCCTGCTGCTGTCTAGTCAGTGCAGCCACTGATCAGACACGGTCAGCTGCATGTGCATCACCCCTCTTCTTACAATCTGCAGGTCCTGGTAGCTTTTCATATCTTTATTTCATGTTGTTAGACAGCCATAAATCAGGCTTAACCAAAGATATTATTTTCATAGAATCATAAAATCACAGCATGGTTTGGGTTGGAAGGGAGTTTAAAGATCATCCAGTTCCAACCCCCCTGCTATGGGTAGGGACACCTTCCACAACACCACTTGGCTCAGAGCCCCATCCAACCTGCCAGGAACACTTCCAAGGATGGGGCATTCACAGCTTCTCTGGGCAACCTGTTCCAGTGCCTCACCACGCTCACAGTAAAGGATTTCTTGTTAGCATCTAATCTAAATCTCTTCTCTTTTAGTTTAAAACAACCAGCATTGTTCTATCACTATCTGCCTGTGCAAAAAAATGGCTCTCTCGTGAGCATATTGGCATGTGAATCACTCTCTCTCTTTTGTACACTTTTAAAATTAAGTGTTGCTGTTACCATTCATTTTCTTATCTCTCTGCTGTTTCCAGTAAATTGTTCTCATCTCAGCCCATGATCTTTGCCATTTGTGTTGGAAGGGGGAGTGGGAGCAGCACGTGGCTTTAGTGGAGTATTAAACTGGGGAATACCATTACTAAACCACGACAGCCTGTAACAAACTTTGACAGGACAAAACACTAGTGGGATGCACCATGGGCTCCAGAGCAGCAGTCAGCTCTCTTCCCTGGTGTCCTGTGAGCTAAGTGCCTCATCCCCCCAGGAAATTGGCTGCCAGCCTGCAATGAAGGTCGGTCTGCTCCCAGGTTGGGTGAAATTGGATAGTTTTGCCACCTAGACTTTGCTATGCTCCCCCAGCATGGACTAATTTCCAAAGTTCTGACTCTTCAACAACACCAAATTTTTGTCCCAAGCCTAAAGGCACATCTTCTTTCCTTTCAGCCTAATCACAACCTTGGTGTTCTCTTTGTGATGTGCTCACTGTCTTCTGATTGTTCATCTCTCAAATTTTTCTGCTGAAATGATGTTGAGAACTAGGTCATCTACACCTGATCTGAGGTTTGCTCATCCTGATCTTAAAACTTTTCAGTGATAAAAGACACACTACTCCCTCTATACACACAGCCCATCTGCCCACACCATTCCTCTCATGGCTATGGAAAGTTTTTCCTTGTGCCAAACTTCAGTGTCCCTGCCTGTAGTTTAACCCCCTGACTTCTTATCATGTCCACAGGAGGAATGGAAAGCATCCACTCTTTCAGATGTGCAAGGATATATGTCTCCTCTTGACTTGTCAGTTTGCATTCCTGCAATGTTTCCTCTTGAATCATGTCTTGGAGACCTCTCACCCCTCTTATTCCTTATGCAGCTGTTGCCTGCTTCCCTAATGCCCCTGGCCATACAAATACAGCTGTGAACTCTGGAATCCACTGGTGGCAAATAAAGTCCAGGTACTGTTAGCAGCCCTGGCACAATGACCAAAACACCACGCTGCTATCTTGAGGTGCAGGGGGCATAAAGGTTCTGAGTGACTGAGGGAGCTGAGTGAAAAGGGAAAGCATGGATTCCCATCAGGCCTGTAAGACACTGCCCTACCAAACACACCAGCAAACTGCTTCTGCAGCCTCAGAACCAAAACAGATCTCAGAGAAGCTGGGTACAGCTTCCCCTAAGAGCAGAAGATTTCCTTAAGGGACCTGGGGATTTCTAACCATGAGACAAGTGGCAAAGAAGCATCTTCAATCATTTTAAAGCATCATCACAATCCACAAAGACATGATAAAAGCATTCAGCTCAGGGCAGCTTTTAAACAGGCCATGTTTGAAATTTCAAGGGGGAAACAGCACGTGAGAGCATGGAAATTTGAAAGGAGAATCCAGTCCTACAAATGGTGCAGTTTCATATCTCCAAAGTGTCCAGCAAAACCCCCAACCCCATAACCACTAAGCAATCAGGAAGTTACATCTGGTTTTCTTGTTTCTTTTTTTTTTTTTTTTTTTTTTGTAAATTCTCTTTACATGCAAGGCTTCAATTCCTACATTTAGGACATGCAGCAGTGGTTTCTGCCTCGGTACTGCCTGAGCAGGCAGCACAGAGAGGATGAGCATTTTTGGTTCATCCATCTTCAGAAAAAAACAGAAGAACTAGAGCAGCCTGTGCCCAAACAGCAAAATCTGTGCGTGCACCAGTGTGAGTCCCTGGCCAGCAGACTGAACTGTGGGGAAGGGAACTGGGAAGAAAAGAACCCAGCTGCTGTCTCAGCTGTCCCAGGGGGAAAGTCAACCAGGAGCAAGGACACAGGATTTCTGCAAGGTGCCTTGGGAAGGCCAAGGAGCACAGAAATTCCAACCACATGGGTCCTTGTGGCTAAAATTGACTGATAACAGCAGACAACATGTCCCTCTGTCCCCAGGACTCGAGGACTCATCTCTGGCAGAGCTCTTGTGTGCTGGAGGCACACCTCGCCTGGCAAGGCCACTTGGAGGTGAAACAAAGCAGAGCTTGGTAAAGTCAAAGCAGCAAGGAAGGAGTCAGGGAGCATTTCTGACCCCCCTCAAAGCAGCAAGGAGTCAGGGAACATTTCTGACCACCCTCAAGGACAGCAGATCAGAGATTAGAGCCCACTGCAGAGAAGAAAATTTCCCTTTAGGAGAAATCATTGCACAGCCTCTCACCTAATGGGCCTGGCTTTTGCAAGGTGTTCCACCAGCCCTCTTGATCTAGAAAACATAAATAAAATATCAATACAGCGCTTTGTGCAGCTCAGGCCAGTCACATCTCACTTTTAACAAAAAAGGCCATTTTCCCTGGAATACCCAGCCTTGCTGAAGGCTGGCAAACAGATGATACAGAGGAGGCCAAATTACTTTCACAACCAGGGGCCACAGCCAGAACCATGCTCTACATCTGATTTGCCTTGTGCTCCCACTGGTAACTATGGGAACCCTGCTCATGGATCAAAGGAGGAATAGGGCCAGAGCTGCTGGGGAAGCCTCACAATCCCCAGTTTGCAGGACACAGCTCCCAGACTGTGCCACGTGGTACTTGCACTTCTATTTTTCTGGAAGTCCCAGCTCCTGGAGTCATGTGATTACTATTTCAACACTCTTATGGTTTTTTTAACCTGCTTATGGTTGCCAAGTAAATTGGAAAGCACCAAACTTGAGGGCTCAAGAGCAGAAGACAAATCCAGAGAACATGTTATTTGTTACTTTATAATTCTGTACTTATGGGGGATTATTTTTTTCCAACCAAAATTTTTCCAGGCCTTGGAATGGTGGTGAAGAGGGCTGGAGTGTCAGCTGGGGAGTGCTAATGCCTACCCCAGGGCTGGCACATTGCACTTCCATGGCCCTATGCAGGGAAGCAGCAGAGTCACTGGACTGTGGCTTTCACTGAGAAACAAATTTCAGTCAACTTTGCATCTGCATTTTGAGTCCCTGCGGTCTGAAGTCTTGAAACAGCAAAATAAAACTCCGTTGGTGTCATGGCTCTGCTAGGGAAAGATGCTAAGGGACAGCCAGTTCAGCAGGGGACATCTGGCCCCTCATTTTCCAGTGATTCAGTGGCTCCAGCTAGGAGCTGTTTTTTGCCTGAGAAGTGGGAGTGAGATGCTGGTGTTAGCATGCACTGCTGCTGAGACAACTGACAGCTGCCAGGAGGCTTTTCTGTTTCCACCCCTTTGAGAAGAGTGAGGAGACAGTTTGCACCTTGTACATCTCTCCCAATCAGCCCAGCTGCTGAAGTCATTCTGTGCACATATTGAAGTTTTCCTGTACATTCCTGGTGACCAGAAAACGAGTTTTTTCCACAAAGAAAAGTACGACTGTGAAGCAGAATTTGAAGAGAAGAACAAGCATCTTGTTTTTCAGCCTAGATGTTTTGCAAAATGTGTGCAATTCACCCCATTTCCAAGCTTTCTAAATTCAAGTCCAGCCCCTCTAACTACTCCTTTCAGTCCCCATGCAGCAGGTGGTTTCCAGTGCAAATGTACTTTTGTGTCTGTTACACATAAGCAGGGCTCTGCAAAATTTGGCCAGTCAATGCTTCTTCCAGGAAAGCTCTCTCCCAAGCTGTTAAATGCTATGCTCTGGATTTATTGTTTAAACATATATAAAACACAGCACAGAGCAAATATCCGGGGGGAAGATCTAAAGGGGCACAAGCTTGGTTTCCCCATTTACCTCTACAGGCTTTCAAAGCAGGGGAGGGACAGCAAATCACACATTGCCCATTTTTCACAGGTGTGCCCAAACATTCCATCAAACCCTGCCTCCTCCCCGGGGTGCAGTATGTACTCTCAGCCTTCCAGGGCAGGAGACACCTTTCACATCCAAGCCCCCTGGCTGGCTGATGGACAACTGTGGTTCAATCAGACCTCCACGGGACCATCAGGGCTCAGACTGCACCAGGTACTTGGAAACAGCTACACAGGCACTGCCTGGAGAGCTCAAAGAGAAATATATTGATGTCCAGCACACGAAATTGCCCTTCCTACTCACTGCTGTGTCGCACTCCATCTGCCACATTTCTAAAGGCCTGATTTATCCTCCCAACAGCAAAGGCTGGTTTGAAGGTGTCAGTGAAAGGAAGTGCTCAAATTGCTGGAAAGGATGTTTCTAAGCATCTTTTTTAGAAACACCACTCTCCAGGGATCTCCAGGTCTCTGCCAAGAACATGCATTGGAGAGCCAGAGAATGTTCAGGGAGCGCATGCTCAAGCCTGCTGCAGCAAGGAGCAAAGGCAGATGGATGGCAAGCAGAGGTGACAACCCATCTGCTTCTGCAGGACCTCTCTGGCATCTCCTGAGGGACTCGAGGAAAGCCATGACCAGAGATAACCAGCCAAAGCAGGCTCACTGGTTATCCCAGCATCATCTGAGACCAAAGCATTCCACTGAGGAGATGTTCCAAAGAGGGACAAGAAAGGGTGGTAGGACAGCTCCTCGGAGATGAACATACTTTGGCTGGCCTGAGCATTGTCCTGACCTCTTGTCTCTTAAAAGGAATACAAGGCAGAATTTTTTCAAGCAAAAAGTGCCTGAGGCTTTGTGTTCCCCTCCCCTAAACTGTGCAGCAGTTCAGATGTCTTTTTTCACAAGGCACAGCACAGAGAATTGGCCTGCACCGTTCTGTCCTGTGCTCAGGGCTCCACAGCCCACTAACCCCATTCTTTGCCAGGAGGAATTGCCTTTGTGCTCTGCACATGCAGACAATACCCAGAAACCTTCTCCAGCAACTGCAAAGGGATGCAGGCTGCTGTCGGGGAGAGCTGTGGGTGGGCATGAATGAATGAGGGAATGAATGAGCCGCTCCCTACTACTGCCATGAGAATCTCCATGATTTGGAGAGGAGGAACCCGTGCTGTAAGCAGGGCTGCAGTGGCAGGTGCTCTCCTGCATGGCTGCAGTGGCGGGTGCTCTCCTGCATGGCTGCAGTGGCAGGTGCTCTCTTGCAAGCATGGCTGCAGTGGTAGGTGCTCTCTTGCATGGCTGCAGTGGTAGGTGCTCTCTTGCATGGCTGCAGTGGCAGGTGCTCTCCTGCATGGCTGCAAGGAGTGACAGGCAGGGAGAGGTGGCTGGAGCAAGCAGTTGCCTCTCCCAGCCCAGAGCAGGCTGCAGTCTGGAGTGCTGAAGCACAGATGTGCCCCCACGGTGACAGAACTTGCTGTGTCAGGACATGAGCAGTCCTGTTGGGTTTTTGCCTGGAGCACCAGGCAGAGAGCAGGAGCGTTTGCTCAGTTCGCCCAGCAGATCTCACAGCCCATGCAGAGCTCCATTCTGTCACAGCCACCACTCCAGCTAGCTTGGCTGAGAAAGAGCAGGGTGAAGCATGGCCACTGCAGTGGGGAGCAGTGCTGGAACACAGCACGTCCTCTCAGCAACTGGACTCACTGTCTCTCCCACTCCCTGACTTCCACCCTTTCCTTCAGAGCCCATCTCCGCCTTTCTCTTGGAGACTGTGGGAAATTAAGGTCTAAATGTGCCTGAAAAGGGCTGTGTGAGGGACCAGGGAGTGGGACACATCTTCTCCAAGCCTCCCAGCCTCATATTCTTCCTTTTGAAGCAGCCAGATCAAAGCTGCTCCCATGTTCAGATGGGATAGTGCTGCTCCGCCTTTTCTGTCCCAGTGCCATTAGGGCTGGGTGGGTACAAAGGGCTCCTGGACTGATGAGCATCACCACCAACACTGACCAACTCTTTGTTTTCTCCAGCTCCCCTGGAATGTCACAAAAATCCCTCAGCTGAAGCAGCCTTTCTGAGGGGCTCACAGGAGGCACTGGAGACTGGAGCACCACTGCAAGCTGCAGGGAGAGGTGAGTTTGGAGGAGTGCCTGGCTCTTCAGAGGGCAGCTCACCAGTGCATGCCATCAGCACAGCCCTGGTGATCCAGAGGAGCTGGGTACTGCATTCACTGAAAGAGCTGGGAAGTAGGTCAGCAACATTACTGAGGGAATTAGGGAGTTTTAGGGAGAACTCCATGACTAAAATTTGAGTTCCACTGCTTACCAGTGCAGTGATTGGATTTCAGTGTGCAGGGTGAAAAGCACCAGCAGGGACTGTGTTTGCTGCACCCATGCCAATTTCTGCTGCTCACACTATCCTTTTGCCATGCCAGCTTGGGCAGTGCATCCTGCAGCCCCTGCCACACCAAATGCCACTGATCCACATCCACTGCCCTGCTCAGCTCCTGAGCCCAGCACAGCACTGGCCATGCTGCACACATTTAGCCGGGCTCATTTTATTTCAATGGCCCTGCTGGGAGAATTGAGTACCATCAATGTACCACACATGGCCAGATGCAAACTTATCCCTCCTCTAAAGAGTTTTAAATCAAAAGAGGTGAGGCAGAAAGTCAGAGTTGGCTATTTGACACAAAATCCTGGTTTTTTCTAAACCAAATTCTTATATGGAAATGCCTTTCATTCCATATACAGGCAATAAGCTCTTAAAGTGAGACCAAAATAAAATAACACCCATGACTGCTGCAACACTAATTATAAGTAGCTGGTTTGCTGGTTGGCCAGCTCATCACAAAGTGCTTCACAAAGGAGTTTCATGACAGTGTCGATGTCCTACCCCTCATGCTGAGCAGAGAAATTTAGTTTTCCAATTCTTCTGAAAGACACGGCGGTGCAAAAATCTTCCAAAAAAATTTTTTTTGAAAGCAAGTAAGAAAAGCACAAATGAAATTGACAGGTAAAATTCTGGGCACAATACGGTGCAGGAGCTAGAACAATGTCTCTGCTTGCCCACAGTTCTTGTTGCACCTGGGGATCTGGGCACAGAGGGTTCATCAAGATCGCTGGGAACTTGCACACCAGTGTGTGAGCTATTAGCTCTGGTCCTATTTTAAGTTCCCAAAGTCACAGAGTTTTGCCTGGAGGGTGGGACAATGGGTTCATCTGCTCCTTGCTGGAGCCAGCGAAGGGTGGAGGAGTCATTCAGGCATGGTGAAAGGGGAATTGCCCACAGGAAGGACACGTTGGTCAGCCTGAGGTGAAGCAAGTCCTGCTGTGCCAGGCTGCTGCCTTCCTGCAGGACCCTCCCGTGGGGACAGGGGACTCTGTGGGCTCAGGGGCTGAGCCAGCTGCCAGGAGGGTCCCAGCTGACCCATATTGCTCCTTGCCTGTCACCCCACGTCCCCTGCTGATCCTGGCCACAACTCTGAGGATGAGAGAGGGGGGTGAACGTCAACCCAGGGCCCCTTGGTATACTCCTGACCTCCTGCCTCCCCACAGCTGCCATGGGCAACACTGTGGGGCACAGGGACAGACACAGCAAGGCACTGCTTGTACACACACAGACACACAGACACACATGGACACGCGTGGACACACACACACACGGACACACACACACAGACACACACACACACAAAAAGACACGCACATACAGACACGGACACACAGACACACGCAGACACACACACACACGGACACACGGACAGAGACACAGAGACACACACACACACACAGACATAGACACAGACACGCACACAGACACAGACACAGACACACAGACACACAGACACACAGACACACAGACACACACACGTTTCCCTTCTCTCCATCCTCCCCAGGGCTCTCTCCCTCCTGAAGGGTGCAGATGGGTCCAGGATGGCCCTGGCAGGCTGCAGGTCGGCCGGGGGATGCGGGCAGGAGATGACCAACCAGGGTGGGGTGGGCTGTGCTGGAGGCAGGCAGGGCATGGATGGGGACTGTCCCGGGCAGCACGGGCAGGGCTAGGGGCAGGCAGGGCAGGGCTGGGGACTGCCCCGAGCAGGGAGGGCAGGGCTGCTGGGGGTGGGTCCGCAACCAGCCCTGCCTTTCAAAGTCCCTCGATCGGAGGAGGAATTCGGGAAATACTTCCAGCAGCGGGAGGACGAGGAGGAGTGCTGGAGCTGCTGCCCGGGAGCGGCCGGGCCGGGGCCGAGGGATGCGGAGGGAGGGGAGGCAGCCTGCGGGGCGGGCCGGCTGAGCGCATCCCCGGGCGCGCCCGGCCGTGTGTGTGCGCGCGCGCTCCCTCCATCCATCCCTCCATCCCTCCCTTCCTCCCTCCCTCCCTTCTCCCTCCCTCCCTCCCTCCCTCCCTCTCTCTCTCTCTGCCTCCCGCCCGCCGCCGCAGCCGCGCACGGGGGCTCCGCCGCCCGCCCCGCCGCGATGCCCCGCCGCTGCTGAGCCGCCGCCCGCTCCGCTGCCCGCCAGGTAGGACCGAGCGAGAGAGCGGCCGGCCCCCGCCCCGACCCTGCCCAGCCCCACGCTGCTGCCCGAGCGCGATCCCAGCGCCGGCGGGGGCTGCTGGGGGGCGGCACGGGGCACCGGGGCCGTGCGGGAGCGATGGGGAGGCGGGGTGGGATGCTCGCACTCGGCACACACACACGGGGAACGCTCCCTACAGCCCCGCCGCGGCACCTCCGGGCGGGCGGAGGGGCTCGCCGCCCTCCCCCGGCGGCCAATCGCGACATGTCGCGACGGGAGGCGCGGCTGCGGCGGGGATCGGTTCTCCTTTAGCCCGGGAGCCGGGCATCGCCGGGCAGGTGGGGTCGGGCAGGGCTGAGCTGATCCCGCTCCCGGGGGGCTCGGGGCGCATCCCCGTGCGCGGCGGGGCGCGGTGCCTCCGCCTGGCGGGGCTGTGCGTGCCGCCGGGCAGCGCTGCTCTGCCTGCCTCGAAACGCTGCCCGAGGGGAGTGCTCGGCGGCACCTGCAGCCACGCCGAAATTCCCCTTTTCCTCTCGAGCAGCGTGCGGTGTTAAGGGCTGGCATTAAGCAGCGCTCATCACGTAGGCTTTGTCTAGGTGGAAGCATGGCTGGGGCTCTTCCGTCATCTTGAGTTTAATTCTTTATTCACAGCCTTGTTGCTTCCCTCCCCGCCGAGCCATGCAAAACAACTCCACACTCTGCTCTGTCTCCAAGGCGAGAGCAAACTGCCAAAATGTTGCAGAAATGCAGCAAGCACTAGGGAGGACTGGAGTCTGAAAATGAAAGCTGTAGTAAAATCACAAGGTCACGGGTGTGAGGGTGCGAGCGTGTGCTCTCAGGGCTCCTTTTCTCCTGCGCTTTGCAGGAACCTGTTCATTCCTCCAGTCCCAGATGTTGCAAATCCGCAAGTCTGGCAATTGAAATGATGGCTGAGAGGGGCTGGGGTTCTTTGTGTGCTCCCCTGGCACCTGCCTGGGAATTCACGTGCTGTTTGTCGCCATCGCAAAGGGAAGGGGTGTGCTTTTGTTTAGAAAAGGGAAGCTGGGACACTTGCATATTGATGTGATGGTGGCATCCAGGAAAAAATGGGCTGTGACATATGGCTTTGGTTGGGGACGTGGCTATCATCAAAGAAAGGCATTTGTGGTCCTTATGGAGTGTCTATCAGCTGTTCCTTTCTCCCCTTTTCCTTCTGACTGGTTTTGCAATAGCAGCTTTGCCCCTTGTCCAGCGCAGACATTAAGGCCAAATAGGGAAATACTGTGACATTTCTAGGAGCATCACCTGCCAGCCAAGCCATGAGCCCCACCACCAGCTCCCAGGAAAGCTGTCTGGCTCCTCTCACACCCCCACCACCTCACCTCACCAGCTGACATGGACAATTCCTAAGTCAGTGCTGAGGAGCCACATGGGTCAAAGCTTCCTCTCTACCAGGCTTTGCATTCCAGGTAGCTGAGGAGGTTGGACACACTCTCTGTGTCCAGCACCCCTGAGTGTCAGCAGCAGCACAGTTCTAACCTGATGAAACTTCACTTGCTTCTCCTTCCCTCACTTTCTCTAAGATTTTTGCAATCTCTTGGCTGTGAATGGCTCCTGAAACTTAAATGTTCACTGTCCTGTACCTGCCCAGGCTGTGCCTGGTCTTCTCACCTGGCACTGCCTGGCACTTCTCACCTGGCACAACTTTGGTTTTTGTCCTCGCTCTTGGGAGTCTCTACAGCACCTGAAATGATGCTGTATAGGCACAGCCACTTCTCTGCCTTTTGTAGTGCCCTGATACACCAAGGGTGTTCGGGGTTGCGATTTTCAGGTGTTACATCTGGGACAGAATTTGAGTTTTTTCTGTGGCTTTGAGGGGATACAGTCCTGATTGCTCACTGGGGAAAAAGAAGCCCCTGTTCTCCATCATCCTAATGAAACTGAGATCCTGTAATAAAGCCCAGTGTCCTGCAAGATACAAGCATCACTGGGCAATCAACCAACAGGTTGGTCACAGACACCACAAGTGACAGCGGCTCTCCTTGTGACTGGCACGGGGAGCAACCTGGAGCTCTGTCCAAGCTCAGAGTGCTGGGATCTGCTCCCAGCTCCTGGCCATCAGTGCACACAGCTGTGCAAATCCTGGCTGCACCTGGGGCTGCTGCAGGCTCATGTGCTCTGGCATCCACTGTGGGCTGAGCTCCTGGCTGGGCTTTCCCTTGCCAAGGGTGTGAGTGGGATCTCTCCAGCTGCTTTCAGGAACCTTGGAGGAACTTGGCTTTTGCTGTTATCTCTATCCCTCTGGTGATTTCAACTGAAATTGGAAAGAGGGGGGAGCCATGTGAACAGACAGACAGACATGGAAACTGTGATTTCATGTGCCTGGCTTCCTAAGGAAACCTGGCTACAAATAGAAGTGAGATTTGGTGCTGCAAAGAGCTCCTGAGGAGACAGAGAAGGCGGGGGAGTCTGAGGAGAAGGAAGGGTGGCTAACCTCGTGTGTGAGGTAGGTAAAGCAGGGCTGGCACACACCTGGGCTGAGAATCCCCTGCCTGAGGTCTGGGGGTCTGAAAGCTGTCCCTCTGCTCGGCACTAGCATCCAGCTCCCTCTAGAGTCAGCCGTGCCAGAGCTGTGCCTCTGGACGTGGCTCTGCTGGGAGGTGCTCCCACCCTTCCCCAGGCAGGAGCAGCCACACAGATGGATGGAGCGTGCCAGGGTGAGCCCCAGCCCAGCCCAGCCTGCCCAGCTCCTGCCTGGCACCGTGCCTGAATTGCTCAGGTCAACAACCTGCATCTTCATGGGTCTTCCCCCACAGCCATCCCCATGGACATCTCCATCTCTTCATCCCTGGATGTTCACAGGGAGCTGGGGATGGGGATTTATCTCCTCTCCCTGGAAGCTTTCTGTTCCTGCCCAGGGGAGCATCCCGCTGCACAGAAGACCCAGACACAGCTACAAACCCAGTGCAAAAACAGTCCCAGAGGGAAGAGAGGACACAGGCATAGGGAAAAGCAATAGGCCTGTTAATTCCTCCCTTCTGGCCTCTTTGGGGCACCTCTGGGCAGATACTTCCTCCCCAGGCTGCCCAAGAGACTCAGGCTCATTTGCAGTGTTTTACTCTCCCAGCACTCATGGGAGATGCTCTGCCCATGTTACACAGAGCCATGGAGCTCAGGGAGATGCTGGGCTGCCCTGAGATCACACAGGGAGTCTGCCAGCCAGGCAGCCTCGGGGCCAGTCGTGGAGAACGGGCAGACTGTGCTGAAATCAGCAAGGGAGATGCACAGGCACAGAGGAAGGCATCAGCAACCCAAGAGGAATCACAGGGAAGAGCCTGATGCTGCTTGATAAAGAAGAGACCAAAGGCAGGTGGTAAGGGTAAAGAAATGGTCTGAAGACAGCAGCAAGAAGGAAGACAGTTCTTTGAGAAGCAAACAAACAACCAAACAAAAAAACCCAGCCCCAGAGAAATGTGGCATTTCCCCCTTGCTTCTTATTTCCTGGCATATTCCTTGCTGAGATCTTGAGTCATGGGAGAAAGGGACAACTTGACACTTGGTCTCCATGTGTGAAAAGCAAGACTGCAATCTCCCTGACAAACAGTTCCAAGCTCATTTTCTGCAAGCTGCCCCCAAATTCATCCAATGCGGTTGAAATTTTCTATCAGGGATGCTTTATTTTCTCTATTTGTCCGTTTATTTTGGAGAGTTGCTGGGGAAATTGTGGAAGGAGATTGGATGTTTCATTGAAGAGACAGGATACTTGGAAAAATCAATTGCAGACTGATAATTATTCTTACTTTTTAATGTCCTTTACAGAAACCAGGGTGGCCTGATGTGTGTTTTACTTGATCGGCTTCATGGAGGGCTTGTGCTTCTGACTATATTTGGAAAGGTTTTGATGTTTTTTTGTACTGATGCAATCAGGATGCTGATGGCCTGGAAATCATTTTCCTGATGTGGAGATCTCCAGGGTCATGGGTAGGGGATGCCAACAGGCTGTGCCTGTTTTGGAGTGGCAGAGCTGGGTGAAAGGGAGCAGGAGCCAGGCAGAGCCAGAGCAGGGAAGCGAGCCAAGGGTTTTCCAAGCAGTGTTTAAAGCGCCGTCACGCTATGCAGCCCTGAGTGGCAGCACAGCCTTTGGACTCAGCAGCTCTCCTGCACAGTTTGGATGCGCCAGTGCAGCAGAAGGGTCCTTTTCCTGCCCTGATGGGTGAATCTCACAGCTGTCAGCAGCTCAGTTTTACCAAAGCTGCGCCACGGGGTCAGCACCGAGATCAGAAGCGAAGCCAGCGGAGCCTGTGTCTGCCCAGACAGATCTCCAAGCACCCTGTACCTCCTTGCAGGGCTCTTGGCATCCCTTTTGTGTCCCTTGGCTGCAGGAAGCTGGATCTGTGATGGTCACAGACCAGATGGCTTGTTTGGGTTTGTTTTTTTCCCAACAGCCATATCTTTTCCCAGAGCAGGCTCTGCCCAAGCTGTCTGCTGGAGAGCAGGCTGCTGATTCCAGTGAGGCTGCACAGGTGTACAGGCTTGGGCACAGCCAGGCAGGGCCAGCAGCAGAGGAGAAGTTGACTGTTCCTCCAAAGATGGGGCCATGGATGTAAAAAGTGCCCTGCATGGAGGCAACGCATGCAGTGCTTCTTCCCAGGAAGATTGCAGTAGGTTCCTCTTCTCCTGCAAGAGAAACTGGGGGAGAGGTGCTGTAACCTGGGGACTTCAGGTTTGACATAGTCTGTCTTTTTGGGGCTTGCTGTCTTTTCCCCTGGGACAGGGTGGGGAGCAGCTGAGCTGCTTTGAGCCTCTGTTTCTCTATTATGCAGGTTGGCTGTTCCTTGCAGTGACCACTAGCTGCTTTCTCCTCAGTTTTTGGCCCCTCTGGTTGAAGGCACACTGTCATTCTCCAGCCTGTGACACCAGAAAAGGGTGGCTTGAGCTGCCTTCCCCGTCTCTCCCTAGTGCACTCTTGCTAGGAAAAGGTCCTCTCTTGCCTAGCTCTGACTGTAGGATGGGAAAAGACTCTTTGGGAATCCCTGTGGTGTTGCAACACGCTCCTGGTTGTGCTCCCACAAAGCAGCTGCTCTCACATGAGGAACAAACTTTTACTGGTCCCAGCAAGCAACCAGGCACCCTGTGGGGAGAGGGTGCTGCTCCAGCCTCCTGCACGCTGGTGACACAGCTGTGGGGACACCTCCCATCCCAGCTGGCAGTAAATTGGCAGGAATGATGCTCATGATGAAGATGATGGTGTCGCAGTGGGGTGGGCACCGTTGGGGGCTGTAATGGTGTGAACACTGCTGTGTGCCAGCTGCTCTGTGCACGTTTCCTGTGGGATGCTGGGAGAAAATTTCCATGTGGAAAGCCTCTTTTTTTGTGTAGCCACTCATTCCTCCTGAACCCAAGCCATTTCCTTCCTTGCCCAGTCCTTCTGTAATTAAAGTGTCTGGACCAGCAGTGGTTTTTTAGTGCTCTTAAAAATAATGGTGCTTCTAGTGTGTTGCAAGTGGTCATAGACCTGAGTGTGATTCAAAGCTTTAGGAAAATAACAGGGAGGGTCTTACAGTGGGTATTTCAAAGCTGAAGTGCCTTGATGGAGATGGGACTTTTGGGAGGCTGCTGCAAAGAAAAAGCTGTGCTTTGTTGAAATGCAGAGCAGCTTTCAGGCTGGCTTTGCATGCGGCAGCCAGTCAGCCTGAAGGATCGATGCTGCCAGGGAAAGATCAGAGCAGAGTCTAAAAGGCTGTTTCCTCCCCATCTGGCAGCTCCTCAGCTGGGGGGCAGGAGCATGAGCTGGCAGCAGGAGCTCTCTCCTACCAATTTGTAAAACCTAGAGCTCCTATGTCCAGCAGGAAGGCAAGTATCTCTACAGCCCTCCCAGCCCTGCTGTGGGCAGCAGCTGCCCTCCTGGTGTTTGACAGCACCAAGGGGTGGGAGAAAGGCTGCCCTGAAAACCCTTGGCCAGGAGCTCCATGTATATTGAGCTTGTTCTGGAGCCTCTCCCAGGCTTTCCTCCCTGGCTGTGCAGAAGCACCTGCTGGCACCCCTGTGGAGCTGGTCTGGAGAGGGAAAGGGGCTCAGGAGAGCCCAGGCTGGGCTCTGGCTCTCCTGGTTGGTTTTAGCTGTCCCTGAGAGCTCTCCAGCAGCACCAGGACAGTTCCCCTGCTGCAGTGGTAAAAAGGGCTCAGGGTGCTGTCCCTGGGTGACAGGTGGTGCTTGTGGGCAGGGCTGGCATTTTTCACCACGTGTGTATGGCCAGCACCCAGCCTGAGGGCAGCCTGAGTCTCTGCCCTGTGCTGCCCTGATCCCTCTGTCCCCAGAGGCTCTGGGGCAGTGCCACCAAGGCCACGAGCACCGGGACAGTGCCACCAAGGCCATGAGCACCGTGGCAGTGCCACCAAGGCCTGACCACTGGGGCAGGCAGGGTTTGCCAGGGCTGCCAGCCTGGCACTGTGCATCAGCTGCTGCACACGCTGTTATTGCTGATGGCCAGGATGGGAAATGCAATTGAGGCCTTAATGAAAAGCTAACAAAGTTGGGTTTGCAGGGAGGGCTGCTCTTCAGGTAGCCTTGCTTCCCCTTGCAGCATGTTGGAAATTATTTTTCTGGGAATATTTCTACACTATGCCACAGTATGCTGACTGTGAGCTGAGACTGTAGGCAAATGCAGAGCAAGAGGGTCTCTGGGGACCAAGCTGTTTATTTTGGATTGTACAAATAAAGAAATGCTGGTGATTTAATAGCAGGTGCTTCTCAGAGATATTTTGAGTGTCAGGCTCTGGCTGCATGTGTGTAATAACTAGCATGTTCTGGCCAAACATTTTCTAGCCCTTCATAATTCCTGAGCCTCACTGTGAATTTGTTTAAATAGGAAAACTGGTCATGATGTGTGAGCCTTGCTTGGTGACTACACCACAAAATGCTGGAGGAAGTACAGCAGAGTTGGGGTATGCTGCTGCTGCCCAAAGGATGCACATTGGCATGGCTGGTGGATGTCTCTTCCAAAGCTCCAGCCATTTCTTATCCCTCTCCAGAAAAGCTCCACATTTCTTACCTCCTGACATCTGAGGAAAAAATGTTATTTGTACATGGAGTGCTGGTTGGGAATGCCAGAAATACAGATTGCTCAGATGCAAGCCTCTAGGCCTTTTTGCCTCCTGTTTAAAGTAGTATGGGACTTGATTTCAGACAAACAAACAAACAAGCAAACAAAATCAACAAACCAAAACAAAACCCAACTTACATTAGAGTGTTTGGAAGGGGAAACACATGGTAAATAAAGTTCAAATTACTTATTAATTTGATTTCGTGGGTGTCTTTTTTTTTTTTTCTGAATGAGACTTCCAGTATCCAAATCCTTTTAAGGCTGGAGAGTTGGTCCAAAGTGTGATGGGACTCTCCTATTCTTCATGACCTAAATCAGTGACCCAAAGCATAATATTTTTTCTAGAACCATCTGTTTTCTCTTCTTGCCAAGGGGATTTCACAATGCCTGATTGCTCTGAATAATTGTACATGTGCAGGGATATGACTTGCCACAGGGAGAAAAATTAACTGAACAAGGACAGGTGGATGTTCTTGAGTTTTCTCAAGAAACTACTACCCTTTAGAAGGAGAGGGTGAAGAACCATGCAACTGAGTAATATTTTATGCCCACTATGAATTTTTTTAAGCCTATATATTTAAAAAGGAAACAAAACTACACTTAGGAGCTATCTGGGGTTAACAGAGTAGGTACCAAGTCAGCCTGTGTTCTGACAGCCCCTTTATCAAATCTCTCCGTGACTTGGATTGGAGCAGTGTGAAACACGGCAGTACAGATGTTGGGTGACTAATTTATGCTTCAGGTAAATTTCAATGACCATGAATGCACATCTGTTTCAGCTTAGCCATCCACTGAAGGGTGTGCAACAAGGTGCTCTTCTTTGCAAACATCATGCTTGCATTTTTTTCACTTTGGGCTTGTAAGCAGTGGCTAGAGCTCACATTTGGGGAAGCAGAGGGTGCCCAGGCACTACAATCAGGGGGCAATGAGTCTGGTAGTAAGAGCTTTTTTGTAGCATTAGCAGGATTCCTAATGCAAACAACTTTATTTTAAATCTGGCTTCCTACAAGAGACTTGCTTTTTCTTGTTCAATTCATCTGTTCTTATCACCCAGCTCTCTGATTTGCTCACTTCCTCCACTATGTATCTTTTTATTTTCTTAATTGCAATACCAGGGAGGAGGGGGTTGGAGGCAGACCAAGAGTTCCTGCTGAGAAAATGCCATTTATATGAAACTGTCTTGATAAATTCTCACTATTACCCTCCCAGAACAATAACAGTGCAACAGCATCCATAAATAAAAGCAAATGGAGGAGAGAGCTTTGATCCACCATTACAGTGTCTCTTTGTGGAGCAGATCCCATAACATGGTGTGGGATGGTACCCCTTGATTCCTCCAGCCTTGTTCCCTTGCACACAGCTCTGTCCCTGCATGATATGCCCCTGCCCTAACGAGGAGTTAAAATATTTTATGGCTGAGCTTTGTTGGTTTTTTTCTTTCAGGGATATGAGGTTTTTCTGAGGAAAATCATCTCAGCTTTTTGTATTTCCCAGTGAAGTCGAGGTATTGATGTGCTCATTTTCCTCTCTTCATAGAAACATTTTTAAGTACCATCTGATTAAATTAACTTGGATTGGAGAAGCGTGGTATAGCAAAGGCTCTCCTTGAGGAGAAAATACAGCTTTAATAACTAGGGATCTAGCTTTATTGGCTAGTAAATTTGAGAATGTAACACTGAGCATGCCCAAGCTTTTTTTTTTTTCCACTGAGCATCTCTTTGTACTTAAAGGCATCTGTTCTGTCGGTTTATGCACTGTTAACTAACTGCAAACCTCTTTAACAGCTCCTCTACATTGCTGGAAAATCCTGAGGCAGGACAAGGGCAAGAACGGCTGTCATGCCTGATGAGTGATGTTGTAAATGGAGTGAGAAAGGCCCTTGAAGGGGAAGCCGTCAAAGCTGACCTAGTGGGAAAAGAGCGTAGGGACATGTTTCCTCTAGAAGCATGCCAAGAGAGCCAGGCTTCGATGCATATGCGGCTCTTTCCAGTTTTGGGAAGGTGCAAAGTGATGCACTGTGGAAGGAATGGCTCCAAAATCATTAATTACAGGCTGCCCTTCTGGTGCACCTTATGACCAAGTTACTGCTAAGAGTAAGGTTTTGCCAGGGCTCAAGCTCACTTTGTGCAGATTTCCAGTGTGGAGTAGATGCTTGGGAAGACTGTGAGCAACAAAAGACTGTGAAATACATAGCTTACAGTGACTAAAAAAGTACAAAAATATTTTTTAGGCATGATGAGGGGATAGTAGATTTTCCTGTCCTCTCCTGCTCTTACCCTGAATTCCAGTGAAGTGAGTGATTGCACTGTAATTTTGAAATGGGAAACACTTCTGCCAGCTGTGAAGCAGAACGATGGGCTTTAATTAGATTAGAGGAACAAGAAAATGCAATTGAACAAATAGGTTTTCAACAAAGAGAAAGAAACACCATGGTAGCTAAAGGGGGTAGGTGTTAGCTGGCTGGTACCATCCGAATCCATCCTGGTTCAGATGACTGAACTAGAGGATTTCTACAGGGAAAACATCACTAATCATAACAAAATGGGCTCATCAGCTGCATCTTCTTGAGTAACAGGGTAACCTGATCATATCTTCGGAGAGGAAAATCTGTTATCTCTGGTTGGCCTCACTTAATCTTTGCTTTTTGCCTCTTCAGGTTGAGGATGTTTGGGACCCGTCTGGTGGAAGCGGCCATGTCGCGAGTAACTCCGACACACGCCTCCCCTGGGAGGAGCTTCCCTCTGCTGAGCCTTGTCCTGGTGCTGCTCCTCCATGCAGGGGCCACGCGTGCCGAGAGCCCCAGTGAACTGCCCGCCAACGACACCGAGGAGTGCGCTGGCTCCTACATCTGCAAGAAGGGAGTGATTTTACCAATATGGGAACCCCAGGACCCCTCGTTTGGGGACAAAATCGCTCGGGCGACGGTGTACTTTGTAGCCATGGTGTACATGTTCCTGGGAGTGTCCATCATAGCCGACCGCTTCATGTCCTCCATCGAAGTCATTACGTCCCAAGAGCGGGAAATAACCATCAAGAAGCCCAACGGCGAGACCAGCAAAACCACCGTGAGGATCTGGAACGAGACTGTTTCCAACCTCACGCTCATGGCCTTGGGCTCGTCTGCTCCGGAGATCCTCCTATCTGTCATCGAGGTGTGCGGCCACGGCTTCACGGCGGGGGACCTGGGGCCGAGCACGATTGTGGGGAGTGCTGCCTTCAACATGTTTGTCATCATTGCAATCTGTGTGTACGTGGTGCCAGATGGAGAGATAAGGAAGATCAAGCACTTGCGAGTGTTTTTTGTTACAGCGGCCTGGAGCATCTTTGCCTACACTTGGCTTTACATTATTTTATCTGTGTCTTCTCCTGGGATTGTGGAGGTTTGGGAAGGCTTGCTCACCTTCTTCTTCTTCCCCATCTGCGTGGTGTTTGCCTGGATAGCTGACAGGAGGCTTTTATTTTACAAGTACGTCTACAAGAAATACCGAGCTGGCAAGCAGAGAGGCATGATCATTGAGCACGAGGGTGACCGGCCCTCCTCCAAGGCCGACATCGAGATGGACGGAAAGGTTGCTAATTCTCACGTGGAGAACTTTTTGGACGGGACACTGGTGTTGGAGGTGGACGAGAAAGACCAGGATGACGAGGAAGCCAGGAGGGAAATGGCTCGGATCCTGAAGGAGCTGAAACAAAAGCACCCAGACAAGGAAATTGAGCAGCTCATAGAGCTGGCCAACTACCAGGTCCTGAGCCAGCAGCAGAAGAGCAGGGCCTTCTACCGCATCCAGGCCACCCGGCTCATGACCGGCGCCGGCAACATCCTGAAGAGACACGCCGCAGACCAGGCCCGCAAGGCCGTCAGCATGCACGAGGTCAACAGCGAAGTGACCGAAAACGATCCCATCAGCAAGCTCTACTTCGAGCAGGGCACCTACCAGTGCCTGGAGAACTGCGGCACCGTGGCCCTGACCATTGTCCGCCGGGGAGGAGACCTGACCAACACGGTGTACGTCGATTTCCGGACAGAGGACGGCACGGCCAACGCCGGCTCTGACTATGAGTTCACTGAGGGGACAGTGGTCTTCAAGCCTGGAGAGACCCAGAAGGAAATCCGCGTTGGCATCATCGACGACGACATATTTGAGGAGGATGAGAACTTCCTGGTCCACCTCAGCAATGTCCGTGTGAGCACCGAGGCCTCAGATGAGGGCGTTCTTGAGGCCAGCCGTGTCTCAACACTCGCCTGCTTGGGATCACCGTCTACTGCCACCGTCACCATTTTTGACGATGACCACGCCGGCATCTTCACCTTCGAGGAGCCAGTAACACACATCAGTGAAAGCGTAGGAACCATGGAAGTGAAAGTGTTGCGAACCTCTGGAGCACGAGGAAATGTTATTGTGCCCTACAAAACCATTGAAGGCACGGCCAAAGGTGGAGGGGAGGACTTTGAAGACACCTGCGGGGAGCTGGAGTTCCAGAACGATGAGATAGTGTAAGTCAAGGTTTTATTTGTTTCTTACCGTTTCTGTTTCTCCTGAAATGAAATGCACTTTGCTCCCAGAGCTGCACTGGAGGTGTTTGGGTGCCAGTGCATTGCAATAAGCCATGAGTGGCCTCAGGTGCTGTGGGGAGCCTGAAACACTGCTGTGTCCCTGCCTTGCCAGCAGACTGGAGAGTGATACCTGGTCAGGGGCACTGCAGCCTTCCAGCAGCAGGGAGATGGAGCTGATCTAGGAGCCGTACCCATGCACTGAGCAGATCTCTACAGCCTCTGCTGCATCTTCTGCTGCTCTGCGGTAGAGCAGAGAACAAACCTGAGGTGGCTGTGACCACCCAGGCACGAGGGCCTGAACTGCAGAGGCCTTGAACTGAGTGTGTGAATTGTGGTACCTGCTTCCTGTTTCCTGTTGAGGCTCAGATCCTCCAGTACTGGGTCACAGCCATCCTACTGATGCTCTGCTCAGGGCTTTGGTGAAGGTTGCTTCACCTCTTCCTGTTCTCAAGGGTGCAGGCCTGGGTCACTGTCCAATACACGTCTTGAAGAAGTGCTGTCATGCAGGGAAGCCTCATGGTTAGGATGGAACCACAACCACATTTGGCTCCTTACGAGTAAAAAACGGAGGCTGAAAGCTGTTGGAGGCTACTCCTGAGTGTTGCTATTTGCATGGTGGGGAAATTATTAGTGCTGTAGCCTTATTACATTATGTGGAGAACATAAATTTGCTCAGTAAATCATGGTAGAAAGCATCTATCCTTGGGTATGTCATGAAGACATTTCCTTGCCCAGCTGGTGCTCTGGGAGGAGTAAGGGTTGGGAGCTCTGTTTTTCCAGCCTGAGGCTCTTCCTACAGTGAATTCTGTAGGAACCCAACAGGGACTAAGGTCTGTAGCACAAAAACACTGCATAGAACTGAAAGAAGTAACTGGTAAAGGGCACAGCTGTGTAAAGGGAGAGCAAAATTTTGGCTTGGGTGTTATTTATTGTGCTGCTGGTCTCCCAGGAGCTGAAACAAACCATGATGAGTGCCCACAGTGGTCCTTGTGTTCTGTCACCTGTACTTGCTGTGTCTGGGTAGGGAGAATGAAACTTCTTCATAAAACTTCTTGAAGTAGATGGCAGGGGGAAAAAAAAGGTGATTTGTAGTTCTCAGGCAGGATTTATACCAGTTGGGATTTGGACTTCCCAGGAAAAACTGAGCAAAAAGTTCACAGCTCTATGATGTTGCAGCTCTGGAGGCTACAACAAACGTGTTGCTCACACAAGGGTCAAGAGCACATGGCTCCTGACTGCTGAGTGATAAATGCAATAGAGAGGAATGCAGTTATTTGAGGTTTTTTTTATCATTTTGGGAGAAGCAGGGAGTTGTCTGCAGAGATGCAATGAACTAGGCTATAAGGATATCTCCCAAAGGCTCTTTGCTTTTTGTCCAGGTCACTCAGCACTACCAGAACTGGGCTAGTGGCAGTTAGCCTTTGCCATTTGTTCCCGGCTCCCACGGGATGTGACATGTTTACATGGCAGACCAAGTACACAGCCACAGGCTCTGTAACAGCACTCAGAGGGGCTTGGAATATGCCTTGCCTTGGATCCAGCACTGTGGCCAGGATCTCTGTGCTGTCCTTCATCCAAGACCTGTGTCTGTGCTGCCCCTTGGTGCTTGGGCTGTGATGAGGTGAGGTGTTCTCCCCAGCACTGCTGTGCCTGGTGTGCCCTTCCCTCCTCTGAGCTGCTCACTGCTGACTTTTGCCAGCAGCCCAGAAACCAAGGGGTGTGCTGGAAGCCAGCTGACCACATCCTGTGGGATCTGTGCTGGTGTGCCCTCACCAGGGCTGCAAGCCTCCTCCTTCCTCTTCTTACCAGCTGCCAGAATGTGCACAGCCAGCAAGAAACAGGGGAAAGGAGCTTTCTCAGAAACCCAAGCCTGCCATTGTATCTCTATTGTCTTTAAAGTGTCCCTCCCAGGAATCACAGTGAGTGATGGTACCTCAGAAGTGTAAGGAGGTGGTGACTGCAGGGACAGATGTTGACCAAGGGGCTCTCTCCATTCACGTGGGAGAGGACACTGGCAGAATGAAACCAATGGTACACATTCCAATCTATCCATGGGCTGAAAGGCAGTATTAATCTAAAGCTCAGCTTTAAAGTAAAGCTCAGCTGCCACAGTCCATGCTGAGGTGCTGGGTGGTACAATCTGACTGGCAGGTTTCCTGCCAGGTCCATGCTTTGCCTGAACACGAGTTTAGGACAACACAGAGGCAGAGGGCTCCTGATGCTGAGCTGCTGTTACAGGCATGCTCCCTTGGAAGAATTTGCTCCAATAAATATATACTAGCACAATATGTGGATTATGGAGCTGAAGACTTTTTGCTCTGTCATTGCTTGATAGTGCTGTACTTCAGTTAAGCTGCGGTTAAGTGGAATGGTGCAATTCCCTAGCATACTGAATTCAATAAAGTTCTAAAATTCTAGGTTTTCTCATGCTCTGATGGCCAAGAGATGTCTTTGCTGCCCTTTCTAAAGGTCTTTAGTGCCTCTTCAGTTCTGCCATTCAAGTCTGAATGAATCAGCTTGATAAAAGTGAGTAAGATGTGTTTTTCTGGGGCAGTACTAACAAAGGTAGGGCAGTACAGGGAGACGTGAAGATGAAAGAAAAGCATGCACAAGCCTCTATTATTAGAGGGCTGGCTTGCTGGTAAGTCCCAGTAAAATTAGAAAGCGCTGGGAGGGCCCTGATCTTCTGGAGACCTTCCTCTGGTTCCCAAAAGGCCTAATTACGTAACATGTTGTTTGTTTGCAGTGTCCAGAGACTTTCCCATTTTGCAATCTGTTGATGTCCCCCCTTCCCAGAATACACAAAATAGCAGTTGAACTGCTGAAGCCTTGCTGCTCCTGTGCATTTAATCAAACATCTCATTCTGATGCTACCAAAAAAAGATGTGTAGTGGAGAAGACGTTGGTCCTCCTGTGGAACATTTAACTCAGCACTGCCTCTTGGAGTGGTGCTTTTCTGCTCCTCATTCCTGGAGCACAGCTTGTGTGTTCAATGGATGCATGTTAGGTGAAATAAGCAGCTTTTAGATGGGGTTTGCATGGCACATTGCTCCAAGCTTCGTGGGGAAAGGTGTCTGGCTGGGGTCTCAGCAATGTCACGCTCAGTGATGCTGCACAGGTACCTTGGGCTCTGAGATATCAGTGTGGGTGCTGTGATTTAAAGTGTAAGAGAGCCTTCCCTCTGAGCCCAACCTCAACAAGGTGGTTCCAGCCTTGTCTTGCATCTCCATTAATGATGGAAGCTTTCTGCAGGAGAACATGGAGAAGATGTGCACTTGTAGCCCTTCCTGCCCCCCAGCTACTACAGCTATTGTGATCATAGAAGAGGTCACTGGTTCATCCAGGCAGTGTATTTTTATCTGCTGACTGAATGCTAAATAATTCAAAAGAAGTCCAGCTTCCTATATTAGAGGAGGAAGCAAGCTTTCCCTCAGCTGATATCCCATCAGCTCTTCTCCTTTCTGTCTCATCATCAGGAGGAGCACTTCTTCCAGATGTGACTGCAAAGCCCTTTGAAAACAGTGTGTTCTTTCATGTTCAAAAAGCACAGTTTTTCTAGGGATAACATTGCAACTAGAGATCTGTTACAATCTGCACTCCGGATGTCTGCACACACACCCCAAAAGAAAAGATTTTACTGCATTAAAATCAGTGAGGAGGATGGTACATATGGACAACCAATTAAACTCATATTTCACCTATGCAGTCACACCTGTAAATGCTTGGAAAATCTTATGTCAAATGGTCTTGCCGTTCATAATATGCAGTTTAGTTGTTTTCATAAAACATGCCCGCTGCAGATTTAGGAAATGACACTCTTTGCCCACTGAATTTTACTTGTCCAAGTCAGTTTTGGCATTTCTCTGGAAGCATAAATTTAGGAGCTGAATACTAAAAGAGACACAAACCATCAGCTACATTCTCTGATTTTTTTTTTTGGGAAAGTGTCCTCAGAAACCACATAGGCTCCTTCCCAAGAGCCCTTTAAAAATGTCAGTGTCAATAAATAGAGATGGTGGCAGGAGGGGAACCAAGTGGTACTGCTTTTTTAAGTGCCACTTTTATTTTCTTCTCCAAAAAGAAGTTGGTCAGGTATTTCTAAAGAAACAGCAAAAATAATATCCTGACTCAGCCCTGGAACCCCTCTATATCAGTTTTTCATCTGTAGCCTGCAGCTTCAGAGGAAAAAAGTAAAGCCTCCAGCATGAGCAGTCTTGCAATAGGATGCAGTTGAAGAGCAGAATGTCTTCTGATGTGGCAGAGAGAATGCTGTAAACCAGGCTGGAAGGGAAGCAAAGAAACATTCCCTTTTTCAGGTTTCACTGTTGAGCACATTCTCTTCCTCTTTGTGGTCCCGCTCTGTTCCTCTGGGCCAGTGTGCATCCCCTGACTCACCAGCCCCAGCCTGCACAGAGTTAATGTCTGGCAGCACACTGTGAGGTATCAAAGGAGACCAAACAAAGATTAAACTCTTGCTTGGCCTGCTTCCAGGGCCCAGCATGGGCTTTACAGAGTATTCTCCCCTCACCACTGGAAGTCTTGCCTGGCCTAGTGGGGATTTGCAGGCAGTATATATATGGCCAGCTGGATCTAGGCCTTGGATCCTTGCTCCAGTGAGATTTGCAGGCAGTACAGGTATGGCCAGCTGGATCTAGGCCTTGGATCCTTGCTCCAGTGGGATTTGCAGGCAGTACAGATATGGCCAGCTTGGATCCTTGGCAGAAGCACCTAGTTTTCCTGGCCCATCCAGTACAGATCCCTCTTGGGGAGCTGGCCCTGGCCAAGGCCCACAACAGGGGTCTGGGCAGGTTTGTTGCACCATGCTGGGACATGGATAGGGCCTGTTTCCCTTTTGAGGAGGAGAAGTTCTCTGGGCCTGAAATGTGTAATTTCTTTGTTTCCTGAAGTCCAAAAGCTGGTTGTTGCCTCTTCAGAGGGGAAGATACAGCTCTAACAGGGTCAGCTGTCATTTCTTTTTCTCCTCTTCATTCAAACAATGTTTGGTCTTTCCTGAACAGTCTTAAAATATTGACCTTAATATCTCCCAGGCATGGGCATCTCTCTTAAAGTGCTGTGCTCCTGCCTCAGCTGCGTGGTCAACCACATCTCTGTTAGGAGACAGCAAGGGAATAAAGCCGCGGGATGTCCGCAGACCTTCCCCTCTGTGCTGTGCCCAGGACATGGCAGGTGCTGAAAAACTCATTCCCAAGTGCCATGTCAGGTCTCAAGCCCCTGAAGGACAAACTCACAGCTGTGTCTCCAAGTGTCCCATTACTTCTTTTGCTCCCCAGGATGAAGCCACTGTGGGCGCTCCTGTGGCACTCACCGTGGTGGTATGGGACAAGTCCTGCCCCTGGCTCCCTCAGGGAGGGTACAGAGCACGGGATGCAGCCTGTGCTGTTTGCCCAAATAAGTCAGGAAATCCAGGAACTTGATTGCATGATGTCCCCTGTGGAGGGGATTAGGCAGTGAAGTCGTGTTATTGGACAAAGCAAGTTGTGCCAGCACATCGCTGGGGGTGAGTGGCGGGGGGAGAAGGGTGAGGACAGGAGTTAGCTGAGGAACTGACACAGTTTTTGTCCTTGAAAAACCAATGTTTCCTTATTTGTAATGAACTGTTGTTGGCAATTTACTGCTGCCAGCTGCATCTCTGTGGTTGATTAAGGGAGCTTGGATCTTAAATATGTAATAACTCCCTGAAAGCCATTGAGAGGTAGTTATTAGCTTCATCAAGGCCTGTGCACACATCCGCTGCGCTCCCTTATGAAAAGGCTACCTATTAAATGCATTGTAGTGATTCACAAAATGCAGGATCTAGTCTTGTTTTAAGAAGTTAAAAAAACAGCCCTAGCAAAGCTTGTTGGCGCAGGGAAGTTCTCTCAGAGTGAAGCACTGCTCCACAGCTCCCTGATGGGGAGACAAGAATAGGAGGTAGGAGGAGTCCTATTCCTTTTTGCAGCCCCTTCTCTCCCTGGCCTGTGCTTGAGCACCGCTGGGAGCAGCATTGGCACCAGCAGGTTTTTACAAGAGAACAGGCATCTATCCCTCTCCCAGCTGTGCACACGAGATCCATGGCTGTGGCAAGCCCTTGAGCAGGGAGAGGTAATTCATTGTTGCACAGGATCCCAATGGAACTGGAGTTCAAGTTGGGCATTTGTCTTGGGAGTAGACTTCTCTCCTGTGACACTTTGCCCTTGGGTTTGAACTCAGAGGATGGCACTCGGTATTCTTCCAGCAGCAGGGCTGAATCCGTGGGCTCAGAATGAGAGTGACAGGACAAAAGGCAGACAGCTGACCACGGCCAGCATCCAAGCATCTGTACAGATGGGCAGAGAAACATCTGCTGCCATCCAAAGCCAGAGAGGAGAAGCTGGACCTGGCAGAGTGAGTCAGAAGCAGCCCCTCCTCGGAAGGAGAGTCTGAGCCAGGAGGCAGCATCCCTCATGCTACAGGCGAGTGAGTGTGATCAGCCAGCTCTCTGCTCTCAGGGGGATGTGATGCTGCCCTGCCCTTGTCAGATGCAGTCTTCCATGTCTGGAGCTGGTTTCTGTGTCTCCACTGGCTCTGCTCACACCAGGGACAAAATCATGTGTCCACTAGCAAGGACATACACATCACTGCCATGCAAGGGGAAAGTCGCCTATCCTGTCCCTTGTCTCTGCTCCTTCCCCTGTTCTCCAGCACCACAGGGGAACTGTTTTAGCTTAACCTTCACAGTCTGGTCTTGCTGACCCACCTGTGTTTTCCCAGTACTCTTGGATGAGGAGCTTTGGTTAGCAGCCTCTCACAGCCACAGTGTTTGCCATGGTGTATGCATTGTCTCTCTGCACTGGTACTATGGGGTATGTGTTCCTCTTTGCAGTTCTGAGCATGGCTGGAGTTAGGGTCAGTCCTCTCCAAGTCATAAATGCCACTTAGCCTGAGGACATCTTGGGAGATATCAAAAACTCTACTAATAAAGTTTCTGACAATGACATTAGAAGCACTGTGCTGGTTTCCAAGAATGGCAATGCTGGATCCTGGGTGACAACAAACAGTAACAGCATTCTCTGTTTTAAAAATATCTTAGTGTAAGAGAGAAAATATTCCCACTGCTGTGTAAGTAAGAGGGTGACCAGCATGAGCCTCCTCTGCCCAGTCCCTATATGGTTCCATTTCCATAATGTCTGGACTGCTTCCTACACAATCAAAGTAACAATCAAATGTGTCTGGCAGTGAGAAACAGAGCAATAACAAAGAACGGGGGGCATGGCTGGATCCCTGTCAGCTGGGTGCTGGAAGGAGAGACATGGAACTGATGACATATGCCTGCCCCTCCAGAGCAAAGTCCTTTCCAGAGAAAGGTCCCCTGAGTGCAGATGGCTGGGGGCAGGGATGGGGCACAGCTGAGTGGAGTCCAGTGCAGAGACACTACCTTTGGAGTTTTCCAAGGAATGGTTTAAATTCTATGGCATTGTTATCAGGAACCTTCTTTTGAGGGCTTGAGTGGATCCTCTGGTTATTTGCTCCCATTAAAACACTGATGTGTGCTAGTCACACACTGTGCTATTTTAGGGCCATGCAGTATGGCTCTAATTCAACCACAAGCCCAGCACACCCTGCAGGAGACCCTTGTCCCAAGGGCCAGATGCACTGTCACCAGGTGGCAAAGCTGTTGTCTCGTTGGCTGGGACATAAGAAGGACATGAAGACAAAAAGGGATTGATTTGCTCAGAGTTCTTTTCCAAACTTGGTTGCTTGCTTCCTAGTAAGAAACCCATTTTGATATGGGTGCTTGCGTGCTCCCGGTTTAATTTGTCAGTACACGTGATCCTAAAGAGCAAAATAGCTACACGTGGGTTTTTGCAAACAATTTGGAGTAGAAATCTATGGATCCATGAGCAGCCCCCAAAACTGCCAAGCAGGCTCTCAGCATCCCCCTGCCTGGCTCTCTCCCTGGTGCTTGCCCTCCCATCTCTGTACTGCTCATGTGGCCGTGGCTGTGCCACCTCTGCCCCAAAACCTCCCCCGTGCATCCCGAGCAGCAGCCTTGTGGCAGATGCCTTATTCTGGCACGCCTTTGGATCAGGGCAGGCAGCAGATGAGTTCTCCTGGCATGCCTTAGGAGCAGGGCAGGCAGCACTCCTGTCCGGAGCCTGTGGACACTGTGCTCCCAGGATCTGTGTGTCTGTCCTCGGCCACAGCCGCGCTCGGCCCTCGGCGGTGCCGCCGTGCTCACGCTGCACCGCCCTCACTGAAATTCACAGCCCTGTCGCAGCGGGTAAGACAGGAAAAAAGCCAGTTCTGCAGGGAGTCTGGAATGAATTGAGCTGCAGAGAGCAGGGGAGAGACGCCCTGGTTTCATTGAGAAGAGGAGGATTGATCTGAAACAAAACCTGTTACTTTGGCTCAGGCAGGTAGGGAGCAGGTTTTACCTGCACAGGAGCCAAGTGCTCGCTTGGTTCAGTAGATTTCCATTCACACTTTAGGTTCGGTTATTGAAATTTATCTTCCTCCTTAGTGACTGGGTATGTGACAGGACCTAGGGGAATAAGATATCACCCATACACAGGGCAAAAATAATGTAAACATAGTCAGTATCAATGCCCCAGGCACACATCACCCTGGGAATAAGGAGGGAAGTGTAGCAGGAGATTTACCCGACTCATGAGCTCTCTGGTGACCTGGAACTCAGAAAGACTCGTACAAAAATCTGAAAATGGGTCAGTTTAGTAGGGAGGAGAGTTTAGTAACAGAGAAGTGTGGGAGGGTTGGGTCAGAATCAGGCAGAGCATGAACTGGACAAGAATTAGATGGGAAGGAGATATTCTGGACATTCATGCCTTAGCAATGCAGAGGGAAAAGGGGAAGGGAGCTGAACAACAGCTTCTGCTAAGAAGCAGGTCCCTCTGTGATGTCTGTGATCATGAGGCCTGAGGTGTAGGACAGAGATGACACAGTCTGCCTGTCCCCAGAACGGGAGACACAGAAATCTGGCCTTGTGCTGTAAGAGGAGTGCTTGGGGGGCTCTTAGCAGTCCCTCTGGAAGGTTTCCTGGCCAATAGGTGACATGTGCAGGCAAGCTCAGAAGCTGCCTTCAAAAGCAGCTGAGCCAGATTAGGTCTGCTTTTGTACCTAAAAGAGCCTAGAATAAATCAACACGTTATTTGTAAGTACCTCAAAGATAACAAGGAGATGAATAACAGCCAGCATATATTTGTCAAGAACAAATCTTATCAAGCCAACCTAATTTCCTTTTATGCCAGCCTTTTGGGTAAAGGAGAAGCAGTGTTGTCATATCACTGAGCTTCAGAAGGGCTTTTAATGTTGTCTTGTTTAGCACTGTCATAAGCAAGCCCTGGCTAAATGGGCCACTGGGGTGAAGGGGGCTAATCTGTCTGGAAAGAGAAATGTGTCACTGGATGGGGGTGAAAAGGTGTTCAGTAGGTGCTTGTCTTGAAATGGAGCTTGTTGGGCATGGGAAAGAGAAAATTGGTGTTTTAGCCTGCAGCTAGAATAGTCTGAAAGTGTTATCATAGGTAGGATGGGGCTTTACAGAGTTATGATTTAGCCTGAACAGAAGAGCAAGACACTGTAAAGTGCTTGTGTAAGAACAGTCATAAACACAAATTCAAGTGGGAGGGTAACAACCAAGTCAGGAGGTGCCATTATGACCTGGCAGCCACATCTGAGCTCAGAACACTGTGCTCTTGCAATGAATGAGACAGGTGATGTATCCTGAAGATGTTCAAGCTGAGGGCAACCATCCTCGTGGCTCCCTCCTGGGGGAGTGGGTGGACTCTGTCAACAGCAGAAGACAGCTTAGAAAGCACTGCCCAAAAACTGACTGAAGGTATCAGGTGTTTTGTCTCTTTCAATGCCCCTTGGGTCAGATGAGGCCTTGGGAACTCCTCCTCTCCTCTTGCTATGTGGTAGCCAGGCAAAAGTGCTCCTCATGTGAGCTGCACTTCAGCCAGGCGGCCCCTGGTCCTGCAGGGTCTTCTGCCACAAACCTGTGATGGGCTAACATGCAAAACAACCTACAGATGGAGCAGAAAGACCACAGACACACATGGCACAGCTTCCCTGTGGCCACCCATTCTGTGTCCCTTGCTCTCAAGGGATACCTGGGGCAGGGGCAGTGCTGCTGTCTGTCTCCTTTGCTAATAATTAGATGCAATCCAAGGTTCCCTGCAGGAGAGCCCTGTCCCCGTGGGGGAAGCAGCAAGGCTGCACACATTAAGGAAGCTAATTAGAGGAGAAGAGAGCATTGGCACTGAAACCCCAACAGTAAACTTTGAAATCTAGATAAGGGAGCAGTATTTAATTATATACAATTAAAACACCGTATCTCAGCCCCCTGAGAGCTGGCAGTCCTGGAAAGCCCTCCCAGAGGTGCCACTGAACAGATCTGAAGGCAGAGGTAGGCTAGGGGCTGTGCTTATCAGACTTTACCTGGGAAACACACCTGAAGAGAAGAACTAGGAAAATTCCCTTGGATCACCACCTCCTTATTGCTGCATGATGTCCTCCCTCTCCTAGAGCAGGTAATGGGAACCCAATTCTTGGGAACAGAAAGGGAGGTTGCTCTGCTCTTACATGCAGCTGAGCAAGGCCAGTGCCGGCACTTACACAAGGAAAGGCAAACCTGAGAATGCAGGGGAAGTCAGAGAGGGTTGTAAATACCTGAGAAACAACCTTTGTGCCCTTTTCTCCCATTGTGCAGGAGAAAAAATCTCCTGCCCCTGTGCCTTCCAGCCAGGGGTATCCTAGAATCTCCAGGGACACCATGCCAATGTTCCCTTTTGCTCCACAAATCCTGCAAAGTTATCTAGGTTATTTTCCTACGAGTTTATTCTAGCCACTAAAGCAGCCAGTTTGCTGCTCCTTTGCTGCATCCCATATACAGTCCCTGACTTCTGATCCTTTCACCTGTCCACTTCAAGCCAGGAGGGCAGTTTGCTTTCCTTGCAGAGTGGTTTCCCTGCCTTGTGCCCAAACATTCCCTGTCAGCTGAGGCAGCTGAAAGCTCCATGACTGCAGCAGCAGCTCTCATCCCATGGCTGCTGCTGGGTGTTAATGCAGAATCACGACGAGGGAAAGCTTGGATGGATTCATGTCATCTGACAGATTAGAACTGCAGAACCAGCCTCAAGTTATCCAAAATTCCTCTTCCTCAGCAACTTCAAACCCTTAAGGAAGGCTTTTAGTTCAGCCTTGGCTGCCGAAGGAAGTGGTTCCTGTTTTAATTTGTAAATATAAAGTGCCAGAGGGCTTCTGCCTTCTGAAGGCAGCAGCTTTGAAAAGCATGGGTGAAAGCCTAGGGCTCCTTTTCCTGCATCCTTGACGCCTGTTCTTGTTGAGGAGCACACCTAGGGCAGGTCTCTTGTTGTGCAGCTGCAGTGGGAGCTGCAGGTTGTGCCCGGGGTGGAGGAAAGAACTGGAACTTCAGGCAAGGGGCCGTGACCTGGCACCAACCCTGTGTCTGACAGAGGGGACAGGGACCTGCAGCACTGCCTGGGGCTGGCCAGTCCCCTGGAGACTCTACAGAACCCAAATAAACAAGCAGGAGACCCCAAACAGATATCAAGTGTAAGGGGCATAGAGAGCAAGAGGGGAATGGGGGCACAGACTGTAAGGGTGCACAAGTCTAGGGATCCCTTCACTGACCCTGGAGCATCAGCTCAGGCTGTTGCTGTGTGACTGCACCTCCATTAAATGAAAAGAACCAGACATGTGCAGGAAACCTGGGACTGAGACAGTGAGAGAATCTGACTGTGTGAGTGGGGTGAGGTGGGAGCCAAGCTGGGTTCACTGGAGCCTCCTGCTGCCAAGGGGCTTTGGTCCCAGCAGGGGAAGCCTTGGGTGGTGCAGCTGTGACTCCCAGAGTGGCTCCTGAATGGTCAGACAGCAGAGATTCCTCAGCAATCTCTTGCCTGGCCTTTGTCCCCACATTCTGCCCACAAAGAGCCTTGCTCCTTTCAATGTGCAAAGCCCATGAGTCACATCTGTGATGTTGTCACAAACAGCCTCCATCCCTGGTGATACAGCTGCTTAAAATGTTACAAGACCCAAAAGTGATGCCTGTGCCATTGAGGCTCATTTTATTTGTCTGAGCCTTTCTGGTGATGTTTTCCTCTGCTGTGCCAAGAGCTAAAAACCTCAGGGCATCCTTCACTCGTTGTGTTTTAGGTGAAAATTGAATTTGTTGTTGAATCCCAGGGCTCCAAGAGCCGTGGTCATAAGAAAAATGCTGGCTAATATGTAGTGTGCCCTGTCTGGTCCTTGGTGTGCCAGGGAAGAAGCTGCCATGCTTTGGGAGAAGAATTGCTCTGTGTTGCCAGTCCTCTAGAGCTGGAAGGAAAGGTGGAAAGCTTAAGTTGCTTCTCAGTTCAAGCATTCCTGCATTAGTATGAATGAGCATGTTGGTGTCTTGCAAATACACAAACAGATTTCCACAAAACACTTGCTAATGAAGCAAACCAGCAGTCTGTCCTTTCAGTGATTTGTGGGGAGTCGGTAAAAGACTCAACCTGGGGAGCTCATTACCCTGCTGAAGGAGTGCATTTTGAGGGGAGATGCTGGGAAGCTGTTAGCTGCCAGCTGTGAGCAAGGCCAGAGGCTTGGCAGTGCTGGGAGGAAGCCTGGGAGAGGAGATGCCCATTGCCTTTGTGGGCATGGGCACGGGGCTAGCTCACAATGAGAATAACTTCTCTTTCTGTGGTTGTGGGACACAAGAGGGACTGATTTCCTCCCCCAATCACTGTAATCTCAGGGCCAGGCACACTGATACTGTGCTGGGGTTTCTGGTGTGAAATGGAGAAAAGCAGAGTCAGCACCTGCAACAAGGGAGAGCCACAGCAACCTGCTTAACCACACACATGGTATAAACCAGAGGCCTTCTGAAAACACAGCCACACTCCCAGGGCTTGAAAAACAGGCACTTAATCCTATAAATCCTATATATCAGAGAGAGTGTGGCACTGCTCAGCCAGTGCTCTGCCTCACGGGCACAGTTCATTTGTCACCTGCAGCTACTGCACAGCTCAGCCAGATAATCCACACCATTGCCTTTCCTCTGGGCGGGAGTGGATGGGCTCAGCCACCTCCAAAAGGGATGCAAATACCTCGAGGTGCACGAGTACCTGAGGGCTGCGCCTGCCCATGCCTCAGCAGTTGGGTGGGTGAAAGGATAACCAGGGAAACGCAGCTGGGGGGATGAGGTGGGCTAAGGCAAAATATGAATAACTGGAAAAGGAGTGGAAGGAAAAAGTGAAAGAGGAGCCAAAATCACAATGGTTTTTATGAATGCCTCCTCTTAGCTGCTGCTGAGCAGTTGAGAGCTGCAAGGTGCTTCGCTCCCCTCAGAACCCCCTGTCCCATCAAACCTTAGGGCAAGGTTGTGCTGCTCACGTTGGCAACAGGTACTTTGAAAAAGCTGTCAAGTGTCATGTTCAGTGTGTTTGCAGGGAGAACCCTGGCTTGGCACTAGGCATCAAAGGTAAAAGCAATGAGGAAAAGAGAGTACTTCTAGCCTTGCCAAGAAAAATCACTTGTCTGGGAAAGGAAGAACTAAATTGATCTGAATTTTCCTGCTATTCATCAGCGTTTTGGTGCCAACGCAGTGCATGTGAGAGAGGAAGGAAAAAGGATAAGATGAAGAGCTCCATTTTTAATATTGTGTTAATCTCTTCCCTCCCAGCTAGAGCAGAGGTTTAAAATACCTTTCCTGTACGTGAAGGAAAATGTACTGATCTGTGTGAATGTTATTGTTTAGGGAAGGAAGATTTACCTTTCGGGAAATCTGCAACCTGGATAAACCAATTTGGAAGTCTAAAGAAATTAATTGTAGTTTGAGATTGTCAGATTTATTTTTTTTAGTTATTTCTTCCTTCAGAGAAGATTAATTTTGCACTTTGACCCAAACTTTCCTTCACTGACTTGGGAAACTGAAGCAGGGGGATACATTTCAGGACAAGTGTTTTGGGAAACCCTGCTAAGAGCAACTGCGACAGAAGGTGAAGCAACAACACTTCAGCACCTCAGCTTCTCTGTGAAAGCCCATACATTGGGAAGGTATAGATTGTCAGGCAGCTTGTGCAACAGCTCTTTGCAAGTAAGGATTTGCTTGTAGCACCCCAGTTATGTGGTGGGAAATCCTGCAAAGGAGCAGGTGGAAGTGGCAGAGCCACGTGCCAGTTTTGGACCTGGAGATCAACGTGACAGTGACCTCCTGCAACCCTCATGGGGAAGCAGTGCCTGCCCTCCAGCCCTGCCTGGGTGCAGGCACTTTGATTTGTGGCATAAGTTTTATTCATTTATTTCTTTCTGAGCTGAGGCTCATGGACTAATTAGAGGAGAGCTGGTGAGCTCAGCTAACGCATTTGAACGCTGGTAGCTTTAGGCTTGCATTTGGGTCATTAAAAATGAAGTAAAATGATGTTCTCTTTGCACCAGCTATTGTGAGCAGGGGCCTTGGTTTGGCAGCAGTTATCTCCCCAACACCACTGCACTAATGACTGCCAGCACAGAAAGAGCAGCGTGTCATTAACGCAACAGGGCGGTGGGAATCTGCTGCAGGCAAAGCAGGATCTGGGACAGAGCAGTTTATGTCACACCTGTAACAAAGCTGGCACCAACAGGCTGAGTTTAAACCCTTGGGAGGCTGGAAGGCACCATAAGGGGAGGCCCTTCCCTCGGGGCCATGCTCCCAGGGGTGTGGGCACGCTGCAGGGGGAGCGAGGTGGGTCTCTGAGGGCCTCTTTGCCCGCTGGTGAGCCCAAGCAGCCTGGGTGACCTTAGTGTTTCAGCAAGGTTTTCTTCATTGTTCTGTGGGATGTCTCAGCTGGTTTTAGTTGAGATGGAGGCCATCAGTTTATAACATAAAAGGCTGTGGAGAAAGGCTTCATCTCAAATTTGTCTAAAGTGCAAATGCAACATAGCTACATATGCCAAAGCAGCTGGGGATGGCCTATGAAGATAATTTGGCTTACCTCCCTGTGGGACAGAGGTTGTATATGTTTGTTGGTTGTCATTCCTACAACAGCAGAAACTGAGGAAATGTTAGGTTGAGGATTTCCCCCACAAGTACCTTGCTGCATTTTCTCCCCTCAGTGAGTTAGGAAAATTGGAAACTCCACAGAAGCATACCTGCTTTTCATTTAAAAAGCTGGAGGAGGAGAAACCATGTAGATTTAGAGGTGTTGTTTGCTTGTATTTTAGAGTAAACACCTGGTATGAAAGAAAATGCCTTTTTTGCCTCCTTTAGTGGCTGATGACAGAAACCTGCATTGCAACACTAAGGATAAGTGACCTGCAGAGATTTACAATGCTGGGAGGGCCCTGGGCCATTGTCCTGCTGTGGAGGTGCAGTCACATTGCTCCAGGTTCCATTGAGAGAGAGGTTTGCTTGCGTGCTGTGACAGTGGAAATGGCTCACATTTCTTGAGCTACAGAACAAAATTACCTTCAATTTCTTCCTCAGTCGCTCTGTGCCTTGTAGCAATGCTCTCCAGTGGTGGTTGCAATGCAGGCATAAATAAAATTTGGCATGCACTGGGACTACACATACCTGGAGCCATAATTTAATGAGTTAAATCAGAGCTTTTATTATCTAATTTCTCATTGTCATCCAGTTTCTTGCATCTCTGTAGATAATTGACGTGGAGAATAGTTCTTGCCTTCTGGAAACTGGCTGCCTTTTGAAATGCTCCCATCAGAGATGCTTTTTTCAGGCTTGTACTTCTTTCTTCTCATTATCCTGTTAATAGCCCTGACTGGGCCAAAAGGAGGAAGGGGAATGTACTGGCAGGGTGCACGGTGTGCCTTTGCCTTGGGGATGTGGGCACTGGGGCCTGGGGAGCAGCCCCTGCGAGGTGAAGGGAGGATAATTCCCCTTTCTGCCAGAAGAGCTGTAAGGGTGGCTGCAGCCTGGTAGGGGGAAGGCAGCTGAGCCACAGCTGGGGCTGAAAATGCCTGGGAGCAGGAGGGCTCATCCCCTGGCCACTGCTCCTGTCGGGAGGCTCCATGGCCGCTCTTTCGGCAAAGGAGCTCTTCTGAAATCTCAGAAATCCCAGCTGCAAAGGCAGTGCATCTCTGAAGTCTAGAGGAGTATAAAAGACTGCAGAGTTTCCCCAGTAGCTAAACCCCTGGGTTATATCTGTTGAGATTGTCGAGAGAAGATCCAACAAATATTTGTACCAGATTTCTACCGAGGACGCCGCGTATTCACATAAAAGAGTGGAGACGGCTGCTCCTGCAGCTGGGGAGAGTGAGCCTGCGTGCAAATATCACTGTGCTCTTTTGGGGACAGCTCCTTTTCCTTTCCAGACTGGTGCTTGGGCATATCTGGCAGATGTGCCTTTCTTTTCAGATTTGTCCCTGCGCAGTGTTTGGAGCAGCACGTGTTGGGCTGTGGCACGCAAGGCAGGGAGCAGTGTGCACGGGGGACAGAGGTGGCCAGGCTTCTGAGGCACATGGAATGAGGGTTGGCAGCAAAGGGGCTCTCACATAAGGCAGCAGGCATCAAGGTCTCTCGTCACTACAGCTAATCCTCCTCTGAGCCTGGAGAACCCCATAGTGCCCCTGTTTCAAGCTCATCCTTCCCTCTGTCCTGCCATTCCAGCTTCCTCTGCTCATCTTCTGTGTCATGATCCCAGGGTTAAGAGGCTTCTTCCCTGCTCCAGCCCATGGGTCATCCTGCCTTACAATGTGCTGTGCCTACCCACACAGGTGAAATGCTGCTCCTGGCCTGGCCTTGCAGGCTCCCTGCAGAGAGGACTGGTGTCTGTCTGTCAGGCCCAGTGCTCAGAGGCCACAAATGGACAAATGAGCTGTGTTTTCCTGGGATATAAATCAGGATACCCGGGTGCCCCGGGCCGCAGTGGGATGTGCGGTGGTGCATGTGCATCCAGCCTGGTGCTGCCTGCAGAATCAGCTCCTGTGGGAATGCACCAGCACTGCTTGGATGAGCCCAACAGTGCCCTCTGATGCAGCCCACACAATAAAAACTAGCACAAATAATAACTACCAGCACAACCCCCCTCTTGGGGGTGGGTTCTCTTTCAAACTGTATTTCTCAAGCCTGGATATCTTTATTTGCAGTCACTGCAAAGAGGTTTGCTGTGTCCAGGGTTGTTTCCACCCTGGGAACTCACCCTTTGCTGTGTCACAGCTGGCTGGTGTTACTGCTGCTTTGGCACTGAGACAGACCAAAATTTGGTTGGTTGTTTGGTGGTTTCATGATCACACCCTGTGAGATGCAGTGTGAGTTACAGAAAGAGAAACAAAGAAGGGTTGGTATTGAAATAGAAGTGGTTCTCATGGTTTTGACACCCCATATGGCAGGGACATATGCAGAAATGGACTTGCTGCTGTTTGCTTAATAACAATAAGCAGGTTGAGACAGTATGTTAGATCTCAGAAAGGAAACGTGACTTTTTGGTTATAATCTCTGCTTTTTAATTGAGATGTTCACTGCTGTGTTCTTGAGCTTCAGCTGCGAGTAGTGGGAAGGCATTCAGCTGCAATGAAAAGGAAAGGCTGCCCCAGGGGCACATGCCTGTCAGAATGCTCTATGAGATGTCCAGTGCAGAGGCTGATGTCTTGATGAGGACCAAGCATTGTGAGCTCCAGCTCAAGGCTTAGACATGTTGGCAAACTCACTTGACTGGTTTGAGATTAACATGGGTGAGCTGTTAGAAGCCTGCATGCAGCAGGCTGAGAGCAGGAATGCCAGCTCCCTGCTTTTGAGCACGGTGCCATCTCTGTGCTGAACAGCAGTGTCTCAGCAAGAAAAAGCTTTTAAAATCACAGGGTCAAGGCTGTTGATTCTTCAGGGGCCACGAACCTGTTCTTCCCCCTGTAAGTAAAGCCTGCAGTGCTGTTTTTCAGGCCTGTCTGGTTTTGAACGTACATCATTGAACCATAGAATCATAGAATGATTTACTTTGGAAAGGACCTTCAAGATCACCTCAGTCCTACTCTCCTGCTGTGGGCAGGGTCTCCTTCCACTAGAGCAGGCAGCTCAGAGCCCCATCCAGCCCTTGAACACTCCCAGGGATGGGCAGCCACAGCTTCTCTGGGCATCCTGTCCCTGTCAGCAAATGCTCAGGTAAAAGCAGAGGAGGGCAACGAGGAAATGCCTCAATCCCACGCATGATCCAGGGTGGAAAGAAGGACCTTGTGCTCTGCACCAGGGGGGACACAATGTGAGTAAAGCTCTGCAGTTCATTTCCTGCTGCTGCAGAAGGAGGTGTGGTGGGAGTTCTTAAAAAAAAAAAAAAAAGTGTAAAATGTGCACTTTTGCTATCAGAAGAGCTCCTTCAGAAAGGATAAGTCATAAACACTAGTAAAGACTGAAGCAACGCATTTCAGTGCCTTGTGATTTTCTAGGTCCCTTTCCATGCAGGAGTTGGTTTTGCTCTCGTTTTTTGCCAGCCTGAATACCAGAAAGAACCATTCCTCTGTTCCTGTGTCTTGTAGAACGCCCTGCCTCTGCCTGGCAGTGCTTTCCTGCAGGAGTGCAGGGGGTCACCCCATAACTTCTGCTTTTCAATTCCCTGCTGCTGTCACAGGCACACGAGGTCTCAGCACTCAGAGAATGCTGCTCCCTGCCGTACACGTGGCTGTGAGTGTGACATGCTGAGACATCCCTGCGAGAGCAGAGCTCTTAATGCAACAGCGTGACAATCATACTTCAAAGCTAATTGACGAAACGGGCTTGCTAATTTTACAGAGGTTAATGGATCTTCTTGGAGCCCTGTGTGTGAGGAGTGCTGGGGACTTCGCATCTTTTTCTCCCCCATGGAGTTCTTTGACCATATATAGCCAAGGTATCAACTTACAGGCCTGGGATTTCAGCTTTCTGTTTAGATTTCAGATGAAAGGCTGCAGTTGGAAGTGATTGTTATAAATATTTCCTGCTATCTGGTAGCAGGCTGACTTCAGCCCCTTCTAAGGAATTTGCCATAATTATCCTTTACCAAACTGCAATGGAAGCACTGCTGCTGGCCGAGGCTGCTGAATGGAGCGCGTCCTCTGGCTGCCCCAGGAGGATGGATGGATGGATGGATGGATGGATGGATGGATGGATGGATGGACACCACGAACCAGAGCTCACTGGGGCTGGACTGCTGGCTGAGGGTCCTCACCAGGACTGCTTCTGCAGCCCTCACCCTGCCTGGCTGCTTTCTCCTTGCTGGCAGGGTGACCAGGGCTGGGCTGGTTTACAGAAGCTGGGGCTTGAGAGGCGTCTTGAGGCTTGCAAAGGAGATGGGAGTGCCCAGTGCCAAGGGCAGCCTGCTGCTGTGGCCACACCGGCCACAGGAGGTGGGATTGGCACAATTCACTTTGTGACAGCCAAAGGATTCACCTGGGTTCTGTTGGCCACCAGCAATGAGTTCCCAATGGAAGGAAGTGTAAAATGTGGACTTTTGTCATCCAAATGCTCAGAGTAATAGGGATGAATAGTGCTGTCACCTTGCCCAGGACTCTTCCTTTTTCATGTTTCCCTTTATCTCTCCCTCTCACCTATCTCTGAATCTCTTCATGTATCAGAAACCCCCATCAAACCAGCCAGAGCTGTCACTACATGCAGTAGGGCTAAAATAAAATAAAAAATTGCAGCTAGATCAGTTAGAAATCCTGACTCCCGGGGCCCCTGGAAATTTGTGCCACAGAAATGCTGCACAGTTGTGCAATTTAGTGCCTCTGAAGAAGAATAAATTTGCTTTAAAAAAAAAAAAATCCATCAGCATATTGCATATATTTATAGTTAGCTGCAAGCCTTTCCAGTGAGAACTTTTAGAATTTATTTTAAATTAAAGTGACTAGCATGACATACCAGTACTTAGCCTTTTAACAAAAACATTTTAGTCGTATAAATACAGTTGCTATTATTAAACTCTAGGGAAAGCCAGCAAGCTGCTCCAAATAACATTGCTCTGGCCTCTCTGTCCAAGCTCCTCTGTTCATACCCACAACCAAGACATTTGAACACCTTGTTGGAGATCAGGGGTTTGTTTTATTTTCTGTTCCCTGGATGGCTTTTTAAGCTTGTTTTAAACTTTGTTTCCACTTTCCCTTCTTTAGTCCCTTCTCTATTGCATTATGTTACTCCTTATACTCTTTTTCCTTTTCCTTGAGACTTTTTTACCTTTTTCCTCCCCCTCTCTCATTGCCAGGGAAGCCCAATTCTCCATGGTGCTTTCTGGCCTTTCTGAAAGCTGTTTGCTAAATTACTTGCTGGAACTGACTTTAAGGACATCACAAATTGCCCTCTGGGTTAGCAGAGAGTAAGGGTGCTTCCGTGCATTGAAAAAGTGCCTGTAAATGAGATTTTAGAAAATCTCTGTCTACTTATCCTGTCTGTATTTACATCTCTCAGAAGTGCCAAGTGAGGGCAAGTTCTGATGCTGCAGAGTAAACGCCAGACACGTTGCCAACAGAGTGACAGATTTTGACCTGTGAGCAGCACAGTGCAGGGACTGCCTCCTTTTTGGGGACCCCTCCCCCCCAAAGAGCTGTCTGCAGTTAAAAACCAGGCAGGCAGTGCCTGGGGTCATTCCCATCTCCTCCACGTCCTTCACCCTGCTCATTTCCAAACAAAAGCTGAGCAGCCATTCCTCACTCAGCTTTTAAGCCTGTGTGGCTGCTAAGAGAGGGAGGATGCAATAAATCATCCAGTCAATTAACCAGGGGCTTTCTCCTTATTTGTAACCTCCCTTCAAAGCAAATGAGTATGACTGGTAATGAAAGGAAACATATGCAATAGTTTAAAAATAGGTGTCTGAGGCCAGTGGGGGAAATCTTTGCCCTGCTGCGTGTGGCATCCAGCACCTCCAGCTTGCCTGGGTCACCTCTCCTCCCAGCTCCCACTGGAGCTTATTCCTTCAGGTGATGGAGCAGCACTTCCACATCCAATGCCATGCCAGCACCATCCCATTCACAGGGCTTTTAGACTTTCAACAAACCTAAACCCCCCACAAATCTTGCCCTTGCAGATGGGAAATGAAGGCAGCGGGGTCTGGGAGCAGCCTGCAGCATTGCAGCAGCTCCCCTGCCAGCCCAGGGCCTTTGGGGTGAGCTCTCAGAAATTCAGCAGCCCACAGGTGGGACCTGGGTCTGCTGGGAGAGGGAGAACAGCAGCTGTGCCCTGTTCAGAGCCTCCTCTTGCTGGCTTCAGTCAGATGTCTCCTGAGGGAAACCACCAGGCCTTCCCAGGGTTTCTGATGTGCTTTAGCATTCGCTGGGCCGAAAGGCTGCCTTCAGCTCCACACCCTGCATTTCAAACTGGACTGGAACCTCATGGGTTTGGGACACAGCTATTTTGTTGTTTTGGGGGTTTTTTGGGGGTTTTTTTATTTTGTTTTGGTTTTTTTAATTCCTTGAGGTCTTTCATATTCCTTGGCCCCTGCCTCCCAGTCCCTCTGTGTCCCTGAATGTGCACTATGAGGGAAGAGCAGGGCAGCTGCTCATGGTTTGGAGGTCCTGATCTGTGTACCTGGGAGACTCAAGGGTTTCCAAAAAACGTAAGAGCATTGATTTGGTGGCCCAAACAAGGGCACATCTGGTCAGGCTGGATAGACAGGATACTGGGCAGCAGGAGCATGGTGTGATTGTCCAAAACAGTGTGGGTCCATGGTGCTCCCCTGCAAAGGCAGGATTTGCTGCAATAGGAGAGCTTAAGATTTTAGCATTTATCTTTCTCTCCAGAATGAGAAATCTAAAGGTATCAGGAGTGTTCTCTGAATGTTAATTTCTGTTTGCTTTGTCCTTATTCCAGGTATTGGTTGGTTTTTTTTTTGGTTTGTTTTTTTTTTTTTTTGCCTCTCTTAATTCTGACAGTTTAAAGGACTCCAAGAGTTATGCTTCAGAATTAAAAGCAGACAGCCTTAGTTGTGCTCTGAAAATAGCTGAAACTTTGCAATTATGGGGCAGTGCTTCCCTCTGTCCCTGTCTGTGCTGGTCACTTGTCCTGAATTGCTTTTCCCCAGCTCAGCAGCACTCACCTGCTCACACTCCTCTGCTCCCCTTCTCACCACAGAATACAGGGCCAGAATGGAAAGGGCAAGTATATTATATCCTTAATAACCAGTAACCAGGAAAAAGGTAAACACTCAAGCAATTATGGGGGGAAAAATAATTTAATCCCTGTAACAATCACTTTATTGTTAGGTTTGGTTTTTGGTTTATGGCCGTGGGGCTTTTTTTTTCCCCGGAGGTTTTCTGATGGTTCAAGAGATTAAAAAAAGCCTTTCTGCCGTAATCTGTAGCTTTAATAATCACCCAAGTAATTGCATTGTTTGTAAACTGTGTGGTAATGAGCATGTGTAGAGCTGTGATGCAGAAAGCAGAGCTAAATCTGGCCGAGGGTGCCAGGCAATATGCAGTGCAGCAGTAATGATTATTAATGGTGTGTATTGACTGAGGCTGATAAAGCCCCAGAGCCTTTGTGCCATCTCACCAGACAAATACCTTGTAACCTGGAAACTGCCTGTGCCTGGGCTTCCTGGGGCTGGGCTGCCCTTGGGGACAGCCTTTCCCCAGGACACAGCCTTGGGGTGCCCTGACACAGCCCTTGGGGACAGCCCTTCCCCAGGACACAGCCTTGGGGTGCCCTGACACAGCCCTTGGGGACAGCCCTTCCCCAGGACACAGCCTTGGGGTGCCCTGACACGGGCCTTGGGGACAGCCCTTCCCCAGGACACAGCCTTGGGGTGCCCCTGAGCAGCCACCAGGGCAGGGGAGGTGTCACCTGTGCCTGGCAGCCCTCTGTTCACAAAGCATCCCAGAACTGTGGTCGGACACAATGCACAGCACAGGTTTGGCTGCGGGGGGTCAATGATCCCCATAACCAGAGATAACCAGTGCTGAGCCCTGTTTTTGGAGGCAAATGCCAGGTGAGCTGGTGAAATATTAAATAGGAAAAGTTATTGCATAGTTTGAATTGCATAGTCTCTCATTGAAGAGGGAGAAAAGAGATTTAACTGAAAAAATACAAAACCTCAGAGAACTGAAATAAGGAAATGCTGGATTAATCCAGAAAAAAATCCCTAAGCCAGCCCAAAACCTAGAATCATTGCCTTTTCTTTCTTTTCTGGCTCTTATTCAATCTTTTCAAATAGGACCATATGTGACTGTCAAGGCCCTGGGAGGGGTTGGGAAGAAATTCTTCCTTTACTTTCTTCTTTAAACATCTTTTTTTCTACTCTCCATCATTCTCGGAATTCCCTGAGTTTATGGGAAGAAATCTCTGATATGGCAAATGAAAAGTAAAACCACAGCAATGGTAACTTGTAGCATTTCATAATTTCAGTAGAAAACTGTTTAGCAAAGATAATTAAGACAACAGTCATTCTTCCCCTCCAGTTTTTGACAGTTTTGAAAAATTAATGAAATGCTGAAAGTCAGAGAAATTGGTAGGACTCAGCAACAGTGAGGATGCAAAGTCATGGCAGAGAAATAGGTATAGTAATAATAATAATAGGAATTAAAAAGAACACTAACATAATACTGTAAAAATTAGTCAGGGGAAATGTGGTACTCAAACATTTTGTTTGAGGAATAGAGAGGGCTTGACATTTTCAGAAAATAGTTCCAAGATAAGTTTAGAGTGGGGAAAAAACTTCTAGCAAGACATTTTTTGGAAGGTCTGATGGTAAATATTATTCTTCTAATGAGAATTGTGGACATTTGGAAGAAATAAAGTGATTTTCCTTAAGCCTGAGCTGCAAGTGGCCTCCACTCAAATGTCGTGATTCATGCTGCCTTGTTTAAGGATCTGAGATCCCTTATATTCAAAAGGAAAACTGGGAAAGGCTCCAACCATAAGGGCAATTAATATTTCAGATGTGAAATTTAGAGCCAAAATTTTCACAAACAAAGGTATTTCTCATTGTGGAGCACTGCTCATACCATGTGAGCTGGAATTCCAGTAGGTAAAACAAACAGCTAAAATGTCACCTATGATATTTATAAAAATGATCTTATTGCACAAGGTTGTGATTTTAAAGGGTTATGCCAAACACCAGCGTGCAACTTAACATTGTCAGAGCTCAGGAAATATCACCTGCAACCCAAGGCCATTGGCATTGTTTATTGGAAGCTTTCATAAAGATTTCTCCAGCTATCCATCTTATCCATCTAGGCCTGGATAAGACCTCTGAGGGGCACTTCTGGCAGCGGAGAGATGTTTCCTCTGTTTTCACTGTAGGACTAGGGGGGACCAGAAACCTTGGCTGCTGAGATCTCCCAAACCTGGTCTGTAGGAGGTGGAGAGAGATGGAGGACACAACCACAGATGCAGCACAAGTGCCTCTTTCCTTCTGGAGATTTAACAAGAAGTGACTAAAAACCTGTGCTTGGCAGTGGGGCACTAAATAGCTAAGAATTGCAGTAGTAATAGTGGGAGGAATTGATTTTTTTTTTGTTACTTAGACTTGTAAGCAAGTTTCTTTAGTGCCCATGGAACTAAAGGATCATTTAGGGACTTGGGGTTTCTGCTAAGAAGCATCATATTTGAGGATAGGTGATTGATCAGGCATCCATATGGACTTCTGTCATGACAGGCCTTAGGAAGTGCTACCATTGGTTTTCTCAAGCTGAAAACAACCAAAATCGCTTTTGTTGCAGAGTAAGTGGTTTGGATCCTATTTTCCCACTGCATATTGTACTTTGCAGACTAAAAAAGACATGAGAAATAGAAGTGACTGATTTTTCCATTCCTTTAGCTGCCTCCATGTGGGCTGATTGCTCAGGGGATTTCAAGGCAGACTGAAACACAGACAAACGCTGGCTTCGTGTACGCTCTTAAATATTGCTGTGTTTTGAATTTTATTAGAAACTTGGCAGGCTTCTGCTTGAGCTCTAACTGCCTTTTCTGCCTTCAGTTTATCAGCTACCATAATTTTAGATGCACAATCACAATGTGCGACCGTGTAGCCCAGCACGCATGAGCAAGGGAAGCACTCTAAAAACATGTCTGGTTAAAGTACTTGTCAAATTAGTAGCTGTCAGCCAGGATGAATTAGACCCAAAATGGTACATGCACAAGTGAGGAAACACGTTCCCCAGCACGCCTGGTACCATCAGTCCTGCTGTGCTTGGACAGGGAGCTTAAGCCAGGAAAAAGCCAGGATCTTCTCACTCTTGTATTGTCGGAGTTCTGCCCAAAGACACCTTGGGTCTACATACTGGAGGGGATATGTGTTCAAAGGAGAGGATGTGGTAAAGCCATACATCTGTCAGGAAGTAAACACAGCCTCGTGATCCTCCTGAGCTGGCTGCAGCTCTAAATCCTGCCAATGAGGCAGCCATAATTCCTTGTGCAAGACGCTGAAGGCAGATGGACAAATCCTGGTTTAACAGGGGAAGTAGGTGTTTTTGCATTGCTCCAAAGAAGCATTTCACTTGTAAAATTAGTGCCCTCTGTTTAATTTTGCTGCAGTTTGTCCTGTTCAGGGTGCAAAATGCAGGATGGCAGGTGCTGCTGGGTCTGGCTGATTAGGTCTCACAAACCCATAGGGACATGGAGGACACAAGCAATTTGGGAAGAAGAGATGGGTGCAAACCTCTTGCAGAAGGAACCCAATTCTTTGGAGCAACACCAGCTCTCAACACTTTGATGACCAAGAAGGCAGGAGAGAAAAAAAGCTGATTGATAAGTGATAATGCTGTTAATGTGATGAGATGCTTTCTTGAGCATGGTCCAGGCCGCAGCACGTCTGGGAGTCATCGGCAGCTTGCCACCTGCAAGGGAGATGCTTGTGGTCTCTGTCAGTGTGAGACAGGGAAATCCCTGCTTGATTGTGCTTCCCACACCAAGAGATCCTGTGCTGGCTGGTGTGCAGACTCTCTGCTTGTGAGGAACTGGGGTGTGCCTCAAAGGGGGGCACACAGTTGTTCTTCAGGGCACTGCAGCACAGGCCTGCCCTGGGGACAGCAAGGGCTTTGCCTGGCATGGCTGGCACAGCTCTCTGAAGCCCACCACGGGGAAACACCAGGGAAATAAACAAGGCTTCCAGGTAGTCTATCAAACGCCCACATCACCCAGGCTCAAGGTGGAGTGATAATGAAGACGATGTGGGGAAAGGCAGTCTGTACCCAGGGAGGTTTTCATAAGTGAAATTGGAAATAAATCACTGCAGATGTGATGGCTCATGCCAGCTCTCATCCACGCTCATCCCCTCGCTCTGCTTTCCTTTCCATTTGCTAATTCCTCTGCTGCAAAGCCCTGTTATCCTGGTTTACTACCCAGCTGGGATAGTCTCTGAATCTGCCTTGTAGAGGAGCTGCACAGGCACAAATCAACCATCTCAGCCTGGGAGAATAAATTAGGAAATGAGAACTGGAGAGCCTGACACATTTGATGTTGCAGAATTAAGTGTATTGAACTGATTAACAGCAAAGCCCACAGCCCTCTGGCATATTTGTGTGCCCCTAGAAACTGAAAGCCTGCTGTCATGGTGCCAAAAACAGCCCCCCAGAAAGGAGGGCTCCATGGCTGCCCCTCCCCTCCCATCATTCCAGAGAAGTTAAAGCAAGGTCTGGGAAAGCAGCCGTGTGCTGGGGACCTTATGAGATGTGGCTCAGAATAGAAACTCTGCCTCAGCACAGCCCTCTTGGAAGCCGTCTCTCAGCCAGAAGGGGCTTGTTCCCATCTCCTTACTGACAGTCCCCCAGCTGTAGAGCAGCAGAAACCAGGGTTTGCACACTTCCCTGGGTAGTTTTTGTGCTCTTGGGTGAAGGGCAGCTGTTCTTGCCCTGTTTTTTGCCATCAGAGATGTGGGTCTTTGTTTTGGAGCAGATGGACAAAGGCAGCAAAGCGCAGATTTTTCATGGTTATGAATTAGGAGGGAAGGCTGGGCTGTGCTTATCTTACCATGCTTTGGGAAGCCAGATTGCTCCGCAAGCCAGCCTGGTGTGCTCCTGGTCTCACACCCAGCCAGCCTGGCTTGCACAACTGTGCCTCACCCAGCTCCATGGCACAGTGAAAACCAACCCTTCAGGGTTTAAAATCAGCTCTGGTAGTGCCAAACCAGACAGAGCAAGAGGTGCTGGAACAGCAGGGCTGCCTGGGAATGTCAGAGGATGGAGAGCTGCATTTGGGGCTGCTGCTGGAATCTGCAGCCAGCAGCCTGAGCAGGAGCAGAGGAGCTTGTGGGGGCTGGAGGATGCTGTCTGTGCTGCACCAAGCAGCAGAGAGCTGTGAGAGATGGATGAGTTCAGGAAATGGCCATCCTTGGGGTGAGCTGGGACCACTGTCACCATGCCTGAGGCATCTCAGCCGTGCCAAAGTCCAGCCAGGGCATTTCTCAGGCAGTGGCAGTGGTGCCATTGCACACAGGGATGCAGAAGGGAGGGTGGCTGGGGTGGCTCCCCCTCAGCACAGTGGGCTGAAGTGCAAGGCAGTGATCTGAAGCATTTTGAAGATGTTTTCTCCCGATGTCTTTGCATTTGGCATGAACCCAACTCTACTGGCAAGAGCCCAGGAGTGCATTGTTGCTGAGAATCACAGAACCATTAAGATTGGAAGAGACCTCTTCCCAGATACCTCTGGTATCATTGGATATGATACCAGAGATGTTATCTCTAGTATCATACTCAATGACACCACTGATACTCAGTGATACCACCTGGTATCATCATTCTCTTCCAAAGAGACCTCTGGTATCAAGTCCAGCCTTTGACCAAACACCACCATGTCAGCTAAACCACAGCACTAAGTGCCACCTTCACACTTCCAGTGATGGTGACTCCACCACTTCCCTGGGCAGCCTGACTACCCTTTCAGTGAATAAATTCTTCCTGATGTCCAATCTGACAGCTTGAGGCCATTTCCTCTTGTCCTGTCACTAGCTGCCTGGGAGAAGAGGCCAACCCCCACCTTGGGTCAAATCTCCTGTCCAGGATTTGTAGAAAGTGATAAGGTCTCCCCTGAGCCTCCTTTCTCCAAGCTAAACCCCCCCAGCTCCCTCAGCTGCTCCTCAGAGGACTTGTGCTCCAGACCTTTCAGCAGCTCCACTGTCCTCTGGGCTCACTCCAGCCCCTCAGTGTCTGTCCTGAATTGGGGGGTCCAGGATTGGACACTCAAGGTGACGCCTTACAAGTACCAAGCACAGGGGAAGAATCCCTGCCCTGCTGGCCACACTATTCCTGATCCAGGCCAGGCTGCCATTGGCTTTCTTGGCCACCTGGGCACACTGCTGGCTCATGTTCAGCTGCTGTGAACCAGCACCCCCAGGTCCTTTTCTGCCAGGCAGTTTTGCAGCCACTCTTCCCCCAGCCTGTAGTGCTGCAGGGATTTTGAACCTTCTACGAATGGCCTTGACCCCTCAGCCTGTCCAGATCCTTCTGCAGAGCCTTCCTGCCCTCCAGCAGAAGCTCAGTAACAGCAAGCAGGACTCACAAGGAGTGTGGGGATGAGCTGGCTCATGCTCAGCTGCCCACTCCATCCCACGCTGTCTCAGAGAGGTGTCAGGGCTGAAGTCCTGTCAGTCCTGGGTGAATGCTCACTATCAGTCTGACTCTGTGAGTGCTCTGCAAAGAGCCAAGTGCCTTTTGGCCACATCAGCCTTGTGTGCATTTCCAGGCAAACCTGCAAGGAAGCACGTGCCTAGGATGTAACACACATGCTGCACGTGCAGGAGGCTTCCTTGTTGCAGGTAAATGCAAAGATGCTGACTCAAATCTCTCAGGAGAATTAGGCAAGCTCTTTGCTGGCTTCTCCATGTCTCTGAATTATTCAAGCAATTCAAAGTAGAGAGTAGGTTACTGAGGGACCCTCTGTGAGCAGGCAGAATGGAGACAGTCTGGTGGAAAATGCAGGGAGATTAGGAGAGCTGAAGCAGTAGGATCCCCTGGGCAGATAGCCAGGGAGGCTCTGCTGAGGAAGCAGGACAGCTGATGCTGGAGGTGGTGATTGGACCAGAGAAGTGGGTGTTTGTAGCTCCTGCACCTCACAGTGTGCAGCTTCACTCTGGGTCCCCCTTGCAGGCATTCTGTATTCTGTCCCCTGAATTTCAGCAGTATTGCACAGGGCAGAAATCAGTGCAGTTTTATAGGATGTAAGACAGTGGCTCCAGCCAAATCTGGTTTTGAATTCAGGAGCAGCAATCAACCAGCATGGCCCCCCTCTTGAACTTTTCCCAGTTGTGTGTCCATGTCAGGCTTTGCACATCTGTGCACATCAAGTGCTCCCCAATTACAGAAATCTGGCATACAGAGGCACTCATCTCTTTCAGGAGCAAGTGAAAAATTTGCCTCGTGTTTCCTGGCTTTGGCAGCGATTCCCACCCTTTTATCCGAAGCCCTTGAGATGTGAGAAGCAAGGATGGTTCCTTGCACACTGCAGATGGGCTGCTGCATGACAGAAATGAAATGATTCCTCTTGTGTGTAATCCAGAGGCTCAGCTGAGTTACTCATCAAGCCCTTTATAAACCACTTCGTAGACTGCCACTGCTGCTTATTACTTATGATATCTTACATTGTCTGATGAGTTACAGGATTTTGCCTGCTACTTCTTCCATCACGTTGAACTCTGAGCAGCTTTAGTGTCTCAGGCAGCTTCTGCTGACTCAGAGCCATTCAGCCCTGCTGAGGAACTGTGAGTGGTTTGGAAGTGCGCTGTGTAATCCACTGCAACCTGGAAGCTGAAGGGTGAGGGCTTCCAACAGATACACTTGGAAATATTCAGCATGGAAGCTGAAGGGTGAGGGCTTCCAACAGGTACACTTGGAAATATTCAGCATGGAAGCTGAAGGGTGAGGGCTTCCAACAGATACACTTGGAAATATTCAGCATGGAAGCTGAAGGGTGAGGGCTTCCAACAGGTACACTTGCAAATATTCAGCATGGTGGCATTTGGGTAAGGAACTTTCTCCAGCTCTCTGTTGTGTTTTGCTGCTAAGCACGCAGCCACTGGTCTTGAGGAGGCATGTTCTCTGTCTGATCTCCATGGAGTTTGGGTGCAATAGGATTTTACACACATTTTCTGGGGTTTTGAGTTTCACTTCCTCATCAACAAGTACAAGTCTATGCAGGAATGGAAAGCACTGGAATGCTGGAGAAGGTTCTGGTGGAAGCTCTCTGGAAGGGAGAAGCACTGATATGAAAGTGTCCAACTTTGGCTCATCACAGGGTGGTGGAAATAAAGGGATCAGCTGAAATTCTCTTACACTGTGTGCTGCTGGCTCTTGCTGGAAACTTCTTCCCTTTTTTTTTTTTCCTCTTGCTCTGTGCAAGAGGAAAATACCACAGCTGCTTTCTCTGAAAAGTCATGTCTCCTAAACTGCTCCTGAGTCTGGGAGGCAGGCAATGAGGTACTCTGGATGCATCAACACGAACCCCCCTGGAAAACATTGTTTATGTCCCAGCCATCCTGCTGGCATGCTGGAGACAAGCCTTGCTGGTGGCATAATTCAGGAGCTCACTCTGCTTCATAACACGATTCCTGCTATCAATATTTCCAAAATAAAACAGCCAGGACTTCCAGAGATATGGGGGGGCCAGGGGGGCAGCCTGCCTGCCTAGCCCTGAGCCATGGGGTGGTTTTGGGCATGGCAGGGCTGGATTTGGGGCAGCCTGGCACAACCCCCAGAGAAAGCTGCCACTGGAGGCAGGGTCCACCTATGCTTCCTGCAGCAGCACAAGGATAATGGGCAGACATCAACAATGTGAGCTGATCCTCGGGTTCTCTGTGGGCTCTTACAAATTTGGCCAGGCTCTGAACTATTAACCAGTTAAGAGAAAAATGCGTTCTTCTTTTAAAGAAGCACTGCCTGGGGTTGGATCTAAGGCTTTGGTAGGTATGTTTGGCTTTAACTTCCCTGTATTTGTTTGGCAACCCAGCTCTGTTTTGTTACTGGGTGAAATGAGAGGGATTTCCAAAGAGATCTGGAGTTTTCCCCACCAGCTCTAGCCAGAATCCCTCCCTGCAGCCTGTTCCCTTCCCAGAGTCCAGGGCTCCTCTGAGCTCACACTCTGGGTTGCTGAGCTCCCTGTGCAGCCTCTCTCATCCCTTTTCTGTGTTGATGTCACAGTCCTCTTTTGAAATTGTTTATTTCCCCCCTTGCTGCCTTCACCTTGTGGAATCAGAAAAGACCAAGGGCAGGACATTTTCCCCATGGTCTGGGTGAGGAGGGATGGCATGGAGGGCACTGGTGATTCTGTGGGCAGAGCTGGCTGGCAGGAGGAGGGTGGGGAAAGAGCCCCAGCCACAGCACTGGCCCCAGCCCCAGGCTCCACTGCATCACCATGACCTACATACACCCCTGCTGCTGGTGGATGCATTCCCAGACTTCTAAAGAGTTTGTTCCCCTTGGCCTTGCTGGGAGGAGCCAGCAACATTTTTTGGGGCCAGGCTCGGAACGTTGCTCGCCTCAGAAGAGCTTCCTCAGTGTGCTCTTTTTTTGTGGTGTAAATAATGAATTGTACATTTAATATTAAACATCCTGTGCACTTACCAGACCTTGCTGTGCACGTGAAACTTGGCAGATGAAGTGCATGAAGGTGGTTTGTCTTTACAGCTGTGCAGGATTTCTAGTGTGCCCCATTCTTTTTTGGGGGGTGGGGAGCAAGGTTTGGTCCTTTGCTCTTCCCTCTGCTGCTCCAGTCACACCTCAGTGCAGCTTCCACTGTCCTCAGAGTTCCTCTGCCTTGGCCATCCTGCCCTTTCAACCACAATATCCACATCTCATCATGCTTCTGCACTAAAACCCCAGCTGCCTACATGGGCATGGTTCACAGCCCAGGAGGACCACAGACACGGGCAGAGAAAGCCTGAGGGATTTGCTTATGGTGAAACAGCAGAAATCTGTGTGCAGAGCCTGGTGGAACCAAGACAAGACTGTTTACTGGCAGGAAACCCTGCAGGATGCTGGAGCTGAGCAAGGGAGACGGAGCAAGAGAAAATTAGTCATTTGGGAAGGAAGGACTGTCGGTTCAGTGGGTGACGTCTGCATGGTTAGCTCACAGCCTTCCAGGACAGGCTGGGAACCCTTCCTCTGGAGTGATTAAAATCCTAATGTACTCATCCATCCGTAGGGAGGGCTCCTGCACAGGCAGCATGGAGCTTGTGTGTATGGGCATGGATGCATCCACAGGTGAGGTGGTGGACAGCAGCAAGATGCACTTGGCTTTTCCACCTCTGATTTCTGTGGCCCAAGGACCATCGATCATTTTGGAAAGCTAACCACATTACTCCACAGCTTCAGGTGAATAAGGAAGCAGGCAGACTCCCTGGGGACGTGGCACGCTGTAAAGCAGGCATCCATCTGGGAGAGCATTATTGCATTAACTCAGCATTCCTGTTGGTATTGATGCATGTTCTGCTCCTGTGCTGCTCCTTGCAAGCAAAGGCTGCGTGGGGTAACACACACAGGGTGATGAGACAAGACTGGGCACTCTGGGTTTTTAGGTGCTGTTGTTTGTTTGTTTGTGTAAAATCCATGGGAAGCAGAGGGAGGGGAAAAAATTGGGATGAAGATGAAAAATGATGCTGCACACAAAGCTAGCTCTGAATCTATAGAGCTGGCCTTTATTTCAGTCGTCATAGTCTGAAAGCAGCACACACACACATGTGCAAAAGCCAGGCTGCAGATAATGAATTTTGAGAAAATGAGCCCTCAGCCCCCTCCTCCCAAGCTTTGCTTTTTAGAGAATGCCCTTCCTTAATTTTGGAAATGATTGCATTATCTCAAACTGCTTGTAAATCTTGTTAGCCAAGTAATATAGTTTGGACTAAATGTCTGTTCCTACATGAGCCTCAGGGGAGTATGGAAAATAACCAATGCAGCCCTGTTGCAACCTCCCACCAGCTCTACAAAAGAGACTCCTTTTTTCTGATTAACCTCAGTTCCTTTCAGCAGTGAGGCAGAGAGAGGCAACAAGATTAATGAAAATTGGGTCTGTTAAAGCCAGCCTTGTTTTCTAGTCGTGTGTACAGCCTTGCCACAAGCTGAACTCGTCACCAAATGCACAATTAATCAAAGTGGAGTGCAGGCACTTGGTGTCTCTGTGTGCATGTGTGTGTGTGTGTGTTTGTGTGAGCATGCACTAAGGTGGCTGCTCCAGATTAGCAATTGAAAGGAGCAGAGGAACAGAAGCAAGATGTTAGTTTTCCTATTTATTATTTATGTGGTTGAGAGTCTGCACCCAGCAAAGCTCGGGGAGCTGTGACTGATGAGTTAATTGGATACCACACTGGCATCTCTGGAAGAAGCTGTGGAAACCCAGGGACAGAAATAGTAGCTGGGACTGCAGGAGAGCATGTCCAATGTGTGTTGACGTGCTTAGTGATGCAAAGCCACAGCTCCTGCTCCTGCTCCTGCTCCTGCTCCTGCTCCAAAGGGAAGGGACTTGTCATCGTTGGTTTTCTTTCCCAAAGGACTCTGGTGTAGGGTGGGAGCTTCTATAAGGATCAAGATTCCTTATGTTAAAGCTGTCTGATCCCCAGCTTTGGGGGAATTGCTGGGGAGGTGCCAGAGACAGGCCCAGCTGCATTTCTGTACATCCCAGATGAGTCTTAGACTCTCACTGTTGGCACTTTCCTCCTACCAGCTGCTGCCATCTACCCCCTTTTCCTGCTTTTCTGACAGGGTTTTATGGGGTGGGGAGGACCCTGAAGCCACTGGTGGCAGTGATTTCTCTGGCCATTCCCTGATGTGTGATTGCCCAGCTGACCTCCTTGGATGTGTGTCTGGGCACCTCCTCTCTGCCCATGCAGAACCCACAGCCTTTGCTCTGTCTCAATGGTGGTCCAGCTCTGAGTTTCCCTTTACCACGAACCAAGTCTAGTTTCTCTCCATGGAGAGAGAAATGGGGCCTCTCCAAGGCCCCATTAAATTGCATAGGGAAATTTAATGCATCCATTGCATCCATTCTCCTGGCCCCAGTGCCATGGTGGAACTGGGTCTTGGCCAGACATGATTCCCCTTGTGTGCTCCCATACCAAAGAGTTGTCTGTCTCACAGGGACAATGGAAGGGGAGTGAAGGCACTTGGAGACTTTCCCCGTGCCCCTTGGTGGGACAGCCCTGATGGGGAGCAAGCAGGAAACCCCCCAGCCCCTCTGCAGCACTGTTTGGGGCTAAACACCTCTGAACATTTTTCATGTGATGCCTTTGGAAGAAAATCACAAACCGACATTGTCTGAAAGCCAGTCTAAGCCTGCTGATGGCAAACAGGATAAAGACAGTCCAACAAGTCCAACACTTTGCAGAGAACCTGGGCAAACGTAGATCTCCTCATTCTGGTAGACCATGCTGCCTTTGGGAGCAATGCAGCAGCAGAAAATGATGGGTGTTACCTTTCCAGCCTCCCTGTAGAGATTGTGGGGAGACCTGCACTGGAGATTTCCTGTGGGCCTGTGTGCTCAAGCAGTCCCAGAAGGCTGGCTTGTACATGTCACCCATCTTCATCACCCTGTGGCAAACAGGACAAGAGGTGATGGCCCACTGGGGCTCACCAAGGTCAGAGCAGGGGCTGGGAACAGCATTAGGGTCCTTTTTCCCCTTGGTGGGACCACTGAAAGGGAAGCAGTAACCAGTTCCAGTGACCAGCAGGCCTCTGTGCACCCCTGCTTTTGCTCAGGCAGCACCATGCCAGGCCCTGGCTGCACTTGCTCAGTTCCAGGCAAAGCTCCATGTTTTCCTGTGGCTGGGAAGCCCTGAGCCAGAAGCAGTCACTGCTGGAGAGCACTCTCAGGGGCCCAGATGGGCAGAGCCCCCAGCAGACAGTGCTGTGCCCAGGGCAGGTGCTGAGCAGGACCTTGGCAGAGTCAATACATTGCTCCTGTGTGGCTTCTCCTCCCTCCCCACGTCCCAGAGCTGTTCCACATGGAAGATGTCAGTGATCTATGGCACAAGAAGAAAATACCAGCGTGTCCAAGGGTACACAAGGATCAGCAATTAAGCTGTTTCACTCTGCAAGCATCCCCCTACCACGGTGAGTAGTTTGGTTGGGCTTGGTTTGTGGGTCTTGTCAGGAGCTGCAGTTCCATTCCCACCACAAAGCTGAGCCCACTGTGGGAAGATCTTGTCCCTTTCTGTACCCTGCCACTGATAAGGAGCAGCCTCTTTGCTCACTCTTTTCCCACTGAGAGTAATTTCTGACTCTGGGGGACACCATCAAGGTGCCAGCAAAGACAGAGAGAGGAAAAAGCCTTTTGTTCCTGCAGCAGAGCAGCCCTGCCCAGGGTGCCCAGCTGGAGAAAGACATCTCAGGCTTGTGGCTGTGTGGTCAGCTCTGGGCTCTGAAACTGTTGGGGAAGGGTGTGAGCAGATCCAGAGAGCACTTTCCCATAGGAAAGGACAGGAGGATGTGACCTCTGGAGCTGCACCCTGGGCTGCCTGTTTGCCCTCTGCATCTTGCAGTGATTTCATTTCCATACCCTTTTCTTCCAACCAGACACTCAGCCGTGAGGCACAAGATTGAAAGGAGTCAGGCCAGGGAGGGAGCATGGGGAAGTGAGGTTGCTGTAGGATAAAAACAGCTGATGGTTGAAATCCTATCCACTGAGAGCCAGGGGAAACCTTCCTCCTGGGTTATGCTGAGTCCTGCATGGCTCAGAGACAAGGGAGTTAAATTACTCCCCTTACCCAGTAAATTCAACCCTTTTTGCTTTCTACAGACACAGCAATTTTTTTTTTTTTTTGTTCATCTTACTGCATGCAGTTTTATGTTTCAGAATAATCATCTGGATTCCTTAGGATCCCATTATTACTGTGCTGTTGGCCATGCAGGTTAGGTCAGACTCTCCCAAAGGAGCAGAACCTGCCAGAACCACTGCTCTGGGTCTACACTTGCCAGGTGAGCTTTCCAGACCTCAGCTGCTCTTCAGCCTTTACCAGGGCCTTGAACAACCAAGTTGAGAGGTGGCCATGGGAGCTGAAGGATCTTTTGGTGACCTGAGGTGGCCATGGGAGCTGAAGGACCTCTTGGTGGCCTCACTGGTGCTGGGCTGTGGTGTCCCTGACTCCCTTTCTGATGCACCCAGCTCAGGTCACAGAGAGGAGTGGAGGGAGATCTGCACCATTTCACTGGTTTGGGGCTACTTTCCAGCATCTTTGGACCAGTTCTTTGTTCTTAGTTGTTTGGGCTGGACTGAATGAGAAAGCATATTTGTTAATATTTTCTCATAAAAGCACAGGGGCTTGCATGGGTTTTTTTCCTAAACTTTCATTTAAAGTAAATGTATTTTCCTCCTAAACATCTGATTCTGTCTTTAATCATGCTAATTTCCTGATCTCAACAACGTGTCAGTGCCACAATTTGGTGCACTGTAGGTAAGAATATAAAAACCCTTTTGTTTCTTTGAAATACATTGCTTTTTCATTTCACCGAGATCATTTATTCTTGTGTCAAGGAAGAATAAATGAGAAGTGTCAGGCAGACCTTTATATATTGCTTTATCTTTAAGCTAAACAAATCCTCTGTGTGCAGCAGCCTGGCTTAGTATGGAAATCTCTGCACTCCTTTATCAGTTGTCACCCTGTTACTTGATGTTCTCCCTTTCTGAAGCGGAATAACAGAAACCTCATATGTGCCCTTGCAGCTGCTTTACTGAATGTTATTGTGCTGGTTGGATACTATTTTTTCCAATCTACTGTTTGCACAGCAAAAGGTTGTATTTTGTTTTTATGATGTCAGAGTTCTTTGCCGGGCTGGCTGCTGGGAAGTCGTTTTCAGGAGCAGCTTCAGCTGATTTACAGTGTAGGGCATGTAGGAGTAGTTTGGGTCTCTTGCCATTGGTATGTGTGCTGCTCTGCATTAGTTTCTTTATCTTCCCACTCCCTTGTCCTCCTCGGGTGCCTTTGGAGGCTCTCACATTCTCTCTAAGCTGAAGTTAAATGTGCATTCACGTGTGTGTTAGTCCCAGGCGGGGTCAGTCTCTTCCACGGGCAGCAGTGACAGAACCAGAGGACACAGTCTCAGGCTATGTCAGGGAAGGTATAGGTTGGATATTAGGAAAAAGATTTTCACCAAAAGAATAATAAAGTACTGGAGTGCTCTTCCCAGGGAGGTGGTAGAATCACCATCTCTGGATGTGTTTAAAAAAAGACTGGACGTGGCACTGGGTGCTATAGTCTAGTTGAGGTGCTAGGGCATGGGTTGGACTCAATGATCTTAGAGGTCTCTTCCAACCTCATTATTCTGTGATTCTGTGATTCTGTATGTGTGTACATCCATACATTTTTCTCAGCCTGTTCAAGGCCTTCTGCAGCCCTGTACATCCTCCCACGCACCCCACAGGTGAGCTCATTCCTTTGAAAACTGACCACTTATTCTTCCTCCTTGTTTTCCACTTCTGAGGTATTTTCAAAGCCTCAGCCTCTCTCAGATCCCTTAGCCATTGTCAGTGGCTTTCACTGCTGTCCTTTCATGGAAGCTGGACCAGGGTGAAGCCATCTGAACTACGCACAAGATACGCACAGAGCGCTCTTAGATGCTTATCCTCAAATTTCCTGCTCTGACACCAGACACCTCTGGTTGATGGCTCACTTTCTCTTCAGATTTAATTCAGTTACTGCACAAAGCCACTTTGTACCCTGAAAAAGAGGTTGGAAACTTTTCGTGCCGCACATGAGCTGGGGGCAGGAGAGGAAGACAAAACGTCAAAGGCCTTTTCTTAGCTCTGCCAGCAAACCAGCAAGGCACATCCATGGCCACTGGCCATTCACCCCACACAGCAGCTGCCCCTCTTGGTGCACTGAAACCCAAATAAGCCAAGCACATAATCAAATCTAATTCCCATCCAGCAATACAGCCAGCTCCTTACAGAGGGTCAGTCACCACAGCCTGCTGAAGCCAGTGAAGGGTCCATGCAGGACCTGGGCCAGGCTCTGTGTTTTCCAGCTGGGCCATGAAATGGTATCACTGCTGCGGATCCAGGCAGCCTCCCTCAGCAGAGGAGGATGGACAGCTTCCTTGGGAATCCTTCACGAGGCCAGGAACAACATGAACAAGTTTTACATAAGGCAGCGAGGCTGTCTGGCCCCTCTCCATCCTGAAATGAGTGGTGCATCCTCTTGGGTGAACATAAGGAGAGCTACTGCCATGCTTGCTTTTGCTGTAGCCTTTCAGCTCTAGACCCACCTTAAGAGGAGCCAGATTCCTTCATTTTATGAAGGGCTTTTAAAAATTATTTTAAATTTAAGCTAATCTCACGTTCACTGAGTCCCTTTGTATCGGTATTTGGGCATATATCGGGCAAAAGTCGATATTTTTGCCCAACATCCGGGAGGAATGATGCATCTGACTCCATTGATATCAGAAGTCTAATTAATTACTTTATTATACTATATTATTCTATACTATATTACACTACACCTAAGCTGAATCTGTTCAAGCACTCAACTGCCCAGAATCTCGTGACTGTCTGCCGACAGTCCCGACACACACACACACCTGGCCCTTAATAGGCCAAGAAAACAAAACCCCATCACTTTGGGTAAACAGTCTCCATATTGCATTCTCCTTTGGCACAACACGGGAGCAGCAAGTGAAAGAAGAATTGTTTTGATCATTCTTTTCTCTGCTTCTCTCATTGCTTCTCTCAGGTTCAGAGAATGTGAATCCCACATCTTTGTGGCAAATTTCCCAGTGACAATTCGAGGGGGGAGTGAGTGTTCCACTCTAGTGAGGCCTGGTGTCTCATTCAGCATGGGAGCAGCTCTCTGATACATGAAATTTGGGTTCCCCATGCTGTGAGAAATGGAGCATATCATGCACGCTGTTATTGAGTCTCTGTGAAACAATGTTAAACAGTCTAGAGGAGAAAGAGAACATAAAAACAATCCTTGAGCTTTCAGAATTGTCGCTTTTCAGGGAAGGCTCATTTCCCTTCAGATGGGGAAACCAGTCCCAACAAAAAAGCAACACTTTCTACCCCCTGAACTTTGCAAGGAGAAATACCAGCAGAGGCCTAAAGTCAGCAGCTCTGGTTGAGCTGTGTAATGAAATAACACAGGAGATGGGCTGGTGCAGGCTGCACATGAATGAAGCCCAGGGACAGCTCTGCACATAACTGATCATCCTTGTTTGCTTTCCCCACTGGGTGCAGGTGGCTTTCCACTGCTCCCACAGCTCCTCTCCCTGGCTGAAAAGGAGGGAAAAACCCCCTTGGGGCTCCCATCCTGCATTTCCTTCATGGGTGCAGATGCCTTGCTGCTTTGCAAGGCCACGGGGATTTCTATACCTTTAAGAAGTGACTAAGAACTCCTGGATTCGACCCAAATTGTGCATAAACCTTCTCTATCAGGGCAAAGCCTTAAGGCTCTTTCTCTTGCTGATTTGGGAACTGAACCTACCCAAGGGTTTCAATGGCTTTGAAGCCCATCTTCATGTGTCTTGCCCTCATAAACTCGAGTGAGACACTGGAACAGGCTGCCCAGAGGAGTTGTGGATGCCCCACCTCTGGAATTGTTGAAAGGGACGTCTCCCAAGCCTGCTGCACGAGGTTTAGGCAAAAGTGAGTTAAATTTAATTCAGTTACTGCACAAAGCCACTTTGTACCCTGAAAAAAATGGTTGGGAACTTTTTGGCCCATGTGTGAGCTGGGAGCAGGAGAGGAAGACAAGCCCTGATCTATCATGTGAAAATGAGGCTCCAAAATCCAGCTTAGGGCAAAGGGTTTTTGTCCTGCATGATGCTGTGCTTCTCACATGTCTGCACTGCACTGGGGGAGTTACACTCTCACCTCTTTACTCAAGCACGGCAAATAGCTCCCCAAAACTGTGCAGGAATTCTTGAGCTGTCCTCAGGAGTCCTGGGCTAAAATCAGGAAGCAGGAGCCCATCTCTGACTTTCAGTGCCAGTGGGGCAGGGGGTTGCTAATACCAACATTCACACTTGAAGTTTCCTGTGGTTTAAGAGCTGAGGCCTCTGGCCTCAATTGCACTGAAATGGAGAGCAGATCAAAGGGAAGAATTTGCCCAAGATTTCTGATGTGCCTCTGTGCTTATGAATGTGCACATGCACAAAACTAGTTACAAAAACCCCACCTGGGTGTGATTCACCCAAATATTGTGTAGGGGAATAATTTTCCACCAGGGAGCTAACTGCTAATTACATGAGTGTGATGCAAATTCATTTGCAAAGTTTTGCTCTTTGCAGCCAAAGAAACCAAATCTTGCAGAAGCCGAGCTGATGGGTATTTAGGCACCAAAGGTATTGTTATTTCTGTCAGAGCCCTGAACTGAAGTTTTTAAGAAAGCTATTGCTCTTTAAAATAACTTCACGTTATTTATTAGCTCAAAACTTTCCCAGAGTGAATGACAAATAAAGCCTGTGTTATTTTTCCAGGGCTTATTTTGAGATAAAAGCTATCTGATCTAAGGGGTCCCTCTGGCAGCTGGACAAGGAGACCATGCATCAGCATCGAGGGGCAGGGAGAACTCCTGATGGATGTGAGATGTGCTGGAGGCTTTCCCTGCCCTGGCTGAGAGCTGCTCAGGCTGCTTGATACAGAAGTGTGGGGCACAAAAATGGGACATGAAAATGGTGCAGTGTGGGGAAAAAATATCCCTTCTCTGCTCTCCTGTCCCCTCTGTGGTGGGAGGACTGCAGCAGAGCATTGGTGTGGTCATAGGGCCAGAGCAGACTGGCAGAACGGGGCTGGGGCTGCCAGGGATGATCCCATCAGGAAATGCAGCCTGGATGAACGTGTGGCAGCAGCAGTATGGTGGTTACACGGCCATGAAGCTGCTAATTAGGGATCATAAGCTCAAGCAAATGTGGCTTATTTCTGTGTGCCTCTACAGAGAGCTCATCCTCCCCTTCTGAGTCCTTTATTCCTCGCAGCCCAAGTCCCTTTAATTTATCCAGCCTGTGCTGGGGTGGCTCCCGGCAGGTTTTGATCAGGAAGAATGGAGAGGGCTTGGGTTGCAAGAGCCGAGGGAAGCTGAATGAATCATTAAAAGCTAGATAAGAACCTAAAAGCCTCCACCAAATGCCCTTATTAATGGTGATTTGATTGTTTATGCCACTTGACAGGGATGAAACCAGAGGCAGATGCAACAACTAAATCCTGGGTCACTGCAGCGCCCTGCCAATGGTGCCTGCCCTTTGCTGGAGACGTCCCTTGTGCATCCAGGCACGAGGTTTTGTGTTTGGGGCAGCAATTCTCCTCTCTGTCTCCTCGGGGCTGGCTGCTGCAGGCCAGGCAGGGTGTGTGTGCCCAGACAGCTGTGGCCAGATGCTGTGCAGGATTTCTCACAGAATTAGAGGTGGCACAGCTCGGGGCGGCCGCGCTCAGCAGAGGCAGGGGCAGGCTTGGTCACTGTCACCCATCGGGCTGGGGGCATTGGGCTGCTGTGGGTGCCTCGGGGTGCTTGCTTGCTGTCCTTCCTGTGCCTGCAGGCTTTCTGCTTGCAGCCAAGAAAAGCAGGCTGAAGAGGGAGCTTTGAAAGGCTTTTTTTAATCTAATCTAGGTTAAAAGAAAGCAGAAATCGAGCTCGTGGTCTTTGCTGCTTACCCCAGGGTAAGGCAGATGCTCATGCTCTAGAGTCATTCTCTACAGGCAAGGGGAGCAAGCTTTGTGCAGCCTGGCAGAGAGGGGCTGAGGAGGACATCTCCCATCCCCAGGACTCACACATGCCATCCACACATCACACATGCCATCCACACCAGCTCCCCACCTGCTCCAGCAGCCAGCAGCAGCTCCCTGTATTGCAGAGAGCTGGTAAAGCTTGCTAGGTGCTCAAACACCATGGCAAAAGTGATAAATGCAGACAATTTCAGGCAGATTATGTGTGCCAGAGAAGCTGCCAGTACCTGGAGGAGTCATTGAGGGACAGCTGCTGTGCAGCAGGGGAAGATGTTTCCTGTTCCTGCCGCTCCTGCATCAGCAGTTGGGTTTAGGTGCCTTTTGAGCATTCTGAATGCTGTTTTCCAGTGCATGCTGGAGACACTCCACCATGGAGCAGCACTCTGCCTTGCTTTGGTGTCCTGCAGCTGAAAGCAGAGAACTTGAAGGCAGGCCAGCAGCTGCACCAGGAGCAAGTCACCAGAGGGATATCCTGGCACATGTCAGGACAGAGCTCTGAGGGTGTTGAGGTCTGTCCTGACCCCTGCAGAAGACAATTGCTGGCAGTGTCTCCTCTCTGTTTAATAGCATTTCTCCACCCCACAGCAGTGCACAGTGAAAATCATGGAGGGTTTTTAGAGGAGGGTCTGAGTATGCACCAAGGAGCAACGTGCCAGGCCCTTTGCAGCTGCACACAGGCCTTGCTCGGTGCTTGTGCTGCTCTGAAACCTTGCCAGTGCCCAGTGCAGCCCTGCAGAAGGGCACACAGGATCAGGTGCTGGAAGCTGGGGAGGTCTCAGAGGCACAAAGCAGAACTTTTTCTGGTCCAGGTCTTCAGCACATCCCGCATCTTGCTGTTAGTGGCAGATTGTCATTGGCAAACCTTTAGCACCATGCAAGCCAAACCCACCCCTGGGAGCCCTGGGAGAGAGTTGCCCTTATTTCTGTGAGGTCTTTCCATGTCCTGGCTGCCTTGGATGGCCGGGCTGGCTGCTGAGCTCGTTGCTCACGGTGTCTCAGGATAACTGCGGCTGGCTGCACGTGGCTCTCACCCCCTGCAGCATGTGCCTGCTTCTTTGGCTCCCAGGGCTGAATTCCTGGTGCTTTTCATAGCATTGTGCTTCCTCCCATCTTCAGAGCGAGCCATGTTTCCCAAGGATAAAAGACCAGAGCTAAACCAGGCTGAATTCAGAGCTGCTGCGTTTGTGAAGCGGAGCTGATCTGGATTTAGATCAGCAGAGCTCAGCTCACGGCACAAAAATAGACAAAATTCTTCAAGGCAAGCTGGAAATGTTAGCAGCTCTTTGAACAGCAGCTCTTTCAGTCTATCCTCCTGACTTTCTCCCTAAAATGCTGCTTGTTGCACAGAATGGGCCCTGTTTTCTCCCTCCTCAGTCCTGCAGCTGTCTGCAGCTCTGCTGGCATTTGGAGCTGTCTGTGGCAGGCTCTCCTGGGGTTATGTCACCAGGTCCAGTGTGATGGTCTCCCTGGGAGTGCCAAGCCAGGGATGTTTCTTCAGTCAGTTTGAGAAGAGGAACCCTCTGATCAGGTAGATCCTTGACTTTGGTGAGGTGGGGCTGGGAGGTGGGAAGGGGATCCTCTCTGCTCTTCAAATGCATCAGAATTCAGCCTCGTTGCTTCCTCCAGCAAAGTCTTACAGGGAGCTCTGTGTGCACATGGCAGGAGACAGAAACTCTCCAGGGGGGAGCTTGCATGGCTCAGTACAGGAGAATCAGTCCAGGCAGCCCCAGAGCTGCAAGAAAACCCAGGGTCAGAGCAGCCCTGAATGAAACATTTGGTTTAGGAGGGTGCTTGTATAGGTCGTGGCAGCTGCCACATTGTACCCAGTCCACACTTCCAGCTTTTCCTCTGCGACTGTACAAGGTGAAATTTATGTTTGCAAAAAAATAGAGTAGCTTTTTTGTGCTGGGCATCCCCTGATGCAAATAAGATCCCTTGATGGTAATGCCATGCCATCCCTGATCCCTTGATGGTGATGCCATGCCAGCCCTGATCAGTAGATGCCTGGCTGTTGATGGCAAGAGGTGATTGCCCTGAATTAGCAGCAGTCAGTGTTCCAAGATCCCTCTCTGCCCAGGCTGGGCTGGCCCCCTGCACACCTGGAATCAGGGGGATGAGAGGCTCAAAGCTCAGTGCCTGCTCTCTTTTTCCTGATCTCCATTTTTTTTCTTTTTTTTTCTCACATCTGCCCTGTGCATTTTAAATCACATCTCAGGGCAGCTGCAGCATCCTGCCTTATTGCAGTGGCATGTCTGTGTGTCGTCCACACTTGCTCCCTTCACAGCTGAAGAAGCTTTTCAAAATAAAAATTCCCTCTCTTGCAAGCACCACGCAGATGAAATATGCTTTCCTTAGTAAAATATTAGAACAAATCTCTTCCACACAGGCACAGCCCATGAAAATGTCTTTAAAACACACAGGGAGGCATGGATGCAATATTTACAATCTTGAGCAAGGCAATTTATAATCTGCCTGAGCTCCCTGATGCTATTTGAGGGAATTTATTTTTTCTGAAGTGTATCAGAACAAATTAATCAACATTTTCCTAACTATATGCATATGGACTTGTAAAATTTTTTGGCTGTAGGTTGTAGCACTGATTGCTCACAGGGCTTATCCAAGTGCCTGGGATTTGATAAGCCGGAGAATGCACCAGCCACTCCAGTGAATTTCTAATGCAAACTGACCAGCCCATTTTCCCTTCTGCAATTATTAAAGGTCAGCTCAAAATGAACCAGGGAAGGGGAGGGATCTGGTTGCTTTTTGCTTTGATACTGGGCTCTTATTTCTCTTCCTTGGACTGGGGGTGGGGGCAGGAATGGAAGCAAAGTGCCCTTTTTCCCTTGTGCTCCCATGTCCTCACTCTGGGCACAGAGCTGGCCAGAGACCTGGACCCTGCCCACAGGGGCTTGCAAAGGGTCTCCTACACCACTTCCTTTGGCTTTCTGCTCATTTGCCCTTCTGTGAATTTTCCCCTTAAAAGAAGTGTATAAAAGACACCATCCCACTGCTCTGCCAAGCTCTTCCAAGCCCATGAACTCAGCTGAACATGCTGAACCATTTCTCATCTGGCAAAACACAGCTCCAGGCACCTGCCAAAAGACTGACTTTTATTGTTGCTATTAAAAATAAAAAAAAAGTAATAAAAACTGTCTCCCCCCCAAATGTCAAATTTTATTGCCAGGCTTTGTCAGAGCTTGAGAGATCCCAGTGCTGACCCCTTGGGAATTCCACTTCTGTGTCCCCTGCAAGCCCTGGTGCTGAGACTGCAGGGGCACAGCAGGGGCTGGGGTGAGATGGAGCCTTTTTCTGGTGAGGTGCTTTGGAAAGGCTTGTTCCCATCCCCTGCCCCTGCCTGGATGTGCATGGTGTGCCAGGGATGTCCTGCATGTGCTTCCTGCTGAGCCTGAGCCACACTTCCACTGCCTCAGTGAGTTTTCCTGCACTTTCCTGTGTGACAGCTGCAGCTGGGAGAAATACAGGAGAGGAGGAGTGAGGAGAGGAGCAGAGGAAGCCAAAGGCATCTCTGTGTGTCCCTTTGCTGCCCCATGTCACAGGGTGCTTGTGACCCGTGGCTGTACATGGCTTCAGCCAGATCCTGCCGAGCATTCCCAGGCATGGGCTGAAGTGGTTGGGCATTGGGAAATGGCTGCTCACTGCAACCTTGTAGGAAAGCCAAAGCTTTTCCACATTTCAGGATCCATGTTTTAGGAACCTGGTTGCTGAATTTTAAGGCATGCTGTATATCCATGAATACTGGCTTGTTCTAACTTCTCATGTGGAGGTCAGAAATGCACAGAGCTGTGAGGAGGCAGCTCTCACACAACACAGGTGTGAAACCAGAGCAGACCTGGATGACATCACATCAGGTCAGGACATCTGCAGGCAGAGACAGACTGAGATTGCTCTGGAACAGGTGACACTGCCTGCACACCCCTCTGGGACCAGAATTTGCAGAAGTCCTGGTGAATCTGTACAGCTTTCAGCACAAAGCAAACTGTTCTGCAGAGGTTCAGACCCTGCTGATTGCCACTGGAGAGAATCCACTCCAGCATCTTCCATCAGGAACTGCCAAACCTTTTGTACCAAACACTTGGAGTTGATTTTCTGTTTGCCACCATAAATTAAGGCTTGGTGTTTCCCAGGTTTTTCCCAAGCAGTGAGTTGTGTGCCTGGTGGCAGAAGGAGAAGCTGACCAGGAAAGCTTTGCAGCCCTGCTGACAGGTCTCTCTCCCCCAGGGCCCTGAGGGACTCTCCCAGCAGAGCTGAGTTTCTCTGGTGGTGCATTGGGGCAGGCTGGCCAGCCTGAGCCTAAAACCACAGAACAGAGCTGCAGCCAGGGCTGTGGGCAGCTGGGCACTGAGAGGCTGATGCTGAGACCAAGTGGAAGCGGATGAAAGTCTCTTGGATGAAAATCTTCCACAGTGTGACTTGTGGGGGAGCTCAGGACCAGTGTCTGCTCCCTGAAGGAGCCTGGCAGAAAAATTACACGTGGTAAATCCCTGCTGCACAGCCCCTCCCATGCCTGCCATGCTCTCACCATCCAGCTAGGCATTTGTCAGCATTTCCTGCAGGTAAGGCTTCTGGGTGCTCCAGCAAGCAATCCTGCAATATTTGAACTAGGCATACATGTCCTGCAGACCTTGATGCTTTTTCTGGGACGTGGAGGGTCAGCAGAGCTGCTGACCAAGGTTTGGCAGCTCCCTTCTGCTCCAGTGCAGCTCTCTGCTCCTCTGTACCTACAGGGAAGGGACAGGAGGAATAAATGTGGAGTGGGGTGCAGCCAGCTTGCACCCTCACAAGAGTGTGAGGAGAGCTTTCTGAAACTGTTGCATCCTTGGTTTCATTGCCTTTCCTAGAGCAGACACTGCCATCATTATCCCTTTTCCCCTCAGCTGAAGTGCCACTTTTAAAGGTGCTGCTGAGAGCTGTGACATGCAGTGTCGCAGTGCTTGTGCCAAACAGCCCCTTGGGGTGACAAAAGCCTGTCCTCCCTATTCAGTGATGGCAGCAGAGGCTGGAGTTTCTGCCTGACCAGCAGAGTTTCAGCACAAGCTTCAGGAGGACCAGGATTTCTCTGGCTGCCCTAGGAGCATAAAGAAGGGACAGCAGGAGGTCCTGGGCACCAGAGATATGGCTGTGGGGCTGGTGGGACTCCAGTGAGCCCCTGAGAGGTTTTGGGTGAGCAAAGGCTTTGAAGCACCTCTATAAACCAGCTGGGCAGCTGTGGAGTCACAGCTGCTGGCAGAGGGACTCCACAAGTGCTGGGTAATGGATCACCATGGTACTACCCCCCAAAAGCACTTGGTGCTTCCAGGATCCCTGTGCCAGGCACCCAAGCTCCATGATGGCTGGGAGAACCAAGAGGCTGAACCATTTGGTGAATTATTTATCCATTATTCATTTACTCAATATGTGTATAATGCCATGCGCTGAGTGAGCAGGCGCAAAATTAAAAACCAAAATGATGGATGCTGCCTTATCAAGCTCTCCTCATCCCACTCTGGAGACTCATTCAGCTTTAAATATTGATGGTGGATGGCCTGTTGGCAAACAGAGATTGTGTAAATTCATCCATCTCCTCTGGCTGCCACACTTTGGAGGCAGAGCTGCAGCCGCGGCCGAGCCGTGTGGTCTGTGCTGCCTGGCATGGAGAGGGGGCTCACAGTCCCTTTAATTACCTCCTGAAGATGGCAATTAATCTGTGCCTGAGTACTCACCTAGCTGGCAATACAGGGAGCTGCAGTGTTTATTAAGCTGATCCTTAGAACATCCCTCAGAACCTGGGTTACCTCAGCAGGGACTGCAGCACGGCTGGAATCGCGGGGCTGCCGTTCCCTCTGCGGAGCTGCTTCAGTAGCTGCTGCCTTCTGCTGCTCTCCTTTTACTTCTAAACCTGCCAGGCATGATTAGTATGGAGGATTAACTAAAAACAAAAATAAAATTAAAAAGCAAATCCGTGCTGAGAAAGGTGGTGTGATGCCAGAGGAGCTTTGGGAGCCGCTGTGTTGAGGGACTAGCGCAGTGAGGAGCAGCTTCCCAAGTGCAGGCAGAGCTGCATTCCTGCCCAGGCCACACAGCCTTTCCAAAGACCTGTAGGACCCTGCATTTCCCGGGTGGATCCTGCCCCTGCCACCTCCAGGCCTTCTCACACCTTTAACAGGAGCTGCATTCCCAAAACCAGCCACAAGCTGAGCAGACCAAGAGGGAGGGGCTGCCTGCACAAGGATAAATTCAGGGCTGTCCCAGGTGAATCCTGACCCTGGGGTCTGCTTTTTTCCACTTTCTTTTCCTCCTCCTCTTGCTGGGCCCATCCATGTGGCCTGATCTCCTCACAAGGGTCATTTTTGAGACGAGACCATTGGGTGCCCAACTCAGGAGGGAGCAGGGCCCATCACACGTGCCAGCTTCATCCACGGCATGGACTGGGGGAGCAAACACCTTTCCAGGCTGTGTGAGAGCACAGGGGACATCTCCAGGCACAGCCTCCTCTACCCTGCCTTTCACACCGTCCCCTGCCCTCCCTTTCCCAGCTGTCAGGAATGGGGGCTGTGCACCAAGGGCAGGGATTTATCTGCTCCTCAGCAGTCTGGAGGCACCCTTGGGACCGAGGTCGCAGATGGATGGCCTGGGGGAGATGCCAGCAGAAAGCACACTGCAGACATCTCCCCTGGCCCTGCTGAGCTGCAGGCATGTGGCAAGGTGCCTCTCTGGGGACGCTGTCCTTGCACGACTCCGGGGCTGATGCACCACGTGCCACAGCGTGACTCCCTCGTGGCAGCTCCTGCCTGCTCCTGCCTGCTCTGTCAGCCTGTGCAGGCAGCTCAGGCCATCACAGGGCTTTCAGGACAGCAATAAAAAGCAGGTTTTTGTGCTGGCAGCGTTTCAAGGGACAAAGCAGCGTGACTTTGGGGTAAAGGCCTAGAGGATGTGCAAGCTGAAGAAACAAATGCCATCAAACCCTCTCATCCTTTCGCTCTGGAAGAAAGAAGTGATATTCTTTGCACATTTGCTAAGCCCAAGACAAGTATCTAAAACATGGAGCGTGGCCAGTCCAATTACTTCTCTTGGTCTCGTGCCCAGGGTTTATTCCGTGAAACATCTCAGTGACAAATGTTCCCACTGCAAGAAACTTTCTAGTACTTCTTTTTTTTCCACTTCTTGACGCTGTAAACTTATGCCAGAGGCTGCTCAGAACCAAGGTGTAATTCAGATCCATCCAGCCCTCTGCAAAGTGCAGCTGGAAAATATCTCAGGAAGGAGATAATCACTAAAGCCTTGAGAAACAGCTTTGTGTAAATGAACCAAGAGATTTCTTTTGTGGGAATAAACTTCTCTCAGAGATATGTCCTTTCACTCCTTTAATCTTTCCACTGGGATTTCCATATCAGCAACCTAAGACCCAGCCAGACTGTATTGCTCATTTTCAATGTGTTGTGAGCACAGATTAATTGCAGATACCCAGCTGTCCTACTCTAACTAACCATCTCATACCATTAAACTAAATAACTGCCAACCCATCTGAAAGCATGCATGAATAACATTTCTAATTGCCATTCTTCATCCACTAAAACGAAAAAGTCCTGGTGGCAATTCAGGTTCAGACCTTTGCCTGGGATAAAATCAGTGCCTCTCTGTTGAGCACACTTGGCCATCTTGTGCTGGCAGAGAGCTGCTCTGTGTGTGTTGCTGCTTGAATGCAAATTGTTTACACAAATGCTGCAAGAGGATCAGAGAGCAATGGGAGCTGCCATCTCCAGAGGTTAAACTATGCTCTGCACCTCTAGGCTGGATCACAGATTCTAAATGGAGAGGAAACTGGGAGGCAGTGGTGCATTTTGGAGGGACAAGGAGTGTGCTGGTGACAGAGCCACAGGCATGGAGGGCAGTGCCAGGCCAAGAGGAGCAGGTCACCATCCTGGCCCTGAATTGTGTCTCAGCATTGGGGCTTTTTACTCTGTGCAGGACTCTGTGCAAGACCCTGTGCCAGCTCTGGCTGCTTAGCCAAATTAATAGTGCCAAGCAGGAACAAGATGTACTGGCGAGTTTCCCTGGGACCAGGTGGGTCCTGGCTGTCCCTCCAGGGGAGCCAGGGGAGGGACAGGCTCCCCTCTCCCAGGCAGAGCTCAGCCCTGATGGCCTTGCTCTCTCACAGCATCCCCAGCTCCCTTAAGCTCCAGTTAAGGGTTGCACTGATTGGTCATGTTGGGAGTTAGGGACAGGCAGCCTGCAGAGATGTGCAGAGATGTGCAGAGATGTGCACCTTCTCCATCCCACACCACCAGCCCTGGGTGGAACAAGCTCCCCTGACCATGGCTGTCCCCTGCATGTGGCTCATTCCCTCCAGATATCTCCAAGCACTCATGGCACAGCAAGCACCAAAGTCCCTCTTTTTTCATTATTCTTGGAGCAATCCAGTGCAAGCCCCCAGTCTGCAGCCACAAACCGCTTCCCTTTGGAAAGCACAGGGACAAATGGACTCCAGGGGGGCCTGGGGAGCACTGTGTGTAGAAAATCAGCAATACCTGGGACAAAGCAGTCACTTGCAGCTCACAGAGCAGCTGCTGTGTGCTGATGTCACAGGCCAGCAGGCTGTTTGTCCCTGCCTTACCTTTATCTCCCATGGGAAACCTCCTGCGCTGTGTGCGCGGATTTCCCTGATGGAGCTGCTGGATCTTCACAAACCCATACCTCCCCGTGCCTCTCTTGAGGTCTTGCTAGAAAGTCTGGAGTCTTGGCCATCCAAAGGTGCAGACAAAATGGGAATTTCCATTTGGAAGCAGCCTGAAAGCCCCAGGGGTTGCACACAGACAAGGGCTCCCCAGCTCCTGTGCTGCCACTGGCAGTGCTGGCAGGTACCAAACCATGTTTGGGGTTTTACACAAGCCATGGACTTACACTTACTTCTTTGCTTGCTGGAGGGAAGGCTGCCTATGATTCTGGTCACCAGCATTTCACAAAGGCTTCATTCACAGTTCAGTTTGGGGTCCAGCAAAGCTTCAGATTTGTGGGAGACTGCTGGGAGCTCTGGTTGGTTATTAAAATATTCCTGGTATTGCTTCCACTACCCTTGCCCTAGCAGAAGGTGCAGGAGAATGTGAGCAGTATCCTCCGCAGCCTGCAGAGGAATGGAAACCTCCTCAAACCAAACTCAGTGACTGAAATTCAAAGCATGGCATTGAATTTTTTCAACAAAATGCTGTCATTATCCTAAATATAAAAATGTTTGATTCCAAACCATTTTTTCATAGTAATATTAGACAAAAGCAGCTTGTTCTAAACATGTCACTTTTGACAAAACCAGCATCTTTGTGGCTGAAAATAAATACTGTGCGAATAAATCTCTATGCCAGTACTAGTGATAAGTCTTTCATTTCATGCTCTAATTGAACATTGGCTTTACAACTTAAAAGCAATCATCCTAAATTGCCTTCTGCTAATATTAATGCTTCAGACAAAGGGTAGCAGCCAGATTATAGGTTCGTATATTATTCAGGCAAATCTGGGCCCTTCATACATCACTTCTAAAAAGAAAATTAATTTTTCCATGTGTCAAGAGTGAAAATAGTAATAATGGATGATACCCTTACATCACCCTGCATTGCTGAGATTGGCAAGAACATTGCCTCTGAACAAAGTGAGCGTAGATGGCATGCGTGCGTTCACGCCAAGCAGGCGGGTGAGCAGCCTCAAAAGTGCCACTGCCTGTGACTTCAACCTGCACTTCTCCAAGTGACAAACTGGATCTCACATGCTGCACTGATAAGCAACACCCCCTTCCCCTGTTGAAGGCACACAATCTATTTAAATCCCCCACCTGGCAGGTGGCTATGTGAATAGGCAAGGACTCGCCCCCTCAAGCCGGGCTGAGAGCAGAGCTGCAGGAGGGTGTTCTGTCACCCCACAGTGTGCCATGGCTCTGCTTTTGGGCAGCGTTGGAGCACTGCTCCATCCTGCCAAGTGAGCAGCAGCACCCTTGCAGGGCTGACACTGAGCGTGGGCAGATTCCAGCCACGGTAGTAAAAGTTTGGTAACAGACAGGGTCTTCCAATGGGAAATAAACAAGAGCTCAAACCTTAGCCATCACCTGAGGCTGTGGTGTCAGGGCTAGACCTGTCTTGGAAGCATCTGCATTCTCCACTGTATGGAAGTCACTCATCATTTGCACATTTTCCTCCTGCTTTATCCATTTCCCAGCCCAGCTCCCTCACAGGGATGGTGGTGGGTCTGCACAGCAGCCCTGGTGCCACTGTGCCATCCTCTGCTTTTTTGGCTGTGCCATGGGAAACCCATGGCCTTTCCCAGGCCTCTGCTGGGAGCAGGTTATTTTTAGCTCTTGGTGCCAAGGCCAGGTGTCCATGGATCCCTGGGAAGTGCCTGTTCCCACTGCAGCTGCTGCCCTCCACTGCAGGCACAAGCACCACCATCACCTCCTCACTCAGCAGCTTCATTCTCTCACACCTTGCTGCCTCCTGCAGGAGCACCTTCCCTCTGTCAGCTTCAGAGAGCCCCTTGTGCTCACCCTGCACTCTGAGATCCTGCCTGCCTTCCCACTCACCCTGGCATGCTGACCCCTGATCCAGCCCAGCATGTGCAGGGACTCACTGGCACCTGAATTGTGGGGAGATGTCTTCTGCATCAGCTGGAGCCAGTCTGTGCTTGTTCTGAGCTTGGGTGATGAGGTGGGATCACAGCTGGCTCCAGCCATCACCACATCAGCAGTGCCAGATCTCCCCTTTGCCCTCCTCAGGTGCTCTGGGCCTCAGGCAGGAGATTTGTGACCCTGGTGGTGATGGTGGGAACCTAAGGTCCCCCAGGTATCTGGGGTAAAGGAGGTACAGGTGATGAAGGGAAAGCACCACATTCAAACTGTGCTGTCCTAGCTTTTTTTCTTTTCTTTTCTTTTCTTTTTTCTTTTCTTTTCTTTTCTTTTCTTTTCTTTTCTTTTCTTTTCTTTTCTTTTCTTTTCTTTTCTTTTCCTTCCTTCCTTCATCCCTCCCTCCATTCCTCCCTTCCTCTCTTTCTCTCTCTCTCTCTCTCTTTCTCTCTCTCTTTCTCTCTCTTCTCTCTCTTTCTCCTTCTTTCTTTCCTTCCTGGAATCCTTCCTTCCTGGAATGCTTCCTTCCTTCCTGGAATCCTTCCTTCCTTTCCTCATTTCCTTCCTTCCTTCTTTCCTGGAATTCTTCCTTCCTGGAATCCTTCCTTCTTTCCTTGCTTTTCTTTCTTCCTGGAATCCTTCCTTCCTGGAATCCTTCCTGCCTCCCTCCCACATGTGGAAACAGCTGCCCAGCACACGGATGGCTCCTTGGGCAGACACAGAGTGGAAGGTTGTGTGACCTGCAGAGGCATCACCCAGTAAGAAGAACCAGCTGGAGCTGGGAGCTGTGCCTGGCTCTGGGAGCATGGCCCAGCAGGGTCACATCCCTGGGGCAGAGGCTGGAATGTCACAAGCAGGATGGAGCTGTTCTTGCCTTGTTGGAGCAGAGGCGCTTGTGGCTCTCTGGCTCTTTCCTTGCAGGAGCTGAGGCTCCAAGGAGGGCTGGGAGGGAATGTGTTATAGCTCAGGGCTTTCTTCTTGAGGTCAACATGCTTGGACAGGCAGAGGGTGAGGAGCAGCTGCAGCCCTGGGGAGTGCACCATGCCTGGCAAAGGATTTCTCTTGTGCTGACTGAGGAACATCTGATACCAACAGGGCTGAAGTGGTCACACAAGAAATCCAGAACTTCTTTAGGCTCAGGAGGCCAAATCCCAGCTGGTCCTGCTGCCATCCATGTCCCATACACCACCCAAGGATGCCATCAATGCCAATCTGCAGTAGCTCAGCAATTTGCAGCAACATGCAGAGTCTCATGCAGCACTTCCAGGTTAGAGGTGCCCCAGGTGCTTCCCAAACCTGGCTGGCCTCGTGCTGTCCCAGAGGTAGGGGACAGTCACGGTGAGGCTGGCACAGAGGTGATGTGTGCTGGAGCAGAGCTCCCCAGCACACAGGGGCTGGCAGGCTGAGCACTGCCCTGGGCTCTGAGCAGCACCTGGGGCAGCCACAGAGGCACTTGGGGTCATCTGCAGGCTGCTGTTTACTCTGCAGTTGTCAGTCTCCTGTGAGGAGCAGCGCAGCACGAAAATGCCTCTTGTTAATGGCTTGTTATCAGGTCTGGTGCAGCCATGTACAAGCCTTATCTCCTTGATCCCATCTGTCTCAGGAAATGTGGCTGAGGGGAGAGCAAGGGTGATGCTCAGTGGCTGCAGGGGTCTGGGAGAGAGCCCTGGGCACCCCACGGCTGCATCCTGGCCATCTCTAATCATCCCTGCTCAATGGAGCACTTGGAAATGTCACTGGGGAGCTGCAGTGGCCATGATTGATCGTGTCTCTGCTGCATGCTGACGGAGGAGAGCGACTTCAGCAAGACCTTGGCTCCTGAGCCTCCCCTTGAAGTGCAGGAATGAATTATGCAAACTAATCCGTCCCTTGGCTCCTCCAGCAGCTGCTGCCTCCCCAACACCTCCTGCCTTCACATCTTTCTTTATCTCTGAGCAGTTTTAGAGCCATTGAGGCTACATATTTTTTAGTCTGTTGTCCGTGTGTGTCCCAGGATGCCTGTGGAGATGGGGGCAGCTCATCACCTGTTGTAGGATGTTGTCCCATACACAAATATAAATTGCTAACCTAGCCTTGAGCAGAGCCTCTGGGCTGCCAGGTTCATGAGGAAATCATAAACCATATTAAATTATAACCAGTTTCTTCTGGCAGCCTTCTTTTGGCTCAGCTAAGGGATATATAAGGGCTCCTGTGCTGGACACACACACACAGGCTGGGGATGGGTTGTTAGGCTCCCTGCATGGCCTGATGCTGTCTCCAGTGGATGGGAGGAGGGAAAAGGGTGGACAAAGAAGTGGCCCAATGGAGAAGGGCATCTGCACAAAAGTGTTTGGTCAGGCTTGTGTGCCCATGTCCCATTGCAGAGGAGATTTGGTCCTCACTTGTCCAGGCTAAGCGGAAGCCCCCTCCTGCCCATGGCTGCTGCTGCACTGTGTCCACCATCTTCAAGCACATTGCCCTGGCTGCCTGCTGGGATTTTGGTGCCTGAGAGAGCTGGAAAGTGAGGCAGGCAGAGAGGAACCAAGGGGGAGCAGGATGGACGTGTTGAAGCAGGTGGACACAGGACCCTCACAAAACTCACAGCTCAGCCACCTCTTTGCTGTGCCTCTCTCCCTGGTGTGATGTGCCCCAGCCACAGGCTGCCAGCACAGCACAGGAGCCAGGGGAGCTGATATTCCCCCAGCTGTCCTCCTGCCCTGCTGAAAGCCACATTTTATGTAGAAGTGAATTGGCAAATAGCCTGTCTCATTTTGATTCAAAAAGCTCCCAGACTGGAGAGCTGCAGTGAAAGTGGATGTTTTAATCTGTCACTTGCTGGCAGGTGGGAGAATGGGCTGACCCAGAGACAGGGAGGTCATCAGCTTTTGGGGGAATTAAAATGGGAAACATTTTTTATTTTGTTCCAGGTGTTGGGGAAAACACAACCTAAACATCTAAAATCATACAGAAACAGCTCCTCTTGCTGCCTGTAAGGCAGAAGGAATATTTCCTTTCCCCTGCTCTTTGTCCATGCAGAGCAGGGGCAGGCAGGGCTCAGCTTTGATGCCAATATTGTCAGCCAGAAAAATGTGTTTTAGTGATGGCTGAATCTTGGAAGTGATGCTGAGCTGGGAATGCTCCCAGTGATGGCAGCTCAGAATGGAAATGGTTTAAAAGGAACTGTTTCCCTCCTGCTCTCCCAGGAGCTCTCAATTGCATGGGCTGGCCCTGCTGTGTGCTCAGAGAGGTTTGGGCAGGCAGCACCATCACCCCTGGCTGCTGGAGGTGTGGTATGGGAACACTGAACATCAGATTTATGGTGAATTGTTACAGAATGAAGGTTGTAGGGACAAGCTTTGTTTTCCTGCCCGTGGGCACTTGTGTGCACAGGTAGCTCTCAGCACAGTCCATGCAGTGCAGAGACTGCCAGGCCACTGAGAATATGGTGTGAAATCATCAGGGCACTTGCCTGAGGCAAGGCAGCACTGAGAAGGCCATGGGGGCAATGCTGAGTCTGCATGGTCACACTGCCCTGCTGCTGGCAATCAAAGCATTAAATTCCACAAACCCCTCATCAGGAATCTCTCAGCAAGTGGATGCTAACAGGTTAACCCTGCTGAATTGGGCTGAGGTCATCATTCTTCCAAGCAGCTCTTGTACAGTTTGCATTTTTGAGATACAGAGTTTGACTTTTTCCCTTTGCTTTCAGCTGTCTGGAGCACCAAGTGTTCAGCACACAAGATAATGAAATCCAAGATTATTAGCTTTTGTGGTTTGCCACTGTTTGCAGAAGAAAATAATAACTAGCTTAAATACCTATTAGTCACCCATAGCTCTGCATGTCTGCATTGTGAGTTTAGAAAGCAGATGCAATTTAGCAGGGATTTTTTTTTTAATTTTCTTTATGAAGAATCTCTTAAAAGTGCACTTGGGAAAAATCAGCTTTTAAGTATGGAAAACTTGATACAGCTTGGCAGCTCTCACCCATTAAAAAGCCAGTGCTCAAACCCATTTCTAAAGTGCCAGTAGGAAACAGAAATTATTCCTGCCAGAGTTTAGAGCCCAGCTTAACCCTGAGCCCAGCTTCAGGAAACAGATGCAAAATGCTGTGTGTGGTTTTGTGGTGTGCTGTTGTCTAAGGCTGGTTTTGTGTCACAGGTGGGGCAGGGAAGTTAAAACTCTTTGCATGGATGTTTTCCCTTCTTAGTGTTGTTTCATTTCACTTTACAGATGAAAACATCTTCGTCTGAGCTAGGGATCCCCAGAGCTCTTCCCTGTGTCTCTGGATTTCTGGCTGGTTTCTTCTCAAAGGCTTTGGAGAGAGGGCATGAAATAACCAGGGGAGCTGGGAAGCCTCCTTCCTGGCTTTGCCTAGGAAAACATCCCAGCAAGATGGGCCATGCATCCATCAGGGAGGCCCTGACCCAAAAGCCTGAGCCTGCTGGCCAGGTGTAGGGGGAAGGCTTAGGTTGGTGGGGAGGATGAACCCAGAAAAGAGGGAAGGTGATTTTTATTTGGCATTAACTCATTTCACTCAGTTAAGCTGCTGTCACCACCATTTCATGGTCTGCAAGGGCCTCACAGAGATTTCAAAGTGCTCTTCCAAAACCCTTGCATAGGGAGGGCTGGGGGGATGTGTTTTGTAGGTTTGTGCTTGCATTATAGACAGAAAAACAGAAAAGCAACATTTGAGAGTGGGTTGGAGATGTCAGCGAGGGTCTGTCCAGGGCTCAGGGGTTTCCTTGTGTAGCCCACACCACCAAGGCAGGGCTCAGAGGGACCAGGCTCAGCCATGGAAGGTGCAGTGGGCTCAGGGAGAGCCCCAGCTGTGATGGGCTGAGCCAGCCCTGCTGTGCCAGGGGAGCATCCTCCATGGATGTCACACTGCACCCCTGTGGGGCTCACAGTGCAGTGTTTGCCACCAGGGCTTCTCCCTCCTTTGCAGCAGCAGAGCAGGGAAAGGTTTTTCTGTTGCAAACCAGAGCATTCAACTCATGGCATGCTGCAAGCATGCTGCAGTGCCTTCACCAGCCTGGAAATATCCCAGGGAGGTGACAGACCCTGCTCACTAAGCCCTTGCTTGCAGGTGTCTCCATTGCCAATAAAATTCCACTCAAGGAGGCAGAAGGGAGCTGAGCAGATATTCCCAGTGCAGGAGCTGGGAGCCCCTTGCAGCCTTTCCCATGGCAGAGAGGGACAAGCACCTCTCTGTGCTCCTTGTCCTCACCAGCAGCCCCAGTGCAGCATGCAGGGCTCAGGGGATGAGCTGCGTTGAAAACCAGGGTGAATCTGATTTCAGGCTCCTGATCCAATCACTGGTCTGGGGAGAAGGAGATGCCCTTGCTGCTCAAATCTAGGAAAAGTTGCAACTAATGGGTATTGATCAGAGGAGAAAGCGGATCTGTGGGCACAAATTTATGTGCGAGCTTGAAAGAAGTATGTTCCCTAAAAGAGGAACAGTGTGAATAATCAGGCTTTGAGACAAATGCTAATCAGCATTGCATCTTGCCTTTGAATCTCCAAACAGAGTGTTTAATCTCTGAAATTAAAAATTTCCCTGGTGAGAAGTTAGACAACTTCAAGGGGCTCGTGTTTGAAAGGTTCAGCTTGGAGTGCGTTGGTTTCGGATCCTTCTGATTGTGTGGAGCTCAGTCTGTCCAGAAGCTGCCCCAGCCCCTGGGTCTCTGAGCAAAGCAAAACCATCCATTTCTTCCCTGCTTTATTGAGAGACCAACAGAGAAACATGTATTAATCAAAGGCTACCCAGGACAGCTTTCAATCAGATCTAAAGGCACAGAGTTCTTCCTTGGGAGAGCCACGACACAAACATTTTCCCATTGGAAAATATTTTATCAAAGATTAAAGCTGAGATGTTTGGTATGTGGAGAAGTATCTATCTCCTGCAAGTGGCATCTTGGTTTTGGTAGCCTGTGGGACCATCTTGCTTTGGATACAGGAGCTTAGCCATAGCAGAAGAATGGATTTACAGGGACTTGATTTGGACATTTGACAACTGTAGGTCCAAGCAGTTGATTAATCAATGCCTGGTATCCACCCCAGATTTTCCCTGCACTAGTGATTTCTAGTTTAAAGCAGTCTCAGATGGATTCACCTTTTATTATGTGCTCTTAGAGCCTGGAAAGTTCACCTGCATGCCTCTATACAGAAACCCATGTGAGCACCCTGCCCTTGCTTGGGGGTGGGCCTTGCTTTGGCCAAAGACCTCTGGAGGTCCCTGCCCTGACCTCTGAGCCCTCCTACAGCTCTGTATTTCTGTCCAGGCTGCAGCAGAGGGTGTCAGTGCTTCCCTGAATGCTGTGTGTCCATATATGCACATATGTGACGCTCACTACAGCAAAACAGGCTGAATGAAGTCACAAAGAAGCAAGAATAAAAACTGTGCCTTGCTCATAAAAAAAATGAATTCTTTAAAAAAAAACCACACCAGCAACAACAATATATAAGGCAGAGGTTTGTTTGTTCCTCTTAGGAATAAGTGTTCTGGTATTACAGTAGTTATTTTGGAAATTTCATGACAGTGATTTCATCCTTTGTAGCCACGTGTGGCTCAGAACATTTTTACCATGGTTGCCAAGTAACAATCACTAAGCATTTGTGTCTAGATCAGTAGAGGCAAGTGGAGGGAATGGATAAAATCTATTTTCAGAGGCATAATCATTGTTGGCTCTTTGTAGGTTAATGGTTACGTTCTCTCATCAGGGACAGCGTTTTGAAGGCCTTGGGATTTACAAACAGAAAAATAAAAAGCAAAGAGACTAAAGAGGGTTTTTTTATCATTATTATTTTTCTTTCAGAGCAGAATGGCTTATGAGTGATTAAGAAGGCATTAACTATGTTGGACGTCAAGTCCCTCGTGCAACAGGAGCTCTGTAATCCCCTCCTTGGGGCTGCTCTGTGACCTGATGGTTTCCTCCTCTGTTTGCTGTGCCAAAACCTGCAGCAGCACAGACCCACTCTGGCCTTCTCTGCTTCTGGGGGCAGTTCTGCTCCTTCTTCACAGCTGGTGCAGGAGCAGGAAGGGTTTTCCTCGCTGCAGGAAAAGCATTGGAGCAATGAGGGAAAGCAGGGAAGGCAGGATATCTGGCTAAGTGTGCACAGCACAGTTATAATATCTGGCTAACAGGCACTGCTCCCTGCTCAGCCAGCCTGGGCCAGCTCCTGGCATGTCCCCAGGCTCAGCTGTGTCACAGCACCTTCATTCACTGGCAGGCTGCTGTTATCACACGACTCCCCTTCCCTTTTCTCCGCAGAAGGAAAAGTTTTCTTTCTCTCCTCTCCTCTCCTCTCCTCTCCTCTCCTCTCCTCTCCTCTCCTCTCCTCCTTTTCTTCCAAAAAGGAAAAGGCCCTTTTCCAACCCTGGAGAAAGGGCGAGGTGTTCATTTCATTTCATTATTCTTTCGGTGGAGGGCCAGCATGTGGGATGTACCTGGAGAGAGGGTGTGGCTTCCTTACTTTGTTTCCATCAGGTGTGGGCTCAGAGGAAATAAACTGAAGCGAGAGGAGCACCTGGACACATTCCCAGGGCCCCTCTGTGACCAGCCTGGGTTTGTCTTGGCAGACCAAGACTCAGGGATGAGCCAAGGAGGCAGCACTCCCTGCTGACTCTGGCACAATCCAGCATCCCCTCCAGGGAGAGGGGTCAGGGCTGCCCTGCAGCTCCTGCCGAGACAGAGGGAGGGATGAGGGAGGGCAGGGGAAATGCAGGGAGCAGTGGTGGCCTCAGCTCAGGGTGCTCGGTGCTGAACACACTCAGGAAGAGGGTGCAAAGAGGGGCTCCCCTCCCCTGTCATTCCTGCTCCTTATGGAATGATACCTGGCAAGTGGCACTGCCCTGTGCCTGGGTCACAGGGACAACAAACCAAGGTTTTACTCAAGGGGATGGATGAGCACTCTGTGAGATGGCTGATCCTGCTCACTCAGGGGAAATCATTCCCAGTTTATCAAGGTCTGAGACACCCACGGGTGCTGCCTGCTGCCCACAGCCCTGGAGCACCAGCAGCCTTTGCCTGCCTGTTTTTGACGTGGAATGAAGAGCCAAGTGGCATGGGTGTGCTTGGCAGGAACAGGCTGTGAGGAAGGGCTTGGGAGCACTGCCACACCTGGCACTGGCAGCACATTTCCCTCAGGTTTCACAGGGGCATGAAATTCCTGCCTGGTGTCCCCAGACTTCCTGCACACAATTCCCACCTGAAATCCAGGCTGTCCGCAGGCAGGAGCTGGGGAGAAAAAGGGATTTGCTGAGTGTTTGTGCAGGTGCCCTGGAGATGGCAAGCGTGGAGGGGATCCATCTCACACACGCTCTCCCCACAGCAGGAGGGAGTGGTTCCTGTTTAATTGTGGGATGCAGGATCACTGTTCCACACTGCTGAACAGGCTGGGAACCAAGCAGGGCCAGACCAAAATGTGCCAGAGCAGAACTGCTGGCACTCTCCCACCCAGGCCCTGCCCCTTGTGAAACTGCAGTATTTTTAGAGGATTGGTCATATCGGGGAGTTCAGTTCATGTCTGTTGGCTGGGATTGCCGAGTCCATCTGTGATTAGTGAGTGATGTAAGAGGGGTGGAGCTGGAAACCACCAGGATGGTGGTGCAACACAAATGGGAGTCCCAGAGTGTGCCTTGGATGTGAGCATAGGCAATGCAGATCTGTCACTTGGGCCAAGCAGTTTTTGTGATCTGCTGGACTGATGTATGGTTTAATGAGGATATAAGAACAGCTGGATTTAGGACTGGGAAGTTGCTTCCATAGAAGTGAGAGTTTCAGTCATTTTGAGGAGCTTTTGAGTGTGTTCATAGGAATGCTGTGGCCTCTATTTGATTACAAACATGGAAAGTAAGATTGTAAATGAATCAAGTAAATGCATAAGCATTTAGGCTTATGCAATACCAATATTGCATAAGCTCAATATTAATGCAAATGCAATATAAATATTGCATTCAGCTTATGCAATACCAATAGCATAAGGTACATTAAATGGATCCTCAGACATAGGGAAATGCGTCATTTTTAATAAAAGAGGCATCTACATATTTGAGGTCACAAACACCATATTTGAGAAAATGAATCTCTGGTGATCTCCCATCTTTCAGCATCTTATTCCGCCAGAGCAAGAAGGTTTTGAGGATGGGAGGGGTAACAGAGCCAGTTCAGCCTTTAGTGTCAGTGAGGGCATTGTCACTTGTAGTGCCAAACCCCAGAGCTGGGGACAGCCCCTGCCAGGCTGAGCCAGAGCAGAGCTTCTCTGTGTGCAGCCCACTGCTGACCACAGTCCTGAGCAGGAGGAGACAGATGTGTCCAGGTGTGGGCTGTGTGTTACTGCTCCTTGGGGAGTTACAGTCAACAGCTGCAAAGGGAGGTGCAGAAAAGGCTTAGTTGCTCAGATCTGCACAACAGGGCCCCATCTGTTCTGCAGGAAATACATACTTGTAATAAATTAACATCTTATACCTTCTGACAAAAAAAACCCAAACCATAAAAAAAAAACCCTGCTGAATTCAAGTGGAAAAAAATTTCTCCTTCCACTTATAAAATCCAGTAGCTAGAGCAGCTCCCAGTCCAGCAGGAATTTAAGTTCTCGCTGAAGAGTTTCAGGGTTGGGTTGAGCATGTTTTTTTCAAGTAGATTTTGACATCTAGATCCAAACTTAATTGTCTTCTCTGATGGACTGAGATTTGGGAAAAACTAGAGGCAGACCACTAGCAATTGCCTATGCTTTTAAAAACCCTGCCTTCCTCTGAGAATCACAAGTGGAGGGGAAAAAACCACATGGCTTCTTTTTCATGTCTTCATCTGACTGCATTTCATGGAGCAGCAGAGATAAGGAGCCTTGCAGGACCTTTGCTTTTTAAACATGGGCTGAGTGCTGGATTTCACACCTCACTATCAGAGAGTTCTGCCTGTGCAGTGCCTTACCTATTTGGGAAGAGACACATGGCATTCCTGCCTGGTGTGCCAGCACTCAGCCCTGGAGGTGTTGAGAGAAAGGCAGCTGGAGCTGGAGCTGTTTGGCTTGGACCCAGCAGGAAATCACTTCTCCAGTGTGTTCCAGGCAGATATGGACATCTTGATGTGCCAGCAGCCCTCCCCATGCCACCAGCTGGCTGGGACATTTCACTTGGCACCTGCCAAGACTGCTCGGTCAGATCCATCAGATCCACACCATTCCTGCCTCACAGCCACTTCAATCCCTTGGGTCTCCTGCCTGCTGAGGTGTTCTGCTGCATGAGCCCAAGCAGCTGCTGCTTGCAGAGGTGTGTTCTGTCATTATTTCAGCAAGAAGAGGCTGAGAGGCAGCATGCACAGCAGTTTGTTAGATCAGCAAAGCATCTGAGGCTCAGAGGAGACCCCGCTGGCGTGTCGGGGTGGTTTTGCTCAGCAGCATCCCACTGGGCCTGGCTCCCATTGCTCCAGGGCAGCTCTGGGGAAGCACTGCATCAACACTTGGAGACACCCACTCAATGGTGTGGGTGGAAACACAGCCTGAGGTGGGCACGGCATGGGGGGAGATGGCAGGTCAGCACCGTGGGGACATTGGGGATGAGTAACAGAGACAGGAGCACTCGTGTCAAGCCCCTTTCTGACTCAGTCCAGGCTGAGAGCCTTCACAGGCAGATGTGGTGGGGCAGCACATGGTCAGACTGTTTTTGGAAGCTAAAAATAGCAGCAGAGTGGAGTCAGTCCTTGGTTAATCTGGGCTTGTTAAGGCCAGACATCCCGATCCAGTTCAATACTTTTGTTAAAAGGCTGCGTTTGCAGCGCTGCTGGACTGGCCTGCTGCCCACTAGGGTGACACTGGCCACTGGGCACTGGGCCAGCTCGACTGGGTGACTTCAGCATCCTCCTCCAAAGGCTGCAACAAAATGTTGGCCTGGCTCATTCTCCTGAGACCTCATAGAGTCCGTCGCAAGCAGAGCTGGGATTTCTCTGCTGGATGTCTCAGCCCCGGGCTCACAAACATCCACTCCTGTCCCAAGAACTCTGCTCGCAGGCCAGAGCTTTCTAAGGTCCATCTAATAAGAACACTATGCCAAAATGCATTTTTGAACGTGGGTAAAAAGCCCAGGCCATCATGGACATCCCAAGGAGAGGGGAGGGAGGGAGGCAAGGCAGGAAAATGAGTGTGCATTGGTGATCCACTGTGTGTGGCTTCATGACAGCCTGAATATTGTGCCCTGGACATTCTGAACTGTCCAGTGATGGAGGGGGCTGCCGAGAGCAAATCCATTGGCTCTGGAAGCACTGGGATGAGTCCTGTGCCCCTTTTCCTAGAAGAAATTATCACTGCAAGGGAGAGGGAACCAGAGAAGAGTGAATGGGCAGAGCAGCATGTCCTGATGTCTTCAGGCTGGGAGAAGCCTGGGCCATCCAAGTGGCAATTTGTGTCATTTCTGATGCTGGGACAGAAGGTCACTGGCTTAAAACTGGGAGAGAGATTACTTTGTTTGCCCACAGTCAGCTGATTAAAACCATATTTTCCGCACATTTGAGTAGTGATTAGTGATGAAATGCAAATTTCATGTAAATTGGTGCAAATGGCTGGTGTGCACAGCCAGCTCCAAAGTCAGGCATTTTTCTTTCCTCTGAGGCATTTGGGCACTTTTAATGTTCACGTGGCGGAGCTGGACAAACCCACTTGTGATCCAAGCACGTAGCTGAAGCAAACAGTGTGGAGAGAGGGGGAAATCAACTGGCACCTGAATGCACTCACCAAATTTGGGTGGCACCTAGTTTGGGTGCATCAGTACACGGATCTTGTGCAAAGATCTTTATTAAACAAGCAGTTTATTAAATAGCTCAAACAGGCCTTGCACATCCTTCACTTCCCAGCCTTCTTTCTCATTTGCCAGGGCCTCCCTGCAGTTCTGTCAAAAGCAAAAAAAGTCCCAACCCCTTGCCACAAAGAATAATCACAAATATATATACACAAAAATATGTGCATATTTTTTACTTGATTCCTGTTTTCCCTTGGCTTGCAGATCCAGAGCATTGCTTCAGTGTGAAATGCAGTGAGGCCAAGTTTCCTCACTTCCAGGCAGCTTTGTGGGGACAGCAGGGCCAAGAGAAATAAATAAATAATGGTTCACAGAGTGAAATATTATATTTAGTAAGGCTGATGGGTCCTCCTGAAACCCGGTTGTGAAAGCTTTAAAAAGTGTCTGTTTCCTGTTGCTATCAACATGCTGGAAAAGGGGAAGCCCTACAGACTTGTCAAATTTTTCCCAGTGGCTGTAGCTTTCCCAGCTGGTCCTGATTTGCCTGGATATTGCTAATTTTTCTAGAGCTCGTAACAACCCTGGAATGGAAATCCTGGCTCCCTGGCACCCAGTGTATCTCCATGGTGTGCTGGTGGCTGAAGGCTGCCAGCCCAAAAATTATTTGTCCTGATTAGCTCTTGGCTTCCCCTGCAGTTAGAGAAAACGAGGCTGGAATCATGAATAATAGAGTGGATAGAGGAGACCTAATAAAGGACAAAATTCGTGGTGTGTGTAAGTCCCATCAGGTCAGCAAACAGGTTTGTGCTGCTTGTGGCGCTGCCCTTCTGCACACACCGTGCACACAGGGCTTGAGTGTGCTGGGAAAGCAGCCCTTACCTGTGCCTGGCTGCTGGCCATGAATTGCAGCAGGGAAACGGGGCTGCTCCCGACTTGAAAAGGCAAAAGCACCCTGAGCCAGCAAGGAAGCTGCAAGTGCTGGGGCTGAGTGCCTCCAGGCTGTGCCTCTGTGTGTGTGTGTGCCTATTAAATATACATGGCCCTGCTATTTGTGGGACACAGACAGGGTGTGTGCCAGGGGAGTCACTGGGATGGTGTGGGAGTGGCTCTGTCCCATGGCAAACCCAGAGGAGTCAGTGCCTGTACCCACATCTTCTACAAATCAGACATAAATCTCACCATCTTCAGCTTTCAAACCAGCCTCCCTCCGATGATTTTCATGGCACAGCTGTTTCAGGTGGGAAACAATGGCATTTTCTGCCCCTCTGAAAAAGCTGTGGTGTCCCCCTTGCCCAAGGATGTGGTGCAGGTTTCTCTGTTCTTCAGCTGGGAATCATTTCTGTTCCCTGCTTTCCACTGCACACAGATCGTTGTCCACTTGGAATATACCTGGGGCATTTTTATCTGGGTTTCTGGGAGCTGGGAAACATGTTTTTCTGCCTATTTCTAGGATTTTGACATGCAGCTGTTTATGTGAGACGTAGAAATGGAAATCTCATCTTCACGAGTCACTCTGGAATTTTCCTCCAAAGATCAGTGAAAGCAATCATTAATATGGGGCATCATTTATAGCTCTGTGCAGAATAATCCTCCAGGCTCTCTGGCAGCTATGAATTGGAAAACAATAAAGACCATTGCTAGAGGGTTCTTTAAAAAAAAAAAAAAAAAAAAAAGAAACAAATAAACGAAACAAAACAAGGCCAAAAAAACCCCCCAACAAACCCACCCCAAATATGTTCTTTGATATATTGTCTAGCTCTCAGAAAAGGAGGCAGCAAATTGAAAATCCCTCTCAGAAAATGCATGCAGCACCATTCCAAATTCTTATGGTTTTGGGGTTTGTTTTTTCCCATGCCATGACATCTTTTCTGAGTAGTGCCAATAAAATAAGAGACTTTCACTAAGGGGCTCTGTGCAGGTGCCTCTGGGGAAACAGCAGCCATGGGCAAATGTTCCCTCCCAGGGAGAGCTCGAGGCTGCTGCAGCTGCCCCTGGCCCCAAGGCTCAGCTGAACCCAGCCCTGAGCACACAGAGCTGGGGCTCACCCCGGCTCTCCTGGTGCTGCCACACTCAGAGCCCTTCTGGGGTCTCATCCCCTGCTTGCTGCTGAGATTTTCCCAATTCATTTTGAAATGCAGTCAAAATGTGCTGCAGATTGAGGCAGGGGGAAATTTGACTGGATTGTGTGGGCTCACAGCCCCTCTCTTCAGCTTTGGTTGGGGTCCTCGCTGATTTTACTGCACATAGGCTGAGTCTTTGGGTGCACTTGCAGCTTCTGGCCCATCATACTCCAGCACATGGCCAGGAACCCTGACTCTCCATGCTTGAGCCCTGCTGAGGTTAGGGTTTAATTTAACCTAAATAGCTTTAAAATGTGAACACTGGTGAGGAAATAAAACTTAACTGTGTGTGGCTGCTAGAGGATCCCTACCTGACTGCAGTAAATAAATAAATATGCTCATGGTCAGTTTGGCATCCTGATATTCAATGGGAGGCTAGGTATCATGATGAGATGATGTGAATTGATGTGATGAAGGGCAGCAGGGGGGCTGCATTGCAGAGCACTTGGAAGGGCACCTCAGCCTGCCTTTGAATGGAGTCTCCAGCTGAGATTTCATTCTCTGCTTTGAAAGCGTTATTAGCCCCACAACAGCACTTGTCCATGCTTGAAGGAAAAGCAAATGAGTTTCAGAGAGGAAAAGGGGCAAGATACAAAAGGCAGCTTGTATTTCCTGGCTGGTTGCTTTGGTCAATTTGGTTTCCTCTCACTCCACTTTACTACAGTTTCCTTGAATCCTGACAGTGTCTTCAGAGCACTTCTTAAAAGCTACTTTTACTTTTCCAATACTGCAGCTGCCATCACTAGGGAGGCTTTCTGGAGCCAAAGGCAGCTCGTGCTGGCTTTGCTTTTATCTCTCTCTCCCCTTCCCCAGCTTTGCACTGGGAGGACTCTTTGGGAAACCATTTTCCCCTTGGCCTCCTTCCTGCCTTCCTTGCACCCAACAGCTCCTAAACCATCCCAGTGGTTCCACCAGGCCCACACCAGGGAGAAACTCCTGAGCACAATACTGAGCTGAGTTTCCACCTTTTCATGCTTTAAATGCTTCTCCTGGTATTAAATTGCCCTCTCCAGGAGCAGGAGGGATTTTTTGGTTGCATCACTGCACCTGCAGCCAGAGAACACAGGGAGCAGGCTCTACCAACCCAGCCAAGATAAACTCGATAAACTCTAGCTTTCCCCAGCAGCCCTGGCTCACTAAGTCAAGCTCAGGATCAGGACAGAAAAGGACAGAAAAGGAGAATCATCCCCTGCAGATCCCAGGCTGCGTATGAGGGAGCAAGTGTCTGTGTCCCAGCAAGCTTCATCATTTCCCTCCACAGGCTGGTGAAAACACTGCAGAGAACCTGTCATCCCCCCAGCAGAGATGCAGGGTCTGTGATGCAGAGTCCGTGTTCCTGGAGACACTGATAGCTCAGAGGCCAGCACTGAAGGAGGAGGAGGAGGAGGAGGAGGGGAGGAATGGCTGTGGGATTTCTCAGGCCCCGTGGTTGCCCCTGCCATGGGTACCCAGGCCAGCCAGCTTTCCTGCTGCTGCCAGAGCTCCCAGCAGCTCCAAGGCACAGGAAAAGCCCTGCTGAGGGCACAGCCTGTGCAAAAACAGGTTTGGCACTGGGAAAGAATGGAGCATTTCCAGAGCAGATTAAATCTTCCAAGACTTTGAGCTGCCAGTTTGAAGAAGCCTACGCATTTTGCAAGTTTTTAGAGTCTTAGGACTTGGTCTAATTTAAGCAAATTGGCACATCCTGAGCACTAGAGAGAGATCCTTCTGCTAAGTTTTGTCCTCTGCAGCAAAGCATAAGGAAGAGAGAATTACTCAATATAGTGTTTGGGGAAAAAAAAGTTTGCATGGGCAGAACAGCATTTCTTTTTTTTTCCAAAGCTGAGACGGTGGGGCTTTTCATTACTCTCTCAGCAGTGGCCACTCTACATGGAAAGTTTCATTCTGAATGGCTAAAGTCTGGCAAAGCACCAAGCAGCTGAGACAGACTCTAAAATAGTGGAAAGTTGTGGGCAGGCTCAACAACAGGCTCTGCCTTTAACTCACAGCCCTTGACTGCATCAGGCATCCGGATGAGCATGTGTAAGATATGAGGATCTGCTGGAGAAACAGCATCTGGGAACTTTTCCCTCTCCTTGTCTTAACTAAGGGATGCAGAGGGATGAACAGCAGCTTACAGGCTCTGGGGTTTGTGTGGGAATTGCCACTTACATGTAAAATCTGCAGTTCCCAGCACAAGAGAAATGTGCAGCTGGACCTGAGGCAGCCCCTGTGCAGCCCTGGCATGAGGTGGGGCTGGAGAGAGCCCTGTCTTCTTGTACATTGTGGTGGTGCTTGTCTTCTCATCTTTAGTGGTGGATCTTGATGATCTTAAATGTCTTCTCCAACCTAAATGATTCTGGGATCCTGTGGCTGCTACAGGAGCAAATCCAGCACATGTGTGTCCATGGGGCTCTGCAGTAGGAATTTTTCATCCCATATTCCATGTATCTGCCAGCCCTCTGACCTTACAGACAGACACTGGAGCTGCTGAGCTGGCCACAAAGGGTGGAATTTTTATCCCCTCACAGAGCTGGATTTAGTTTGCTCCCACAGGAAGATCTCCTCTGAGAGCCTGGACACACAGGTCCAGGCTGAGGCCATCGAGTGCTGTGTCCTGCTGCCACAATGGCCATAAACGGGGCTGGCACATGGCTGAAACCTCTGTGGGCAGGAGCTTTTCTCAATTGCCATTTTTAAAAGCTCTTGGCCATTTTCACACAGGTACCTGCAAACCAAAATATGGAGGTTTTCCCCTGGGAAGAGGGAAAGAGCTGCTGGGCAAGGCTGAGCCCATCACAGGCACCCTGCCCAGCTAAGCCATCACAAAGCATTCAAGTGGCTCTTCCACTCTCACGTTTCTCTTGGCCACTTGGTTCCTCTTATTTTAGCTTTGTTTGAACAATCTCCTTGGTAACTGGAGACAGAAGCAGAATTTTTTCATTCTCCTCACTGGATTGGTCTCCTGCCTATCTCGGCACTGGGAGGGATCCTTGGCAAACCTGTGTTTGCTTTTTTGTTCCCACCATAGGCTTTAACCCCATGGATCACTGGGGACCTCAGGATATCTGGTGTCTCTTTCAAAGGGTTTTTGTGCCCCGAGTTTCAGGTGAGAGGGATGTATTTCACGACTGAATTTATTTGGCAGTGAACAGGTGGTGTGTCAGTCACAGTGTGAATGGTGACTCCTAAAGTTGCCTGCATGCTCCTGACCTCCAGAGTGTCCAGCAGCAGGGAAGCTCCACTGGAATGGCCCTTGTCAGGGTGCTGCAGCCACCAGAGTGGCAAAACCCTTCAGCAGGGACAGGGAATGGCTCCTGCTGTGGCAGCACTCTCCAGCCAGGTCCCACAGCCCTGCACACTCCTGCTGAGGACGTTGGGGTCTTTTTGGAGCCGTTTCTGTGGGGTAAAGGCATTCATTCCTGGCAATTCCTAAAGACCTGGAGGTGTTTGAAAAGGCAGGGGAAAAATCCCATCTCAACCGATACATTTTGTTCATCTCAGCTCTGGAGATGGAAGTCATTGAAAAGGAAGAGGGCGGGGAAACCAACAAACCAAACAACTACCAAGCTGTCTGCAGATTTGCTGGGCTGGAGACAAGGAACCCCACTGCTGGTACTCAACCCCAGCACATGCTTTTCCTTGGCCAGAGCCATCCCCAAAGGATGAAAATAGCAGTGTGAATACATGAGGCATCACCATTAGTGCAGACTTGAGATTTTGGGGTCATCTCTTGACTTAATGGTCCAAACAGTGTCCCTGCTTAAGGCAGCATTTTCCCAGCAGCAGCCCCTCTCTGGGGGTGGATGATGCTTTATGGGGCATTGTCTGAGCTTGCTGGCCTTATCCCTGGATAGAAAGGACAAGAATGCAGGATCTGCATCACCTCCCTCACAGGGCTTTCCTTGTGGCACAGTGACAGCACAGCAAGGCACTGGGGTGTGGCTCTCAGCTTGGATGATGGTCTTCAGAAATGAGCATCCCTGATGTTTCAAGCCTATGTAATGACAGCATTTCATGTGCTGGGACCCAGACACTTCACTTGGTCTTTTATAGCATCAGGTAACCTCTGATACTGTCCCAGCACGGGGGACTTGCCAAAGGGAATCTGGACCAGGGGTGAATTCTTCATCCAGTCACTTAAAATGCTGAATTGTGAGCATTCCACTTGAGCCTCCCTAGAACCCTGGCTGAGGATAACTTACAACTTCTTCTAGTAAAAGTTCAGTGTGAGTCCACTGTCCAAGTCTTGAAGTCCTTCACTGGGCAGGGGATGATGAATGCAGTGATGGCCAAGTGTTTATTCCTGTCACACCGTCAGGAGGCTTTGATCCTGCTGCTGGGTCACCACACCAAGGATTTCAGAGGAGTGTCTGGAAAAGCAGAGCCTGATCTTTGGGGCCAGCCATCAAATAAGAGGAGTCAGACTCATGCCTGGCTGAGCATGGAGCTGAAATGATGGTGGATGCTGCTCTTGAAAGCAGACCTGCACATTCTGTATTGATGTTTGCTGTTTGAATTTTTGTGGCATGCCCTCTGCTGTCACTGAGCATCCCTCATCTTCTCCTTCTTTTCCCATGTGCAGCTGCTTTTCCAGCAGCAGAGCTGGCTGTCAGCAGCCCTGGCAGAGTGGCAGGGCACAATCATGACTCCTTGTCAAGTGTCTTCCCAAATAAGAAGGGAAATTGTTCCTCGCCCTGAAACCCAGGCAAGCAGGAATTGAAATGTGCCTTCTCTGGGAGGAAAACACTGCCAGGATTGATACAAAGTCTTGCTGTAGTGGCAATGCTGGAGCAGTTCATGCACAGCACATGTATTTTGGGCTTCCTTGAATCCTGATTCCTGATGCTGAAGCCATGCTGTTAGACATTGACCTATTATTTCTGGTGGTCGCCACTGGTTTTTTTTGTCAGGTTTAACTCGGCAAAGTTGCTAAATGATTTACAGAACTGCAAAAATGTCCTGTTTTGCTGGCAGTTGCTCATTGAAATTCATTTTGTGGAGGCCAAAAGCCATATAAATAAGAGTGATGTCTTCTGTTTGAGGAGCATTGTCATGGCAACTATCCAGGTGCACACGGGGAAGAGCAAGTCATATTTATTTGAAAGGTGAGAGCAATTATTGTCATGAGGAGGCACCTGGCTGCAGAGAAAAGCTGGATGTGTATTTGGGTGCAAGAAGCAATTGTGTGCCAAGTTTCTGTCCCCTTATTTACCTGCCTGGAATACCCACAGACCCGACTGCCCAACCAGGTCAGTTGAGAGAAAATCCCAGAAAGGCAGACCAGGGGGAAATGCCAGATTTTGGCTCTTAACCCTGTAGGCTTAGAAGGGGGATTTTCAGGCTTTTATTCTGAGCAAGGATGCTGGGCTGGGCTGAGCCCTGGGCAGTCAATCCTTTGCTTGCAGCACAGGCTGGATTTTTCAGGACTAATGCAGTTTTCAGCTGGCATGGGCAGGGCTGTGCACAGCCAGGGGAGAAGTTATTTCCACTCTGTCAGCTTTCCTGGGTACCTTAAGTAATTGCTGCTGGGGGTGTTCTTGATCAAATTCACATCAAATGTGTTTTCCCTCCTAGTCATCAATGGTATTGCACTCTTTGGGCAAGCTGTCCTTGGAGCTGCAGACACTGATCTAGATTGGTCTCCTGTTTGATTCCTCAGGGATCCTGCCTTCAGCAGGCACTCTGGGAGCTTTAAGGGCTGTGGATCATAATCACTAGACATGCATGGCAATGAGATTGGGAAAAAGCAGGAAAACATCTTTTTCCTGGTGTCACCACATCCAGAGCCATGGAAGAGGAGGCCACAGCTGGAGCTGTGGAAACATTTCAGCATGACCGAAGGCTCAGGCACTGGTTTGGGGCAGATGAAGAGAGTCCCATTCATCTTCACCCAGCTGGTCCCTTGCAAGATGTGACACTGGCAGATGGATGAAGAAGTGCATTAGTCAGAGCACAGAATTCACAGTCACATCAGAGCAAACATTGAGGATTTGCCAGAAAAACATTTCTGATCTGACAAATCCTTCTCAATATGGTCTTCCTAGGAGGAGAGTCAAGCAGCATTCAGTCTGGCATGTGAAATCATCTTACCTGGCAATCGTTGCTCCTAAAAAGTATTTTCTGAGACACTGAGCATCAGCTGTGCCTGTCATCTCCCAGCTATTCGAGCAGCAACAGCCCTCAGTCTTCCTGTCTCTGCAGACCACGTCTCGTGCCTTGTGTTTCTGCAAGGCCAGGGAAGACCAGGCTGGATCTTGTTCCAGGGTTTTCCTGGTGGTGATGCTCTGGAGCAGGACGGTGTTGTGTATTTGAGCCTTATGTTGTCATTTAAACTCAGCACATCCCGAGGCCAGGGGAGCAGTTGGTTTATGCAGACATGGAAATGACAACACAGCCCTGCGGTCTGATGGATTCAGGAGACCTTGGGGAAGGAGGTGGAAAGGCACACAAGAAAATGAGAGTAGCCAGATGAATTTTGGCTCCAGAGGTGGGGGGAAGGTGTAGAGGGACCATTTCCACTTCCCCCTCCCCTTGTGTGCTGTGTCCAGGCTGGTTTGCTCAATCATTTTGGGAGGCATTGGAGTGTGAAGCCCCGTGCAGACCTGGGCTGCTGGACCAGCAAACCAAGCTGCCACATCAGATCAGCTCACATCCCTACTTCCCAAAGCATGCGTCATGCTTCGTTTCAGGCAGGTTTTCCTTTTCCTTCCCTGTCATGTTTGCAGAGTGCTGCAGGCAGAATTTTCATTAAGTACAGACATTTCGTGTCAGCAAGGCTTGGTTTGGCAAAGGATCCTGCGTGGGTGACTCATGGGACATCTTACACAGATGGGAACCCATCAGCAGGGACAGAAACCCTGACAGACCCTCTCCTCTGCCAAAGACCACTGTTGAGCAGCTAAAAGAACAAGGTGTGGCACTAGGTCTTTCACATAATGTGGCCCATTTCTGCCCCTCTTCTGTCCCTCAGGAAGGTTTGTCCCTGTGCTGGCTGAGCAGGTGTCACGTTGCCCTCACCTGTGTCCCCCACCACACACACACGCGCCCTGTGGCTGGCACAAACACCTCCACCATGGACCTGGGTGCCTCTCTGTACACGAGGCTGCCACCTCCTCACCATAAGGTGCAATTTTGTTGTCAACTGGTGAAAGAAAAGCCCCATCACCTCCTTTTCTTCCCAGCAACAAGCAACTTTCTTCCTCGAGTATCTGTCAGGAAATTGAGCAGGAAAGCTGCTCTTGGTGCTCTGTTCCAACCATGCCCAGGGGTCTGGTCCAGGCTCCTCACTGTGACTGGGGGCCATTTGTGTGGCCCTGCTCTCTGACTCAGGTGGTGCCCAGCTGTGATGATGATGATGATGATTTGGGAGTTTTCTTGCCCCAAAGCCCCTCTGCACAGGCAGAGTCACTGCCCAGTGACCTGTGCAAGGCTGGGAGCTGCCCAAGCCCATCTCCCATGGCAAGCTCTAACTTCAGCTAATTAAGTGAGTGGCTGACAGGCAGATGTATGAGAAATCAATGTGGCAGGGTTCTGTGGGAGTCTGGGAGCCCGTGCTAGGACAGGCAGCACCGATGGATGTGGCTTTGCAATGTCACCTCCAGAACATGTATCCCTCATGGCTGTTCCTCAGTTAATTGATGGCCCTCTGGGTGGGAAGTGCTGGTCTGCTGGGACACCAGGGCTGGCAGCACCAGGCTTAGGCAGCACAACCCACTCCTGGCTGCCCAGCCTGGATGCTGTAGCTGTGAATCTGCAGCTGAACATCCTCCAAGCTACTCCTGTGGCTCTCCTGGGCAATCAGTGGAAGCTGGATGGGTGACAAGCTGCAGAAGTGCATCATTCCCTCTGTTGATTCAGGAACAAGTGTCTGTGCAGACAGCAGCAGCATGCCACGTTCTCGTGGGCAGGCTTGTTACTGCCTGCTCTGACAGCTGCTTGTGTGTTTGTTGTTTTCCTGGCCCACTGGAGACACCACTACTGACTGTATGCAGAACTTCTGGGCCAATCCAGCTCTGGCACGGCTGTGGTTCTGAAAGAAAGCTGGACTTGGGACATCTCTGCTCCTGGAGATCTGGCCCTGCCAAGCAGTGCCCTGGATGATGTCCCCTGTCCTCCAGCATGTCCTGCCTGAATCTTTCCAGAGCTGGCTGCTGCTGCCCTCCAGGCTCCCGTGGTCCTTGCAATGCTGGTTGCTTGCCTGAGCCAGGAGAGGGGTTTCTGCCATTTCACTGGGCTAAGCAGTGCAGTGGAGATTGGGAATGGCAGGAGTTTTGCAAATACACTCAGCATTTTCACAGGTGTGTCATGACTGTGCAGTTGTTTGGGTTCAAAAGGAATGCAAAGGTCCATGAAAATCCTCATCAATCATTTCTGATGCCATTTGATCCCTTGAGGGAAAAGTCCAGTGCAGACAGGAGAGCTGGGAGTCCCAGATCCTTATATCTTTGCCCCATGCTGTGCTCATCTTCTCTCCTGTGGTCGAAAAAATACTCATAGAGAAATATTTTGCTGTTGATCTCTGTCCTGCTCCTGGCACCCCGTGCCAGACTGTTCTAGCTCATTGCATATGTGCCTGTGCCTGCACACTCATGGCATTGCTTTCAGGGTGCCTTCCCCAGCTGGCACTTTGCTCTAAGCTTTGCTTCTCTTCTTGTCCTGCTTTTGCCATGGTCCATTGTTGTAGCAGCTCTTCCCTAGAGCATCACCAGCCAAGAGGACTTTTCCATGGGCTGTGGTAACCAAGGGTTATGTGTGGGAATGCTGTGATAAAAGACCTCTTCAGTGTGAATGAAATAGCGTGATTTGAAATGAAAAGTAAGTCCTGATGGAGAGCATTGGACTTGGAGTGAGGGCAGAGCCCACAAAGTCACCACCTCTCTCCTGTTGCTGCTGGGTGTCTGCAAGAGGAGAAGAGCTGGAGCTGAAATTCAGCAAGACCTGTTTACTCTTTGATTTCCAGTATATGGAAATGGGATGAAATTCATTCCCTCAGCAATTGCTTGGGCTGCAGACTCAGGGAAGAGCAGTTTCTGGCACAGATGGGTCATGGATGCCCTCAGTCCTCATGGCAGAGCAGGGCTCCTTAGCTCAGGTGAGATGGACCCAGCACCAGTGCAAGGAAAACCCAGCAGCACAAGCCCTGGTTTGCTGCTAACTTGTCCCATGGTATCACTGGAGGAAGGAACAGGGAGGTGTCTCAAGACTGGTGATTTATGTCAACACAGGACCTCTGTCCCCAGGATTCTTCAGAAATTGTTCTTTCCCACCTGCAGCACGACTGAGGGTCAAAAGAGGGAAAACTAATCCAGCCATTCCAAAGGCTGTGGTGTTGTGCACTCATGGGATCTTGAGTGTTTGGCTTAAATACTCAGCTCCAGGAGACGTTAGGTTATGGCAAAAACACCAGCCCAAATCAAAGCTGATTCTTGGCCACTGTCTAGAAGGGGAGCTTGGAAACACCATCTATATTGACCCCAGATTCCCATAAGGTGAAGAAAATGTGTAATGGTTTAGAGGCTGCTTTTATCCCTTGTTTTTTTCCCTCTGTCTTGTGGCTTTGGGACACGTGGATCCCGGCCCTGCAGTCACACAGCATGAGGGGTTTCAGGGTGCTAATAAGAGTCCCTTTGGTTTTCTGTTATGCGCTGTCACAGCTTTTTCTGGAAGAGCCCCTGAGGCACAGGAGACAGAGATCTAAAATACAAATTTCAGCAGGTACTTGTGCTGTGGGGGCTCTGGTCTCCCCATCCTGCTGTGTCCAGCTGGGAAAATGCAGGGACAGATGCTGCAGGCAGGGCTGTGGCTGCTCTTTGATCCTCAGGCAGCCATCCTGGCTCTGCCCCACCTCATTCCCACCACGCCCTGGACCTGGGAGAGGAGTGAGAAGCAGGGACCACGTGGAAGGGTCCAGCAGGAGCAGGGGGACACCAGTGCCTGTCCTAGATTGCTGTAGCCAGCAGTCCTTACTGCATGCAGGATAAAAGGTGCAGTTGTCTGGCCCTCCTCCTTTGCACTGCCCAAGCCCTGCCACGTGTGTGCAGGACCCTGGAAGGGGCCCTGTGGCAGGCAGAAGGCTGGGATGGAGATCAGACACTCTCTAACAATAGCCTGTGTTATTTTCACATCCTTGCTGTTTCTCAAACACCATTAGGAGGTAATCCTTTCCTCCAGGATTGCAGTCTCATCCCAGGGACAAATTTGCCTCAGCAATTTTTGCTGATTGGAAATTCACCCAGAGAGCAGACTTGCCATTTGTTCTGCCTACCCATTTTCCCAGCAGCCTTGTGCAGCAGAAACAGCAGCAGCACACAAGTCTGCCCAGCACAGGGCACTTGTTCACACCCTGGAGTGATCACTTGGAAAACTGCATAACACCACCACCTCCTGGCAGTGGCACTTGAAGCCCCGTTATCTGCTTTATTCTGTGAAGTACTATTGCTGCTGTACCTAAGCATCAGATTTTTATTTTCCTTTTTAATTGGCACACAGATTTCTGTTTGTGAGAGAGAATTATTTTGTGGGGTTTGAGGAGTGCCACACATGGCAAGCCAGAGTACACCCATAAGAAGTTTATGTCTTGATGTCTCTGCTGCCCTCAGAATTTAAAAAGGCACCTCTCTTAATTAACTTTCCTGAGGGGAATTTTCCTGCATGAGGCCAGGATGCAGTGTACATTTTAATGGGAGCTGTCAGGAAAATTATTGATTTGATTAGTAATGTTTCTGAAATTGTGCCATTCTGGTAATTCTATCAGGTTGTCTTTGAAAGCTTAACTGAGAGCATTTTTATATCCTTCATTAGTTTTTTAATACATGATAATTTCCCCTAACTCATCAACGCAACGCAAGATCAGCTGCCTGCTTGGTAACCATTTTTCCTGTGTACAAACCTATTGCAGCAATAATTACAAAGTGAACAAATTATTACAGATATTCATTATAAAATACAATTACACTGAGCCGTGCTGCATTGTTACACTTTTCACAGCCATCACTTGCTCTTGAGTAAATGGTTTCATTAAAAGCATGAAGGGCAAACTTAATACACTTCTGACTCACAGCAAACAGCACAAGAAATCATCCTGGCTGTTCCTCTGAGTGCTTGAGGTGTTTACCCTGAATGAGTAGAAAATGTTGGCCCTGCTGCCAAATACTTGTCAGCTTAGCAGAGGGGCTCTGGGTGGCCAGTGCAGATGTGCAAGGAGAGGAGAAAGCCAGAAATCATGGCAGTGTGGCCTCAGTTTCGCTCCCCTAGAGCGTGGCTTTCGTCCATGTTTATGGGTTTCAGTGCTGGGACCTGCCAGGAACAGAAGAACCTCCTTCATCATGTCTTGGAGCAGCCTTGGGGCTGCTTCAGCTTCTGCTGGGTGCCCGTGGAAAGCGCAGAGGAGCCAGGAGTGGGATGGGAAACATTTCTGTGAAGGAAAAGGCATTCAGGCCTGGGCAGGGAGGGAGCAGTGGGAAAGCTGGTTCAGGTAAAAGCATTCACAGGAGGGCAGTGCTGTCAGGTGAGTGTGGGGGGAAAGCAAACCCAGCCAGAAGCAGACACAGGACTACAATCACTGCCTTGGCTTTTTGTTTGGTGCTGTTCCTTGTCTGGATTGAGATGAGAGCCAGGAGGAGGTCCTGTCCCCACAGCAGTGCCAGGACAGTGAGCAGAGCCTCCAGGGAGGAGCAGAGGCTGCTGGATTTCTGTCTGTGCTGTCTTTGCACTGGCTTTGCTGTAGGAAGGACCACAGTAGCACAGGTCCACCACCCCATGTTTGTTCCCCAGGTTTGGCCACCTTCTGGTGAGCAGCTTTCAGCCAGCTGTTTCTGTGAGTCCCTGAAAAGAGCTGAAACACCTCTGTGCTAATTTTCTTCCTCTATTTTTACTTCATTGAGTGGCTCAAGAAGCAGATCTCTCTCCTGGTGGCCACAGCCTCCTGTGAAGCTTTCAGCTTCTGTGGTGTGTGCTTGTGGCTGTGCTCTGAGCAGTGACTCGGCCTTCAGACCTGGCCCGATGATGTTCTAGGGGCAAATTCAGCAACCCCTGGGTCATGTGAGAGGGCACTGCTACTCAGCTCTCTAATGGGAGAGGACTAAGCCTTGAAGGCTTGGGAAAGAGCGTGCAGCTTGTAAAGTAAAATTTAAGAAACAAAATCCCACCGTCAGTGAAGCTTTCCATGTGCCTGCCCTAACCAGAATGGCCATTCTTCCTTTGCACTCCGTTCACAGAAAAAGTCCTAACTCCAACATCCCTTTCAAGCTTGTAAATCAGAGCCTCCAAAGCCCGAACTGAGCAGCTGATCATGATGTTGTTCAGGAATCTGCTGAGCCTGGGGAGACAGAGCCCCTTCCATGCCCAAGCTTGAGCATCATGCTTGCAGGGGCTTGGTCTGTGCTGGTTCCCAGTGCTTGTGCTCATGCAATGTGTGCAAGCTGCCAAGGGGCTGTTCTACACCACAGGTTTTTGGAAAGGAATGTCTTGCCAAGACACCTCTGGGGAAGGTTGGCCCAGCCTGGCCATGCCAGGGAGGATGGCACCTGCAGGCTGCTGGTGCTCTGTGGTCCTTGCCCATCCTGAGACACGCTTGGCCTATTGGCTCCTGCCCTTTGCTTTTGACTGTGCTGTCCCTCCAGCCTGTGCCACCAAAACCACTGTTTTCTGTCCACAGCCCCCTTTTCCTACTCTTTCCACCTTCCTCCTCTACCTTCTTCTCCTTCTCCTGTTCTGCTCCCTCTTTCTCCTCCTCCCTTTTCCCCCCTTACTCTTGAATCTCTATTTCTTCTTCTCTGTTCCAGCAAAACGATATCAATCAAGGTGATAGATGATGAGGAGTATGAGAAAAACAAGACCTTCTACCTAGAGATCGGGGAGCCCCGGCTGGTGGAGATGAGTGAGAAGAAAGGTGGGGGATGTGCTCCGGGGCTGAGCCCAGCCTGTGTGTCCCTGTCTGGCTCACTCATGTCTGGCACCTGCAACACCGAGCTCACATCCCCGGTGCCTATGGAAAAGGGCAGGAGCAAGGCCACTTCCCATCCCCCTTGAGCACAGCCTGTCCCCAGGCCAGCAAGGCACGACCTGGGCCAGGTGGTGAGGATGCTCCTGCCCTTCCCCATATGCCCCAAAGGGGGGATGTGCAGCCCCTTCCTCCATCCAACCATCTCTGTCACCACAGCACCCGGGCGGACGTGACCTGCATGTGTGTGCGATGCCAATCATGTGTTTGCCTCTGTCTTGTGTTCCCACAGGAAATTCATTACCCTTAGAGTACTTGACCGTGAGGAGTATGAGAAAGAGTGCAGTTTCTTCCTTGTGCTTGGGGACCCGGTGTGGCTACGACGAGGAGTGAAAGGTGTGAGAGTAAAACCAGACCAGCTCTCGAGGCGCTGCCGCTTTCTCTGTGTCTCCCTACTCTCACACTCCTTTCTCCTCGCACTTTGGCTCCTGGCCGTTTTGCCCTCCCTCCTCTGAAGCTTGGCCGCTGCACCTTTTTGCTCTGTTTTCTTCTCTCTTTCGTTTGGAGAGGACTCCGTCCCAGCCCAGGGAGCGAGGAGTGCTCCTGGCAACCACCCCGGAGCAGGAGTGTCACCAGCCCCCAGAGACATTTTGGGAGTGCTGCCCTGCTGTGCCTTCATTTAATCCAAGAGAACATCCAGCCTCGACAAGTAATAAGGGCAGCGCTGCATCATTTTTATCAGAAGATAAAACAGCTTTCACTTGAGATAAAATGCATGGCCAGAGCAGTAATTTTAGCCTTTTTATACTGGCACTAGGATCCGAAAATAGACGAAAATCACAGCCCAAGTAGGTAATATCATGAGATGCAATCAGTTTAGGTAAATCAGGTTATGCTCAAATGAAGTTTCATGGCTCTGCATTGGATAATAGCTTCTCACAGGAATAATAAAAACAATTTCCTCTTTCATCACATTTCTAAACCAAATGCCAAACTTCCCAAAAAGACAGAGTTCACCTATTTTCCCATGCTATTTTTTTTTCTACTAGAAAATTAAATGAGGATTAATGGCAACAGCTGGTTCTGCACACTACTGGTGGCTGAGCAAGAAGCAGTTTTAGAGTTACTTAAGAGATGAACCATTATTAAAGCCTCTGCAGAAGATTCAGTCTGTGTGCCTTGGAGCTGCTTTCTAGTTTCTGGGACATCAGCTCTCCCTCCAGCAGGCATTAGGCTGTAATATTTCTTTGATCAGAACAGAGAGGGCCCTCAGTGGTCCCCACACTGAGTGGGAGCACGTTCCTCTTCAGCTCAGGTGCTAAGTCAGCTGCATCATCCCCTCCATCAGTTTCCCTGATGGTTTACGTGACTACCTAACAAAAGCTGGGCTAAAAAATCAGACACTGGCATGACTCAGGCACTGCAGGTGGGGTCTGTGTCATTAAATGGTGCTGGTGGCATCTGTGGAGCATGGACAGTACAGCCAGGATTAAGTTACATATGGAGGACTCAACTCAGCAGCTCCATCCTTGCCCACAGGGGCCAGTGTGGGCTCAGCCTTGCAAGTCCAGCAGGAGCAAACATGCTTTCCAGATCCAAGGTTTAAAAATTGTGACCCCAGCTCTGAAGATCCCAGATGAAATTTTTATCTAAAAATAAAAGGAAAAGGAAAAAAATTCTTATCTTCCTGGTCACAAAGATAACTGGGGAAACCTGAGAGAAGCTCAGGCTTACTGGCTCACTAAGTGGAAGGCAAGACAAAACTTTAAGGGACTACTTAAAGCAGCTATTTGCTGCTTTGGCCATGCAATTTAAAAATCTGTTTTTGTTTTAAACTTGTTTCTTTGTACTTGGTTTGGTACAAGAAGCAGTGAGGCAGGAGGAGCCCTGTGCTCAAGAGAGACGAGGGCATCTCTGAAATGTCACCCCTGGGCTGTGGTGGGGCCCAAGAGCCACCAGGGCACTAAGGGAGAGGCTTTTTCTTTTATTTTGGATATCTAAAATATTAAGCAAGAAGACCCTTGAGCCAAGCCTTGCCACAGACTTTTCTTCTCTGATTGTCTGTGCCAAAAGTGCAGCTGCCACCGGAGCCATTGCTCCCCATCAGGCAGCTGGAGGAGGTCAAAGCCAGTAGCTGCTGCACATGGGACATCTTATGTCCCCCCCGGGGCAGAACTGCCTCTGAGACCAATGGAAGATCTTGCACATACAGTTCAAAGGGGGAAAATGAATTTTTGGGAGCGTGTCTTCTAATCCCATACCTACCCCATATTTGCAGTGGTTTTTATTTTAAATCCACAATCCCATGAAACATTTCTGTTTAGTGTCTTTCTCTTAACACTAATGGTATCCTGCAGCTTTACAGATCTGAAATCTCTGCCCTGGGATCTGGTGTCTTTCTGTGGATATCCCTTTTGATTTCATTATTCATTTACTTTTCTTCTTCTGTGTTTGTCTCTGTCTCCTTCACAGCCCTGTTGTTGAATGAGCTTGGTAAGCGCATTCATTTTTCCTTTCCATTTTTCTGGTTTGCATATCTTTGGAAGACAATCAATTTTGCTTGATGTTTTTCTTTGCTCACAGCATTCTCTTTTAGGGTGGTCAGCACTGTTTAAGCAAGCTCAGGTACCTAATGCCCCATCTTTCCTTAGAGTAGAGCCCCAAAGTCACCAATATTAAGAGGTGGTGCAAGGAGCATTTTTGGGGGGAGGTGGTGCTGTTACAGCCAGAGAAAACCTACCAGTACCCTGAGATACAAACCTGTGCCACACAAATGAACCCATCACCTCTAAACTGGCGTGGCAATACAGGATTTCCTGGTGGCTGGGAGATGCTTGTGGCTGGACAGGAAAGTTGGCCAATCCTTTACAAACTTTACCTCCTGTCTTGGGGAGACTTAGAGCCTGAGAAACCTTTGAATTTCCTTGCTGGCCACCTCCAGGGTAGGGCAGCTGGGGAGTGGGCATCCTCATTCCCCACGCACCTGCAGCCCCAGGACAGATTTCACACTATCCACACCATATATCAGAGACCAAGGGGTGGCAGCTTGCAGATGTGGGTTAAAAAGCCTGTGTTCAGGTTTCCCCACACTATCCCTGGGGTGTGTGCTGGGGAGCAGACCCCATGTCCACAGTGGGGCAGGGAAGTCTTTGTTCACGTGCAAATGCTAATCCTCATTTATTCTCTCTCTCTCTCCCTTTTTCTCATTTTTGGTTTCATCTAGGTGGCTTCACTATCACAGGTATGGATTTCTACTCTTCCCCTGTCCCCTTGTTCCTTTCTCTTATTGGCCATATGCTCACCCTGCTCTTTCCTCTTGGTTTCCTCTTTGCTTTTGTTCTGTCCTGAAGGGAAACTCCGCTATGGTAAGCAGGCGTGGAGCCGCGGCCTGCCGGGCCCGGCCAGTCCCGCTAACCCTGTGTGCTCCCACAGAGTGCTCTGCCTGCCTCACACACCTAACTCAGCCTCAGGGAGGGTCACCTGTCACCCCCCAAGCCACAAACAACCCCTCTCCATGTCTTGGAGCAGGAGGGGCTTCTCCATTTGGTCCAGCTGTCCCTTCCCTGTGCACAGGGCCCTTTCCTCACTTCCCAGGCCCAAGCGCTGCGGGAAGGGCAGGACTCCATGGCTCCTCTGGCATGAGCCAGCCAAGCTTACCTCCCTCAGCTGAACAACACAGGACAAGAAGGTCCTGGGTCCCCACACATTGCTCCGCAGGAGCCCTGGAAACATAATTGAGATTTAGGAGGCTCCAAGGTGGGTCTCTCTGGCCTGCAGGAGGAGAAGGGCTTTCCCTCAGCTCTGTGCCCTCTGAGCAGACAAGGGGCATCCAGCAAGGGAGCAGCACTAACCCCGTGTGACATAAGAGTGGAGTTTACTAACTGCATGGGGACAGCTTGTAGAGTGTGTGCAGTCCCCCCTGTTGATCTCCTGCTAATCACTTTAATAGGCAAACCTGTCTTCAGGAAAGTCCAGGCTAGAGATCATCCTCTTCCTTGCACCGTGGTCTCCATCCAAGGTACCTGTGGTGTGGCACCATGTCAGTCTCACATGGACTGACTGGGGTGTTTGCCTACTGATAGATTAACTCCAGTCCTTTTTAGCCCTGATGTTCTCCTGCCCATCCCTCAGGTGGACTGGAAGGGAGTTCAGTGGGGTCTGCACAAGGGACAGTGACAAAGGAAGTGTTGCCTGCAGTCCCCATGCCCCAGAGGTCACACAGATGACAGCAGAGGTGCAGACCTGCTTCACTGATCTTGTACTCCCTCTGCTGCCTCCTCTTTTAGGGTTTGGAGCCAGGCACTGGCCTGTGGATGGTTTCTTACATCTGTGCTCTTCCCTCCAGTCCCACCATCACAGCAGGCGTTGGCTGCCTGCCCCCTCTCCAAGGCAAAGGCCTGCTCAGAAGGAGGCAGAGCCAAGATTTCATCTGTGTCTCAGCCCAGGAGCTGCTGACAGAGCTCTCTTGCTGTAACAGGCTGGTGGAATTGCCCTGACTATACCTCAGTGCTGACCTGGAGTGCTGGGGAATGGAGCAGCCTTAGTGTTGATCTTTCCCCTTCCCAGCAGCCCAGTGGCAGAGGCAGCAATTAATTACCAAGCAATAAGATATTCCCCAGCCCCAGGATGAGCAGGACTTGTCTGAGGTTGGATGAGTTGCAGACCTCTTGGTAGCATTCCATACAGCTATCCTGTCTGTTGCTTCATGAACTCCTTCTCTGCTGTTCTGTCGCTCACGCTCCCACCTGGAAGCCTCCTGACCTCCCCCTCTGACAGGAGGCCAGATCCAGAGTGCCCAGCTGGGCCTGCTTCACCCACGGGCTCTTTGCTTTGCAGAGGAGAATGAGGAAAAGCAGCCCCTGACCAGCAAGGAGGAGGAAGAGCGTCGGATCGCAGAGATGGGGCGCCCAGTCCTGGGGGAGCACACCAAACTCGAGATCATCATTGAGGAATCCTATGAGTTCAAGGTACTGTTCACATCCTGCATCCCTGTTCTTCTTCCCCCTCCTCCTTCTGGGTCTGTGCAGCACTGGGAGGCACATGGTGATGGTATAGGAGCAAAGCAAGGCAGTGCATGGAATCACACAGGAAACAGGAGCTGAGGTCCCAAATGCTGCAGGTTGCTTTAAGATATGACCCTGTTGTCACAGTGAGTTCTACACACTGCTCCTACTTACAGGCAGCCTTGAGAGAGCCCCAAGCCCGGCACTCCCAGTGCAAAGGGCTGATAACCCCAAATGCAAGTAATGGTTGTGCAGCTCAGCTGCCATGAATTCATGTGCCAGGCCAAGAGCAGAAAACTGGTCATTTCATGATCTTCTCCATTTTTCTGTAGTATAAAAATATAACAGGCCACCCTTACTATGGCTCTGAGATGGTTTAAACTCCCATCCATGAGCAGGTTTCCTAAGGTCTTTTTAGCAGCAGCGAACGGAATTGCAAGTACTTACATTTGGGTCTCTTGAGCTTAAAATCTGCTGAGCTTGTTCCATAAACACGTTCCCATAAACAGTGGCACTGGTGGGCTTTAGCCCTGTATCTCCAGCCCCTAATTCTGTGCTCTGCATCTCCCTCCACAGAACACAGTGGACAAGCTCATTAAGAAGACGAACCTGGCCCTGGTGGTTGGCACAAACAGCTGGAGGGAGCAGTTTATTGAGGCCATTACTGTCAGCGCGGGTGAGTTTGGGCCGCAGCTCCAGGTGAATTACGATCACCCTCGCCTCGCCTCGGCTGCATCACTAACACAGGCTGTAGTGGAGCAGCAGGAGGCAAAGCAGGTGGCAGAGTTATTTACAGCTTCTGCATAAATAAGGCAGCTGATTAAAGCCTTTTGTGAGGGCACCTTGTCTCATGTGTAGGAAACCTTCTGCGTGAAGCGTGTCTGTAGCACCAGGCAGAGCAACACCTTGGCTGGTAGCAGACGGCAGAGGGGGAAAAGTCAGTTCAGTGGGAGAGATCTGGGAGGAGAACACAGTGTGGAAATTCAGAGTGGCATAAATAAGGCTGGTGTGAAGCAACAGTGCTCCCCTTTCCTGGTTCTCCCTGTACCTCTGTGGTGAGGACAACGCAGTAGTGAGGGTGCAAACCCTGAAGGCAGTCACTCTCTCTGAGCCAAAATTCTCCCTTGACACACCCTGCTTTCTAGAGTTCCTGCTGCCCCAGCCAGCTGTGGCTGGAGGATTATGGCTCAGCAGCCCAATAGCTGCAGCAGCACATCATATCTCTGGTTGAACCAGATCCTGTGTGATCTTATCTTCCCTCCCTTGGAGAATTGCCTTTCCCTCAAATGCCTTGTTGTACCATTCTCGCAGGTGCCACTGCCATGTTTACCAGTACAGGATATATTATCATTCCCATATATGTGGAAGAAGGAAGAAAGAAAGAAGGTCTCCTCCAGATGTTGTTTTAACAGCTGGAAATACTATAAGTTACTGGCTGGATGTTACAACCCCAGAGCCCAGCCTGGGCTCTGTGTGCGCACATTAGGGCAAAATCAACCAGCTTAAGTTAAATCCCTGGGGAAGGCAATTACCTCTCATCTGGCTAATTGTGCACTGAAGTGCAAGGGGGAGCACTCAGCTTCCTACCTCTAACTCTGCTATACAAGGTAACCTCTGCCCAGCACCAGGTAATTAAAAATGATGGCAGTACCATTTGCCCTCTGCCTCTGGAAAACAAGGGCAGGACACTGTGCAGCAGCTTTCTCCTCAGATTGTGATCCCTCTCTTGTAGCACTGTTCTTCTCAGAGCCTCCAGGCAAGAGCCTCCCATTATTTTGTATTCAGCATGAACTTATCATGCAAGACAATCCTTGCTGCAGGTTTTGTAGCTAACATGGCTAAACTAATCTATGCCAGAACCAATTATGTAATTGCATCCCATGTTGAAGCAAAGATAGTCACTGATGGTTGGATCCCATTTCTGTGACACATGTAAAGACTGCAGTTATGTGGAAGCCCTGTTGCCCCCATATCTGGAATATAAAGCCATGATCAGAGCTAACAGATGATTAACAAGCATTTAATAAATGAGATGTATTTTGGTGGACATGAGCTGTCCCTTGCAGTTGTGGATCTCAGTGGTAGTTTGTCTCTGAGCTCTGGAGGTACCCAGGCTTTATTTCCTCAGGCTTTGTGCCAAGTAAGTTAAAATGCCTTAAACACTGGAGTTTGGGCTTGAGTTTTTTCCCCCACAGCTCCCTCTGGATACCAGGCGAAAGTCCCGCATCACCACTTCAAAATGTAACATCCCAGCTGAGAAAAGAAACATTAAACCCCCATTTCCCACCCAATGATCAACCCAGGGCAGTGTTTGCAAGGGGTGGAGCAGCAGAAGGTGAGGTCTGTGCAAGGGCAGTGCAGGTGCAGACAGGGCTGTGCCACACTGTGCTGTGCCATTCTGGGCTGTCCAGAGCCTGTCACTCAGCTCCTTTAGTCTGCTCCCAAAAGCCATAAAGCTTCTGCTGCAGCAAAAACATTCTGGGGCTTGCAGGCCTGTTTGTGACTGCACCCCTGGTCACCATCCTGTGTTTCAAGTCACCTCCACAAGATCTGGCCAGCTCTTCAAAACAGAGACATCATGGCTGTGTAACAAAATGATAGGCACATCTGGATGAGTGTTATGACAGTGGCATTCATGTTAGTTTTTCAGTCTGTTTTATCATCTCCATAAAGATTCAGGTCCATAGCAGTCCTGGTGCCTCCCTGAGCTTGGCAGAGGATTGAAGTACCTGCTGCAGAATTACAGCTCGAGCACAGCATCGTGTATCCTGCCATTAGCAGCCTTTGCACATTGAGGGAAAACACAGGCCAACATAGGTTTTCCAGGCTGGAAAACTGCTCCTTATCTTCACAACAATGCACAGGAATGGATATTTATATCTGCCAAAACAATAACACTGATTAGCTGCTGTTTCTGCCATAGTGAGTTTGAAGCTCCAAAGCTTGCATCTTCCCCTTGCTAAGGAGTTTCTTTCAACAGCCATGCAGGGAGACCTGGTGGTCCACATCCTTGGGGGGAAGATAAAAAGCATGGAAAGACATGGAAAATCACCAGACAAAATGCAAGGGATGTCTTTAGCACGACTTAGCCTTGGAATCCTGAACATTTGTGACTTAGAAACTCATCCTTGTTCCTTAAGGGCAGCAGGAAAGCTCCCACTGGCTTAGTTGGAAAAGTGTCACCTCCCCTTCAAGTCTGGAAGTGGTTCCAGTGTGAGCAGGAGTTTTTGACCATGCCCCAGCAGTGATGTTGTGCACTGTGCCAGGCTGGGGAAGCCCCACATTTTCCATGCAGCTTGCCCAAGGCACAGGCTGGCCAGCAGGCTCTCCAGACAGCTCCTCAGAGCTGCAGGAGCCAGGCAAGGGGCCACCAGCCCCAGGGGACTCCCTGGTGGGGTCACCCCCACCCCGTGGGGACTCTCTGCAGGCTGGATGCCAAGGGCTTTTGCAGAGACAGGTGAGGTGCCAATGCCTGGAGCAGGAAAGGGAGTTCCCACTGACCCAGGAGAGACCAGACAGCAAGGAATGGGCAACCAGACTTATAGGGAAGCATGTGAAGGGGCAGGGAAATGCAGCAGGGAAGGACAGCCAGCAGTGATTGAGCAGGGAGGCTTTAGGGTGGGCAAAAATCCATCACTTGATCCTGGTTTGCAGCAAAGGTAAGGTGAAGCACCAGAGCAGCTCAGCACCATCAAAGCCAGCTGCCTTTCCAGAGAGCTGGAAGCAATTGCAGGCACTTGTAGAAAGCAGCTCAGAGCAGCCCAGAAGGGGCTTCCCTGTGGGAGTCTCCACAAGGCAGGAGTTGCTCATTGGGTTTGCCTGCCCCGGTCAGCTCCAGCCAGCACGAGCTTGGTTTTTTCCCACTCCTTCTGGGGGAAGAGCTCTTGAGCAGGAGCTGAGTCCTAGAAATCAACTGATGGTTAAACTCAGGCAGAGGTGCCAGCACGAGGCCCTGCATTTTCTGAAGTGCAGGTTGTTTTTTTCAGCCATTGCCTCTGGGGTGTGTCCCTGTGCTGTGGAAAGGGGCAAGGAAAGGCCATCGAGCCACTCTGATGATTGCTCAGAAAATAAGATATTTGGAAGTCAAGGCCTTCCAGGGCCCAAATCATGAGACACAGCATTTTGGGGACTGCAGTTGCACAGGAGCTTTGCCCAACATCTCCCAGGATGAGCAGACCTGATCAGGCACTGCTGTTTTCTCCAGGGGAAGATGACGATGACGATGAATGTGGGGAGGAGAAGCTGCCCTCCTGCTTTGACTACGTGATGCACTTTCTGACCGTCTTCTGGAAGGTCCTTTTTGCCTTCGTGCCCCCGACAGACTACTGGAATGGCTGGGCTTGCTTCGTTGTCTCCATCCTCATGATTGGCCTCCTGACAGCCTTCATTGGCGACCTGGCATCCCACTTTGGCTGCACCATTGGCCTGAAGGACTCGGTCACTGCCGTCGTGTTTGTCGCCCTGGGGACATCGGTGCCAGGTAAGCACAGCCACGGGCTTTGTTGTGAAGCTCCATCCCCACCCAGGCTGGGGCTGAGGCTGGGGCTGTGCTCTGCAGGATCCCAAAGCACAGGTTTGAGATATAGATGGAAATTGGTTTGCAGATGGGCTGAAGGATAGAGCCAGGATGTGGATTCAGTCCCATGGGAATTATTTCAAGGCCCATCCCACTGCAAAGACTGTGAAGTACCTGTTTCTGTGGGTAGCCCCCCTGGTATCCACTTTCAGAGTTGGAATTGGTCTTCAGTTAAAATGCTGCCAGCATTAGCAGTCCTGCATTTTAAGCATCTGCTGCTTTCACCTTGCTCCCGGGTGAATTAAGTGTGAGTCTGTACTCAGGGCACACTTTCCAGCATGGACACCTTTGTATGAGACAAGGTTCAGATGGATCAAGGTGAGGTTGCTGAGCTGAGGGAGCTGCTTGAAATGTAGCTTGTGAAGCTCTGTGGATTCCCATGTCAGCCTGTGCCTTTCACTCAGCTTGTCCCATGGGCTGTGCTGGGCAGGCAGAGCCTGATTTCTGAGCAGGGGGCTCTGACCCACCCCACCATCCTTTGCATCGGTCACACCTTCCCTCACCACCTTCAAACTTCCAGTTATCACACCCAGATGCTCAAAGATCCTGAAATTGTCCTAATGCTAGCAAAGGCAAAGAGAAGAAGCAGCAGAACGAAAAAAGAGCAGATCTAGGGCAAGGAACAGAAGAAGGAGCATTTTTTAGACCTCTGGCAGTAGAGGCTTTAGCAGAAGGTTTGCAGAGCTTCTTCACATGTTTGACAGTGAAAATCTTCCCTCCTGCTTTGGCTGGCATAAGGTGGCATTTAAGCAGTTCTTTTTTAGAATACATTGGGCTACTCTTGTTTCAGTTGGCTCCCAGGCCATGCTGTGTTAGCTGGGTGCTGGTTGGGCTCCTTCAGCCCTGATTTCCAGGAGATGGGCAGGCACCAGAGGAGGGTGCAGAGAAATCAGCACTGACAGGGACCTTCTCTGCATTGAAAGCAGGATCTGCTGCTCAGACTTGCAGAAGTGCAGGTGGTTGTTTCTACACTCATTTCTTCTCCCCCAGTGGCAGCTGCAGAGCCATGGAGGCACCAGCACTGTCCCCCAGCTCTGTCACTGCACCATGATCAAGGCCTTTTCCTTCCTTTAGGTGCATTTCCATGGCAGCTTTTTTTTTTAAATAAAGCAGACTTTTGATTTCTTTGCTGCAAATGGACCCTCTCACTGTGCTTATATGTGCCCGTCCCCTCCTGTTCCGTGGAGCTGGATCTTTGTGCCAGGCTGCACTTTGCTGTCACACCTTGGAGCCCGGTGGGGAGGAACAGAAAGCAAATTCTGTAGAATTAAAAGATGTGAAATATGACCTCATTGTTTTTTTTCCTGAGCCACACTGAGCTGCCTGTACCCAAGGGGATCTGGGAGGGCAGATATGTTCAGGACTGACCTTCTCATTGTTAGATGACAGCGCTCACCTGAACCAACCTACAGGCTAACCCCTCCTGCTCTTCCTTCCCCCTGCAGATCCAGAGTGGGTTTGGATGTAAAATCAGCACTTCCCTGTGGCACAGAGCAGTGTCATGCTGGTCTGCCTGACACAAGGTTTTCCATTAAAATGGCCAGCCAGGTTTTATCACTGGTGTTAAAGCTGGCAGAGCATCTGGGCAAGCATGCACCCACCCACACGTTTTTTCTTCCCAAGGGATGGAGGATGGCCTGGTTTACCAAGGTATCAGGGCCTGCACAAGGCACTGGACTTCAGGGAGGCAAAAGGTTCTAGAGGCTATTTCTGACTATTGAAATTCCCTCCTGTGCATTTCCAGACCCTGATGGTCCAAGAGAACCAGATGGTCCCCCGATTCCCTGGAATTTCCATTAGAAGGGGCCGTACCCTATTCCCTTACCCATTACTTTCTTTCCCCAGGTGTTGCCATTGACATTTGTCCCCAAGCTGCCCTCTTTTCCTGGGTGTTTCCTGAGGGTTTCTCCCCATCTTTCCTTTGCAGACACATTTGCCAGCAAAGTAGCAGCAACGCAGGACCAGTATGCAGACGCGTCCATCGGGAATGTCACCGGCAGCAATGCTGTGAATGTTTTCTTGGGCATCGGGGTGGCCTGGTCCATTGCAGCCATCTACCACGCGGCGCACGGACAAGCCTTCCAAGTCTCCCCTGGCACACTGGCCTTCTCCGTCACCCTCTTCACCATTTTTGCTTTTATCAGTGTGGGAGTGCTGCTCTACCGGCGGAGACCCGAGATCGGAGGTGAGCTGGGCGGGCCGCGGACTTCCAAGCTGCTCACATCCTCACTCTTTATCCTCCTCTGGCTCTTGTACATATTCTTCTCATCTCTGGAAGCCTACTGCCACATAAAGGGCTTCTAAAGGGACAATCAGAGATAGTAAATATGTGTATATCTATATATATCTATATAGAGTGATATATAGGTATAGATATAGATATAAAGCTGTGTATAATGAACAGAGAAAGAATAGAAGAGATTTGCCATGTTCACACACCTGCTGATGGAAAGCGGCTTTGGAGCATCCTTTGAACTAGGCAGGACCCCAAAGCCAGCAGGACCCCTCCCCAGGCAGCGGCCCTAGCCAGGAGCCAGGGGCAGGGCCCTGTCTGCAGCTCGACCAACAGGAGCGGCCGATGGCCACCGAGCCCCTTCCATGGCTGACTCCCACCCGCTGGCCCCGGGAAGACGGATGAGAAGGCGACCGGGGCGCGCCGGTGTGAGCAAGGCCAGAGTAGCTGGTGAGAAACAGAGCAGTGGGCAAGGGAAGGAGAGGAGAGCAAGGGTTCTGATCTCCCACCGTATCCAGCTGCCTTCGCCACCCGGGAACAGGCCCTCTGGCCCTGCTGGAGAGGAGCGAGAGACCGAACTGAAGACAAGGGGAAACTGGGAGCTTTCTAAGGATAGAACACAAACCGTTTTCGTCATTGCTTTGGGGTTGGTTTTTTTGTTTCGTTCTGGCGTGTGTAGCATTTCCCACCCACATGCCCCTCACCTTTCCCTGTCCGTGCTTTGGGGGTGCACAGCCGCAGCCTCGTGTCCCGTGTCCCAAGCCGAGGCCGCGCGGAGCGGCGGGAGCCTTCCTCCCACTCCTCCGCCTCCTCGGGCATGCTGTCGTGGTACTTGTAACATTTGCATGAATGAAATGAAATCTATCTGTATATAGCATCCTATAGCGATAGTCCTTCCAACCATGTGGGTTGAGCATTGCAGATTACAAGCATTTTCTTTTCACTGGGTTTTATTTATTTTTAGTTAGTTCGGTTTTGCCATAGGGTTTTGCTCGTTTGTTTGTTTGTTTCCTCTTAGCGGGGGTGGAAAGGATGGAAAGCTGTCCCCACTCACTGCTCGTGGCATGGCTCCATGAGAAGCAATAACAGCCATGCAGTTGTAGGCTTTCAGGGGAGGAAAACCCACACCCCAGAGCCCTCAGGCTCTGTCCAGCTGTGTGGATGGGCTCCTCTGACATGATGAAGCCAGTGTGAGGCCTCCTCTGCCCACAGGAGGTGTTACACAGGGTCCCAGGGAGTGGGGTGAGCAGTCTGAGGGGAGCAAGCTTGGCTGACTCCCAGCACCCCACATGCTTCTGCCTTTTGAGTCAGTGGCTGCCTCAAAGCCCTTGGCCCCCTGCTATTGCCTGTACCCCCAGAGGTGTAGTGACAACCCCTGTTTCTGAGTGTTAAGCCATCAGGACCAGTCCCCAAAGCTGGTCCTTCCCCACAGCCATTTGGAGGCAGAGCTGAAGGGCCGTACGAGATCTCCCACTCCACTGAGCGTGACCAGGACGCATCCCCCACGAAAAGGTCGTGTTTTGCACTCTCCAAATCCCAAGTCACTGGACAGGATGAGACAGGGAGGTGTGACTCAGCATCACCCCCTGGTGCCAGGAGTGCAGGCTGGGATTGAGAGCTGAGCCAGGGAAATGTGGGTGTAGAGCTCCCCAGGGCGCAGACACTGGGCACTGGTGTTGAGAGATGTCTCCTGACCCGCTGCCCTTTGCCAGGCCTCCTGACATTCCAGCCAGGCAAACTCCCAGCCTGCATGCCCATGGTGAGCTCTTCCCACTCAGCTGAAAACCATGTCTGATGCTTGTACCATAACCAGCTGGCTGGGGGTATTTGTACTCATCTTGAACTATCTGTGGAAATTTTAATTAACCTGCTGTAAGATTTTCTCTAGGAATATGAAGTTGTGGGTTGTTTTTTTTCTTCTCGAGCCTTTTTTCACTTTTGATTTGTTTTGGGGTTTTTCTTTTTTGTTTCTCATTGTTTTGGGGGGAAAATCAAACACAGGTGCAGGTTGTTCAGGTTTATGATTACCTTTATGTACAATGATTTCATTTTCATCTGTTTGGCTTCATTTTTTTCTTTGTGTGTATTGCCCACCACTATAGGCAGTGAGTCCACTAATTGTGATGATCCTTATCAATGGTACACAATGCACAGAGAAATAAAGTTTGTAATGATTCCTGATGGATCCAGTACTGCTCCTGCATATTCTCTATGGAAAACCCTTCTCTCCCCTCCAGCTGTTTCCATCGTAGCCATCTCTCCTTGACTCATTGGTTTGCCTTCCCTGTGTTTCTGCCTCTGGCAGAGGCAGTGGTGCCTTGGCACGGCCACCCCTGCCCCATCCCATGCCCTTCCTCCCTCTCCATCTCCATGGTGCCTCAGGCTCGGTGTGTGCTGCGCTACAGCCACGGCTCACAGCCTGCTCCACTCTCAGGGGAGGCAGGAAACCACCCAGGGACAAAGCTGCAGGGCAGCCCACCCTGCTGGGGCCAGGAGCTGCCCCTGTGCTGGGTTAAGCCCTGCCCTAGGCTGGGGGAGAGCTGTGGGGGTGCCCCAAGGTACCAAGCAGCCCTTTCTGCTTGTGTCCACTATAGAACTGCCCCTGCTCTCACTACTGCCTCACAGTGACCTGTGAGGGTTAAACCACGAGCTAACCATGAGGGAGAATGCAAGAGGTGCATTACCAGGGCCGTGTCCATGGGTGCCAAAGCAGATCTGGGGCACCCCACAAGGCTGAGCTGCTCTCAGGAGGTGCCTGCCCAAGCCCCAGCCCAGGTACCAGGGGCCATTTCAGACCCATCTGTGCCTCCACACAGCTCAGCCAGCACTGAGGAGCAGAAAAGTCTCCCCATGGCCAGGGATGTTGCTCCTCCCTGTGCTTCATCCAGCATCTGTTGAGCTGTCCCCAGATAAACCCTCCCTGCAATGCCTGGGAGGTCCTGCTCTGACAGCTGAACTCAAACACCAGCCCTGGAGATGGGCCCCAGGCAAGCACTGCCTTCAACATTCCCGGCAGAGAGCACAGCCAGCAGTGTCCATGAGCTTCTCCCAGGCAGTGGATTGTGAAAGCAAAGCAGCTCTTCTGACCCAGTAATTGCATCTGCTGAAAGGTGATGTGGGTGTTTTCCCCTCATCATTTGCTTCTTCAGAATGAATTGCCTTCGCTGAAGTAATTAACAAGTCAAATGGGACTTGTGTGGCCACTCAGGTTAGCAGACAGTAAATAACTCTGCTGCTCACAGAGCTTTCCAAAGCAATGATGGAGCAGTGCTTGCTGAGGACAAGGCTGAGCACCAGCCCTGGTCATGCAGTTGCTCTCTGCCAGCTGTGTGCTTTGGGCATTTTTACCAAGGCTGTGCCCAGTGTGACCTGAGTGTGCCCAGTGTGACCTGAGTGTGCCCAGTGGCTCGTGGAGGGGTCACAGGGAGCAGCCAGGGGAAGCAGTGTTCCCAAGGGTGCCAGGCCTGCTCTTCTGCACAGTCTCCTCTTCAAAACACACTCTCCAAAGGCAGAAGAGAACTGCCCTCCCCAAGAAGGCACTGGCTGGCAGAAGACACTGGGAGGCAGCTGGAGGAAGCACATCCCCAGCACAGTCACGCCTTGTCACAGTTCAGCTCCCTGGATCTCCTGTCCAATGCCAGAACTCTCCCATCTCTTCCTCATCCAGCCTCCCACCCTTGCCTGCACGGGGAGAGCATCGAGCACCTCTGGTACAGGCCTGGGTTTATGGATGTTCCCAGAAGCAGCAGCTCAAACCCTCAGCCTCCATTCATTTCCCTGCCCCATTTGCTCTCACCCCCTCTCATCACCCCACCAGCCAAAGGCAAACCTTTCCATGGAAAAGGATGCAGCACATGTCCAAAGGACATTCAGGGACAGGAGACACCCACGCTGCCAAGCCCGTGGGGACAAACAGAAGGAGCACACCAGTGACAGCCCCAGCCATCCTGGACAAACCACATTGCCATGGCGTGGAGGCAAATCCCAGCCACAACCTGAACACTGGGAGAAGGCACAAGAAAAAAGGAAAGAGCCACAGATCTGCAGTGCCTCGTGGCTGGGCCCACCCTGACTGCCACCTGTGCCAGGGCAGCACAGGGACTGCTCCATCCCAAGGTGTGAACATCTCATCTCCAGCCAAAGGAGGCTCCTGCCCCTGTGTCACCCCTGCCAGGCAGCCCCTGGTGCCTCTGGGCCGAGGGACCATCACAAGAGTCCTTGTGCATCCTCATCCCTGCTCCCTGGAGGGACAGAGGGGAGAAGGGAGGCCTGGAGCGTGCTGTGGTCACGAGCCTGGCTGTGAACTCTCTGCTCTGTTTCTGCTGTGGGCAGGCACTGGGGAGGCAGAGCCCCTCTGTTATTGTTACAGCTATTTTTAAATTCTCGCCTAAGAATCGGCGGCGTTGGTGGCCATATACATAACTCAGGAGGAAGTTCAACTACATTCCTGGAGGGACAGAGCTGAGCAGAGCCAGAAAGTGAGGAAAACTTAATGCTGGACAGTGTAATTCCAGGACAAAGCCTTGCATTATTTTCTGTAAGCTTTGGCACCCAAGCCCTCCTGGAGAAACGTGTTTGCAGAGCACCAGGAACCTCTCTGGCCTCTCTGAGCACTCAATGACCAACTACTGATGCCTGTACCCGTGCTCAGCACAGCTCTGGAAAAGCCTGTTTATCTTGTAAAACACTGGCTCGCACAGGACAGCATCCAGAGGCGTCCATATTCCTGCAAAAAGCGCCGAGGGACAATAAATACAGAGAGATTCCTCACCTTTTAAGGACTTGAGCCTTTCTGCTGCTGGAACTGGAGGTGCCAAGAACCTCTTGCCAACTAGCAGCACCCCTCACACGGAGGGAAGGGACACTGCAAGGGAAAGGGGCCTGCCTGGCCACGTAGGAGCTGTTATCAGCAAAGACAGGCAGGAGCTTGCTGCTACCAGCAGGGTTTTCTGCCTGTGGGATGCCCCTGAGAGCATCCAAGGAGTCTCCACAGGGCCTTGCTCTCTCTCTGGAGCATCTCAAGAGCAGCCAGTGCTGCCCCTGGGACTCAGCACCCCCAGGGTGGTTCAGCACCCTCTCCTGCAGGCTCTGCACCCTCCCTTGGCTCCTTCCCCTTTCCCAAAGGGAATGCCAGCTTGGGGCTGCCCTCACCACAAGTGGGGAAGAGGGCACTGGGGCACCCACTGTTCCCACTCTGGAGCACTGCTGGAGCTGGGTGTGCCAGTGGGATGCCCAGCACCAGAGGGCACAGGGAAGTGCCAAGGGCTCCCACCCAGACCTGGAAACCTTGTTGAAGCACTGCCACAGCATGTCCTGGCTGCCAGGGGCACGGGCATGCACCTGGAATTCTGCACAGACACAGCACAGCCTCCAGCTTCTCTGGCTGCCCGTGGCACCAACCCCAGACAGGATTTTTGTCTCTTTGAGTCAAAACAGCCCTTGGCCTGGAAAGCTTCCTGCCCCTCCAGTACACAGGGTCAGGTGGCAATGGGAAGGACCATTAGTGACCCACCATTAGCGACCCCACCTGGTGCCAGGGTCCTCCACATTGTGCCTCGAGCCATCTCAAGGTCCCCAAATCTACACTCAGTGACAATCCAGCCTGCAGCCTGCTCTGTGCTTGCCTCCCCTGTGAAGCCTCTTCACATTCCATTTTCTCCCAAGCTCCCAGCAGAGGAGCATCCTCTGTCCCTCCCTCCTGCCCCACAGCTGGGGGTTTCCTGTGTGGGACAGATTTCCTTCCTCACTGCACTGAACAGCAGCACTTGTTAGCTCAGCCTTGCTGTTTGTGTCTCAAGATGAATCCCCCCACATCATGGACCTGAGCCCCCAAAACCAAGGAGCAGAGAAACTTCCACACAAACCCCACAAACCCTCCTGCTCATTACCCAGGCACATCACAGCCACTACCCACAGGCACAGTTTTTATTGAGCCACTGTCCTTCACTCATTAGTCTGTGGAAGATTTTTTGCTGAATTTCCACCATTATCAAGTCCAACAGATGCTCCAACTCCATTCCCCAACCCAAATGCCCTCTATGCTTCCAAAACAGACTTATTTGCTTTATCTGGGGGTTCAAGGCTTTCCTGCCCTTGCTCAAAATGGGTACTTGAAGTAGAGCAAGTTGCAATGGCTTGGGATGATTGTCCACACTTGGAGCTCCTAAACCCTTGCAGCAGGTGGGGAACTGCCACGGGGCTCTGTCCCTGCACCTCCCAACCTCTTTGTGGGGGTGGGATTTATTTCTCCTCCATTTCTTCCAGCTCAGAGGAGTCTCTTGAGAGATGGGAGGATGAGACCTGCATGGAGCACAGCCTTGCTCTGCCTTCCTGATGGAAATTGCCTGTCCATGGCACTGCCATCCCCAGGAGTGTGTGCCCCACTGCCCCTGGCAGGCTCCTCACTCACAGAAATGTGAGATTCTGGCAGATGAGCTGCTTTGCAGAGATACTTAGAAATATGCAGAATTTCTAAGTCCCTGTGAAATCGCTGTGCTGGCACAGGTGAGGCTGGATCCTGGTGGTGCAAAAGTGTCCCAGAACATTAATGAAACATTAATTGGGAACATTAATGAAAGGTTTCACAAACGTGCAGCTTTGTGACTCCCAGGGACGTAGGGAGGTGCACGAGTGGATGTCTCCTTGTTTCATGTAATGCTGAGATGCCTGCCTTGGCTTCAGCTCCAGCCCTGTGCCCTGTCCTGCCTTGCAGTAGGAGCTGTGATGAGCTGGCCCTTGGCTGAACTCCCCCTGCTCAAAGGAGAACAAACTCATGACTGTTTGTGTCTTCATTTGCTGGCCCCATGTTGCCTCCTTCATCTTGCGAGCTCTTGAGGAAAATGTGCCCATGCAGGGAGCCTTGCAGGAGCCCTGCTTGTCTTGCTCCTTAATCAGGAAACACACACTACTTTCTGCAGCTCAAGAGAGCAAAAGATGGCAATAATATCTCTTACATTGCAGGTACTGTGATAGCACGGAGGAAAATGTTATTTATTTTTTCCCTGACAATACTTGTCCTACTTCTGTTTTCCATAATGCATTAAGCATTAGGTGGCACAGCTCTGCACACAGTCCAGCTCTCAAGACTACCTGTTGAGGACATTGCTCAGCAATCCAGCAGTTTTATTTGTGGATGAAGGGCAGAAGGTGGTGAATTCTCCTAGCTCCTGCAGGAAGACACACAGCCATGCTGGCAAAACCCCCAAAACGCTGGGTTTTGTGAAATGCAGCCACTTGCATCCTGGGTCTCTGTGCCAAGAAGACCTGGCATGAGGCTGTAAAATCCAAATCATGAACTTCCTGAAGACCATTCAGCAGTGATGGGGGCACCTTTATCCCTCCTGCTGTGTCCAGGCTGCCCAGAGAGGTCTCTGGCACACCCGGTGCTCCTCGTGAGAAGATCACTGCTGATCGAGCAAGAAGAGGACACGGAGCAGACAGACCACATCCTACCTCCCACCCCAAATACAAACCCACAGGATATTCCCAGCAAAAAGCAGCCAGACTGCCAGGCAGTCCTTGGGAAACCTCTCCCATCTCAAAGGCATCAGGTTCCCCATGGCACTCGCTCCCCACATCGCTGCCCTGAGGGAGGGGCTGCTCCCTGCTCAGCATCCTGCAGGCACAGCCAAAGGAGACACCTGGGCTTCCTTCTGGGAGCATCAGCCAGAGAGGCCTGCAAGGAGTGGCCATAATATTCCAAAGGAGAGATAAATGAGATGGGAATTAGTTAAAAACCCCTACAGCAGGGGTAATTTAGATCCATCACTTATTTTCTGCTGTAATGAAGTGGCCCAATTATCTTGATGCTTGAATGACCACTCCAGTTCTCAAAAGTCATTTCTGCACACTTGAATGGCTGCTCCTCCTTCTAGAGAAACCATCTCAGGAGGGATCACATCTTTCTTGGCAGAGATGTAATCCATGTCAGCAGCTCCTCCCACTGTCCCTCTCGGGAGCAGAAGGACACTGGGGCAGGGAGCTGCCTGCACAGCCTGTCCCAGGGCTGCTGGACACTCCCCACAGCAAGGGTCCCCTGGAACAGCGGCATGCTGGAGGGCAGGAGCTCAAAGTGGGCCTGAGAAGTGCTGGGGGCAGCTGGTGGCTGGATGCAGCCCATGGGGGAGACAGGCAGCAGGCGTGTGGTGAGTCTCCTCAGGGGCACCCCATGCCAGGGTGGTGGCTGGGGACAGCACTGCCAGGGCAAGTTGCCCTCTGGAATCTTGGATGTGCTCCAGAAAGAATGGCTCTCCCTTTCCTGCTCTCCTCTGAAGCCACCAGCCTCTGACAGGCTCCAATGTGCCCCTGCTCAGCAATCCAAGGGCAGCTCCCCCGGAGCAGCACGGGCAGGCAGGCAGGAGGAGGCTGTGACCACCCTTCCTGACGCACCCAAAGCCCCCTGCCACCGCCATCCTGTCACCCATCACCCTGTGTGTGTCCCCTCACAACCACGAGGCACCCTAGGGCAGACAGACATCTTGTGCAAACCTTGACAGAGAGAGAGAGAAACAGAGAGATCTCTGACAGCCCAAGCAGCCCCCTGGTCCCCCCAGCAGGGACAGGGCAGGCAGACCCCAGCTGGACAGAGCCAAATTATTCCAAAGCTGAGCTGAGAGTTTGCAGGAGAGCTGGTTTGCCTGGAGACAGAAACCAGAGCATGGGTCATAAATTGAACTCCACCTTCCCTCTGCCACCTGCGCCGTGCTTGGTGCCACGGGCTGGCCCTGCCCCAGCTTGTGCCCCAAGCTGAGGGTCACCCCCAGGCTCAGCAGCTGGAGCCCCCCAGTCTCTCTGTCTCTGTCACAGTTCCTCACAAATTCAATGGCACAATGCAGCTACACTATTTGAAAAGCCATAATATTTGTTGGTACGACTCTTTTATTACTGTCAATTTATATATATATATTTGTTGATAAAAGAGGTCATCTTGGGAGACACTTCCAGTCTACTGGGAAATAATTGTCCGATGCTGTATATTCTGTACATGCTGTATAAACAAAGCAAAATATGTAAATCTCAACGTTTGGTGGACTCGGTGCTGCAGGGGCAGAGTGGCACCAGGCAAGGCCCCTTCTGGGGCACCAGGGCCGGGGCTGGGGGCTCCCAGCAGTGTCCCCGTCCTGCTGGGCCCTGGCACGGCCTGGGGCAGGGGCTGCCCTGCGGCTCCCTCGGTGCTTTCCCTGCACGAAGGTGGAAGGGGCGGCTTTGGGATTTGGGAGCGGGAGCAGCTGCACCTTCCCTCCCTCCTTCCTTCCCTCCCGGGGCACAGCCGGGCCCATCCGGAGCTCGGTGTCACCCAGCCCGCAGCCAGCACCCAGCAGGACATCCGTGAGCCTTGGGGGTCCCAGAGAGAGCTCGGTGTCACCCAGCTGCTCCCCAGCCCACAGCCAGCACCCAGCAGGACATCCGTGAGCCTTGGGGGTCCCAGGGAGACGATTCCCCGCGGGAAGGCAGAGACTGGCTCTGAGCATCCGGCTTCTCCAGCTCCTTCCCAGCCAAGCCAGCCGCCCTCCCCGGCGCGTTCTACAGCAGCCACGAGCTGTGACCTTCTAACCCGACACACGCTCCTAGGAAACCTGTTTCATATTTTCTGTGGTATCGGTCTACAACTTTTGAAATTATTGGACACAGTCGTGGTAGCCTAAAAGTTGTGCTGAGCTCATATATTTTTATATTTGTGGTGTTTTCCTATCAATAGAGAGTAGTGAACCCTATAGCTGAAAGTGAACTATTCAAAATAAATATATGACTGCAGAAAATATTTGTAAAAATAATTTATTTTAAATATTCTGCCAAAGATAGCTCTCTAATGATCTGTAAGATGTCGTTTCTCTCTTTTTGCTCTGAATGTCATTGTGAAAGAACCTTTCTCCCCATATCTTTTGAAGATTTTTTTTTTTTTGTATCTTTAAGGGCAAAGAAATATTCCAATGATTTTTTACTAGAGCAGTAAATAGAGTAGTAGGGAGGCACGAGACAACTCTGCAAAGGTGACAAACAGGATCCAGTAACAATCACTCTGAGAATCCGGTTTTTCCCATGGTTCCTCTGGCTGACAGATGGGGTTGGAAGCCTGGGACAGCTGTCCAGCAGGAAGACCTTGGCTGCTGCTGCTGCTGCTGCTGTGGCTGCTGTGTATCTTACCCAAAGGAGAGAAATCTCCTGAGAATCCCATCCCCAGGCTTGGGACATTTAGATCCCCTTGCATTCAGTCTTAGCCTCTCCATTATTTATGGGCATAATTTATTTATTATCCCTTAATAGGCCCTGTGGCACATAGGGAACCCTCCCCCAGAGCTTTGTGGGGCTTCAGCCCAAAGCCATTCCCTCCACACCCCTGCCAGCAGCCCTGAAGCCCTGGCACAGGGAATCCTGCTGGCATCCAGACCTGTCCCTTCCTCACGTGGGGACAGGGCAGGGGACACCCAGCCACCAGGGGACACTTTGGCAGGAGGATCCATCCCTGCAGGTATCCACTTAAACAGGGGGAAGTACAGCCTTTTACCATGGAGAAGCTGCCTAGATTAGCCTTTGAGAAATGACTATTTTTTTTATTATTATTGTAGAGAGAAATCTTTCCCTTTTCATTTCTCCCTTTTGAAATGACTTTTCAATACTAGGGAAAGCCTTCATTATCTTCTGTGATCCCCCAGGTCTGCTGCAGTGGAAATAAATCCTCAGCCATGTCTGTTAGGCTCCACCACTTCAAAGAGATTCTTGGCTCAGATTTTTCTCCCTTCTGAGCAGATTCACAATTTTTTAAATGTCTTGGTCATAAAGGTCTGGAGGAATTAATGGGCAAAAAAAAGAAATAAAAGCCCTGTTCCAGTGAATGTGTTTCCACAAGCGATTCAACTTTTGACTCCCCCAAGGTCAGGCACGTGTTTTATCGGGAAGGGAGGTGGGAAAAGCAGTTTCCAAGCCATAGGGTGTGGTGGGTGTGGAGGGAGGACTGCTGTCCATGGGTGGCACACTCTGCAGCGTGGGGAGCACTGCCAGGGAAGTGCCTGCGCCACAGGGAAGCAGAGCGAGCCAGGGAAGACAATGGTGAGAAGAATTGGGTTTCTGATCACTGTGCATTTTGTTAATTAGTGAATTCAAATAGTTTTATTTTTACCAAAAACAGATAATCTTTATTCCAGTAAAGACAACTGTTGACTTGAGATATATATAAATATATATATATATATTATTTGAATGGTTTATATCCTGTTGCTCTAACTACATAAAATGGAAACATGTTGCAAGTTGTGTCATTTCAATATACAAAATAAATGACTTTTCCCTGCATGCTGCCTGGGTATGTTGTGATTTGAATTAAGAGTTATATTTGAATTGCCTTATTCAAGAGGTTGTATGTTACCTAACTGGGGAATGACCTGGCACTGTTCATCACATTACACGTGTACTTGATGCTGTGTTATGTCAAATTCAGATGAGTTGTCTGTCATCTATGTATTTCGTGGGAGATCTTTTATCTTGTTAAACTGTGATATGTAAACCTTCATTGCCTGAAATAGTCACAGTTGTATAAATCAGTGTCTTCAGCTGTTTTCCTAATTTTAACACAATTCCTAACACAAAATATAGATGTTTGTAAATTCTTCATTCATTTGGTCTATTTTTATGTATGAGGCTTCTTTAATCTGGCAAAGCAATAAGATAAGGCAGCTTTCCCGGAATTTTTCAATCAAGGCTCAGCTACATTTCTATCCCTCGGCAAGAGGCAACAACCAATTTTCAGCAGGGACAATTGGCATTGGGGATGTCTGTTTATTGCTATTATCTCTCCTGGCTCGGACGGGCCATTATCAGAGCAGACCGCGATGATGAATGACGAGCCAGACGTGCGGCTCCTGCAGTGACAGCGCTCGGGGGACCCCGGGGGCTCCGCAGCTCCTTCCTCAGCCCCGCGGCCCCTCCCTCAGCCCCACACCGCCTCCCTGGGCCCACAGCCCCTTCCTCAGCCCCGCGGCGCCTCCCTCAGCCCACAGCGCCTCATTCAGCCCACAGCACCTTCCTCAGGCCCGCAGCGCCTCCCTCAGCCCCGCAGCGCCTCCCTGGGCCCACAACCCCTCCCTCAGCCCCGCGGCGCCTCCCTCAGCCCCGCAGCTCCTTCCTCAGCCGGGCAGCGCCTCCCTCAGCCCCACAGCGCCTCCCTGGGCCCACAGCCCCTTCCTCAGCCCCGCGGCGCCTTCCTCAGCCCCGCAGCTCCTTCCTCAGCCGGGCAGCGCCTCCCTCAGCCGGGCAGCGCCTCCCTCAGCCCACAGCACCTCCCTCAGCCCCACAGCACCTCCCTCAGCCCCGCAGCGCCTCCCTGGGCCCACAGCGCCTCCCTCAGTCCCGCGGCACCTCCCTCAGCCCCGCAGCGCCTCCCTCAGCCCCGCAGCGCCTCCCTCAGCCCCCAGCGCCTCCCTCAGCCCCGCAGCTCCGCGGGCCCCGGGCTGGGAGGGAGGATGGGGAGGGGAGGGGAGGGGTCCCTGCAGACAGGAAAGAGCTCGGCTCACAGAGCAGACCCCCAGGAGCCCACCTCCAACTGGCAGACCACTGGAGCGTTTCTGGACAATTCCATGCGTAAAACCCCCAGTAGAGCAGTGGTTGGGATGATTAAAACACTCTGGCCGGAGTCAGTCGCGGTCCCTGCTCAGCTGTGCGGGTGCCACACTCTCCTGAGCAGAAGCAGCAGAGGTGGCTCGGGCACACGAAACCAGGCGTCTCAGCCGTGGTGTGAGCCCCACCGTGCTCTCCCCACTCTTCCAGCCCGGACCGCAGTTGTATAGGAAACGCTGCTCGCTTTTTATGTCAGTAACCATAAGAAACACATGGCCAGAGAAAGAAATTCCTGGAGCAGAACAAGCTGTGGTGGTCCTGGGTTATTGAAAATCTATCCAGGGCTCCGAGTGCTAAAAAAAATTCCCATCCCAATCACAAGAGTATCTATCTCTTTTTTCTTTTTCTCCCATTACTTTTGGCATGCTCCGGGTGGGAAGGCTGTCAAAAGGGAAAAATGTGCTGGGAATGGCTGGGAGAGCATGCGGAGGAGGCTGCCAGAGGCAGCGCGATGCGGCAGCCAGCGAACTGCCCAGAGGAGCGGGAGAAACAGGCTTGCTAGAGGCGAGTGTGCGGTAGAAATTCCAGTTTTTGCTCCAGCCCCTGGGGGCTCTCAGCGTGACCCCAAGAGTGTCACGGCGGTCGCCGAGAGCCCCAGCGGCGCCACCGCGCCCGCCGAGAGCGGCGCACGCAAATCTCGGGGGCGGGGCCCGGGAGGCGTGGGCCCGCCTCTAAGCCCCGCCCTTCGCATCCCATTGGCCGCCGTCGGCCCCGCCCCTGCCGCCATTGGCTGGTGCGCGGGCGGGTTTCCCGCGCGCGCGGCCGGGCGCGATGGCGGCGGAGCGGGGCATGGAGCTGGTGCGGGAGCTGCACCGCGCCGCCGGCGGGCACCTGCCGCCCTTCCGGGTGAGCACCGGGAACACCGGGAACACCGGGCGGGCCCCGCCGGCGGGCACCTCCCGCCCCTCCGGGTGAGCCCCGGGAGCACCGGGCGGGCGCCGCCGGCGGCCCGCGCTCACTGGCTGTGCCGCTGTTGCAGACGGAGGAGCTGCGGCAGGCGCTGGAGGAGATGCGGGCGCTGTACGAGCGGAACCAGGCGGATGTGTGAGTTGGGCGCCGCTCCCGGCGCGTCCCGCACAGCACAGCACGGGCGGCGCTCCCCGGCCCGCAGCTCTGCTCCTACTCCTCTTTATCCTCCCCCTCATCCCCCAGGTCCGAAGCGAAGGCGGGACGGACGGACCTGATTTTCCTCATCCGGTTCCGGCACTGCTGCTTGCTCCGGAACCAGCGCTGTCTCCTGGCCTACCTGTGAGTCCCCTGGGCTCATCCCTGCCGGCACAGCGTCCCCAGGGACAGGGTGGCGGGACTCTCGGGCCGGGCAGGTGGCTTCTCCCCGAGCAGCAAGGCAGCTCTGGAGCTGGTTCTCCTTGTGTTCGTTGCTGGTATCAGCGCAAAGAGAAGGCTCTGCTTCCTCCTGCTCTTTGAAAGTTTAGATTACTGGATGCCACTGTGGCTTGGGGATGTTGCCAGCGCTCACCTCAGCAGAAGTGTTGGGTTTGCCCCATTTCTTTCCCCAGGTATGACCGGCTGCTACGGATCCGAGCACTGAGGTGGGAGTATGGCAGCGTTCTGCCCAACACCATCCAGTTCCACATGTCAGCTGAGGAAGTGAGTCAGCCTCATTTCAAACTTTTCCCCCCTTCCCACATATTCCTCCTGATGGATTATTTAGTACAATCAAAATAGGGTAGCCTTCCCCCCACTATAAACATGACATTTAACATGTCTTTCTGTAAATTCTTACTCGTGTGTATTCATTGTCTGTGGGTACAACCCTGTTCATGCCCACAGGTGGAGTGGTTCAATCGGTACAAAAAGTCTCTGGCTACCTACATGAGGTCAGTAGGAGGAGAGGAGGGGCTGGACCTCACACAGGACATCAAACCTCCTAAAAGCCTGTACATTGAAGTAAGTGCAAGATTTCTGGCTTCTATCCATGAATAAACATTTCCATGACTATCTCTTTCTAAGCGTTTCATCCCCATCCCAAATCAGTTCATCAAGCAAGACCTTTCAGAGTCCCAAAGCTTTCACAGGTTTCTGTGTTTTACTCTGCCTGCCAGCATTTTACTCCTTCTACTGAGAGCACAAAGCATGTTGAGAGATGGCACTTCTGGTTTGCAGGGAGATGTGGTGGGGCAAGTTATCCAGTAGGAGGTTTTTGCAGCAACTTTAACTAGACCAGCTAGAAAGCATGTTCCCATGCCAAGGACTGTCACTCGAGGGGATGGTTGGTGTTTTTCATTGGACTCTGTCAGAGCCGTGTTCCCACTTTGCAGGTGAGGTGTTTAAGAGACCATGGGGAGTTTGAGATCGATGACGGCACTACCATCCTGTTGAAGAAGAACAGCCAGGTACCTGTGGCAGGGGTGTGGTCTGTTCTCTTCCTTCCCTTTCACTCCCATGACATCCCCCTGGCCTTGCAGCATGTCCCAGTCCCTGCACACACAGCTCCTTGTGTTGTCTGCATGGTCCAGAGTGCAGCTCTGCCCAATCTGGTACCTTGAGGCACTGGATGTACAGCACAACAAACAGAGCTGGTTGTGTGCAGCAACAAATCCAACAAATCCATGGAGGCTTTTTCTGTGTTTCTGTGCAGCACTTTTTACCCCGCTGGAAATGTGAGCAGCTGATCAGACAAGGAATCCTGGAGCACGTTCTGTCCTAAGTGTGCAGGACAGGAGGGACAGCTCTTGGTGACCTGCCCACGATGGGGACTGAGCTCTGGTGTGTGCAGGACTTCAGAGACCTCAGTATTTCTGCAGTGGCACCCTGCCACTCCTCCTAACAGCCTTTGGTGCCTTAAAACCACAGCTCTTCACGAGCAAAGGGTGCATGCTGGTAACACAGCAATCCTGGGAATCCAGGGTAGTGGGGGGCAGAATCCAAGCCCCACAGCTACACCCAGGGTTTGTGAATGCATTTTTGTTTGGAGTAGTTCTTTGTTCACACTGTGCATGTAAGACACCAACTGGCTGGGCTCTTGAAGCCAGGAAAACTCCTTGGTTGCAAAATAAAGAACTCCTTCAGTCTCTTGGGTTTTTAAGAGTTAATGTGGTGTTCATTCAGCACTGATCTGGCTCTCCAGCCAAACCCATCCTGACCCTGCAGTATCTCAGTGGAACTGCTCCTCCAAGTGTCAGATAAGGCTGCACAAGGTTCCTTCCAAGATTAGACATGAAGCCTTGTCCCCATCAGAGACCCATAAATGTTGTTTCCTGAGGTGCTGTGTGAATGATCATTGCAGTCTGGACTGTGGGCCTGGGTTTTTCCCAGTGTGCTTGGCCTGTGCCTCTGTTCCTGTGAAGAATCTCTTATCCCAGAGCACTGGTCTGGCTGGGCCTATGGGCTAGTTGGAGTAGGAATGGGAAGGGGAGCAGAGGGTTTTAAGGATTCTGGGTAGCACAAAACCAGAACAAGGCTGAAGAGTTGCTTTCCCTTTTCCTAGTGGAGCTGCTCAGCTCTTGCACTGTGTCTGGGAGAACACTTGCAAAAACATCAGCCCTAGGTGAGACTGGAGGTTTGCTTAGCCCCCATCTCAGGCTGAAGCTGAAAAAGCAAACAGCTGGGGAAGAAGGCAGGAACCGGATAAATGCCTGGGGCATTACAGCATTGCTCTGTCCTGCTCACTGCAGAGACAACAATCTGGTTGGGTTTGGATCCTAGGCTCAGGCTGTAGGAGGAGCTGTTGGCAATAAATGTTCAGCAGCAGTTGGGGAAGGTGACTGAAATACAGAGCAGACTGGGAATAGCAGGAGGTGCTGTAACATTACACATTTTTTAATGCCACAACTCAGCTTTCCTGCTTGGAGTGACCAAGCACAGGGTCCTTGCAAGCCTTTCTGCCCTGGCTTTTGAGATGTAACTGTGGCTCCAACATCAGCCTTCTGCAGAGAGGGAGCACCTGCACCACCACTAAACTGCCAAAGAAAATCCTGTGAGCTGGCTGCCCTGAGACAGACGTGACATAACAGCACACTGCCACTGGGAAAGGCACCAAGGCTGCTGCTTTCAGCTGGAAAATTCAGCTATCCACAAGACCAGTTTCCTCAAAGGACTCTAGGCTCCCCATCTGCTATTTTCTACACAGGAAAATCCTGGCAAGACCAGAGAGGACATGGCTGATTTCCCAACCCAGCCATATCTCCCGTTCTGCACCTGACCAGCCCCAGCCAGGAGCAGGGGCTGCCACTGCAGATGTTCCATCACCCACTCAGAGATGCTGGTGTGATTTTTGCAATAAGCTGCTTCAGAGCTGAGGCTTGTTCCTCCAACAGCTGGTTCTTCTCCTCCATGCTCTTCTGCTTCAGCTCAGCAGCCTGCAGGGCCATTGCAAACCTCCTGTTCTCTCCACGGAGCTCTTCAATCAACAGTTTGTTCCTGGAGAGTTGGGCCTAAAGCAGGGACAGGAGGCTTCAGGTTCAGCATCCCATGCAGGGGCAGCAGATGGGCAGGGACACAGCACCAGCCCCTCTGCACTCACCTGGGCATCTCTGAGCTGAGCTGCCCTCTCTGCCAGCACAGCTTCAGCACTCCTCAGACTCTGCTCCAGCCCCTCTGCCTGCTCCACAGCTGCCTGCAGCAGCTGCTCGTGTTCCTGCTGCAGAGGGAAACAAAGTCTGTGTGTGGGTTGTCCCAGCACTGTCCTGGCCTCTGGCAGCCCTGGGCTGTACATTACCCCAAGGCCCTGTTCATGGAGCCTCATGCTCCTTAGGCAGAGCAGGGGGTTTATCAGAGGGGCAGGATACAAAAAGCAGTGGGGCAGAGGTCTGGAGCAGTACAACCTTCCCTGGGTCTGCACCCAACCAGTTTAAGACAAGGCACAGATTTTCCAGCAGATTTTCTATAAAAAACAAGCCATTGGCCTCCCCTCTCCCAGCCCTATCCAGGAAAGCTCAGGGAGAGACAAAGACTCCTTGTGCCTGCTCATTATCATTCCTTAGGTTATCATTTGCCCTATCTTTGCCCAGACACAAACTCACAAAACCCCAACACCTGGTTGCTCAGTGCCCTGGAGATAAATCCACCTGTCTGAGTGCAGGCTGGTGACTGGAGGATTCATGAAGAATTAAAGTTGCAGCTGAATTTGAAGCTAAGTGCATTTTCCTTGTGGGTTCTTTGTATCTACCATCTTCCACCCAAACCTCTGGTGCCTCCAATCACAGCTGCCCTCCAGTGTTCCCTTCACAGTACCCCTGACTGAGCCCCTGCAATTCCCTGCTTACCTGGATCCTGACCAGCTGCCTGCATGTCTGCTCAGCCTGCAGCTGGAGGCTTTCCTGGAGCTGCTGAGTCTTGCACTGTTCCTCTCTCAGGGTGTTTTGCAGCTGCTCAAACTGCTTCTTTGGCACCATGTTGTTCATCTGGGCCTTGGCCTGCTGCAACTGCAGAGTGTGCTGGGCCTGGGCCAGGCTCAGGTTGGCTTTGGCTTCCAAAAGCTGTAACACACAAAGGTTGACAGCTGGTTACAGCTTTGAGCCCACAACAGGACAGGCCCAGGCTGTGTTTTGGGGGAGAGGAGAGGTCAGACAGTGCCCTCAGCCCTCACCCCAGCACAGGCACAGCAGAGCTGCAGCACCATGGCAGTGGTGCTCAGTGGGCAGCCTGCAAAGCAAGGGAGTGAGAGCACTGAGAGCTGCAGGAGGAGACACAGAGAGCCCTTGCTGAGAGATGCTCCCCTTGCTGAGTAGTGAGGAGCAGGAGGATTCTCTGGGAGGGAGTCCCAGGACCAAGGGCCATAAGAGCAAGAGACAGAGAGGGCTGCTCACTTGGGTTCTTGGATACATCCCAGGCTAGCTGTGATGTACTAAATGTCCTGTTCTACATGTCCTCTGCTTCCTGTCACCAGCAAAGGGCAAAACTGGTAATGGGAAGCAGGTCTGGTCCAACTTTGGGATGGCTGGCATGGGTAAGCTGTTCTGTGGAAAGCCAGTCCCCAGGGCAGAATGCAGGAGAGGAATATTAACACATTGGAAGGTTTCTCACATTGGCTTTCCTCCCTCTGTCCTGGTGATCCACATTGCTCTGCTCTGACCACCTCATTTCCCATCCCTCACGAAGCCCTGCCTGGCTGCTGTCATCCCTTCCCAATCCTTATCCCATTCTGCCACTGCTCCAGCTCCTCTGTCAGCTGAGCCATGGGGAACCCCAGCTCCTGGCACCCCTATGGGAGCCACCTCCCCTCTGGCCAGCCAGCCTGCACAGGACAAGGACTGGGGGGTATCATAGGGACAAGCCAGCAGGGACCTCCCCCCAGCTGCACCTGAACTGGCTTCAGCCATAGCTGAGCAGGAGGGAGAATCCTTTGTCTCCCACAAAGAGGAAGAGGATGACTTTTTCCTGAAAAGTTGGACACTCTCCCTTCTGAGGAAGGTGTCCAGCACAGCTCCAGGCAGGACAAAACCAACATCACAGAGCCCATCACCAGCCAGCCACTGAATGAAGGACACTCACCTTTTCCTGTGAGGCCTGGAGCTGCTGTTGGAGTAGCTCCATCTCCATCCAGCACGCTGCATGCCTCTGGTGGTGCTCCAGCCTGGCAGCAATCTCTGCCCCTCGCAGCCACTCAGCCTCCAGAGGGCTCTGGCTGTGCAGCTGGGCAGTGCCAGGGCCAGCACTGTCACCAGCCTTGTGCTCAGGGGCCTCACAGCCCAGCTGAGGCCTCTTGACATCCTGGTGAGAGAGCCCCTCCTTGCCCTCATCACTCTGGAAAAGATGGAGAAAAGAAACAACAAATCATGCACAGGAGGCTTGGGGTGGGAACACAGGCAACAAAGAGTGACTGAGCCATGTGGGTGTGAGATTGGGAGGGAGAGAAAGCTCAGGGAGAAAGAGTGAAAGTAGTGAAAGTCATTAAAGACTTTCCCCTTCTGTAAGGCTTTCAATGTCACACAAGTTTTCACTGCTTTACAAGTTATAAGACAAAGCTGGTTCTTCAAAGGAAGACTGGGTTTGAATGTTTGAAACAAACATTTTTGCTCTCCTCTATGAACTTGTGCAGTTTTTGACCTTCTAAATCCTTCAGCCAAGAGCCTGCCAGTTGGGGTTAATGGTTCCTTACCAATGCTGTTAACTCTGCTATTTCAGCCAGCTCCTCCAACCTCTCTCTATCCAACTCAGTCCCATTTTTCCTGCTGGGAAGAGGGATAGGATCAGCCTCAGACCAGAGAGCAGCAAAGCACAGCCCTCAGAGGAGAGCCCTGCTTTGGGTAGTCCCACATTTGGTTTTGGCCTGCAAGAGGAAGCAAAGCCAAGCCAAAACAGATAAGGCCCTGAATTGATGCAGGAGTGAGTCAGGTGCCTCTGCCCCAGCAGGTGACACAGCTCAGCCCAAAGTCCTACAAAGCTGTCAGAGACCTAAAACCAAGGAATGAAGAACAATGGGAGGGACAGTTTAGCAGAGTGGGATCATCCACACCAGAAACCTGTCTCTCCCCAGATTTATGGCTCAGTGGGTCACCCCAGTACCTATCTAAAGCTTCCTAAGGAAGAAATCCATCCCATGTTAACTCTTCAGCAAGCTGTTCTCCAGCAGCCAACACAAGAGAGGCAGCAGAGTGAGAAAACCATGCACAAGCACCATTTGGGGCTGGCATTCTGTGCTGGCTCCCTGATCTTTTCCAATTTGGTTTGCAATGACAGCTAAGGACCAAGGAAAACTCAGAAAAAAACCTTCCCATAACTTAGGCAAAACATGTGGGGACAAGCAAGAGACAAGAGCAGGGAAGGAGCATGTCTCCAAGGGAAGGAAAATAAAGAGGAAAAAGGACAAAGAGCATCAGACTGAATTGATGTGGCTTCCAGCTGGCTAAAATGATTTGGCAGTCTTGTGGATACAAAGTGATTTGACTCATCCAGACGTACCAAGACTTCATTACAGGGTGACAGGTGGTCAGGCCAACCCCTCAACTGCAATAAAGCCAGGTCTGGAGAAATCAGCTTCTTTGTGAGGCCTCTGTGATTTCACAGGGCTGGACACAAAGCTGGGACCCCAAATCCAAGCTGGTCTCATTATCCTTGCACTTCTGTGGATACTCCCAGTCTCCCAGTTGGCCATGAATACTGGCACTTGTGGGAATGAAGCTTAGTCCTGTGTTGGACAGTCCTTCCAACAACTGCTGCTAAACACCAGAGCCATACAGGACCCAAATCCCTCAGGAGAAGGTGCAGGACAACAGACCATCCATCCTGGCAGGGAGGACAGCACTGCAGTTTGTGGCACGCAGAGGATCTGTGTGAGGAAGTCCTTCCTCTCTCCTTGAAGCACAAGGACCAGTCCACGGGCTATGTGGTGTTTGCTCACCTCAGTGCAGCTGCTTTTGGGAATTTGACATTGGATTCACATGCTGTGCTTCCTGTGGCATCTCCAGCATCCATGTCCAAGGCAGAAGAGGTGAGTGTGCAGTCAGCCATGGCCACAGGAGCACATCCCAGCTCCCTGACCACACTCCCACAGCCAGTAAAAGACATAATATAGCCATGTCTATGTGTGCTCAGTCATATTTATTAATTGGAAGTATCCTAGTTCATAGCCCACTTCATGAGAGCAGGAGAAGAAAGCTGCTGCTGGAACATCCAAGAGAACATAGCTGCTGTTACAGTGTTCAGCAGCCTTGTGTCTCACAAAGCATCTGCTTTTTCTTTGCAGCAGCATGTTAGATCTTCAAACTACCTTTGCACTCAAACCTGACACTCTCTTGAGCTCTGGGTTCATTTTCCAAGTAGTGCATGACATCTTTGAGCTGCATCAGCTCCAGTTTCAACCTGTTCCTCTTCAGCTCTGTATTGACAGCCTTAATGCCAGGTTTCCTCCTATGCTGTTACACCTCTGTCTTCCAGAGCTTTTTTCCTTCTCTTCTTGCCCTGCAGGTCAGGTCTATGTTCTGAGATGTCTGCTGTTTGAAGGCATTTAACCCTGCCTCCTTCCCAAGCACATCCCCTTGTCTATCAAGATTCCATTTCTCCCTGACAAATGCTTTCCACTTTGCCTCCAGCTGCTAGACTGAGCAGGCCATTTGTTACAACAAACACCTGCACTGTTTGCACTGGTGTGTCCATCATACAATTGCTCATTTCTTCTCTGTTCCTTCAGTGTTGAAATTGCAACAGAAGATTTTGGTCTGCCTGCTCACCTGAGTCTTAGAGGATCAGCTCATTTTTCCCCAGAGGACAGCTCTCCAGACACCTTGTCCCTTCCAACAGCAAAGCCCTCAGCTTCACTCTCTCTGCATTACTCCCATTTCATCCTGGTGCCTTTTTAATCTTTTCATACCCAACAGCCAGCATTTCAAACATCTTGGCATTAACCTTTTCTTACAACTTGAGCTGCCTCTGCTTCCACAGAGACTTGGTCATTTTTCTTTGGCTTCCACTGCTGCCTCTCATGGGTGCCCTGCTGTTGAAGGCCTCACCTTGGAGCCTTTGTTGTTGGGAAATCACCTCCTCTCACACCAGTGCTGCTGCAATGAAGCCTTACAGCTGTCCTCATGCTGGCATTCACTCCATGGCAGCTCTTGCTATGTTCAGCCTCTGCATCTTTCCTAAAGATAAAAACCATTTTGCTGATCTGGGTTTGATATCACAGCTTGAAATGCTCAGCCAGCCTCTGAATGTACATTTCCTGGAGATGCAATACAAAGGGTTTTCTATGTTGCAAAGTTAAGGCAATTTGTTAAACTTCACAGAAAGTTCCCATACTTTTTGCCTTTCTCAAAGACACACAGCCAATCCCATCTTTTCCAGCAACTCTGAAAGCTCCCCACTGCAGTCAGTCCATCTGCCATTCACCACAGATAAAACAGCTTAAATGCCTTGTACTCCTGTTATTTGGGGTTGTTTCCCTGGTCTACCACAGACTTCAGCCAAATCCCCTCCCTACTCCCTCACCTACCCCACATCTCATCCCTAAAACAGTGACAATGACCTAGCAAAATCCCCTGCTGGCATATTGCCAAGGGGAGCACTGATCCTAAAGGGAGACACAGCAGGGCAGAGGCAGGAGGAAGGGAAGATAAAACAATTATTCAGTGACAACCTCTTTCTTTCACAAACCAGTCTCTTTTACCTATATGGAGAAACTGAAGACATTTTTTACTGCTTTTAAGATAGCAAGTTGTGATCATCTAGCAAGTAGAGACAGGTTTGCTGAAAGACCAAGAAAGAGGTAATAAAAAACACTAATGAAAGCTCTTTTATATCTCTCACTATTTTAAGATACAGTCTATGCTGGGCACTGCCTCTAACACAGCCTTGTAGAACATGCAGGGAAACTTAGAGTCCTGAAATAAAAGCACTCAGGTAAGGGGAGTTAGTCCCACTTCAAACAATTGCAGCCCTGCAATTCTGCCCAGATTTTCTTCCAAATTAAAGCAGTTCCCCAGCCCTGTGAAAAATCAGCCCAACCTACCCTGGTATGAGCAGGAGATGCACCCCTAATCTCCTCCTTAGCCCCAGAAAGAGAACAGTGCCAGACCCCAGGCTCACCCTGTCCCTGTGTTTTTATTTCTTCTCTGTCCTGGTCCAGCTGCTGCCCTGGGTGGCAAATGTCATCAGTGTGCTGCTGTCACCTGGTCTGCTCCATCTCAAACCTCTCCTCCAGCTCCAGGCTCTATTCCCATTTCTGCTCTTTCAGCCCATTAATTATAGCCCAGTACTTTGCACCTGTTTCTTCAACATCTCTTTCCTGGAATTCCATCTGGCACATCTCAGCCTGGAAACTTTCCTCAGTGTCCTTCCTCTCCCTCTCAAAGTTTTTCCACATAAACTATTATGAGGAAGAAATAGAGCTTATCTGTTGGAAGGAGATGGGATTGGGATATTAGCACCATGCTCCTGAGAGCTTTCCTCTCCTCCAATAGCTCCAATTCACATTGATCTATCGGTCCCACCCAACAGAGGACTCTCTGCAGGCAGTTCTGGTCCCTGCTGAACAAGCAGTCTCATGCAGCAGTGTCTAACAAGCAGAAACCAGTGGGTCTCACTTCTTTTCCTCTCAGGCTGCTGCCAGCAAGCAGCACAGTTCTGCCCATTCTCCTTGTCTGCAAGGAGCCCCAGAGAGGAGAGGGGAGAGGCCAGGGCATCATCTGCCATTGCTCCTCATATCCCTCCTCCACTGCAGAGTGGTTCCTGGTCAGGATGTGCTGGTGAGAAGCTGCTGCTCCCCACAACTCCCCTGTGAACACCAGAAACTCCAGGATTTGATGTGCACAAAGGCAGGACTATCAAGCAGGCAGAAGATCTGTAGGCAGCTTTGTGCTCCTTGAACTGTTCTGTCACCTGCAGGGCAGTTTAGGATTTTCTCTTGCAGTGCTGCAACACAAAACCCAGCAAGCATCACTGACCTCTCAGTTCAGCAGCAAAAGGAGTAAATGTGGAACTGAGGCCTGTCCCATGAGCATTCACAGCTGTCTGGAGAGGAGGCTGGGCTCACACTGCCACCTCAGAGAGGCAGGTTAGAAGTGTGCTGCAAGCCAAGGGTGACAGGGTCTGATACAGCCCCTACCATCAGGAGACACTTGGCTGCTTCTCCTCATGGTCCTGTCCCTGCTTTTACTGTGACAACACTGAGTGAGCTCTGGTTCCTCACAAGACCCACACAAACATTTCACAAGGTGACAGGGATTTTTTGCCAGCCAATGAGGCAAAGGCTGCAAACCCTCCTGCCAGCCAAGACAAGGTGGAGAAGCACATGAAATAACCCCACAGAGTGATGAGGCACCACCCTGGTCCCCAGCCTGAACTCTGTCTCCAGCAACCCTACTGGAGCAGATGTCTCATCAGTCACTCTGTGGCAGCTGTGCTCACCAAGCAGTCAGGACATCTCCCCCCACCCCACTCACCTTGGTGTCCAGCTGCACCTTCAGGTCCTGCAGCTGCTCTTGGAGCTGCTCCACTGGGAGTGACATTTCTGGAAACACAGAAGTAGAATAACAAGGCTTGGAGAGGGGTGTGATGGCAGAGAGCAGCCCTGTGAGGGGAGGCCTACAAGACAGGACTGATCAGGATGGCTGCAGCTTCATCCAGTCCATAAGGGGTTTGGGGGGTTGCATACAGCCCCAAAAGATGAACATTACTCATCTATCTGACAACTGGACCCAGGGCTGCATCACCCCTCTTGGCCAGGAGCTTTCATCTAATGCTCAACTTGAATTTTCCAACCCACAGTTTGGGGCTACTTCCTCCTTACTGCATTGTTTCCTCAGCATATTCAACACTGAGAATCTGCCAGTTCACAGGCTCCATCAGCAGTTCTCAAGTTGGAAAACCCTCCTTTCCTCCACCTCTCTCCTCCCCACCACCCATCCTCTCCTCCTTCCCTCCCACAGCTACCCAGTACCAGCACTGGCAGCAGTAGTTCAGGCACAACAAGCCTCCCCCCACTCCCATGCAGACTTGGAGGCAGAGGGAACTTTGTCATTGCTGAGAGGACAGGCACTGAGCCCTCCTGCCCGTTACCTGCTGCTGGCAGCCCTGCCTGAGCCCTGCTCTCCTGCAGCTGGAGGCGCAGCCCCTGCAGCTCCCTGCGCAGCGCTGCGTTCTGCTCGTGCAGCACCTGGAACAAACACTGCTCAGGACACAGCACAGAGCTCCTCCAAGCTCCTGCAGGGCCTCCCCCAGCCCCAGCACAGCCTTCCCAAACTAAGGGACACATTAGGGAATTTGGAGGAGCCAAAGAAGAAATATAAGCCCAGATTTCCGAGATCACCATCACTACACAGTGTAAAGCACAAAAGCACACAAAACCAGGGTTTGCCAACACCTCAGGGGGCTGGGCAGCCTGAAAGCCTCCTGAGACCCTGCTGACCTAAATAACCACTGTCAGAATCCAACACAGAAGAAACACCATGAACTCAGCACAGGCCCAGGGGTTTGTGTTTATACCCTCAAGACTCTCTTGTGGGCACAGGGGCTGGCCAACAAGCACTACTCTATGCAGAGAAGGCAGCCAGCAGGATTCACAGGGAAGCAAAGCCCACAGGCCTCTGGGAGGGAACTTTTCCAGGCTGCAGAAGGAATAAAGCAAGGGAAGAAGGTGCTGATCCCATGGGAAGCACAGCACAAGGCAGGCCCTGCTGGTCTCCTGGTGCCAGAGACAGCCCAAGGCCAGCACAGGAGTTTATCCCATCTCCTGAGCAGGGAGTCCCAGAGCTGAACACCAGGTAATGAGCCACCACAGCAGGGCAATGAGCCACTTCCATGGAGTGTCTGGAGATGGGCAGCTGCTTGCTCCACTTCACATCCTCTATCCTGTACAGCATACAAGGCATCCTGCCTTCTTCTGGACTGTTCACTTTGAGCAGACATCCAATCACATCCCATGTCCTGCCCCCAGGAAACTGATGTGCTGTGAGAGACTATGAACTAGGACACTTCCAGGTAACAAATATTACTGAGCAGATGTAGACAAATGCAAACCCAGTTTGCTTCATCTCCATTCTAAGCAGGAAAGGGGGGCTGAGAGCATTCCATGAGGGTAAAGGATAAACCCCAGTGGGTGCCTTCACAGGGGCAGGTGAAGCCTTAAGGTCAAACCTTTCCATCCATCAGCATTCTCATGGACAACTCTGGGGCTGCTCAACGAGAGGAAAAATTGCAGCACTGATCATATTCAACCCTCTGGTGCCACCTGGAGCAATGCTGCACTGGATAGTGCTTCAGAATGTTTGTCTTTAATTGCAGCTTGGAGAAGGGCTGCCTGATGCATCCACAGAATGGCTTTGCTGAAACCTGCATTTCAGCCCTTGCTGGGGGGATGTGACTGTCCCTGTCCCTGCTCAGGGGTGCTCCCCAGCCACACAGCACCTGGGAACAAACAGGCAACGTGACAAGCACAGGACTCAAACAACAGAGCACCCAGCACCAGTTAAAGATACACTAGTCAAAATGCAAGAGACACACGTTAAAAATGGGAGAAGGGAAACAGAGTTTGTGCTCATGCCTCAGAGAGCCCCAAGCTCTGCGAAGGAGCACAGCACCCTGCAGGAATTCCAATACACACAGCACCAATTCTTGGACCACACACACACACACCAGATATCTGGACTGGCTTACCTTGACTCTCTAGCAGAGTTCAGCAGCAACAAGATTTTTAGGGGTTTTTTAAAGTGGGGGCAAGAAGGAAAGGAAAAACAAAAAGAAGACTTTAGCTGTTAATATGGTCTCCAAATTAGGAGAACAGCTTTCTCCTCGTGCTCAAGAAGAAATCCAACAGAGCCCAGGGTCTGTCCTTACAACAGAGGTATATGGTTCCAACAAAATAGTCCATGGCTACAAGCAGAAAGGCATTTACGATCCACCCCTACTCTCTCCTGCCAAAATCGTAGCAAGGCAAACAACCCACGAGGGCTTCAGGAGTGAGGAGACAGCACTCTGAGCAAGGTAACAGGGATCCCTCTGCCCTATGACCAGGTCTGCCTCCTTGCCCTCCCTCAGGCCCAAGTGCTGCAGAGAGCAGGGCTGTGACACCGCAGCGCTGCCCGCACGTACCTGGCACTGCCGCTCGTACTCCAGGACAATCTCGGCAAAGCGCTCGTTCTGCTTCAGGAACTCGGGGCTCTGGGGCTCCCCCTGCCCCAGCTGCACAAAGAAACACTTCTCATCAGGAAAACCAGCTCCAAATGGAGAGTCAAAAGCTCTGCTAAATCCCTGGGGTCACGGGGCACACCCATACATTCAACAGAAGGCTCCCTAAGGGGCCCATCATCTGTGGGATGGGTCAGAAAAAGGAGGAAAAACAATTTTCTCCACATGTGAGACACCAAAGTACAGGCAAGCTTTCCTGGCTAACAAGATCACAGACTCACTTCTTTCCCCAGATTCATTTTAGGAGTGGAAGATACTAAAACAAGCCCTTTACTTCAATACTAGTGAAAAATAAAACTTCTCTGGAAACCGAACTCTGTAAGTTTACCCTTGAAGACTGCAGATTTGCAGAATTCTCTACAACTGGAAAATATCCTCATATAAATAAAAATAACCTCAAAAATAACCTTTTTTTTTTCTTTCCCAGCTTCCAGGTTGTCATTAAAGCACAGGAGAGCTCACACAGGGGGAGACCGTAGCAACTGACACAAAATATGCAAGATCAATTTTTTAATGAATTCCTGAAAAGTTCTTATTTGACTGCAACAGGGAAAGGTTACCTTATCCTTCACAATGTGGTTGAGTTCTTTTTGCAGCTCCAACACCATTTCCTCAGAGGCTGACAGTTTCTCAGCCATCTCTGTGACCTTGTTTTGTAGCTGTGTGTTCTCCTGCAGATCAAATGGAGATTTCCCTGCTGCAGTGGGTCCTGACATGGCAGGATGGGTTTATCAGCCACAGGTGCTCAGCAGGGAACTGTACAACAACTGGCACATCAGCAGGCCAAGCACAGCTCCCAGGAGGCCCTGGACATGGCCTGGTTTTAGCCAGGACAGATTTTTGCAGTAACCAGGAGGGGATGTGGCTAAAGTCCAGATGTTATTCTGAACCATCTCATTCATTGGGGACAGAGGGAAGGCACTCTCTCTCAATTCCAGGGAGAAGGAGATGCCTTCCAGAGAAAATGTGGCTGCCCTGCAATGAGCATTTGCAAATCACCCTCTCTTTTGTACACTTTTGTTAATACTGTTGCTGTCACTGGTTGTTTCTTATCTCACTGCTGTTTCCAGTAAATTGTTCTTATCTCAACCCAAGGTCTTTGCCTTTTGTGCCTCCCATTCTCCTCTCCAGCCACTGAAAAGTGGGGAGAGGGAGTGAGCAAGCAGCAGTGTGGTTTGGGGAGTCTTGATAGGAGAACTAAATTTGGAGCATCATTCGTAAACCACGACAGGAGAGCACACTGCTGATACCACATGGGCTCATCTCTCCACAGGACAGGGATGGGTTTTACACAGCAAGAGCAAGACAGCCCCACAGGATCAGCTCCACCTCAGCCCCCCAAAACTGTGGTTTCCCTCACAGTTAACAAAGGCAGCAAGTCCTGAGCTATCTCCATCTGTACTTCTACACTGACCAGAGCTGGGGTAATCCCAGGCATGCAGACTCCATCATCTCTGCCTTTGACATGGCCCCTGGCACAATTTCAGCTTTGGCCATTGTGTTTGCAGGTGTTACCAAGGGCCAAACCACTGCCAACAGACAGCACAGCAGTTTAGTGATGGCATGGCAAGGTAACAAGTTCTGTATTTAATACAACTGCATGGATGTGGCTGATGATTCTTCTCCATAAAATTCCTGTTCTTCCCAACAAGAGCAAAGTGAACCATCTATATTTGTCACCACCTCTGCTCTGCCACCTCTGAAAGAGCGAAGGTGTTTCATCCAAGGCAGTTGTACTTACACTCATCACATGGTTCAGTCTCCCTTGCAGGTTGGCCTCTTTGCCCTGGAGGAGCTGTGTAGCAGCCTCCAGCTTTGCCTGGTGACTCACTGCTTGCTGCAGAAGCAGCTCTTTTGCCTCTATTTCTGCTTGAAAATTCCTGGGGGAAAAAAGCAACATGGCTGGGACAGACAGAGCATGATCCTGGAGATGAGAGATTTGTTGGAAGGATGCTGAGATCATAGGGGTGGAGAGGGGTCTTCAAGGGCTTTCCTGCCACTGCCACATTGGCAAAACAAGGGGGAGATTCAAAAGGGATGTGTGAGCACATTTTCTGCACCCCACCAAAAGAACCCCTCCTACCTGAGCTTGCTCTGGGTGTGCTCAAGAGCCATGTACTGCTGATCCAGCTCCCTGCCCAGCTGCAGGCAGTGTCTCTCTGCCCTCTCCAAACTGAGCCTCGCCTTGTCCCTCTCCCTGGCGATGTGCCTCACCTGGCTCCTGCAGACACAGCGAGCAGGGCATGAGGCACCCCTGAGGCACCCACAGAGGGCCGTCACAGGCAGCAGAGCCCTTACCAGAGGCACTGCAGTTTGTAGCTGTAGGAGGTGCCAGCTGCAGGCTGGAGGCCGCTCCTGGGGACCATGAGGGCTGTCCCAAGCTGCAGGCAGCCCTGCCAGGCTCAGCTGCTGCTCGTGCTGCTGCTCCTCCTCTGCAAGAACAGCACAGACTGACAGCACCTCCTCCCTCTTCTAACAGCTCCAACAGCATTCCTGTTGTCACACCATGTGCCCACCCTCCAGTCTTTCAGGGATGCCCCCCCATCTCAGATAAGCCTGGATCACATCCACCCCCACGTTCCCCCAGCCCTGGGGTGACCAAACCCATCCTGAACCCGGCTGCAAGTGCTCCTCCCACCCCGGGCAGTTGCTCACTTCACCCACCAGCACCGATCCAGGCAGAACCAGGGACCCTGAGGATCTGCTCTGAGCTCTTCCAGGGCTCAGGTGGCAGTGACAAGTTGAGGCTTGGCAAATCCAGTGTCTTTGCTGAGGCTGGAGAAGTGATGCGGGCCCAGGTAGCTTGGCCAGAAGGACAGGCTGCTTCCCTGAGCGCTCCCCTCTGATGCTGAGGAAAAACAACAGGAGTAAGTCAGTGGGGCCAAACTGGCAGAAGAAAACTGATGGTTTTCAATATCAAAGGGAAACTTCAGAGACCAGATCAATACTGAGGAACATTTCAGAAACAACCCCAGGCTGCCAGGAGGGAGATGTCCTGAGCTGCCCTCATGGCAGCCACAAGAGCAGGTCTGCAGGCACAGACCATTCAGTCTGGTCTCCCTGCTGACCCATCAACACCCAGAGTCCACAGAAAGACCAGCACTGAAAACTGTATCACTTACAGGGTCTTGGGAACACTGTCAAACGGGGACTGACAGCCAACATTTTATTTGACCAAAGAGCAGAGCCCAGAAAGGTGATACAGAACTCAGAACATTTCCAAAAGCACCAATTTTTTACCAGGTTTGGAAGAAGCCTGTCTTCAGAGAGCTGTTACCTCAAAGTCTGAAGCCAAAAGAACGATTCTTGTTTCTTTTTTTTTTCTCTCAAGATCCTGGATTGAGCTGTCCTGGCTGTCAAGGCAAGCAGAGATTCACTTCCACCTTAGCACATTCACGTGGTGTTACTTCAAAAGCAAATGCCTTGCCAGTCCTTGGAACTGAATGCACTAAGGAGAAAGAAGTATTTTACATCAAACAAAAAAAAAAAAAACGTGGATGAAGCTTGTTCATGCACTAAAAAGAGGACAGTCTGTGCCACATGTGAGATGCAGAGACATCAGCACTTCTGAGATCAATATTAGAACTGGGGTGATGTTTTTCCTCTCCTAGGATGTGCATCCCTCTCCCTCCCATAAAAAGACCAGGCTCAACAGCCCCTTGTTGTTCTGCATTACAATCCCACACCACATAGGCAGGGATTGCTCACACTCAGGCAGTTCCCAAGGGAGCCTTTCAGCCACCATGCAGTGGCTGCACTACAGATCACATCTAAAAACTGTCTTGCAAGTGAAGAACCCTCCCTCAGATCACCACCCTCAGACACCTGAATCCTATGGAATCACCATGAAAGATTGTGAAAAGTATCTTGGCCTGAATTATTCTCAGTAAACCCTGATCTTCAGCCTCCTTTTTCTGGGTTTTTTTGGAATTTTTGGGGGTTTTTTGTTTGTTTGGGTTTTTTTGGGTTTTTTTTTTTTGTTGTTTTGTTTTGTTTTATTTTGTTTTTTGTTGGGGTGGCTTTTTTGTTTTGTTTTTTGTTGGGGTGGGTTTTTTTGTTTTGTTGGGGGGGACATGGGGAAATGGATAGAGTAACCTTTCTAAGGGTGTGATGTCTGCACTCGCGTCTGGACTCCCTACAGGATCCTTTTAAAACATCAAACACAAAGGAACTGTCCTGTGTAGGAGACTGGCAAGGACATAATTGCTCCTTGCCCAAGCTTAGTGGAAATCCCCTCATGGAGCTGCAGAATCAAGGCCATCAACCAGCATCGTTTTTACAAACCTCATCCCATGGAGTTGCTCAGTCTTGGCTGCTTAAGAGACACTGACATACCGTGGGAAACGGGGTTGTGCATCCGCGGGGACGGAGGCACTGCAGCGTCGGCTCGGCCCGGCCCGGCCCGGCCCGGCTCGGTTCGGCCCCGACACCCCGCGCATGCGCAGGCCGCGCGCACATCCCCGTCCAGCGCCCTGGATGCATTTCCCGGGTGAATCGGGAGGAGCAGCGGCAGGAGGCGGAGGGAGCTGATGCCGCCTTTTTACTCAGCTCCTTCTGCCGTGCTGTGCCCAGTTCTGGGCTCCTCAGAGCAGGAAAGGCAAGGAGCTCCTGGAGAGGCCCCAGTGGAGGGCGATGAGGTGATGACGGGACTGAGGAGAGGCTGAGGGGGCTGGGCCTGCTTAGTCTGGAGAGGAGAGGACTGAGCGGGGATCTTGTCTGTACATACAAATATCCCACAGGCAGGTGCCAAGAGGATGGTGCCAGGCTCTTTACAGTGGCGCCCAGCGGCAGGACGAGGAGCAGTGGCCATAAATTAAAACACGAAGTTCCACCTCAGCATGAGGAACAACTTCTCTGCACTGAGCGTGGCACAGCACTGGAGCGGGCTGCCCAGGGAAGGACGGTCACAGGTTCCCCCTCTCTGGGGACTCTCCAGGCCCATCCGGGCCGATCCCCTCAGGGCCCTTCCAAGCCCCGCCCGTCCCGTGGTCCCGCGCGCGCCCCCCGTGGCCTGACGCGCACGCCCCGCGCAGGCGCACGCGCGCCACGCCGTTCCCGGCCCGCCCCCCGCGCAGGCGCAGTGGCGGAGCGGGGCGCGCGCGGCGGGCGTTGTGCGGCAGCGGCGGCGGCGGCGGCGGCGCGGCCATGGCGGGGTCCGTGGGTTCCGCGGGCGGCTCGGCGCGGAAGCGCCTCATGAAGGAGGAGGACATGACCAAGGTGGAGTTCGAGACCAGCGAGGAGGTGGACGTGACGCCCACCTTCGACACCATGGGCCTGCGGGAGGACCTGCTGCGCGGCATCTACGCCTACGGTGGGCGGCGGGGCCGGAGGGGAAGGGCCGCGGGGCCGGGGGCGCGGGGCCGGGGCTCGGGCTGAGGGCTCGGAGCGGTGCGGGGGCCGCGGCGGGGCCCGGATGTGCGGCCGGCCGCGCCTGCGCCCTGCGGCCCGGCCTGGCCCGGCCTGACGGTGTCTCTTGGCCCCGCAGGGTTCGAGAAGCCGTCGGCCATCCAGCAGCGAGCCATCAAGCAGATCATCAAGGGCAGGGACGTGATCGCCCAGTGAGTGCAGGGGGGATGTCGGGCACGTTCCCTGCCTTGAGGCTGGAAGCGGGATCGGCCTGGGCTGGTGCCTGGCGGGGTGTGGGGAATGACCTGAAATTGGTGTGACACGGGCACAGGTTGGCCAGAGCAGCTGTGGGTGTCCCATCCCTGGAAGTGCTCCAGGCCAGGCTGGATGGGGCTCTGGGCCATGCAGAGGTGGGAGGTGTCCCTTCCATGGCAGGGTGGGGGATGGAACTGGATGTTGTTTAATTCCCTTCCAGTTCAAACTACTTTGTGGTTTTATGGTGTGACAAGCAAGCAGTGAAATTGCCTAACTTGTTGTGATCCTCTGCCAGTTAATGCCAAAAGTTTGTTAGGGTTAGTTATTGTAAATAATATGTCTAGAGACAAAGAAGGATATGCATCCCACTGAAGAAATCCTTTCTTGGTCACCAGTGCAAATCACTGGCCTTGCAAATTGCATTGGTTTATCTGTCATTTACATGAAAAAAGTGTGTGTGTGGCAGATGGCAGAAAGTTAAAATGCTGGTCTGATAAGGAGTGAAGGTGCCAGAGCTGGGGACCCTGGAGTGTTCTGTCCCTGATGTTGCAGCTCTCAGAGCTGCCTGACAGCAGATCAGGCTCTGATCATAACAAACCTTTGTTGGCACTGTTGAGTTCTTTGCACTGAGTTGTGGGAGAGAGCAGAGGGGCGGAATGTGTTGGAATTGCCTGTGCTGTTTGTCCAGACATGCAGAGTATTCACCAAACATCTGTTTCTCAGGTCACAGTCGGGAACAGGGAAGACAGCAACATTCTCCATATCTGTTCTGCAATGCCTGGATATACAGGTAATCTCAGCAGCACGTGCTAAAAATAATTTTTACTAAATCACTGGTCTTCATCATGGAAATGTGTTAAGAGTGATTAAATGAAGTTTTACTTTGAAATCTTTTCATTATGGGCAGTGAACCTCAGACAGAATTCTGACTGAGAACTTCACCAGACTCTGTAACAATTGAACTGTTAAAGCCAGTCTGGTAAAATAAGTTCAGCTGATGTCTTGTAATGATAAAATTGTCTTTAACAGCTGACCTCTTTCACCTGTTAGGGCTAAGTTAATCTCTCAGCAAGCAGAATTGTCTTCAGACAGTCCCAATAGCATCATCAGCCTATCTGGTGATAGGTGATCTGATTCATTGCACAGAATCCAAGCTGGGTTTTTGACTGACAGCTGTTTGCCTCGTTCTGCTCAGGGGCATTGTGTCCATCCTGCAGTTTTGGGGTATAATTGGATGTGCAGATGCAGTTGAATAAAAGGGTGGTTCTCAGTGGGCTGGGATTGTTTCTCATCTGTCTGGGGACATAAAAATTAAGGTTTCATGTTCTAAGTGGAAAGGACAGCTTTTGATTTATTTCTGTGAAGTGCTTGTAATACTTTTAGAGGTGACCCTTCAAAGCTTTGTCTTGGAGTCCTTGAGCAATGCAAGGTGTTTATCTGAACCAAACAGAACTGAAGGGCTTGAAATTTGGTTCTATTTAGCAAGAAGTGTACACACCTTTTTTTTTTATTATTTAGCACAAAATTCTGTTCTAAATCCTTCAGCTGTGGCATTTCACAGCTTTGATTCTGTGAGCTCCATCACCTCTTGCATGCCTGTGGTTAATCCCTGTGATTCTGTGATTCCCTGCTCCAACCAGGTCCGTGAGACCCAAGCCCTGATCCTGGCGCCGACTCGCGAGCTGGCTGTGCAGATCCAGAAGGTAGGAGCACTGCACTCCTTGTCTGGGGAACCTTGCAAGGCCTGGGGCCGTGCTCTGGGCATTCTCTAGCAGAGCTCAAAGCAAACAAACACAGCTTCCACTTTTTCTTCTGTTCCTGAGGGAAATAAAAAGTATGATTTGATATAGGGCTGTTTGCTCCTTGGCATTATATTCATCGCTTTGGCAGACTGAGGTTTTGCAGGGCCTTGAGTTTTTAAGGCCAGCCTGTCTAAAGCAGTTGTGATCCCTGAGGACACGAATTCCTAGTGTTTTAAAGCCTGCTGTTGTGCAGGCTTGGGTAACAGAAATTAAAAAATCCTTGTGCTGACATCTCTTAGAAAAGCCCACGGCATGGCTGCACAGACCAGCCTCTCCTGACAGAGGCAGCCTGGGCAGAGCTGGGGCAGTGAATCCCTTCCCTTGTCCCCAACAGGGCCTTCTCGCCCTGGGAGACTACATGAACGTGCAGTGCCACGCCTGCATCGGGGGCACCAACGTGGGCGAGGACATCCGCAAGCTGGATTACGGGCAGCACGTGGTGGCTGGCACTCCTGGCAGGGTGTTTGGTAAGGAATCGTGGCGTTTATTGTAACACTGGTAATGTAACCTTGAGGGGAAGTGTAACAAGGTAACAACTTACTGCTCGTGTGCCTGGGAAAGACTGGGGGAAATCAGTGGTGATGGTATTTGCATTCTCTCTGTTTATGCTTTGATTTCCATTGCTGAGGTGACTGTTTATGTGGTGGCTTTGGAAAAAGGAGAAAGTATTACAGTCCCTGAGTCTTGAAGGAGATAGGAGCCAGGCCTGATGAATGGGCCCAGAATTAGGCCCACATTTTCTGTGTCCTGGTAGTTGCTCCATCTTTGTTAAATCAGTTGAACTCACAGCTGGTACCTTCTGGTTTCGCTGAAGGAAGAGTTTAACATTTACTGCTCATGCAGTTATCATAGGGGCAGTGTTGTCCTTCAGGCTCCCATCTTCTGGCTGTCTGAGGAACACACAGCACTTACACAAGCTCCTGTCACCGGGGGAACATGAACTGATCCCCACAAGTGGAAAAAAATCCACCAAAACTTAGCAGCTGCCGAGCTGGGCTGACTCTCAAACAGGATTTGTGGATTCTGTTGACATGAAGTTCACCTGGCATTTTGTGTTTCTCACATCTGTCCCTCCTCCACCAAAATGCCCTGACAGTGCTGGGGCTCACTTGCTTTCAGAGCATTCTCATCTCACAAAGTGAAATCTTGCAGATATGATTCGTCGCAGAAGTCTGAGAACTCGTGCCATCAAAATGCTGGTTTTGGATGAAGCAGATGAAATGCTCAATAAAGGTAAAACATTTGTCTCCCTTCTGCTTCCTTTCTCCTTGCTTCTTTGAGATTCTAGGGTGTCCCAGCTGGCAGGCCCACTTATAAAAAGTTAAAGTTTGAAAAGTTAGACTATTGCAGTTAGTTATAGGCTGGTTAAGGCATACAATGAGCCTTGTCTGATGTTACCAATTCACACATTTATGTTCATCCCATAGTATAGACCCAGTACTGAATTCCAGATCAGATTGTGAAGAGGAGGGTATTTGGGAGAGGGATGTGCTAACTGTTGTGTGTGGCTTGACTTGCACTGCAGGCTTCAAGGAGCAGATTTATGATGTGTACAGATACCTGCCTCCAGCCACACAGGTGGTCCTGATCAGCGCCACTTTGCCGCATGAAATCTTGGAGATGACCAACAAGTTCATGACAGACCCCATCCGCATCCTGGTGAAACGGTCAGTGAGTTTCCTTGGAGAGAGCAGGGACTCTGAGCTGGTGCAGCCCTGGGCAGGTCACAGTGTCACTGATCTAAATGTACAGGGAGTCTCTGTGTTCCTTCTCATTGTTCCTGAGTGTCCACAGATGTGCTCATGTCCTGTTTCCCAGCAGGGGCTGGCTTATCTCCCTGACTTCATCCTTGTCCAGTTCTGTGTGCTGCTGCTCAGCACAGGACATTCTCTCACCCCTAAGGGAATGAGTCCCCTCACTCTCCCCATGGATAGCAGTCTCTCCTCATGGAAATCTGTCCTTCACACTTATCCAGTTCCTGGGCTCCCCCAGAGGATTTCTTCAGGCTTCCTGTTAAAATTTCCTATTACACAGCAGGCAAAAACCCCCTTTAGCCAACTGATCCTGGGTGTTCTCGGAGGCACAGTTTTCATCTGGTGGTGTCACAGATCCTTGTGCACTGGGACCTGGGAGGAGTCTCCCTCTTGCCTGAGCTCTTGCACTGCCCCATTTAGTACATTCAAGCTTCTTGAGACTTTCTTCGGTCTCTTGTCAGGAAGCTGGAATGTAAAAGTGATGAGAACGGAAGTGTTCCCCTTTGGAGCTGGCTGGCTGGAGCAGAGCCATTCCAGTCTCTGATGAACAGGTCACATTCAGGTCCCTTCTTAAAGCTGAGTTTTCCCAGGACTTTCTAGAACAACTTGGATGGCATCTAAACCCAGCAGCCCCCAGCACATGGGGCAGAGGGGTGGTCTCTGGTGAAGCACACCCAGCCCCTCTAACTGTTTGTGGTGCTCTTCCCTGCAGTGATGAGTTGACCCTCGAAGGAATCAAGCAGTTTTTCGTGGCTGTGGAGAGGGAAGAGTGGAAGTTTGATACCTTGTGTGATCTCTACGACACGCTGACCATCACCCAGGCTGTCATCTTCTGTAACACCAAGAGAAAGGTACAGGGGCCATCAGAGAGGCATGGTGCTTCCTGAGGGTGATTCCAATAATGCTGGATTAGTGAAGAGGTCTGGTTGCTCCCCCATTTGGAAATAGTTCAGTAGGACCAGAGATTAAACCTTGGGGATGTGCCTGACTTAAAGCAACAGAGGCAGACCTGAGACAGCTGACAGGAATTGCCTTTTTAGAGAAGTGTGTGCTCAGTCTAACTGCTTGTAATTCCTGGAGCAAACCCACACTTCCTGGATAAATGCTCTTAATTCCTTTCCTCTCAGGGCTTGTGGAGCCCTGTATCACACAGCTGATGCTCTGTAAGGATTATTTACTTCCCTTAGTCTCAGAATGCTTGTGGAGGTGTCTCTCAGTCCACAGCAGCCTGTCTCAGCAAACATTCTGGAGCTCAGCTGCTGTGCTTGGCTGTCTGAGCAAGGGGCTAACCCAGGCTGTGTTCACAGGTGGACTGGCTCACAGAGAAGATGAGGGAAGCCAACTTCACCGTTTCCTCCATGCATGGGGACATGCCCCAGAAGGAGAGAGAGTCCATCATGAAAGAGTTCAGATCTGGTGCAAGGTAAATGCCCCAGATAGCATTGCTTAGGTCAGTGCTGCCCTGGGGCAGGGAAACCCTAATGCCTCTGTCTCAAGGCTTTGCTCAGCTCAGATTGAGGAGAACTCTGATCTCCTCTGGTGTGGAAGGGTTGAGAGCTTGCCATTTTCCAAGGAGGGACACTCCTACCTCTGGGTGTAGAATTAGTCTGTTCTATTTTGCTGAAGCTATTGGAAGTTGCTGCATTTAAAATTCAAGGAAAAATGTTTGTGCTCCATCCTCAGTATTTTAAACACTTGGGAGCATTATTCCTTCTGAAAGATCCAAGCTGTGTTGTCTTGGCTGCAGTTTGGTGCTAGTGCAAGGGACAGCTTTCCATGCAACAGAAGTGTGGATGCTGCTGGTGTGCTGTGGGCAGGGGGGAGCATGGAATAGCAGGGGATGCTCTGTGCTGAAGACTGGGGGTTCCCAGAAAAGAGGGGATGCTCTGTGCTGGAGACTGGGGGCTCCCAGAAAAGAGGGATGCTCTGTGCAGCAGACTGGGGGTTCCCAGAAAAGAGGGATGCTCTGTGCAGCAGACTGGGGGCTCCCAGAAAAGAGGGGATGCTCTGTGCTGGAGCCTGGGGGCTCCCAGAAAAGTCCTGACTGTGCCCTTCTCTTCGCAGCCGAGTTCTCATTTCCACAGACGTTTGGGCTCGAGGCCTGGATGTGCCTCAGGTGTCGCTGATCATTAACTACGACCTGCCCAACAACAGAGAGCTCTACATACACAGGTAGGCTGGGGCTTCCCTCGGGCCCCTGGGGCTGGGGGAAGTCTCCCACAGTGGCTCCATTGCCTCTTCCCTCGTGCCTCTGCAGGATCGGCCGCTCGGGCAGGTACGGCCGGAAAGGCGTCGCCATCAACTTTGTGAAGAACGATGACATCCGCATCCTGCGCGACATCGAGCAGTACTACTCCACCCAGATCGACGAGATGCCCATGAACGGTGCGTGCTGCTGGCCCTTCCTCTGGGACAGCCTGGGGCAGCAGTGCTGGGCTGTGAGTCACACGCTCAGTTAATGCTCCTAATCCTTGCCTTTTCTCTTTTTCAGTTGCTGATCTGATCTGAAGGTCCGTGGTTAGCAGGAAGTTGTACCTTTTGGTACCCTCCATAATTCTCTTTTGGACCCACATCCTTTTATCGTATTTGTCATATGTTCTTGAGTTGAGCTGCACTTGAGAACTTGTGTAAATATTGTCTGTACTCCCACCCATGTTTTTCAATTAAAAAAGGAAGTTTTACCATAACCTGTGCTTAATTACTTTAACCCAGCACAGTAACAGGCAGGGAGTTCTGAGATACTGCTGTACTTGGCTGGCATAATAAAACAAAACACTGGACACTCCCCATATCTGGGTTCATAGAACACAGGGCTTCCTGTTCTCTACCCTTTTGTTATTGTTGTGCCACGCCACCTGATGTACTTTTAGTTTCCTTAACTTAACCTTCAGGGATCAGACATCTACAGGAAAAATCTGTGGCCTGGCCCTAGTCTGCTGTAGGAAAATTAAGTTAGGAGATAGCCAGAAATTTCCTGCTAGTTAAGTCTTTCTGGAGCCAGAAGTCACCACATGTAGTGCTCCAGATGGGGATTTCCTATCCCAAGGAACTTGGGCACACACTCCAGAGCAGAAGGAGCAAGTATCCTGTCTTGTCACCTTCTCCACCTCTTTCTGCTGCTGTACCTTGTTACACCTGCCCTGTCACCTCTGCTCCTGTGTCTCTCTCTGGCACGATGCTGTACTTTGCCAGCTGTAGGATCTTCCATGTAGCTTTCCTACCTCACTCTGCCGTGTCCCTCTGTGAGGCAGGAGTTGGCCACAGGTCAGTTACCATCTTCTGCTCTGTGCTTTTCCTGCTAAATTCAGCTTTTTGCATGCTCAGGGAGGACAGGGCAAGCAAGGCCTGAGTACACCACAGTTTGCACAGAGTTGGATCAGCGCTCAGAACTCCTTTCCTGAGTAGCAGTGGAATAGCCCAGGTAGAGAAAGCAGCTGCCACCTCCTTTAAAGCCCTGTGAAACTCCTCAGTTCCCCGAGGAACCCACTCTGTGCACCAACCTGATGTTCTTACTAGTACACAGAAGGTGAGAAATGCCAAGCTTGTTCTACTGGGAATACTGATTGTAAGGGGTTGCCCATGGAGGTGAGGCCACTACAGCTTCATGTCCCCACGTGCCACCAGCAGCAAGGCTGAGCCAGCATTCCCACAGGGAATGTGCTCACACCATCCTTCCAGGTCAGTGGCACAACAGCACCAACACCCCCACCTGCCCCTGCACCCAGTCACCATGAAGAGCTGTTGGGAACAATATATAGGCTCCAGATCCCTCCAGGAACTGGGCAAGGAGGGGCAGCTCATGCAGGATCCAGCCTGGGGATGATCACCAGTCTGCTCCAGTAGCCAGCAGATGGACAGGGCCCCCAGCTGCACCCCTGACATCCCCACAGTGCCTGCTCCCAGCAGCTGCCCTTGAGACACAAGTCTGCCCTCAAGTGGCCCTTGCAGAGCCTCTCTTGCCCTCACAGAGGGAGCCACACATGAAAATGGAAACCCATCCCCAAACCAGGCCAGACCTTGTCCCTCATGCAAAAACAGATGTGTCCAGCCAGACCTAGAACTGCTCCCACACCCTCCTTGCTGGCTAAATCCAGCTCGCTGTTCAAGTAACACAACCTCACTCCAGGCTGCTGCCACTCCAAAAGTGCAGGTCCCATTCCAGTTCCTGGCACTTTGACCTCTGTGCCCACAGAGTGGAGTCCCCTTTTCCAGGGAAGGGTGAGATGGGCTTAACAGTCAACATGGCCATACAAGGACACACTCCAGCCATTTCCAAATCGTTTCCTAGACCTGGTTAAAAGTCATCTTTGCCCCTCCCCTTCCCTCCCTTCCATCCCTCCCACAAGCTCGAGGGGATTTTGCATTCATGCTGCAACTTGGTGGCACAGTGTTCAGGAACTGCCCCCACAAACCCTGAAGAAGAGTCCGTATGAAGCCTCCCAACTCCTTGTCCACATGCTGGGAAGAGTTCTGCTTTTCCCATCTCTGCAGGGCACAGCCTCAAATCTGACCTGCACCTTCCTGGAGACCAGGAGCAGCAAGGGCAGGCATGGCCCTGTGAGCCCCCGTGTGACTCATTTGGTTAGTAAGAGATTAATCACCAGAGCACGGGCTTGTTTGAATAACAGTATTTAATCTGTACAGGTTGAGATATCATAAAATGCGACATTCCTACCTCATCTTTAGCATCATTCCCCTGGAGCTGAGCCCTCACCTGCAGAGGGCAGGTAACCACCACTCCCCAGCAGTTCTTTGCAGTGCAAAAGTCACAGTGCAATTGCTTTAGTCCTAGACAGATGATTTCCCTCACTCAAGAGAGGGGAGATGTTAAAGCTCAAATGTTGATGAAAATTGTTACCATTTAGGAATGCAAAAAACCCAGCTATTGCACACAGCCATTTCCAGCTGAAACTACAGCAGTTAATTGTTTAGCTGCCTTTACACTCCACACAGTTGATACTGATTTAGCCAAGAATGAAAGTAAAGCCAGTAACAAGATTTCAGAGTGATACAATTGTCGGAGGGCAGAATCTGACAAGCAACTCCACAAGTCAAAAGCGTGCTTAAGAACAGCAGGAGGTTTTCCTATACAGGGAGGGGGTATGAGCTGGACAGAGGTCACCTTCCAGAGACAAGCATGAGAGGAACATCGGCTTCAATAGAAAGCTATGAAGTACAATAGAACAAATCTGTTCATATAATTGTCAGGATAAGTATTTGACATAGTTTATGTAGTAGAATACAATACTTGAACATCTTTTAAAAATAAGCACGGATTTCATTTAATATATACACAACTGATTTTAATCATGTACTGAAAATAAATTACAGGAAATAACTTTAAAATGCAACAGAAGACAAGAGTTTCACAACAAACATTCCCATTGATTTTTCCAAGGGGGTGAGAGATTGCAGTGCTCAAGGCAGGTAAATATCACAAATATATCAAAAAACTTCAAATTGTTGATGCATTCACACATTTACATGAGCCACAAACATTCCTTTACAGGAACTGCACTTAGCTACCACAGAACCAGGTTTTGCCATAAACTACAAAACTTTGATACAAAATCGTATTTATATATTTATATTTCATATACATGCCCTATCTGTGATTTCTTAAAAAATAAAAACTAAACACACTGTACAGACAATCCTAACTCATTGCTTGGTAGCTGTAGGCAACATTTTTGGATGGAATTTCTTCCCCAGTAGAATTAATGGCAATATTATATACACGAAGGCTAAACTGCAGAAAAAGACAGCTCAGTTCCGATATGCACCTCCCTCGGGACCAGGTCTGCGAGTTCAAGGCGAGACACCCTCTGTGCTGAGCCACTGCCTCCCTGACAGCCCAGTTCTGCGTGAGGAACCAGCACATGCATCTGTGTAACACTGGGACAAGGCAAGAAAGCAGGAGACGCGTTGTAATGGAGGGGCTGCTCCGACGGCTGCACCGGCCGCGCACAGAAACACTCGCGGGAGCTGCCGGGGGTGGTGCCGAGCTGGGGACATCGGGGAGAGCACAGCTGGATGGGGCTGATCGCCACACGTCCCTGAAGTCAGCTGCTGCAGGGGACGGGCTCCCCTGTAAGCCGGAGCCCGCACGGACTCGCAACGCTGGGGAAGCTCCCCCTCCCTCCCCCAAACGCGTAAAACTGAGCCGCTCCCTCCCACCCCAGCGGGCTCCATGGCACCAGTTTGTCTGAGAGCTGAGCACTGACAAATGTAACTCTTCCCCGGTGATGGCAGCAATCTGTGAAGCCAATCACACTAAACTACTTCTACAGTTGATTGTAAACTTTGGTTTATTTTTATTTTATTTTTTTTTTTATTATTGAGTTCTCATGGTACAGCAAGCATGTCTAGGATGAGAGGGCAGAGTTGAAGAGGAGACGAACTGTCAGTCTGTCTTTAGTCTGGCATGGTGAGCCACCTGCTCGGTCAGGCCTGCTTTGATAGAGTTTTTTACAGACTGCCTCATATGATCCTCCATCAAATTATCACTCATGGGCTTCAACACCTGTGGAATGAGAGATGTGCAAAAGAAACAAGAAAATGAGGTAACCAAGGAAAAGAAGATATAAAATCATATAAAGAGATGAGATTTGAAATCATGAAAAAACTTAGAATGATGAAGTCTGACACAAAGTGGCATGAACTGAAAGAGAAATGAATTTTGCTGCTAGAGTAATGAGGTTAAAGCAGTCACATGCTATGGACACAAGTGATACCCCTCCTACACAGCAGTATTTCACTGAATTCAAACCACTTTACAGTTCCTAGAAGATGGATGTGCAATTCCATACCCCATATGCAGCATCAGTCTGGTATGGTTACAGCATTTATGCAGACCGGCCCAGACGGTCCAGCTTATTGTCCTATATGTGTAAGTGTGAACACTTCAGATACAGAAAGAAAGTTAAAAATACTGGCTAGTTTTTCTTCTTGTTATTGTTGGATGAGAGTCGCTGTCGCGGCACTGATGTGAGAGCACGACGAACCGTTCGGCGTCTAAGGACTTCAAAGAGTTTGGAAAACACCTAAAACACGAATTCAGCTGTTAGGAACAAGGGCTCTCACAACACAGCAGAAACTCAATCAAGTTCAGAAAAACAAAAAAAAAAACCTGATTGCCAGTAACTTCTCACCTTCCTGGGATTCCTCTGAAGCAAGGAGGGAAAAGAAAGGCAGAGATTCAGAAAAATCAACAGCAAGAATGAGTATTTAATCAGAGTGACTCAGACAGGACTGCAGTGCTTTGCATGTTACTGGTGATGTGCAGCTCTAACAGCAACACTGCTGAGGGCTTTTGGAGACCGCCTTCCTCCAGCCCCCAGGTGGCAAGCTCCTGACAGCATAAGCCAAGCTTTCTCCCTCTTCTCCCTCCCAGGGAAGGCAGCAGCCAAACCAAGCCTTCTGTGCAGCAGCAGCTCCAGTAGTACTGGAGAGCCTCAATTTTAATCACTAGTCAGTGATGCTTACTCAAGATTTAGCTACCAATTTATTTACTGATGCTCATTTCCCCAGTTTTAAGAACCCACTTTTTATGCTCCAGTGTAACTCAAAGCCTGACTGGGACCCTCAGCAGGTTGCTCAGATAGGCCTAGTGTACCAGTGCCTAGGATCAGCCTTGAACACAGGAATTTTCCAGCTGTGGAAGCAAGCATCTGTGCAGAAGGCTGCAGTTAGTTATCTGCTCGTGCCTCACAGGACACACTTTAATGTCACCCCAGATAAGCTCAGTGCACCCTTTATTTCCAGTAACAACAGCAGCAAAGTGCTTTCCTTCTACTGGCACCGGACAGAGCTAGTCAGAATGCTCCAAAAACTACTGGTCAGGAATTCTCTACATTGACCTTACTGGCACAGTTGAGTTTAGGCAGCAAAATCTCTTTGCAAAAAGTTTTCTCCTCCAGCTCAGCTGTCCTTACACTCACACCTTTTCTTTCAGGAATTTGTTGAGTATTCCTTGCAAACAGCAGTTGCACCCACTGAAGCTGTCACAGACAGCACAGGTCTCCCTGATGGACAAAACCTGCTGTGCACCCTCTGGTAGCAGCTGCTGAAAGCCATCACTCAGCCAGTTCTCTCCAAGGACTAATCAATTCCTTGCTCTGAATAAGGAAAGAGTTTTGAAGTGTCCCCTTTACCATCTAAGTAACCTTCTGCACCTCAAGTAGCACTTGTTTGATAATATCCTAAGCTTATTTAACATTCCTTGTGTGCAGCATCTGTTCCTGAAGAGAGCAGTCACACTACTGAGCAGATTTTCCCTTTGGCAGCACTAGCATTCTCTATTAGGTCTAGAGCAGCTTTTCCCTCTCAGCACTGAACAGAAGCTGTTTGATATGTCTGCTCAAGACAGCAAGATTTTGCAATAAAGACAGATACCAACCTGTTCCCATATAGCTTCAGCGATCTGATCAATGGCTGTTCCAACTTCTCTGAATTCCCCAGAGTACTTAACGTATGCCCAAGTACAAAACGATATAAGAGCCATCCCCAGCACGAGATTACACAGGGCAGCTATGGAGTTCATGCCAAGGAACCCAGTCAGTCCTGAGATTATGTACATGGCAAACATGACCGCAAAGAGAGTGGCAGGGGTACGAGCAGCATAAAAGATGTTTTTGCCATCGTTGTGCTTCACAAAGTTTGCATAGATCTCTTCGATTTCCCCTTCCAGTTGCTCCTGGTAGCGCCGGCAGAACTCCTCCCCTCCCATCTTCTTGACGGAGCGGAAGTGGCGGATGGCGCTCTCGCGGAAATCCTGGTGCTTCTGCTCCAGGTCCGACGGGGCAAGGTAAGGCTTATCTCCCCCACACACCTGAGGGACAAGCAGACCCATGGAATCACACCCTGAGAGCAGCTGCCCCTCGCTGCCCCCTCGGCTCTGGGAGCCCCAGGCCCAGCCAAAGGGATTTTGGGTCCTGGCAGGGCAGGAGGCTCACCCATCCAACCACACCCAGACCCACAGCACAGGAATGAACTCATGCTTCCTCTGTTCTCCTCAGGCAAGCCCAGAAGGACAGGACAACAGCCACACACACATCCCTGCTTTTCCCCAGAATGAGGTCCTCCACATCCACCAAAACTCCCTGGAAAATTCCTACCAGTCTCACCCTTCAGAACAGCTTTTTCACATTGCCCAGAGCATGTTAAACACCAGGAGCTGCTGAGGGATCAAGAGGCCACCACACAAATAACTGCCACTGTTTTCTTATCCTCTGTGACACTGCACCTGCTATTCCTTACATTTCAGGTCATTAGGGGGACAGTATTTTCATTCTGCACACTCAGCAAAGGAGGGCTTTGGTTCATGAGGACAACTCAGAGGCTGCAGCAAGAACTACCTTTACATAATTGAGTTTTAAATCCAAAGAGTTCCCACTTCTGTTCTTAAAAATAGAAGTTTCAGAGCTGTGTCAGATCAAGAACATCATGAGACATCTGGATAAAAAACTATTCCATAATTTGTGCATATCTCTACAGTGATATAAAAATATACAGTACTGGGGAACATTACTATGGAAACAAAGTCTGTTTAAAAGAACATCTGTTTCTGTTTATTCCCTGCCCCAAGTTAGAAACCTTACTGCTACAGAGTCTCAACAACCATTGAAGATTCAAGTTTGGAAGGCAGACTTGGCACTTATTATAAACAACACATTTACTATTTCAAGACATTTTCCAAAATGGAAATAGAGGAGTTCCCTTAAACCAGCAGAGCATTCTCCAAACAGCCTGCTAACAAATGGAACTGGATTGTCTGCTACTAGCACTAAGTCTTACTTTAACTTCAAAACAACTACTCCAGCAATTAAGACCACAATTAGCCTAATTAATGGGGAGCTATGTTTATAGCATGTTCTCACACCTACTGGTCTTTCTGGTTGTACAGTTTCACAATAAGCACAGTCCTGTTAAGCTTTACAAGACAGGCAATGGTTTTCAGAATTTCCTAAGATAAAACCTTGCCTACCACTACATTAAAGTATGAAATCATCCAGCATTCAGCCTAGAATCATATCAGATCACTATCTTCAAGAGAAGAAGCAAGTGGGAAATTACATACACAAGTTTTTCAAAGTAATTCTTGTCTTCAAAGGGGTTTCTTTACATTTTTTGAATCACTTCAATGCTTGCATTTTGCAGCTAATGAATGACCACAATTCAGAAGCATGAGACTACAGAACTAGAATTCCACCCCTGTGCAAGCCTGACACAACACATGTCTGCTCACCTGCTTGTGCAATTCATGCCACAGGGTTTTGAGATGCCTGTCAAGGGCCACAGAGGGAACTAACAGGTGGGAATCCTGCACACACATCCATTCTCAGACCTCCCCAGCATCACAGCCAGGCTCAGAGAGCAGAAAACACACAAGTCCTGGCCCTGAGTCACCTTCCCCCACTGAAGTGCTCACACAGAAGGCACCATGGAAGCTGAAGGCCTGTGTTTGCATGCAGGTGTTTAGGAAAGGTGGTGCCATCATACCTGCTCCATGCCTTTGCTGTACAAGTCTTTTGCTCCTGCCACAGCAGCAAGATTGTTCGCCTCAGCTGTTGCCTAGAAAACATGGAGCATCCTGTGTCATTCACAGCATTGCCAGGTTTTACACAGCACTGCACTCCAAACATACCCCCAAAACCTCCAGAGCTCCTGATGGCCAGGAAAAGGCCACATAAAAATAAGTGAAGTTCAGCAAGAGACATTAAAACATATTGCTGCCTTCCTTCAGCTTTCCAGCACAGCTGCAAACAAACCTCAGCTTGCTCCTACAGGCTCTTCATCATGAGCAATCTCCTCTGAATGCTCTACTGTTAATAAGCACATAAGGATCACTAAACTATTATATTTTAATCCTGGTACTGGATTACTTCCAGTACCCAAGAGGAAAGAAGGAATCTGGGATTATTTCTACATTATAGATGTACAGTTTTGGTCTCAATTGTAATTGTCAAGTTTGTTAAGAATTTAAGTCTTATTTTCTACCTGTGTCATGTCAGGGACAATTACTGTAGTTAAAGCTGCAAGATGTCATTTCTGGATATCTCCCAGCCAAACAGCAAGTTACAGGAAAACAATGCTTGGACACTAAAGCAGCTAAAAAACACAATCAACCAGACAGACCCCAGCTCAATTTGGTTGATTTAATTTCATTTGGTTGCTGAAACTGAGGGAAAAGTACTCAACCACCACAGTTCAGGTGGCTTTCAAGGCACACAGATCCTTCCAGAACTACAGCTGTGGGGGGGAGACTCAGGCCCACAGCAGTCATGATTCCTCAGTTGCAAAGAACTTATAAAGTACACATCATCTAATCAGATTATTTGAAAGAAAACAAAATACCTGCAGCATAGATTTCGGATGAGGTAGCTCCTCTCCTTGATAGATTTTAATGTAAGCCTGGGAGAGAGAAAAAGAGTTTATTTTTCTAAACATTTATGTTTAAGCAGAATAAGAAATGAGGGATGATACAAAGACAGAGCTCAGATTATTTCTCTGTAATAGTGCTGAATACTAAATTATGCAATTCTCTTCACAGAAGTCTGGCAATTTTTTCCCCCTCACTTTCCTATGCTGGGACCCAGCAGGGCAGCAGAGCACCCTGAGGAGACACCACCACTGTCCCAAGATGTGACAGGTTTTGACAGCAGGTTTCTACTCCCTCAAATGCATAAGGTCTTTGCTAGACAGGGAATCTTCACCATAACAAAAGAGTGGAGATGACTATCCCAACCTTTCTGGCAAGAGGTCTGCTCAAATTTACCCCAGTGCTGGGAGAACCAATATTTACATTTCTCCACATGCCTTGATCTACTGAAGTGTAGGAGGAAAAAAAACAGATCAAGGCACTTTGTACAGACAGAACTAAGCAGACAAAACACTTCCAGAAGCTAAGCAGGCAGCCTACCCCACTGTGCCCCACCCCACTTATCCTCAGGGGTCCTTTCTGTCCCCAGGGTTTCAGGGGGCTGGAACAGAACACACACTTCATTTCTTGTCCAGCCCCCACAGGCTGGGCCCTGGCACAGCTCCTGGGGACAGGGAAGTGGGGCACAGCAGGCAGCAGCAGCCATGCCAGGGCCTTGGACAAGCTGTGCAAGTTACACCAGCAAGGCCACCCTCAGCCCCTTGAGGGGAGGCTGTCCTCACTCTCTTCCCACCACTGCTGCCCTCCCTCCCTGCCCTGGCTGCCAGCCTCAGGCCTGAGGATCTTCTGCTCCAAGGGAGGAGAGAACAAGGTTATCAGGGTCCCCATGTACTCAGTGCTCTAGGGTGCAGAACAACCTACAAAAACATAAAGAGTTATACAGGACTCTGTTCCCTTGACACCCTCCTTGCTCCTGCAGCTATTTCCTCCAAGTAAAAGCCCTACAGCTCCCAACTCAGGCCTCACAATCTCAGCTTCAGATGCACAGTCCCAAGGGAGCAGGACTCTTTAGTCACATAAGCATGGCATTTCTGCAGCACCCCACAGCACTGCTCCCCAAATGGATGCAGGATGCAAATCAGCTTTCCAGTAGAGGTTTTTACACTTGGTTTTTTAGGATGCAGTCCTTTCTAAACTGCTGCTGAACATGCCCTGCACTGTACCTGAGTGGGTCCCACTAGAGAAAAACCAGAGCAAACAGCAGCATGCAACCATGTAAACAGAGAGAGTGAACCTCTGTGCTCCCGTGCTGATTTTACACTTGCCAGAACAGCCATCACTTCTGCATCTCATACCATGTCTTTCCTTCAAAAAGTTACTTTGTTTTACAAGTGAAATTAAATGAGCTCTGGTCTCAAATTCCTTACTTGCATAGTTTGTTTCATAACATCAGCCCAACTTTTCTACCCCAAAAGTAGCAATGCAAAACTCCTGTCTTTAGGAGACAGTGGCATCATTCCCACCAAACCAACTGTCTAAGTAGTCCCAATTAAAAAAAAAAAAAAAAAGGCTACACACACCATCCCTGGTGATGTAGAGATTATGTTATCACATTTCTGCTGGTGTCACCATGATACCAAAAAAGCTCAAGACTAACAGCTGTGAGTATCCTGCATAAATATTTCAGAGCACAGTGGTGCTACACATGCAAGTGTTTAGAAAGCGCCTTCCCTGCATGTTAAAAATCCAGAAGGGAGTATCTGAAATTCTCATTGCATTCCTATGAGTTTAAGAGCTGTTTTTCTATCTGTAAAAACTACATGACCAAAACAAAAAAAAACCCAACTGGGATTTCAAAGTAGGAAAAAAATATCTAATAAAGCTTGAGCTATCTCAGCCTACTCACAGAGAGGAAAATTAAAGCTACCAACCCACAAATTTTGCTAACAGTAGCTTGCAAAGAGCTGTACTGCTAGGAAGTAGTGTGCCAGTTCTGGAAAGTCAGAGTAATGAAGTGAAAATAAAAGTGAGCTGATCAGTGAGCGTCAGCCTAGATATCTTATCTTCTCTGGGAACAACATGGCCTAAAATTAGAATACTGTCTTTTAAGCTATTAACAGAAATAATTAGTATGAGTTTGCTTACCTTGAAGTATTCTACAAGATCTCTACAGGTCACCTTGGATCCACTAATTTCTTTTTCTACCAAGTTTTCAGGGGCAAGCAGTAACGGTATCAAATTCCGCAGCTCATTTTTGAAATCCTCATCTATATCTAGTAAAATTCAATCAATTTCAAGAAAAAAGTAGTTAGTTTTCAATCTTGTATCTCCCAAAGGAACACTGATAGCCCACAATACTTCTAAATCTACAACATTTCAACTCTGAACTGTATTTTTAAGGCATTTAAAGGCTTACATACATAATATAGCTTTAGTAAATTCCAACTACTCCTAATGTACCAATCCTAACTGGGAGAACAAGGTGCCACTGTCCTTTCAATATTTTAAATGCATTTTTCTAATTACACCAATGCCCAATGACCTCACAGGGTGTGCCCTCAGCACAGCAGGGGCTGGCACCCCACCACTGCAACTCACTGTTACAGCCTTTGCCATCCTGATGCATTCCCTCAGTTGGGGGACACACATCCCTTGGAGGAATCCTGACTGCCTCTCATTCTGCAGTAGCAGAACCCTGTGCCTTTTATCTCAGCCATTTCAGAGCTGACCTGTGGTTCAGCAAGTTCTTAGAGAAAAGCCTTTCCAGAAAATAAAGTCTTTAATCTTGGGAATTCTGCCCTCTGGAGCCCTTAGTTATCTTTGGAATCTCCATTAAATGACCTTTAAGCACGTCTCAAGTTATCAGATTACAATGGACAGCTAGACACAAAGATATCCATTCCCTCTCCCTGCTTAATTCCTCTACTTTTAAACCACTAAAAAGAGCACACAATGCACATTTCTAAATTCTGCAGCTTCACCTTTTAGCCTTATATTTTCCAGTCAGGCATTTCAATACCTAATCATTGCAGTGCTTAACTTTCATCATATAACAAAACAAACTCAGTGATCTGAATCAAGAAACACAAAATGAAAAGCTTCCTACCATTCAATCTCCCATCAAAATTTGGATTTGTTGCAACTTTAAGACCAGGGTGGGGCAACAGGAAACACCCAAGATTACTGAAACAGGAGTGAATATGCTTCCTTACATTCTGTAGCTCTTCATGTTGGTTTTGCTTTACCTGAAGGAAAAAAAGGTATTAAGAACTGCTACCAGTTTTACAGCATTGCAGTTAAGATCAACCATCATCTTAAAAGCAGTAAGAGCACAAAAGTGTGTTTAAGCTTTAATTTCTGAACCTAATAATGCCAACTTTGCCTATAAGTAGAAACACCACAAATGTATTTTATTAGCACAAGGAGCCAGCTCATGATGCATCATTGTCTTGACAGCACAGTGTCACTTAGAAAATCAGAACAGGACTACTGGAGATAACTTACCTGCAATCTTTTCTCTAGGAACTTTCTTCCTCCTTCCAAGCCATATGCATGTTCATAAGGATAACTCCAATCTCTAATTAAGAACATTAATGTCTGCAACAGGAAGAACAACAGCAGTGAATGGTTTTCATCATTCCTAAGGTCAAAAATTTCTATCACATGTGATTATTTTAAGTATTTGGCTGTTCTAAAACTAAATATATTATAGATTACAAGCAAGGATACTATGTAAATGTTTGGTATATTTTGCTGCTCTAAATGTAGCAGCCTTGTAGTTCTGTGGTGCAAGTGTTTGCTTGCTTAAAAAACCAACTAAACAGAACACCCACCACCAAGCAGGATCTTTTCTCAGAACCATCTACCACCAGCAAGGACCAACTATATCTCAGAGTAATAAAAAAGAAGGCAGCACAAAATCACAAAATTTTTCTCCTTAACACCTGCATATCACTTGACATTTTGATTCTTTTTATACCTTATAACTCAAGCACAAAACTATACTTGCTCAACCCAGCATTTTTCCATTGGGTTTTTGCAAAGCCATGTGGCAATAGTGAAGGAAAATTAGTCTTGCAAAGAACTGGTTACCTTCAGCCCAACTAACTGATCTGCAGAAATTATCCTGAGCCCATTTTCTACATATTCAACTGCTTAAATCCATTTAACACAGTTACCTGAAACGGCTTTTGGTAGATTTCTTCCATAGCTAGTCTTCCATATTCTGTAAACAACTGAGAGGAAGAACAGCGTAAGGATGTGCCACACAGAAAACACATTTTTCTGCTGTGAAATATTCTATTATGTCATGAAAAAATAAAGCATTCAATCTTTTATCTTACTACAGGTTTCAATCTTTTACCTTACTACAGGTTGAGAATGGCAAACAATCCTCAATAATGAGTATACCAACCCTCAATAAGATTCAGGTAGGAGACATGATTCCCACAGGCTTCACAGTGCCATTCCTGAACTGTCAACACACTGCAGTTTTAAGTGGGTGGCTGTTGGGCTATTCTCAGAGAAAAGCTGGCTGCATTTCTCACCAAGCCAGCTTCCAACACTTGCTTCCTAGGCTGAGGAGGTCAGCCTGACTAACATTTGCCCCTTACTTCCCACAAAAGGTTTATTCCTGGAAATCCCAGGGAACTTGGCTCTAGCCAATATATCAGACATTTAAATACAAGCCAAGTTCAGCAGCTTCTCAGATCTCTGCATCACCTCATGACCTTAACTAATAATTGTTCCTTCCCTCCAGTATAAAGGCTGGTATCAGCTGTCTTCCTCTGACTGCTTTCACCATCTTTGACACCAGCAGCATTCCTTGCTGGCCAAGCCACACACAAGAGCAGGAATTAGGGACTGTGCTGGCTGCCTCAAGTACTGGCAGGGCTTGATCCTCCTTACAGATACTGCAGGTTGAGATGATGGAAGCACACCAGAACTCTGCAGTGCCAGGCAATCATTATTCTGCATTAAACTAACTCCTGGAGTGTCTCAGGTAGATTATGGCTCAAAGGGCAGGTCTGGTGTTGATCACAAGAGCACCTGGGAAGTCACAAGACTAATTTAATTTACAAGCCCTTGTCACCCTGAGCAAAAGCAGCTGTGAAGTGGCCAAGCACCCACAAGAGTCTGGTTTCTTTGGCCCAAACTCTTTACCTCATTCACTTCCATGCTAAATGCAAAAGGCAGTCAGAGACTAACAGTATTTCACAATTATATAAATTCCTATTAAAACAGAAATTCAGAATTTCCTTCCCTTCGATCATGATTCCCTGCTGCAACTTTAAATGCATGGGTGTCCCTCACCCAGTGCTTGCATTTATCATCCTTCTCTTCCCTTCCTTCCTTCAAATCTCACCCTCCAGTAGAACAGAGATAGATTGTTTTATTCAGAGTACACCAAGCCTGTTAAAGGACCAAAGTCTCAAGGGAAGCCTGGCTTTCAAATAATTACCTAGAATTTTTTTTGTTTTCACTGCTTGGTTGGGTTTTTTTGGGGGTGTGGGGGATATGGACACAGTGATACAACCCTGCTAATTGAGAACAGCTTCATAAGACTACTTTTAGTTAGTGCTCTTTTACTTCCAGCATTGGCAGTCAGTCTGCTGCAGCACTGAAGACACACAGAACAGTTTTAAGCTGTGACAAGGTCATGGCCTTGGCATTTGGCAATACACAAGCTACTCTGTAAAGCTACAGGTTTTAAGTTAAGGAGATAATGTTCTTGCACCATTCACATGAAGCCATAATTCAGTGGCCTTTGACCACAATGTTGCATTAGAGGATAAAAAACCCATGGTGAAGATAAGACATTCTCCTGCTTTTATTTCTAAGCAGGATAAAATTCTGCAGAAGTTTCTCAGCTGAAAAAACAGAGACGGCTTCTGGGCAGAAGACTCTTTCTGGCCTGACCCAAACTCCAGCACTTCCTTACAAACTGCTTATGAAATAACATCCATTTTCCTATTTTAGGAAAAACATGTAGCACTGGAATTTCACCATTAAGGATTTCCATAAACAATTTTCCTTTCTCATTTTCTCAGGAATTTAAGAACTTGCAATACAGAGAACAGACTTTAAGAGAACTAGCCAGATTAGAAGCTCATACTATTTTTACCTCTACATTGGCACAGTAGAAGCATCATGGAGTTGATGCAAACACAGTTTTTACAGACTGCACCAGTTTCAGGTAAAATTCAGTGTTTTACATGAGGCAACAAACAGCTCCCAAGTCAGTTATATGAATAGTAACTTCCAGAACATTGTCAGGACTATCACTTCAGAAGCAGTTTAACAAAAATTCACCATATTCCTACCTGCAAGTGCTGAAGGTCATCTTCCTGAATATTCTGAGACAAGTTGTATACCTGCAAGAGACAATTACAGTGTCACATGAAACCACTCTCTTACAATCATATAGTCTCTTTCACACATTGAGAATTTTTGCTCCATCTAGAAAAAGTGTAACTACCCAAAAGTCAGCAAGTAGAAAGGTGTCACAGAACACACCTCAAACAAAAGTCACCTCCTTATTCAAAAATGATTCACCAGAGCCAACTCCACAGGACAGAAGCAATGCTCTACCTACTCCTGTTCCTTTTAGGTTGTGGCATGTCTGAAGAAAGTCACTTGTCACCCCTCAAAAACCTGCTCACTTTTAGCACTTCTAAGGCACAAGCTCAGAAGTAGCTTTGACTATAGCACAATTCTCAGGAGTTTAATTGACACTTGAACAGAAGCAGCAATTTAAAGTTTGGCTGATCACAGCATGTCACCCTAAACTGTATCTACAGCCTTAAAAAAGATTCTGTAACACATCTGTAAAGAAGCAGTTGCTACTTTGACATCTTGGGGGGAAGGGGATTTCCCAGTTCTGTCAGCAATTTAACTCAGCCTGGCCTTGCATAACCTTGATTCCACCGAGCAACTTGGGTAGTTTATGTACCACAATGAAATCAAGAAAAAGTATGGAATTTTAAATCAGAGCTGGAGGAAGATTTGCAGGTGAACTTTCCAAGTGTGGCTCAGGATATATTCTCTGCACATTCAGGATAGAGGGTTCTGCCATTATTTGTCAGCAGGGATATTCTCACCTGGACAGAGCTCGTCATGGTGCTCAGGGCAAAAACTGTTGCACAGTCTTTGATAGTGGATTGGCTATCAAAGGCACCTTGGGTATCCATGAGTAGTACAGCAACCTGCAGAGTTTGAAAGCACAGCAGCAGTTAACCAGATCATGGGCCCTTCCACACTCCTGGCCACTGGGGTCAGTTCTGTTTCAAGTCTCTGCCCCTGTGCCTGCTGATGAAACCTCAGTCACCTGCACAGGGGACAGCACACAGCCACAGCTGAGTGAGCAGCAGCCTCTGGCCCTGCCTGGCCACCTTGTCCCACAGAAACAGCCCTCCCTGGCCCACTGGGGGGCCATGCAGACCAACTGGCAGCTCTCCTCCACTGCAAGAACACCAGCCTCAGCTGCAGATCTGGCACAGCTCATCAGAGCTAAGAGTAAGATGTTACTTATGAATACATATATATCTTAAGATAATTTTTTTCAGCAGAAAACAAGATAACTGATACTGTCTGCTGGAACAACAAGGAAGGAAGTGATATTAATGAAAAAAGTTTATCAGTCCAACTCCCATCTTTGGGATCTGCTACACTTCCCTTCTCCTTCCCACTGAGAAGCAAGAACAAGTGAGTGATTTGTTCCCAAAGCATAAGCAGATTCACACATAACTGCTTTTTAACCAGAGAAATGTTTGGTTAGCTGTGAAATTTGTTAAACACCACTAAGCCACTATTTTTAAAATCCATGTCCCACAGATTGGGCATCAGATGTTTCCTTTGCAAATGCAAAGAAAGGGTATGAAATTTAAATAACCTAAAACCAATGGTTCAGAACACAAATAGCACAAGATGACCACCACTATTGTGAAGTAAATATTTATTAATGACATTAACATAACGCCTAATTTCAGCATAAACACCTCCCAGTAAACTTTGCAGTCAAACTGACTTGAGAGTTAAAAAAGAATCAAGTTAGTGCTTTTTTTCTCACTGTTAGACTTATCCTTTTTTATAGACTGCTTGCTAAAATTAAATGGAAGGACCAACTTCCAGACCCTGAAGTACTTACAGCCATGCACTACACTTTACTACAGCTACAAGTTAGAACATATTCTCACCCTTCAAAGAACAGTGTGTTACAGAGCTTTTCCCCCCAGCATTTTTCTGTAGATAGTATTTATAGCCATTGCAGATTTACAACATCCCCAGGATAACCCACCCAGCAGCCTGGACAGGGCAGATTTTGCTAAAACAAAGTACTCTCAGAATGAGACTATTGTTGAACTTTGGGTTGTAAGAACCAATCTCCATCCTTACACTGACAACAGTTTCCAAATATGTTACACAGCTGCTCAGTGCAAAGGAAAGCAACCGAAGTTCAAACAGCCGCCATGAAATCCATGACATTAAAAGTGTACACAGAGGCAAAAATCTTATTTAAGTTTTAGAATGACAAAACAGTTTAGGCTGAAGGGGACCTCTAAGAATCATCTTGTTCCAATCCCTCTGCCAAAGGCAGGGACACCATCCACCAGACCAGGTTGCTTGGAGCCCCACTGAACCTGACCAGGAACACCTCCCAAATGGGGCATCCACAGCCTCTCTATTTTTAAAAACCCAAAAAACATCAAACCAAAAAAAAGAAAACCAACCCACCACACAACCAAACCAGGAAGCCTACAACTCCTGCAAGGGAGACCTTGAGTAAATCAAAGCAAGTTAAGCACTCACCTTTGTTCCATTAGGTTTTTCAATTACAAACACTTCACTCCAAATCTGAATGCCAGTGGTTTCCCGTTCACATCCACCTCTCCATGTAAACCCGGTCAATGGCTCAGTGTTTCCACCTATCCAACTAGGAGAAGTCTACAAAACAAAAGGAAAAACTGATGTAAAACCAAGGAGGGGATTTCTATTTTTTTGTAACATACTATATTTCAGTAGACTTCCACACTGTTATTACATTTTCCTCAGAGCCAGCTGACAACAGTACACAAAATATTAAAACACAGTGCTACTCTGCTGTGTTTCAAGATCATCCACAAAGCAACCCCACGGTATTTGAGTGGCTGCACAACTTTTCAGACACTGAAATGTAAACATGCAGTTTTTGAGTCTCCAGCACTCAGAGGTATTGAGAACAGCACAGTTTTGTCCACCAGTTCCACTCTCACAGCTGAGAAAACTCTGCTTAAACAGAACAGCAGATATTTCAACTCAGGAACAGCTACACTTCAGCAAGAGACAAAACACCTGATCTTAACTTAATCCTCTCCCTTCCCCCTCAGTAACAGCTGGCCCAAGCATTTGAGTCCCTGCACTAACAGAAGCCAGCACCAGACCCTTAATGCCATCTTGCAGAAGCCACAGAGAATAGACAACAACCAGCAGATTCACAATCTATACTTGCCAGCTACAGAGCAAAGGTCAGTTTAAGAGTTTGACAGATGCCAATCAACCCACCCATATTAGAGCTGAGAAGCTATCTGAGAGGCGAGTACAGCTGGCATCTAACATTCCTGGCTGATGGAGTTGTAATGAGGTCTTCAAGGACAGGCACAGAGCAGCAGCTCACCCACAAGAATCCAGCCATTATATGAGCACATCTAACCCAGAAACGCAGCTCATGCACTGGCAAGTCAGGAGGATGAGCAGGCACCCCAAGGAAGTTTCACTTTGATAGGTTTTTCTGCAGCCCCCTCATCAGTTAAACTGTTGCCTGCCTGCCACTTCTTTCATGGAGGATTTCAGTGTACACAAAGCTTTCTTTCACAGGCTAGAACACAGCAAGCTGGCATAAGAGACATTTAATGAATTGCCTTGAACTGCCCAGAGCAGATTCCCAGCCAGGAAAGAGTCTACTGAGAAGGTCAAAGTGGAGATTTCTCAATTCACTTCTGGGCTCTACCTTGCTGACTCCACACTGGCAGTTTTCAGATAATGGCTCAAGACATTTCTTCGCATTTCAGAACACAGCATGGGTACCTAGGGACTGTACAGAATAAAAATACTTGAAACAACTAAGTGAAACTGCTTACTTCTAAAGGGGGATGGGAAAAAACCTGCACATTTTCCTCATGCCTAGCAGCATGAAGGCAATCCAGCAGTTCTGCACCAGCATTCTTCCAAATGCTAACAGTGCACCACTCAACTCTGCTACTTAGATCAGACAAAGGGGACAGAAGCAGATAAAAATTCAAAAAATGAACACAGGTATGCAAGTAAAGAGTTCTACAGGTCGGTACAGATGTTTGGGTTTGGCTGTTTGGTTTTTTTTTTCCTTTTGTTTATTTTGATAGGCACACACACTTCTACCAGCGACACTAAGCAAAACCTGAACAGCTTTTCCCTGTAGTTTTTCTATCCCAGAAGATACTGATGCTTCCACAGACCACTCTAGAAATGAAAGCTCCAAGCCTGCTCTGTGCTGCAGCACACTCCAGGATACAGTTTGACAATGCTGGTTCATATCTCACATGTACCTGTCAATGGGCTGCAGCTTTTTACTTTTCAAAAAGACTCATTATTCAGTATGTTCCATTTTTCTTTTATACAAGAATACTTTAGCCCATTTTGGTCCAGACATTATTCCTATTTGTATTCCTCCTATTTGTAACAAATCAGATCAAAACTACACAGTTTGACAAGTCCCTCAGTGAGCACAAGATATGACCTCATTTGATTTCACAAGTGATTCATATCACAGGAGACTTTGGTGTTTGAACAGGCTCAGCTTCACCTGAAGCTGCTTCATCTCATGGATGATGTACTTAAGCCTGCCTCTGACTGACCTGTGCATCACTTTGAAACACTCCTGGCTTGTTACCTGCATCTTTCCTTAGCTAAAGCTCAGTATTTTAAGTATCCATCCATCAAGCTGCCTTGAAAGACCTTCAGGAGATGGGAGGAGGGAAAAAAGGCTCCTACCTGAAATCAAGCTAGAAGTTGCTCTACAATTTTATCTCAGTCCCCTAAAGGGTAATTTCTCTAACTTTACTCCACACTAAGGAAAAGCCCAATGCAGCTTTGCTTAGTGCAATAATACACAGTTCACCCTAACTAAGAAGGTGATACTCCTGTAAAAAAATAAACTTTTACATCTAAACTTACAGGTGTTGCTGCACCCAACTCTTACTAAAGCTCAGGACCACAGGCTCCTTGCAGCAGCTTGCTGAGTACACAAGTGCTGCTGTTCCATTTCAAAAGAGCAATCACAGCACTAAGGATCAGTGCTTGAAATGACACATCCACCTCCCTGAAGGCAGTGATCAACCTCTGCCATGCCAAAATCCTACCTGTGACTTCAGCTGGCACCACTGAGATTGTTACAATGCCAACTTTCCACACGACCTCTGGCACTCAGTTTAAGACAAGAAAATGAGATTCTGAAGGTTTTATTGGCAAGTTTTTCATTATGCACATTAATGTCCACATAAAAGGACAACCCAAAATTGCCTGATTGGCACATGAACTGAATGCAGTCACTTTAGTAATCTGTGCAATATTTAGTTCACAAAAAATACAGACTTGCAATTGAGCCTGACTAAAGATGGAGGGCTCAGACTAAGTACTATAAAACTATACCAAGATCTCTCCTCCTGTACTAAATTTGGATAAGCAGAGGATATCACTTGACTTCATACAACTCAAGAGTGCTCCAAAGAGGAGGCGTTGCATTTATCCTCCATCACCCCCAGCTCCCATCAATCAGTTTGCAGCAGTTCTGATGCTTGTCAAACTCCCTCCCTAAGCCAATTTACGTCACTGAGCTGGCAGAAAAACAATTCAGCAAAGTGCAGTGTCTTCTGAGGCATCAGAGAGTTGGATCAGCTCAACTAAAGGTCTGCAAGCAATACATCTTCAGAATGGAAATACCTGGCCAGAAGCAGCACATGGAGAGCAAGACTTCTCTGCTCTTGGTAAGAAACAATTGTTACAGTAGATTGGCAAGCTTGCTTTCACCTTCAGTTCAAGAGAAACAAATGCTATTTTGAAGGACATTTACAGGAAACTGAGAAAAGTGACTGCACAATAAAGGAAACGGAGAGGCCTGATAGACAAGGCTGAAACAGCATTTCAATCTGTTTTGTTATATGAACACTTGTTTTATTTCACTATCTGAAAATTAAGAGTATTTGTTTAAAGCCCAGCCCTTCTGTTTTCAAAAGGAAACTCACACTACCTCTGCCCAGCCCAGCACCTTGCTCAGATCAGTGGATGCAGGAGTTTGTGTTTTTCTTTGTTTGCAGAGATTGGTGGGGGTTTTATTGTTTGGTTCATTTTGAACACCATCCATAATAAACGAAACCTTTTTCCTCCCTAGGTTAAGAGTCTCAAGAAGTCTGGAGTACCAGCTTGCTACTCTGCATTCCTCCTACCCTGAGACCCTATCCTCAGGGTACTACTTCCACAGCTCTTCCAAAATGAGGGAGAGGAACTCAATAACAGGCACCACTGGGATTGAGAGAAGGAAGTCTTCATTTGCCAACTATCAGCAGCTTTTCTGCTGTACTCTCATGCTTCCTGTAACTGCAGGGTTCATCTTCATTTTCCCTCAAGCCAGCTAGCACAAATTACCTCCAAAGAACAGTGAACAAAAAAGGAATCAGTTCTGGGTTTTTTAAGAGCTTCAAAAAGCAACAAAACACTGACCTGTCAATATTCATAAAGCACATTAAAAGAAACACCCCACAAACTGTGACAGGCAGATGTGTATGGTTCACAGAAAATCCCACTCCACCTTTTCCATGTAAGCCAAGGGCTCAAAACAAGACAACACTAGCCAAAAGCTACAAACTAAAAGAAGAAATTAAATTTTGGATCAGGCTTTAATCAATCAATAACTTAAAAGGATTTTAAGAGTTCCTGGACTGCATTCAGAAATGCAATCCAAGCAACAAAAAGGAAGCTTTCTCTTTTTTGTCATACATCATATTTAAGCAGATTTAGCTATCTGGTAAGACTTTTATTTTTGCAACAACTGCCAAGTGAGTGCTATAATATGATTTCAGGAGATAAAGTCACAGCAAGGCTCCTCCAAGTCACCACCTGGAAAAGCCCTTCCCCAAAGCTCAATTAGAAGGCCATCACACTTCATTATTCAAGTTCTTTTTGTGTCCACTTACACTGGGACACCAATAAATTCCCTTGATAACTGCAAGATAGGGTACATTGAAAAACTGTCACTTAAATACCCTTCTTCACAGTGTAGAAGCAGAGTAGCTGATTTCCCCTCCCCCAATATATCAGAAAATTTTGACCTGCTATATTTATGCTCAATTTAACAAACACAAAGAGAAATTACTAAAATACCAAAGCACTTTTCTCCTGCAGGAAAAATCCAAACTACTCACCCTGTTATACATGTATCTAAGCATGAAGTCCAGCAAAAAGGATTTTCCTTTGCGGAAAGCTCCTGCTACAGACACAACTACTATGTTAAGATCTTTAATATGTTCCTGAAGCAAGATTTTTTCCAAAGCTGATTCATCTAATTCAAAGTTATGGTCATCTTCATGAGCAAGGACAATCTGTATGGGGCGTGGCTTATCCAGCTCCACCTCGTCATCCGAGTCGGGCAGGGCGTCCGAGTCCGGCAGGGCATCGTCCTCTTCCTCTTCATAAAGCTTACCTGCAAATGGACAGGTGAGAACACTTTAGTGAGGCACAGCTCAGGGCAAACAACACTTTTTCTTTTATTGTGAAGCCTTGAGCCGGGCTTCCATCTCCAGCAGCAAGGGTGATGTTCTTGGGAATGCCAAGAGGTCAACAGAAGCTCCCTGTGCATTTTCATCAGCTTTGTGTCTAGCCTATATTTCAAATCTCTCTCTCAGATATGTATTAAGGAATCACAAAAAAACCTCAACCCCGATTTGCAGCTTCAAAACCCCTTTTAAAAGGCATCTTAAGTCAAGGGCCTTTTATCTGGGGAAAAAAAAGAATCATTTCAAAGAAGCTTGAAAGAGGACTAAAAAAGGGCATTTTTATATCACCACCTTCTTGTCGTAAGGGTGTCAGGGGAAATGAATGTTTTCTGTCAACAGGTCTGTTTGCCAACAGGCACAAGAAGACCATGGATCTAGAATGGAAGCCCAGGATAACAAACATCAGATGAATAAACTCCTCTCTAATCCCAACACTGTTTCAAGTCTCAATACAGCACAGACTTTAGAATACCTATTCCCTGTTTGTAAGACAATAAACTACTGAACATGTGCATGCCCTAACACTTCTGGGATAAGAAAACAAAAAAACCCACTGAAGTCGTTTCTGGCTTCATACTCTTCCTACAGTACACTAATAAGCAAGATTTAGCAACAGTTAAGTATCAATTCTTTAAAAACAGTTAAGAGACTATTTCATACACAATTTAACAATTAATACCCTTTCAGGATAAAACAGTAGCTGAAAAAAGTATAACTCAGATTAAAGCTAGTAATGAATGTAAGGTAACACAGCCCTTCAGACACACACTGTATCAGTGCAAATATCCTATACTCCTGACTTTTAGAATTCAGGAGTTAATTGGATTGGAGGCCTAAAAGAAAACCAAACTACCCTATCCAAGGTGAAGTCTCCTCTCTTGTTCAGGCACCACAACACTGAAGTTTGTCCCACAGCAGAAATCAACTCTACCATTCCTGACAAGCATCTGGAAAGCTTCTTTGTGCTTACTGAATTGCCTCCCACTCCCAATTTAAATTTTGCCATGTTCTATTGGAAGCCCATGTGCAAAAACCTGACCAAGGCACCTTCCTACCAGTTACTTATCTGGGATTATCACATATGATTTTCAGCACACTGTCCTTCTAGTCATGTTTCCATTTCCAAGCCAAGGCAGCAGCCACCCCCAATCCCTTGATGTGCTGCTCACAGAGAGGTTCCTGTGGCAGCAGCCCACAAGGAGTGTTCTCCTGCAGGATGCAGCCATGAGGCACCATGGAACACACAGGTTCATTCATCCATGGCAGGGAACCTGCCAATGCTCACAGGATCTGCCAAGGCATTCCTGTCAGACTTTGCATGTGAGATACCATTCTCAGCAAAAGACTTATGAGCAGGGCTCCAGTTTTGTGCATGTAATGAGACACTGCAGTTATCACCATAAATCTGAAAAACTGCTAACACAGTGACCCTGAAGTTTCTCCAGCAATTTTCTCCTTACCCAGCTCTGACAACACCTCATTTAACTGCAAAATGACAGAGAATGTTTCCACTTCCAAACATCAAACCTCGTGCTGTCCCAAAGCCCAATGGTATTAAATCTTGAAAAAAAATGGTTAGAACATACTAAGCTTGCATGGTGCTTGGTTTGAACAGGAAGTACACTTGAGTGCTTAAATCCTAAGCAGCTAGAACCAAACTGCAACATTATCCAAGTGGGTGTGCAAAACAGTCCCCAGCATCACCCCAGCTCAAAGTGATCAATACAGCAGACCAAAAAATTGATTACACTAGCAGGCCTGACAACTGGAAGGAGCAACTTTTAAAAGAAAATCTGTCAACAGGACACCAAACTGCACAAAATACACTGACACTGACTGGTCAGCACTTCAGAGGGAAGTCTCTCTCTTTTGGCCTCAAGGTTCTGTATTCCCAGATATTTAATAAGTCCTCTCCTCTTTATTGAAAGAGCTTCTATACAGGCTTTGCCTCATATAGGCAAAGGATAGGATCCTTTGGAGGCCAGAAAACTTGGGAGGATAGCCCAGGAATGGAGGGAGAAAGATTTTGACAATCAGGAAGAAAGCTTCCAGCATCACAGCCTACAAACATAAAGGAAATATTTTATTGATAAAAGTACTGAAGTCAGATAGTTCCAAGAAGAGGTGCCTGTGCTTTAGCAAACACATTGACACAATGTTTCACAGTTTCTATTCAAGGTATGGCCCTGGTAGTGCAACTTGGTTACTTGGAAGAGCCTCCTTTTCTTTTATTTACATACACACTTCACTTAAATACACAGCTGCAGTAAGGGATTGGGTCTGTAAACTGGGGCAGACTGAAAAATGGTTTGAAGCCACACCTGCAGCTTCTCTTCATTCACTTGGAGCCTGACATTAACCATCCTGTCCTACCTGGAAGTCATCAAAACTTGTCAGACCCCAAAGACCTCAAGCTGCAGCAGCATCCTTGTGCCAGCGCAGAGCGCAGCCACACAAAACCTCTTCAGGCCAAGGAGATTTCAGAACAACCAAGTGGAATGGACCTTTATCAAGAGTTATTTATAAACAAGCAAATTCTCCCTATGACAAGGAGATAGTACTATCAAGAGCTTACACAAAATATGCCCATTAAAAGCTCCCATCTTGTTAACAGCATTCTGCACCACTGAGGTTCATTAGCTCAGAGGGAACAGGAGAGATGATTCATCCTAGACCCTACTCAACTCCTATTAGATTTCACTTACCAGCAGAAATTGGAAGTCAAACCCAGAGTACCAAGTTGGGTTTGTTTGGATGGTTTGGGTCAAGTTGGATTGTTGGCTTTTTTTTTCCTTTGACTAACCAGCTTAATATATCTACAAGTTCCCAACCTACTTACAGAAAAGGCCATCATGGCCATCAGTCAAGCACTTTAGAGGGTGGAGACCTGCAGTGCTGACAGCTGTGAAAGCAACTTGATCCATCCAGAAGAGCTGGTTTGATAACTTTGTGCTTGAGTGGCAGAGAACACCCCTCCTTTCCAGATTTTGAACTAGCTGGCAATTAACAGGACACACATTGCACAGGTCAAGCATGTTAACTACAGAACAAGTGCCACTGCTTGTCCCAGCAGCACAATCAGCATATGCAACCCTGCAGGTGTCCCAGGCAGATGTCACACCCTTTTTGATCCTTTATCCTGCCTTGTGGCTGCTCACCCTGTCACTCTGGCTAGCTGCTGTCCAGGCAGCACTCAGGGAGCCTTTCTAGAAGGCTTCAGTATCATGGCCAGAGAGGTCACATTACACTTCCAAGAATTACTTTCAGTACAGCCTCTGGAAACAAAGGTCAGGACAAGAAACATCCCCCTTCACAGTCTGGTTTTCTGCAAGAGCACTGTGGAAATTCTCAAAGTAGAATAATAATAAACATGCTGACAGCACTGTCCAGTCAGCTCAGGCCAGGAGTTTATGCAATTCAGAACTCAAAGCCCTGGCCCTTGGCTGTCCCCCCTCCTCACCTGCCCCAGCACAGTCACAGTGTACTACTCAAAACTCAGAATTTAATCTGATTTGTTATAAATCCCACAGAATGCTCTAGGTTCTTGCAATAGTCCAGTCTCAGCAAATCAAGCATAAAAGAGATGATTACTAACTTTAAAAGAGGTGGCATTCACAGAATGGCCACTTCTACACTAACTTCTACTACTACACTACTTCTGCTCCCTAGCCTGCTGGACAGTACTTTGGACTTGCAAAGTTCAAGGCAGCATCCCTTCATAGGTCTCCATAACAACACATTTCAGTACTGCTACAGAGGCAACAAAAACAATAGACTTTTGTTGGTTTGGGGGTCTTGCTTGTTTTTTATAGTCCATTTGAACAGTTTGCTAAGCCCAGTTCCATCCCAGTAATGGAGTTACCAACCCATTGACACAGGGAGTGGTTGTTTCAGAGGGAAGTTCCACGTTCTGCACACACAACAGAGATCCTGCCACAGGATTAAAGACTGACCAACTCACCAAACTCACTCATGGGGTTGATCACTGTGCTGTTGGAAACTCCCATGTGCACAGAAGATCTGTACCTCAGGCTTTTAGTACATACATAAGAGTTCTCATCTGTCAAACCATATGGCACTAGAACTTGTAGCATAGTGCTGCAGGCCCAGGAAGTCACAGCTATATTTTTCTTTTTTCAGGATGTTCACCTGACCTTTGAAGTTTCTGTAGTACTGAACTAGCAGACTCCAGACTAAGGTCAGATCTGCTGCTCTGTCTGGAGCTGATGCAAAAAGATCATCAACTGGACTTGCCCTAGAACTCTGCCATCCATTCACACCTATTACTCTGGCTGCTCACCAATCAGTCCCCGTATCATTGTGGCTTCTTCCAACCTGAATTATTCCTTTAAAACCTGTGGGCTAGTGCATGGCTCTGACTGACTGACATGATCACTTCCCAACCCAGGTCAAACAGGCTGGGAGACACAAGAGAAGCAACACTGTGCAGCAAGACACAGAAGCAGACAGATCTGAATGGGAGCAAATATAGCCAAGGGAAGATCCTACCACTCAGTTTCCCTATAAACTCCTCATTCCACTCAGTAACAACTACAGCAGGACTGCTATTTATTCTCACCAGCTAAGTACCCAGAACAAGCACCATTTGTTGAAATACTAAGCCAGATTTTGAGAACAGTAGCTTCTTGTACATGCAGACAGTATTTCAACTGAACAAACCCCACTAAATAACCCATTTCTTAAAGCATGAGGTAAAATGAAAAGCCAATTCCTGCTTTCCCTAAGTACACAGCCAGCAGCTGACCTACTTGTGCTGCAGTGTAAGAACACGAGCAGGAAAACACTCAGGCACCTGCACACTATGAAAATGAGAGACAGCCTGCTTTAAATGCAAGTTCTTCCCTTTAAGCACTTTGACAGAAAATACAGTTACCTTTAAGTTTCAACCTACATACAGCTTGAACTCTTTGAACACATTATCCACACCCTTTCATTAAAAAAAAGCACATACTAATTGCTAAACTCATTTGGTTTTAGATACAGTAAAGGTTTCTGATCAACAAGCACTGAATCACAATTAGTAACTGCTTCTGTGGACACTGAGTTGAACACAATTGCCCAAAAATGCAACAGAACATTAAAATATTTTAAATCCCATTTGCTTTCTAGTTTTAAGTCACTTTCATCAGTGTAGCTGTCCCTCATCAGTACTTCCATTTGCTCTATCCACAACAAGGAGTTTAAAGAGCATAAAGCAGTAAATCTTCTGGCTGGTAGTCTTATATTGCCTGCACAGAAACCTGCACTTTGCGAGAAGTCAACTTCAAATCAAGACTTCCAGCACCCGCAGACCCTTCAGCTTTGAGCATCCCTGAACTCTTTTTCCTGGTGCTCTACAGCACAACCCATTTGCCTCCACACAACAGCAGCTCAAGTCTCCTGCTCACATTTCAATACAGATGCTTGACAGGCTCCCCCACCATCACCTGAACGGTGAAAAGAAAAATGAAGTGAGCTACACTAAGCTCAAGCCATCCTGCTTGAAATTTTGTTCAACCTCCACACGCTGAGGGAGTTCATGGCTTGAATCAAAAGCTTAAAATAATTTATCATGAGGAAACTGCTGCACTGCATTGCAAAGTAAGGCATTCTCTCAGTGCTCCACGTAGGAAATTTTCCTTGGAGAGAAGGGAGACAAATTGCTTAAACATTTCTTGTTTTGATGTAGTGAACGAAGGAAAGTGTAGGCATGTGTGAAGCGACTTCCAGAGCACAGAAAGAAAATATGTTAACCTTCAAACCTTATTTGGACACATCTTTTGGAAAAAAAAAAGTCACTAGATTTAAGCCACAAAATTGTCCTCCCGTTTTTGCAGCAGTGCTACTCCATGCAATAAACTCACATGAAACTAACACAGACCTTAATGCATCGCTGCTTTCCTATTGCTGACTAGTAAATAGTGCCAAGCAGCTCATTTTAAGGCCAGAAATAATTAAATGTTTCAAATATTTCAGCTATAAATAGGACTGATGATCTAACTTCCAAAGACTTGTTTGGACATCCAATAAACCCAATAGAGGAGTAGGGGCAGGGTACAGGGGGAAAGCCACATTTAACTCTCTGTGTTCCTTCGGGGCAATGGGATGTTAACGGGACAGATCTAGAACTGTTACATAACTGTGAGCTGAAGCGAGAAGCACCTGAAGCTACAATTCTGTCAGGAAAGAGGAAAAAGATGATATTCTGATGGCCTAGATACCTCTGAAGCACCACAACTAATCAAACAATGGGCTTGTCTACTCCTAAGTGCCTTAAATTGCTCCTCTGCTGAATGGTCGGCACACAGGAGCAGACAGCTCCCCCCTGCACAAAGTACTGATAAGATGGCATTTTGTGTTCTCCCTTTAGGGGGACAAAAAAGCAAGAAGGAAACTTCATGTAACAAAAGTGTGCAGCAAAAAAAGTCAACCCTCAAATTCTGCTCTTCTCAACCAATATAAGTAAGAGAATGCCAATAAGCAGAGGCTAAGACAGAAGCAGTACAAACCCAGTAAATTTTAAAAAAATGTATATAAAATGACTGCTTTTTAGAAAGCACATTATGAACTTGCTAAGAAAGATGTTTCTCCATAGCTACAAGAAAAATCATGCAGGGTAAGGACAGTGGCAAAACATGCCTCTCATCCTTCTTCTCCTCTGCCCAAAAATCACAGCTATTAATAGCACACTCACTGAAGGACCTAACAGGACCCCACAGTAAGATTCACCAGTGCTTTTCCAGCCCCCTCAAAGAAAGCTGTACTAAAACACTAAGGGCAGATTAAAGCATTAAAAGTCCTCTTGCTCACTTTTTCTCCCCTTTCTTACCCATCAGGCAGGGTCTTGAGGGTGGGAATGAGAATACTCCAGATCTGACAGTGCCCTAGTTCACCGTGAACTCTGGAAATGGCAAGTGACAGTTCCTCATGAACACTGAAAGCTAACTGGATCCTTGCAGGCCACACACATTTAAACCAGGCAGATTTCTGCTTGCATTTCAGAGTGATTTTATTCAAGGTTGTTGCTCACTCAAGGAGTCAGTATTTTCTAATTGGTTAAGGCCATAACTGTGTTCTATGTACCTTGTATGTACCCTCATGTCAGCAGCCAGTAATTTAAACAATGAGCAGCTAACCTAAATTGGTATTTTGAGCTAGCATAGGGAGAAAAGAATGAAGTGAGAGACACCAACTGCAATTACCCCATGTTTGGTGTCTTCATTGCCAGTCAGAGGTGCTTTAGTTACCGAGGGGCATCTGCACCACAGCCACAGAGGAGCTCAGCAGAAAGCAGTGAGTGCTTCCTTAGGCTGTAGGGAAGAGATGCCAGAGGGTCAGGTGTCCTACTCATTTCCAGCATAAACAAGTTGTCACTCACAAACACCAGTGAAAGGAAACACAGCAAGCCAAAGCAGCTCAAACCTTCCATTTTTGCTTTTAGCAAGCTGAATGGCAGCAGCAGTGAGGCCAGCAGGATGAGGGTGGTGATCAACCTCCTGTACTCCGCACTGGAGAGGCCACACCCCAAGTACTGGGTTCAGCTTTGAGCCCCTCACTGCAAGAAAGACCCCGAGGTGCTGGGGAAGGGTCAGAGCACAGGTCTGATCAGGAGCAGCTGAGGGAGCTGGGAGAGTTTGGCCTGGAGTAAAGGAGGCTCCAGGTGACCTCAGCACCCTTGAAAACGCCCTTAAAGGAGGTTGTAGTGAGGTGGGGGGTGGCCTCTTCTCCCAGGTAACAAGTGACAAGATGAGAAGAAATGGCCTCAAATGGTGCCAAGGAAGGTTTAGGCTGGATATTGGGAAACAATTCTTCATGGGAAGGGTAGTCAGGCACTGGAACAGGCTGGCCCAGAAAGTGGTGGAATCACCATACCTGGAAGTGTTCAAAAAACAAGTGGATGTGGCACTTGGGGACATGCTGTTAGTGGTGAACAGGCAGCACCAGGATAACAGCTGGACTCTGATCTTAGAGATATTTTCCAACCTTAACAATTCAACGTGGCTTCCAACTAAAGGTGCTCTTTCAGCCCAACCTCAGTTCACACTCAGCTTCCCATCTCTCAGTTCCTGCAGCTAAGAGAGCTTTCCAGCCAGTTTTTCCAGCACTGAACCCCAGAATCCTACATTTCATTTCAAAGAACAAAGGGCCAAACAGAGAGAGTGTAGGTTTCTTTAAAAACCTGTCCTCTCTAGATCACACAGTTTGCAAAACTGATACAGTAACTACCTGCAGACAACTCCATGAAGTATTTCAGCTGCTTCTTCTCCCTTCTTAACTGTTCTTAACTTGGTAGGGCCACTGACACCCATCAGATGAAAGGGAAGCATAACAGGGCAAACGACATGCATCAACACAATTAACACCCAGATCAACAATAGGAATCAAACCAGGAAAAATGTTCCACACAAGGCACAGCTGAAGAGAATTGAAACAAACAAACAAAGAATTTCAAAAATCACATTTTGCATGTCTTCACTTTATCTCCACTGAAGGAAGAGATTTTCTCACACAGCTACAACAAAAATAGTTTTTATCAGGGTCCCTGCTACTAAGCATGCAGAGAAACAGGCCTGGGCTGCCATATGCCTTTCCTGCAATTAACCCACAATAACTGATACAGTACCTAAGTCCATACACTTCAAAGCCCCACACGTACTGCCACAACTGCTGAGTCTCTGCCAGGCATCATTGCTGCTGCTACACACAAATCCCTTGTTAAGGCAACAGCTCAAAGTACATTAATTCTGCCAACAGGACAGTGCCAGCAGCTGCCTCCTCCCCTGTCCCCGTTGCCTCTTCAAGCCTGTTTCAATAGCACAGCTGAGTCTGAACCACCCACTCACAGGGGCTCTCCCACTCTTTCCCATTTCCAGCACCATGCAGCACCACACTGCCTTTCCTGCTAATTCTGCCACTCATCCAACACTGCTCAGAGTCAAGTCAGCTACCCAAGCCAAACCAGCAGAAAAAGCAACCCAATACAAGCAGTTTCCTACAGACTGTATCACCTCAAATAGGAATCCAACCAGCACTAGAACTGAAGACAAACAAACAGCAGACGCACACAGCCTCCTCTGCAGGGCACAGTTCAGCTGCACTGCTGAACAGCCCAGGGCTGCTGCCCTCTGTGCTGGCACTGCTGTCCCAGGTCCAGCACCAGCTTATCCTGGACACCAAGAGATGTGCTCTGCCCCCCACAGCCTCTGAAACAGGCACACAGCACCGCTGAGGGGGAGGCACACGCTGCTTCACTGGGCACTGGTGCCAAAAGAAAAGTTCAGCTCTGTAACTACAACCCAGTTCAGCTGGAAAATGTCTCCAGACTCCCAAAACTCACAAGTACAGTTAAGAAGCATATTCATGTAGGAACTGACTTGGTGATATGTGATAACACTGCAAAGATGGGTAGACAACTGGGCTGTAACTGGATCTGACTGTGTGTTGCCAAAGATTTGTCTCTATCTGAATAAAGTCCAGATTTAGGCTGGGGTAGCCAACACATTTGTTAACCTTCACTTAAGAACAAGGTTTCCTTCCCTTACAAATGGAGGCTGCCACAGGTTTCAGTTTGTCAGCATTACAGAATGAGTGATTGGTAGGAAGACCTCAAGCTTGGCACATTCCTTCCTGCACAGGAGGAATATTCCCCTGAACACTCCTAGGGAATGCACTGCACCTTCTGAGAGCTGGGCCCACTACAGAGGAGATTAGAAAAATGTTAATTTCAGTATCACTCGTGAAGTTGTCCCAAGGACATTATAACACACACTCCAGCAGCCCAGCTCCATACAAGCACCTATGTTCAAAGGGCTCAAGGCTCACCCACTTACCTAACAATTTTTAACATATTCACAACTCTTGTCACCACAGAAACATCAGCCACTGCTACAAAACAAGTCTCAACAACTGAAGCATTTTTGATTTTTAAACACATTTTCCTGAGACAGGAAATGCCATGGCCATGTGTACATTGATGGCTGCTGGCCAGGCAAGCCTAGAGGTATAGAGGTGAAAGAAGTCAGCAACCTCAGGGGTAAGGCAAGCCACACTTACCATCCCAACCAGAACAAACACAGAGGGGGCTGCTCACTACTCCTCATCAAGCTCTCAAACTTGTCTAAATACATCTGGACAATCAAACTGCTTTTCTGCAGGACTATCCTATGCTGAGACCACAATGGTTTAACATACGTCTTTCACTTAGGTGAAGAAGAAAGAGGCAAACACAACTCTACAAAGTCTGTTTTAGCACAACCCTCCAACCAACAGTGCAGTCTCTGTAGATCACACTTAATGTCCTCATTTGGTGGATCCATGAAATTTTTCCTTACAGTACACAGAGTAAGCTCTGGGGAGGAAAGGCTGGGATTATAAGATGAACTGAAACAGAGAAAGTCAGCAGTGTGCTCCTCTTCAAAGCTCACTAAAGCTTAATCTAGTCCTAATGCACCACAGAAATAAATCAACAAAAGATTAGACTAAAGAACAACTCAGTTTGATATTTGATTAATGACACAGTGATATGTCTGCAACTCAAAGTACTTGGAGCAAGACTCTAAGAATAATATTCAGTATTTTCACAAGCCAACTTCCAACCTCTTCAAAGGCACCAAATTGCATTCTGAGGGTCTTCTCAAACAAGCAAGATTTCTTATAGCATCTGAAGGTTCTACAAGCATTAACCACATTTGCTATCCAAATGTTCACAGTATGTTCATTCTTCTATTGAAAAAAACTAAGTTTAAAAGCATAAGTCACATTTCTGAATGTTTGTACCAGCAATATTATATTTTGAAAGGGGTTTTGCCTTTTAAATCTCAACACATAACATGTAGGTCTTCAGCAGCTATTTCCATAGTACTATGAGCTTTAGAAAATACTTCAGTTCTATGTCCTAACTCTCAAAATCATTACTTACTGCACTTTTCCAAACAATTTATTAGCAGAAAGCCTGACACAGCAGCTGTTGGAAAGATTTCCTTTTAAGAATTTTGAACTGCTCTCCCTTCCTATCCTAATGACAAGCTCAAGACTTTGCTCCCTGAAAGATAAGTGTTAACTGCTTTGAGGGCAGCTTCAAGGCAATGTTTAAAATCTTAAACACAGTTCCTTAGTTCGGGATTACAAAGTATTTAAGCAACTTAATTCTCTTAAAAGCAAGATGACTTCTTGCTTTAAGAAAGTGATTTGATTGCATCAAGAGCTTTAACCTCATTTTCTACAGCAGTTATTTTCACTATTATTTTATGTCTAAGCAATACATTAAAGGAGGCCAAGCTTCTGTCTCCATGCCCAGGAGTTCACATACTTCAAGTGACTGTTCCTCCCCTGAAATCAGGGCTGTGATGATTCCCATATTAGGCAAAAGATTGACAGATTGAACCTTTAATTGCCCAGAAGTTACAGCTCCCCAAGTAGATCACACCACACAGACCAAGGCAAATGAACACCTACAAGGAAAAGCCAGAAGACCCTTTCTTTCATGCAGAAGAGGCTGAGGAGGGGAAAAGACAGCAAATTTGCAGGCAGTATTATCACAGGATTGGGTTTAAAGAAACAGCTAAAATAACAGCACTTAGTCTTCCACTCAGCAGTACCACCCTGCTGGAGGAGATAAGAGGTGAGAACAACTTTTCCAAGTATGCACAACACAGGGAAAGCAGTGCTAACACCTCAGTACAAGCAGCTGACACATGTTCTCCAACAAGTTTCTGTAATTTTCAATCCAAGTGAAAAAAAAAAGGCACCTTGTTATACTGGAGGCATTATCCAATACATTGCTCAAAAAGACATTCCAAATATTTTACTGAGACCAATAAGAATTTGTAAATTCAACATGCTTATCTCTGAGGTGAGGGTGGGAAAATAAATGCATTATAATTTGACACAAACTACAGAGTGGAACCTGATTCTGATGTCACTGGAACAACAACTGTGTAATAGCAAATTAGCTTCTACTCTCAAATAGCAATTCAGTGGGAATTGCATTCTACATTCCATGACTGCAATCTGTACAACATCTCAGCAGTTCAATTCTTCAACATTTTGGCTTCTATTCCAGTCCTTTAAAAGAAACCTGCTATGACCTGCAGTAGCAAATCCCACCTTGCCATGCAAAAATCAGCAATACCTAGGGCTGGAAATGCAATCACCATTTGCTCATCATCTGCACTGAAAATAAAGCTGAAAATACATTTAGGAAAAAAACCATAACAAACTATGTGAGACATCTCTCATCCTAGTAAAGCATATCAGAATTTCCCCCATACAAAGGGTAAAGAGAGGCCAAGTAACCAAGCTGTGAACAAAAAACCCTTCCCTAAAAGACACTTTACACAGTCTTTTACATAGACTTTTGCCAGTCCTCTCACCTATTCATCCATGAGAAACAAGAGCAGGGCCACTCTTAAAATAAGCTGTATTTTTCATAAATCATTTCTGCAAAGGCCCAAATGGACTTCTCTTTCACCTTATACTTGATTTCCTATTAGTCCTGCTCATAAGTGGGCATCAAACAGGAATTCCAACATCTATCTTACCTGCATTTACTCATCTAAGTTCCTCTGGACTGCCTTGGATGCTCAGTAGTGCCATCTTGGGTGGCAAACATCCCACTGTAAGTTTTTCCAACCTTAAAGAGAAGCCAGCTACAAACCATAATTAAATTAGCATAGCTTTTCTCTTTTTTCCCTGTCTAGTTAATTGAAGGAGATACTTGTACAGCTTCAAAGATCTACTACTCTCACACTGAGATATAAAGCAGTCTTGTTACTTCAAGGAGTAACACTGCCATGGAGCAGCCAAAATTCTCAGTGACAGATTCCAGACAAACTGAACAGATAACTTTAGGAGGATGCTCAGATGCTTACACATCCTGCAGAGATAATTATGGCCCTAGAACAGGGATGTGGGCTCCCTCCCAAACACAAAAGGGGACAGGGAGCTCCTTGCTTTGCTGCAGAGCAGGAACTCCAGTTAAACACCAGCCTGGGGAGTTGAAGGAAGGAACTTCAACAGTCCTTCCAAGTTTGATATTCAAATGTTTCAAAAAGCTTGGCAAGCAAACAAAGTCTTGTTTTCCTGGCAATGAACACTATACAGAACATATTATTTCAGAAATGAACACAAGCTAAAGGTCAGGCAAGTTAGTTACCAATGCTCTCAAAACACAAGTTCCTATTATGTATTAATTTGCTCCTAGAAATGCCTTGATTATAATTCTTATCCTCAAAGACATCACTTATTTCCTATCAGTCATTCCTTTGCAGTTAACTGCAACAGCAGACATCAATGTGAGCCATGTTTCCACATGTATCTAAAACTCTGGCTCTGGTCTTTCAGACACCAATCCCAAGCCCAGAAATGCATTCACGTAAATGAACTCCCTACGCAGCACCATGACCTTAAAATCAGCTACAGCATGAGATAACAATTCTTTGTATCACATCAAGAACAAGCCTCCAAAACCAAGGAAAGCTACTTCTATCTTTCCTCCAGGACATCTTAGGAAGATCAAGTAGCTGACAATGTTTTAAAAAAAGAAACCCAGTCATACTTCAGCAAGGGTAAAGTCTAAAGAACCACCATACATAAGTATTTCTGACTTTTTTCAGTTGTTGACCAATGGCAAATACTGCAGAAACTTAGAAAATATTTTTTATGCCTTGCTCATCTTACATAGTTGAGGTTAAAGAAAAAATCTAAAAACTGACAACTAGTATAGTAAGTTTAAGAAGTAAATGCAGCCTTCAGCAAAAAGTTGAAAAAATGCACTCAGGCAGCTCACAGACCACACTGTAGGCACAGCACGCAGCAACAGTAGAAAAAGAAATTAAGTAAATTAAAAGACAAGGCAACAACTCAGCCTGATTTTAAAGTTTAAAACTTCCCATTCAAAGACTGCCTTGAATATAAAAATCATCCCAGGGATGGGGTCTGTTCATAATCACAATACAAGAACAAAAGCCAATTCAAAGCTAACTTATGTAAGGTAACATTTGAGTGAAATTTGGTAGTTTCCCTCATGAATGTCCTTGAAACTCCCATGGACTGTGATAAGATGTACAACAGTCTGCTAACAACAGGCACAAAGTTAAAAGTACTTTTATTGCAGCACTGAAGTGAAGCCTGTGATGGTGCTGGTGCTGCAGACCAACACCACTGTGCTTCACCACCAAACCAACAGGGACACACAACTCACACCCACCTGCATTCCCACCTGCCCATTTCATCTGGCTTGGAACTTGGGAAGCTCAAAGCTGGGGACAATGTGATGCAGCCACCAGGAGAGAAGTGCTCCTCTATTACACTGGAGGAAAATCCCTGCTCCTGTCCAGGCTAGCCAGCATGAGGTACCTTCCATTATTAGGGCAGGAAGAGAAAACAACTCCTCATCTATCACAGCACCTCACTCCAGTCAGGGCTACTTTATTAGTACAGCCAGTAAGCAAATATTAATCACTGATATTCAAGCAAACCACAGGGACTGCAGTTGACACAAGGTACCTAAGAAATATTGGGGCTCTTGTAAGACGTGGCTCAAGCATTCCTGTGCACCCAACACAAACAAGAGCTGCCCAGCCTCCCAAACCAGGACAGACTGTCATGTTTAAAAACAATGCTTTCACAACAATTCAAGTAAAACTCTTCTTCTGTGCTGGAACTATTTCTCTGCTAGGTTCTGAGCTGCAGGCAAGTGAACATGAAAAGGAAATAATACAGCCCTCCTCAACTCCACTCCCTGCTTTCAAAATAATTCCAGCTGAAAAAACAAAGAACTAGCACTACTGCTATTATTGAGGAGGTGCTGTAACAGGATTATTGATTTTAGGGTAAGCTAGGACATAACAGCTGTTAAGCAACACTCAGTAATGGTACAGGGGGAGTTAAAGGCCTCTCCTGTTTCACTGCTGCTCTGTAACTATTCCAGCCTATCCCTCTGCTTAATTTCATGTGCAGAAATCCCTTCTGCAGGCAGGCACAGGCCATCCCCACAGACCCTATCACCTAAGCTGTCCCATGACTAAAGTTCAGATGTGACATGTGCATGTTTCCACTGCTAATGATGACATAGCTAATTAAAGGCCATTTATTACAGGTGTGCTGGCACTTTTATGACCTTGAGAAAACTATGCAATAATCTAATGCTTTGAGATAATTAAATGACACAGTGGCAAAAACACAGAAAACTGAAATCAAACAAAACTGAGCAGTGCTGGGAGGGAGAGAGACCAGCCCTTGAGCAGTAAAGCAGTATCATATCCTCAACTTCAATCTCTTGGGCTCTTTTAAATTATTCAAATTGCAATGCTGCCAAATACAATCAAACTTTTCCTGATGCTCAGAAGCACTGCCTTTTCCTCCCTGTAAATCGAGCCAGGTGAGTTGTCATTCTGTATCTCCCAGTTTACAGTGCAGCTAGATTTCCCTATCTCTAGCTGGCTTGCAAATCAAGCAATTGAAACCAATCGTGGCACATGGCATCTGCTAGGTTTTGTTTAACTGTGCCCAGTCCAATCTTTCAGCTTCCAAATTAAGTGAGAGTTACACAACAAAGATGTTAAAATAGTTCAGCGTTCCAGTGCAGCCCTGAAAACCGCACATGATCCAAACTCAGCGTTCGAGGCAGTACAAGCCTCACAAGTCCCAGGTGCCCCCTCGCCAAGCGTACGGCAGGGAGGCTGCTATGAGCTCTGAGATTTTAAGCCGTTCCCGAGCAATAACCATACTTTAGGAAGCACAGTGCGCAGGCTCCAGCACACCGAGGCTGAGCACCCAGCCAGCGCCGTGTCCCATCCCCACCGGGGGATAGATTACAGCGGGAGCAGCGCTGACAGCGGAGCGCACCAGCTCCATGTGGGGGCCGGGCCGCCAGGGATCGGTCACCTCCTTCCTCGAGCTGCTCCCGCCGCCAACGGACGCGGCCCGGGGAAAGTCGGCGCCCTCGGGGCTGCCTGGCTCCGCTCCCGGCACTGTCCAACGCCAGCGCCCCGAGGCCCCGGGGCACAGCCCCCGCTGCTCCCGGGGCCGAGGCACCCCCGGTGCGGCCCGGCCGCTCCGCAGCGGGGAATAAGGTCACCGACAGCGGCCCCCCGGCCGCCCCCGCTCCGGCACGGGCCTCCGACCCCAGCGGGGGAGAAGCCCCGGCAGCGGAGCGGAGAAAGCACGGTGACCCCGCCGAGGAGCGACCGCGGGCCGGGCGCGGGGGCCGCTGCCGCGATTTCCCCGCCGCCCCTCGGGGGCGGGCGGCCGCCCACGCCATTTTGAGGAGGGGGGAGACACGGGGGCCTTTTCCGCGGCGCCGCGCGGAGCCGCCAGGCCGCCCAGCCCCGCGCTCCGGACCGAGCCCGCGAGCGCAGCCCCGCCGCCGCCCCCGGGCCTCGTTACCTGCCGGGGCGGGCCGGTGGCGGGCCGGGCCCGCGCGCCGCGCCGCGTCCCTCGCCGCCATCTTGTCCGGGTTTAAAATTAACTCCCCGTGACGTCAGAGCTCCGCCGCGAGACCTTTATCGCCCGCCGGCGGCGCGTGGGGCGGGGCCTCGCGCCGGGAGGGGCGGGGCCGGAGCCGGAGCCGGAGCGGAGCCCCCGGGGGCTGCAGTGGGACGGGGGAAGCGCTGAGGGGCGGGCGGCGGGAGGGCAGCGGATAGAGAGAGCGAGACAGACAAACAGACACACAAACAAACAGACACATAGACACAGAGACACGGCATGCACACAGGCCCAGCTGCCCGGCCCGCCCCTCGGGCTGGGTACCTCCCTCACGGCACCCGCGTGCGCTGAGGTGGAGCAGCGGGGCTCCAGAGGGGCGCAGGGTGAGGAGGCCCCCAGGCCGTACAAACACCGCCTCAGGCAGCGCGTCCTTCAGGGCTCCCTCCCTCCCTCGGCCACAGCTCCCTCCTGTAGAGCTCACAGCCGGAGCGTCACCCGTGTGTGGTGTCCCCCTGCGCCCTCACCCTGCTGGGCCCTGGGGACAGCCGGGAGAGGGACAGGACCGCTCTGCATTTCCAGCCCTAAATCCAGCTCCTCGCTCCTCACTATAGCATTGCTGCTGCATTGGCGCTGGAAACACGCAGGAGAGCTCTAAATACAAGCCATACAAGTTTTCAAGGAACCAAACATTCCTGCTGTGTCTGCGGTTTGCAGGAGTCTTGCTCCTCTCCATCCGAACTGACCTTGCTTCATCCTTTTCAAAAGGCCAGCTGTGAAAGTGAGCTGCCCTTACTGCATGAAGTTTTTAAGTCTGTGAGGCTTCCTATTGCTAAAGGTTGTGTAAACCTTCTCAGGCAAATTGGTCAGTATGACCTTGTCACTTGTTAGAAGAACACAATGTCCAATAAATCATGTGAAGTGAGCAACAGACTTGCAAAACCCCACTTCACCGTGGCAATGCTCTCTGTAGAAACCATTTTTCTCAGTTTTTAGCTATACCAACTTAGTCCTGGAGAGGCAGCTTGTGAATGACAGCAATCCTAAAAGCAAACAGAGTTTGGTTCTGCCAAAACAGAAGTGGAGGGAAAGCTCAGAAGAGATTTTCAAAGTAAAAACCAACTATCATAGAAGCACCTACAACTGCTTCCCAAACTTTGCTTTCCTTTACTATCAAAGCAGCACATAAGGGGTTTTCTAACACAGGGGTTCATGACACCTCCTGCTGTGTTTATGCAGGCAGCCCTTGTGTCAGAAAGTTTAATATCTACAACACATGAAAAAGAAAGTAAAATGTCCAAAAGATGCTGCAATCCAACAAGTGAGAACTGCAGAAGGATACAATGATCAAATTATTATCACATATTCAATTCTAGTTGAATGACACTTCGATTAATAAAATATGCAGTTCTGTAAAAGAACTTTTTTATTGTAGATTTATGTCAGCATAAATGGAAGCATTTTTGGGGTTTTTGTAAAAAACCCCAAAAATACTGCCATGAGCCTTTTGCAGTTTAACATCCTCTATTTATTTACTGAAAATGAGTGTATCATTGCTTGTCCTTCAAATCTCATACAAGGGAAGGAAAAACCTTCTTTCCATTGGAAGGAAGGCAGAGCACACTCTGTACACAGAGGAATTGCAGAGATATTCAAGCAATCAGGCAAAGGGCAACAACTTGAAATAAAACACATTGACACTGTTAGCTGCCAAATTTAAGCTTCAGTGGCTCAATATGCAAACTAAAAAAACAGGGGAGAAAACACCACAATACTAAAGAAGTTTCCTAATTCTGCTGTTAGTGAACAGCCTTGTTCCTGGTCAAGTCTGGAACAGTTTACGCAGAGAAGAGTTTGAAATAGTGCGTGTTCAGACAGATAGATTTCTGCTTCATGCAACAGGATTTGCTGCTGCTGTAACGTGAGAGCAGAAGTCAAGAACTTGGAGGTCAGAAAGCTCAGCTTTAATTCTGTCCCCTTATGTTTGCAGGGAGGAAGGAGACATTTTCTGAGCTGCAGATTTTGCTATCAACGTGTCTTCTCCTGGTTGCAAGGTCCCCATCTCCACTGCGCTCCCAGCTACATTCCTCTGAGCCAGGCTAGGAAAGGAGTTAGGACTGACACTGCTTAAGCTGGCTGTGGATTTGGGCTGGAAGGAGCTTGGGAACAACTGTCCAAAGCACAGGCAGGCTGTGGTGGGAAGGGATTGCTGGAGCAGCAGGATTCCTGACCCACGAGTGCTGGCTGGGCCAGTAGTCCCTTCAGCCACCAGAGTCACAGTTTTGTACTACAGGCACTGGATTTGGCCATGCTGTTCTGAAAACTCTGCTGTCCCAAGCTTGTCCCAAACCCACTTTGGGCCAGCCAACAAACACCACCAGTGTCACCCACGCAGTGAGACAAAGGCTGCTCAGCCATGCTGCTTGGAGAGCGGTCCCTTCCTGCAGCTGGAAGAGCCACCACAGTGTCTCCTGGCCTTCAGGCATCCCAGCCTAGCAGGGGACTGGCCAGTCCCTGAGCCATGCAGGCCACAGGCACCCACTGGACACCAGGAAAGGCTGAATCAGACTTGGGTCTTTTATGCCTTTCCATATAAAGTGTTTCTCAATCCTCATCAGCCAGCCTGTGCAATGCAGTTGGGCTTGTTTAAAGAAATCTGCATGATGACAAATCCTTAAGTTAAACACCTACCTGAAGCATGCTGAGCACCACTGCTGGGCTGGGGAACAGGGCCATCTCCCACCTTGGAGGGCTGAGGGTCCTGGGATGAGCTGGAGACGTCTCCATTGGTGCTTCTGCGCTTACGAACCTCTCTCTTCATCTGCTTCAGGCTGCCGAGTCCAAACGAGTGACCAGGAGATTCCCACTCCTCCTCCCAGACTGTGCCGTGCTGCAGGCAGTCAGGAGCTGAGGACAGACAGCTGTGAGATAAAGGTGGCTCTTCTGAACACCACCCTGTGCACAGCAATAAGGCACCTCCAACCCTCTGGCTGCAGTGGCTAGGACCACCCAGGGCTTCCCAAGGAATAAAACTGGGGAGGCAAGGAGAGGTCAGCTCTGCAGTGGTGAACCAGCGCTAGCACTGGGAACAGCCAGGGCAGGCAGTGCTCAGCTGCCCTCCCACCAGACCCCACCAAGGGAGCTGTGTCATTCAGGCAAGTCTGAGATGTCCTAACAGACTCCCACTGGGAAATCCGCCTGGATCTCGGCCTTGTTGCCAGAGGCAAACACGTGCCCTCCCAGGGACTGGAAATGCCCTACAAGGCACCTCGTCTTGCTTTTCTCTGAAAAACACCCAGGCTGCCGTACCACAGCCCTGCTACTTATGGACTTCTCTACTCACAGCTTCCCAACTCTCCCAGCTGGAGCGCTCCTCCCTCTGCACCGTGCCAGCAGGCGCTGCAGGATGTGCTGCTCCCCGAGCCCCTGCCCACTCTGCAGCTGGATCCTCCCTTTGGCTCCCTCTTCCCAGCGCCCATTCCTGTGCCCTGCCCACAAGCGGGAACACGCTGCTCGGTCCTGCCCAGGCTGGCTGATGTTTGCCTCACTACCTCGGCAAACATCTCAGTCCCATAAACAGGCAGTCTTGGTTCCCTATGCATTTTTTTTCTGGTGCTTGCCATTTCCCAGGGGTATCTCTCTCAGATTCAGGGCTGCCTTCATTTGTCACACCGGTGATCTGAAAGTTGCTGTGCATCATTAGAAAGTGCTCAGCACAGCCCCGGGCTTGCAGCTACCTGTGTGTGTTGGCATAACCTGGGGCTCACCCAAGCAAAGCCAAGGGGAGACACAGCATGAATCCATGCCTGCTTCTTCTGCAGACAATTGCAAGAAGGGAGAGGCATTTGGCAGCAGAAAACAAATTGGGGAGGAAGGGGAAAAAACATTTTACTTAATCACCTCAACCTGTCTCACATGCTGAGAGGAGATGCCTTTTTAGCTGGCTACAGGACACGCACTTGAGAGAGAGAAAGCAGCCCCTCCCATACCACTAATTTATAGCAAGCTGAGTGGGAAACGTCTCATTCTTCCCTGATGCTGACCCAGGAGGTGCTCCTCTGGGGAGGAAGGTGGAAATAACATTGAATTTTAGCAGTGAGAGCAGCTCAGAGCAAGTTGCTAGGCACCAGCTGCAAGAATTGCCTGCAGGTGCTCTTGCAGGAGAGGTTGGGCCGGTAGATTGGGCTCTCATGGTGCAGCCAGAGTGCCAAATACCTTTGAAACGGGCATAATCCATTCTCAGCCTGAAGGAGCTATTGCACAATCTTCCCAGGATTAAGGGTTTAAATCGAGGGACTGTGTCACAGCCGGGGAAAGGGCAGGGGGCAGGCTCAGGAGCCATGCTGGCCTATGTGGCTCCCTGGGGTGGTGGGATGCAGCCTGCCCGGGGAGGTGACAGTCTTGCAGGGCACATGACAGCCATCTCCCTTGTCCTGCCCTGTCTACATCTTATCAGGGTGACTGAAATCTTCAAAGGATTAAATGGCTAAGTGGTTTTCTTCTGCTCCTGGAAGCAAAGCTCCATTGCCAGCTGAATCTTTCATTGCAAGCATTTGCTCAAGTGGTGTCCTATCATTTCAGTTTCTATAAACACAGTGAGATTTCCATCTCACTCTTAAGCAACAGCACAAGATGAGGCTGTTTTTAAAGTCTGGCTTAGATACTGACTCCTGTGAAGGCTGCAGTGCTGCTTGGAGTGCCAGTGTGCCTGCAAACCCCAGGGCTGCCACACTGCAGAGATGCCTCTGTCTACAGCCAGCATGCTGCCCCCAGCCTCATCTGGAGGCCAGCTCTGCTTACCCACCTGCTGCCTGCTCTGCAGCTCTAAAAATAAGAAGCACCTCTTGGGTTTGGATGCCTTTGGTGTCATTTCCCAATGACCCTTTAGGCCTTCAAGGACAGCACAGAGAAAGAGCTTTCCCACACCCCCAGACTCCATTTTCCAAACTTCTCATCCTAGGAAAAGAAGCATTGCTCCAGCTGTCACTGTGGCACCCATCAAATGTCTTGCAGGGACAATCACACCAGCACCTGAAGTCACACAGCCTCCTTCCAAGAGCTGTGTCTGTTTTTCTGGTACAAACAGCAAGGCTCAAGGGAGGAGGAGTCCCCATATGATCAGTGGCTATGCTTCAGCTCATACTGCCAGTGCTTTGCATGGTGCAGAATGCAAAAATCAGGCTACAAGTGACAATTTGGGATGGAAAGTACTCCACCATCACAGAAGCCTCAGTGGCAGTTCAGAGTCTCACCAGGAAAAATGCTGCATAGACATTTCATTCGTTAATGTAATAAAATCAGACTAATTAGCTCAGTGTGCTGCAGGTGTTATCAGCAAACACTCCTATCAGCAGTGGCTGTGGGCTTTGGAAGAGGATATTTGTCCTTGCAGCACAACTGATCTCTCATACCACAGGGCAGCTCCTCCCATGTGGGGCAAAGCATCACCATGTGATCCTGATTTGAGGGAAGCAGCGCAGCTTTACACCTGGGGAGGGTGTTTGGGATTGAGGCCTGTGCAGGCAGACCTGGCTCCTGGTTGCATGTGGGGTTAGGAATGATTGCCCTGGCATACAAAGGGTGCTAATTACACAGCAGAGTTTATTTGCATCCTTTGCAGCTACATGACTGGCTTGCTGGGTGAGACTTACAGGTCCTCACGAGGAAGTGGGTGGTTTATTTCCAGGGTTTCACATGCTTGTTTTCCATACAAGTCCAGACTGGCTGCATAGAGATGAGTTGTGCTTCAGAGAGTCCTGCTGAATTCCCACAGCAGAATCTCACCTGCAGCTCTCATTATCCTTTTCTGGAAGGCAAATCTTTCCAGTACAGGACCATGCACACACCCTTGGATGAGGGTCTGTCAGGACAGGATGAGTTTGGGTGTAATTAAACCACATGGTCACAGCTCACTGTACCCATCTCAGGAGAAGTTTTGGACTAGTGCAGGCTGCCTTGACAAGGACTTGGGTGCCTCAAAGAGAGGATAGCTGCCAGCAGGAGCTGGCATAGGACCCAGTGAGGGCAGCACCCAGGAAAGCCAGGTGAGATGGGCACCTGACCTTCCCCCAGCAGCACCATGGGCTTATGAGAGGGTACCTGGGGCAGCAGCACCCCTCAGGGCTGGGATCACTCCTGTGCTGCCAGTCAGGCCTGGATGTAGCTTGTGATCCTTAACACTCCGATGAAACTGTCTGGATCTAGTCTCAGGTATTGAAGCAAAGTCTGGGTCTGAGTCTAGACATGAAGGGCAAAACCAGTTCTGTGCTCTGTGTTTGTCAGTTCAGTCTGGCCCCTGGGCCAAGCTAAGGACACAAAGCAGAATGTGCCATTTAATCTGGCTGGATTAATGTGTGAATTTAATTAGATCTCGTCTCAATAAAATCTAGAACATGCTGTTGAAAAATTGTATTTAATCTCCCTCCAAGACTTTTTGCATACATTTGAGCAAGAAACTTGCAGCGCAGGGCAATTGCAATGGAATGAGAAACCAAGTTTTAGCACAACCCAGAGGGTGGGGCTGAGATCAGCATCCTGTCATCTTTGGATTTGTGAATCTGATTCAGAGGCTGTCCTGCCCCCTCTCCTCCAGGAAGACTGTAAAATTGATTTAGGTACTGTCCTGTAGGATTACTCCATGACAGCTGTCTCTGTACCCAGTCAGCCACAAAAAGCACAGTATTGCACTGGCTATGATCACATTTAGGTAGTTTGACAAAAAAAGGCTCCAGGGACTCATCACAAGGAAAAACATAAAATTGTTTGGAAATATTAATCAGGGGAATATCACCAGTTTTGTTCTTCTCAAGTGATGCTAACTTGCAAGAAATAGAGATACAATGAGAGGAGGAAAAGGGGACAGCAAGCCTGGCTGTAGCACAGGGCTGGAAACCAAAAGGCAAATTCATTTGAGATCCAGGGATTAAGATCCAATCATTTGACCTCAGATTAAAAAGTGGATAAGCACAACAAAGAATAGCTTAAAACATTTGGGAAAGTGTAAAGGAAAATCAAGTGGCATTAAATAACAAAACAGCTGCATTAAGCCAGAATGCCTCCCTGATCACAGGCAGCAAATCCAAGTAAGGGATACCTCAATCTTCCTCAGCACCATCCAGTCATCCCCCAGCGTTCCTATTTCAATGCCACCCTGTGAGTTAAATCAAAAAGAACTCGCCCTGCTCCACACCAGTTTGTTGCTTGTATTGAGCTGCTCTCCCTCACCCTCAGGGGAGCACAGCCACCTGCCAAAACCCCTTATTAGGAAGAGATTACCCAGCAGAAGTAGGCTAGCTGGCTGTAAATGCATGCTGGAGGACAGGAATCCCAGGACAGCAATGCTCAGGCTCTGAGTGCAGTGTGGCTGCTGCCCAGCTTTGCTTTGTGAGCTTCCCCCAGCAGCATGGTTTCTTTTCCTGGACTTGGCCTGTATCTCCCAGGGAAAATCATCCAGCTCACTTGCAGCCAACACAGATCATCAGCAGCCATTCCCACAGGTTCCCTGATGTCCTCCAAGTGTCCAGTTCAGCTTCTTTCTTCTGCAGCACCTTGGAAATCATTAACACAGCGCTGTTAAATTGTGTCAGTCCCAGGTGGGCAGCACAACCTGGCACTGTGGCACTGGCCCAGCCCCTGGGTGCTGGTTGGCAGCTTGTGGCAGGCCATGGCTCTGCCCCAGCCTTGGCTCCACTGCAGGTGTAGGAAATGCAGAGAGCAGTCACGGGCTGAGGGGCACAGAGCTGAGCTGGATGGAGGCTGGGTGTTCCCCTTGCCCAGATTCAGTGGAGAATCAGTGTCCCTGTGACAGGCACAGTTCCTTCCTAGCACACTTCAGCCACAGCATCCCACAGACAAACACCAGCCACAGCCACCTCCCCACTGCCACCATCCTACAAACAGGCTGTGTCCTCACGGAGTGCCTCTACCACTGAAAAGCACCTTGCAATGAGGAACCCCAAGGCTGGGAAGGGTCTGAGCATGGGGCTGCCCAGAAGTGTGTTACTGCTTTTCCTTGTCCTTCTTGTCCAGTGGACAGTGATCCTGTTTTTCCAGCAGCCCCACTGCCAGCTGCAGTGGCCTGGCAGGCGCAGTGGCCCCGAGTGATTATTTAATAGCAGATTGTATAACAGAGCAGGGCAGACATTACATTTCTGTCTCTGACCTCAGCCCTGGGACATCTCCCACCCATAAAACTTCCAGTCTAATCTTTCAGACCTCAGAGGAACAGACTTAGGCATGTGACACCATCCTTCAGAGAGGAGTGACCAGTGGGGACCAGGTAGCTCTGGGCAGGAATGGGCTGCCCAGCACCTCTCAGTCCCACAGAAGGGAAACGAGAAAAACGAGAAGGGAGCCTCAGGTTTGGAGGCTCCCTTCTCCCACAGAGGCTCAGGTTTGGAGCCCAGACCCTGCTGAAATGCCCAACATGACCCTGCAAAGTTCCTCTGCTCCCTGCTATCCATCTAAATGAAGCACTACACTCACTTCTCCATTCATAGTGAGCTGTTTCAGCAAGGTGAAGATGGATGAGCTGGCCTTTAGCAGGGCAAGCCAGCTCCACCAGCTCCCCTGGGTTCCAGCCACACAGCCTCTGGAATCTGGGAGCAGCTGAACCCCTTGGACCTACTCCAGTAGGGGTGGACAGTGCCCAGGAGCCAGTGGAGAGGTGCCTGCTGCTCTGAATAGTCCAGAACTCAGAACATGCCAGCCTTGTGCTGGTGATATCCCCAGAGTGTGTTGCTCTTCCATGGGGCTGAGGAGACAGTTCAAGGCAGTAGCCTGTAGCCCTCAGTGGCCAGGAGGATGCTGTGGAGATGGGCACAGGCAGGCCTTGCTTATCAGTGCTGGGCATGTGCCCGGTGGCTCATATCCATCTCATCCAGAAATCCATTAAAACCAGCTTCTCCTGAAGCCTCACTGGAGCAGACACAAGGAGCTTGTTTCTGAGCTTGACTTCAGCATGTCCTGGCTCTAGGCATTCCCTTTCAGCAGGACTGGGTGGGTGTGAACAGCCCCTCCAGGATGAGCATGGATCTGCTAGAAGCTGGAGAGGACTACCAGGGCCACCAGGCTGGCTGAGGTCAGGGAACATTGCCTACAGGGAGAGGTGTAAGTTGGGAAGGAGAGGAGGTTGGGGTGATTTAGCAGAAGTCTACAGTGACTTGGCAGCTAGAAAGGAGGATGAAGCTGAAGCCTTTCCAGGAGGTAAGTCAGCCTGGCTGGTTCAGGGTGTTAGGAAAAACTCCTTCCCTAGAAGGGTGAGGCAGCCCTGGGACACAGACCCAGAGTGGAGGGGTTCCCATCCTTTCAAATTTTCCAGCCTTAGCTGCTCTGACCCAGCTTTGGCAACAATCCTGCTGCAAAGGCTGGCTGAATCTGAGACTGCCACAGGCCCCTTCTCACCAGCACTTTGAGAGGCAATTCTACACCAAACTGAGCCAAAATCAGCCTCCTGCCTTGAGCCATTTGTGCAGCTTCCATCAGACACTGCTCCTGTACAACCTACCGAAATGTACCTGCTCAGTGGTGCAGCAGTACAGAGGATTTCACAGCAGCCTGAGGTTAGAAGCACACAGTTTACCAACAGCCACAGCAAAAATAAGTCCAAAGGGCAAGATCAGAAAATCCAATATTTAAAATCCATGACTCATTCCACAGCTGGGCCAGGGAGGCAGCTGCTGCAATGTGGGTCTAACCATTAACCAGGGGGCTAGAGAGATGCGATGCTCTCTGAAAAACGGTGCTGTGCCTGAGGTCTGTGTGTGCCAGCACTGGGAGAGGGTGTGCAGCAGGGCACAGGGATGTTCCTGCAGAGCCCACTCTGGGTCTGGAAACTGCTTCCATGTCTGACCCCTCTGCACTCTTCAGCAGCAACCAGCTCTCAGAACTCACCTGAAACCGTGTCTGACCAACTCCTTGTGTCTGACCAACTCCTTGGCAGGGAAGAAAAGAATAAGAAGGCACATTAATGTATGGGTTACATAAACAGTTACATTCCAAGCTGCCTTGCAAACAGGTGACACAAGATACCAGTGCTTCCACAGAGAGGAGAGCCAGGCCTTTCATGCAGGAAACATTTTGGTTGTCTCAAAGGCAAATTGTCCTCCCCTTGGAGGAGACTAATCTCAGCTGGAAGCAGTGGCTTCCATTTCCTAGGAGTATTTTTATTTTTCAAAGCTGGTCTATTTCATTTACAGGCAATGGGGAACTGGATGGGAGCAGCTCTGTGGATCTTTCAAGCCTCCTGTGCCTGCCTGGTGCCTGCAGTGCTGCTGCTGGCAGGGACAGCCCTGCCTGGCCCCCACCCCCCGGGAGTGATGCAAGAGATGCCTTTGCACTTTGCCTTAGTAGGAAAGCAGAGCTGGCAGCAAACCCGCCCTGGAGGAGCGCAGGAGGCTGGGGGTGAAGGACCAGAGCTCGGTGCCCACGGCAGGGTGGGTGACAGCTCTGGGCAAAGGGTTTGCCCAAGAAGTGCCTGGGGGCAAGTGCTCCCTTATCACACACTCACGGGGCTGTGTTTACCAGGCTGCTGCTCCAGCTGCCTGTCAGCTGGAGTTTCTACCCTGCTCAAAGGGCAGGGGCTCACAGTGGATTTTGCCATCTGATCACATGGATCCAGCAGTGCCCAAGGAAAGCTGGCCACGCTGTGTGTTCCCCATGTCACAAAGATCAGGGGTTGTCCTGGAATGGAACGGGATGAGATCCCGGGCCCCGGGTCTCTCCCAGGCCAGCAGGACAAGTACCATGGAGTTCACTGCCTGACACAGCTGTGGGAGTGGGAATGCCAGCAGCTGCCCTGCACTTTCAGGCTACTCCTGTCCCCAGCAAGGCAGCAGGGATGGCACAGAGAGCAGCCCAGAGTCTGGAGACAGAGGGCTGCCAAAAACACCAAACCAAGGTTGGTTCTTCTCCCCACAAGTGTTACAAAATCTATGGCTGAGTTTAAACATCAAAGAGACTGTGACCTCTGGCTCTAGGCAGACCCTTGGAAACATGTGCCTCAGCCTGAAAGAAAGGAGCATAAACAATAGAAGAACCCAAAAGGAGCAAATCCAGAAGGAAAGCATTGCAGGAACAAGCCCAGCTGAAGCCAAGAGGGGAGGGCAAAGGAACAGCTTTAGGTACAACCATGCAGCTGCTCTATGACTCTTGCAACATTCCTGTTCTGAAACGCCATCTAAAGCAAATTTTTCTTACATGAAATGAGGAGAGAAAACAAAAAGAAGGTGGAAAATTCCCAAAATAACCAGCAAGGTTAATGTGGTATCAAAACAACTGTTTTGCTCTGGGTAGAAGTGGACTGTCTCCAAGTTGGAAGCTGCCCCCACCCTCTCCCAGGAGTTAAGGTAACACCAGGGAGTCCAGAGAACAGCCAGAGCTTGACAGCACACGGCTGGCAGGACCAAGACTTTGCCCAGCTCCTGCTTTGGCCCATGGCAGCCTCCACCAGTGTTAGGGCTTCTCCTTCACCTTTGTCTTCCTTCTGCAGCTCATCATTATGGGATTATGTGCCCACAGCCTCTCCCTCCCACCCCAGTCTCCCTCTTGAATCTCCCACTTGTTTCACCAATGTGTCAGTGGCAGTAAAGTCCCTGAAAGGCCCCCCCCCCCCCCACACACACACACACTCTGTGGTCTCAGCATCCTTCCAACCCAGCTCTCACCTCCTGCTGTGTGCATGGTGAGAGGGGGTGTCTCTACCCCGTGACCACCTGAAAACAGGCTCCTCCTTGGAAAAAGCCACCAGAGAGCTCATCAGGTAGGCCGGGCTTGCTGCTCCCTGCGTGGGGGTGAGCTCCAGACAGAGCCTGCAGGGCATGGCTCAGGAGTGGCACCATCCAGCAGCCAGGCAGGAGCCAGGGAGACACAGCCCCACCCCTGCCATTATTTCCCTGATGCCCCCACCGTGAGAAGTGGGAGAAGCAGAGCCCAAAGGAAAATCAGGAGGAAAGGGACGGGACCCAGTCCCACCCTCTCCCTCATCTGTTTTGTGAGCCCTTTGAGGCAGATGTCTCACGCCACAGGGGACACTCCAAGCTCCACCTATGCTGCTGTGGCAGTCACTTTTTCATGCCTTTCACTGCCTCATTGCATTTATTTAATTACTACTCCTCAGGAGCAGCATTGCTCACATCTTTGGCTGTTGGATCCTTTTCCATTCTGTCCCCCCCAGTGGAAGCAATCACACTTGTCTTGCAAGATCTGTTCCTGCTAAGCCAGGCTGCCATTTATCCATTATTATTGAAGTATCAAAGGCATTTGCACATGTTCAGAAGCACACCAGCTCCCTCAAGGAGGAGGGATGAAATATCACCTCTTGCCTGATAAATTGCTTACACAAGTGGAACCAAACCCAGGTTTCTGGATTATCCAGTGGGATTCTTTTGCAATGCTCCTCTTAGGAACAGGGTTGTAGAGATGTCAGCTCACACCCCATAGCTGGTAAGACTGCAGGAGACATTCAGACATGGAGTTTTCCACCTTGGCTGCCTCTTGGTGACCCAGAGGAGATTCCAACATCAAGGATGGGTTTCTGCAGAAACAATCTTACATGCTGCCCTCTCCAAAGCACAGATATGTTTAGCCACATATGTGCTTGCTGCCCTTGGCTGTGCCCTACATAGTCTCTCTCCTCACCCACAGACAGCTCAGCAAGTTCTGGAGTGGCCATTCTGGAGTGGCCAATGACAGTCCAAACTCAAGCACCTGGGAGTCCTTCTGCATATCTTGGCAGGTCCTTGAGGGTGATCCAGTACAGGACAGCATCCCATGACCTCACACAGCCCTCGAGCACGTGTCAGATCTACTTCAGAGAGTTTGTCTAAGATTTCACTGTCCCCAGTTCAGCAGAAGCCAGCACAGCAGTGCCCGTGCTGAACTGAGACCCAAGGGACGTGGATTTCTTGCTGCCACCTGCTGTCCCCTATCAGCAGGGCAGGCGCTGCCCTGCTCCCTGCCAGCTCTGCCCCAGAGCCCTGCCTGGATCCAGGGAGGAAACAGCAGGACCCCCTGACCCTGTCCCCCAGGCCCTGTTCCCTGGGAAGCACTAGGCAGACCCAAAGGCTGGATATGAACAGAAACACAAAAGCAGTGATCTCTGTGTCCTGATTCTCCTGGTTACAAGAACACCAAAACTACAGCTGTGCCTGATTGTCTCCCTGGAGGACACAGACCTGGGGAATAGTGGCCTACCTTTGCTCTTAGCCAGGACAGGCCCACAGGGGAGCTTCTCCCTGCTAACTCAGCCCCTCACAGCGAGGGAGGGAACGTGACAGCTGCAGACATGGAAGAAATAATAATAACAATAGCAACAACAACAACATAATCTAAGTCTGCTACTTTGAGATAGTAAGTTTCCTGCTTCAACTGACAGAAAAGTAAGTTGAGTGGATGCCAGGACACGTTTTGGATGATCAGCTGTATGGTCCAGCGATGCAAATCAGGTAAAATGCTGCAGAAACCTGACAACAGCAGAGCTGTAGGTGCTTGGTCCTGAAGGACCCTGCCCTTTCCTCCACAGCAGCTTTCTGTATTTCAGATAAACAGGGCAACCCAGGATTTTATCACCTGGGCTGTGCCTGGCATAAAAGGAATTTGTGACTACACATCATCTAAGGCAATTTTTTCATTCTTTTTTAAAATATTATATAATTTATTTCTAGGCAGAACTATAGGCCATGAAAGGAACCAAGAGAGGGAGGAGAGGCAGAAGTCTGTTGTGAAAGGTCTGTGGAGATGTAGCTGATAAATGTCTTTGTGGCAATAGCTGCCTTATACTTCACTGAGCTCACATCCTCACTCTCACCAGATTCCTGGCAGAAACTGGCCCCCCCTGGCTTTACAAAGCCCTGCAGGCAAAACCCAGGCACAGGTAGGTTGTTCAGTGTCACCTCCACTCAATGCACAACCAGTCCAGTGACATTCCCCAGCAAAGTCTGGACTTGTGGGAGGACAAGGACAGGCACTTGGCTGTGTACCTGTGAGGACCAATGCAATCTCCAAGGTCAAGCAAGCTGCTCCATTTCATTAGGAAACCAGGAGGAAATGGCAAGAAAACAGGGAACTCAAAGATCCTGAGCCTCATGTATTCATCATGTGCAAGCCAGGTGCCAGAGAGCTACCTTGTACCGAGCCCAAAGCTATCTAAACTGCAGAAATAAAATTCATTTTGCCACAATCAATCTACCAGACTTTACCTGTGTGTAAACTCAACCAGCCTGGCTCTGAAAGCTTCTCTGCTTTACAGGCCAGCAGCACAGGCACTGTTGTCTGTTCTGTGCTGCTGCCACAACCAAGAGCCAAAGGTGTGCTCATGTTCCCCCTGCTCCTTTGCTCAGCTCCCTGTTCAGAGCAGATAAAAATGTTATCTCCCAGGTGAACACAGCTCAGCCTCTCCACCCACCCTTCCCCCAGATCTCAGGAGGGAAACTTGGTCTGGGTTTGGAAAGGACACAAAGCAAAATGCAATTGTTATCAGCTTGGCCTCTGTGTTGCACAGCCCTGGGTACAAGGCTGATTCAGGGTTATTGGCAGGGTGCTTGGCTAAAGGCAGACTCCTCAGCGAGCTGCAGGACAAGTGTGGACAAGTGTCTGAGCTCCCAGTGAAACCTGGAGCACTGGGCCATGTGTTTTTAGGGCTCTTTTGCCCTAAAATGTAAGAGCAAACTCCCACCCTCCTTGGCTCAGCAGCCAACCTCACAGCTGGCAAGCCTAAGCTCAAACCACAGACACACAACTCAAAGCAGGCACTCCAGTGAGTGACTCTTTGGAATACTGATCTCCAGAGTCCTTAACAGGAACCAGGCTGATGCAGGGTACAGGCAGCCACACAGTGACTGGGGAAATGGGGAATATCAGCATCTCAAGAGGACTACAAGAGAGAAGCAGCTTAAGTGCTTGCAAAATGGCTTAAGAGCAGCTTCACATGGAAAGTGACTGCTGCTTAAGCAGTTTAAAGACGAGCCCCTCTCAAACATTGGTCAGCTATGAGCAGCTTAGTGCAGGAAGGGCTCCTGCCAAGACTGCTGGGATGGCAGCATGCCACAGAGAGAAACAAGCGTCCCCTTGGAGCAGGGAGCCTCACCCCACACATTCCAGCCATGAACGCGTGCCATGCTGGCCTCGGAGCCGCTCTGTCCTCCCTGTGAAAGGAGCCTTGTCCTTGGCCGGATGTTCTCCGGAAAGGTCCACAAAGCAGAGTTCCTGGAAAGCTGAGTCTGCTTTCAGAAATAAAATTTAAAAAACAAACAAAAAAAATTAAAAAAAAAAAAACAATTAAAAATAAAATAATTTTTAAAAAAGTAAAAAATAAAAAAGATAAAAGAAAAAATTAAAAATTAAAAAATAAAATAAAAATAAAATTTTAAAAATAAAAATTTTTAAAATTTAAAATTTTAAAAAATAAAAAATAAAAAATAAAAGAAAAATTTTAAAAATTAAAACATTTTTAAAAATAAATAAAAAATAAAATAAAAATAGAAAAATTAATAAAATAAACCAAAATAAAATAAATTTTAGAAAACAAAAATAAAATAAAATAAAAAATAAAATAAAATTAAAATAAAAATGAAATTAAATTAATTTTTTTTAAAAAAGTAAAATAAAATAAAATAAAACAAAATAAAATAAAACAAAATAAAATGGAGGCTGTGCTGACAGTCTCAGGCCAGGAGCTCCAACTCATTTCTTCCTGCCAGTTTCAAAGAGTAAGATTAGCTTCTGTTGTCCTTGCATCCTTGAATATCCTTGCCCTATTTCTTGGGAATTTTCAAATTGTGCAGAAGACAGAACAAGCTCTGTTTGGAAGCTATGGGAGATAAAGAGGAAAGGAGGAAAGCCGCAATTTCTTCATTTCTTCTTCCTTTTTTTTTTTTTTTATTTTTCTGCAATGCCAGGGTCATCAAAGGTAGGAGCACTGGAGGTAATGGCAGGGGCAGATTGAAGCAGCACCCAAACATGAATGATGTGTTATTGTCCTGTGGTGAAGAAAGTAAATAGAGCAGAGTTGCACTAAGCTGTGAACTTGGGGTCCACATAGTTGAAGACCTGGTGAAGTGTTATCACCTTTTTTCTCCTCATGAGAGAAGCCTGCCCTTCAGACTACTTCAGGTAGGGTTGTTTATTATTATTATTATTATTATTATTACTACTACTACTACTACTACTACATGAAAGAGCTGAAAAAAGCAAGACTAGAGAACATGTTACTTTGAAATAAATTGATAGCTTAGTCCTAATCTGGAATCCTCTGGCTAGCTCTCATTGCTTCCTGTTAAAAGGACACAAAAAGGAGGAGTTAGGGGCAGATAAAAGATCCTTATGAAGCACAGACAGATCTTTGCCCATACAGCAATAAAGAGATGGATAAAACACCACAGAAATCTTGGGCAAGGGAAACATATTTAAGTATAATAAAATACTCCAGTTTGAGCTCTGTCCTCAGAACTCAGGAGTTTGTTTTGGATTTAAAGTGCACCCCAAAAAGATAAGAGAACAAGAAGTTCAGTAAGTGGGATTCCCACCTTCAGCTACTGAAGTTTTAGGTTACTGTGGTTCAATCAGAAGCCATGCAGCAACTTCAAAAAAGATTACTAGGTCACTGTCTGACCAGGCTATTTCTTAGACACTTCTGAAGCCTTTTGACAGGATGCTTATCTAAAGCTCACTGATTTAATCTGATTTAGCAGTTACAGTGCTGTGGTTAACAGAAGAGAAAATAGAAGCATAATCTATATTACATGCAAATCCCAGCATCCATGCCATTGAGTTTAAAATGGCCAGAAGTTTGCACTTTGCTGATAGAGAGAGCATCACCAAAATACAAACTGTGCTTCCTGACACATCCAAAGTGTATTGTATTAACAGCCTAAGAGACAGAAAATTTTGGATTTTCAGTAAGAAGCACTCTAATAACTTCTGGAGGTTTATTTGACTACTACCCACTTGAATTTTGAATGGAGCACAAGCAATTTCATTCTTTTAGTAGCTTGAAGAAAGATGAAACCACAAATGGAAAGAAAAGATGGCAAGAGAAAATAAACAGATAATGGCTTATATGAAATTGAGTAATTACATCCTGCATTGTGCTTCAACTGCCATCCTCAGCCATGCCCCATCCTACAATCCCATTCCAGTGTTTAATTCTGAATATTGCTATACTGCCCCTGCCAGGATTAATTTGTTTTCCTGGATCCCAGATGCTTTGGAAAAGAGGGTTAATTATCTTGCCATAGTTGCTGGCTTCCTGGCACATTCCTGCAGGACTCACTCCCTTGCCTGAAGACCCACTCAGGCTGCAGCTGCTCCATGAACACCAGAGAAGGAAAAGTTAAATAAATCATGCCAGAAATTAAGACCACGCTTCAGCAGCTGCAACAGTGAGAAGGAAGAGCAGAGAACTCATCAGAATTCATGTGTGGCTCCAGCCCAGGGAGCTGCCTGGGAAAGGCCAGGACAGGAAGGCTTGGCACAGGGCAGATAAAGCTTTCTGAATACAAGAAAAGGGACTGAGGTTACTTCCTTCAGAGAGCCATGGTCAAAGCACAGCACAAGTAATCTGGCTGCATTAGGTTCCTCCACATCCTGTGAGAATTACAGTCCTTGGAGGAAGAAATCCTCTATTTTTAACAGGGAAAGGCCATTATGCATTAGGAGACGAAACAGAACACAAGTATTTTGTTCTTTTAACTTGATCATGCAGCTGTCTAGAAATGGATTGACCCTTTATCAAATCAGATGCTTTACCAGTAGAATTCGGGGGCCTCATCATTCCAAAACCCCTGAACACCTATTTGGTTCAGGTTATTTTTATCTGACTCTGGTTTTAAGGAAACCAAATGGCAGCCTAGAAACATCACATTATCACAGGAGCAAGCACATCTGATCACCTCTCCCCACAAGTGTCAGTATTAATGGTGCAACTGAGAAGATATTTGAATTTCACAACAAATCAGGCAGCATACTTCTCTCTGACTGGTTTGACATAAAATAGACACAAACCCCTGGAATGGCTAAAAAACCCACATGTAGCTACAAATGTAGAAATGCAAGGTATTTTCAGAAAAAAAAAAGGAACACACAAAAAAGAATCCCAAATATGTTTAAACATATCCCTGAGATGAAAAAAATTATTGAGCAAAAAGTGTTCATGTCCCAGACCTTGATGCATTATTGAACAGAAGAGACTGAATATGTCCTGCTAAGCCACCAGCACATTCAAACAAGTCCAAGAGCTGTTCACAAGAAAACACACAGCAGGAAAAGGAGCAAGTTGCATTTAATTAAATCAAAAGGGTTTCAGCCAGTAACAAGCCAGCTTGCCCCAAACATTACCCCTTTCTAAAAGACAGACTTAGTGACACCACATCCAGTTGTATCATTCCTTTCACAAAACAGGACACCCAAACATAACCTCCATGTTTTCTTATAACTCTTCTCTTTCATGACCCTAGCAGTACACTCTATCTTGCTGTGGTGGTATAGAAAGTCAAAAAACAACTCTTCACACTTCTTGCACATAAGGAAAAATAAATATAAACAAGAATTAGAGTATGGTGAGAAGAAGAACATATCTTCACCTGAACACACCTTTACCCCCAATGAAAGGTGATCAATTGGAAAAACAAACCAAACATCATCAAAAAACAAAACCCAACAAAACAAACAGTGGGACAGACATGAAGATATTACATTGTGAATGACAGCTGCTTACAAGCAGGGAATGTGCATAGCCATGTTCAATGTTTTGCTTGTGTGACTTAGGCAAAAGAGACAGGAAAAAGCCCTGCATTAAGGGACCTTGAAGGTTTAATTTCAATCTAACAAGTATGGTAATACCACTGCCATATGAGAGACAAACTTCATTCCCTATAGAGCAACTGATTCCCCACTGTTTGGGCTCTGGTCTAGAGCAAGATTAAAGGTGAACACAGACCTCATGTGTGGAAGAAGACCAACCTCATTCCTTCCTGAGGACAAGCATCCACTCTTGTAGGCCCAAGAGAAAACATTATTTTCTTGTAACAGCAAAACACCAACAAAACATCTTTCCTGTTCTCATGAAGACATGAATAAGATGATTATTTTGTGGAGAAAGAAGCTTGCACAATTCTTCATTCTCCTCTCTTTTCTGCCTTACATGTCACAGGCTACTCATTTTGCACATGGGCCTTCCAGCTGCTATCAAGTCCTCTGTGATGCACCCAGAACCATGCTCCATTTAATCTGGGAAGACACAGGAAAGATGCCTTTCACCTGAACATCTTAGGTACTGAATGCTGTGATCCACTGAGGAAACCAAAACATTAAAGTGCATTTCTTTTTCTTTTTTTTTTTTTTTTTTTTTTTTGTTTAATGAAATCTGAATGCTTTAAGGGTCACTCATCCCACACAGCAATTTGAAAACAGATTATTTTTAATGCTCAATTACAAACAACTTCTGGAACTACATTAACACAACCAGCAATGGAAATTGTGACAGAAGAAACAGAGTTCCACACAACATTCAAAGTGATAAAAGAGAAATGAGAGATTAGGAGAGATCTTTTACAGTTAAAACACTAAGCAGCACAGAGCATTTCACCAGCAGCAAGATATGGCACGTGGAATTCTGTGCTGGAGCTGTCTGGAAGCAATTTCTGGGGAAAGAGCACTGAGGCTGAAAGAGTCTCAGCAGTGCCCCTAGAATGAAAGTCTCATTGCTGCCTCACAGACAGGAGGGTGGGATTGTTCCAAACCCTGTGCTGGAAGACCTGCCAAAGGGCAGCTGGTTTTCAGTTCCCAGTTCAGACATATGAAAAGCCTGATGGGAATACCTAAAACATGAACAACATGGAGGTACACAGGGCAAAAATGAATCAGTGTTGATGAGAAAACCCGAAAGACATCTGACACATTTTCCCTTGTATGATAAGGAATATTTGCCTTGAAATTAAGAATGGGGAAAATCCAGTCTATTGAAAGATGTGCAATGCTCACAGCCTGTAAACATCCTACAACATAACCTCTCAAGGACAAGCACTCTGCACAAATCATTTGGCATAAAGGATGGATATAGATAAAATCCATAAAGACAGAACAAAGAACTTGTATGAGGAGAAAGCATAAAATAGCTGATAAAGTAACTTCTCTGCAATGACTAAGAACAGACCTGAAAGAAGTCCTCAGCAATCCACTGCAAATTCAGAAAGGAGAACACACACAGAGCCTAGGACAACAGCTCCCAGACTCCACTGCTTGGATTCCTCTTTCTGGGGCTTAGCCCAAACAAGACACAACTCCAGTTCCACAAGAGAGGTTTCAAAGGACTAGGACAAAACAAATCATCTTCTCCAAAGTGAAAGATTTCTCACTTCATTAATTTCACATCACACAGTCAGTTACTTTACCTGAATCCCACTGAGATTACTTCATCTTAAGCTACAGACAAGCCAAGACTATTCACTCAATGAATTCTTTCATGGTCATAATAGATGTTTAAGGTAAATCAGACAGAAGAAAACGTTGAATTAACTGTCCAGGTATGAAAGGATAATGTTGAGGGTTTTCTTTTTGTTTAAATATTTTTACCACCTTGTTTTCTATTGTGATCCATGTTGTCACCTCCCCCATGACTTTTACCATTTAGTATGTCATAACCACTGCTTTAAAAAAAGAGTCAGAAGGATATGTTAAACACCAAAGATTTAAGTTTAAATCATGGAAAATGAGGATGAAGACATTGATACAGGCTTGCAATTTTAATTTTTAAAAGGCCCCTATGGTGGGACTAGCTGTAGATGGCATCATGCTAATGCAAATGGAAAATAGGATTAAAAAAAACCAAACAAAACCACTTTAAATAAGTATGAATTCATACCATACACGTGTACATACTTAATAATTTTCTACATTAGCTCTGTTTGAAACTATAAATCAAGTCTGTACTACTAAAAGTTCAGTATGTGCAACATTAACCCAATCAAAGCATTTTATAAATACAAGCTCCTTTTTAGTATTGCAACATACTTCACTACTTAACATACTGAAAAACAAGTTCTACATTTAAAAATCTGCTAGAATAATTCTATCTGCCAATTAAGACTACAAATGGAAAAATACTTGCTAATCTTTAACATTTTGAAAATGCAAATATATTTCATTTTTTGAAAAGAAACAATCTTGTTTATCCTACTGGTGCTTCTTTAGACATTTGAAGATACTACACTAACAAAATACAAACTTTGTAGTAAGCTTACAACATGTAATTCTCAGAGGCAAAAATAAAAAAAAAATCTAGTTTGTATTTATGAAGGAACATCCATTTATTATAAAACAAGATAAAAGATATTAGAATTAAGTTGAAACAAGGCAACATTAGAACCACTTTAGAGCTTTGTGAACGAAGTGTAGTTTTTAACTTGCAAATCCAGGTGAACGTAGCTCTTAACATGCTGTCCTCTTCTCTATAAATGGGATGAAGTAGAGAAGCAAAGCTTCAAGGTGTAAGGGTTGGAGCCATCTGTGAGGAGACAACACAGAACACACCATGGGCACAGCTCTCCTGCTGATCCACCTTCCATACCCTGGCACGTTCACCAGCTCTGTGTGTTGCACGCTCACACATCCACTGGGCTTTGCCTTTTCACATTGAAAGAGAAAGCTTTTCTGCTGCTACCAGCTCTCCAAACTGAGATAAAACTGAAATTGTGAACAGTGTGTTATCCATACTGTCTTCAAAAATATCCTGTCCCTAAGGTCCATTATTAATAAAGTGGACCAAAGGTGTGGGGGAATAGAAAAGATTTAATCAGGCAGACAAACTCATAACAGTTAGGAGGAGGTAGTTTAAAATAATATTAGACACTGGCCTGGATTCAATATTATATCTGGGAGCACCTGGAAAGATTCCATTTAATTCAGTAAACTATCTTAATTGTTCAGTGCAGATCTGGCCTATTGTGTACTTGTTTAGCAGGTGAACTCACCCCACTCTATTCTTGCTAGTTTGGAGCTAAATTCAGCTTGGCTTCACAATTTCTGGCTTCAAAGGGAACGTGCTACAGGAGCAGTAAATTGAGAGCAATGAGCTGAGTAACTTAAAGGATCCTCTGTTCAAGACATTGCAGATTTCTCTGTATTTATTGTGAAAGAATCACAGAAGGGTTTGGTTGGAAGGGATCATCTCATTGGATCACCCCATTCCAACCTCCTGCCTTGGGCAGGGATGCCACACACTAGACCAGGCTGCTCAGAGCCCCATCCAGCCTGAACACTTCCAGGGATGGGGCATCCACAGCTTCTCTGGACAACCTGTGCCAGTGCCTCACCAGCTCACAGTCAGGAACACCTTCCTAACATCTAAAACCTAAATCTCTCTGAGTTTAAAACCCTTACCCCTTCTCCTATCACTATTTGCTCATGTCAAAATTCACTCTCCCTCTTTTTATAGGCCCACTTTTAAAACACTGAAAGGCCACCATAAGGTTATCCTGGAGCCTTCTCTTCTCCAGGATGAACAGCCCCAGCTCTCTCAGCCTTTCCTCACAGGAGAGGTGCTCCAGCCCTCTGATCATTGTCATGGCTACCAGAACCATCAACTCCTTCTCCACAGAAAAAAAATTCCAGCAGTAAGATCAGGAAAATTTACTTACTTGGGACTCTTATCTGGTAGTGATTAAGTACAGTGAGAGCTTCCACTGCATCTGTCTTACATTCCCATTCCAACAGACCAGACAGTGTTTTGGCAGAAGCTGTCAAAATGAGAAACAAAAAGGGAAAGGAGGGGATCAGTAACATCTGACAGTGGATACTCAGATCAAAACTAGAATCAAGGCACTTCCCAAAAAGGTCAAATTTTACTTACGTTTTGGGTCAAACACTTTGTATTTAATAAAGCTGAGAACTTCATGATCCTCACATAACTGTCACAAAAATAAAATAAGAGATAAAACTTCAGCAAAAGTGCACATAAACAAATTAGCAAAAATTCCAAGTTCCTGGAAGAGACACACAAAAAGGAAGATTCTGACTTTTTAAGAGAGTTTGCAAGAATTTACAGCAAATCATTAAAAAATATGTTTAGATTGGTAACTCTTTAGAATACCATTCTGTAGTATGTAAAACAAGGCCCCTGTATCTGTGATATCACTGCTATCTCCAAAAACATACCAATATAATAACAAGTTCTCCTTTTTGGCATTCCTACTCCAATACAGTAGCTCTGAAGTTGTTCATACAAGGACACCACTTGGGAACCAGAGTTCACTTTCAGATAGAGTTGCAAAAATATATTTCATGGAACTGAAAAAGAACTCACTGAACTGTCAGCAATCTTGCCACTGCCTCCACATAAAGAGGCCCAGTATTGCATGTTTTACCATACAGAGTTCATTTAGGATGCAACTGTGCCAAGGGTCCCAGGTGCATGCTTGTCTCCATTCCAAAACATCCTAGCAGTCATTAAGGAAGTCAGTAAATCCTTTGTGAGTGATAATCCTAACTTTCATGTATTTGGCTTTGTGTCTTTTCCCTTTCCTCCAAAAACCCCCCACATTAAGCTCCTCAACTTTATTTTCAAAATTTTGTTTCTCCATTAAAAAAATGTAAATAAATAAAATTGAGACAGTAACTCCAGAATTGTAAACATATCCAGATGGGCTATAAATATATTTTAAGGAACAGATCTCTTCCAGTGGCTCTGCTACAAGCCTCCCAGTTACTTGTTTTTAAAAGCAGCACCAGGAAAAAACAGGACAGGGCCCAGAGAGCACTGCATGTCAGCCACTCCAAGTGCTTACCTTTACAAATGTTTCCTCAGTCACACACAGGGGAACATTGTAATAATGCAGCACACAGGAGGGTGGCTGGATGATGTTCTTGGATGCTTGGCCAGCACTGGTGAAACGATTGTTCTTGCTCATGGCAAAATCCTTGTAACTACTCGTGCCATCCTCCAGTTCAAATATCTGGCTTGGAACTACTGAGTGCTGCTTGGAAACACTGGAATTTAAGAATAAAATTTCTTAAATCATTAGGGCTATCATACTTTGCAGGTTATTATCTAACTAGAAAAGACCTGATGTTTCTTTATAATAATTTGAAATAAATAAAGTAAGAACATGATGGGTTGGATTTGACACCTTCCTTAAAAAATGCAGAAAGAATGGGTAAGACACATTAGGGAATACAGTTTATCAGCGGCCAATCCATACAATGACAATATGCTTTCTTAATGTAAATAAATAAAATTTTAAATAGTAATAAATCTTAGAGTGGTTGGGGTTGAAAGGGACCCTAAAGATGAACTCCTTCCAACTCCCCTGCCATGAGCAGGAACAGCTTCTACTAGAGCAGGTTGATCAAATCCCCCTCCAACCTGGCCTTGAGCACTTCCAGGGATGGTACATCCTCAGCTTCTCTGGACAATCTGTGCCAGTGCCTCACCACCCTCACAGTAAAGAATTTCTTCCTAATATCTGACCTAACTTCACCCTCCTTCAGCTGAAAGCCAAAATAAACAGTTGCAAATTGGAAATCATTACTCCAACAACGCTAACAGAGTAGTGTGATATTGTCCCTTTGAAACCTCATTCCATCTGCCCACTGGTGGACTTTTAATCTGATAAAAATATTTACCAGACATTGAGTCTCTTTCCAAATAACTTGACATTATTGAGATGTGTGACCGCTCTTTCTACAGCATATTCATCACCCATTTCAACCAGTGCTGTGCCTGGAATAGTCTTCATAAATTTCACCTAAGACAGATAAGGTAAAAAAATATATATATACATTGCAACAAAGAACTCAACCAATAGTTTTAAAAAACATTATGATATATTTTTAGACAACCTCAGGCAGGCTTTTTCCAAAGCATTTGAAAGAACAATAGCAGTTTCCAAATTTCTAATCCATTATGCCTTACCTTCTCAATGTTTCCATACAAGCAGAACAGGTTGAATACCCTTGAGCAGTTCATCTTGAGCTGATGCAAGCCACTAACCATGACAACTGACCCAGAAGGATTCCCACCGTGCATGTAGGAGGAGGATGCCTGTGGCAATGGGTAAGCCACGAGTTCGGGAGTGTCCCGAGATCCCATTCGGTACCGGCTTGGCAAGGGCAACAAAGGACCATGGGAGCCTGAGGAGATGAGAAACCATGTTTTCATGTTGTTTGAAATCATTTGCACTACTTAATCATGCATCAAAGCCTGCACACATAATGTATATTTAAAGGAGGGGTAGAAGGTTACAGCAATTGCTGAAAAAAGACCTTCCACTAATTACAAAAATCATTATCTTCCCTGCAGCATGCAAAATATTTCAACATAAACGCATCAGAGGAAATAATTCAAATCAACATTCAGAAATATTCCCATCTAGTTACAGAGCTACATGGCACCAAGAAGGAATATTACAAAGTCAGGATAACAAACCAAAAGGAATGAGACAGAGGTCAGGAGATGACACAGCTCTTTTTCCCAGAGACATGAGATTAAGTCAGAAGCCTGCCTTTCTACAAAATGCTCATTTGGAAGAAACAGGAACACTTAAACCTCCACACTAATGCAAAATGAAGTGGTCCTATTTTCTACTATAGATAAAGTGACAAGTTTCATTGAAATAGACAATTTCTTTTTTTTTTTTTCCTTTTAGTGATGAGGCACTACTAGTAAGCAATACCTCTGTTCATAGACAATGTCAGTATTACAGACCAAGGGAAGGATCTCTGTTTTTCCGAGACAAAAATAATGTGAAACTCACATAAGCCAAGTCTAAAAGGAACCTTTTGTCTGTTTTTTTCCCAGCAAAAAGCAGTAATGACAGGGAAAGAGTGGTATAGGAAGAGATGGACACATTACTTAAGGTAGAAGGATGTATCAGAAGAATGAAAAAAGAACATCACTGAATCAAGGTGGGACTTGGAAATGCTGGAGATTTGAAGAACCTTTGGAAGGAGTAGGTAGGATGTCAACCTACATTGTAAAATATCATAAATACCTTTCCAAAGAAAGAGGCAAGACAAATAAGATTGCACCTGACAGCTGAGAGTAACTAACTGGAAAAGTCACATGTGAGTGGGGACATTTGTTTCTCCACCCTGAGGTCTTGGCTCAGCACATGAAAGTGACAGCAGATCTTGCCTTACAGAGAGCACTGGTAACAAACACAGCACCTTATAGCACTGATTCCAAAACATCATTCCTCTACATCACATAGCTGTACCTTTTCTGAACCACCTAAATGAGAAGTGCAGATGCCAATAATTCATAGCTTTGCATGCAAAAACATCCGAGCTCTCTGTTGTACCAAACCACTGGTCGCACTATGTTGCCATTTTCTAGAAGAAAACTGCTTTCCCAATCCAGATATCATTTTCTACCCATTGCCAGGCTGATGGCAACTGAAAGGAAACTTTCTTCCAAGGAATAAACCTGTAGAGCTGAATGCTTTGGGTGACAGGAAGGGGTGAGGCAATGAGTGCACATGGATTTCACTGAACCAGCAGCGTTTCAGTAGGCAGACTGACAGCACTGCAGGTGAACTGCTCATGCTGAAGGGAACCACAGCCAAGCATAGATTAAATATTTACAATTCCACAGAGCATGTAAGAAATCATAACCAGCTGTCACCCCATGTTACTTACCATAGCCATCATGTCTAAAGGATGATGGGTGCTCTCCCAAAATAGCTTGTCTCTGCCGGCCCTTCCCTCTGTCTGACGTGGGAAGGGAAAGAAATCAGTTTAGTATGCACAACCAGGCACTTGATTTCTCCAGTTAAGACACAAAGCTTCTAGTTAAGAAGTGAAAAGTAATTTGAGTCCTTGTTAATTTTATAAACAATTTCTCATTCAGTCTATGTCTAAAAATACAAGCTGTAGCCCTGGGACACCAAAATTAAAAGACTGCCATCTGTATAACAAATTGCACTTAAGTTGATTGGGGGCAGTGGCCAATGAGGAGATGCAGACATTTAAGGTTTATGGAGATACCCAATAGTTCTCCTAAACAGACATCACACATTAGTATAGAAAACACCATACAGCAGGATTTACCCATGTGTCTCTTAAAACAAATTTGAAATGCAGTACTTTTGAAAGACAGTACCTGAATCATAATATTAGCTTCAACAGCAACACATTTTCAAAGTGGGCTTCTTTCAAGAAGTTTCAGCATAAGCCAACAACAACCTGTATTACATGGTTTCATAATCAGTAAACAGAGAGCATTACATATGTGTACATATATATTTACAGAACACCTACTGATTTATGGGCGTGCTGAAAGGATTGTACATTGTGGCATTACCAGCAGCACATAACAGTTCAACTGAGGGAAAGCATCACTGAGTAATGCACTCACACAACAGTCAATCCTTTAAGAAAACCCAGTTCTCTAGGATATAAAGTTAAGCAAGGGGTCTACATTAATGGAGGGAAGCAATGCCTCACAGCCAAAGCTGGATTTTTCAATCAGATCCATGCTGCACAACAACAAAAAAAAAATCTAAACTTCCAGATTTCTTTGTGGTAAGCAACAATTCTTTTCTTACAATTAAAAAAAAAGAGAAAAAAGCCACATTGAAAAGATGGGGCAAGGCATTTATCAGTTTGCAACAATTCTCAGGAAAGTTAAGTATGACTGCTGAAAAGAGTAACTCCAGCCCAATGCAGTTGGAGGTATTTTCCCCAAAAAACAGGAACTATTTGATTACACAACAGTGGTAGATGAAAACACATGTGGCTCTTTCTGCTCAGGAGTTTGAGGCCAGGTTCCAAGTCAGATATTTACTTTGGCAGTAAAATCTGAAGAGAGAGCAGACCTGAATACTTTCAAATATAGAGAAGAAAGATTACTGTTGTCAAGTTTACTTTTCCACTCCCTTTTCAGGGTAACAGCTCTGGTCCTTGGCTCTAAAAAGCAAATGAGCAGTCAGATCAAGTATTTTGAGCATTTAAACTGTATGCAGTCATCATCTTTCAGAAAAATCAGTTTTGTAATTCCAGTCTGTGGAACTAAATGCTTTGAAACTGCCCACAGTAAAATATAGTCAAGAATCACATTCTTCAAATAAAGAATTCTGTGAGAAAAGTTTGACAAGTATTTCCCCCTCATGGTGGTGCAAGTCTCTCCTTGCCCCATGCTTATTCCTTCCTTGAACAAAGCCACTGGATTGTGCCAGTACAAATACTTGTGTAAACAAGCACTGAAACACAAGAACCAACCTGTGTTAAAAATAATTCTGAAAGAAAAGGTTCTTTATGATCTTCTTTAAGCTTTGATTCCTTGAGTTTTAGTTTTGTTTTTACATCAGGTCCTTGAGTCACTGAGCAAGCTGGTATTACCACCAAAAGAAATGCTGCAAATGACAATTAGAGATTTCTGGCTAAAGGCCAGTAGAATACTAAGTCAGGTGGGTTTATTTTATTCAATCCAATGCAATATGAGTTCATAGCAGCAGGCACTTATTAGGAAGTTTACTTTAGTGAAGAAAGACTATGAGCAATTTATTACCATAAAGAACTAAAAACAGTTCTTAAAAGAAATCATTAGCAAAATGCATTTCCTTCCTAACATTTGAAGGGCAGGTGTGAAATTCTGAAAGGATTTATTGGCATGTCTGTCCTTGGAATGAAATTCCTTTGGGATAAGATCTTTGCTGCAGTGAGAGCCCTACATCTCAGGTCACACTATGCTCAAAACCCAAATAGTGCTGTTGCAAGAGTGAGTTGAAGGACAACTACATAAACTCTTTCAAAGAAAACCCCAACTCCTGGATTACTTTATGAGCAAAACTGCTCTAGATGCCTGTTTTGTCAAGTACATTTTACTGTTCATTCAACAATTTGTATTCCCATTGTCCACATAAATGGATGTGGATCATAGTAAATGAAAAATCATACTACATATAATATGTAATGATTGAGATAGATATATATATGAAATACAAGTCTAATTTTTTTTCTCTTATGTGTAGTAGGGTGCCTATGTATAGAGAATAGAGACAGTAATAAAAGAAAAACAAAAGAGCAGAGTTCTTGAAATGAGCAAGCCACACCTATCCTAAGTTTTTCATTTTCCACTGTTTGCTCAAGTTTGGGGAAGTTTCAGTTCATACAGTCATACCTATCTGCAGGCCAATTACATAATGCATTTAGATGCACAGTGTTACAAGTCAGCCTCCAAACACTGCAATGGTCCCAAGATACAAGGGTCAAATTAATCCTTTCAATTTTTCAAATTCAAACCCTTAGATTTTTTTTCTTGCCCTTGGGTTTCTTCAGAATCCCTTTTCTTTGACTCAAGAATTTGATAAAAAAAATTGAATCCCAATACAAATAGTCATAACCTACAAGCTGCAACCAATACTGTAGCTCCCTTGTTAACTTTTTACAAGAACTTCATTTTGAATTCCAAGCCCTAAGTTTTTAGTTGTACAACAGTTTCACAAGCCCAGTGTCTCTGCAGAATTACTCTGAAAGTGCAAATCTCTTGAGACAGCCAAAGCCCTGGTTCTCATGTAGCCTTTGATAAGTAGATATTCTATCTTGGTCACATTGTCTTCACTTTTCTAACTTTACATTGAACATATTATTGTACATAGGTTACTGAACACTGCACTCAATAGTTACAAATCTTTGGTTATTTTTAAATAAACACTTCACAGGAGTTAGGCTAGACAGCAGTTTGACTGTACATATATAATCATAGTTTCCACTGACATGAGTTAAGCCCTGAGAATTTTACAGCTGAGTACTCAAGAGACAGTATGCCTGTACCAATTATGAATCTCCCTATTTTATTACTTAAGTATAGCTGAGGGGACTTACTGTATTGCACTGCTCAGTTCCAATTATCTGCATATAAGGATTGAACTTCCCTACTACTAAACAATATTTACATTGTTAAGTCTGAATGCAATTCTCACATACAGCAATAAAAAGATTACAATGTCAATGATATCAACAAAAGGTTCTTAATGTTGTAGGTTCTCAATTTTTCAGTAATTTTAAGGGAAATAAGACCAGCATACATACAAACTTGAACAGAATGGGTACAGTCTATCATGTTATTCATCCCACACAAATCTGAAGTACTGAAAATGTCCTCCTTTAAAAACTTGTGGTGGTGGTGCATGCAGTATGCAGACAAGGTGAACTGCAAGTCTGAGGTTTTTCAGAGGGTTTTTTTGTTTGTTTGGGGTTTTTTTGCTGATGCCGATGTGGTGCATGATGAAGTGTAGAGTCAGCCTGCTGAAGTCCTCTATCCTTCTTAATGCCTTGTCCAACATAGGGGAAAAGAGTCCTTTCGAAGGAGAAGCAGTGTGCAAGTTTGTAGTTTATAAGGAATAGTCTGTGCCAGGTTTCCTCTCCTCCAAAGAGAGAGAGCTGCTTGGAGAAATGCAAGTCCTTGAGAACTGCGAAGGTGCTTGGAGGTGTGGGCTCCTTGTCGCACTAAGTGGCTCAAGCACACGGCAGTAGGGGGCACTAGGGCTCAGGGTTAATTCCCTGCCGTGGCACAGCCTCCAGCAGCACTGGCCTGCTTTGGAGGGACTGCTGCCACACGGCCTGACCAGTGTCAAGGGCTGGCATTAGTACAGTCAAAGAGCTACAGCGAGAATGGATCAGAACCTACCTCGGCGGCCCAGATATGGCTTAGTGTAGTCCCAACTATCGTTGTCGTTCCTAATGACATTAAGTCGAGTTGGCTGTTCAAATAAAGTAAAAGTGAAAGAGGTTAAGCCTTGACTAAATGTATTTTTTTATGAGTAAAATTAAAAGAGAAGGTCCAAGCATTACCCTTGCATATTCAATTTTTAGAGTGCAGCATCCTGCATAGATATCTGCTCCATTGAGCGCAGCCTTCGCCTTCTGGGCACAAAACACTGATTCAAACATACACATCATGTTAAGGATCTTATTCCCCAGGTGTCTCATTCACTCCCTTTTATCTGATAGGGCCTTTTTACTTTCGTAGCCTGCAGGTATTTCACTATTGAATACACTACAAGAACTCCACAGAGGCTCATCACAGAAGTTACTTTACATCAAAAGGATTAAGTGTACACCCTTTTTAGCTCATTAGCCCAAAAACCCAACATTACTAAAAGAGAGACTTGGAGTGAACAAATACCCATCTTGCCTAAAAAAATACAACAGGCAGATGCATGTACCAGGCTCCAGCACCCAGGTTATTTCACATGCTGCTCATACTCCAAGATTAGTTTTGTGATTAGCAGAAAAATGTGCCTGAGCCTTGGCACATCACAACCCATGACCTCACCCATACTCAATAACATATGGTGTCAGAAAGGCTGAACTTTGCAGCAGAACAGACCTTCAGCACCATGTCTTGATATCATTTTGTGACATTTTAGAAAAAGTCTGAAACAACAGGATGTGCCTTGGTTTTACCACATTCCTGCAGCCCAACTTCTTCCAAAGTGACGCAGGTTCACTGGGGAACTTAAAACTTAGGAAATTTAAGCTTCCCAGACCTATAAGGAACTGACACTGGCCAGAACTGGAGAAATAATGGGTACTTCAAGTAGCATTTAAATTTGAGCAAATTTTTGAACTTTTCAGATAAGGCTTGTCATGAAGCTCACTTTCCTTACCACCCCCAACTGTTTACCTTGCTGCTGCATTACTTCACTCCCATTTGTGAGGTTTCTTTCAATTGCTGGCTGGTTTCATTTTCAATAAAAGGCATGTTACAGGATTTAATTCACAGGACATAAGGATGTCCTTATGTCATAGTTTTTGAGTGCATGCAGGACCCTCCCCACAACTTCCCTAATCTCTCACAAGATGAAGAATAACCCTCAATTGTGCAAGTCATCTGATGAGACAATTCCACTTATGACAAACTTAACACATACAGTAAGTCAAATTATTGCCTTTTAGGCCACACAGTTTAAGTTTTCTACATAGATAAATAGCAATTAGTTTGATTTAATAGAAGTTAGGTAATTCCCTTTGCCTGGAAAATCATCAAGGCAGCCATCACATTGATAGCATCTGAAAGCACAAAATAATGCCAAATAATTTGGCAAATTTTGTCCAGATAACAGTTCCCAAATGGATGCAAATAAAGCTTTAGGAAGAGGGCTGACAGAGTTTCATAAATTAAGGCCTAATCATATCAGACTTTGGACTTCACAAATCACAGCAACACACCACAATTCTGAACATTCAATCCAAGAATTACTTAAGACTGCAAATAGAGTAAACATTAGGATAAGAGAGCAGGGAATTTCTTCAACATATGATGCCCAAGAATCAAGGTCAAGGATGCCTAAGCCGGCATTTGCTTTATGAAGTCAAAATAGCAAGAGAAGCAGTACATACTGGGACTGTTTTAGAAGAGTCTGAAGAGGACAAAATGCACCTCTGCAATCCCCTATCCACTTCTTGAGTGTCAACACAGGCAGAAGCCATGAAACTTTTGTGTAGAAAGGTGCATATAAGGGGTTGTCCAATTTATGATATAATTCATGTCTGCAATCATTAGGCATGAGGGACTATAAACATGGTTATCAACCACTGTTGACAATGCCATTTTCCTAAAAAGATGCTATGTGCAAGTACTATTTTGTCTAACAGACATACAAAAATTAGAAGCTACCATACCATGTCTTAGACAGAAATAATTTGGTCTCAAAATCACATGGTATTTTTCTGATATTTGCTTGTTAAACCATTTGGAGTCGTGAATCTACAGAAAAAAAGCAAACAAAAAAAACCAAACCAAACCAACCAAACAAACAAAAAAACCCCACAAAAAACAAAACAAAACCCCCAAAAAACCCAAACAAACAAGCAAAAAAAAAACTCAAAAAGGATATTCAACCATGGCTTGTATTCCATTTCTCTTGAATATAACAATGCGCTGAACTTTCCCAACAGGGTTGCACACAGTGTACAAAACATCCTAAGGAAGAAGGAAAAAAAAATTTAGTCAGATTTGAAATTCCAATCACTTATGGTCCACAGAACATTCTCCTGCAGTGGCATTTAAGTGCCAAAGAGCAAAGAAAAGGCTTGTTAACTTTCCATTTCTTATTTTCCCCTCTACAATTAATACATTCATGATTGGCATTTTTATCAATCATACTACAGGCAATCAAATCTGAAAACCAGGAAAAGACCTCTATAAGAGGTACTCCAGCAAATACTGGTTTAACAAGTATCTACAACTGTGTTAAAACCAGTAACTGCATCCATGTCTCAAGCTCTGCTACCTTTGAAGCACTGCCCTGTTCTACCACAGCAAAGAGACAAAGTGACACTTGTAGTTGTAACACATTTCCTAGGCTTCCAGCAGCTGAGTTCGTGTTCTTTTTCAGGGAGTAACCAGAAATAGTTCAAAATGTAAACTTAGCTTATCAAAATGAGAATTTCAACAGTTTTCATCGACCTGAAGCAAGTGGGTACTATGCTCCTTCCTTTCTTTTTATCTAACCCAAATACCTCCAGAATAATCATTCCAAGATTTTGGTGTACATCCTCAGGTTTATTTGGGGGTCAAGAGGGAGAAGTGGCAAAGGAAGTAGGTATAATATTTATTATTATGTTTTGCAGAGTAGAGGAGAAATTGGGAGGCAAAGGAGTAGGGGGCATGTGGATTTCTTAAAACTAAAACAAACGCAGCCCACACAGCCTGAACCCATAAAAAATAAGACCTGTGAGATCACTTACAGCATGCTTGGCAGCACAAACGGCTACCCACCATCTCTCCTGTTTGGGAGAAAAGATTCTTAGAAACTTAATGTCACCAGCTCCAGGTGACATTAATTTTCATATGACTTTCCTTCATAATTTGTCCCTCAAAAAAAAATTCTTCATAGCCACTTAATTAAAACAAAAAAAATTGTCTTTCAAAACATAAGGTCTACTCAAAACCCTATCAGTGTCATTAGCCAGCAGTCACACACAGAGCTGGATTTTTTAATTATGTTTCATAATTCAGCTACTTTATATTACCAAATCAATCAAGTGGTTCACCAGACACAGTAATGAGGGCTATTTATTAAGAATTTAAGCACTTGTATTATATACACACTAGAATATCATAATTCAGTTGCCAAGGTACATCACACCCTCCTCAAGCACGTGGGAAAGCCTCTTTGAACAGACAAATCCCTGAAAAACTTCTGCCCCCAGGTAAGGAAACAAGGAAACTCAACTTCAAAGACCTGTACATAACATCTTGGGCAAAACTCTTCAAAACACCAACACCCCCTATCACATAGGGATGAAAGGCAATTAGGAATTAAATACAGTTAATTTTCCCTTCTTGCCCTTTGCTGTTACAGCTCAAAAAAAACAAAGATGTTCTGTGAGAGAGAAAAGCTGATCACAATTGTAATTTTAGGAGAATTTTGCTTCTGCCATAAGAGGCCTTTAAACAGACCAATTTCTCTCCAAAAACTCAATCTTGTTTTGAAAGTAAAGCTCTTAAAAACTTTACAACAGTTTACTGCAGATATTCAGACTTGCCACTTAAAACTGGTTGCAATTTTTCATCTTGTTTTTCTAACTGTAGTTCAAATTTAAGAAGAGTGTTGAAGAGAAAGAAGCAGTACTGGGGCTTTGTGTCTTCTTTTTGTTGTTTTTTTTTTTTTTTTTGAGAGGGAAGGATGTTTTGTTCATTTTTGTTTTCTTTTGTTGGGGGCGAGTTTTTTAAATAATGCAGACTTTGCCTGAGGCATTCTTAAATTAACTCGTTTTTAACCCACTGGACAAGTGCAAAATTTGTATTTTTCTCATCCCATTTTTAGCTGTTATGGGCACAGCTTCTCTCCCCAGTTGCTGTGACTATGCTGCCTTCAATGAGCTCTGCTGCTTGCCAGTAATTCTGGAAATCTGCCTGCTCCCAGCACTCATTTGTATATGCTAAAGAAACAGCTGGGGGCAGTGGGAAGGAAGAGGTTAGGGGTGGGTTGTTTGTTTTTAAAAGAGAGCTACTGTGCCAGAGGCTTCATCCACAGAATTCCCATGGAATTCTCCTAGCCCAGAACCAGGCCTCTGTTCCCAGTTTCTTCAAGCATCCACCTTTAACTGAGCAGCTCATGCAAGGCAAATTTAAAATGCGTGAATGAAACAGAGTTTCCAAAATTTGTATTACAGTCATGTGCAAAGAATACTTTAACTCAGTCAGTGGATTTGTTCACACAGCTCAGAGCAGGTTTGTTTTTAAACACTAAAAAGCAATTCATACCATGGCATGCTTTTCTATAAAGAAAATTGACAGGAAAAACAAAATTCATCACTCACTGATCAACAGACAAAAAGCAACAAATACTCTCAAGACAGTGAAGGAGAAAGCATGATGTGGAACTGACTACTTGAGGTAATTTCAGGAATACTAAGTTGCAGTCAACTTGCTCTCATAACATACAGCACATTAAATAAAACTTAATACTTGCTTTAATTTACTTGGTTCCACAAACCCCAAACACTCTGACTGATCCATACCATCCTACATCCCTAAGAAAAGTGACTCCTACTTGTATCATAGTATGCAAATTAATTTTTTTCCTGAAATATTTCTGTGCAATTTAACACCTACTATAAAATCTCCTATGAATAATATAAGCATTTAATGCATGATAAAACATAAATGCTTAAATAACAACAACAACAACAAACCCTTTGTCTTAAAAAACCATGTACACGTGCCATTAATAAATGGCAATAAATTAGGATGCAACTGTATAAATGGTACTACCTGAAATACTAAAAAGGAAAATATGTTGGCCCAAATAAAAGTGAGGAAGATTCCATCAAGCTGGAGCTGATCAGCAGAAGATAAAGGTTTCATCTTTCTGCAAAGGAAACACTTAAGAAGGACTGCAATAAAATAACCCCTCCCTACTGTAAAAAATCCTTGCTCTTTAAACATACACCACTCAACAGCAAAAAACCCTTGTGTCTTAAAAAACCATGTACAGGTGCTATTAATAAATGGCAATAAATTAGGATGCAACTGTATAAATGATACAACTTGAAACACTAAAAAGGAAAATATGTTGGCCCAAATAAAAGTGAGGAAGATTCCATCAAACTGGAGTTGATAATCAGAAGACAAAGGTTTCACCTTTCTGCAAAGGAAACACTTAAGAAGGACTGCAATAAAATAACCCCTCCCTACTGTAAAAAATCCTTGCTCTTTAAACATACACCACTCAGAGCCTAAAGGCTCAATAACAATCTTGATGTTGTGGCAACACACTTGAAGGTATTCCAGAAGCATGCAGCAACTTAAACATTTCAAAATCCTCACTTCCAAAGTCTTCAAACGTAGTGCAAAACATCTGTATGAGACTGAATTGTCTTTATTTAAGAATATGTGTGCTACCTATGTGAATATACAAAAAATAAACAAAAGAAGACGACAAAACATACCACTGTAATTGGGTAGAGAGGATTCTGAATTGACAACAGGAGAACTTTATTCCCTCCAGATGGGTCATCAGTGTTCCCTGGCCGAGTGATCCTCTTGCTGGTGGAGTAGTTGAAGAAGGCCTGCTGCCCAGCAATGTACACAGGCTCATCTGCTGCAAAGGTCACACATTTCTTTGCACTCTCCACGTTTTCAAACTCCACCAGAGCCTGGCGCTTGAACGGCATCATCATGACATAGCTGGTGAGGGAAACATCACACTAAGGTTTCCTGCTCACCCAAAACAGCTCCCAGGCCCCATGATGGTCATTTATGACATGTTTTTCTCCAAACCATTCCTAACAAAGACATACCATATGGTTCCAAACTTCTCAAGAGCTTCCACGAGATCTGCTTCCACCACAGACTCACACAGCCCTCGGACATGGACGACAGGAGAAACGGAGACTTTGTGATGACTTCCCCCGGCATCCTAGCAACAAAATGACATTTTAAAATTCAACACAGAGCAAGGAACACTTCTATCATTAATTAAAATTAAATACTTGGTAGACACTACACTGGGCCCAGAAGCAGCCATCTAAATGCACAGTCTAAGCAAGTGTTAAATAATTTAACTTTTCTTTCCAAACGGATTGCCAAGTTCAGTTGCTGAAGTCTACTTAAAATAAAAAGCTTTTCAGACCTAATTAATCTGTTTGCACACACTGGATTTTTCTTGGATTAAAAAAAAGCAGCCATTTAACACTGATTGAATTGCAGGAGGTCTTACACACACCCTATTCATTAGAAGCATTAAAAAAAAAATTAGGACATGTCCAACAGCTAAAATATTTCTGAAACTCTGCTTGCTGATGTTGATATTTTTTTGAGACAGGTTGGGAGAATAAAGAAGCAAGAACAAACAAGGGCCATCCCCTCATTGTAAACTGAACACAAATTGAGAATTTTTCCAATGCTCCACAATGGAAGAAAATGCCAGCTCTGGATTACAGTTGAAATAAACCCAATCTCCCTTCTAATTCTGAACACACATTTTTAAAAACTCACAATTTCTGTACATATGGGGCTCTTTTCACCCCAAGGCTGACTACTATTAATGGATCCAGACATCATACATTAGCACACAGAGCTCCCACCATAAATATTTTTCAGAGCTACTTTCAGACAGGCTCAATTCTGTGCAGCTGAAGAATTTGGGCTGGAATCAGCTTATCTTTCCATGAAAACCCTGAACTAAGGATGAAATTTACCTTAAATATTCTAGGACACAAAGGGTAAAAGAAAAAAAAAAAAAAAAAGTAAGCCAATAATGAGAGATTATCAAAAAAAGATTAGAGATAATAAAGGGCATGCTAAAATGTACTGCAAATACCCAGCACCCAAATTTTATATTCATAACAACATGTGAAGTTGATGTACTCAAATTTAGTGGCTACATCAATGTGTTCCCATCTAACAGATCAAGTCTTGTTGATTTTTCACTTAGGCATCAGCACAACATTTTCTGGAACATGAGAGAGATTCTCATTTGTAGCACAAAGGAGCATTGAGCTCCAATAATTAAGTAGCCACAATGATTGCTATTACTGTTAGACATTCCTCTCTTCTCTGTTCATTTGAACTACAGATGCCAGGAAAAACCATTCCAGATAACTACAAATTGAGTCTTGGTGTTTAACTCCTGTGGTTCCATGCAGAGTTGTCACTCAACAATTACAGATTTTTTCTTTAAATCAAGGATTTGACCATTCTGTTTGAATCAAAAGCCAGCACTTCAGGCTTCCTAAGATGTCAGAACAATCAGTTGTGTAGTATTTTAAGCTTGCCTTACATTTTATTTGTTTGCAGTAGGAAAGAATTTTAAGTAGCAACACATTTCTTTGAATAAGAACAGTGGCAATGCTGGGAGAACTCCACTGTGATATTTGTATAAGTTACCTTGTATCCTGAATCAATCAGCTCTGGTGTACAGCAGAAGCAGTGATCAAAGTAGCCAGGAAAGGTTAATACTTTGAACTGCAAATGCTTAGGCAATTGCAGAAGGAACAGAACTACAGAGAGATTTTATTTTCAGATTGTATGTTCGTAACCCACATACACACCTTTCAAAGCTGAAAAAAGCACCTGAGGAAATCTTCAAGAGAAAACTAACAATAACTACCACTCTATTCTGCAAAGCCTATTACTCTAAGATGTTGAAATAACAGGCACCTTTATTTATTTACAGTCTACAGAACAATCAAAAATTATTACATCAATTATTCATTGCCCTGCATACTTGCTACTATATTAAGAACCCAGTTAGTGCTAGGGGGATGCATTTCCCTTTTAGGTTCCTTTAATACACTCAAGAAATCCCATCCAATATTATGTGTCTAATCACATGGTAAATACAAGCAATGACTTACTCATTGAAGCAGACTCACCACAAGGAATAGTTACTAGCAACTTAGTATTTGCTACTTACTGCCTTTTTGAACTAATATCTCCAGAAATCACATCAAGCTTTTCAGAGAATGGATACTCAGAAAAGCATTTCTCTCTCCCTCCCCTTCCCAGCTCAAACTTCTGGTTTAGTTTCAGTTCATGTTTCTTTGTTATGCACATCCCTTTGTATTTTTATCTACTAGCAGGTACCAGTAGATACAAATCTTTCTAATAGTGCAAATTCTCTCAAAAATTAAGACTTTTACACTTGCATTTCCAAATCCTTTATCCATGAGTTACATGAACATGTACTGGCATCTGCACTTCTGCAGAATATCAACAAATACAAATGTTGCTTTCTGTTATTGTTAAAGCAATATTTGGCTTTCCAAACAAAATTTTCTTCTTCCAGAACACCATAGAGAAGACTTTCTTTTAGCAAGGTTTAGCAAGAGATTTAGGAAGAACCAAAACCTGCCATTATAGTAACCTGTGCAGAAGCTTGAGAAGCATGGAATTTAAAAAAAAACCAAAAAACTCCCCTAAAAAACAAACAACAGAAAAACAACCCACCCACCCCCCAAAAAAACCCAAACACAAACAAGTGATATCTTGGCCACTTGACATGAACTTCTCTTACCTGCAGAGAATTTCAGAACGACTTTTATTCACATAAAACCACTGAGGTGGCCAAATCACAGGGTCTCTGCTTTACTCCAAACAGTTTCTAGCCAGCAGCAGTGAACAGCAGCACAAGAACCAAGCACAAATCAGCCAGGAAGCCTCAAACCAACATTCACAGAGCACATGGGCTGGTGAAGGATGGGGACACAGGTGCAAGGAAAGTCTTCACAAGGGGCAGACTCACATCTTATTGTCAAACAAGTTTTGCAGCTACAAAGCTGCAGCATCAAGCAAATCTAGAATGACCCTGGATTTCCTCTATGAGGAGAAATAAAACCACCAGACCACATGAAAAATCCAAAGTGTCTGCAGAGTGTAAAGTGCACAGCTAAGGTCAGAACATTCACAGCTCATCCAAGTGCTGCTGGAATTTCTCCCCAGAGAAGAACAATGCAGGATTCTGAGCAAGATCTCACAGCTACTGTATCTTGAAAGCTACATGTGCTACTGCTGGCACACAGACAAAGGTTACATCAAAGCATCTGCTCACACACTGACTAACAACCACCAGTATTTCTCTGCCTACAAAGGAGTCTTTCAGTAACTCAGCTCCCAGCAGAGCACAAAAGCCCCATGCAAAACTCCAACATCACACTTGCACTCCACCAAAGCCAGGAGAACAGAGTAGCCAATGTTACAACTGTACCATTTATATATATTTATATATATATATATATATATATATGTATGTATATATGTATATATGTGTATATGTGTATGTGTATATATGTGTATATGTATATATGTATATATGTATGTATCTTAAGGGGATCTGAAACCTCAATAATGATTTATTGCAGAATCATTAGGCTGGACAGAAAATGCAGGTAATTTAAATAAATAATGGAACAGACTGCTTGATCAAGACCAGTAACAAGGACAGAAAAGGTTTCCCTCAAGAAAGAAACCAGGAGCATAAAAATCCTTACCCTGAAGCAAAGCTGAGGCACAAAGGGAAGCACTGACATATCCAAGCAGATGAAGTACAAACAAGTGACTTCACATCCCTAAGACTGCAACAGAAGTAGCTTCAAAGAATGGTTGTGGCATTTTAACATCCATTTTTTGTGACCTACATACCTCTAGACAACATTTGAAATGTATCAATGGTTCCTTGCCAACTAATTACAGTTTGCCATTCCAAAGAGGAAGAAAATCATCATGGGCTGTAGGATGATGCCTGTCTTGCTCATCAACTCCAGATTAGAACTTTCTCACCAACTGTTTGCACAAAAATGTGTCCCTTACCCTTTCTCCAGTCAGTACACTCATAATAGCCCTATTAATTTGTACTACTTTTTATTGAGCATCTGCTTGTCTTTCACTATTTTTTTGTCTTTCACCTCCTCTATCTCTCTTTTTTCCCCTTGCTGCAAAAGGATGGCACTTCTCCTTCATATTCCCTCTGCCAAGTACCTATATTTAGTTTCTCACCTTTTAGATTATCTTATTCATTCTCAACTTTCTCCTCTCTCTGCATCCCTCTTAACTGGTCTGAAATTTGTTTTACAGATACAACAGAAATGGTGGTGGGTGGGGGGAAGGTGTCCCAGAAGAACCAAGCAGACTAAGTTAAGGTTCCACAACAGTGGAAGAATCTATTGGTTTTGTATATCCTGGATTTCTGCTTTTTAAATTGTTGTTGGTTGGTTTAGGGGCCTGGGGGGCAGGGCTACACAGAAGGGGGTTAAGATTAATCACACCCATACTCTGGAAAGTTACCTGGCAATTTAGTTTTGTTTTGGATGAGGAGTTTAGGTATCATTTCCCTTTGTTCTCTACCACTGTGTCCTTTCAACAATTTCAACAATTGCACTATGACCCCTCCTGTTAACTCTGAATTTGACCTGAAATGCTCAGGTATTTGGAGCATATCATTGTCCAAATCCCTTCCAACTGAAACATTCTATTTTGTTTACCTCTCTCCTCATGACAATCTGAATATCTTTAAAAAATATAAATAAATAAAACCAAGCAAACATCATCCCAAACCAAAACCCTACACAACACAACATCTGGAGATTCAGCCTGAGATACTGGAAGAAGAAGCAGCTTGAAAGTAATAGTTTGGATTTTTTTTCAGGGAGGACAAATGAGGGAAAATTATTTACATTTACTCAAAACCAGCTTCTAAGATGGAGTTCATTGAAGAAATGGACAAGCCACTGCAAAGTAGGTGAAGATCTGAACTCGCAGCATTTAGCTGCTGCTACCACACTGCCTGTGTTAGACACAAAGCAACTGAGTTGTGTGAAAAATGTGTATTTTATGATTGGCTTTTCGCAAATATTAAAATGAATATTGTATGTGTTATGTTAATAAGTTATGCTGTAATACTTTTCTTAAGTAGTGTGTTAAATATAGTTTTAGGTTATAACATAATGTTAAAATAGAAACTATGCTATGTAGGATACTTTTTCTAAAGAAAGGACTCACACCAAGATAGCAGCCACAGAACACCTGAATCTTTCAGAGAAAGAGAATTTATTGCTGCATTATCAGAAGAAATGAACTTCTTCCTGCCTCGCTCAGGCAGGATGCCTGTGTTTGAATGGAATTTATGCATCATGTATGAGCTGTATGAATATGCAACAGGCTGTTGTTTTTAAGGGTTAATCCTCTGTTAACGTGTGTCCTTTTTCAGGCTTGTTTTACCCAGAAAGAGGAACCCAGACGTCAGTAACTCTTTGTTTCTATTGTCTCATATTGTCCTAATCCAAATTGTCCAAATTATTATTACTCTAATTATATTGCTATTTTTATAACAATTTTATTATTATAAAACTTTTAAAATTTTAAAAACAAGTGATTGGCGTTTTCCACAGTTGCACAGAGAGCTGCTTTCCATTCAGCACCCAGCTTTCAACAGTGGCTGAGAAGCTGCAAGATCACATCCCTGTTTTACCTTGCAGCAGCTGATGGCTCTGTCTGTGTATTCAGACACCACCTCTCACTTCCCCAGCTGCAAGAACAGAGATAACAGATCTTCCTGACTTCACAAGAATGCTCAGGAGTATGTCAGAGACAGTGAGGGAGGTAAGTGCTCCAGTGGTACAAATATGACATTAATCCATAGAACCTGCATTTAAGGGAGGATGGTGGATGGAGCTGAAAGGGCCTCAAAATTCCCTGAAACACAGCTCTCAGCCCACATTATCCCAGTGTCCTGACCCTCTGCTACACTGCAATTCAGATTCCCCTGACAGGGCTTCACCACCACTCAACACTGCTTCTGTAAAGGTCATTCTTCCAAACCACACTCTCTCCCACTGAATACTGCTGCAGAACACATCCTGCTCCATCCCTGGTCAACATCCTGGTCTGCTCCTGGCTCCTCAGCCTGGAGATGAGCCATGAAGGAGAGGGGACACCTCTGGCTTATGAGAAGTCTCCCCACAAGTGGGAAACAGAAAATCAAAGAGCAAAATAAATGTTGGATTCCCTCTGGATCTCACATAGAGATTTCCAGGCACCCTTTTCAAAAAAATCAAACCAAACCAAGCCCCACAACAACAAGAGACACAAAACAAAAAAAAACCAGAGGCATGAAGGGCTTCTTCAGCCAAATGCAACAATCCCAGAACAGGAAACTGCCACAATAATAAATACAGCCCAGGAGGGTGACCCCACCAACCTGCCAGAGGAGTCCCAGCACAAAAGAGCTTTTATACAAGGGCATATGACCCATATGAGTGTACAGTTGACTGATATTTCAGTGCATATGTGAGGGAAAAATAAATTAAAATAAAACAAAAAATAATTAGAAAAAAAACCCCACCCAACAAATCATATGGCTGCCAGACTCACATCACTGCTTACCCTGATCATCCACTCCCTATCATCATTTCACCATCATTTCCCATTTCTCCTCCTAATTCCCCATTAGCTGTAGTTCCTCCTACTTATTTTTCTGCTCTCTTCTGAGGAATCCAGGACACTGACACCTCTTCCCTCCTCTCAGCCTACCTTCATCTTGTATGTCTGAACCACATACAACTTTTATAAGCTGAGAACATTTCCCTGCAGAGGAATCAGTAAGATACCTCACAGAATACATAAATTCCTGCACATTTTTGTATCTGTTAGAGAGAAAAAAACATGAAAATTCACATTAACTAACTCAACTTCATGGAATTTGGCATTTTGCTATTAAAAGCTTCACATAAAACCACTAACAAAAGCACTTGGTCATTCACTTTCCATGTCTCCATTTGATGTTACAGCTTATGTTCGAGAAACCAGTTCCATCTCCAGCCTCAAGACAACTCCTGCCTCCCCAACACTGAACCTGTGAATGCAGTTTTGCCAATAAATTGTCAATGACGCTGCCACTGACACAACCAGCTGCTGAAAACCCCTCATGTTCTCCACTTGCTGCACATTTGTTTCAGTTTCTTTACTCACAAGCCTCAGCACATGCCATACTTGAGATGCAAAAGGTGAAATCAGATTCCCCATGGTGTCATTACCATGAAGGGTAAACTTGAATAAACTGAGACATTGAGACATCATGAAGACACTGAGCCAGAGCCCAGGAAGAAGGAAAAGGAGACATGTAAGAACTAGCTGGTTTCATAAAGGTGCAGAAAAGAGGAAAGGCAAAAGGAGAATTTCCTTTCTACTTGAAACACTCTCTGAATGGCGTTCAGCTCTCCTGCATGACAAATTTCCCACATAATTTAAGCAAGTGTAAGGATTTCTTTCAGCACTGCCCTTTAAGACAGAGCACATTACCAAGTCTTGACTGCAACAGAGATGATGCTCTGTCACAAGAAACTCGAGAGTTAAAACAGTTCTCTCCAGAAATTTATTCTGTTACAGTTTATCAGGAAACTTTTGTAATAATGTGCTGCTTTGGGCTAAGGTAAAATTAATTTCTCCACAGTGGTATGGGCAATACTTTGGATACGTGCTCGAAACAGTGTTGATAATACAGAGGTTTTCCTTCGAGGCTTTCTCTGCTTCTCCTGTGGCTCCACACGTGAGCACAGCCGAGACAGTGACCCCAAGTGACCTAAGGGATATCCCAGAGCCTATGAAATCCCACTCAGCTTATAAAGTGGGGGGGAAAAGAAAGGAAAGCAGGATTTTCCTCACTTGTACCCTTTTGATTCCCTCCCCCATGAGCCGGGCAGGAGTCAGCAGCGCAGTGCTTGGCTGCAGGAGAGGGTTAAACCACGACAATACATTTAGCAGGCACCTTCTCTATCAGTAGATTTAAATGATGGAGAAATGGTAACAGCAAATGCTCCCTCATTAACTCATCCCAGTGATAAGCAAGTTCATTTTAACCTATCACAAAACAAGCTTTGACATTAAATCAATGTTTTCTTGATTTGGCTTATTCAAGTAGGAAACAGAAAGAGCCATCAAGGAGAAAAATGGTTGTAATCAGACGGACAATTAGTTAGATAAGGCATCAAACAGTAGACAGAAAAGTCTCGTTAGCTCAAATTTATGGGTCAAGGACTACGTTGATGCAAATTCAAGAGAAAAAGGTACGTAGCAAAAAAAAAAAAAAAAAACCCAAACCCGAAGCGAACCATCGCGCTCATAGCAGTGGGGAGGGAGAAAGTAGAATTGGAAATTAATTTTAAAAGGAGGCGATGGTTTAAGATCAGCCTTATCGCCGCGCGGTGCCAGACACAAAGGTGGAACGGGGGATGAAAGGATCGCTCGGCCGCGCTTTCAGCCCCCGCCGCCGCCGCCCCCCCGCTCGCCGTTTCTATAGTTACGCTCAGCAACAGGGCCGCCACCAAACTTGCAGCGGCGATCCCCCGAGAGGCGCCCAGCCGCCCGCGGACCGGGGGCAATCCCGACCCCGCAGCCCTCACCCCCATCGCTCCCTCGGGCTGCCGGCGGCCCGTGAGGAACGAGCGCACACCGGCAGCGGCGGCAGCGCAGACCCGGTCCCGGCCCCGAGCCCTCGCCATTCCCACCCGCCGGAAGCGCCTCCATGCCTGGGAAGCGGGCACAGAGCCCCGACCCCGGGAAGGCCTCGCGGCCGTGGGAAGCCCCCCGGCCCTCCGAGCACGGCCCCCTGCCCGGAGCAGCGGCGGGGGCGGTCGCGGCCTCGCCCGCGGTAGGGGCGGGGCGGGACGGGTCCCCTCCCCCCGCCGGCAGCCTGAGGGGAGCCGCCCCCTGCCCGCCAGCCCCGCGTCCCTCACCCCGCCCGAGAAGCCGCCGCCGCCGCCGCCGCGCGATGCGGGGGGCTTGTCCCGCCGGCCCTCGCTCTCCTCCGCGCCGCTGTACTCGATCTCGCCTTCCTCGGCAGCGGCGCTGGGCTTCAGCCGCTTGGCCTGGCTCTCGTAGGCGCCGTCTTCCTCCTCCTCCTCCTCTTCCTCCTCGTACCGCTCTCCCGACGACGGCGACGACATGTCCGCGGGAGGGAAGGGGCTGCCGGCGGGGGAGGCGACGCGGGAGCAGGGACGGAGCCGGCGACGGCACCGAGCCCGAGCGATGCTCTGAGCCCCGGCCCCCGCTCGCGGCCCGCCCCGCGCCGCACACGGCCCCGCCTCCCCGCCCCGCCGCAGGCGTCGCGATTGGCTCTAAGCCGAGGAGGGACCGGGTGCGCCACGATGATTGGTTATTATGCGTGTCCATCAGGCAACAACGCGGTTCTATTGGGCGGGGAGCGTGCCCGTCACCGCGCTATGGGGCCGCCTCGGCCCCGCCTCCCCGCAGCGGTGCCTGAGGGCTCGGTCGGGGGGAGCGGCGGGAGACGCTCGGAGGGTCCCGTAGCGCCCGCCCTGCGCCCCCGGCCCCGGGGCCTCTTCCTTGCCGATCACCGCCTCCGGCTGTCCCCGTCGCCTTTGTCTCCTTCCTAGAGCCACCGGCTGATGGGGCAGCGCGGGACGCGGACCCCGGCGCTGCGGTCCGCTCGAGCGGCGCGGCCGGTGTGTCCCGGCTGCGAGGGCCACGGCAGCCGTGAGTTAGCAAGGTCACGGAGGCCTCGGTGAGCCGTGGGACCGCTCCTCACCACCCACACCTGCCCTCGGCCCCGAGCAAGGAGCCGGTGCTGGTTCACGTGGGCCGATGGGGGCCGGTGTCCAGGGGGCTGGAAGCAGCAGCGGCCGCGGTGTGGCCCTTGCGAGCTCGGTGGGCTGGAGCCCTGTCTGCGCAGCTGGCACTGTAGTGCATGCGGGTCTGTTTGCTGGCAAATGGTGGGGCTGGGCTGGTTCCTTCCTCAGGGCGGTGTTGGTGAAGGTGACCACAGGAGCCCCTGCCTGTCTGCACAGAATCATGGAACCATGGAACAGCCCGGGCTGGAAGGGAGCTGGCAAGATCATTGGTCCGACTTCTGTGGGAGGGAGACTAGATGGGATTATAGAGCACCCTGACAGCTTGGAAACCTCCCTAGGGTGACAGGGACCATACCAGCACATCCCCGTGTTTCAGTCATTGGTTATTCTCACCATAAGAAAATTTATATGGTGCCTTGTTTTCTCCATGTGGTCCTTTGTGAGGAGAGCCTCTACCCTTTTGTAGCACGCTGGTATATTGAGATTAGCCTCCAAGCCTTCTCTCCTCCCGGAGATAAGATGTAACTCCTTCGGTCTTCCCTCACAGGGCAGATTGTCCTCACCTCCCTCCATTTATTGGTATCAGCACCCTGGGTGAAGGTACTTTCAAATCCATCACCCAAATCCTTGTGAAGATGGACAGTGTGGAGCCCAGTGGCAATCTCAGGGAGACCCCACTTGCAACAGGCTGCCACCCTGAGTTACAAGAACATTGGTCACGACCCTCTGAGTGCAGCCTCTTGGCCAATTTTCTACCCATCTTGGCCAATTTTCTACCCAAGCCACCTTGCAAAATACAGTCTGTGTGTTGCCACTTAGTCCAAGAGAAGGAAGGCTTCCTCTTTGGTGGAAGCAGAGTGAGAAGACTTACAGTGTAGTAAGTGGCTTACAGGACTTCCTAGCTGAATTCATTTCTGTGGCTGCCAAAGCCAGAGGGATGTGGAGTGGAACCCTGCTGGAAGTAGATCAATGGAGAGTGAGTATAGGATTGCTTTTTCAGTCGAGCAGCCAAATAAGAGGGAGGGAAATAATTCAGAGGACAGCCAAAAAAAATATTATTTTCTTCTTCCTTTGCTGTGTGTGTGGGGAAAAAGTAAACCCTCCCCACCTGTATCAGATATAACATTGTTCAGTCTGAAATGGTGCTTGTGAGTTTTCTGAGCTAGGAAGGAAAGCAAATGGTGTGCTGTTTACTCATTTTCAGTTATCCTGAAACACAGTAATAAAGGCACTTCTCCAAGAAATTGGAGGAGGTTCAGTTTCCCATTTCTGCCTGGCATGATCTGAATTTGCATCTCTCAGATAGCTCATCTCATCCTCTCCTCTGCAAGCACATACATCTGATCTAACTCAGCTTGCTGTGTTTCTCACCTTCTTGTTTTCTCTTTGGTCTTTGTTTTTTAGTTTGTATTTTCCTTTCAGTATTTCTTATACTTGTACCTATTTTTATTTTTAACAAAAAAAAACCCAACAAAAAAACACAAACCCTTGCAACTCTGAGAGCACACAGCCCACAGGGCTGGAGCTGTGCACACATCTCTTGTGGTTGAAACAGTCAATGAGGAACATGCCATCTGTGAGCACGAAGCTTTCTTTTCTTGGCACTTCTTTCCAAATACACCACTGAAATTTCTGCTATGGACAAAAATGCTTACGTGCCAGATGACATTTCTAGTAAATTAGTTTTGTGTGATAGGGCCCTGGGATTTTAGCAAACAGTTTCACCATAACACTGCAAAAAATAACAGCCTGAGAAATCACAGAATGTACCAGAGTCAGAAAATTGCATTGGAGCACTGCAATAATCAGATTTTCTTGAATAATTACATTTTCTTTCCTGCGTGTTTTTAGAACTGCTTTTGTGAAAATGAGGAAATGACCTACAGTTTGACCAAATTCTCATTTACTCAGTGTTCCCTGGAACAGAAAGGTTTCACCTGCTCCTGTGCAGGGCTCCAGTGTCACTGGGCAGCAGACCCTGCTGTGCTGACTTAGTGCAGTGTTTCATTATCCTGCTGTGGAGATGTTATGATATTTTAAATATTTAAGTTGAAACATTGAGGCTTCCACTTTCAGCTGCTTGGAGCAGACATTCCCTCTGTCTGTGCCTGGAGCACAGCAAAGGAGGGAAGGAATATGGAAATACACCCCAATTATGTAAGTTTGAAACTGAGCAGCAGACTCAGCAGAAGGATTTCACTGTCATGTTGCTTGTCAGACCTGCTTCTTTTGTGTAAAAAGAGAGAGAGAAGAAAGATGCTAAAACTGCCTGAAATAGATCTTTTCATACAATTTTTATTACCTGGAGTGATAAACAGAATTCATGGTTTCAGTCCACTACCCTCCAATAAGAATAACAATTAGTGTTATTTGCTTACTACCACGCAGTCAAATACAACCACATAATTGCAGAAAGAGGAGAACAATGACATGAAAAAAATTCCCCAAATCTGGGGAATTTAAATCACATGATTATGCTCATAGTTTGGAAGAACATGTTGTTACTAGGACATTTTTATCTCCTCTTCCTTTTGTGCCTGTAATTTAAATTACATTATTAGTTCACTGTGGCAGGGAATGTGTCTTTCAATGCTAAAGCATTACACATGCAGAGTTTTTGTTCCTTCTTTGGAATTTAGTCTCAGCAGTTTAAAAAAGCAGTGCACTGATCATCCTACCTATTGGAAGGTAACTCTACCTCAGTTGCAGAGGGATGGTGAAAACACCAGCATGCCTGGACAAACTGAATGTGAAAAATGGCAATAATTTGTTTTTAAAATCTTAAAAGTTTAATAGTAATAAAATGGTTGTGAAAACAGTAATACAGTTAGAGTAATAATAATTTGGACAATTTGAATTAGGACAATATGAGACAATAGAGACAAAGAGTTACAGACCGGTACCTTTTTCTGGGCAGCCCAAAAAAGGACCCACGTTAACAGAGGATTAACCCTTAAAAACAACAGCCTGTTGCATATTCATACAGCTCATACATGATGCATAAATTCCATTCAAACACAGGATTCTGTCTGGTCAGTGTCAGCTTCTTCCTCTGAATCCTGACGGCGCCTTCAAGGCAGGAAGAAATTAATTTCTTCTGATAAGAGAGCAATAAATTCTCTTTCTCTGAAAGATTTAGGTGTCCTGGGGCTGCTATCTTGCTGCAAGTCCTTTCTTTAGAAAAAGTATCCTACATAGCATAGTTTCTATTTTAACATTTTTTATAACCTAAAGCTATATTTACCACACTACTTAAGAGAATTAATACAGCATTACTTTCTAACACAACACATATAATATTCATTTTAATATTTGCGAAAAGCCAGTCATAAAATACACATTTTTCACACTGAACTAGAAATTTTTTCTCAGTTCCAATTTTTTTATTATTTTCTTTTCAGTTTGTCCATGCTCTCCTCTAGGCTGGACAGCACTTAATGCTCCTTGCTGCTTGCCACTTGGCATCAGACTCCAAATAACTCTGAGTTTAATTCTCTAAGTAAATTTAGTCTAGTGAGTACTTCTGGAAAAAAAAAAAAATCCTTTGATTGCAACTGAAAAACATGATTTTTAAATGCTCCCATGCCAGGGGAAACCCAGCTTCAATCAGTCCAAGTACACGGTCCATAAATTCCCAAAACCAGAACCGAGTGCCAAATAAAATTGCATTATCTGTGAAATGAGGCCGTAAGCATTCTAAATGGTCCCTAAATAAGTACATGGCTGGAACAGATCTGGCCAAAAGCTGTGTGCACATCGCTGCTCTGCCCCTGCAGCGCAGCACGGCAGCTGCTCACCTCGCATGGCAGCGCTGCACTTTCCCCGAGGCGATGAAAAGTACTCAGAAGGAAACAAGGCAGCTCTACCCGAGGAGGGAAGAGCTGAGGAGCCGCTGGCTGACTGGGAGGAAAGCAGAGCCTGAGCTCCTCTTTGCTACCTGGGCCCAGCCTGCTCAGCACACCGAGGGAGGCTGAGGCCCCGCCAGAAAATGAACCAATGGCTGTAAAATGAAAGAGTCCTTGTCACACCAAGTGAGGCACGAGGGGACAAAATCAGTCTGCTTTTGCAACTTTCATCTTGGCATTTTCCATTATGTACATTTTTTGACTTTGCATGCTGTGTTCTTTTTCTTTGTTACATACAGGGTGTGTGATTAACCTCTGTTAAAAGGATAAAAGGGCAACCTGGCGGGTTATCCTGTGGGATTTTTCACATGTGAATGCAGCAGAGATACAGCAGCAGATAAGAGCCACTACACTTGTTCGCCCTAGTGCAGCCACAGCAGAGATAAAAGTCCCTCTGTCACAGCTTTACCCAGGTATGGGGCCCCTCGGTGGGGGTGGTTGTTTTTTATCTTTATGGTTTCTTTGGTTATGGCATTCCTGCTTGGATGGGCAGTGCAACCACTCAGTCTAGTCAGGACTTCCTCTCTCTGGTTCATGCCACTTTTCTCTGCATAAACACTAGACACCCTTTGTTGCTCAAGACACTGCAATAGCACTTTCACTTCTCCATCCGGGGATGGCTTTGCTTCTTTGGAGCTGTAGAATAGAATTACTGCAGTTCTGAAATGCCTTCCTTTTGCTGGCAGGTAGGTTGCTGAATTGTCAGCATCAGTTGGACACCTCCAGTGACATGGATGTGCTGCACACGTTGCCTGTGCCCTCTGCAAGGTCAAGTGCTTGGAAAGGAGCCCAAACAGCTTGCTGGCTCAGGAAATGTGGACACAGAGTGAGCAGGACATTGGGGTGATGGAGAGAAAAGAGGACTGACCCACATGGCCTGCAGGGGTAAGAGGCCCTGGCTACCTGTCACTGTAATGCTCTCAGGACTGCTCACACAAAATAACCCTGGGGCACCTTGTCTTGCTGAGGAAGCCAAAATCCTTTTTGTCCCATGGACACAAACCATGCCCTTAGCCAGCTCTGACCTTTGCTTACACCCTGAACTGTCACCTGTGGGGACAGTTGTATCCAGACACCCAGACTGTCCTCCCTATCTTAAAACAGCTGCTCCATTTTAAAGAGATTTTGGAAACGTTTTTTTGTTCCTGAGTATTGCACCCCCAGAGGAGGAAGGTGTAACAATTCTGTACCTGCATTAGGCAACAGTTCCTAAAAATTATCAGTGCTCAATTAGTGAAGCAGGGGTTGCTTCTCAGACTCACCATTTGGTAAGCATCTGTGAAGAGCTACCAGAAAGGATATGATAGACTAAAATAGTAAATTAATTGATGTCTTTGTCTTTTAATTTTGGTCTTTGATGGTGAAAATTTAACAAGCATAAAGCTCAGTGTCAAAGCAAGAGAATTTCTGGGACCCAGATGCTTTCCTATGAGTTTTTCATATTTCTAATCTTGATTTCCTTTGTCTCTTTCCATTCAGGATGAAGCAGCAGCACTGGACTACTTTGTTTGCTGTGGTAGGAACACAAACAGGTGATGGATTTTGATCTGACTGGTACACAAGGATGTCTACAGGGTGAGGCTGGTTACAATACAGGGGTTTCCCCACTTTTGTGCTGGCTGGATATGCACCACCCCAGAGCAAAAACTTGTCTTTGCTTGGGTTCCCAGAGTGATTTAATGCACATTACACAGCATGAATCCTTTGTAAGACCAAAGCAGCTCTGCTTACTGATGTACTTGATGTGCTACATGAGGATTGGTTCTATTGATTAGCACTAAAATGTTGTCTCTGCCTATTTTTTCCTATACCAAAGAAGGTTCTGCTGACTAAAGCCAAACAAAACATTTTGTACCATTCCACCCAGGTAGCTGCAATAGCCTTGATGTAAATCCCTTGTGATTTCCCTATGGCATTACTTTTGCCATGTTCCTGGACTCCCTGAGCCTGACACTAAGCACAGGGATTTTGACTGTTACAAAAGGGGTGAGTTCACCAAGTATTGCTTCACGAGGGGGAGATTAAAATAAAATAAAATAAAATAAAATAAAATAAAATAAAATAAAATAAATTCCCACTTGTGCTTTGCCCTAACTGACAGCATCTAAACCTGTGCCAATGACGTGGCTGCTGCTGGCAGCCACAGCTGACAGCGCTCTGGTGGGGGTGGAGCATCAGGCTCAGTGAGTTCATGGAAGGTATCTCTGTGCACTCAGCTTTCTCTTGTGCAATTGCAAGGAAATTCACCACCTGAGCTGTGCAGGACTACTCATTCAGCTGGCACAACCTCCCTACCTCAGGAAGTGCTGTTTATATGAATAAGGGCTGTGGAGCATCTTTGCTGCCCCTTCAGAGCTCCAGTGGCCTGGCTAGGAAGTTGCATTTGATGAAGCATGTCCCTAAAGTGCCATTTGCACACTTACTTGGGTGCCACTTGAGCTTTTCACACTCCAGGAGCATTCAGGCATTGTCCAGCTGTTGCCACGCATTTAGACAGGCTACCTGCCAAAGATAAGTCATTTTAATGATATATGAGAGAGCAAACTTTTGAGATTTTTTTTTCATCTTTTGGTGTCTTTGCTGAAGAAGAGTTGCTGCTGAAAAGAAAACCTTATTATGCCAGCAATAATACTTGTCTAGCACAAACAGTTTCTCCAGTAGTGAAAAGTTTTTGCAGCCTGTGTGAATTTTTAACGTAGCTACAGCTTTTGCTCTTAATATAACAAAGCTTCCTGAAGTACATGTTCTAAGTCACTAGCAGCTCATTGCAAATGCCAAATATCAAATGATTAATAACAAAATTTACTCCCAAATTAAAGAAAAATGTAATGGTCCAGAAATACTCTCATTAATCATTCTGTAGGCCAGTAGAAATCAAAAGTCATAAATCAGCCCTGTCCTGTTCCTCCCCTAAGCCACAGCTTAAAAATCAGAAGTCATATTTTTGTGGTTAAATAATTCTGAATTATTTTGTTCACTTTGTGGTAACTTGAGTCTGTATCTCATAGTTGGATCATGTTTTCAATTATGAAGTCCCCACAACAAATGAATATTTCCTGTTTAAGGAAAGCCAAGATTCTCCCACACCTGACCCATTGTGGGCAAAGAAATGAATTTTGTTACTTTGCTAAAAGTGCAGGTGTTGGCTGCTGTGAATACAGGTGGTATGTTTCAAAGACAAACAGTAATCTACAGAATCAAGTAACACACTGGACTGATTGTGAAATTTTATCTTCACGTGCTTTTGAGTTACTTTTTTGTTTCCTAAAGCATTTTGCCAGATAAATACTCTCTTCCCCCCTTTGCATTAAGATTTTGCATCTTAAATATTTTTTCTACTGCTGTGCTTCAGGAAAAATTTAAGTTCTTGTATGCCACAATCCACCAGGACTAAAGATGAAGCTAAAATTTCTGATACAAAAGCAGAAAACAGCCCAAGAGGTTTATGAAAAGGCCATGGGAAACCCAGCTTTAGTTGCAGCAGTATTGTTTAATTCAAGCCTCAAACAGAAGAAACAGGTGGGCATGGCAAAGGGTCCTTTATCCAGCATTACCTGGGGAGGGTGAGGATGCTCGTGTAGCTCCCTGCTGCTTGAGCTCTTTTGGTACAGCACTGTGCTTCAGCTGCAGAGCTGTGCAGGCACAAGCCTGGGTGTGTGCTGTGCCTAAATTGGGGAGGGGGTGGGGGGCAGATCTGCACATCTACACGTGGGAAGCAAGTTCTTATCACCTGCAGCCTGCAAGCCAAGCACGTCCCCCTCACACATGAAGGCCCAGTTTTGCCCTGTGGTTTCCCCAAACACCCCCCTCCCTGCATCTCTGTGTAGCTGTTGCTCAAACAGGAACTGTTTTGCCTTCACAGCCTTTAGCAGATGATGCTTTAATCTCCCTTTGGCATCTCCCTGCCAGTTGTCAATGCAGCCATGTGCACATCTGAGAGCAAATTTTCTAGGACAGCACTGGGAGGTAAAATGCTTTCCCTATTTGTTTTCTTTCTGCTTCCATCCTAGCTCCTCCTGCTCCCTTCTCTGACCCCTTTTTATACCCTTCCCCACCTTTTGCTGGCCTCTGACTGCAAAAGCAAACTGGTACTTGTTGCTGGTGCTGGGTGCTTATATAGGTCAGCCCCTGTGAGTCAACACTCTGAGCTGCAGTCAGCCTGCAGCTGCTCCATGGTGCAGGAGGGTTATTGGGCTTACCCCTTCTTGTGCCACTTGCCCTGCCTCTCCTCTGCTTCCTTGGCAGATCCAGAAGGGCCATGCTGTGCCAGCCCACTTGGCTGCAAGCTGCACAGAAGTCCCTGGTTTGTCAGTCCAGGAGGCCAAAGCAACTGAAAGACCTTTCCAGAGCCCCCAGCATGGGGTTTGTCTTACTGCTGGGAAATGCTTCTGCACAGTGTCCTTTCAAGCAGACATCCAGAGCTGCAGTTTGAAATGTCACTCAGAAATGCTCTGTGCCTGCAGATGGAAGGGGGGAGGTGGCATCTGCAGCTGCTGGGTTGCCCTGAAAGGCTGTTTTGCCCACTGTGAGACCCCCTTGCCCTCTCCAGAGATTCAGGTCCATACAAGAGTTGCCTCACCAGAGAGAAAAACGTTGAATGATGCAGAGCTGCCCCCCTTGTCACATTCCTTCTTGGCTTGCTTAAGCATTTTTGAAACTCCTCTGAGCCCCCCACACAGTGTTTTGTAGGGTTCTTAGCACTGAAAATCAGTCTCAGCATGAGCCTCAGTCCCTCTCCTATCAGCTTTCAGTAACAATAAATTGAAAGCAAATCCAAATCTTTGCCCCATCAGAAACCGCAGCTGCAAAGCTGTCCTATTGTTTCATAAGCTACTTTTATTTTTGAGCCTTCAGACCTGTGGCACATCCTCTGCAAAGATTAAATTCAAAATTTGCTGCACAGGCATAGTGAGGAGAGTCTGTTTCTCAGCATACTTGAGAGTCCCCAGCCCCCTCCAAAACGAAATGGAAGCCTCTCTGGTTGAAGGCAGCCTACACGGCAGCGAGCTGCAGGAGCTCTAAGCTATTATTTTAGTTCCCAAGAAAAGTAATTACTATAGCAACCAACAGATCCGAATGGCTCTTTGGCTGCTGCCGAGACACAAACAACTTGCACACAAAGGCACATCAGAAACATGCTGTGTCAAATGTTCTCGAGTAGCTCTGTGTTTTCCAGAGCTCTGTAAAGTGTGCGTAACAGGCTTCTGAGAAATGACTGCCAGAACGACAGCGAGCAATTGTGCCGTGCCACAAGCCCAAAATAACCTAATCAATGGCTCGGTATATTTGCCCCTGAAGAGATGAGGCAAAAAAAAAAAAAAAAAGCAGAGGCTCCATTTTAAGCCTGTGTGCCGGGAAGTTCCCAGCAGAGCTGAAGATACATTCAACAAACAGACAATAAAATGGTGGGGGAACGTCTCTGCTTTTGTTCTGCCCGCTGATTGCTGATTCCAATTCCCTGCAGGCTTCACGTGCCAGCTCATCCCCTCGAGCTTGTGCAGAGAGTGTTGGAAAAAGGGAATTAATTACAGCCTTGTAATGCTGGAAAGTGTGAGAAGCAATGTCTGTGTTCCTTTCGGTGTCTGTGCAGCAACGGATCACATCTCCAGCTGCAGTGCTGGGCACAGCACTGCTGCTCTTACTGAACAAGGAAGTTTCTTGAGCAACAGCAAGCTGTAACCATTGGCATTGCTTAAGTATTACAGTGTTTGGAGTGTCCCTGTCACATTCAAATCAAAATGCCACTGGTGTGATAACAGCTGAAGAGCTCCTGGCCTCTGCCTGCAAAGCTGCACCACTTCGTGGTGCCGAGACAAACACTGTGGGTTCCCCAGAACAAGAGATCTGGTCCAAAAAACCTGGTCCAGGAGTATTGTCCAAAGTTTCCTCACAGGACACACACACCCTGTCACCTGTCTCGAGGATGGTGAGTGGCATTAACATCCCTCTCCTGTTCCATTGCAGAAGGCAGCTGTGATGAAAATGGAGGTTATGGGTCTGGGTAATTCAGAACAGAGTTGGATCCTATAAGTGAGCATAACACATCAGAAACCTGAAATGCCCTTTAAAATTATTTTCTTAGTCAGATGAGTCCTCAAGTCTCGCTCTGTGTCCAGAATAAACTGAAAATCACAGCTGGATTTAACATAAAGGCAAAATGAAGGAAGGAAATGTAGTGATGTAATTTATTACACAAGTGCCTGATGACCAAATAAAAAGAGATCTCATAGAGACAGAGTTTTGTTTGACTGTAGCCTTTTAAGCAAAGTTACTTTATTTTGGATTAAAGGAAATCATGGGGGAAAAAAGCAAAGTATTTTGAAAAATATATTGAAAAAATAAACTATTCCTACAAAAATAGCATAAGGATGTATAATATACAATGCTTCACTTCTCTTGTGCAAAATGGTAGCTGCCCTGCAGACACCTGGAATTTCCAGGCTTCTGGTCCCAGGTAAAGAAATTCTCCTCTGTATTTTTTCTCATAACAACTTTATTTTGTCATAGGAGTTGACTATATGTTAAATGGCTCCCTTTAAAAAAACAAAACAAAACAAAACAAAAAAAAACCCCAAACAAGCAACAACAATAACAAATTTCCTTTTCACAGTGTGCCTTTTTACCAGCTTTGTGGTGGGGGAAAGACAGGATCACTCACAGGCTGACTTCCCAGCTTGCCTTTTGTAAAAACAGAAATATCTTGCCTGGTGTGGAGGAGCTGGGAGCAGTGGAACCAGGCACATAACCTGCCTTCATGTCACTCTTTTTCTATACCTGCTGTGATAGAGCAGATAAATCCTTGTTCCTCACCAGCATTTTGCATTTTGGCTTGGGAAAGGCTGCTGCATTTCCAAGTGTGAGAGAGGGCAGATAAGGACTGGAGAGCTGATGCACTTCCCAGCTGTTTGTGCAGAGAAGTGAAACCAAAGTCTGAGAGATGAATAGCGAGCTCTTCTGAGCACTCCCTGGCTGTGGAAGTGCCCTGCTGCCAATGCCAGGTGTGTTCAGCCCCAGTACTGCAGTTTTCTTCTGGAAAGGAAGAGGAGAAAATGAAAGGAGCTTGCATTTGACCATCAGTCTAAGCAAAACTCAGTGTCACAGTGAACAAGGCCCTAAACCCCTGCTTTTTAAAAGTAGGAATGACTAAAAAGAAAATCCAGTGTGGTGAGATGTTGAACACGACTTGCTTGTATCCTGCCCTCCCCCTTGCTCACCTCCCCCAGTCACCAGGGGCAGAGGGGCAGGATGAATGCGAAGGTCAGCCACGAGAAATCCTCAAAGTCATGAAGCAGGATTCTTGGAATACCTTGCTCAGATCCTGAAGCTGACATTGCTCCTTACTGTTCCCTGCAGGATTCAGGCTTGTGCAAGCTGGTTTCAAGTTTATCTGCCAGCCTGAAAATCGTGTGGCTGGTTCATGAACAGATTGGTCTGTGGTATTTCTTTTCCAAGCACACACTTAGATGGTCACTGGGGCTCGAGTGGTCTTGCATCTGTGAAGGAAGGTGAGAAAATCAGTGTTCATGACTGTTACATCAGACAAAGAGATGGATCTGGACCTTTTCTGGTGTGAATCAGAGAAGCAAATCAAAATGGCACCTCCTCTTGTGTTAAAACCCCCACAGCTTAATGAAATATTGTCTTTGCAGAGCAGAAATGCTTCCTGTGTCTAGAGAAGTACATTAAGAGAGAGGTGCTGAGGAAGCTGAAGTGCTAAGGAGTGAACTTCTGGGAATGCTCTGCACATGAAAACACTCCATGAATCAGTTATGAATGAGACTGACCTCTCATCCATCTATCCATCCATTCATCCATCCATCCATCAATCCATCCATCCATCCATCCATCCATCCATCCATCCATCCATCGCATTCCTCACTTAAAAATTTGGGCTGCTCCCTATCCTGTCTCATATGGGAGGTGCTGTGGATGAGCAGAAAAAAGGTATGTTTGTTTCAAATGTTGTTTGTGGAGAGAGCACGGGTTGTGATGGTGCAGAAGGAAACACAGGAACTGCCTTTGCTAACAAAGAAATGCAGATTTCCAAACCATCTCTGCCCAGCCCCGCGTGGGAGGTTTGGTTGCTGTGTTTGCTTGGAATTTGTAGATGGTCTTGTCAAAAGATGATGGCTGTGTTGGAAATTAATATTTAGCAAAATCAGGTTGACCAACGGAGTTTTTTTGGTGGGAGTTATGGGTTCTTTGAACAAATTTTGAAAATGGGCCCTCATAGAAACACAAGCTTACCAAATTGTAGTGAGATACTCTTGTGCCTTGCACTAGAGAGATCAAAGATGTGCACATACATCACTTAAATGTTGCCTAGGTTTTCCCTTGCAGACTGCAAATACATGCAAAGACAGGCAGAAGTTGGCATTTCAGAAGATGATGGTTTTTAATGGAGTCTGGGTCAGAGCCACAGCTTTGATAATAACAGCACCCCGGCCAGCAAATGCCCTGAGCCTGATTTCCAGCAGCATCAGCAGTCGCTGCCTTGTGCCTCTTGTGGAGGGGCTAAGGGAGGGCACAAGGGGAGGAAACAGCTTTTTGTTGTGCCACGCTTTGCACGGGCCGTGAGAGCCGTGCCGGTGTGATGCAAATGGGAGAGAGAAGCTGCTGGCAGAGATGCTCCGGCCCCCGAATTTGCGAGGTGGCGGCTGGGCTGCCCGGCCTGGCAGCGCCCGCAGCCTCGCTCCCTCCCTCGGCATCCTTCCCGCTGCCCCCGGCCCCTTCCCTCTGCTCCCGGCATCCTTCCCTCTGCCCCTCGGCATCCTTCCCGCTGCCCCCGGCCCCTTCCCTCTGCCCCCGGCATCCTTCCCTCTGACCCCGGCATCCTTCCCTCTGACCCCGGCATTCTTCCCTCTGACCCCGGCATCCTTTCCGCTGTCCCCGGCATCCTTCCCGCTGACCCTCGGCATCCTTCCCTCTGCCCCCGGCATCCTTCCCGCTGCCCCCGGCATCCTTCCCGCTGCCCCTCGGCATCCTTCCCTCTGACCCCGGCCCCTTCCCTCTGCCCCCGGCATCCTTCCCTCTGACCCCGGCATCCTTCCCGCTGTCCCCGGCCCCTTTCCGCTGTCCCCGGCCCCGTCCCGCTGGCCGCTGCCCCGCGGTGACCGACGTTGAACGGTCACAACAGTTCCGCGCTCCGCTCCGCCGGACACGGCGCGGCTCCGCCCCGCACGGGAAGCGAACAAGGATTGTTCTGGCTGCCCTTTGGAGCTGGGAGTGCTCCTCTCCCGCCGCCATTGCTTCTTCGTCCTGAGAGTCCTTCCCGGGCAGGGCTGCAGCTCCCGCCGGAGGTGCCGGTGGCCGGCTTTTAGGGAGCGATGACGACGGTGCGGAAAGAGGCGTTCGGGCGGATGCCCCCGGAGGAGGGAGGCGGAGAGGTGGAGAAGTTCGTCCTACAGTCGGACAGCGTGAGAGTGGAGATCCTGTCTTTTGGGTGCATTATCACCAGGCTGGAGACAAAAGACAAGGATGGGCAGTTTTCAGATATTGTCCTAGGATTTGACACTTTAGAAGGTGGGTCTTAATAAGTTTCTTTGAAAAAAAAAAATTAAAAACCCACAATCAGGCAGTTTAACCAGCACTTACTGGTTTATTGCCACACTGCCTGACCTGCTTGTAAGGCGCCCCCCCCCCTCCAATCACGGGCTGAAGAGATACAGTTTCTGCTGCCTCTCCTGGGCTCTGTGGTGGATGTGGAACGGGGACACTGGTGGCAGTATGCTACTCTGTTGGGGCAGCTCTGGGTCATTCCTTAACGGGCAGTGACAGAGGCCTTTTCTTCAAATCTGCAAAGAATACAAGGTCCCATCAGGCTGTGTTAATCAAAGATGCTCACGACTAATGAGCTGCGTGTCCTGTGAAACGCTGGGACTGCAGCCACCTATTTAGTGCTGGAGAGAAGCAGAGAGAGACACTCTGAGTCCATAAGTCCATAAGGTCCTGGAGACTGCCCATCCTTTTCCAGGGGTTCTATTTAACTGTGTGCTGTTTCTCTGGCCAGGTTACATGGTGAAGCACCCGTACTTCGGTACTGTCGTGGGCCGTGTTGCCAACAGGATTGCAAATGGGAAGTTCAGTGTGGACGGGAAGCAGTATCAGCTGTTCATCAACAACGGGCCCAACAGCCTGCACGGAGGAGCCAAGGGGTTTGACAAGGTGAAAATCCCAGTGCCCTGTCAGCATACAACCTGTGGGGCTGTGGCAAGATGTGTGATGTCTGCACCCCTGAACCCTGTAGCATTTTCTGGTGTTATTGAGTTAATCAGCTCAGAAAGTGCTGTGAGTGCAGAAACAGGGGGAAGTGAGACAGATCCTGCGAGCTGCTGGGTTGGCTTGTCTTTGCCTGAGTTTGCAGGACTCACTTATGTCATCCTTGGGTGCTGAGTAGAGAGTTGCTGTACTTCCTCTGTGTCACTGCAGCCCTGAGCCTCATGAGCCCTGAGTTCTGACAGGGCTGTTCTGGGCAAGTGCTGCTTCTGCACAGCCTAGGTTGGGACATAGCAGTGAGAACCTACCCTCAGGAGCAATGGAGGCTCCCCAGGCACCAGCTGCACCACCTGGAGTGCATCATGGAGTTGTGCAAGTGCCCAAAGAAAGTTTCCTGGGGAACAGGGTCTGTCCATGCAGACTCATTTCCACCTGCAGTTTCTCGGCTGTTACCTGCCCATAGCTCCTCCCAGAGTCAGAAGGACATGAGTCTGCAGAAACTTATCGTTGTTGCTTGCCTGTGACAACACTCCCAAGTAAGGTGAGAGCAGGGTGCATTGCCCTCTTTGGTGCTGCTTTCATCCTGCAACAGGTCCCCCAGGCTCTCACTCTGACTCACAGCAGAGGGGGATTAGCTCAGGCCTGCAAAATGCCCCAGGATCCAGGATCACTGTCTCTCCTTCCCAGCCCTCCCCTATGACCTCCTGAGATGAAATAACCTTTCCTGGGCCCCAGGGCACTCAGCTTTTTCTCTGTCCTCCCAAGAGCTGCTGCTCAAGTCAGGTATTTGTGTACAGATGGTAAGAGCAGTGGAGGATCTCTTCTCTTGAAAGCCTTGCTGATAACCCTGCTCCATTGCAGAGCAGGCTCAGAAGTCCCTGCTTTCCTGAAGCCTTGGGTTTTGTTGGATCAAATGCATTTGTAACCAGCAAGTAGATCATCCACCATTTCCCCCTAAGAGCTCATGAATGTGCTGGTGCAACTGCTTTCATGGGGTTAATGGGATTTTTTTGTGAAAGGAATCCAGGCTGATGAGAAAAAAGCCAGGGTCCCTGAAAAAAAAAAATCACAGTGTGAACTGGCATCAGGTTGGGATGAAATGCTCCTCAGCAGCCTTAGAAAAAAGGGAGTACTGGGGATAGCTTGGCTGTTGTACCCCCAAAGAAGACAGTTTGGTTTGTTTAAAGTTTCTTTCTGCGCCCTGCCACCTGTGATCTGCAGCTGAAAGCATGCATTTCCTCACACCCAGGGCTTCCAGGCTGTCTTCTGCAGGCAGGGGATGTGGTCTCTTCTTCTGCTTCTTCACCTTGCTTGCTTGCTGAAGTCTCACCAGCTTGCTGGGGACAAGGTAGTGACATCTCCCAGCTGGAGCTTTGTGTCCTCTGGCCCACAGGGCATGCTTGGACGCCTGCCCAAGACCCCCTCCAGCCAGGAAACAGTCACTGTTCAGAGACAGTGAGCCCTAACTGGTCAACCCCAACAAAGACCACATACTGGCATTTGGCTGTAATTATCATGGTCATCTTCTGAGCTTTTCCTGATTTTGCAGACATCAGTGCTGCGGTCAGCATGTGGTCTGATGAGAGCATCTTGCAGCTGCACTTACAGGGCTGCAGTGTGTGACCACACTGCTGGGGGATTTTTGAAAATAACTCTCTTATCTTAGAAAAAAATAGTGATACCTGTACATTTTCTGGACTTTAATAGCTTTTTTTTCAAAGGACTTAAATAGAAACTCGTACTTAAAAGCCGCAGCATCCTTACTGTAGCCATGGGAGCTGCAGTCAAACTGCACGCTGTGGAGGAGGGCCTACTCTGCAGCCAGGTGTATTTGTCACCCCCAAGTTCTGTGTTTGGTGAAAATGCTGGCTTTTGACCATGCCCCATGTTGGTGATCTCTGTGTGGGACACGAGAGGGATCAACTCAGCAGTGTTGAACTGGCCCCTGTTCCTAAATCTGTCCCCTTTGATTAGACAGGAGCTATTCCTCAGGGAAGTGTGAAGCTTCAGAGAGCCTCTTGTTGCACATCCACCCTCCCAGCATGAGGCCCATGGCCAGGGCCAAACAGGCTGTCTGGGCAGCTGTGTACAGTGTGCTGGCTGGCTTCCCTTCCAGCATGTTTGGCTCCAAGCTGAGCACTGGTGCTGGGTGCTGGCAGGGACAAGAACCAGAGAGGTCCCAGCTCTCTGGATGTGTCTGACAGCATATCTGGTACCATTTAACCCAACTCCAGCCCCTGGGCAGGAGCCCCCAGTGTGTTCTTACACTGTCCTAGTGCCAGTGCTGGGTGGCAGCTTGTTGAAGTGGTGTTGCACATGAGAAAATCTATGGAAAGGGGGATAAGTCCAGCTGCAGGGCAAAAATCAAACGTGGACTCTCAGGCATGGCATAACACAGGCTGGAACAGACCCCCTCAGACTGCCAAATTGCCTCCTTTGTCTGGTGCTCAGTGGAAAGCTTGTTCCCTGCTGGTGGTCCTGGCTACCAAGTGCTTGTGTTTTCTTTGGAAAGGTGATTGAAAAGGCCTTTGTTTCAGTGCAGCATCCCTTGTGTGCATTTTGTCTGTGTTTCTAGCCCAGCCTGGGGCAGGAGGGAAGGGCACTGTGCTCCCATTCCTGTCCCACCAAGGGCAGCCTGGGGCAGGAGGGAAGGGCACTGTGCTCCCATTCCTGTCCCACCAAGGGCAGCCTGGGGCAGGAGGGAAGGGCATGTGCTCCCATTCCTGTCCCACCAAGGCCATGCTCTGTGCAGGTGCTCTGGAGCGCCGAGGTGCTCCCGAATGGCGTCCGCTTCTTCCGGCTCAGCCCCGACGGCGAGGAAGGCTACCCTGGTGACCTCAAAGTCTGGGTCACCTACACCCTTAATGGCAGGGAGCTGGCCATCAACTACCAGGCCCAGACCAGCAAGACAACCCCCATCAGCCTGACAAACCACTCCTACTTCAACCTGGCAGGGCAGGTAAGTGTGGGGAGATGGGCCCATGGAGACACACTGTGCAGGGGAAGACAGCCTGGGGACCTGTGGGATGGTCATTGGAACCAATGTGCTGGTCTGGGGACACATCATGGTTTTGGGGACACAACAATGAGGGTTCTCTCTGTGCATCATGGGCCGCATGCAGGAACAGGACTGAATCACATGGATCTCGGCTGAGGACACGTCTCAGGGGCTTTTTGAACAGAGACGTCCAGCTGAGCATGTTGGTTCTCCTTTTGTGTGTAACTGGGGAATTTTGCTCTCTCCTCGTCCCTTGGGAAGACTAAGGAGGAGGTGTAGAGCTGGCATGCCCTAATGGTGGCCTGGCATTTCTTAGTTGTGTTCTGTTGGCATTTCTGAGAGAGTGATGCAGGTTGAAATCAGGGCCTGGAGTGGCAGCACCAAAATACCCAGGTCAAAATGGGCAGAAGAAACATCACAGAGAGGGGGTGTGAGATGGCCAGGACTGCAGACTAGCAAGGTTGCAGCAGCAGGATACAGAGGGTTCCCACACACCTGTACAGGGTCATGTCAACCACATGGACAGTGAATTGCAGCTGTGTTTTAATCTCACAGTTTATAACTGGGTCTGGAGGAAAAGGATCTGAGAAATAAAGTGTTGCTGGGCAGAGCCATAGGATAATACAGTGCAGTCACACTTGGGTGTGAGACAAAGGCCCTTAAAAGTGTTTGTGAGAGACAACTCAGCCCCTCTGAGCAGGAGCCATGCCCAGGCTGCTGCCCTGAGAATGGCTGTGCAGTTGTTGGTGCTGGTGCTCCCAGGGGTGCAGTAACACCAACACTTGCACTGTGCAACCCAGGCGTGTTCCAGGGGAACAGGAGACCTTTGGGCATGAAATTGCTGCTCAGATTAGATAGTGACCTGAAGGCTCAGCTTTGAGCCTGCCCAGCAGGTTCCCTGCCAGCATTCCTGAGGCTGTGGAGGAGGAGCACACCCCTGCAGTGATGAGACAAGAGGATGGGTTGCATTTCCCCTTGCTTGCTTCCTTCCCCTTCTCCCTGCTGCTGTGTGCTCAGTACCCAGCATGTTCTGGCTAGTCAGTCTGCAGGGTGGTAGCCCTCAGTGAGGTACAAGTACAGATTGATGGCCTCATCCCTGTGGGATTTACAGCTCCTAGGGCCCATGAAGGTTTTTGCCCAGGCTAGTACCTTTGTTTTGTGCCCAAGATCAAGATGGAATGGGGGCCAGGAGGTGCGCCAGGCACTACCAGATCAGCTGGGGCACCACTGTGGGCTGTCACTTCAGAGCTGTGCTTAGGGCTGCTTAAACAGAAATCCCAGCATTTCCCATCCTCCTGCAGGGCTCCCGGGATGTCTATGACCACGAGATCTCCATTGAAGCAGATTCCTACCTGCCTGTGGATGACACCCAGATCCCTACTGGTAGGTGGTGCAGCACTTGTGGCACCAGGTGGAAGAAGTGATCTTTCTGAGCAATGTTGGTGGGTGTGAGGAGCAGCTCTGCCTGGCAAGGGGGACACACCAGCAGCCAGGGGACCCCAGGCACAGCGGGGCCCTCAGTTTGGGTGCAGTGCCACTGCACATGGGCAGGGTGGGCAGAGCCAGGTGCTGGCAACCAGGTCCAACACCCACTCCAGGGAGCAGGCAGGAGCAGCTGCAAATGGGGCCAGAGGCACGTGGGATGTGAGGCTGTTTTGTGGGTCCATCCAGGAGACAAGCTCCCTGTGGCACCTGGAGGAGTGGATTCTTTGGTCCAGGTGGCTTCTGCTCAGCTTGGTGAGCCATGCTTGTGGACAAATAGGGCAAGAGCTTAAGGCCATACCCAATCCTGTGCCCCACTTCTCCCTGCTGCTTTCACCATGGAGCTGTTTCACATCTTAGTTGTGGCTACTTGCTACCCCTGCCTTTTGCAGTTCCTTCTTGTGTGGGTAGTCTTAGTCTTGGGGTGAAAATAAGACTTGTGCAATTATTAAAGACAGACCCCTTGTGTGCAATACCTGCTGTATTTTATGTAAGAGCCTGAATTGGAACAGTTTCATTTTTTTTTCAAGGCATTTATTCTGCCCTCCATGCAAAACTCTCACCTTTGGGTTGGTTTTGCAGTGTGCTTAGTATGTCCTGGGGTTGTTTGTGCTGCTTTATCACAGGACACTGTATGCCCACAGCAGTCTTAACAAGGACAAGGGAGAAAATGCTGGGTTTGTATATATACAAACTTTCATGTGTTTTCTTGCTCCTTGGCTGTGCTTTGTCCCTGCTAAGTGCAGCAGTGTCCCCAGGAGCTGCCAGCTATGCTGGGGGACAAATAGCCTTGCTGGCATGTGGCTGAGTGGCTGAGCCTGCTGTTCCCCTTGCTTAGGGGAGGTGGCCGCCGTGCAGGGCACTGGATTTGATCTCCGGCAGCCTGTGGAGCTGGGCAAGCACTTGCAGAAGTTTCACCTGGGTGGCTTTGACCACAACTTCTGCCTGCACCAGGGGCAGGATCGACGCCTTGTGGCCAGGTAGGCTGGGACCTTGGCAGGATCCCCATCCCTGGAGCCAGGGGGTGCCCATTCAGCCAGTCCTGTGTCATTCTCCACTGGCATCTCCGCAGGGTTTTCCACCCGCCCACCGGCAGGACCATGGAGGTTCACACCACCCAGCCTGGCATCCAGTTTTACACTGGGAACTTCCTGGATGGTTCCCTGAAGGGCAAAGGTGGTGCCACGTACCCCAAGCACTCGGCTTTCTGCCTGGAAACCCAGAACTGGCCTGATGCTGTGAACAAGGTGAGCTGTCCATTCCCCTCGCATGGGTTACCTGGCTCCTGTGGCAGGGGACATGGCCCCACCACCCTCCATGTAGTGGCTTTAGACACGTGTCAGCCCAGCAGGGACTGGCCCTGTGCAGCCCAGCTTCCCAAAGGTGTGGGGTCATGAGCAGAGGGCCCCACAGGGGCCTTGCCACATCCTTCATATCTGAGTCATTCCTCACGGCCTGGATTCAACCAGCGGTGGGACTCACCCACAGCCCACTGGCAATGGTGGGTGGTTACACACTGCTGCTGGAAATGGCTGGGGGAGCTGTGGGAATATGCCTTGGGAAGAACAGAGGAGTGCAGCCATGCTTGCTGGTCCCATGGAATGTGTTCACAGTCACTGATGTGCTGCTGCTTCTCCCCAGCCTCACTTCCCCAATGCCCTGCTCCATCCGGGTGAGGAATACAACCACACCACGTGGCTCGTGTTCAACACTGCTTGAGGAGAAGGGCTGCTGACTCCCAGCACTAAGAGGGGTAAGTGCCTCCAGCAGCTGAGCCAGAAATCCTGCCAGGTGCCAAACAGAGCTTTCCAACTACCCTGGGTGAATGCATCTGATCTGGGAGCCTTTATCCTCCTCTCTGGTTTTCACATGTGGTTTCTGCTGGCTTTAGTTCCTGTCACCACCTCTGCTGCTGTCTGGTCTGTGCAAAAGTCTCACACTCTGTCCAGCCTCTCACCCTGGGCATTGGGGTTTTTTTGCAATAAAAATGCACTGAAAACACCTTTAGGGGCACGACATCACAGCTCCAACCACAGCAGGGGAATATCTAGTAATATTCATGTGGAACATGTGGGAAGGCTGATGCAGTTGTGGTTGTTTGTTACAACATCTGCTCCTTCCATCAAAGTGCTCTTTCCAAGTGGTGTGCAGTGCTCATGCAGGACAGCTTTGAGGAGGACAGAGTGCTGGGATTATCCAAGCTGGCTGCCCTGGATGCTCTGGTTAAACTCCTATGCTCTGTTTTGGTTGCTGAAGTGAAGTGGCCACACCCATTTACTCCTGAATATACAACTGCAGGAGAAAACCCATCATCCTAACACTGTGTTTCCACATGAAATCTCCAAAATCTTTTATCAGGGAACTATGTGATGAAAACCTCCATGTTTCTGAGGGTTCAGAAAAATTGGCATAAGCCAGGGGATGACAGGACTGTCTTATTAGGGAGCTGATAGCCCACTCCCCAGGGAAACAGGCAGACATCCTTGCATTAGGCACTGCGTGCCACCTTCTCCTGCCATGCTGCTGCACCCAGGGCCTGCAGCACTTCACCAAGCCTCCTCAGCTGCAGAGATGCAGGAATGCCCTTGCCCCCCGGGGAAGTGCCTGGCCATGGGGCTTGCAAATGTGGCAGCGCTGTCACAGTCAGTTCTGCCACCCTGACACCGAAAGAGGGCCCCACTACCGCCCTGCGTGCACAGGTCACATTGTCTGTGAGGGCTGGTATCCCTTGCAGAACAAAGCCCACCAACAGGGAACACCAGGTTGGAAACCAGGGGAACCCCATTTTCCCTGAGAGTGGGGTTTGCCCACCACACTGGAGACCTTGGATACACTTCCCTCGCCCCCACCCCCAGCCAGCCTGTGTGGGGTGTGCACATCCTGCCCAGAGGCACAGGGTCACAGCAGCACCTGTCCCACAACACACCCCTGTGTCACGGCATCTCTTCCAACTGCTCACAAACACTGCATGGAATTTGTGGTGAAATCCTTCCAAACTCAGGCCAGAACTCAGTTTTGGACAGCACAGCTGCACAGAAGCACAGATACCATCTTTGTCACAGCTCCCCCTCTGCACCTTACTCAGTGCTGGCTGTCCTTCGGAGCGGCTGCCCGCACCAGCACAGCCCCGCTCCTTGCTCAGGTTCTCACAGGTGGCTTTGGAGGAACCCCAGCCCCCGCAGAGAGACCCCAGGCTCTTCTGCTCAGTCTTCCAGTGTCTCTGGGTACTGAAAAACAGGTACCAGTAGAGCTGTTGTGTCAGTCTGCAGGTTTATTGTGGAGCAGGTTTGCCTTGAGAGTACAGAAAAGAAAAGGTGATGAAATTCCAGAGCAGTGGCGTACGTGTGCCTCTCAGCAGGTACACAATGCACAACCAGTAAAATATTCCAAACATGTATCACAGGCTTCAGGCATTTGAGCTAAATCACTGCAGGGTAACATTTGTGTCAGCTCTGCCACAGTGGGATTTGGTGAGTATGGCCAGAATCCACCTGGAACACCAATGGCCATGGTGAGCCAGACAGGATCCAGGCACAGTGAGGACCAGGAATGAAGGCCAGAGGATGCTGCAGCAGAACAGCGCCTTCAGGATCTGGACTGTTGACTCATCCCCCAGAAAAGCTCCAAGCAGTCATTAGCAGGAAATCTGTTTCTTGAAAACCATGTGTTACCCCACGTGTAACAAAACCATCTTGTAACTTTATTTAAGCTGTTTTGCTGTGGTTTACACAGTGGAAGCAAACTGCTGGTAGAGTTCATTGGAAGCCCTAACAGGCCTGGCTTTCCATTTCAGTGCTTACTTGCTGCTGAAACTGGCCTTTATTTCTGCTAGATAGCCAATCCAGCAAGAAGAAAAGATGCTTTTCACCCCTCTGCCTAGCAGCTTTTTGTTCACAGCCCAACATTGTTGCCAGTCCCTTGCTGTGATCTGTGTTGCAGTGCTTTGTCATGCAATTCATTCATACAGAATGAGGACAATTTGACACCCCTATACACAAACAATGATTCCTGCAGGTTGTGTATTTGCTGTAAGAAATTGGGATCACTCAACAAAGCCATCTCCAGGATAAGGGCTGCTTGACAACCATACCAGTTTCTGTGAAGCAGGTTAGAACTCCTGAAGGCAGCTGATAATCTTTAATTTTAAGGATCTTCCCTCAAAAAAGGAAAACACACCTTGAGGTATTTTAAAGTGTTTTCTTTACATCAATAGCCCAAAGAACTAAAATATGCAACAAGTGAAAGTAGCAATTGTGAAGTTATTAATCATTTCTATTACCTCTAAAGGTTTCTGCAGATGTTATTTGCTTAAAAGATGTGTTTTGGAGGAAGGTTTATCCTTAGATTTTTGAGGCATCTGGTATCAACAGTCTAACACCAGAGAATGAGCTTTGCAGAAAAATGAATGCCCACTAAACATCAAGGAATGAAAAGGGCGTATGCAAATTTTTATCCATCTGCAGACAGAGATGGTATTTAAATTCCATTTCAAGGAGAACAGGAACTGATCCTTTCACTGAAGACCATTCAACAGTAGGTGTGAAAAGTGACTACCTTGAGAAGACACCAGCTGGGATTAATGATTCCCATTTGAGACATTTTTCATCCACGTTACATGGCACCCAGCTAAAATTACCCAAACGTTAACAGAAGCAGCAGGGTTACTACAGAGAAGTTTTAGTTAAAAATACACATTTTATTTCAATGTGCCAATAAAAAAGTCCCACATTTTCATATCACAGGAAGTTAATTCATACAATAAAAAGAGACCTGTGCTAGTCTATTGGTGTGACTAACTCAGAAGACCCAGATCATGCCAAATTTTAGTTGATATACTCTTCTATCTACATTCTTACATTTACAAAGACACCACAAAATCCCTTATAATAATGTAAGCAAAATAACTTTCTTCCTAAAAGATTAACTTCATAACTTTAATCCATTCTTTCAGGACTTGCACTTCGTTGAGGGCTTCCTGATGGTGAACGGCTGAAAGGAAAACAATCCACAATTAACATTTCAGTAGAAATGCTTGGGAATCACAAATACAGGAAAAAGCAACAGGAGTATACCCAGACTCTGGCTCCCTTGAAGCACTTCTTAAATAAAATAACCAATCACTACTGACAAAAATTAACAGGCTGATGATCTGGAGATAACACTTTTTTTTTTTTACTGTTATTTTTAAAATGAGATCTCTGTAAGGCCATCCAAAAGGTATTACTTATAGTGACCTCCAAAGGGGCAAGATACTTCTTCGCTGTTCTGATACAGCAGCTTGTCAAAACCTATCATGGTGATCACTCAGCATTTAGGAGCACTTTTTCATGCCCTTGTGATTGTTTGACACTAAACTTGTAAAAATGAACTATTAAAGAATCCTAATGAGGGAAAAAATTGCTGCTGATTCTGTCACTCCACATATTCTACACATTACTCTGTGCATATAAACAGAGAGAGAAAACTATTTACTGACTTATGTGAAAGAAAAATATAATCTAACAGCAGTGAACGTAACAGGCCTGATCTTCCATTCCTGACTGCTGTACCAGGGTACTCCACTCTACCTTCCCCAATGTCAGTGTAGCTTTTAATGAGACTGAAAGCTGATTTCCTACATCTGTTCTATGCTTTAAGCTCATCAGTCCCTGTGCAATAAAACTGTCAGTGAAACAAAAGGAGCAGAGGAGCAGGCAACAAGACACTGCTATATAACCCTGAGCATTTATCACCACATGTACATATTACCATATAGAAAGCCACAATCACAACATTATTGCTGTGAAAGAGATCTCAGCAAAATACCTTTCCAGTGCTTTCCTACAAGCAGCAAACTCCTCAGCAGAGATCAGTGCACACACTACAATGCCAGCTCTATGGAGTCTATGCTATTGGTAGGAGACCAACATACCTTCTCTTTGGAGACGCTGACCGGGACTTGGACCGGCTGCCAAAACACAACAGCACCAATGCAGTTTCAATGTCAAATCAACTTTTATGTTAAAAAACCCCCCAACCTATCAGAAAGTGAATTATAGGAATCTAGCCAGGTCTTTCCAATGGTAGCTTTCAGATCAACTTTTACTTTGAGAGGGATTCTCCATTTATTTAGCATGGAGATGCATTCTAAGCAAGGGGTGGTACTAAGGTGAGGCTTTGAGAAAAGCAACATCACCAGACTGCTGTTTTATGGAAAGCATTAACAGAGCTCAAGGTTTTTATCTGATGGATAGAAAAATGTAACAGAACTGAGCACAAAGGCACAAAAAATTAGTGCTGTGGAACTCTTGGAAACTACCAAGAGTTAATGAAAACCCAGACAGGTAAGGAAGACAGTGCAAAGAGCTGCAGAGGAAATGCTGTAATTTCTGTCATATCACAAAGAGATTAGCTGGGACCCATGTTAGGGGGATATTTTTCTAAAGGACCAGGCTCTGTTAATCATGCAAACCTAAATTTGAGATGCTACTGCAGGCTCTGTGTGTGTGCTCACCTCTTAGCTGGCGAGCCAGACTTTGATCTGCCATGAGACCTAGACCTGCAAGAAAAAACACAGCTCAGCAGGGAAACACAACATGCAGGTTCCCATGTTTGGGACAGCAGGATTCACACCCAGTGGATGAGCACTGTCATGCTGAGTGCACAGAATCCTGCAAGTTTCCAGGGTTTTGCCTGCTAAGTTTCCAAAGAAGTCTTTTTACATGGATGCTGCACATGTTGCTCTGTACTTTGGTTTGGTCCCTAGCTGATGAGCAGTGTTTGCTGATGCAGGTGGCAGGAACAACTCAAATCCTGACCAGTATTTTCAGAGCTGATAAAAAGCCATGCTCTAAACTTGCAGGTTTTATTAGACTTGAGCAACATCTGCCACTGCAGTTGCAGACAGCTCATTCCTAGAAGTATTTTCCCTGTGAATTTCATCTTCTATATCCACTTACTTCAAGTGTTTTTTTTAATGTTTGAACTTAATCCTTATGAAAAAAATGTGGAAAATGTGGACACCTTTGAGGCTGCTGCACCACAGGAACACTAATACTGCCAGAAAGCCTCACTGAAATTTTGAGGTCCCCCAACAAGTGTTCTAATTCCACATCCAAGGCTTTCCACAACAATTTCCAGATGTGTGTTGTGACACTGTCAAACCAACAAATGCCATGTACTCATTCAGTCAGTCTCCCTTATGAACCCAGAGCCTGTATCTGGGTGCAATGCATTCCCTGGGCTTTTCTGTAAAGAAATAATCCTTCAATTACATAAGCACAATTCTTCTGCCACTTCTGGCTGGTTGTACATCTGTAACTTCCTATGTCTCAGTCACTTAATCCCTACTTACAAGTGTCACACAACAGTCCAGAAGTGTCACTACAAGTATCCTTAACCCTGCAGAAATCCAGCATGGTACCAGAAAGAGAAAATAATGGTGCTAAAATCAAGATGTTTTCCTCTTAGAGAGTCTGCTGACTGTGGCTGTTTCTGGCTCATCACTGACAGTGAACAGAGGTGAGCCATGATTAAGTCATATTGGAAGAACAGTACTAAGATTCAACATGGTTTAGCCACAGGTGTACCCAGCCAGAGAAAAGCACTGCACTACTGCCTTGGGCAACCTTCTTCTCTCTTTAGTCCAGATTCTGGACTACCTGTGTGAGTTTCTGCTCTTAACTAAGCCATGATGATCTGGTCTTCATCTCTCCTTTCCCTTAAAAATCCCATCACTGCTTGCTGTCCATCCTCAGAAAATGCCACCTTCAGCTGTGGGCTTTTCCACCTGCTCCCTTTATTTGAAGCCATCCTCTATTTCCCTGTGTTTCTTTATGGTTGACTGTTCCTTGTTTCCAAGAGCAGCCATTAAAACCAGGACAGCAGGCACAGGGATAGGCTGGGCCATCAGCAATTCCATATCCAGAGCAGAATTTCCATTTACTCTTGTTCTTGTCGAGGACACCCAGTCAGCCCTGCTGCCAGGACAAGGCTCCATGAAGCACAGGCTGCTCTTACTATCAAGTAAAGTTTAAGGGAACAAATAACATCCTGTGTTCCTTTAGAACCTGACTGTTACTCTTGTGACACATTTAATTGGTACAAAATAATTCTGACAGGTGTTTATCTCAAATAAAAATCAGCTCCTGCAGATTGACACTGATATTCAACAGAGCTGGAATTGCAGCTGTAACACTACATCAGCAAGCCCTTCCAGACCTGCCTGGCTGCAGACAATAAAAAATTAACACACTACTAAAGGGGCATCCTGCTTTCTCAGAAAAATAGTGGGAAGAATCCCAATCCTGTGTGTGGTACACACAGAAACTTTTGATATTAATTCTACATTTGTTAGCTGTTAATGCAACCCGATCAAATCAGTATTTCTGATGACTATGGTGACCTAGTGGTGTGCAAAAGAATAAAAAGAGAGAGAACAATCTTCTGCACTGCTTTTTAAAACTACAGACCTCTAGGTTAGTGAAGGGAAAACACATTTTTTCCTGGAAAAAAACCTTAACAATTGTTAGAGAGCCTAATGAGACTTCTAAACAAGTTTTGCCAACTACCCATAGTCACATACCTGCTTCGGGGCCATGTAACAGATCTGGATCTAGATCTGGATCTTGATCTAGACCTGAAATTAAAAATTGAGATAAATTAAAAATAAATAAACTCAAGAAGAAGTGATGACAATTACAGTACTATATAAATTAGTACGTACATGTGAAATTAAGACCTACATGATCACAGACCTACATGACCATTAGACATTTTAGCCAAAGAAATTCAATCGAGGTAGATGCCACTGTCTCAGGGTAAGGTCTCAAAACTCATTAGCACTCCTGTGAATTTAACTAGGATTATCAGAAACTTTTAAAAGCATGCTGACTTCTACAGGTCACAGCATCTTTTGCAACCTGCTATACAATACCTTTTGGAATCTAATTAAAACAAGAAAACACCAATAAAAATAAATCACACAGTAAAAATCAGTACTAATTACCTTGATCTCTTCAAGGAACCCGACCGGGACCGGCGGGGAGACACAGACCTAGACCTACGAGGAGACACGGACCTGGACCTGCGATAGGAAGCTGACCTGGACCTGCACAGAAAGCAATTCCAAGAGTCGTACATGTGCAGCTTTTTCTAGGCAAAAGAAGGCAACAGGAGTAAAAGACAAACTCAAACACACCTCCTACCACGGCTGCGGCTGCGTGACCGGGAATACCTTCTCCCTCGGGACCTCGAGCGCGATCTAGAGCGGGACCTGGGTTTAGGTTAGAAAAAACAGGTATCAGCAGACAGCTGCAGCAACCCACACGTGTGAGGCCCTGCTGAAGTCAAAACTTTTTTCAGACAACTAAAGAACTAGCATCTGTCAGCTGGAAAAATGTCTGGGCCTACTTGTCTTGAGCATTTTTACTACCTAGAAAAATGTTAAAAGCTGAATTACATTGCAGAATTACATTAGAATAGAAAACACTGTAATGCGTATTTAAAATAAACCTTGCAAGTTTGCAGGTCGACCCTCTTTGGCCCAAGGTCTAGCAGATCTAGACGATCTAGAAGTATCTATAGGCGAGCGCTGCATCTAGGTAGGTGTTCTCTTCAATCTAACGACGATCAAACTGACAGCCCAATGAGCCAGGGTGAGGCTTGATTGACGCAAGAAGATTTTTCTAGGTGGGAATGTGGTCAATCTGGTGTTCCTCTTTCTAAACCGGAGGGGGGCCCCAATTGAAAGCCAAATTTACTGTTACGGCGGTCACCGTCTCAAATTTTCTGCCCTTAAAGAATAAGGTGAAGCTACGTGTAGATGGCTCGAGGGGATCTGGCCTCTTATGCTGATCACCTCAAGGTCTAGGAGGATCTTAAGTGTCGGATTTGCAAGGCGCCTCAGCATGAAATCTTAAGGCTCGTGACATTCTGAATCAAGGCGACTGACTCAAACGAAGAAACCTGAAAGGTTTTGACCAGGTTGATTATTAAAATAGTAACATTTGATAGAAATAGCAACAAATTGTAATATACACCTATACATTTATTCTAGCGTTAAAGTTTAAAGAAAACTGGTGTAACATTGTGTTCTTTGCTAACAAGAACTACACAAAAGCGAGCTGGCGAAGCAACGCGGCCGCCCCAGGCCCGCACGTACCTGCTCCTCCTTCGCCGGCTATAGCGGTGACAGTCATAGGCATAGTGGCCTTTCTCACCACACTCGTAGCATCTGTCGTTGGGGTCGAAGGGGCGCCGGGCGGGGGGCCGGTCGTAGCGGGAGCGGCGCGGCATCCCCGTGGATACTTCCACTCTGACCCTGGAGCCGCAGATCACCCTGCAACGAGTCCACGAAGGGTCTGGGTTAAACCTTTCAGTCCATGACAGAACTACAGAAACACAGGGACCAGCGAGATAAACCCCGCTTCTCTCTCCGTAGCCTCGGCAAACAGGCGGAATGGACACGTACTTCCCGTCCAGTCCACGGACAGCATCTTCGGCATCCCGGGGGTCTTCGAACTCCACGAAGGCGAACCCCGGCGGGTTCCTGGCGATCCACACGGTTCTCAGCGGTCCGTAATAGCTGAAGGCTCTCTCCAGCTCGCCTTTGCCGGCGCCCGTGCCCAGGTTGCCCACGTACACCTTGGTCTCTGCGGGGACAAGCGGGCCGGGGCTCAGCGCGGGGCCGGGAGCGGACTCGGGCTCAGCCCCCGCCCCGCCCTCCCCCGGCCGCCGCCATCTTGTCCGCGCGGCCGCTTCCCGCCTTCACCGCGAGCGCCGCGCGCCCCGCCGCGCGTCCTCCCCCACGGCCGCTGACGCAAAATGGCGGCGGCGACAACGGCGGCGGCGGCGGCCGCATCGCCTTCCTCCCCTCCCCACCGGCGCCCGCCAGTCCTTAAGCTCCCCGCGGCAATCGCCTCTCTCTCAGACACGTCTCGCCTTCCCGCCCGCGCAGCCGCCCGCCCCCCGCAGCCCCCGCGAGCTCTCACCGCCTCCATAGCGGCCGTAACGCGACATCCCGACGGCTCCGCCGCCCGCGCGCACGCGCCGCCGCACGCGCCTGCCCCCTGGCCTGCTCCCCCGCCTCCCCCGCGCTGCGCGGAGGCGCGCATGCGCCAGGGGCGGGCTTCGAATGGGACTTGGGGCCTGAAATAGGAATTGGAGGCGTGAGCGGGAGAGCCTTGTCCTGGGAAGGTCGATTCTCCGTCGTGCTGCTGGTGCTGCAGGTGACCATCTGCCCGATGGAAGTAAAGCCAGCGGGGCCTTTCTGTCCTGGCATCTCCTGGGTGGGAGCAATCCTTGGACGCATCCAGTATTGGAGGTGATATCCCCATCAGCTGATGCGTAGCCGCCGCTGGAGTGCAGGCCAGTGCTTATTCTTAGAGTAAAAACTATTAGATTTGTTCTCCCTGCTTTCTAATAAACGAGCTGTGGCTGAAAGAAAGCAGTAGCTGAATGCAGTGGCCCAAGCCATTCATACACAATCGCTGTAGTACTGGAGAGGCTGAATTGAGAGCTCCAAAAAGAAAGAAAAAAAGGAAATAGCTCCTTTAAGCTTCCAAAATATGACTGTCTCATTTTACACCCTTTATATTATTTTGTGTTAGCACTCACAAAACCATTGCATGTTTGCGTTCACAAATTCCTGACAAATCACAGAATCAGTGACTTGGTTCATCCCCAGGAAGCTCTGCCTGAGTGCTGCTGAAATACTGCAGGCGTGGGGTGGGTGTTGGAATCAAGCTTCCCACCTTCACGGCGGCACGGCAAAGCCTGCTAAAAGCAACCCATTAATCAGGCAGCAAAAATACCTTATTTTTATGTAGCAGATGCACAGAGCGTGCATCTACCCCCTATTAACGCACACGGACGAGGCACGGCCTGGCATGTGCAGGCTGCAATCTCCCCGCGCCAGCAGGAGCATCCCAGGAACAAATCCAGCTCCAGAGGGGCAGAAGGCAGCGGCATTGAAGGGCCACACGCCCCCGGGCTCCTTGTTTTGCGACCCGGCCTGATGCGTGCAAGCTTGTGTGTCATTTGTGTGCCCCCCGCAGCTGTGAAACCCCTCAAGGCAGCGTTTGGTGCTAACCCGGGCCGGGGGAAGGCGGCGGCGGCGGCGCCAGGAAGCGGCGGTGCCGCCCGGGGCAGCTCCCGGGAGTCCTCGGCGGGAACGGGAACGGGAACTGGGGCCGGTGAGCGGGAAAGCGGGATGGGGAGCGGGGCTCTTCCTGCCGGGAAGGCATTCCCGGGGAACAAAGCGCCCTCCAGGCCTTTGTGCTGCCCGAGCCGCGCTGCGGCCCCGCTCGGGGGGGTTGCTGGGCTGGGAATGCTGCAGGGGGGGACAGGGGTGGAACAGCGCTCGCTGGTGCTCCAGGGCAGGGGATCAGGAGCAGAGGGTAGGATAGCGCTTGTCCAAGGTGGTGGAACGGCTCGGGCACCAGGGGTGCGCCAGTGCACGAAACAAAGCGCTGAACTCTCACCTCCAAGGTTTTGTAACAAAGCAGAGCAAATAGATGGAGTGTTGGATGCAACGGGAAAGCTTAAGGTTACCAGAACAGTGGGCTTTGAGGCTTTGCTGTGTGCCTTTAAAAACAAGCGGACTCCATGGGGAATTACGGAAGTGCAGCTTTATACAAACCACTTGTGTGAATGTCTGTTTCTAAAAAAAAAGCAAAATTTGCCTTTTTTTTTTTAAAGACAAAGCTTTACATGGAGGCAAACCCAGTCCTGACGTGAAGAGTGTGAAAAATGCGTATTTTATGATTGGCTTTTCGCAAATATTAAAATGAATATGTGTTATGTTAGAAAGTTATGCTGTATTAATTTTCTTAAGTAGTGTGTTAAATATAGTTTTAGGTTATAACATAAGGTTAAAAAAGAAACTATGCTATGTAGGATACTTTTTTTCTAAGGAAAGGAGTCGCACCGAGACAGCAGCCACAGGACACCTAAATCTTTCAGAGAAAGAGAATTTATTGCCCCATTATCAGAAAAAACGAAATTCTTCCTGCCTCGTTCATCTATGAAGATGCTGGTAGAATTAAGAGGAAGAAGTTGATGAGGCCAGAGAGAATCCTTTGTTTGAATGGAATTTATGCATAATGTATGAGGTGTATGAATATGCAACAGGCTATTGTTTTTAAGGGTTAATCCTCTGTTAACATGTGTCCTTTTTCCGGGCTTATGCTACCCAGAAAAGGTACCTGGACCTCCATAACTCTTTTGTTTCTATTGTCTTATATTGTCCTAATCCAAATAGTTCAAAAATTTTATTACTCTAATTATATTGCTATTTTTATAACCATTTTATTTCTATTAAACTTTTAAAATTTTAAAAACAAGTGATTGCCGTTTTTCACAAAGAGCAAACCAAAAAGATTGACTGCATCTCCTGGCTGATCTGGTTGTTTTCTAGGTCCTGGATGTAGGAAGTATGAATGACTGGCAGAGAAAAAGCCCTCTAGACTGGGAAACATATGTGAACAAATTGGTGAAAGTTGTTGCAGTTGAGAAACATGAATATGAAGGATGGGTTTTAACAGTTGACCCAGTTTCTGCCACGTAAGTACCAAAGCTTTTATGTAAAGCAAGATTTTTTAGAAGGAGAAAAGATTCCAAGGCTGAAGCAAACTTATTTGGAGCAAAAATGGCATGTTGTTAACCTGCAGTTTCTGCTGATGGCTGCAGCCTCTTTCTGGTTTGTACTCCTGCACACCTCATCTCTGACTGAGTATGGGAAACTAAAAAGCCCTTGATTTAGAATAAGCACTGCTTAGCAACAACTAAAATATCAGTGTGCTAGGAATGTTATTCTCCCTGTAAATTCAAAACTCACCACTGTGCCAGCTTCTAGGAGAATTGCTCAAAAATCAGCTCTCTACCATGCATGTTCAAGGTGAAAGTTCAGAGCTTGCAGCCAAGGCTCCAGCAAACCCAGCTACTCATGCTAACCAAGTAAAGCTAAGTGAACAGCATATTAAATCACACAGTATTATAATTCCAAGTGACTTACTCTAATTTAAAACTTATATATAAGCTATACTATTACCTCTCAACAATCCACGTGTTAAAGATTGTTTTTGGTAATATACTAGACCCTGTTTCATGAAGAGTGTTGGAGTGTTTTCAGTGCTTTAGATGTTGAAATCCTTAGCCTTTGTCCAGAGTTCTTGCATTGATGCCTGGCTTTCCACTCCAGCCAGACACGCAGGAAGGTGTTGAGGCTTTTTTGGAGAGCAAGCAGGGAAAATCAGGGGCACTGGACAGAAAGTACCACACATCTCTGGTATCCCAAGTGAGTAACTTGAAAACAGGGTTTGAAAGGCAAAATGCACCAGGGAATGGGCAGAAATTTGTCTCCTTGCTGCCAGAGCTCTTTCATACCTTATTGGATGTGAGCTTGTCCCACATGAACACAGGCTGGAGGCTGAAAACTAAAACATTCAGCTTCTGAAGTGTTTTAGAAGAACTGGTTGCTGTTTCAGCTCTGAAGTAGCTCCAGTAATCTCCTGAAGTTTCCTATCATTTTGGTAAGGAAGGGCATGGAGCTGTGAGTGATTCTGGTGATGGTCCAGGCTGAAATCAAGGCATATCTCACTGGATACATCCCCCTCAAAAAGTCATTACTTCCACTAATGGTAGCAGTAATAGGCTAGTGAAGTGCTGGCACCAAGTTCTGGAATTTTGCTTCCCACAAGAGGAAGAAAATGGTTTCTAATGCTCTTTGTTGATATATGAGGGAGTGGTCCTAGAAATATAACCAGCTGCCTTCCTACTTGCATTTTAGGACTTCTGGGATGCAAGTGCCCTTGGGATAACACCAGGCTTCTACAATGTGAGCCTGAGCCTTCTGTAGTGTGTTCTGTTGTATTTTCATTTCATAAATTGGCAACAGTCATTAAAAAAATATTATTTTGGCAATGATCAATAAATATGACTTTCTTCATTAAAAGGTTCTGGTGTTGTCAGCTGCCTTCAGCATTCAAAGTGCTGTATGTATGAAGGTATCACTGTTTCTGATTGTTGAATTGTTTTAGGTTCTGTAGCAGTGTTGGAAAGCTGCACAAAAATATTTAGATTTCCAGACTTTATTTTTTCTGAAGAAAAGTGTACATTAATATTCTGCTTGATAATGTCTAGAGTAGTTTCAAATTCAAGACCAGCAATTCCCTGCAGAGCCCCACATTTTTAGTATTTTAAGGGTATTAGCAGTATGCTTTTCTAAGGAAAATGCTGGGCACTGGGTATTGCTTAAATACCTGGCCTAGGCTGATGCTAATGAGCTCTTATCTCCAAAACCTTGGAGGCTGCTTCTCAGTCTTCACTCAAGAACAGGAGCTTACACAATCTTCTTTCCTTGACAGCATTGTCCTCGCAACATTCACAGAGAACGAGAAAGGATCTATATCGTTCATTATGGGCCACGCTGTCCAGGAGGTGGAGATCCTGCAGGAAGGGGACAGTGACATGGAGCAGCGCCTCGCCCGCATCCTCGCGCCCGAGGAAAGCCAAGCCTACAGCGCCGAGGAGCTGGAGAGGAGGAAGATCGCCTTGAAGACGTGGCTGGAGAGCAACCACATCCCCGTGGGCGAGCAGGGCGAGCTGGGCAGGACGCTGAGCGTGGCGGGGGTGCTGAGCATCGAGCCCCCGTACGGCCCCGAGCAGTGCAGCAGCACCAACGAGATCATCCTGGCCCGCGTGCAGGGCCTGCTGCAGGGCTTCCTGCAACAGCAGCGCTGAGCCAGGGCTGCTCCTGTCACCTTTCATCTCCAGGAGCTCTCCTGGTTTAGGAACCCACCTCTTTTAGGAGCTCTCCTGGGTGTCAATATTCACTGTTTGCAGAAATGCTGCGTTTTGGGTACTTTCGTCATGATTTTTTTGTATGCAAAGGAAGGAATAATAAAGAATAAACTCAAAGCACAAGCATTTTTTCATGTGCTACTTTTATTAGAAGCAAACTGTTGGATAATGCTGATGTATTAAACTGATTTGTCAGTTTGTCAGTTCAGAGTTTTTGTAACAGTATTGTAAAAGATGATATATCACACATTTAAACTTTTCCCTTTAAATGTATTTAAATGTTAAATGTTTTCCCTTTAAAACTAGTTTAATTATCTAGTGCTGAAGGCATGTTTATTTGAACTGCTTACCAGGTTCTTTCCTTTTTCTCTTTAAGAAAGAGAATTATGACGCCTAGACTTCCCAAACCAACTTAAAAAATATTCAGAAAAATGTTTTCTTTTGTTTTCCTGGCTGGTTGGTTGGTTGTTTTTCCCATTACTGTTCTCCTAGTTTAGAACGTAAACTACAATGTATGTCCAGGTTTGTAGAATTATTAGGGAAGGTTAGCAGGCAAATAGCAGGTTTTAAAACCATTACCTGTCTATATTTGTGATATTAGAACAGCAGTGCTTGGAAAGCCTGTGTTCTGTAGAAGGAAAATGTGTTGCAATACAGTAAGTTTGTGGTTTTTAATGCTCTGTTTCTAGTTTATGCCAACACATGATGCAGGAATCATTATGTGATTATTCCTGAGATTATTAATGCACTGAGGAACATTAGAGCCCTTATTTATCTCAGTGTATTTGTTCTGCTTTATTAGGAGATAAGCACATTGGTATGCTCAAATACAGCTGGGAAGTCGGCCTAAGCCTTATTCCTAAAAGACTCTCCTCAATGGTGCTGGGATTTACCTAGAATTACTTTTCATCTGTCAGGTTTGTGTTGATTTTTTATCAAAAAATGTCTGCTGGCCATCCATTACTGTGTGTGTCTCCCTGGAAAGGTTGGGAGATGCCAACATACAACAGCTCCAGCTGCATGTCAGATACAAGGGGATAAACCAGGGCCCAACCTCCCAAGGCTGCTTGGGAGGGACCCAAGGTGTGAGAGAGATTTGGAGCAACTTGGGGATGCCTTGTTCCAAGGAGGGCACCGCTCCTGGCCGTGGAATAAGGACCATGGCGTCAGCTCCTTCACCCTCAGCACAGGCAGCAGCCATGATGGGTCACGCACGAGGGGTGCAAAACGCAACAAGTGGTTCCCCACCAGTCTGCCCCCTCAGAGCCAGACAGGAGCTCTCACTGGGGCTGCCGGGGTCGAGCGTGTGCCCGGGAGGAGCGGGGGCAGCCCGTGGCCCCTCACGGCCCCGCGGGGCCGCCGTGGCCGCCGCGCGCGAACCGCCTCTCGCGAGGCCCGCGCGCGCCGAGGTACGCCCCGCCCCGCCCCGCCCCCCGCGCGGCGCGCAGGCGCAGCGGCGGTTCCTCTATATAAGGGTCGCGCCTGCCCGGGCTCGCGCTGTCATCGGGAGGATGTCGCGATACGGGCGATACGGTGGGCACGGCGGGGACCCTGGGGCGCCTCAGAATCGTGTCTGGGCTTCCACTGTGGGCAGGGGGGCGAGGGGAAAGGTGGCGGGAGCGGCGGCGTTCGTGCCTCTCCGGCGGTGGGAGAAGGTGATCGTTCCCTCAGGCGGCCGCGGAGAGGGACGATGGCGGAGGGCCGGGGTAGGCTGGGGGCGGCCGCCGCGGCCGCGGGGTCTGTGCGAGGCGGGCGCGGCCCGGCGGGAGCGCTCTAAGATGGACGCGGCGTCAAAGATGGCGGCAGGGAGGGAGCGGGGGAGGGGCGGCCGCGTGCCCGGCGCCGCGCGCGGCACTGACATGGCGGCCGCTTGTCCCCTCAGAGACCAAGGTGTACGTGGGCAACCTGGGCACGGGCGCCGGCAAAGGCGAGCTGGAGAGAGCCTTCAGCTACTATGGACCGCTGAGAACCGTGTGGATCGCCAGGAACCCGCCGGGGTTCGCCTTCGTGGAGTTCGAAGACCCCCGGGATGCCGAAGATGCTGTGCTTGGCCTCGATGGGAAGTACGTGCTTGTCTGGAACTCCTTTGAGGGCCGCAGCCCTCGATCTCCCTATGCCACACTAATCGGGGATTTCTCATGCTCGTTGCTTGAGCGCGTCAGAGGAAAATATTCCTTTCGTTAATATCTGCTGTGTCTTGCAGGATAATATGCGGCTCCAGGGTCAGAGTGGAAGTATCCACGGGGATGCCGCGCCGCTCCCGCTACGACCGGCCCCCCGCCCGGCGCCCCTTCGACCCCAACGACAGATGCTACGAGTGTGGTGAGAAAGGCCACTATGCCTATGACTGTCACCGCTATAGCCGGCGAAGGAGGAGCAGGTACGTGCGGGCCCGGGGCGGCCGCGTTGCTTCGCCAGCTCGCTTTTGTGTAGTTCTTGTTAGCAAAGAACACAATGTTACACCAGTTTTAACTCTAACTGTCGTAAGTCAACAGGTGTATATCACGATTTTTTTTTTTTGCTAATACATATAAAATGTTACTATTTTAATAATCAACCTGGTCAAAACCTTTCAGGTTTCTTCGTTTGAGTCAGTCGCCTTGATTCAGAATGTCACGAGCCTTAAGATTTCATGCTGAGGCGCCTTGCAAATCCGACACTTAAGATCCTCCTAGACCTTGAGGTGATCAGCATAAGAGGCCAGATCCCCTCGAGCCATCTACACGTAGCTTCACCTTATTCTTTAAGGGCAGAAAATTTGAGACGGTGACCGCCGTAACAGTAAATTTGGCTTTCAATTGGGGCCCCCCTCCGGTTTAGAAAGAGGAACACCAGATTGACCACATTCCCACCTAGAAAAATCTTCTTGCGTCAATCAAGCCTCACCCTGGCTCATTGGGCTGTCAGTTTGATCGTCGTTAGATTGAAGAGAACACCTACCTAGATGCAGCGCTCGCCTATAGATACTTCTAGATCGTCTAGATCTGCTAGACCTTGGGCCAAAGAGGGTCGACCTGCAAACTTGCAAGGTTTATTTTAAATACGCATTACAGTGTTTTCTATTCTAATGTAATTCTGCAATGTAATTCAGCTTTTAACATTTTTCTAGGTAGTAAAAATGCTCAAGACAAGTAGGCCCAGACATTTTTCCAACTGACAGATGCTAGTGGTGTGTTTTTGTTGTTTTGTTTGGTTTGGTTTTTGGTTTTTCTTTTTTTGATTTATTTTTAAATCCTCTTTTTAGTTGTCTGAAAAAAAGTTTTGACTTCAGCAGGGCCTCACACGTGTGGGTTGCTGCAGCTGTCTGCTGATACCTGTTTTTTCTAACCTAAACCCAGGTCCCGCTCTAGATCGCGCTCGAGGTCCCGAGGGAGAAGGTATTCCCGGTCACGCAGCCGCAGCCGTGGTAGGAGGTAGGGCTCTGCCTTCTGTGTTTTCATTCCCTCTTTCCTCTGTGAGTCCTTCCTTCCTTTTCTGTATTTGTTGTGAAAAGTCCCTTGCAGTGATGGCTTGGTGTTTGCTTTGTTTCGCAGATCCAGGTCAGCTTCCTACCGCCGGTCCCGGTCGATGTCTCCTCGCAGATACAGATCCTTCTCCCCCCGCAGGTCCCGTTCTGGTTCTTTAAGAAGGTCAAGGTATGTGGTTGCTGTTAAACCCACAGCATTGTTGAGGGGCACATAAATGTGGAGCTGAAATATCAAGTATCTAGATATAAATTTATAGGATTTATAATGTAATCATAATCAGTAAGTGTGTTTTTCAGTTCATGTGTTGATAGGAACTTTTGTGGTGTTACATGCAAACGAGCTATTCTGAATACTTTGTTTAAAATTTAAGCATATAATTTTGGAACTGCTCTTTCTGAGATGTTACTTTTTTCTTTTTAACATTTTACCAAAGTTACTGCCTCGCTCTGTGGTTAAGGTTTCCAAATTCACCTACAAGTGTACAGGGTGTAATTGCTTAGTCCAGTAAGACAGTGGAGCTCATTTTAACTGCATGGCAGTACTGACCAAAGATGCTACAGCCTTCTAATAATAACAATTACTTCTGTAAAACCAACAGATCAACAAAGTTCTCAGTCTTCTGGGACATTTACAGTACCTGGTTTCTGTCTCACCTGTATGAAGCATGTGGGACTAGAGCTTCCTTTGTTTTCTTTCCAGGTCTAGGTCCAGGTCACGCTCCAGGTCCCGGTCTGTTGTATGGCCTCGAAGCAGGTGAGACACTCGTTTTGATTCAAACCAGTGATGGATTTGGTGTGTTGTTTGGTTGTGATGGTGTGTTGTTTCTTATTTTTTGTCGTTTTGTTAATTTTTTTTTCCTTCCCTGGGGGAATTTGTCTGGAAGCACTTAGCAGGCTGTCCAGCAGAGCAATATTTGCACTCAATAATTTATGCCTTTTCACAGGCAAAAGTAGTGGTGTACAATTTAAGGTCTGTGGAGAGAATTTAAGGTCTGTGGAGAGAATTTTTTTTAAAAAGTTAATTCTTAGGTATGTAGTAAATTGAGGATGGTTTTGTGTGCTGTGCTGCCTTAGCAGTGGAAGAGATGCTCATGCTGCTGAGTACCAGTTCTGGGTGCTTGTGAGCATTCCCATCCTCAGTAACTGACCCAGTAGGAAGTTGCTTGTTACCAGACAGTGGCTCAGGATAGAGACCAGGAAGGTTTCACAGCAGGGGCACGTAATGTTTTGTTTAACAGGTGCCAGCAGTGTCCTTGTAGTATTTTTGTGAGTTAACAGGCCAGGTAAAGGTGAATATTGATTACCCTTCAAATACAGTTCTGAGCAGAAATAGAGCAAAAGTATTCTGCTTTTTTTGCCAAGCATGTTGCATTCTGATACCAAAGCGATAGCTTGAATTCTGACACTCTAGCAAGACATTTTTTAAGTAAACAAATATTTGAGTTGATAAAGTAACATAATAAATGTGGGAGGATTTTAATTCCTGAGATAAACTGGGAATAGTTTACTCATTAGTAGCCAGATATTGGTGCAAAATCTCTATTATGCTGAATAAAATTGGCATTGGGAACTTGAGCTGTAGAATGCACCAGCCCATCAGCACACACACTTACTTGTGGCTGATTCCAGGCTCTTAATGTGCTGTTAAAATACTTTCTAAGATGATCCTTGAAACTATTCTTGCCTTTCTAGAAGGGATACTTGCAGGTAGGAAGGAGGTGTGGGAGTCTGCTCTGGTGTTTTGTGGAGCTGGCAGCTGAAGCTTTGCTGGGGAGCTTCCTGTGCTTGCACTCTGCCTTGTGATGAGTGGGGTCTGTGCAGTGGGAGCCCCTGGAAGGTCCTGGGGAGGGCCTGCAGCAGCAGAGCCTTCCCTGTGCCTGGTGCTACTGCCTGGGGCGAATTTGCTGTTGCTGGTGTAGCTAACTCTCCGTGTGTTGCATGCCCACTGGCTGCTTTGCTGAGCTTTATTTTTCTCCTGTTGTAGGTCTGAGTCTCATGGTAGATCTAAATCTGGCTTACCTGCTAAAAGGTGAGCGTTCAAATACAAGTACCACTCAGTTGGTTTTTGGTTTGGTTGGTGGGGTTTTTTGTGGGGTTGTTCTTTCTCTCATGATTCAAAATCTCTGTTTGGACTGGTATTTCAGTTGCAGGGTTGTTTTTTTTACTTTTATAACTGATTTCAAAAGCATTTTTCATACATTATGGGTTTTTTTTAACAGCTGATTTTTTTGTGGGACAGTAGGCAATTCTTCCAGGATTTTGCATACAGATGTTATACACTCATTATTACAAAAAATACTTTTGCAGGATTTGGGGCATGTTTTCTCCTACCTTTGTTCTTAATTAAGTGTCTGTAGTTCTCCCTGTCCCTAACTCTGCTCGATTCACTGCTCCTGCTTTGCAGGGTCACTGTGATTACAGCAGCTTTGGAGCTGTGTGTTGCTCTTTTCCTGAGGGCTCCAGCTTCCAGCATTTTTCCTTCTCACCTGCAGCTTCTTGCTTAAAGTACCTGGGTACACTTGATACCAGCAGTGTCAGTGCATTTAACAACACCAAATTGTTCTGGTGTAAAATGGTCAGAAGTGGGTACTGAGAGCACCCAGGTGTGCCAACCACACTGACTGGTCTGTCTGTTTGTTTTTAAACAGCCGCTCAAAGTCCAGATCACCATCTCCAAAGAGAAGGTAGGAATGTCTTAAAACTGGAGTCTGTCCTGGGGTTCAGTAGCACTTGAGCTGGAGCAGTTCCTAGAGAAATTGGACAAGTATAAAAGCTCGGGATTTTTACTTGCCTAAATCTGAACTATGAGAAGATGAATTGTTCATGGGCATTTCCTGCTGCTGGCAGTCAGAATGTCATGACACAGCTAAGCAATAAGAATGCTGCTGCTAAGGAAACCTCTAATGAAATGTTTCTGAGGAATTTAGAATCTAGGGAACAAGTGAGTAATGTAAGGTGTGGAGCAAGCCAATGAAGTGGTGTGGGATTAAATTCCTGCTGGTGACTCCTGCAGGCCCAGGAGTTGCAGTTTTGGCTTTGGGCTTTTATCCTTGCCCATTAATGTGCTCCACAAAGGAAAATGTTTTCCTGTGTTACCAGAGCGAAGTATGTGCTGGAATTGAGATTTCTGAGCAGGCTTGATGTCTCAACTCTCTTAATTAGTCTTCAGCTTTCAAGCTTAAAGCAGTTTTAGAGTGTAAAATACAACACTTCTTTTATTATTTGAGAACTGTAAATGAAAATAGGGGCAGAAGTCCAGAGGAAGCCGGGGGTGGCATGCACAGTTTCTGTTGGTTTTGCTGTAGGAGTTGTTCTTAATGGTTTGTTGTCTTTTTTTCCTTTCAGTCACTCACCATCAGGAAGCCCTTGAAGGAATGGAAGCCCTAAAAGAATGGGTTCAAATTTAAGAAGTTTAGTAAAAAAGTTATTTTGTTTACATTATAAGGGATATTGTGATGCAAGGGCTTAGTCCTAGAAGGCTGTTTCTATTGACTAGCAATTGGCATGAACCTCTATCTTCTAAAAGTCTTGTTAGCAGACTAATACAAAACTCTTCTGTTGTGTTTGTGTTCTGTGATCTGAAAATGTTGGGCTTTTTTTTTTTATTATTGGTGCATTGAAATAAACTGCATTTCTAACTAAGAAAATCAGTTGTGAAAAGCCTGCTGTTCACAGTTGGGATGGGGAAGCAGGCAGTGTGTGCCCCTGGGGTGAAAAACAGCAGCCAGGTTGGGACAGGCAGCACCAGCTGGGGGAAAAGGTACCAGTCTGTTGTTTGTATACTATTTGCCTATGTCTGTATGCCTTTTTTAGGAAGTTTGAGGGGTTGTGTGGAGATCACAGGTCCTAAGCACAACCTGCAGGTTGTGTTCAAGCAGGAGGATCTGTGGGGAATGGAGAGCTCCAGGTCCTCGTGTCTGCCTGGTTCCATCCTGGCAGTGAAGTGTACCCAGGGAAGGCCTTGCTGCTGTGCTGATCTGTGGTTGCTGTGGGAAACCAGACTGACCCCATCTCACCAGGCATAGGGTACTGAATTAATAAAATAGTTCAGCACTTTTGCCAATTTGCTTTATCTTTGCAGTTGATAATGGCTGTTACCAGAATAGCAGGGAAATTTTGCAGTATTGGGTAATTTTAGGAATGGTGGGAAGGGGACAGCATGCTGTTTTGCTGGAGTGGCTGCACACCTGCCTGCCCAAGGGAAGTGGGAAATAAATTCTTTTGCTTTTGTTTTATTAAACTGTCTCAGTGTGTGAATTTCTCACATGCCATGCTTCTCCCTCCTCCCAATGCCAGCTCATGGAGGTGGGAAAGAAAAGGGAGTGGAGGCAGCTGGGGCTCATCCATCCCAGCAGAGCTGCAGTGGCCATGTTGGGCTTGATACTGCTGCCATCTTCCTCACAGGAGCCTGTGTTAGTGTGAAACTCCTACAAACAAGTCGTGTATTTTTTAAGAAACCAAACTCCTAACAATGTCCCTCCCTCCACTCATCATGCCTCAGGCTGAAGGTTGTAGATCAGACTGGTGCTGGAGGCAGTGTTGGCTCTGGTGACACAAAGGTGACAGCCCAGTCCTGTCACTTAAAGCATTTGGTATTTGAGCAGCTTGGCTGCAGCAATGCTCAGCACTGCAATTAAAAGCAAGGCCAAAGGGAGGAAATAATTCATTATTGCTACAGCAGCCCACTCCTCAGAGCAGGAGTTTGGTTAAAAGCTTCCAAAAGTGGGACTTCATTCCAGCTGTGCAGGGTGGCAGGAGGATACCCCATCCCAGAACATGTCAGCAATTAACAATGGCATCTGCCAAGAATTCATATTAATGCACTACAGCAGTCCCATCTCAGCTGTTTTACTTATTCCCAGTGCAGGAAGGGCTGGAACAGCCTCTTTTCAGGGAAAATGTCCACACTGTCTTGGAGTTTAATCTTGTCACCAGAGCAACCTGCACTGATCCAAAGCCACACTGACTGATCCAGTACATCTCCTTACCACAGACATTGTCTGAATTGCAGATCTCAATGCAAATCTAAAGGTGCTCACTTGTACAAGGCCTTTGGGTTGAACTGTAAACAGGATTCCTGGTCAGCCAAAACTGCCTCAGTTAAGTCTAAATGCCAGAAGTGAGTTTAAACCAATTTGGGAGCAGCTCCCTATGCCACATGCTGCCTCCAGCTGTGACTATTACAAGAAACAGCTGGCTAGCAGGTGTTTGTGTGACCAGAAAACACTGCTCTACTACTAGGGCACAGTCCCATAAAAAACACTCAGGTTTCTATTCCTTCTGGAAGAGCTGCCTTTTTCCCAGAATATAGTGTAAGCCACCTTAATTTCAACAAGCCAACAAACAAAAACCCAAAACTCAACAGTACAGTTGCCAACTTGTTTTTCCAGAGGTCAGTGCCACAGTTTGGACCAATAATACGTCAGGACACCGATGTTACTTGGTCTGTTCTCAGGCAGCAGCCATGGGTGATCCTTACAGCAAACTGTTCTGATGTCACTGCGTGGTCACAAGCTTGACAATCATCCCGATGATCCGGGAGCCTCGGGGGCACATGCACAAATCCATGCTGGGATTCTTGATTTTATCCTGCAGCAGCTGGTCCAGCTCGCAGCGCAGCTCCTTCACCAGCTCAGCCACCTGGCACACGGTAAGGCAGAGACAGGGGTAAGGCTCAGCTGCAGCCCAGCCCTGCAGCTCTCCCAGCACAGCCCCTCCTCCTCACCTGGTGAGAGGCAGCCACGAAGCGGATCCAGCCGTCGTCCAGGGAGATGACAAAGTCGCCCTTGAGCAGCTGCATGTGCACCTGGCCGCCGCCCAGCAGCACCAGCGGGTACACGGACACCATGCTGCAATCCCGGATGAACACGCGGCTCGTCTTGATCTTCTCGTGGTACACCAGGTACGGGCTCTCAAAGTGCCTGGTCTGGGACAGGGACACAGCAGCCCGGTCAGAGTGACACTGCTCTTCCTGCCTCTGCCACACGGGCCAGCTCTGCCTCTTCTGCAGCACTGACAGACCCTCCTGGAGACCCAAAAGAGCTGCCAACAACTGTTGGCTGCAGTTTAACTCTGTGCCCAGGAGCACACTCCTAACTCAGGGATGCACCATTATTTACAGTCCTAACACAGGACTGTTCAATCATTAAGATTTTTTATTTTAAACATCAAGAGGGATCCTCACCGTAATTTTAAACACTCAAGCAAAAGTGATTGATAAAAAGAGAGCATGCTTTGCAGAAAAAAGCATCCTGACCTGATAATTCACAGACGAAGGATGAATATGAACATAACCATCATTTTTAGTCACAAACTTCAGCTCTTCTGCTTTTGGTTGCATTTTGACAGCTCCTGTACTGGTCTTCTGGTATTTACCCTCTGGCTTTTTCACCTGTATGGTAAGAAAAAAGGTTATAAAAATCTGCTGCACCGGAAAGCCTTTTAACTTCCAGTTTTACATTTTTCAAAATCAGAAATTCTATAGTAGCAACATGTCAAGTCACTGGAGACACGTGCTGTCCAACCCTGACTTCCTTTGTAACCTCAGCCTTCTAAAAAGGTGTAATTTTAAGTAAATTCACATTTCTTGCTGGCTTCTGTGTGACACTGAAATCAGCCTGTAGGAACAGCAACAGTCAGGCACTACAAACTGGAGCTCTGACACCATAAGCAGCAAATTTTGGCAACCTAAGCCAGGCTCAAGGCTGCCACACTGAGCCCAAATGAAAGCAGGGTGTGTGGATATGCTAGACCAAAGAAGGGAAAATGAAAAAGCATTCTTTTACCTGGACAACATTGGGATACAGTGCAGCACACAGCATAGCTGAGATCAGCTTGATGTTCTCTGCATTGGAATTTGCCTGTGAAATCAATAGGGGATCATTAGGGATCCTGCAGTTCAGTCTGTAAAGGTAAAACCCTGCTCCAGGAATGACTGAATTCCTGAAACTGCTTTGCTTTTACTGCTGCACTCCTGTGCTTTATAGAGTAGGATGAGTCACTGCTCCTGCAGCCTCAGGTTGAACCTGGGCTGTGTTTCACCCACTATCAATGGAACAAATTGGCCACCACTGTCCTGGTGCCCAGCTGAATTGTTCTCTGACATGTGGCTACAAAGTGGCTTGCACCCTAGAGAAAGCAAGCACAATCTGTCCCAAAGCACAGGAATCCTACAATACCAAACCCTGATCACCCTGATCATCATGGAACGCCCCCAGGACATGTCTGGCCCCAGTCCTTCTGAAGGCAGCCCACATGAAAACTGCATGGATGAAATGCTGTGAGTTACCTCCTCTCCTGTGGCATCCAACACGCCATCACCTCCTTGGGACCACCTCTTCTCAATGTCCCTGGCTCTCAATCCCTCCTTCACAAAGCCAATGTCAGAAAGCAGCTCTGCAAACTGCCTCTTCAGACTGGCAATTTCCTGCAACACACAGAGCTCTGTGATGGCTGCCACACCCAGCAGGGAGAGGCTTCCCCAGTGGCCCATTTCTGTCACTGGGATTCTGCCAGTCCCTGTGCCAGGCCACAAACACTGACCTACCTGAAGAACTCTTCCTGACAGAAAGTTCTCCCTGCAGTAGTTGTAGCTTGCTTGAGAGCCCTCTTTGATACTTAAACGCCATCCCTGATTGAGAGGATGGGAGGAAGCCTTTAATAAAATATTTCTGCTTGGATATCAGACACATCACAAAACCCCAAGAGAGGCTACTGAGTTTTAACTCACCTTATAGGCCTGGAGAAGAGCCAGGTAGTCACTGTTTCCTACTGCAAACTCCAGCTTCTTTTTGTTTGCTTCTTCCCTTTTATCCCACGGTGACACCTAGACAGGCAGTAACAGGTTAGTGTGTTCTTCCCCTCACCACTTGGATGAGCCATTCTAGAGCTACATGGCACATTCTCTTTGGCATTTTCACAGCACCTCACAGGTCAGAATGCAAATTTTCCCTGTGGATAACAGAAAATACGAGGCATTCAAAAGAGCACCTGATTCAAAAAGCCAAAGTGACATTGAAGACACAGAGATCCAAACTGAGCTCTGCATTCACAGCTCAGATGTGCCAGCTCCATCCATTGTCACTATTTCACAATTTATATTACCAGTAGTTTTCACACCAAATTCAGACAAAATGTGTGCACTTCTTAGCTAAAAGAATATCAAAAATAATATTCACTTTTTCTACTGTATATAAATACCACTCTTGCTGCTACCACATGGTTTTGAACTTCTGCTTATAACTGGACTGTTTTAACAAGCACTGCACTAACACATAAACACTTTAGGCTTAAAAGAAGAATTAAAATATCAAGTGTAGCGTGCTGCAAGTCCCAATAGCATTTTGCTGCCACACAAAAACACTCTTAGGTTAAGAATACTTACAAAAGGTGACTTAAAGGCCAGGCTGGCTGCTATGGTCAGTGCAGGATCCAGGCAGCGGAAGATGGTGCCAAACAGCATGAGCTTGCCAATCCTGACATCCACAGGCAGCGAGGCCAGGTGGTATCCCAGAGGAGTGAGCTTCTCCTCCGGAGTTAACGCTCCCAGGTCCCGCAGCCGCACCTTTGATGCCTGCAAGGACTCAGTCCTTGGGGGCTCGATCAGCCGTGACAGGACAGAGTGAAGACTCTGCTCAGAAAACATCTCCAGGATCTTAATTCTTAAGAGGAGAGGAGGGAAAGTTAAAAAGACAAAAGGAAGAAAGAAAAAAAGCAGCTTAGTTCCATAAACTACTTTATGGAGTAGTTTATGGATAAAAAACCCAAGCTTTTGTAAAAACAGCTTGAAAAAAGCAAATAGAAAACATGCATTGAAGCACATACTCCCTAGAAGAGGACTTGTAACACAAAGCTGAATCAGGGAGCAATGTGGAGTAGTGAGTCTGTAAGAACAGATTTCTATTTACTACACTGAGGTTTGAAAGAAAGTTTTTACTGCAAAACTGTAATTGGTGCTGCTCTGGTTCCCTTCAGTACAAAGAGGTGTGCAGTGTGCAGCAGGGACAGGAAGGCCTCTTCCTTTAACGTTTGCATGATGAGGGTGCTTGCTGTGGTTGAGGCAGGTGCTCCCTGCAGCAAAGGAAGGACATTCTGCATGCTGGCTTCTTCAGGAAACACAAGAGCTCACCTCAGACAGAGCTGCTCCAGGGGCACTCTCTGTATTTCTGGCAGCTGCTGCTTTACAAGCTGGTGGTTGTAGTGGTGGCTGCTGAAGAGGTGGAAGCAGACGCCCGAGGCCACACGTCCTGCCCGCCCTTTCCTCTGCAGAGCATTGGCCTTGGACACAAAGGTGTCCTCCAGACTTTCCATTCCTTTGCTTGGGTCGTATCTACAGGAGAGCAAGAGACAGGCTTGTATCCACACAGCCACAGAATGGCTTGGCTTGGCAGGGACCTTAAAGATCATCCAATTTCAACTTCCTCTGCCACATGCAGGGACAGTTTCCACTAGACCAGGTTGCTCAGAGCCCTCTCCAGCCTGGCCTTGAACCTTCCAGGGATGGGGCAGCCACAGCTTCTCTGGAAAACCTGTGCCAGTGCCTCCCCACAGTGAGGAATTTCTTCCTAACATCTTCCTAACACTCAATCTAAACCTGCCCTCTTTCAGTCTGAAGCCATTTCACCCCTTGTCCTGTCACCCACCTTTGTAAAGAGTGCACAGAGAACAGGCTGGAGGCTGAGCAGGCAGATGCTGCCAACTTCTGTATGGATACAATTCCCACCCCTGCACTTGGAGCTGAGTTAGACTGGCTTTCTACAACTCATAGCAGCTTTCTACAGCCCAAGTTTCCTTCCAGTTTTTCCCAGCTCTTTGGAAAACTCAAGGCTTGACACAGTTTACCAAACCCCAAGGAATGAACGCCAGCACCTTTTCTCTTTCATTTTTCCAGAGTCAATCACATAGACCACGTCATCGATGGTGACAGATGTCTCTGCAATGTTGGTGGAAATGATGATTTTGGTAACTCCTGCAGGAGGCCTGAGGAACACAGACTGCTGTTCTTCACTGGACAGTGAGGAATGAAGTGGATAAACCACACACCTGCAAGGACAACAGGACAAGATGCTCAGGGCATCTCCAGCCTCTTCCCTCTTGGGAACAATCTGCCTGCACACACTTTTGCCTCACTGGATACTGTGAGTGTTACTTCTTGTAACCATCCAAGGCCAAACATAACCACAACTAAAATAACTCAGCAAACATTCTGAGATTTCAGCAGCCTGGATCATGCAGAGCACAAAATGGAAACCACTCCTCACTAGGGTCTCTGAGAACTTCAACAAGTGACCCTCCTGAGCTGAGGAGAAAAACAAAAGAAGGGAGCCAACAAGATAGAAAAGGAGTTACCCTGACTGGAGTCAGCTCACACATTTAATCAAGCTAATTTATCCCTGCAGGCTTTGTGCAGGAAATGACTCTTTATTTATGGGTACAGACTGACAGTTTTGGAGCTTTTCTGCCTTACCTCTTGCTGTGCCTGTTATTAAAAAGAGCATTAGTCTGAAGCTGCTCATAAAGCATCTTGATTTCTGCTAGGCCAGGCAAAAATACCAACACAGCACCTATGTATAAAGATAAAAAAAATTAAAAATCACTCAACAAAAAGGACAGCACAATATTTTATTAATGTGCAATTACTGTACTAAAAAAGCACACAGGCTGTAACAGTCCTTCACAAAAGACTTCTCAAGGTAGATAATTTTCTCACCTTTCCCCTCCCATGTATATCACAAGCTTTGAAACTCAACTAGGAATTTTTTTTTTTTCAAAAATAGTCAGTAGCTACAGAACCTCTGCATGAAAATCATTAGCTTTGGGCTTTCCAAGAAACTTCCAAGAATCTTCTTTCATTTATCTCCCAAGGACAATAAAATTACCTGGGGGGTATGAATGTCTGCCAGCAACTATCCATTCCAGCAAGGCTTCAATTAATTCTAGATTAACTTTGTCCAAGTCCATGACAGACATTGTTTTCAACACTGCCTTGCTAACCCCTGGGAAAAAAGAAATAAAAGATGCAGTAAATCCATGTCTTGGAAAAAACATCTGTGGATGCATGGGAGCAGTTACAGCTTTGTTTAAAGAACTGAAGAGGGCAGATCCATGCTGTGCCTCAAGCAAAGCTGCTGCAGCAAGAACAGATACAGAGAGCAAAGTGGGACTAACAAAGCATCTGAAAAGGGATGGAAAGAGACAGTAGCTGAAAATTGTTCATTTTCAGATGCTAGGAGCTAGTTTCAGCCAAGATCTTTGCTTGTAGTTGAAGAGAACAATGGGCTCTCTTTTATTTTTTTTAAACTAGCAGAAAGCTTCTCATCTAGAACTTCACAAGTGCAAAACTCTGAATTGTAGATAAGCATTCAGCCTACAGTGATAATATCCCACGTTGTCTGTGTGCCAATTTATTAAATTTAAGAAGGAGTTCACCTTTATATCGTGTAAGGAGCTGCTTCAGAGTTAATTTCTGGTCTGGGTCTGAATCTCTGACCACGGTGTCAGTGCTTTCCAGAAGGCCAGCACGCCTCAGGTCCTCCTCTACCTCTTCAAATGCAGTTCTTTTGTGCCTCCCATTCTGTTCTTGCTTTACCTTCCTCCTGTAGGGACTGCTGTCCTCTAAAACATACCTGGGCAGCAAAAGAACATTTGGTAGTGTGGAAAGAAGCCTAACAGTCTCCTTCTAATAATTAACTACACAGATAGGGTATCTAAAATATTTTTAAGTCTGATAAGAACTTTGTACAAATCATAGATAATATGAAGGTCAAGGTGCTTTAGTAGAGCCTCAAGAGTGCAGGTGATGAGGGAGATCTGAGAGGATTTACATTTAAAATAAATGCCCAGAACTACTGCAGTCTCAAGGTCAAAAGTGTAACCTCAACCTCACCACCCAAACACATCTGAGAATGTGTGAATTTCACACCTTGTCATCGCAATCACATCTTCCAGAAAAAACTGGTCCACAGGAAACGTTCGCCCTGAAAGAAAACACGAGAATAAATCTATCTGCACAATAAATCTATCTGCACAATAAATCTGTCTCCACAATAAATCTGTCTCCACATTAAATCTATCTGCACAATAGCACGGAGAAAAGAGGGAAAATACCAAAGATTATTGTAATTTTATACAGGATATTATGACATACACTGGCTGCACAGCTCTCATCTACACTGCACTCTTCAACACAATTTCTGACTAGGACAAACAGTGGGTGTCTTCCAAGCATGGAGTGTTCAAGGCCAGGTTGGATGGGGTTTTATCAACCTGGTCTAGAGACAGGACATCCCTGCCCAAGGCAGAGGGTGAAACTAGAGGATCTCTAAGGTCTCTTCCATCCCAAACCAATCTAGGATTCCAGGGTAACATGCACAATGCACTCACAGAGGTAGAGAATGGCAGATACACCTGGGGGAACACACCCATATTCCCCACCAGCTCCACATGATAACTCAGCAATTTAAAAGGGCTAAATGTGTACATTGGACTAAATGTGTACACATCCAGCTGGACCCTCCCACTGATCCTTTTCTCACAAGGACACAGGAGAGTCTTCAGCTGTGGTGAAACTAACCCAGGAAACCATGTCATGCACACACCATATAATGATTGTCTTCTGAGGAGGGAAATTCTGCTGGTATACAGACAGCACAAAAATGTCAACATTTCCAAGTCCTTTCTCTCCTAAATCTCATCAGTCTCTCCCTCTAAGTCTTCAGCATCAAATTTCTGGCATACATCCTAATCATGAATTGAGAAACACTTTGCAAGAAGAAATAGTGAAAACAAATTTCTAAAATGATGAATGACAATAAAAATGAATGGTTTTCACCTGGTATGTTGATGATTGGACAGGAGTGGAAGTACTGAGAGAAAAGCTCAGCATTCAGGGTGGCACTCATCAGTATAATGCGCAGGTCTGGCCTCTGAACCATTATATCCTTCAAAACCAGCAGCAGGAAGTCACTGAAGAAAGCAGGCAAAAGAACATTTGAGTGTCTTCAGCATTAACTTTCAGGTTATTTTTCTTCCCTTCTGTCCACCTTCCTGGTGTTTTCAAGAGCACAGCAACACCATCACAGAAGCAGGAGCTTGTTGGAATGGCCCAGAAAACCAATCTGCAAATCTGACTCTTTTCTGGTTGTCCCTTACTGGAGTGTCAGGATTACTTAGCAAAACCATTTAAACAAAAGTTTTACAAATGACTTACATTAATGTCAACACAGGAACATCAGATAAGAAACTAACTCAAAGTAACAAATGAGTCCTTTTTGCTCCTCTTTTTCACTGGAAGAGTCACTCAAACTTACCCACTCTTCCCTGCTCACTGTATTTTTCCCTCTATATTTATAGCTTTTGTGGCATGACTAGAAGACTGGCTTGAAGTGATTGTAAATGAGAAGGAAGAGGAATCCTTCAGAGATACAAGCACTTCTAAGGGGCTAAAATACCACTTGAGCTGCAGAATAATGGGTAAGAGACAAAGCCTCTCAGAAACCCACTGCACTGCAGTGTTTGACAAGGAAAACAAAGAAAAGGATGCTTGCCACTTAATTTACAGAGATACTGACAGACATCATCTTTTGCCTGTGATCAGCAGAAAGGTGAGGTAAAACTGCAGGAGGCTAGAGCAGGATAGGATGAGACTGTCTAGTAAAATATATAGACTGGAAGGAAATGGGAGCATTTGTCCCTTGCTCTGATGAAGCCTGCATGTGAAGAATTATGGTATTTGATAAAAGCTGAAACAAGGAAACTGTAAGGAACAGCTTTGGTTAAAAAGTTACTTAACCCTCCAGCCCTATCCAAAACCTCTTTGCAACACTGCTGCAATGTGAGGGCACTTTGGAGGCACAGCAATTTCTGAGAAATGTGCTTTCTCACAAGCTGCTGCAGCACAATTTCCTACTGCCCAAAGACAAGAACCTAAACCCAGACTCCTTCCACCATCCCATACCACTGCCACAGGATCAGCTACTGGCACCTTAGCCACCTTTGACTGTGTTTCTTCATTTTGCTTACAGGATAAGAGATTATTTACCTTTCTTCTGTTCTTTCGTGAACTTCATCAACAATAACATGAGTGACTCCCTGCAAAGTCAGATCTCCTTCCAGCCTTCTCAACAGCACACCAGTAGTGCAGTACAAAAGCCTGGTAGCTGAGGACTTGAAGGGTAAGACAAAGCATTCAGTTCACTCTGGGCAAATTAACACAGTGCAGTTAGAACATACAGAGAGTATGTTCTGCTGTAAAGCATTTGGTTTCAGCTCAGGGCCAGGTTTGAATGAGAGAGAACAAGCAAGCCCTGCTGGAGATGGATTTTTATTTCTTGACTGACACTGACAACACCTGCTCATTACCAAGGGGCATTGATACCTATCAAAAAATATGAACTGCTTTTCCTGTGGATACAGTTTTCTGATAAACAACTCAGATCTCTCTTCCTAGGAAGATTTGGTGAGTCTCTTTTTTAGCATACTTCTTGGAAAAGGCAATCAGCTGCAACACAGACAAAACTTCACTCCCAACACAGCAGTTTCTGTCTGGCTGTAGCTGCACCCTCAGTCTCCACTTGGGAGACACATGGGGATGGCAACAGGCAGAAAAGCAGCCAGCAGCCTTCCAAAGGACACAGGATTACTCATTCTCAAACCCCTTCACCTCACTCAACAGAAAGCAAACCCACAAGCCACAGCACTGCACTCTCATTCTGTAAAGTGAGCTGTGCAACTTGAGATGAAATAAAATACAGAACATGTTTCACAGTATTTTATGAATATAGATGATACAAACTTGCTTATCTCACTGCATGGCAGGTTAAGGGCAGAGATTCTGTACACTAAAGAAGCACTAAGCACATTTTAATAGCAGTAAATGAAAACCAGCAAGCAAAGCATATGTACCTTGACACTTTCCAGACGGATCTGATATCCAACAGTGAGTCCAATCCTTTCTGTTCTTTCCTTGGCTACACGTTCAGCCACAGAAATGGCAGAGATCCTGCGAGGCTGAGTGCAGATGATGTTTGCAACTCTGCTTGGAGAGCCTTGCAATGAAGCATCCAAGATAAACTGAGGAATCTGAGTGGTTTTCCCACATCTGCACAACAAAATCAGGAGTTAATTAAAAACCCCACAAATGCAACACCTTCCACCCACATAAACTGACTGCATTCCACTGGAAATTTGCTTTATTTCATTAGTGTGATCCTTCACATGCAGTTCGCCTAGGACTGCTGTCACTGGTTACATTGGTCACAGATGAGCCACCACCTCATCCTTCCCAGAACATGGATCATATTTCATGTTATTCTTCGTATACTTCGATACATAAAGTCTGTATGTGCAATCACACTCTTACCCTGTCATGCCACTCACAACAAGAACTTGGTGGCTCTCAAGCAAGCCCAGAATGTTTTCTCTCTCTTGCCAAGCAGGGAGCTTCTGTCTTTCATACAGCATGGACTGAAAGTGCCTGGAAGACTGATGGACAAAGACAGCACAGCTGTAAGAACACCACTGGGATGGAACAGAACCATCTGAAACAACAGCTTGTCTCTGCAATGTTTATTTCTCTAAAGTAGGCAACAAAACTGTGCTCAGCACACTGTACCTTTTTCTGCCGAAACTGCGCGCAGATTTTGACATTTTCATTATACAGAGACTTTGCCTGCACATCATACTTTTTGGAAAGCTTCTTCTTCAAGTTCACATAACTCTCATTCTCCACAACAACTTGTTCAGGGTCTTCCTCTTCCTCTTCTGCCACCACCTCTTCCTCCTGAGGCTCTGACACTGTTGAGGCTTGAGACAGAGAGTGTACAGTTAAATATTGTTATTACTAAGGAACGGGCAATGAAGGAAAGAGGGACATGTTCCAGCAGCATTTCCAACAAAGAACCTTGTTAGACTGGGCCTGAGGGTCTGCAGGACTGTTTCTGACATGCATTTAGTTCAACACCCTCAGCAAACCTCCCCTCACCTCACCAAATCACCCACAGCTTCTCCAGCTCCATCCAAGTTGTTGCTACCCCTGCACCAGGGTCTGGGTGGCCACACATGGTTACATGGTTTGCCTTCCTGCACATTTTCCATGTGTCTCAGCTCACTTCTCCAACACACAACCCCTTCTATGCAGCACCAAATGCTTATAAATTAGGGTAGTTTTAATTAATTACGTGTTAAGTCACTGACTAATACTTTTAAACCAAAGCTGAAACTGGACCAGGTACTTCAGTGCCTTTGCCTATCAACTGAAGCAGGATTTGCTCAGACTGTCAGCCAGCCCTTGAAAGTTTTAAGGCTACCTTTACTAAAAAAAAAAAAAAAAAGAGGTATTTTATAGCATAAGGAATATTTTATAACTAAAGAAAATTATTTGGGATCTTAGTTTCTGGAACAAAGCTGTCTTTCTGCAGAGGTGTTCAAAAAATGAATACTTTGTCTTACTGCAGAAAAACCACAGTTTGCCACTATTTAAGAGCTCTACAACACAATGCAATTGAACACTGTCTTGAAAAAAGCTTGCCTTAGATAAAAGTAGGTTTGGAACTGAGAGCTGGAAAGTCACCCTGCCACAAGTGACACAGACTCAACTCTCCCCCTGTGAAATCAACCTGTCTGCACCAGCATAAACAGAAAGGGATGATACTTGAACAACATTCTATAACCACTTTCCACATTTGCTCAGCTTTAAATCCACCTTTGTAAGTTAATTTTGAGGAGCTGCTGGTAATTTTAAGTAATCTAAAAAAGAGCTTTCTGAATTGATGAGATGCAGCAAAGCTTGCAAACAACCCTCCCTGTTCCCTTCCCAGCACACTTCTCTGGTCCATTCTGAGTTCACATCCCTCAGTGCCTTCCATGGACTGTGTGGCAATGGGCATCTCTCACTCTGCCAAAACAAACTCTGCTCCCAGAACTCAGTTCTGGGCAGCACAAAACCTCTCTGCTGCAGCTTGATTACAGAAGGAACTTCCTGAGGCACAGACAGATCATGGATCTGGCTCACCACATGACTTCAATCTCCAGAAATAGATTTGGAACAGATGGCTGAACTGGGGGCTCTGCCTTATCTCTCTTTTTTCCTTTTGAATCTTTCTGACTGTTCTTAGCCCAGAAACCATAAAGGAGATTTGGTGTACCTTCAGCCTGTTGATTTGAAGCAGGTGCACTCTCTGTCTGTGGCTTTACAGGAGGTGCTGCCAGCAGGGGGACAGGAGGAACACTGAACTTGTGGTGAGTATTGCTCAGCAGCTCACTGACCTCGTGTTCATCTTCCAAACAAGTCACCATGGTGTACACCACTGGCTCATGAGACTCTGCAGCTGCCAAGGCCTTTCCAAAGAGGAATTCAGCAATGTGCAGACGACAAGCAAGAGGCAGATTCTCATCAGTAGAGTAAAAAGCCACAAGAGGTGCTTGGAGAGGATACTTGTTCTCATCAGGAAATCTCACTTCAAGTTCATAGATGGGACCATCATTATGTCTGAGATGAGCATCGTCTACAGAGTTCTTGGATGTGTTTAGTGGATGGTTTGGAGGGAATTCATGTCTAAATCTGCATTTTGAACCAAACCTGCAGCCTCCTTGGAGGTAAAATTTACATATTTCCTTTGAAGTCTGTTTTGCTGTGTCCCTTGTACTTTTTTGTTTAGATTTACTGAACCTGTGTGCCAGGTAGTCCAATTCCAAACTGAAAGTCCAAACACGATTTTTAATCCTTTCTACAAACTTTTCTCCATAAATTGACTGGAGGGCAAAAGCTTCTTCTTGTCTCTGCTCCAAACACTCCTCTTGACTGGCTTCAGCAGCTGCTGCAGAAACCTGCATCTTGTCTCCATACCTTTCAGAGAAGCACTGCAATAGCAAATCCTCCAGTGATGCCCCAATATTACCATTGCAGGATCTCAGCACCGCCCTGCAGCGCTCACAGTCAAAACCATACCTGCACCAAAACAGAAAACAGGGCAACAAGTGAGTGAGAGGCTTGTGTGAAGCAAAATAACCACAGCAAGGGAGCATGCATGGCACTGCCTCACACCTCAGAATGCAGCACTTCACAGTAGATTTCCCCACTCCACTACAGAAATTAAACTCCTCAGAAAAAGCTGTCACATATAAAAAGCTCCCAAAACAAGCAAAAGTACTGAATAACTATTAACATCTGAGCAAAATGGATGAAGAACACGAGGAGGGCTTACAGAGTATTGAGACCAGGGATCTACCTCTTGATGATACAAATTGTTCAGTAAAGCATCACCTGGAGAGTTTGTGCACAGCAAATGAAGACACTTCACTGTCCACAATTCTGTGCTCAGCTGGCTCAGCAGACAGCCTTGGCATTGCATCAGAAGCTTCCTGTTCTGTTGACCAGCACTGTTCATCATCCAGGTAATCGGGCTCATCATCATCTTCTCCAGCTACACTGATAAAAAGAGTTATCAAGTTAAAATGGAACAAAATTAAAATGTTGAGTAGACAGAAAACTCTGCCTCTGCAGTTTTAAATCCTTCATTTAAATGGTAGATTTGGCTACCCTTTTCCCAGAGTTAATGCTGTAGAAGAACAAGACAGAGTCAAAACCATAGGATTTGAGATATAATTAAAAGTTAAGGGGAAAAATACTGTTTCTAACAGCATGCCTGCTAAAGCATGCTCATGCAGAGAAGCTGGAAGTAGTGCCTCCATGTAAACTAACTCTGGTTCAGGTGCCAGCTCCTGCCCTTGCAGCTCTTGAAGGAGTTCTTTCACTCTTCTCTGGTTCTCTGATGTCATGTGTATGGTCTGCAGAGGCATTCTTGCTTCAGGTCTCTGCTTCATTTGCCCTCCTCTTCTGGCAGGGGCACTTGATCTGAAAATTAAAATAGGACACAATCATGAGTTACCTGCCTGGCTCAAATGTTCTTGACTGAATTGGGATGTTGGGCCCCAAACTTATAATTCAAAAGAGGAAAATCAAAATAAGATAAATTCATCACCTAAGGATTATTTAGCTGGAATCACTCTTATGTGACCATGATTTGTAAGTCTTTATCTGCACACACATGTGCATACATGTATTGTATTCTGTGTCAAATCCAAAATGATTTACTGAACACTTTGCTAGGTAAAGCTGTTCTTAGATTACAATACAACCACATATTTCTAAGCTAGATGGGTTGGAACATACACAAGATACTAAAATAATTCTAAATTGCTGATTTTCTGTGGCCCAGCTTCTGTTTTGTAATATACAAATAACAATATCCTGCGTTTATTAATGTGTTCTGACCAAAAGTGTCCTGAAATTACTTTATGACCAAAGAAGAATATCAGAGGTTATAGTCTTTAAAAAATAAAACACTTAGCTAGGTATCAAATCTATAAAACATTATTCAAAACAGACATGTAAAAACTGCTTCATACTGAAACACTTTCATCACTCTTTCACTCTTTTTTATATTCAAACACATCCAAAAACCAGCCCCAAATGTCTATGTATGTCAACATACAAAAAGTATCTCAAATGGTCCAAAGTATCCCAAACACCTCTATGCCAATTCCCCCCAAACCAACAGAAATACCTGGATTCTAGCCTTGGTTCCTCAAAGAGACAAAAATCATCTCCATCGTCCCACATTTTGGTTGAACATTTCCTACTTCCACCAAGCTGAGGCTTGTTTGAATGGCCACTGCCCCCTCCTCGTTTTCCACCGCCTCCTTTGCCTCGTCCTCCTCCTCTGTTGGGCTTCCCTTTTTTCCTCGCTAACCAACTCATGTTTCCTTGGGGAAGAAGAGGAAAAAACAGTCCTTAGTTGTGAAGGTGATTAAGCCCATCACCATGTGGATGTCTGAGCACACATTATTTGTTTTTCGATGTGACAAGGCACCCTCTCAAACCAATGTTGATCGTCTGCATGTTGGTGTGTCTGTATGCACCTGGAGCAAAAAGTATTCTTCTGGAACATTGTTTAGTGAGTTCTGTGGCTTTAGAAAATAAAAGTAATGTTCCTCAGCCATAAGCTGCAAGTTTGACAAAACTCTCTGTCAAAAGCATGTTCCTATCACTCTGATGGAACCCTCTTGGACATGGAAGCCCACAGGACAAAACTTCAAGGGAGATTTCACAGAAGCCTCTGCCCCATCACTTTTGAACTCAGCAGTGTGTGCAGGGCTGAGACTAAAAGGTGGGAGGGGAGCTAAAGCCCAAGATACAATGGGTTTTTTCACAGTATCTCACACTGGGCTCCCTTCTGCAGGGAGCTGCACATGCTGCAGAGCCTGGCCAGGGGAGGGACTGGACTTGTCTTCCCCTTCTCTCAGCAGTGTCTTTCCCAGCACTGACAGCCCATCAGCACTGCCCAGCATTAACACATCCTCCTGCGGCACCTCCTGCTAATGGGAAGCTATTGCAGGGGACAGTGAGCAGCTGTGGGCAGCCCGGCAAGAATTTATTCCCTGGATCGTTGCACTGGCACCTCCACAGCCAGGACAAGACCTGATGTGGCCGCACACAAGTAACAGCCCAAAGGAGGGCTTGGGAAAGAAGCAAGTTCCCCTTTTGTGGCTGCTCTCCCCACCCTAGCTCCACTGGGGCGGCACAGGAGCTCAGAGCCAAGCTGACCCTGCCCGGGGCAGTTCGGCAGAAGTGAGGGACGGAGAAGGGAGACCATGGCAGGTGTCCCGAGGGAGGGAGAAGGGAAACCGTGGCAGGTGCCCCGAGGGAGGGAGAAGCGAGACCGTGGCAGGCGCCCCGAGGGAGGGAGAAGGGAGACCGGGGCAGGTGTCCCGAGGGAGGGAGAAGGGAGACCGTGGCAGGTGCCCCGAGGCCTCTCACACACGGTTCCGTCTCCTTCCTCTCAGCTCAGAGCACAGAGCCCCGGGCACGGAGCAGCTCCGCTGGCTCGTCCCGCCCTTCCCCACGGCACCTTTCCCCATCCCGGCTGTCTGGGGACCTCCATCCTCTCCCAGCCCCGCTTTCCCGGACCCCATCCCCTGCCCACCTCCCCTCAGCCGAGCCCCCGCGCAGCCCCTTCCCCTTCACCTCCGCTCTCCGCGGAATCGTGACACCCCCAGCACTCCACCACTCCTTTTCCCCAGCGTTCCCACCTTCCTGCCCGGTACCTCCTGCACTCCCCGATCCGGATCCGCGGTGTTTCCCTTCCGGGCCACGGCGCCTCCGCCCGCCCCGGCCCGCCCCGCTGCTGCCGCCCCGCCCCGCTCCCCTCGCACAGGGCCCGGCGCTGGGAGTTGCGTGTGGCTTTCGGCTGCCGTGCGTTTGAATATCTCTGTGTGTGGGGCTGGAACAGTGACACCGCTGTTTGTTCCTCAGCAGGCATGCTGGTTTTTAAAGTAGCTCTCGTATTCTCGAGTGAAGACGAGAACGATGCTTGAAAATCTTGCTAGGTGCTCGCTGCGCCAGCCCACAAGTTCCTGAGGGAGCTGAGGGGGCTCGGCCTGGGGAAAAGGAGGCTCAGGGGGTCTTCATCACTCTCCGCAATTCCCCGACAGGAGCAGCCAGGTGGGGATCAGGCTCTTCTCCCAGGTTACAAGCGACAGGATGAGAGGAAAGGGCCTCAAGTTGTGCCAGGGAAGGTTTAGATTGTATATTAGGAAATGTATTCCTAGAAAGGGTGGCCAAGCACTGGGGCAGGCAGCCCAGGGAAGCACCATCCTTGGAAGTGTTAACCCCGGGATGTGGCACCTGGGGACAGTCATGGGTTGTTGGTGGGCCTGGCAGTGTTGGGTTGATGGCTGTACTCAGTGATCATGGAGGTCTTCTCCAGCCTTCACTGCAAAACCCAGTGTGTGGGACTAAAAGGGAGAAAAGTGATACCAGTTTCAGGGTGAGGGTGACATAAGTGACAAGAGACCCCAAAGCTGTGCCACTGAGATGGGGAAGGCCTTGCTGCAGGTCCCTGCACACACAGGGTCACCCATGACAGCTGCCCTGCAGCACATCCAGTCAGGTCTTGACTCTATGGATGGAGACTCCACAACCCTCCCAGGCAACCTGTATCAGGTTGGAGTTTAAAGAAAAAAAAACTACCACAAAAATAAAAAGAAAATTTACACACTGGTTTGTCTGTTTAAGAACCACCACAGCCCCCAACCCAGAGACAACACCTGCCATGAGGATGTTTCCTCAGGGGCCTTCTGAAGATGGTGGCCACAGCCACCAGTCTGATGGTCCGTTTGGGTCTTCCATTCCTTCCCCACCACCCCCACACGGGGAAGAATGGTTCATAGCAACGCTGCTGACTCACATACTGTGCCACCCAAAAGTGCCTGCTCCAGCAGGGCTTGTGTGCTCCATGGACCCACCTCTGGGAGCAGCCTGTCCACAGGAGATGGAGAGTCAGCTCTGGGAGAAGCGGCTCTCTACAAATGCGTTGCATGGTCTCATGAGGTTTTGCCTCTGAAATAGCCTCTGCCTTCTTGTCTTGAAGTGAAAATACTTCTATTCTCATACATACATACACCATTCTCCTTTTCTAGAGGTAGACTGAAAACTTTCTTAGTTTTGCTTCTGAAATAGCCAGCTCAAAAACAAACACAAACAAACAAACAAAAAACCAAACAAAAAAACCCCTAAGCAACCTAAGTAACAACCTAAACCTAAGCAACAACAAAACCAACAACAACAAAAAACCAAAAAAACCCCAAAAACCAACCAAACAAAAAACCACCAAATAAAAAAACCTAAAAAAGAAATACTGCGTCCTCTGTCCCTAGACCTTGACTTCATAGGTAGCAACATCTTCCAGAGAGCTTCTGTTAATTTAGGAGCCTGTCCTTTCAGCTCCTTTGCTAGGGCTCCACATTTATCTCAGCTGCACAGCAATTATACTGATTTAGGCTGTGCAGTTTCACATTTCACATTTTCTGCCTGGAGGGTATCTTTGAAGCAGATCTTTGCCTTTCGGGGAGAAATTAAGTCTGCCTTTTGTTACTGTGCCTCCTCCTTTATGTCTCCCTATTCTTATGCTTCAGAGTAGCTCGGTGGGCTGGCCCAAGCACTGCCCTGACAGCCCTGCCCTTGGGTTACTTGCAATCTCCACATGCTCCCTTTGGAGCAAAGAGCCCTCCAGTGAAGGGCTGATCCTCCTTAGGGAAGAAACTGAGCAGGTGTGGAGGCTGCTGCTCCCTCCAAGCCCTTATTTATTTTTACTCAAAAGAAATTTTTTCATCATCTGGGAAGAAACAGAAAATACTCAAGTGCTGGTTCATGTTGCTGCTCCCCTGCCATGGCTACTTTGGCAGCCTTGCCCTTGGCCCCTGCGCCTTCTTGGCCCTGGCATCCTTAGGAAAGCCAGGGTGCCAGCAGACAGGGAGGACCTGGTCCCATTTCCCTGTCCCCAACTGGAGGTTGTCTTTTTTGGGTGCCACAGGAGGTCCTGAGCCTGGCAAAGCAGCAGGGCCACAGCAGCCAGAGCACAGCCCCACATGGCCCCACATGGCCCCACATGGCCCCGCTGCCGTCACTTCCCAGGGCTCCTCGCCCTCCCTCCCTCCCCAGCCCTGTGCAGTGCTAATTAAAAAGTCAGAAATTCTGCAACGCCTTCCTCCAAGTGCACAGTCCTGGTTTTCGCATGGGCACATGAGGATGTGACCTGAAGATTATATAATTAGAAGGTTTTTGTTATGCTTGCATCTCAAATCAGTGATTAGCATGTGACAGTCCCATCCTGGGAAACGTCAAGCCACCATTGCTCTCTCTCTCTCTCTCTCTCTCTCTCTCTCTCTCTCCTTTCTTGCTCACTGCTAATTCCCAGCTCTAGCAACCACCAGTGCTGAAGGATCTTCAGCTAGCCTGGGGTAAGTTTTAAATGTACTTGGCTTGGGATGAAGAGTGGGGTTAATTATGCCATTTTCATATTATGGATAAAGCTAGAGCCATAACTAATTATATTGTGTGTGCTACACATCAAATGATATTTAAAGTGTTTTGCATCTTCAGTGCCCACAGTTATTTTCAGCTGATTTCTTCTAAGATTCTGAATGGAGATCTAGCTTCTTAGTGTGCTGGACAATCCTATTAGGCTGCATTTATAGTGAGGTTTCTAAAACAGTTTAAAAAGGCTTTTTTTTTTTTCTCTCATCATTTACAAGCTAAATTGAATTATCATGCTGAATTGACTTATTTGGATGACAGCTGCATTGGAGTTAGTTGGACACAAAGTGCAAGAGTGATGAGAGTAAATAACTGATTTTTTGTTCTCTTTAGAGGACTGGGGGTTGTTCTCTGAGTGGGATATTTAAAACAGCCAGCAAACTCAGCCAGCAGCATTGACACAGTCGCCAGGAAGATCCCAAGCATTTATTTAGGAAAACTGTGGATGATAATAACTGAAGCAGCAAAAGTGCACATGGATTCCTGCACTGTTACCCATGTCATGATTTCAGAAGCAGAATGAGGCAGGAAGCCAGGCAAACAGTAACAGTTCTGCTCCAAGCTAGGCTGTGAATGCTTTACTGAACCCTGCCTGCTTGCATGGTGTAGTTTGGTGTATCCCTCAGTCTTTTTGATCTGTGATCCTCTGCACAGCTGATTCTCTCCCCCAGCTGTGCCATTCCGTGTGGGGGAGTGCTGGCAGGGGGAGCACAGTCACACAGTTGCAGTTTGGGCTGCAGGAGCTGCCTCCCCTCTCTGCACCGTGCATGGCTTTGTGCAGGAACCCCACTCCTGTGCTGCCTCAAGGGCACAACTCACTGGGGCCCCATCCATCCATCCATCCATCCATCCATCCATCCATCCATCCATCCATCCATCCATCCCTCCCTCCCTTCCTTCTCCCTCAGGGATCTCATGGGAAGTGGGTGCTGGCCCAGGCTCTGTTGACAGGTTGGCTGCAGTGCCAGCTGCTCGTGCAAGGCACCAGGGCAGGGATCTTTGCTGGCCACCAGTGGCCAGCAGCATGGCAGTCACAAACTGCAGAAGTTCTTTGGTTCCAGCAGATTTGACTGCTGGAGGAGAGATAGAAACAGAAGGGGACAATACATCTTTTTGCCCTGATGGAGGAATCTGGTGGCTTTAACACCTTCAAATTATTCTCTGGCCTTTGCTCTGGAGATATTATTCTGACTAGATGAGAACTGCAGGAGTGTAAATGAGTTTTAGTGCTCAGCTCTGAAGAAACAATCACATCTTTGCCTTTTCTTGTCCCTAAAGCAGGGGACCTGGGCTTGAATGGGAGCCTGGGAATGGCTCCCTGTGACTGAGTACTGAGCCTGGCCAGTGGGGAGCTTGCAGAGGAGCCATAACATCTCCTGGTAGATGAGGGAACTACCCTGTGGGGGCTGGCATGTCAGACAAACCTTGGATTTGCCACAGCTGGAGGCCTGGTAGTGGTTTAGGAAAGGAGCTTCATGGAGGGCTTGCACTTGCTGCTGATGTGCACAGGGAATCATGTCTGTGTGTACAGGGAGAGACTTGCTCAGGACTGAGACAAAAACACAAAGGGGGGATCCTCTCCAGCTTTTAACTGCCTCAAGGGGGATGTAAAAGATGGAGTCCAGAATCTTCCCAGAGGTGCACAGTGAAAGGCACTGGGTACAAGCTGCAGCTAAGGGAAACCCTGACTGGATGTAAGGAAAAATATTCTTCTTCAGGGTACTGGAGGGCCCAGAGAGGCTGTGAGGACTCCAGTGTGGGAACTGTCCAGACCAGAGCTGGACTGAGTGCTGAGGAAGTTTGACATTACTCTTGATTTGAGCAGGAAGCTGAACCAGAGCCATGCCAGGGCTCCTGCTCACCTTGATTCTGTTGTGAGTTTAGGACTTGTCCACTGCCAGCAGAGGCATGGTTTGACCAAGCAGCCCCATCCAGGGTCTTAGGGCCAAATACAATCCTATTCTCCAACCCATTTTTGCACCCTTTAGGCACAAGCCAGACACTGTTCAGCCAGCTCAGGCTCCCTGAAATCCTGTCCCTGCTGAGGACAATTTAACAGCTTCCCCAGCACAGCTGTGGGGAACAGAGGACAAACTTTCACTGGAAACCAGGGCAAGGCTCAGGTTCTGTTCCAGTGGTGAGGAAGGACTGATTAGTTTTGCTTCTTATATTCAGCAATTCAGGAGAACCAGGGAGAGAGAGGCAATGTTACACATTCACCAGGTACAGCAGTGAGCCCTAAATTCTGGAAAGTAGCCAATGTTAATTCAATTATTTAACATAACAAAGAACCAAGGGGTAACTCAGGAAATTGCAGGCTGCAGATAGAGGACACACAAAGACAGTTACTCTGGTAAAACAGATAAGATTTTCTGGACCCACTTAACCAAGGTCAACCTACTTTACAGTGCAGTCAGATAGCAAAACTCCTGGTTTGCCTGGAGCAGGAGGGGATGGTGGCATCCCCAGTGTCCCAGTTTCAAAGACTCAATCCTGAGCTCTGCAGAGGATACAGACTGTGCTTAAACATGTCCTTAATAGAATAGGCAAAAATATGCAAAAATGAAATCCATTATTTTCCAGCAAAATGCTGTTTTCTTTGTTTTCAGTGAAAACAGAGGAGGTTCATGTTTCTTACATATCTGTTTTGTCTTTCCTACTTGTTCCTCTTCCCCCAGCATTGCAAAAGCAATTCTGAATTTTAAAACTAACAGTTTCTGAATTTTTAAACTAACAGAACCTAACAGTTCTCTGTTAAGCACACTGGTTCTAGTTCAACAGCCCAGTCTCAGGAATTTTCTGTGGTGCTGACTAACTTAAATTGGGAGCAAAGTTTTAACAAGTTGAATTTATAAATCTGTTTTGCTCAGAGACACACACTTAAATACCTGGTCCTCAAAACTTCTAGAGAGATTTAGCTACTTTAAAAACAACTTGCAGTCTTGTAATTCTCTAGAATAACCTAATACCAAAAAAGAATGTTTTTAACCATGGGATTGGCTTGGGCACAGCATCATGCCCTGTTGTCCCTGGCTCCCACAGAGGCCACACCTCTGCACACTGAGGTGCCTTGCAGCACTCCTGTGTCTCCCAGTCAGGGAGGCTGTGGGCAGAGAGAGCAGGTACAGCAGGACAAGTGCCTCCTAAAGTGCTGGCAGAACTGTGCAGCAGCATTCTGAAGGCAGGACTTCTGTGGCCCAAACACAGGTCTGAAGCAGATTTTGGGTGGGTGGTTGTCTAGCAAAAAGCTGGCTCTTGGATGCAGAACACCTGTGCAAGGTGTTCATGTGCTGTTCAAACTACAGCATGTTTTGATTCAGTGTTCACACAGGAAGTACCTTGCTGAGAAAACAGTCTCTGTGGGACTACATAGAACCTTTTAGTCACCTGTCCATGGAAGCACAAATGGCCTTGGGCTGGGAGGGAAGTGTTTGTACCAGCATCCACTCTGTGAACCCAAACAGATCTTTAGGATGCTTCCTTCTCTCTCAAATCCCTCCTCCTTTCTCTGTTGCCTGAACTTTGAGCAGCTCTGCTCAATAAACCCTTTCTGCATCTTTCTGCACTCAGGGTTCAGATGAGCTGCCCCAGCCCAGGGCTCCCATGTGGGCAGCTGTAAGCCATGGGATGTTCCCAGTGACCAGCCAGAGCCCTCCCGAGTGAGGACACGAGTCCCTGCGAGGCCGCACTCCCCATAGCAGCCATGGACACAAACAAACACGAAGGTAAAGCAGCCTCTTATTTCGCTTCTTGCTAGAATGAAAGACAGCAAGAGAGAAACATGCTCTCATAGGAGCTGTCTGCTGGCCACCAGCCAGGCCCTGAGAGCACCTCTCAACCATGGCAGCTGTGGGCAAATGTTCAGTACTTTCAGTTCTTAGAAATATCTGGGGGTTGACATTTTATTTCTTATTTTAGAATCATCTCCCTCTCCTCTCTGGAAAATACTCCTGTGGCATATGTAATGTCCAATGTGGGAAGTCATTCCTCTTCTTGCCTTAGGATGTAGAGAGACTTCTGGCTGTCCAAAGTTGTGTTTTACATGAGGGTGCTGTGATGAGGATCTGCTTCGCTCCCCCTTTGTAGAGAGGGGTTCTTGTTCATATCAGCGCTACAACACATATATCTGCACCAATCCCAGTCTTGCAAGCACCAAGATGTATCCAGGCCACATTGCTTGCATGCAATCAGTCCTTGTAAGGCTGGCTGCATTCTAGAAAGTCTGAAAAGCTCAAATCCAGGGTTTTAGTGGTTACTGACTTCTTTCAGAGGAATGTGGTGCTTGCTTTCCACCCAAACCCCTTGCATTGTGCTTTGCCTTGCCACCTCAGAGGCACTGTGTCCATATGGTGAGGAACTCTTGGAACTGTGAGCAGGGGGAGCAGCTCTAGAAGTGTCCACAGCTGTCAGCTCAGGAGGGAGACTGGACCACCTCTTTCCCTCTTAGAAGGTGCTTGGTGGTGCCACTATTCATGGCATAGTTATCAGAAAAGTTAATTTCTCTATTATTATGATGATTATTCTAATTTGATGAAATTAGGTCTATGTACCTAGGCCCTTACACTACAGCAGGCTGAAAAGGAAATTATCTCAGGGATTTTTTCCAATTAATTGTTGTGCCCTCATGGGCTGCGGATGTTCAGTGCAGAAACTGGGAGATGCACAAAGTCCCTTGTTTCCCACAGTGAGACTGTGAAGAGTTTCCTCTGCTTCAGCTCTTTACAGTGACTTTATAGAAATGATCTGGGTTTTGACTGGCTACATTCAGAGAGTGCTCATGGCAAAGGTGGAAGTAAAGTCACAGTAGCAGTGATCCTCTCCCCAATTCTGGTCTCACTCAGGAGCAGTTCCTCACTTTTAGTAAATCCAAGGACATTACAGACTGATGCACAATCAAATCTACATGAAAGATCCCTACAGATCTCTGCAGGACATGACTCAGGCCCTCTGTATCAGATTGAAAGACACCCAAAGAAAATTTGAGGAGGCTCTTCTTTGCTGTGCTATGCTTCTACCTGACACCTCCAGTCCTTCACAGAGCTCTGCACTCAATACACCCATCCATGTTGTAAAAACAGCATCTCCTTGTCCTGCCAGCACCTGGTTTGTGTTGTACTATTAATTCAGAAACGTGTCCTCTTGCTCTCTTTGAGTCAGTCCTTACTGTCCCACAGCAGGAGCCCAACAGACCTGGCATGGGCCTCAGTTTCCATGATTCAGGAGAGTCACTGTACACACAGCCCCAGCTCCAGGCATCAGGAGAAACTTCTGGCCAAAGGTCAGTTCCTAATTCATGTGGTTGCAGAGAAAATCTGGAAAAAAGAACCAGAAAGGCCAAAGCTGAAGATGAAAACAACCTGTAATTTAAAAATTGAAACATGGGACTTGGTGCAGGCTGGCTGATGAGTTCTGACCCCAAACAGCTGGCAGCGTGCAGTCATAGTCACTTCTCCCAGTCAGCCTGCTGCTTCTTGTTTCCTAGGAGGGAGCATGAGAGGATATCCCCCAGAGGCTCAGTGTCTGACCCAGCTACTCAGCCCCACAGCTGAGAGAGCCACCAGCACAGGCAGGAAGTGGCACATGGGCAGAGAGGAGCACACAGCCTCTCTGCCTCTCCCTTCTGCAATTCATGGGGGAATTTGCTCAAGTTCCTCTGAATCAGGACAAATCCTGGAGACCAGAACAGGGCCATTTCATAGGTGTCCTTGCTGGTAACCCACATTCCCCCTCAGGGGTAAAGAAAATCAGAATGGAGCTATGCCTTGTATAGCTCTGACTTCCAGGCTTCAACTTTCCACTGGCTGACTGTGCAGAGTCCTCCCTGCATGCTTTTCCAGCCTCTGCAGGACTGCATTTCTGTTATCTTAAAGGCCCAGGTTGGAAAAGCACCAAGCATCTGTAGCCAGCATGGAAAAGAGGAGCTTGGCTTCTCCTGGAGTTGGGCATGGGGTTATTGGTCATGTCTGTGACTTAACAGCAGAGGCAAATCCTTGGAGGCAAGGGAAAACCCATCTGGTGAAGTGGCATTCCCAAGGGGAGGCAATCCAGATGAGGAACAGAGTAGCATGGTGTTTTCTGGGAGTGAGATCCAGCCTGATGGAGGGAATAACACCAAGGCCATTGGACTGCAATTGCCTCAAAGGGCAACGGCAGCACAGCCAGAGGTGATTTCTGTTGGACAACTGAAGGTCTCTGCACAAGACAGTTGGACTACATGACCTCTAAAAGGTCCCTTCCAACTCAAATGATTCCATGATTCTAGGATTAATGCCTAGAGATAATGTCTCTGCAGTGTCCAAATACTTCTGCAAAATAGATATAATCTCCTCCATCAGCTAAGTCTGTTTCAGCAATGTTAAGTTGTACAAGATCAGCTGGGATCACCATACCACAAACCCCCAGGAATGACAAAACCAATGAAAAGGTGTACTTTTGGGAGGTTAGAAAAGACATCATTACTGCTTGGATTGCATTGTGACAAAATAAAATTTAAAATATACAGATAAGGTATTTTGCCTTTTGCAGAGGTAATTGAAATATGTACAGATATAGTAGAGGACAAAATTGACTCTTTCAGTAGAGACACAGATCAGTAATGCTTTAGGTCAAAAAAAAAAAAACCCAAAAAATAGTGTTATCTAAGGCTGGTACACAGAACTACACTTCACAGGGAGCAATTTAGTCCTAATTGCACATACAAGCTTTCTCACTTCCTTGCATGGATCAACTCTGGCCAGACAAAGGACAGCAAATAAGGTGAATTTAACATCTGAATTTAGGTGAGTCATTCCCATTTTATAATTGCAGTTTATTTTACAAAAGATATGGTGTTCAGACCTCCTAAAGTGAGACTTGAATCCTTTAAAACTGATTTGTTCCTCAAGAGGGACTTCAAACCCTCTGTTCCAGTTATTAATAGCAGCCATTATAAGTCATTTTAATTGACTGAAGTTCTTTATTCCCACAGGAGGGACTGAAAGTGTGCCTGTGAGTACCCCTGCAACACAGATTTCCCAGGTAAAGATGAGCAAAATGCCCTAAATAACTCCAAGAGTTTAAAGAGTTACTAATATATAAACAGTAGTTAAAAGCTAAATTAAGTTGAAGGAAAAATGTAGGCATTTACAAGAAACATGGCAACCAAAACGTGCACACTGCATGAATAAATATCACACATCTTGGGCCTCATCTTAAAAGACCTTTCAGTAAAATTTCTCTGCTCACAACCAGTTGTATTTAGACAGGTGATTTGTGAGCTCAGCTAATTAAGCAACTGACATCATTAGCACCAACTAGAGAATGTCAATTCACTGGGCTGGGGGAGATTTAATGACTGAGCTTTGATGAGCTTTCAGCAAACCTGCTGAACTGTCCCAGGAGCAATGATCTGTTGACTGACATGGGGCAGGGGTGTCTTATGCAGCTGGGGCCCAGGTCTTCTGTGGGGCTTTGGGTTATCCTGGCAGCCTCCCAGCTCCTCAGACCATGGAGTGCTCTTGCCTGATAATCCAGAGCAGCCAGAGTGTTGAGTCTTTCTGCATGTCTTTGTCTGGCCTCCCAGCTAGAAACCCTGGTGATCAGTTCCTCCTGAGCTCTGTGCCTTGTCTTTGGGCTAACATTTTTGCTGCAATTGGATACCACAGGTTGTCTATGACCACAGCCCAAGGAATATCCGTCCTGCAAGATGCAGTTTCAGCCTTTCCACATGATGTTTCCTACTCATTTCCAGTCTGCAGGAAATGTGACAGAGTTTTAAGCAGTTTAATCCCTGGTCTGGTTCAATATGGAACCATAATCTGAGAGAGGAAACATACCCCTGAAGTGGAAATGCAGACTATTTGAGATCTCCCTTGCCACCATTGCAACACTAATGTCCATAATTGCTTGCAAGTGCACCATGGCAAGTGGGGAAGGCACTGCTTTCCATGAGCTACCCAGCACTTCTGTCATCTCATCCTCTTTTTCCATCCAGAGAGCTCCAGGGGTCCAGCACAGTGCATCCAACATGCACATGGACTGTGTGCTGGAAACACCAAGCACACATGTTGTTTTCCAGCTGACGTGTGGGTACCCTCCCGAGTCCTTACATGTCAGTCACCAGCTGGCTCCTCCCTTCTGCTTCAGCAAAGGCCCTGTGGATGATGCAGTTACCAAAAGGGACTGCACAGATGTGGAGCAAGGACTGATGAGTACTTGCAACTCATCTTTAAGTCATCCTTCTCTTCTGTACTTTGCTGCTCTGACTGTATGCCTACCATCCTTGCCTAGGAATATGTATGCTGGATATACTCCTAGGACCAGCTTCTTTACCACTGTAAACCACTGCTGCTCCCCTGCTGTGAGGCACTGCAAGCCTTCCTAATGCTTGGCTGTAGGAGTGCTGCCCTTAAGCACAGGAGTTAGTAGCTGTTCTAAAAATTAGTTGTTTCCTGGTAAAAGCATGCATCATGCAACTGTGAAAAATCAGATCCAGGGCTTGTGTCAAACACTGGATTTTGTGCCAGATTGGTTTCAAGCAGTGTCCTCAGGCAGCCCTCTTTTGAAATACGTCTGTTTACTTCTTCAGAGCAGCCCCAAAAGATGTGCAGTGATGGACAGTGGATAAGCTGGGGAAGCACCACAGACAGTACTCCTTCATGGCCACAGAAGGTTCTGCTCTTTTCAAGGATATATTTATAATAGCAGAATTGTTCTGTGCAGTATTTCTATATCATGAGCCTGTTTTCTCCTGCCTTTGACAGGCTCCAGCTCAAGGTCCCAGACAGCAGGTCCTGTTCTAGTGTAGGACTGAGGCAGCTGCCACGGGTGCAGGTGCAAATGGCCATCCCTGTGGAGACAGGGCCCTGGACAGCCTGGCCAGTGCTGAGGGAACCTGTGGGGACACAGCTACTCAGAGAAGGCAGGGCTCCCTCTCACCCTTTCAGTGGCAGCCAGGACAGTGGCCCAGCTCACCAAGGCTCTGCTGCCCTCTTTCCATCCCACTCCCTCCTTCCATAAACCATCCCCATCTGCTGTGCAGAACCATCCTCCCTGGGCTGCCTCAAAGCCTGAACAAATCTTTAGGCTGCAAGGACTGTTGTTATATTTTACAAATGTCTCAAATTGCTGGCACCCACCAAGAGAGAGAGGGGAGACTCTGCAGTTTTGCTGCCTCGGCTCCAGGAAGCAGCATCAGTCCTGTGCACCCTTTGTGAACAGCATGGTTTTTCCACACAGAGCTGAAAATCATCAGGGCAGCAGGTGAAATAGGAGTCATGGGTCCCAAGAAAGACATACCTACAAACACAAGGCACTGGATGCCTCACTGCTCTGCTTTGTCAGATTTGAGGGCCACAGTCCAAAGGCAGATGAAGTCTGTACCTGGTACTAAATTATTTACATGCCTAAATGCTTTTTTTGAACAGCTGTTGGACAGGTTTGAAGGACTCCCTGTGACTGTGCAGATTAATTTATCCTCTAGGCATTAGTTCAATTTAAGTTATTGTTTCCTAAATTCCACAACTTAAATGTTAAATTACATCTTTAGTCCCATGAATTAGTGAGCCAGGGCAACACATTATGGTTTAACTGTTGCTGTATTACACAATCTGTCTTTTTTGGTATGTGTTGCACTTAGAAACTTTGGAAACACAGACTTGGCTTGACTTTCCAGAGGGTCACAAACCTGTGAAGTACCTCTCTGGTCCTGTAGGCATAGGCCATCCCTGTGGAGACAGAGCCCTGTCACTTGGCCAAGACATGGGCAGGGCCTGATAGCCTCAGTGGCTTCCATCTGTTTTAACAGCTTATGGGATTAAAGGATGGTTTTCTACGGCTTGCTTTTAGAAATGAGCTCTAACTAAAATCCATAGCTACACCATGCTTGGCAAGAGTTTAAAGACAATGTGCTGTTCCTGTATCACTTCACTTGATTTTGGATCAACTCTGCATCCAATGTAACAAGAATGTATTTCCCTCTATGCTAACCCTGACCTGCTCAGGGTTTCAGCACTTCTTGTTCTATCAGACAAGCTCTGTGGCTGGTTGGTGTTTTTGGCTGCATTCATCCCTCAAGCAGCAACACAAGGATGCATTTCAGTGTCTGAAACAGCCACTGCAAGCTGCATGGGGCTGAGGAAGGATATATGGGGGCAGGACAGACTCAGTCTGGGCTCTGGAGCACTGAGATGGACACACAAAGAAACTAAGCTAGCACTGTCACCACAAAAGCAGAGATTGGCCAAAAGCAAATACCAAAATAACAGGTCACTGTCTGCTCTTAGATGCAGAGGATATTTTGTCCAGGCTCTAATCCAAGTCTTTCCTTTTGTTGAACTCTGTTGGCTGAACTCTGCTTTCATAGAGTGTTTCAGTGCACATGGACAACAAATTCTCTGCAGTGGTCCACTTTTGCTGATGCTTTGCAGCTTTTCTTACTCTGAAACCTCAAGATCAGCAATGATTCCCACCCCTATACCCTTCAAAGGATCTGTGTAGTTTACCCCCTTTCTGGAAGCATCTGAGAAGGAGATGGCCAGGCTTGTGGGCAGAAACATTTCATTCTCAGCTTATTCTCCCCAGACCATGTTATGTCCAGGGCCAGCTCCAGGACTGCTCCACTGCTAGCAAGACTTGGGGCTGAAATACCTCCATCCTGAAGCAGATCTCTAAAATGGATAGCATAGATTAGAATGGAATAGCATATTCCAGTTGGAAGGGACAGATCTTGCAAATGAACCCTTGTCACTTGGAGGGCAGTGTGCGATGCCCAGCCCTGATGCAGGCTGGCAGACAGACTGTGCCTTGGCCAGGTCAGCTCAGGGGGAAAGTGTGTCCTTAAGCACCTGCGAGCAGGGATGGGAATATTAACATTTTGCACAGTCACAGTACTTTATAACCCTCCCTTCCTCCCCCTTCTCCAGGCACATATGTTAGGATGTCTGATGATGCCATGACCATCTGGGCTGAGATATCAGAAGCAGTGTGGTCATTGTCTGCCCTAAGCAGCCCCTCTGACCCTTCAGACTACATGCACAGGTCACAGGGTGACACTGTGGCCAGGAGGGGAGGGGGAAAGTGTTCAGCCAAGGAGTCTGGAGCTCCAGCTGGCCTGGGGACTCGGGGTTTCATCCTGATGAAGGAAGATGTCCTCAGCCTCCTGCTCCCCTCTGCATGGTCCCAGCGCCTGTGGTTCCTGTCAGTCCCGCTCCTCCTACCCAGGCACTCTGGAAATGTGTGTCCAGGCAGCTCAGAGTGGGGGCTGTGGGGTGAGTGCTGGGGATGGCAGGCAGACATCCTCTGGAAAGACACTGCCAGCCTTGACCAGAGGAGGCTGGTGCGTGCCAGTGCCCCGAGGTATCGGAAGCCATCTCTGCTCCATTTGCAGGACTCAAGCGCCTGAGTTCCCGGGGTGGCTCTCCGCTTACCAGCAGTGCTCCCGTTTTGGACTCAGTTTATAACCAGATGTTAGGCCGCATTTCTGTTGTAAAGGTAAAAACCTCTGTGCCGAAGCGCCTTGGGCCGCGACCTCGCTGAGGGCTTTGTGCAGGCAGCACGAGCCTCGCTCACAGCACTGGGGCAGAGTCAGGCTCACCAGCCCCAGCTGCTCCCGAGAGGGAATTCCCTGCTTAGCTCTGTGCCAGCCGCTGATCCCCCTCACTGCCCACCTCCACACCCGCCTTGTCTGCTTGCTCTGCCAGCCTGGCTTGCCCCAGTCCATCTCCTGCTTCACCCAGCTATCACTGCCTGCCTCCAACTTAGGTGGTGAGCACAGGGCATCTAGGGACAGAAAACAGAGAGAGTGGGCACAGTGTCACTGTATGCCAGGGGAAAACCTCCTGTTCCCTCCCCAGCACAAGTTAGAGCTGCCTCCTTCCATGGAAAGGGCCCATGGCAAAGGACAGAGCTTCTCCACAGCCCTTGGAGAGCGAGGGGTTAGACCTGTGTGGGGAGAATTCCAGCTCCACGTGTGGGAGGAGGACTTGCTCAAAACCGGACACGTTCTTGATTGCTCAGCTGCTTTGGAGATTAATAATCTGGCTGCTGTATTGCAAACCTTCTTGGCATGTTTCAGACTGTCCTCTCCTACTACAGGCTGACAGGCTGCAAACTGCCAGGGAGCCTGGAAAAACTCCAAAAAGTTTTTTAAAAAAGTCTGGAAAAGGGCACATTGATTGCCCAAGACAAACACCTCCTACTCTGTACCAAGACTGCAGCAGGGGCCAAACCTCTCCCCATGTTTCCCAGCCATGAAAGGAGGAGGAGAAAGAGGACAGCACCTTACAGGATGGGTTACACCCAGCCTTTGTGACCCTCGGGGACACAAACACCTGATCCTGGGAGGAGGGACTGAACCCCCCTGTTTGTGGTTGCTGTAGTTGCAGGCATTGGCCTCTGAGCTGAAGGCTGGTTTCACAGAAGCAATGCAGGAGCTGTCACGCATCCAGCATGGAGAGTATGCCCTGGAGGAGAAGGTCAAGAGCTGCCGCTGTGCCATGGAAGAGAAGGTGGCCGAGATGAAGAATTCCCTCAACACGTTCAAGGTAGGAGTGTGACCTGTGGGGGGCTGCATGCTTTCCATGTGAGCTTGCCTGGCAGAGGGAAGCATTCCCCTGCCTCTATCAATGCTCCCTGTTTGCAAAGGAAATGAGTGAGCAATTGTTTTGGATACACCTGGGGTACTTCCTTTGGCTTTGGGTGTCCCCTCACTGCTCCAACTCACAAGTATCCCACACTCTGGCCCATTTAGCCTTCTTGACTGGCCATGAGGCAGTGCTGAGATTTGCCTGGGCACAAAGCAGCCTGGGCACAAAGGCTGCACATGCCATGGATTTATGGCCTGCTCACAGGCTATTGCTGGGCCACTGTCCCACACCTCTCCCTGGGTCGGGTCTCCTGCATTTCCTGCAGGAACCAAAGCCACTGGGGAGCAGCAAATTAATACAAAACCCTAAAGCCTTTTGAAGTCGCATTTCCACATGGCTGGGAGGAAGTGCAGCCTGGTTTGATCTGGCCCAAGAGGATAAAGACAAAGGGCTGGAGAGACAGCCTAGCAAGAAGGCTTGATGTACACTTTAGACCAGCCAGTATCTCCATGCAGAAAGTGGATGATGAGACAGGCAGAGGAACTTTTTTATAGTTTTTATTGCAAATTTTCCCCAGGGGGTTTGCTGAGTCAATAAAACCTTGTGAAGCTAAAGAGGGCTGCTTACTGACAAAGCCCATTACTAACCCTGTGACAAGGAGACAGATGGCACCAGGCAAGAGGAGCCCTTGGTGCCAGATGAGCAAGGAAGACAACAAAAGGGCAAGGGCACATGGGAGAGGTCTCAGAGCAACCAGACACAGGGTTACCCAGGACATTGTCATAGGGGAAAAGGGGATTTAAAATGCAGACACAAAGAATTATGCAAGCAACAGAAGGGGCAAAGGCTGCTCTCCCTCTGCCTCATGCCCATGTTGGCTATTCAAACACTGAGCTCCCACTAAAGTCACCTCCTTGCCTGGGGGAAGTCCTTTGGTTTACATGAAACTCTTGAGTATTTCTCCTCAATCCTGCTGCTCATGTTCATGGAACCTGCAGGAACTTTATGCATCAGAGCTCTACATCTGAGTAAGGGCTTGGCTGAAACTGCTTGAGGGAGGATGGACAGGGAAGATATGGAGGGCCTCATTTCCTTAGGAAACCAGGCTAAAAGGGCAGATCCATGACCTGATTGGCAAAAGCTTATACATGTGAGTGCTCACACTGGGATCTGAACCAGGTGCAGCATGTGAATACACATGCTGGAAAACTGCAGAGGGAAATGTGCTCCCTAAGGCCCACCTCCAAATGCCATTAAGGGCAGGAGTCCTCCCAGTGCTTTCAGCTGGTGGTGGATGAAGCCCTGAGTCTCATCTCCCACCAGTGCCTTGGTCATGGGGCTCCATGCTGGCTTGGGTGAGTGGCCTGTAGGATTAAGGATCAAGGATCATCACGTTGTGCACAGCAGGTGTCACACATGCTGGCCTTGCAAAGGAGGAGTGTCTAATCACAGAGCCACTCCCCAGAGCACCCTGCAGCACCTTCTGTGCACACCAGCCAGCACTCAGAGCTGTGCCACGTAGGGCTGATGGGAATGCTGTGCTTTTGCCTGTTTCTCAGGAGGAGCTCAGCGATGCAAAGTCAATGATTGAAGAAATCAGTGCCAAGCAAGAGGAAATGCAACAGAAAATTGAGCAGCTGCAGCAAGAGAAGCGGCGGGAATCACGGAAAATGAAAGCTAAGTAAGGGCCCAAACTCCAGGGTCCTGAAAATGCTAATTAGCAGTGGTATCCATTTTGTTCCTTTCTGTAGAGCATAATTTCCTAATTTTTTTCCTGGCTGGAAGTGTGTATCAACACTGTTTATGACTAGAAATGCTTCAGTTCACCCCAGACTCCAAGACACACACCCCACAGAGCAAAGACAGAAGGAAAATGCTCACCTCACTGTGATTCCAACAGAAAAACAGCCCCCAGCAGCTCCCTGGAGAACCAGGGCCTGGCAGAACAAAGACCCACTAAAGACGTGCTGGGGCTGCTGAAAGTCAGAAGCCTCCACCATTCAGACAACAGCACTGAAATTTCCCCTTCCAGGCTTGCAGGACTCAATGGGCTCCTGATGGTGCAGGCCTGCTCTGCTTTCCTGTCACCAGCCTTTTCTCCTCTGAGCAGAGTCAGGGAATGTTCTCACACTGATGCTGGGATGAAGCAGACACTTGTCCAGCTTGGTCCTAATTAGCCTTCTTCTGAAAACAGAGTTTTGATCATGAGTCTATACAGCTGCCTTGATGCAAACACTTTGCAAATCTAGGCTAGCCCCTTAGCTAATTAAGCTATTTAATTAGATGAAATATGCTCTGCAAAATAATAGATCTGAAATAACCTTCTCCTGTAGCCAGTGGAAGTTATTTCCAGAACATTGTTCATGAACTGCCAATTCCATCAAAGCCAGCTCCTTTCCTGGTCTCTGCTAGAGTTGTCCTATTTCTGACAGTATTGGCCACAAATGTAGTGTAGGAGCTTCACCTGTAGCATTCAGCCTTTCCAAGCACCTCATTCTTTGTGTTTGTACAGGAGAGCACAGAAGGATGACCACGGGTCACAGACAGTGCCAACACCTCTCCAGGGCAGCCCGTTCCGATCCATCAACCTCCCAGAACCTGTGCTGATCAATGAAGATTTTACAAGTCTTTTACACAATGTGACTTATGAAAAAGGTAGGAAACAGAATAGGCAAATGCAGTGCCTTCCTCAGGAAAAAAATCAAAAAAAGATCACTGGGGTAACCTGGGTTCAGGAAGTATTTGCTTTGCAAAAACTGTCTCAACATCCATTTCTTGCTTCCTCCAAGGAGAGGGATACAGGCTGGATCTTCATTCTGTAGTGCCAGTGGCACAGATACAGAACCAAATGGGGGCTCTTGATAAAAATTCTGGTTTTGGTTCTGTGTGAGGGAACAGGGCACAGGAAGGAGGATCCCACCTTGATGAAGAAAACACTGTCAACTGCTAAACACTTGGAAGTTGGAATCAAAGAAAAGGAGATGGATCAGAACCTTTTATTCTATAATTAAGTCTGGGGGTCTAAGCTGGTCTATCACTCTCTTGCTGTTCAGATAGGAAGACAATAAAAACATATTCATTAAAAATGTCAACAAAGGCAGAGATTAGATGAAAATCATGTGCTGTTTTCTACTCTGTTTCACTCAGAACCTGTCAGTTGTGGCCCTTCTCTGCCCCATGCTCTGAGGTGGCATGTCAGCCATCTCCCTCACATCCCTCTTGCACAACCACCTTTCTCACTCACTTCTCCACTGCTCCTTTCTTTCCAGTCTCATCCCTCTGCTCTTCAATTAGCTCCTTTCCACTCAAAACATCAGTCCTGTCTCTTTGTCAGGTCTCCATCCTCTTTGTTCTGTGTGGAGTATCCTCTACCAACCTGCACCTGCATGCCAGGAGAAGCCAAGACTGCTCACATTCCTCTGCAGTCACACAGCACTGAGCACAGCAGGGACCCCACATTATCTGTCTGCAGAGGCTACTGAAACACAGACTTGTGACAAGAGCCCAGCAGAAAAGATCCTCCTGACAGGAGAGTCCAACAGGGATGTTTTCATAGCAAAACTGTGAAAGACTGAAGGATTTTACCCTATTGACAGGGCTTGGCAGGAAGAAGCAAACTCTACAGTTGCCTTCTGTTGCTAAAGTTCCCTTTGTTCCTCAACAGTGTCTGACACCAGGATCATGCCCATGGGAGAAGGAGGTGTGAAGGTCATAGCAGGCCCAGGTAATAAAATATCAAGCATCAAAAGACAGCAAGACAATGATTCTATTAGAGTGCTGGCTTTACTGCTCTGAAAAAATGCTTTCAGGGAAGGCATTTCACAGGGATGTCTTTCACTCTGCCCTGTACCTCCATTTTCCTACTTGCAGCTGAGATATGAGGGCAAACCTGTGTCCCTGAAGTGTCTCTGGTGGTCAGTGCCAAGGATTTGGCAGAGAAAGCTTTTCTGCTGTTGCTTTCTTAGATTCTACATGCTTTTCAGAAAGGAAGAATTGAAGCTTCCTGATGTGACAAAGAATAGTGAGAACACCACTTTTCCCACTTGGGAAGAGAAGGTGTTTCTGCTTCTCCAACATATGTCTAATTTTGGATCTTATTTGGCTTGAAAATAAATGCTGGAAGAGTGCAAACCTTGTTCTGCTGAAGAGCTCACCAACTTCACTTCCTTTGTAAATTAACTCCACAAGGCTACAGCCCTTGTGAAGCACAAAGAATGCTCCAAATTCACCTTCCAGTGCTTCAAATGGATGGGAACACAGCTGCTTGCTGCAGCATAACCTGTCAGAGAGATGCTGAGATGTCAGAGTCCATGGAGCTGTCTGTCATTGCAGGAGCAGCCATAGAGACAGATGACAGCCTCAAGCCTTCCCTGGCAACAGAGGGACAGTCAAAAATGCATCTGCCATCAACAGTGTGGAAGCAGCCCAAGGACACCAAGGACTGGGGAGATGAATACATTTCCAAAGAGCAACCAGAGAGAGGGAAGGACATGGGCCAGAGCAGATACAGCTCAGCAGACAACATAATATGTGAACCCTCTTTGGCTGGTAAGGAGTAGAAAACTCTGGCTAGAGAGGCTCAAAGCTGGTGTGAGCTGGCTGGTGATCAGCATCCATGGAGGAGACACACAGGCCAGTTTCTGCTGCTGGGGGAATCTCTCAGGGCCTCACACTCCAAGACCTCTGGAGTATTTGTTGGGCTGTGTGACTGACAGAACCACTCTGTACCCAGGACAGCCCTTCTCCTTTCCAAGACCTGCCAGATTCAGAGTACTAATGGGATTGCAGCAGAGTAGGTGCTTAAGTGGGTGAAAAATACAACTACTCATTCTGCAGGGTTTCTTCAGGATGGGAAACCCTGATATGAGTTGTTTTGCCTTTGATTGCTTGTTTTGTTATTCTTAGAAAATTTTGTATTCATAGGGGGAAATACATCTGCTTTGGAGCTTTCTTAGCAAACTGAGGCACTGGTCATGGCTGGGGCATGCTGTAGCATCAGGGTGGAGTTTTACATTCTGGGTAAAGAACACAGAAAAAGATGAGGCATTGATGTAATTTTTAAACAAGTTTCTCCTTTCATGATCCCCTCACCAGTCTAACATGCAGCTGTCCTTGAGGTCAGTACTTTCTTATTTTAAAACTTAACCCTTGTCTTCTGGAAGCCAAAAGGCAGAACATCGCCTTGGAGCTGCTGGAGTCAGAAAGAAAGTATGTCATCAACCTTTCCCTCATCCTGAAGATCAAGGCCACACTGCAAGGGCCAGATGTGAAAAGAAGCACCAAAGAGAGAAGGTATTTGATGTAATGTGCTCTCTGTCTTTTGGGGAGTTTTCTTCAGTCAATATTACTTCTGCATTATCACCTCACAAACTTTTCTTACATCCACACAGAGATCTTTGAACACTTAGTTTATTTCTAGTTGAAAACTGGAGGCACTGGGAGGTTTTTGCAGTCATTAAAGACATTCCTACCTGTCCCTTGCATCTTGTCCACCATCTTCTTTCTGATTCTGGGTGAAATCAATGTGAAGTGGCAGAAAGGCAGTAGCACATTTTGACCAGCTCTGCACCAGTGGGTTGTCTTGTGAAAGGGCCTGACAAATGAGACAAGACAGAAAGTTGGGGAGCTCTCCTCCAAGCTCTCAGTGGCTCAGGGCCATGGCCCTGCATCATCAGCCACTGCAGCATTGCCTGGGGCTTTTTAGAGCTGCCAATTCTGGTGAGCTACTCAAGGCATTGCAAGGAAAGCCTAAGGAGCTTTAAAAACACTTCATTAATGGCCAGCTGGAGAGGATACTTGCATGTACACAGCAGCCAAAACAAGACCCCCCAATGCAGCCAGGGCTCCTGCCACAGGAGTCAGTAACACCTGTGCTATTGCAGCAATAATAGTGCAGTCAATATTACACGTGCAAGGCTGTGCTGGCCACTCAGGAATGCCCACTTCAGCAGATTTCACTTATTAGGGATAAGGTTTTGCTCTGTGTAACCAGTCTGGTTTGGTGTCCCATCAGCTTTTTCCCCAACTCTTTGCGGTTCCTGGTGCAGCAGCACGTGGATTTACTGCACGCTCTCCAGGAGAGAGTCCTGAGCTGGCCACGACAAGGGATCCTAGGAGACATCTTCCTGAAGCTGACAAATGATGAGGTATGGTAAAGACCTCTCCAGAATCTTCTGTCATGTTTTATGACATTTTATTGAGGTGCAGGTGGACCAAGACACCTTGAACAGAGGGGCTGTGCTGTGCAGCTGTGGCCTGAAGGGAAAGGCCTTTCAGAAACCCCCTTGGAGCACAGTCCTGGGGCATGGCAGCCCCTCTGGTGTTCAGGGATCCCACATGCCAGACCCACCTGTGGGCAAGCAGCCCCATAGCACAGCTCCATAAACTACATGAGACCCAGACCTGCTTGCAGGAGCCACACATGAGCCTTGAGAGCTTGAATGGCTGTATTTCCAGTGAGGGTGTGAAAAGAGGGGGGTTCTGATGCTCCCCTGCCCCAATACACCTTGCTCAGAGTTCTGACAAGCAGGAGGGCAGGCAGAGGCCCACATGGTTTGTTGTACTCACTTCTGTTGCCCTGGTGAGCAGCAGGGATGTGTAAAAACTCATCTGATACTTTATAAATTTTAACAATCTTAGATTAGAAGAGCTTCTTACTGCCTGGCCTCTCTACCCTCCCCATCTGCAGTAAAGCTTTACACACTGTGCTCAACAGCTGAACACATTTTATAAAACAGACTTTCCTGAGAAGTTCCAAGCCCTGAAGGAGTGAAACAGCAGCTCTGCTGCACTGGTGACCTTCCAGCAGTGATGGTGGGGTATTAACAGTTTGGCTGGCTCTGTGACCAAAAGCCTCTGTTAAATTTGTGTGTTCTTTTCTCTTTCTCTTTTGTAAGAATAATTTTCTGGACTACTACGTTGCTTACCTGAGGGACCTGCCAGAATGCATCTCTCTGATCCACGTGGTGATCCTGAAGGAGGTAAACATCCTGCCTGCTTCCCAGCATGTAATGGCAACATGCAAGCCTGGATCTCTCCTGCCAATCCACTTGTCCTGTTTCCTGGAGGTTGCTGTGGCTGACTGGCACCTACAAAAGGCAGCTTTGACACCTTCCTCACTGTCTGAAACCAAAGCAGCTTTTCTGCTGTGCCAGGAAACAATGTCTCAGATTAAACCTCCCAAAAGCTTGCCTATGCACATGCTATCCAGATCTTTTCCAGGAACTGTCTCCTGGAAAATGGAGGACTCACCCAAACAGAGGGATTGAGTCCTTTAGAGAGAAAAGAGTCTTCACTTTCAGCTTCATCTATATGGGTCTGGATTCTTGGTTTAAACTTAGAAAGTTAAATATAAAGGTAGTTTAAAGTGCAGTAACCTAACCCCATTTGCTTGCTTCCAAGATATTTTAATTTAGAAGTCAATCTCATTTTGTTCAATTAATTTGAGCCTAAACTAAGAACTTCATTCTGAGCAACACTTTTCTTGGAGTTTCACTGAAACTTAACTAGTGCAGTTTCAGTGTGCCTCCCTACTTTATTAGGCTGAGTGTCCTTAGTAGATAATCCCCAGCCTAAATGCCTGGTGTGCCCCTGTGAACTGTTGCAACTCCTTACAGCACAACTACTCATTAAACCACAGAACCATCTGGAAGGAGATGTGTTTTATGGGTGGGAAAGACTCTTAAGTCACTTTCTCTATTTCAGGTAGAAGAAGAAATCAAGTCTGATCTCTACATTCTGTTCTTTCATATAGTCCAGCGAATCCCTGAATACCTTATTCATTTACAGGTAGGGCCCCAGGATGGAAATTCTGTTGTTGAACTCTAATCACATCAGGTGACTTTTAACTCAGAGCTGGTATTTGGGCCTGTACAGGTACAGGGACCTGACAAACTCAGCAGGTTCTTTGAAGAAAAAAAAAAACCAACAAACTTCTGAAGGGAAAGCCAGCTAACAATAGGTTAAGTTTAATCTTTTTCACATGAAGCTTGCTTATATTTGCCAGTTTCTCCAACTGGCCTGACAGGAGCAGCTTTTGTCCCCTGGGAAGCCAAAGGCTCTGTTGTCTGCTGCTCTGGGAAAACAGGAGGCCAGAGATGGGACACATCTGAGAGGCCTCCTAGGGCCCAACACCTGTCCTACAGAGAGATGGCTGATAAAAAGAGTTCTGGTTCACAGAAGGCTTATCTGAATTGTACTGAAACATTTCAGATAAGGCGAATACACAGAAAGCAACCCCTAGAAAATCAAAACATTGGTTTACTCACTCTAAGCTAAACTCAACCAGTGCATCACCCACCCATCCTGTGATTACATTTACAGTGGTTCCTTGTGCAATTGCACTGGGCTAGTGGGAGGCAGGCCCCATCCAAATCCCTCAGAAACTCATGGTGCCTAGCAAAGCTCCCTCAGGGCACTGCCATGAGCACTCCAGAGCCCTAATCCATGGTTCCAGTAGTGCCTTCTCCCCAGAAAGGGTCAGGACAGCCTCCCAACAGCCTGCTCTCCTCTGTGCCTCAGAATGTCCTGAAGTTCACGGAGCAAGAGCACCCTGACTATTACCTGCTGCTGGTGTGCGTGCAGCGCCTCCGCGTCTTCATCTCACACTACAGCCTCCTCTTCCAGTGCAATGAAGACCTGCTGATACAGAAGAGGAAAAAGCTGAAGAAGTAAGCACAACATCTACTCATTGTCTCTGCCACCAGGGAAAGGAGGGGTGGGGGAAGCCTGGCAAACAGGGGGTTTAAGTCCAGGCTAGATCAACAGGCACATTGCTCTGTTGAAATAAAACAAAGCCCTTTGCATCCAAATGCTGGAGAAGAACCACTATTGGTATTTGACCTCCAAGCTGAGGTCAGACTTGGGGTGGGCCCTTCTGCCTAATTCTGAGAGTGAAAGAAAAATCACTTCTAAGTCCTTCTAAATAAAGCAGCCACATGTTTCATGGAATCATTTGATTCCTTAAGTTAGTGACAAAGTCACTCCCCAGTGGGAAAACACATGGGGATTTAGCTCTGGCAGCTCCAGGCCCTGGTGAGGGTGAGGACTGTTTCCCTTATGGACTGAGACTCCAAAAGAATGGCATTATTTTATTTTACTGGGGGAGGAGGTAGGAGAAACAAAAGCCTCCCATAACCTGTTTGAGTTGCACTATGACAGAAATTACCCTGAATGTAGATTCTCAAGTTACAGTTCAGAACAATTCCTTGAAATCAAGACTTTTTACTAAAATCAGAATCTGATTGCCTTTGCTCTTTGTGATGATTTACCCAAGGAGTAGAACAAGGTCAAATTTCAAGGGAATCTTCCAAGTATGGAGGGTGGTAAAGGGCTGGAGCAGATTGCTGGGGAGGGACTGCAATCAGGAGAGGTGTTAAGAACAGCACAGAAAGCAGGATGCCCTGCTGGCTGGAGCAGACTAGGTGGAACAGGCTTTTCCTTGGGGTGGGCAGAGGTGAACAGGAATATTAAGGTCCCTCCCAGTCCTGTTTTCTGTGATTCTACACGCTCGTGCTCATTCCCTGCCTTATTTCTTAGCCCGACGATGGATTTCTCCTCCCTCAGGTCATCCCTGGTGAAGCTGTACAAAGGTCTCACCTCCCAGTGCACAAGCCAGGAGGTTTCTCCAACACCCAGTGCAGCATCAATGCGGGACAGTGGCATCCACACTGAAGAGGCCATCCAGTCATTCCCAGCAGCACCTTCCTCTGGCACAACCACCCCGTAAGCCTGTTGTCCTTGTGGGCAGCTTTCAAAGTAGGCTGAAAATTCTCTCCTCACCCACAGCATGCCAGTGACACCAAGCAGCTACAGGCTGTAATTTCCAAAACCACTCCCTGTCCATGGATAGAGAGATGAAGGGCTGGCTCCATCCTGCTATCCCCCACTGTGTGGTTTACAAGCAGGGGATGTTTCAGAGCTCTAGCCAGGGCTGCCTGCTAAGGCAGCATGTCAGGGAGGATGTGAATTTGTTTAGGCCTGACAGTGGTGTGCACAATAACACTCTGCAGTATTCACTGTCAACATTACAAGAGCTGGGAAACAGGACCAGGGTCTCAGAGCAGGGAAAATAATACTCTTCCACACAGCACATAACTGAATGATGTGATTTGCTATCACAAGATACAAGTACGAAATGGGTTCAAAAAGATACAAGACTAAGTCAAGACAGACAGGGCTATTGGTAACACCTGGAAATCTTCACAGAATCACAAAATATTCTGAGTTGGAAAGGACAAGGATCATTGAGTCCAACTCCTCACCCTGCACAGAACCATCCTCAAGAGTCACACAGTGTGCCTTAGAGCTTTGTGCAAACACCTCTTGAACCCTGTCAGGCTGGTGCTGTGACCACTGCCCTAGGGAGCCTGTTCAGTGCCCAACTACCCGCTGGGTGAAAAAACTTTTCCTAATATCCAACCTAAACCTCCCCTGACATAACTCCAAGCCATTCCTTCAGGTCCTGTCACTGGTCACCAGAGAGAAGAGATGAGTGCCTGCCCCTCTGCTGTCCCTTATGAGGAAGCTGCAAGCTGCAGTGAGGTCTCTCCTCAGTCTCCTCCAGGCTGAACAGACCAAGTGCCCTCAGCCACTCCTAATACAGTTCCCCTTTGGCAATTTCCAGCCTGACAGGTGCCAAATGAGATGATGACCAGAGAAGCATTCTAGACTTACATTTATTCTTATGCCAGCAATTTGTGGCTATTGTGCTTTCTTATCTCATTTGATACTAACAGGAGTTTGGCTGCATCATTCCCAGTCCCCCTCTGTTAGCAGTGTTACAGATCAGTCCTAAGCCTCCTTCTCCCCAGACTGCCCAAGCCAATCTCCTTCCTCTCACAGACAGATTGCTCCAGCCTCCACCTTGGCAGCCTCAGCTGGCACCACCCCCACATTGCTCCTGAGCTGAAGACTCAGCTGGAATACATGGAGGGTAGGAGCCCTCCAAGTATACTCCTGACACATTCTGGGGACAGAGTCACCTTACCCAAGAGAGAAACCCAGTCCACCTGAAAAGACAACCAGACCACAGGAAAGTGAGGCACAGCTCCTTCATTACAGAAAGAGAAGGAAAGTTAGAATCTAAAATGCAGATGAGCAGGAGAGAGATGGAGCAGTTGGCTTCTCATCTCAGTTGCTATTCATTTCATGCTGTAGAATACAAAAGTCAGACAAAGCTACTGGATAAGCAGTTCTGTCTCTCCAAGTCTGATCCTCCTAACCAGCCAGGCCATTTCTGTAAGAAACACCTCTGTTACTGTTCTCCAAGACAGGAGAGTACCTTTTGGCCATCAAATCAACACAACAGGGCTGGGGGAGTGAAGGGGTGGGGGGAATTTGTCATGCTGTCTCTGTCATCCTTTAGTATTCCACTTCTGTCTGTTTTTTGTTTTGCTTCGGTTTTTATTTCTAAGGCATTTGATGCCGCAGATGAAGAAACCGCAGCCGACAGTGATGGAGAACATCCAGGCTGTAAAGCCCCCTGACTGGGAGATGGAAAGCAGAAAACACGAGAGGCCAGAGAACATCCTTGCCTCTTCTCAGCTGACAGAGCAGGAACTCAAGGCCTTGACAGCCCCCTTGCAATCCATCCCCGAAATGGAGTACGAAGCGCCGCCGGCTGACGCGGTGGGGAACACCGAGAGAGCCATCAGAACCTCCGTGGAGCTGCTGCAGGATGCCAGGAACTTTGCACCAAGCTACGAAGAGTTTGACTACCCTGGGGAGGTTTTCACCATGCCAGGCCCCTACGAAGACGACACCTTCCAAAACCTTGCTCTCTTTGAGAACTGCTCCCCGGCCTCTTCCGAGTCCAGCTTGGATATTTGCTTCCTTAGGCCTGTGAACTTCACCTCAGAACCAGAGAGGACAGACCATGCCTTGCAGCCCCTGCCTAAGAGCTGCACTCCCGTGAGCAGCAGCACCTACAAGCGTGAGATGTTCCACAGCAAAGGGAAGCAGCTGAGCAGGTCCCTGAAGGAGCTGCCGCGCAGCGCGGAGGGCGTGAGCACCAGACTCTACAGCACACGGAGCAGCAGTGGGAGCCGTCTGCAGCAGAAGCAGGACAGGAATGTTCAGCCTCACATGATCTCAGCCTCATCCCGAAGCTCCCAAAGGAGCTACTTCCCCCCACAGAGAGGAGCGGGTGAAAAACCGAGCTTTTTGGAAGTAAGGAGGCTTAAATAGGAGGAGGAAAAAAAGGAGGCACATGGTGGTGCAGCAGGAGCAGCAGCAGGAGAAAGATGTGAGATACAGTTAGAGTAGAACATGCCAAAACAGCTTTCAAGCCCACACATTCCAAGACCTCAACTGCTCCTTTTCACACACATCTTCCCCAGGGAAAAGCATGGGTTAAGGTGCACAGCTGGCCGAGCTAGAACACCTTTGAGACAAGGGAGCCTCTTGTGTGTCTCCACTGTCACTGAGCTTCCCCCCCAGGTGAATGTTCTGAGCAGGTCACGAAGTTTACACAAAGCTGTTCAAAATTAGTGCTGTGGTTGGCACCCAGTTAAACAGGTGCCTTTCCACCTGCTGTGAGGAGTGCTGGGTAAGTGCTGGATAAGTCCTGCCAGTGTAAACCAGCATGGCTTGGCCAAGCTCAGCCCATTTACACCAGCAGGGATCTGGTCCATAGGTTTTGTTTCACCTGTATTTGTTGCCTGGATTGTACAGACCTATGCCAAACTCTGTGTGAGAACAGTCAGAGCCCACAACTGTGTCCCTCAGGTGGGACATGTCAGAGCTCTGTAACCCTTCAGGGACACCAAGTCCTGCAGGAGCAATGTTTCTGTAGCTTGCAGTGACTGAACAGAGTCAGCTTTGAGCTGTCACAGCCAAGGAAGAGGAGGCCAAGGGTGCTCTGAGGTGCTTAGATACAGATGATGATGGGAGATAGGTTCCAACAGCCTGACTGAAAAGGTAGCAAGGAAACTTCAAAAGAAAAGAAAAGAAAAAAAAAAAGCAAAGCCTAGTGAGTGAAGGAGGTGGTAGAAGGTTGAAGAGGGGAGATGAGGCAGAGGGAAGAGCCATGGGGGGACAGGCACCCCAGGGAAAGGGGCTGATGAGCTCTTTGGCACTCACCTGCACAGAACTAAGGCCCACAGCAGGGTGCAGATGAGGAGCTCGTCCAGAACTGCAGGATATGTTCTCCGCCCAGTGCAAAGGAAATCACCATGGCAGTGGTGGGCAGAATTGGAGAAAAGGGTCTTGTCCAGAGTCTTGCTGAGAGGAGCTTGGCACTCTCCCAAAAGAGGGACAGCTCTTTTAGTGGCACATTTACCACAAGGTGTGTGTGCTAATGAAGTCTTTTGCCCCAGAGATATGAAACCATGCAGCAGCAGAGCCAGTAGAAGAGTTTTTCACATTTCATCACTGCTCCAAAGCCTGATGCCTCCCTGCTCTAGGGGAGAAAGGAGAGGGTGGGAAGTTCTTCCAACTGCCCAAGCTGGCTTGCTCCCTCACTGGCAAAAGAAGCTAATGAGCTTCCCCTAAACAAAAAACTTAGCAAGAAAAGCTCCAGTTCCCTCTAACAATGCTTATCCTTCTATTCCTCTGTCCCTGCCTCAGCCCTAAAGCCAGCAACAAGCTCTCTGCAGAGGTACCAGTGTTGCTTCCCAGCCTTATTAGCACCTCCTCACCCACCAGGTCCCTCCTAGCACAGAAAGAGAGAAATAGAGAGAAGGGAACAAGAATGTGAGGTTGCAAATGCTGGTTAAATTGTCTTTTCCCTTTTAGGAGCTCCATGCAGAAGACAACACCAGGTTCTGCCAGAAGGATGACAATGAGCAAACATCCTTCAGCGACCACAACCCGCGGCACGAGCCCAAGGGGGGGTTCCGGAGCTCCTTCCGCAAGCTCTTCAAAAAGAAATAAGCAGCCCCAAGAGAGGCAGGCCACAGCCAAAGCACAGCAGTGCTTCCCCAGGTCCCCGGGGGTGGAGACAGAGAGCAAGGCCCCAGGATCCCCCTGGCTAACACAGAGGGTGGAGGGTGGGGGAGAGGAGACTCTCACAACTGCCTTACAAATGCATCCTGCTCTTCCTAGCACAGGGCAGGGCCAGGCTTTGGGTTGCAGTGGAGCTCAACCAGCAGGTCCAATAAGCACAGGAACTTGCTAGCTTTCATCTCTACCTGACTGAACTTCCCTCAGTTTTGGAAAGCTTTGGCTGAACCCTTATATCTTCTCCTCCCCCTCATCCCCCCAAAACTGCTTGATTTGCTGTACATCTTTGCTCTTCCAAACTCAAGGCAGGTCTTATCTGGCCTCAACCACAACAGAAAGGTTACCTTTGCAACCCTGGCATCCTGGCCAGAAGTCTAAAATTCCCTTCTTTCCTCTACTTTAAAAAAAAACCTACCATCAAAGATGCATTCCAGGAGGCCAGCTCGCATTACCCAGGTGGTTTGAGAAGGTCTAAGAAGCATCAGCTGAAGCACCTGAGCATTGCACTGCCTAATCAGCAACATCCTTTCTTTTGGACTTCCATCACTCATCAAAATCCTATTTCACCTTTTATGTCAATGCTGTTTTCCTGAATTGTGTCCTGCTGTGGGAATCACTGCTTCTGCTCTCAGAATGACCCATGTCTCCAGGCAGGTGATGCAGGCTGGGCCCAGGGCCTGCCACAAGAGAGACTCTTCTCCACCTTATCCGCAGTGTGGATCAGTGCAGACACTGGTAGTGCCAAACAGTGTCCTGGCTCCTGGTCTGTAACACACCTGGAATACACTTTGCTCACTCTTTGGCCTGACACCATCACGTGCAGCTTTGGAAAGGTTCTTCCAGCTAAAAATTGAGGCACTAGGGCAGGAAAGTTGATGGTGCACCATGTTCAGAGCCATAGCCCTCCTTCTTGTGCAAGGACAGATCAACGAGGCCAGGCACAGGCCACCCTCCTGACACCTGGATGTGACAAACCTTCAGCTCCTGATCTCTGCAGAGGACTGAGAGAAGCTCTGCTGTGACACCTGTGTCACATACCAGCAGCGAGAGCACCACGGGCTCAGTGGGTTACAGTGCAGTCCTGGTGAGCTCTGGTGTCACCCAAAGCTGGGACCTTCTGAGGGCAGTTTCAAGAGCAGCTGTGGTTTTATCACCTTGCTTTGACACAGCTGGGACTCTGATCTGTCCAAAGGACAGCTTCACCTTAAAATTTGTGAATTGTCTCCATGGGGCCAACAGCAATGCCTTGGGGGAAATCCTGTGAGACTGGGGGCTTGGGACTCCCCACATCAGCACAAGGGTGGTTGGTTTTGGGGCCAAGAGAAGAGCACCCACCATGCTGCAGGGCTCTCCTGGCTGTGGCAGCAGGACAGGGAGCCCAGAGCAGGTATCCATGGATGCAGTGGCCAATACCTGCTGCAGATGCAGGGCCCAGAGCTCTCCAGTGCTGACTGACCTGCACCTACCACCTGCTTTTCCTCCTCTGCTGGAGGCAGAGGGGTGTGTGTGAAAAGGGCTATCCAGACAGACAAAACCCATCCTTTACTGCAATCAAGGTTTTCCCAACATTTCAAGAATGTGACCAAGCAAAACCCCAAAGATTAAAATGTTTCAGCTGGTCACTCTCTCATAGATTTTAATGAAACAAATATCCACTTCTCCTCATTACAAAAAGGAAAGAAGTACCATACTTTCCTCCCCTAGCTTTTGGAAACTACTCTGAAAACTCAATTAAACTTTTTTAATGTAAGGCTTTTAATGGCAAAAAAAAATCCCCTTCCATCTCCTTCCCTTTCCCTCACATCCTCATAAAATTACAAATTCCATGTCCGTTTCCAGTCAGGACTGCTTCATGCTGACCAGCCACTGATTCACAAAGACAGTTCCTAAGAGTTGGCAGCTTTTAGTCTGATTGTGCAGGGCCAGGATAGAAATTATGCAGGAAGAGCCAGATACTTGTAACTGAAGCATCAGCAAAGCCTGTTTGTTCTGCACAGGAATCAGCCACAGACAGAACTGTTTGTTTGTCCATGGAATGAGAACTGTATCATTATGGACAAGTGTCCATTGTAAGGCACTGATGCTGTCAAGGGCTCTGATTTTTGTGCTATGTAATGACACTTTAATCTCACAAAACAAACCTGCTTTTCATATTTGCCAAGCAAAATACCAGGACAGAAACAGGACAAAGGAAAAAAACCCTACCTGCTAACATCTCCTGGGTGAGGAAATCCTTCCAAAGTGGCAGACCCTTGCTTGTAAAATGCATATGGATTTCAGCTTCTATTTTAGTGATTTAAGGCACAGTCAGAACTGACGGTTATTTCTTTTTGATTCTCTATGAGTTCTTACTTCCAGGCCTATACTTACCACTTGAGATGTCCTTATACCTGCTGCAAATGTAAATAGTATGAATGAATGATGCTCAGCACCACACACACACAACCTGTCACAGGGTCCATTTCAAATCCATCTTTAGTGTACATGTGTGCTCTGGATTATTTTTTTTTCCTTTGCCAAATAAACGTTGCCTTTAAATACTGCTGTTGCCTCTTGCACTGAATCAGCCAGAAGGGTGCATCCATTAAGTTGTTTCTCTGGTCCCTTTCTGAGGCAGCATTACTTACACAATCCTCTATCCTTGCAAGTCCAGCTGTGCAAGCAAACTGTTCCCTACACGAAGTTCTAAGGCTCCTATTCAGAACCCAGCTGATTCACTCTCAAGGCTTCTGGTCAAGATCCTGTGGTTGGTGTAGCTCACTGTGACACATCTTCATCTCCTTAAGACTCCTCTAGACCACACCTCTCCATAGCTACACTCCCTGTTTAAGTCAGCCATCCTAGACTCAAAACAAAAAAAGGTTTACTCTGAAACAGATGTAACAAACTTGTCCAAAGCAATTCCAGTAACATGTGCCCTTGATCACCTACCTTTGGTTACCTTCCTTTTAAAAATATTACAGATGTTCTCCACATTTAGAAGCTAAATTGTCATGCATCTGGCAAAAGGGTTTTTATTTTATTTCTCCCTTTCAACTGTTCAGCCACCCAGTACAGGATTTCACACTTGCTGGCTAGAAAATAAGAAAAAAACCTTACTCTTTACTTCATTTCCCTCATAATGCACTATTTTCCACTGAATACAGAAAGTAAATTTGCTCTCAGTGTGCAGAAAAATGTATTCAAGGGTGTTTTTTTTAATAGAAAATAAGGAATGGGATTTACAAAATAATTAAAGAGCATTTTTTTCTTTACACCTGTATTAGGCCACAGGTTTGTCTCCCAAAGAAAGCCTTCACCTATGCACTGTATGGATTTAGAAACGACAATTCAACAATCTTTTCAATGAAGCACAATAATCTACTATGTTCAACAGTGGTACCTCCAGTGATATCACTGGGAAAATCTAATTTAAAACACATACAAAAGAAAAATTATTAAATAATGCCACAATGTCACTCTGAAACATCTAGAAGGATTTAAAATCCAGTGTATTAGCCTGCTCTTACTGAGACAGACCTCTCCCTCCCTGATTTAAGAGAGGCATATTAGAGCAGCAGGTTAGCCCACACTGGAAATGGCTTCTTGAGGATGGAGCACTCCAGTGGTGCTTCCATGGCATCAGCCCTGAAGGAGGACAACATTCCCCATTAGACAAGTTTGCTGCAGGGGCTGCTGAATGCCATGACAATAACATGTCACCATGGGGTCCCCAGGCAGCACAACAGTGGCTTCCCACACAGCAGCTGGACAGAAGCAAATGCTCAGCACCTGCAAAATCACCACAGAATCATGGAACAGTCTGGGTTGGAAAAGAACCTTAAAAGACCATCTAGTCCAACCCCCTGCAATGAGCATGGACATCTTCACCTAGAGCTGGCTGCTGAGAGCTCTCCCAGCCTGATCCTGAATGTTGCCAGGGATGGGGCATCTTCCACCTCTGGGCTACCTGTTCCAGTGGTTCACCACACCCACTGTAAAAAACTTCCTCCTTACACTTTGTCTAAATCTACCCTCCTTTAGTTTAAAGCCATTACTCTCTGTCCTATTGCAAGAGGCCCTGCCAAAAAAGGGTTGTCCCCAACTTTCTTATAAACCCATGCAGTTCTGCTACATAACCCTGCCTACATAGCTTGCAGTGGTTCTGGCTGACTTTTAGCCATATATCAGCTCTCTACAGTAATACAGCAACTCTCCAGGCCTCCACACCAGCACATTTCACTGTCCAGGCCACACCAGACCAAATCAGGGTCATTTTACCAAGGAGACAAAGAACATAATTAAAACAGTTTCATTTTTATGTGAAAAGTATTGTCACTAATGCAAACATGATCCAAGAAGCCACTCAGATCAGAAATAATATATTAACACACAGCTGCCATGACACAAACCAGTGGCTTAGCAGTTCTATTCAACTCCTAAATGCTACAGGTTTGATTCTGACCCTGTCCTTCCTATTTGCAGCTAGGTCAACACCATGATTTGTGCACTGTGACTGACCCCTGGGCTCCAAAGAATGTTTACTTTAGGTTCTAGCATGGTGGCCATTGTCACCTGTTGTCCAAGTATCTCACCAGGAAAGCACTTTTATCCTCCCCCACAAACAGGGAACAGCATTTCCCATTTCACAAAGGAAAGCAGAAACCTACTGACATTTAAGAAATCTGCTGATTAGTGGGAGCCATGCAAGATCCCTCCTGACTGAGCACCCTGACCACTGGGTGGCCTGCTCTGCCTTGGCTGCCCAACAGCACAGACAAAAACGTGCTGAAGAAGAAACACAGATCAGAAAGTCTCAATTTATGGAGTTGTCCTGGTAACCCACTGAGGAACTAATAATTTAGGTAACACTGCCAACAGTATATGCTCATCAAAGTGTTTTTATCCAAAGAATCCATAACCCAGACTACATCTCCTGAGGCTGGACAGTTTTTATAAAGCTCCCATATAATGTTGTCCTCTGAAGCCAAGGTTTTGAGATCTTCACTTTTTCTTTTGCCAGAAAAAAAATGTTTCAAAACAACATTGTTAAAGACATCTAAGAAGGAATACAACTGACAATTCCAAGATCTGACTTTGGTGAAAACTGCCATTCCTGTTGATGAAATGCTTTCCCAATGTAATGACCACACCAAAGGATCAAAGTGCCCTGATCAATGGCAGGGCTGACAGCATTAAAAAAGGTGATTTCTGCCATCATTCAACTGACACTATCTGTAAGAGACTCAGCTTTCCAAGATCCTGAGATGTGTTCTTCTTCCAAAGAGGATATGTGAGGGAATTTTACTTGCCCCATGAGCCACGTGAACTGAAGATGAGACACTTGATGCTTCACATACCTACTGCAGGACATTACAGAGCTCCTTTTCTTCAACAACTGCCATCCATTACTGTCCCAGTCTGGTCTGGAGTCGAAGAGCAGCATGCAGGTTTATGGATAAACCATGTCAGAATACTTACAACATACCTGCTTTGTCATGTGTGTTTTGGACAGAAAAAGCCACTGTAAAGACTAATAGAAGTTTGATTTTTCTAACGTGTCATACAGGACGTGGGAAACATTTCATAAGGTATAATAATTCACTTTGGGAGTAACCCAGCCCCTCAAAATATTACTGAATTATTATTTGTAACATGCCAGAAACACCTCTTTAGTCTCTCATTACTAAAATACATACACTGAATTAGGAAAAATATGTACCACAAGATGGGCTTTTATCCCCCTCAGTGCTTAACTGAAAAACTAAGTTGAACATTTGTCCATTAATAATTTAACGTATGTCAGCCAAACATATCTTTATCTTTATTTCAATTAAATTAAAAACAATCTGCAAGTATATTTATGCAACATTCACTATATACACACGATTTATGCAACTGCAAGGCAATCCTATGTATGCTGATTAATCTATTGTTAGTAAAACATGACAATAGCTATGGAAGTTGACAAGTGACTGTTTTCATGGCATGACTGAAAAAGAATAGCTACTAGCCATGAAATGGATTATCAGTAAACCTTAAAAAGAACATGACATAACCTAGCAGAGATTAACAGTCTTCTAAATGTAGTATATTTGCTTCAGATGATAGTGCTGCTTTTAAAAAAAAAAAACTTGCTGTCACCTTAATGATGTAAGACTTTCATCAGCTCTATCTAAAGAAAGCAATAATTAGACATTATGCTTCCTGGCAAAAATTTATTTTTGAACTGGCACCACAGTATTTCAGAAAATAATAATAAAGTACCTCTTTGGTGAAGCCTAGGTACCCCCTACTACTCATTGTAACAACTTGTAAACAGGACCGCAATACAGTGCTTTGCCTTAATTCTAGCTCGGTTAGGTACCACAGATCTTCCTCACAGTCCTTCTCATAATTTTAGGAAGGTATTTTAAAGCAGGGAGTAAGTAAAGCAAAGGAAAATTAAGAAGGATATAAAGTTCCCTGTTTGAGATTTAAAAAAAGTGCATAATGTTTTCATTCCGAAAACTGTGCCACTGTATGGAACTGATGGATACAAGACTGTTTTTCCTTCCTGTACTGGACATTATTGATCATTACACAAACACAGTCTCTGCTCATTGGCCAAAGAAGTCTCTCCAGACTGTTTTCTGGTACAATCAGCTGTCCAATTACTTTAGAACAAAGTCCTGCATACTAAAACAAGAATAGCAAGTTAACCGGGTTTTCCACTAGAAAGTCTGTTTTTGCAATTCCATTTCTGTACACTACATTTCCAACGCATTGGAGAGTTCTTAGTGTTTGGCATCCACGTCCCGACTCCTTGACACCACCAGGTTCAGTGCATCCATTGCCAGCAACAGACATAGCACCAGGAAAATGCGACTCCCAGCGCGAGGGACAGTTCAGGAGGAGGGGGCGTTCTCCAGCAAGGGCGGCCCATCCCGATGCATCGAGGGGTGCGTGTGCTCCCTTTTGTAAGTTTTTGGAGGAAGCTTTGGGATATGTTGAGAAGTGCTTTGTCGTGGAGGAATGGGTGGTCCAGCGACAGAAGGGAGGTCCACATCCTGCGGTATCAAAGGCGGCGACGGCAGGTGCCTCCGTGCTACATGTGGAGAAGGTGTCTGGGGGGGAGGGGGTGTGAAGGGAGAGGGGCTGTTTGGGAAGAAGGTGTTACCAAGTTCGCTTTTTCTGCCCAGGGGTGGAGGCTGGAGGTGTAGTGGTGAGCTAGAGAAAACATCTGGAGTTCGCACAGGTTCCCGTGGCGGTAACTCGGGGGGGTTGGCAGGGGTAACACAGGAGTCAGAGATGCAGGTCCGATCAGGCACCGAGTACCTTGGAGAATACACTTTAGAGGTGGGTTGCCTAGGAGGGATTGCTGGTGGGTTGTCCAGGTGTGCAGAAGTGATCTGAGGTACACAAACACTTCAGTCAGTAAAACTCCAGAGTGGCAGCAAAGCCCAGGACCCTGCTGTCAAACAGAAGCCCCCTCCTGCACTGCAGACTGCTCTTAGCAGGGCTGCAGCAGCACATGAATGAACAGCCAAGGATGGATGGAATGAAGATGCACAGAGAGGGACAAGGGCAAGGCAAAGAATGGCCAAAGGAACAATTTCCATGCTAGTTCCAGGTCTGCTTGCTGGGGAGGTTTGGATATCTTCCACCACCTCCCCAGTAAAAAGCACTTGGAATGGGTTAACACACCAGGAATTTCTTAAAAAAAAATAGAAAAAGGAAGAAGTTGATGATGCTGAACAGAGAAAAAATAAACTATGCTCAGAAGATGGAGTTAAGTAGTCAGAATTATGGAAGTGAACAGTTCCCAAGTTGCAGACCACAGTGACAGGATATCTCCAACACCATATCACATACACAATGTTTTCAAATACATTTTGGTAGGATTTCAGATACATTTTGGTGATGTGTCAAGTTCTGCTGACTGGCAAAACAGTTGCCTGTAGTCTGAAAATAACTGCTGAAGAGCCACTTATAAGCTCTCTTCAAAGACCTATCTGCTCTGAAGTAATTTTGTGTGGGATTTTCAAATCTGAAGTCACAAACAAGCTTCCACTGAAATTAGGTGAAATTTGACAGTGTCTGCAACAAAGGCTGGCTCAGATCCCAGTTGCCAGACAAATGCAAAAGGAAAATGTAACAATGGCTTAAGCAGGCAGGCAGACAGGATGGGTAAGCAAGCACTCGAGCACCACAGCATCAGGATCAAATATTCTGGTGAAACTTTCCAGAGGACTGAGTTGTGTACAGTACTTTCCATCATTACTGTTCATCAGTTCTTACTCTTATTCATATTTCCTAAATCAATACTCTGAAACAATTAATCCCAGATAGAAACACCTGCCTGGAGCCTTAAGTTCTCACAGGCAATGCAAGGGGCCAGAGCACAGCACATCAGTAGATGAGACATTCCTAACCCTAAATTTAGGTCCCATATATTTTCTTTTGTTTGAGATCAAGGCATAGTGAGGTAGAGCTCTGAAGGCCTGAAATACATGGCTGCTTTATCTTTCACATACAGTTCTTCAAAAAATAAATATACTGTCTTTGAGAGTTACTTTTCTATCATACCCTTCCCCTCTTATCCCTGAAAAACAAATGACCTTTTTTCTGCTTACTTACTTTTGATGGGGAGGATTCAGCTGGGGCAGATTCCGGTCTTCTTCGTGGAGGAACAGGAGGAGGGACAGGAGCATCATCTGAAGTTTTGGTAAAGTTTATGGATGACACAGAAGCAGATCCTAAGGGACATAAAAAAACCCATTGATAATGATGAACTTTTGGCTCAATATTGCTGCCGACAGAGGTGACATAAATAATAAAGCAATTGCTCATAAAAAGCATAATGAATCAAGGAAGTGGCAAATAATGACAATAAAACAAGCCTCTAACTTGCAGCTGCCAGAGAAACTGCTTTTCTGAACTGCAGAGATCTTTGTGGCCATCAGCTCCTGAACTTTCTTAAGTAATCCTTGAGACCAAAACCACACCACAACAGCACTAAAATAATATCCTGAACCTGCAGTCAATGGACCAACAACAAAGAAATCCCTTCTCCAGAGGCTTTCCAAAGACCTGGCTTGGACATTCAGCAATGGCACAGCTCTGCTAAGGAACTTCTGCCTTTAGAAGTCATTTCACCTCTTTATGGCAACCAGTTGAACACAGGAGTAACCTCTGAAAACCCCTGCAAGTGAAAGGAGCCTATATCCATTATTAAATACTGAGGGCACACTATAAAATATGAGCTTCCTTTTATGTCAGGAAAGACAGAAGAAAAAGAGGTGTGGATAGGTACTGATGGATTTAAAGCAAGCAAATACTCATTTTAAGTTCTTGCAGGAAAACCATCCATGTACACTGAAATCAGTTATGAATTGCAGGCAGCAGAATAAGGCACCTACAAACAATTAATTTTTTATTCTCAGTGTTCACCATCAGATATTCAACAAATACATTCACACAAATACGTATGGCACCAAATCCCACAAGTTTGGGACATTTATGGGCCCTAGAGATTACCTCTGCCTTCAGTTTTGAAGATCCTCCAAAGACTTGTAACAGCCCCTAGGTAACACATCTAATCCTGTTCAGTTTCTCCTTTACAATAAAAACTTTTTAAAGAAGAAGTGAGTAAGAAATATTGAAGGTTTTTGATGAAGCAGACAAAAGCAATGATTTTTACAGTCACTAGAGAAGGCTAAACCTCATTTCCCCCGCCTGCCACCACACATGTGAGAGGCATGTGCTGTGTGCGAGCACCTACGTGTATGGAAGGGGCTGGAGGGGTCCGAGTCGAAGACGCTGCAGGCGTCGGTGGTGCTGGAGGTGGCGGAGGCGGGCGGCGGCGTCAGCGGCGTCCGCGGCGAGTTGGGCGCCGACGCCGTCGCCTCCGTCTCGCTCTCGGGGATGCGGCTGTAGCTGATCTTCCTGGGCTCCTGCTGCAGGGGCGTGGGATGCCTCATGGTACCCGGCCTTGGGTTGGAGGGACGAACACCCGGGGACTTGAGAGGGTAGCTGTACTTCTTGGGCTGAAACGACACAAAATATCAACCAAAATCAAAAGGCTTTGGGATAACCTAAATGTACCTTTGTAGTTATGAAGTAAGAGATCTGAAATGACTTCTGCCATCTATGAAAAACAAATGTAAGCACTTTTTAAAAAATAAATGCAAAAATGGAATACTAACAAATCTTGGAGGAGGCTTGACATTTCGTGGCTCTATCTCCAGTGACTTGTTGAAGAGATAATCTGTAAATTCTGTCTCCACGCTGTTTCCCATTGGATTCAGGTTTTCAAAAAATCTCTGCAATACATGAAGGCAGACAACTTGTCAGCTAAGATGCTTTTTAACACTGCTTGTTTCTACAGCACAAATGATCCCAGCTGTTCAAGAGAAGAGAGAGAATGCTGGAGTCAGAGGTAATGACAGACTTAAGACATTAAATCTGCTTGTCACCAGGCCTTTTCTGGACACTGATATTGCTATGCTTGGCCTGAAAACGAGCTGTGCAAGTACCCTAAATGCTTTCTGCAGTGCAAAGTCGAACCAGGTTTGCCCAAACACTTCCAGAAAAAGTTGCAAACAATCCATCTTTACACTGATGCAGGGAAGACTGCTCCCACAGTGCATTCTGTGAAAGCCTGAGGAGAACAAATCAAAAAAACCCTTGCACAATCTCTTAAGATAACCTGTCCTGTGACTCTCTGAAAGGACACAGCTCAAAAGATGGTAAAAAAAAAAAGGGAAGAAAGAAAAGCAACCAGAGAGAACACTGCTTAGACAACACCTCAGACCAAGGAAAACAAGCATCAGGAGGAAGAAAGATGTATCATCTCCATCAACAAACACATGATATAAACACAGTGCTATCAGGTAAACATGGAACATAAAGGCAGTGTAACAGAGGAGGAAAAGACAACTGGGCAAGTAATTGCCACTGAGTGAAGGACAATGAGAATCTGCCCATTTCAGTTCCTGTCTAACACTGATCAATAAGAATATCTACCAATGTCCCAACAGCTGAGAAAAAAATGAAACAAACCCAAGAAATTGCAAGCATTGAGCTTTCTGCCTTTTCTTACACTGAGACCCAAGACAGGTTTTATGACAGGTCCTCTGCTCATCTCTGATCCAGTCGACCAAATCTATGTGAATTCAGTCTGTCCTTATGGTTTGTCAGCTGACAGAATCACCACAGAAGGAAATTGTGTCACTTACCCTGATGTCAAATTCCACTCTTAAACAATATGGCTGGTTCTGGTACTGCTGGATCTCCCCTGTTATCTCAGCTACCTTCCTTCTCTTGCTGAAGTTGATAAGGTCTTTCCCATGGCGCTTGAGAAATTCAGGATTGCCTTCTTCTGTTTTCAAAATGTTGGTTAAGTAAATCCCTAAACAGCAACAGAAGAGGTTTTCAACAGAGAGTACAAAACAAGGAGGAAGTCATGACTGGAATACAAGGACTTCTTAAAAATTTAATTTGTGCACTGCAATTATTTAGAAAATCCTTTGTTAGGGTCAACAAGAGAATTGCACCTCAGCTTCCAATAAGGGCAACAATTTAAATATTTTAACATGCCTTGTTGCATCAATGTCCCAAAGTCTGTGCATCTTTCTGTGGTTTAGGAAGCTCACACAACTGAACACTATAAGAGGACACTGGACAGAAGTGCTTTCTCTTAACTCCTCTTCTCCATTAGACACCCCAGCTAAAGTCCAAGAATGATTTTCAAGTTTTATCCTGGCTTCATAATTGCATCAAATAATTTGAAGATTAGTAAGTAAAAAGTGCTCTCCGTTTCACAGATCATGTGTCTGGAATTGTCATTATGACTTGACAGAAATAACTGAAGCTATTCACATGTGATCCTGCTAACCTCTACTCATCTCTGAAGCAGGACAGGTTTCTTAGTTGATCTTATCTTTCTTTGCAGAGCTCTGGAGTATATCTTTCCCCAATCTGTAAAAGGCCAAAAAAGCCATCAACACTATTTTCTTCCAGTTTTGGCCTGAAGCCTATGTTGGACAAGTGCACTGTCCAGACTTGGAACTGATCAGTAGCAAACATTTAAGTGGATGCTTAAGAAAAGGAGTGACATGTGCTCAGCATCACAATCTGCTAAATGTCAGCAATCCACTTCAAAAAAGAACTGTTAAATCTGATGATAAAGAGGATTTTGCTTTCCAAACTCTGTTTCTACAGAAATGAGACTTTTTAATAGAAATGAGACTCTAGCTGTATTTCTTGGAACACCTGATGAGGAAGAGGATCTTTCTTTTTCTCCCAGTCAATGGCAATAATATTTCTAATGTGACCACCTTCTATTGAGAGTATATATGGTTGTAACAGTTCAAACCACACTCAAAGTAAAAATCAGCAAATATGGATATTGCATAAAATAGGATATTGCAAATATACTTATTTTTACTCCAAATAATATCTTCCATGAATAGTCACTTTAGGGTTTTTTCATATATTCGTGTCTGGGCACCTGAAATTCCAACCCACCTGTCCTGTTAAAATGGACTTTTCTCTCTATTGTTCATACTCTGTTTAGTCCCTTAGCTCAATAATTTCCAAATGTTAATGTGGGACATGGTTCATCCAAATCACAGGTACTCACCAAAAAAAGGCACACAAGGAGGATTAATGGACCTGAGTTTTGCCAAGTATTTCTTATAATGGTCCTCACTCAGCTCATAAGCTTCTTCTAAGATCTTCTTCTGGCGACTTGGAATTTGCTTAAAAGAGAAATCAAACAGGTGATTTGGAAAGAGAAGATAAAGGCATGGCCCAGCAACACTACTGAGAGTAATGGTCTCCCACTGGCACTTGAATCAGGGACCATGAGGACACTGCCCCACCATCCTGAGATACCCTTCTTAAGTGGGGATAGATTTCTTGCTTCTGAAACCAAGGAAAAACCCTCTCTCTTACACCCTGGTTGATTCATTTCTTGGGGGTTTTACTTTCCTTGCTCCTTGGAATCAAAAGCCTACTGACAAGACAGGCTTTCAGTGCAGCCAAGGTACCCTGCATGACACTGCCATAGCAAAAGTGGAAAATATTTCACTGTACCTCAAATGTGTGATCCAACCGATAAACTGCTGCGGAGTTCATAGCACTGACAATCTCAAGGACACCATTAAAGTTGTTTAGCTCTTGAAAAACTTGCAGGATCTCAATTATCCGGCTCACTACAATTACTCTCTCCTCTAGGTTTTCTGTTTCTACAATGCATCTAAACACACAAGAACATTGGGGTTTGTATTAAAGCACTGATGAGGTTTCCAAAGTCAAATATTAACTTGTAACACAAACAAATACAATTTTATCAAATTACTTGAGTTCTGAAAATGTTTTGGAGATTTGAAAATATTCTAAGAATACAAAGCTTGAGACCACTATGTTAAATTTCTCACAGGGACCAGTTTTAGCATCTAAACACCAAAACAGGAATTCTCCTAGAAGAGAATTTTTCACAGTATACTTGTGAATGGTCTGTAAATGTCTCAGTATGGAGTAGGTGCAGATTCTGGAAAGTCACTTACTTTTCAAACCACAGAGTTAGGTTAGTTGTATGCCTTATCATTTTGAGAAGGTTGGGAGAATTAATTTCTTTATCTTCCTTTGTCCACACACTTCCAACTAGTTCTGATGGCTGCACAGCTCTGGAAAAGTAGATGTTTTATCAAAAAATGTAACTAAAAGCAGGAAGGTATTATTTTTCCAAACCCTCTTGATTTTCAATGAATTTGGAATTCAAATTTAGAAATAAATTCTTAAGGTATCCCTTCTAAAATATTAGGCTGTCCTCATGACTAAATGTTATTTCTACGCTTCTTTTTTAGACTCTAGGTATTTCTTCATGTATGTCACTCTCAACCATCTCTGTTCATCTAAATGAAGAATGAAATCTCCATTTCATTCACCATAACAAAATGTGAGCTTCCAAAGCCTGAATAATTTCAGGCTAAAAATCATCTTAGCTGATGAGATCTGACACATTCCTTAATTTGCTACACAAAGCAGGATGTGAAGAAAACTGATTTAATAACTGTTCATACTTTTCAAAGTTTGATCTACTCAGAAAATACCAAGAGAAAGCTGGAGCACAAGACAATTAACAGTATGCAACAGTCACACATACTGGGGACTGGGGAGGATAAAACAAATATTGTATTTAAGGGAGCTTCCACTGAAAAATGGAAATTAATACACACCACTGGTGAAGTCCCTTAATTTCTGTGGGGCTTCACATCAGAGGCCCACAGAAACAATTTCAGGCATGGAGAATATTTTGGTTTGTGCCACGTGTTTCTCAGGGGAGGAAAGTTACCTGTAAAAATCTGACTCCAGCAAAGTGAGCTGCCGAGCGATTTCTATGGGATGCAGAGTGAGCAAGTCAAAAGTCTCTGTGTGGCCTGGTTTGCTGATGTGCCACTCAATTGCTGGAGGGGGGCTCTCAAAAGTGATGTTGTGGCTCGGCCCAATGGCTTGTGCCTGCTTTTTCCTGTTGATTATCTTTGTGATGGATTCAACCCACTTCTTCATGGCTTTGCCTGGCACACAGAGAAAATGACTATTTAGTTAATACTGTTTTTCCTAAGACATCAGTAAAATTCAGTAATCAGTAACCCCAAAACCTACTAAATTAAAGCAATCATATATTCTTAGGATTGGTATTCTCTACACAAATGTAGAAGTATTCAAAGACAGAAAGAATTCCTCAACAGCCAATGCTGAGCACGACTTTGCCCAAGCACAAATGAGAACACCCAAATTAGACTCCTGCCCTGATTTAGGTGCTTTTCTTTCTTTTCTGAGTTTACAGTGGGTTTTTGGGAACAAACCTTGTTTTGCCCAAAATGCACTTCTGCAAACACCTTGAACTTTCTAGTATGGGCAAAAGCACGTGATTACCTCAGATAACCTAGAAAGTCAAAATAACAAACAGGGAGAAGCTTCTTCCTGTACTGCATTTGCCATCAAAGCTGAGAATAAAATGGAAAGGCCAAAAGCCTTTTTAGCTCTGCATCATAAGAATTTCATGCACCAGTCCATTGAAAATTTACCAGTAACACCCACTGAATTAGCTGCCTCATTCTCCCCTCTTTTTAGTGGCTAAATAACCACTAAGTGCTTCTCTGACACAGTCTTTTCCTACAAATTGCTCCTGTGTCTGTCTTGGCTTTATTTAAAAGGAAACAGGAAAAGTCTGTACAATGACAACAGCAAGGTGGCCTACAGTTCTAATATGCACTGTGAAGTAGCTGGAAACTCTTGTTTCAAAGAAATAATGGTTTCCACCATCCAACTTTACAAAAATTACCCCTATGTTAAGTTTAAAATGACAATCAAAGCAATTATTCTGTCCTGATCATGACTCAGTTCTTATTTTTCATTATTTCAATCCCTCTACAGCAAAACTCATTTATGTAATCAACATATTTAACATTATGTAAATTTTATTCCAGTCCCTCTACAACAAAACTCAATTTATGTAAACAATCATTATTCTGAGCAAGAGCCAGATTTTGTATAATAGTGTGTGTGTGGGCTTAATGAAAGTCTATTTCACGCTCTTTATGAAGTATTTAATAAGTATTTAATAATAATAGTATTTACTATTTAATAAGTATTTAAGAATGTCCTGTTTTTCCTGAAAGCAAAATTGATCACACTCTGTACCTCTGAAATGGGATGCTTTAGGATAAATGTCAGCACTTAAGGAACTGTAAATACCTCTTACTGTTCCAATGAACTCCTCCAAACGTTTCAGAAGGTCAGCGTCTCTTTCAAAGTCATAGAAGTGGTGCTCTACCCAGTGTCGACACACATTTAATACTCTGCAAGAGCAAAGAATAAAGAATCACTCCAGAGCCCAGTCTATCTTCCCTGTCAAAGCAGCTGCAAGAAAGGCCACTGGCAGCACCAGGAGCCAGGGCAGCCAACAGGTGGCACTCCAGAAGGAATTCAGGGTGGCTCCCAGGGATGCAGCACTCACCTCAGCTGCACAGGCTGAATGTACTCTTTCCTAAACCTTTTCAGCTCTGCACTGAGGGGCTGGTCTCCGTTCTCCATGGCAATACGGTCGGCTTCCGTGGGCTCAGGCTCTGGAATTTCAAACCTAGCACAGAAGATGGGTGTAAGCACTAGGCCTCTGTTACACCAGTCTTGGGCACAAGCTTCTGGATATAAACTGGTACATTTTACTGGCAATCCTTGAATTGGACAACTTTTTAAAAAGGTGTTTGAAGTGACTCAAAACCAACTGGAAAGCCAAAATCTTACACACTCCAAGTAAAAAGAAAAAAAAAATGCACTTCATAAGAACAGTATTTTTAACAGTGGCATACCTTTCTATTAGCAAACTCAGCAACTCTTGAGGTCTACAGAAGGATCTATATGTTGTGAGAAAAGTCCGAACAAAGTTGGGATCTAAGACAAAGAATAATTTTACACTTATGTCAGCAATTACCTGTTTTTTTTTTTTCTTTTACAATAACTTCAATTATCTGTTAAAATTAAGGATGTCACCCTATCAACTTACAGAGAAGATGATGTAAACCAAAATGGCTTTGGTAACAGTTCAAAACCTCCTAAAACAGTAATACAAAGTAGAACTTCAAACCAATTTTCATTCTGTTGAAGGTTCACAACAATAATTTCCCCCTCCCCCGATTGTTAAAAGACAGGAGTCTTCTCCAATGACTTTGAAATTAATGAATAGATGGTTTTATTTATGAGTAAACAACTTTGCTTTTGACAGTGACTGGGACATGAGAGTTCAAAAAACACATCAAATCACTCTGCACTGGATAGAAATGGCCTCTTCCAGGGGAGAATACTTTCCCTAAACAGGCACAACTGATAACTACTCATGGTTAAGGCAGCCTAGATATTTTTTCACCTGACAGCTATGTTAGAGATTATATTTATTTCACCTCTAGAAAATCAACTGATTTCATTTAAATTGACTAATTACATATCAATTCATTTAAAATATGAAAATGTGTCTTAAAAACAATCAAAACAATCAGAAAACCAAAGTGTCTCTCATAATTACAAAAGCAAACCCATTTGTTTTCAAATATGAGGAAATGCAGTGACAGTTCACTGGCACTGCACTGAGCTGACTAGAAACAAGGCTAACACTGTTATCACTGAACAGAATTAATGAGCACATTGCAACAGCTTTGCATATTAAATCCATATCCAGATTTGAAAACCAAACCCCAGCTGGTAATTGTCCTAACATAAGAGTGGCTGAAGAGGAGCTCACAGGACTTGAAGCAAGAATTCCTGTAGGCTATAACATGTAGGATAAAAAGACTGCATTATTTGACCTAATGCTCTACTGGATTTGTTTCCTGGAATATGGATTTTTAAGAGCTGCTTTAAAATCCTCCTTAACTCTTTACCAGGATCTTGTCCATTTGAATGAACATTCCAACTTCCTTAGATCCCACTGAGTTGTTCATTTGGGCAACAGTTCATTGCCCAAACAGTTCATTTACTGTGATGTGCATCACACCTTAATTCTGCCATGTAACACAGCATTTCCTTGCAATTTTGTTGCATGATAATTCTTATTCCTTAAACAATTAGCTATTCTGCTTCTCACATGTCCTCCATTACCCCATTTTCCTAATCATAACCCCTTTCCCACCAGTCCTTGAAACTGTACAGTCCAAAATTATTTTCAAAGGCAGAACTCCCATACTTTTTGCACAAAAAAGGTCATCCCTGTTCACATCATCTTCATCATGCAAATACACAAATTCTGCAGTGCTAAAGAAGTACTCATGCTTTCACAGCTTGCAATCTGTACACAGCATCTACTCTAAATAAAAGATTTTGTCTACATGAAAAAAAGAGCTTCCATAGCAATTAAGACCTTCAGATCACTGCAAGCTCTGAGTTGTAGCTATTGTTATTTACAGGTAGGGTCAGCAGATAAATCCACAATACACATTGAATTTCAAACCAAGTAGATCAGAAAATCAAATCTAACTTTGTTATCTTACTAGCAACGACTGTGACTCAAAATAGTGTACAATATATGAGTAAGTGTTAAAAAAATACAGACAACACCAGTTAGCCAGGATGTCTGCTCATGTGATAATTCTCTCTTCAATGCAGCCAATTTGAAAGCTAAAAAAGAACAATAACTGTTCTACGAGGATTTATAAATAATCACCCTTGAATTCCTTAAGAAAGGAAACGGACACTATGATGACGCACAAGCACTCTCAACATATCTAAGCTTTAAAAATAGAAGAGTGCTGCCCTATAGATAAAAAAATGCCATGACTTTAAAATGTTGGTACCACCTAATCCAGCTGCTCTGAATCAAGAATTGGGCAAGAGGAGATAATGAATGCAAAAACACATTAAAGCAAGGAAAACCCACCACAATATGCAGATAGGGTCAGAACCTGAACTTCTAATTGCAGGGCAATTTCTCTCATGTAAAAATGCATGGAAAGTTGCTTTTGCAGAGGGGATTTCTCTGTGTTTTGCTGCTCCACCACAGGATAGTTTGGAGAGTCTGCCACACCTTATGACCAGGTGGCCATCAGGGCTGTCCCCCTGTCTGAGCTGCTGCAGAAGCTGGATGCCTCCCACCCCTGGCAGAATTGTTTCCTTAGAGCTTTCCCTGTTGCACAACAAAGAAATTGTGGCTGATAAAATGGTTTCTCATTTGTCAAGAGGGTGAGGGATGACAAATAAAAGGTCCAACATCCATATCTACAAATGAGGTGGACTGTGTGGGTCTTCATATATTACAAAAAATTGAGACCTGATTTGACTACAGCAACAACTAAACTGCAACAAATTTGTATGACCTTTGCAAAGTATATCTGTAATTATTTCTTACACCACTTGACCTACAAAAATAAAAACCTAGAGAAAAGCCACAGCTATAGTAAATACTGTCTTTAAACTGGCAGATCAAGGGCTGCCATAACCAGTCACACTGAATTTCAGAAAAACTGACTCAGAAAGGTAAACACTTGCTGTCCTGGCATCTGAATATAAAGCCAATAAAGACTTTAAAGATCACCATCACAGATACACAATCCTGTGTGGGGCAAGAAAAGCATTTCTACAGTCTGTAGCTGTTTGGTTACATATCACCAAAGCACTCATCTTCCCAGGTCTCCAAGCAGAGGAGGAGCCTTGCACTCAGCTGATACACGTGTGAAAGAGCTAACCTGGTACTCTGGAGAATTGCTGCCCTTCTCACTGCATCTCACAAGATGCAACAAACCCCTCAATGATTTACATCACCAATGGATCACGTTTCCTGTACAACAGAGCATTTTTGGTTGAGTCACTCTATCTTTTATTTCTTTGCTGCCCTGGAAAAGACTGCACAGAATGGTGAGAACAATGATGTTTTTCCTCACAGATAACCAATTATAAAACAGAAGGTATAGAAGATAAGAGTGTTGAGAAATTATGCACAATGTAGCAATGCAGCATCACATCCACTAAGATGATTAAGGCTACAAAGACAAGCTACATACATAATAAGACAACTATTTTTATCCTTTTGGTCAAAGTCTTTCAGGCCACCTCTCAGAACCTATATTCTCAGTTTTCTCATACAATATTTTTTGCTAATTCTTTTGCAAAGGCAATACTAGATTTAAAAATAATAATAGAAAATTGTCTCCCTTTCTCTAAGGCTGAGTTGTTTGATTTAACTTTCAAGAGTTACAACATAAATTATGTCATAAATCATGCCTATAAAATACAAAGCCAAGAGCTAGAAGTTTGAAAAGTTACAAGAAAATGAAGACAGCTACAAAACTGCTCAGATAAAAACTGCCAGCACAAAATTGCATTTGGCTTTATAGTAAACATTAGGAAAATTAAAAGAAGAGCAAGAATAGTAATGAAGAGATTAAATATAAGTATTTTAAAAAGTAAACAGAGTACTAAACTATAGAAATTATATTCTGCTTACTGCTCACTTCTTTCAAACAAATATTCCTGATCTATGCCGGGTATCTAGGACTGAGATGCAGAAGAACAATCTACAATTAAGAGTGTAAAAAGGAAGAAAAAAAAACTGTTGAATATGAAAAGCACTAATATCAAGATGCATGAAGTTTCAGAATAACTGACATACAGACAGAAACAGGACAAAAAAAATCCAAACCCCAAACACAAGCCCATGCTTTGCAGCACAGCTTATGAAAATCCTGGGCTACCATCAAGAAGAACCCCACACACTGAGGTCAGCCTGGATAACCACATGAATGTCTTTAACATGACTTCAACACAAACAGAAACCTTAAGTCAAAAGTCCTTAAATCAAATCCTCACTGAAGTTCTGATTTAGGCAAAGTTCTGAGGACAAAGTATGCAAGTGACTGCATCTATCAAGTTGATATTGGTCTTTCCATGGCACGCCAGCATGGACACAGCTGATAGAGTACAATCCTGAACTGAAAACACTGAGCCCATAATTCTCTCCCACAATGCTGGCCCTTCCTGTGTCATCCAGCTTTAAAAGTCTGGAGGGAAGGCAGTTCTTGTAGCCTGGGGCACAAAGGAAAAAGTATTGTCTGGAGCTCAATTGCTGCAGGCTCCCACCCCCTCCCTTGCATGAGAACAATCTCATGCACATGTAATATCCCATGTGAACTGCCAAACATATTCACTTTTTACTCATTTTATGTATTTTGCTGCATGTATTTAACACAGAGAGAGAAGCATGAACTAGTTACTACCTTGAGTTTTGGCTGCACAAACCAAGTGCCTCACCTGCATACATGTGGTATGTCAGCCTCTCGATGAGCTTCACAACAGTTCCTGCCTTGATGATGGGGATTCCAGATTTGGGCTGCATGTTCTCTTCAAACACAATATTCTCTTCAGAGTCGGGTTCTGCAAATCTATAAAGCTCAGGATTTGGAAATCTCATCTGCTCCTCTTTTTCTTCCTGTAACATTGTTACATCCAACATCCTTTCCAGCGTGCTTCTATATTGCAAAGATATCAATGCTGCCATCCAGTTGTTTTTCTCTTCAGCTGATTTAGCAGCAAAAATAACACTGTTCTCATCTTTTAAGATGATTTCAAAAGCATGTCTATACTCATTAGTGTCATCTTTATCATTGATTTGTACCTTTCGCATGAAGAACTTCTCCTTGAGTCGATATTCTGCATTGCTAGCACCAGGGAGTCTTGGCTGGCCATGATTTGACTTACAGCAAATCATCAAGCCATCAAAGAGGAATATGTGTCTCTCGTGCTTTGCTCCTACACGTGTGAGTGTTCCTTCCATGATGAACTCGTTACAGCACTGTCCAATGTCTTTACCCTCCCAACCATCAATATTTTTCTGGATTTCATTCATTTTCTTAATTGCTAGCTGCTTCCCCTTCATCTGCTGAGTATAGAACCGGCATGCGGATTCACTTCAGTGGAGGATGGGAAAAAGGCAGCCTGTTAGTACACATGTTTGTAAAAAAACACAACCACCACTAACACAAAAACACCAGATCATCCTTCTGAGAAGTGAGGATTGCACTGAGAATGCAATTTCATCATTCAATATCAGCACCACTGCAAAGTCTTGACTAAAGCATCTCATCTGATACATTTTCTACTTATCTTCAGCAATAGATGTTTTACCTAAACACAAACAACCAGAGGCAGGCAAGCTGTGAGTGCTCCTTAGCCCAACAAGCCACTCACTTCCATAACCAACAGAACAACTCTAGATGGCATTAATTTGAAACAAGTACATTCAGAAAAAAAAAAGCTCTAACTGCATTCATGTTCAAGCCTAAAGGTTACCCTTGGCAGCACAAAAATTGTCTGGCAACAAAAATACTGAAACAATTTTAAGAGTAGTTTCAAATTCAAGAACATTACCTTCTAACCACACAGAAAGGTACTTTTAGAATATTTTTAGGTGGATATTTGTTATCTGAGCACAATTAACCCACCAAAGCCACAACTTTCTACTTACCAGTGAATTCTCAGAACGTCTCAACTACCAGTTTGCAAGGACACATAGAAATTAGAACTGTTTTAAAACAATAACAAATTATCTTGGCTTTGATGTCACTTCCTCTGAAAAAGCAGGCTTGTCACAAACTATTTTGTTCATTGTTTACTAAAAGAGGAAACCGGGAGCCCTGGATTTATAGCAAAGCATTAAGAGCAGAGAGCAGAAAAAGCGGAAACGTTTACCTAAGCCTTCGCTTTGCAAGGCTTTTGGAGCATATCCGTTCCATACTGCTTTGAAGATTTAGCAGGGCAGTTATTGCTTGCTTCAAGCACTCCTTATCCTCTTCATCCTCACTTTTTTCTTCCAATTGCTGTGAACATCGAAAGTCAAAGACAGGAAGTGTTACAAGCATTTTGGCACGTGCAAATACAGAAGTTTGACCCAGGAAGAAGAAATCTAACCTTCTGCTGATTTTCCATGCTCCTGCTTGTTATAGAAGTTAATGGTAATAACCAGGTGTGTTACTGACACAGGTGAGAGACAACACTCTGCTAAGAGCTTAATCTCATTAAAATCCAGCACAGTCACTAAGGTCCCCCAGATACAAACACACTCAGAGATACAATATTTATCTCAAACTGGTCTGACTTCCCTTACAGCTCCTTACTGGAACCCATTTCAGGTGTTAAATCCTGAGAAGAACAAGAAATGAAGGAGATCCCCATACACACCATACTACAGGACAAGATCAAATCAGTCCATAACACATAAACATCCTGGAACAGGCAAGCTGGACCCAAAGCTAAGCAGAATTCCTTCATCACATCTAAAAATAGAAGATTACAAGGACTCTCACCTCATGAATAACAGCCTAATTAATAAATCAGGTGAAAGGGGACCTTGGAAATTATCTCAAGCCAACCTCCAGCACAACTGCAGAGCCAACACAAATCAAGCTGCCCAGAGCCACAATGAGTTTTGAATCTAAAAACTAAACTAAAAATGGGTAAGAAGGGTTAACACAATATTTTCTGTCTAGCTATTGTTATGACAGGTAAATTTTAAAAAACAAGATCTGCCATGTTTAAGATTGCTTAAATTGAAGATTTGCATCTCAAATCTTCATTTAAGCACTAAAATGTTTCATGTGAGAGAAAAAATAGGTGACTACAGTTGTGGCTTAGATGTCAAACTGAAACAACATTTGCAGAATTATTAACAGACAAGCATTTTAGACTATTACACACCAAGAATTAGCTCCACATGATTGAAGGATTTGTTTTGGTGGTAGAAGTGAAATGCAGGCCAGCATGAACCAGAATGAGACACCCTTGCAAAAAGTAAAATTGTGCTGTTTGGTTCCAGTGCAAAATATAGGTATTGTCCTTAAAAATCCAACAGAGTACAACAGTCATGTTTGATATTTCAATGGGTCAGAGAACAGCACTAATTTCCCCCTAACTAGAGTTAATCATTCAATGCAACAGCTGTCAATGCCAAAGACTACTTCATTTGTTTTCAGCCACAAGGATGACCACAAAGTTTATTCTAGGCAGCTTTGGTTCATGTAGCATCATCTGTTGTACTCTCAACCGAAGCAGCATTAGGTGGGAGAGCCTACTTGAGTAACAACCACTGAAACAGCTCTGAGAATGCACCACAACAAGCATTACTCCCCAAAAGATCTTAGGGAGATGACATCATCCAAGAAGAAACAGACTACCCTCTTCATATTCCTCTACTCTCCAGATTTAGGGAGGCATCATCTCCCCTTTGCTTCAGTTTTGCAGATCTGGGTTCAGAGAGGATTTCAGACCAAGGAGGGAAGTCCACCACTGGCAGAAGTCTTGAAAGAAATCTTTGAAAAAGCTGTAACTACCTCCAAGACTTTGCATCTTTCCTGCCCAAGGATTCAGAGAAGGCTGTTTGCCTTATGTGCTGCCTTTTTACAAGCTTCCATCAAAACACTGGCTGGATTTCCTACAATTTCTGGGTTACTACTCTTCAGCAGTGGAAGAGATTGTTTAAGCCAGGTCTCCTTGAAAATATGCCTTACTAGGTCCTACAATATACTGTACATTCTCTTCAGAAACAAACTAATAAAGATTAACATTCATTACTGCAAAGCAATCTGCTCTTATGTTGCTTTTCACAGCAACCTCTCTCCAGTTGCAAAAATGTTGGTATTTATCCACATCCCATAGCAAAACACACATTTACATATAGAGAAAGCAGTTAATACTTAGAAACTAAATAAAAATCCAGTAAGTGTAATTATGCTCCAGGTTTAACATTTAGAAAGTGCTGTGCAGAAATCTGTGCTGTATTCTGTGTAACACCAACACAAATGGCAAATCAAGCAATACTCTGAATCACTATGGAGACACTTCTCTGGACACAGGAATTTGGAAGTTTATATTCCAGCATGGTACTGTACAGTTACTAAAACCATACTTAACCAGAACTCAGTGTAAATTACAGCAATGATTTCATCTTACACGCCCCTGGACAGTTCAGAAAAGGTGGAAAGTGAAATGGCATAACTGGAAAGCATCCAGAAAGTTTCTCTGCAAATCTCACTCATTCTTCTATAGCTGTGCAGTGCCCCCTAATGAAGAAACCAGGGAGATGCTAAGTAAGTGGTAAGGGGGGCTTTGTTTTGGGGCTGTTTGCTTCTGTTTGGTTTTTTACAGAAAGTGCACTATATACTACAAAAAATATTATAATATTATGTGAAGGAAGTGCAGACTTCTGATTATCAGTAGTATTATAGAGATTGTGGGTTTTAACAATCTTATGAGAAAATATTAGCTTATCATTCATGTGATTCACAATACTCCAGGCACACGACACTGTTCATTCAAGGAAAAAAACTTTAAAAACAGACTGCTAGGGAAGTCTCTAATAAAAAGAAAGTACTCTAAAGTACTCTACATTCTAGGCCACAATTTCTGGAGAGACACCAAGAAGTGGAAGACAAGGTATTTTGTTCTACCTGTTGCATACCACAAGGATTACATATTTATAAATTCCAAAGAGATAGAAAAGAAATCCTTCTCATGCAATGCACAATTAGACTGTGGTGGTCAACCTCTTACACTGTCAGAGAAGCATCTCTCTGGAAATACAGTGATAGAAAATACAGAGGAGAACCATAGCAGCAGGTGTCATGACAGATAGGAAGTCTTGTACTTCAGGGTTTGCATCACAACCTAGACTTCTGTCTTCCCAGAAGATGAAGTCCAACCACTGAAATTTGCAAACTGCAAGTTCCCCAGTTCCTCTGGGAATCAAGACCACAGCTTCAATACACAGAAGACAGAGCTATTTTGTAATCAACAATAAAAACCAACAGGGTTTCTTCTCTGAGCAAGGCAGGCAGGTCTGCTGGCACTTGGCCACAAACCAGTCCTGGAGGGTGGCTCAACAGCACAGATACTTGAGAGCATCCTCTGACTTTTTGTAATTACTAAAAAAACCCAAAAAACTCAGCCCAAAGCAGCAGAGTACTGGCGACAAAAGAAAGTGTTCTCATATCTAGAAACTTTGAATTTTTAGAAAGCATCAGGAAATCATCTGGGACAGTAAATGGGGACAACTGCAGGGAACACTATGCACTTCTGGAAAATGCTAGCAGACTAAAAGCAACTCACACTTGAACCTTGAAGGAAACTCCACATGCCATATTCCTGAACATACATTCAATGCACTGAAATTTGAAAAGTCATTTTGTTCTCATATAAATTCAGACAATCTTGAGCACAGTGCAGTAAAAATATTTACACAGTTATGTTTATTTAGATCTACATTGCAGCAGGAGTGCTGGTTGCATTGACAGTGGAACAGAACTTAGTATCTTACTGAAGCAATGATAAAAACCTTTTCTCCACTCAAAGTTTAACTCTATCTTCTCAGTTTAATTTTTAAAAGTTACATAAAATAGCACATATCAAATATCAAACCTCAGACATCAGACAATTAGCTACAAAAAGCCTTCATGCATTCTCTTGGAAGTACATTTCAAAAGGCCCTCATCTTTTATTTCATGTTATGTTTAACTCATAATATAAAATATGATCAACCCATTAGGAAACATACTGGACAAGTAAAGCATCAAAACAGAGGAAAACAAAAAGCATTTCAACTTTTAGTACAAGATTCCTTGTTCCTTCACCTCTTTACTATGTGACTTAAAATAGATCCTAAATATATGGTGAAAATTCAAGTACATCAAATGTCATCTGAGGCCAAAAAAGGTAAAAACATTTGGGCTAAAGAAAGATATGAATTTAAGGAATTGTTACTTTGATTATCCAATGTGAACGTTCTTATTTGGGAAGGGATGTGTGTGTATATGTGAAATTAAAATAATTATGTTTTAGAATTCAATTACATTTCTTGGAAGTGCCATTTTGAAAATCAGGATGGACACTGAGGAGAAGTCAGGAAGACCCATTGAGAACTGTTCACTACACAAGTCTGTCAGCTGATATTTTACCAATTCAACAGTACAAAAGGTTTCTTATGTGGCCAATTTGCCATTAGCATTCCCATAAAGGGGTACAGCCTGTTGGAAGACCATATTCCAGATTTGCTCCAGAGCTACAGCACCCTGCTAAGTGTTTTACCTGGGGTCTCCTCAGCAGGAAGAGGTGAAATTTTGCTCTCAGTTTCTGCAAGTTTGCTCTCAGTTTCTGCAGCTGGGAAGGGATTCATGTACGCAATCAATGTTAGGTTACACATCAGCATCTCTTTCACCAAGGAAGGGATAGAAAAGCAAAGTCTTTTTTTCAAATGTCTTCTCTGAGGCTTTCACAAAACTATTTCCTAAAGATTCAGAATTTTTATAGGCTACTAGCAGCCATTTATGCATTTTACATTCCATTACTGGGAATGGCTACTTTGCCTATAGGAGGGCTTGGCTTCTCAAAGTACAGAAAACCCATTTGCTCTGCATTTTTCAGAAATATGGGGTTTGGTTTTTTGGTTTTTTTTTTTTTTTTTGCATGTGCTGATGTCTCCTCCACAGCAGCATCATTACCCTTCTGCAACAAATGTACAAGTTCACACAGATCCTTCCAGAGAGTTCATGCTCTGAAACTCTCTTCTCTCTTAATGTCACTTTGGTTTGTCTCATCACTATTAGCAGACCTGCAGAATACATTAGAAATTTAAAACTCATAATTTAGTTTATAGCATTTAGTTAGATCAGTATTTGAAATACCATAGAATATTTACCTACGTGCTTCCACACTTGTAATTGAGGTCTTCCATTTTCTTCCCCCAAATTTTCCATCAAAGTAAAGATAACGCAATTTAAAAACATCTTCCCTTTCTCTTTTGTAATTCCAAAGTAGATTAAAATCCACTTTTTCTGCTTCAAAACAATTCAAGTCTAATCTTTGCCAGAAAATTTTGCAAGGCTGTAAGCAAAACTGGATGACACCTCTATGTTTGGACAGAAATGTATGAATTCTTGAACAGAAATGTATGAATATTTCGATGCTATGTAAGGTGAATGTACAATTTCAGAGATCATTCTGAGAAGCAAGGGTAAAATCCTGCTGATTTTAAGAGGAACCCGGGTGGTTAAGTAAAAAAACCAGCAGGTGAAGTGAAATGAAACAGCAAATGACAAGAACAAACCATAAATGGTGTTTGTTGTTCCACTTGTTTGTTATTTCCTTCGTGTTTCCCTTGAATATCTTGAAGTACTGACAGAAAACATAAACCTGCACTGTTATAAGAGAAACAAAGAAAGCTGGTAGTAGGACTAAATCCAGAAGCATTTCCAGTGAGGAGATGCAAATATGGAAGTCTCAACCACTGCACTACCTCTCTCCAAGGATCTGCCTTTTGTACGCAAGGTGGCAAGAGAAGAGGACAGGGGAATACACGATGGTTTTTAAAAGATTGTGCAACAATGCAAATGTATCAGAGACTGTATCATGACTGCCATAGTCAGAAAGACTGGGAGTTGAAAATCCCAGCTAAAATAAGCTTCTTAACATTCAGTCCTCGATGGATTTTATCAAAACTTTTATTTAGCAGGGAAAGAAAAGAACAAAATTTGTGCAAATTCCTGTACCACCCATCCATTTTCATGAGAGCTTGGCCTTGGGTGTTCAGCACAAGCTGCTGCCATGAAGTTGAAGTGCTCTCTACCATCACTAACAGCAGCCACTAAAAAGTGGGAACAAATCAGCTAATACAGCTCTTCTAGCTCCCACAGGACTACAGAGCATTTGCCATGCAGGTGGCTCTGGAAAATTGATTGGAAAACAGGACTTTGGAACCCTACGGTTAAACACGCAAGTGAAGCCGTAAGTCTGGAGTTCAGGACATGCTTCATTTGACTTCCCAGAGAAGTCTGGCCCTGTGACATCCTACTCCTGCCTCAAGGGATCAAAGTACAGCCTTTGCTGTTACAGGGCCAGCAGGATTGACTGACACAGCTCAAGTGCCACTGAGGACTGGAAGGCAAAGGGTCACAAGGAATATTTTATGTTCACTTTTGTTATATTTTATCCAGGTTTTGCAGAAAAGCAATTTTAGAGGGATAATAGAAAAAATATTCTCAGAGATACCTATTTAGAAAGGAGAGTATTAGAAATTATTAGAAAATTTCCTGGAAAGAGACATCTGCTTCTCAAAATCCCAGATACATCCTGTGTGTAAGGAAAAAACCCTAAGAAGCAAAACATGCAGCCCCATTATACCTCCACAACAGATGACACAAATCACTGACAAATGAAGTGACACCCATGTGCACAGATTCAGCTGATACAAACACAGGAAACACATCAATAAATGTCACAGCTAGAAAGAGAATTAAGGACCAATTAATTCAATTAACAATAACCAAATTTCTGGGAAAAGTGCACACACATCCACAAATGTGTGACAAAGTTTTATTTTTCCCTATCAGCTTCTCCCTTTTGGCTGATGAACACACAACAGACTTAAGGCATAAACTCACTAGCACTTAAAAGAGAAAAGAAATAAAAATACTGTCAATGAAACCCCACAAGCAAGAAGTAAATACAGAATCTCATTTCCTCATTTCACCTGGCTGTACCAGCTCTGGCTTCTACCATGACACAACTCCTGTACCTTTACAACATTCCAGTTGTAACACAAGACTTCTTAGCTTAACAATATGAAGTTTCTTAAATTTTTTACCTACTGTCACATTCTAGGAAACCTCTTCTTAGACTTCAGTCCAAATTTTACATCACCCCAGCTTTTTCTCCTAGAAACACCCAAATACACCAGGTAGTCCTTATCACACACCAGCAACAGTTTGGTCACAGAGACTTAGAACTACACATCATCTCCAGTGGATCTAATAAGTCATCCACATCTGCAGCTACATACACAAAGATATGTAAAACTTTAATACTTCTGCTTTTTATTTATTTCAAATGGTACTGTGCATACAAGTTACTGTCCTTGGAAAGAAGCACTAAAGAAAAAGTGATTTCAGGAAGTAATATCTTGCGCTGATATTAAGTGAATATTCTAGAAATAATTCACAGCTAGTTCAAGTCCATGATTTACTGGTTTTAGCAGTAATTAAAGGATACTTTGCAAATTGACTAAAGCAACAGAACCTGCTAATCACAGTGCTTGTACTGAAGACAAGCAGTCCAGACAGTGTTGAGAGACAATGATCTGTAATTGCAGATATTGTAAAACCTTTGCAGACTGACAAAGTTCAACTAATTAAGACTTTGATTCTCCACCCTGGGCTGGGTTACACCACTTACAGATGGCATTGCAAACTGAATTCACTCAATTTGTTATACTCTGGAACACAACACTCGGTGAAACAAGGCTGAGAATTAAAGTGAAGTCAAAGCCCAAAATATTTTGGGATGTGCTGCCCAATAAAACATACAGCAAGAAACTCAGGGCATCAAACTCAAGATACTCTAGTCCTAAACTAACACTGTACTACCTTGTGCCCCCTTCAGCAACATGTAACAAATTTAACACCAACAGGTTGGGAAATTGAGAGGTTATCATCTTGAAAGACCTTGCCAAAGCAGAATTATTATTTTTACCATTAGCATGGTGGAAGAGGAAGACAAAAATGTTCAAGTGAGGAGTATTCCTACTTCAGCTGATTTGCCAGTCAGTAAAATCTGAAAAGTTAGTTATCATCTAAGAACAAAGTTTGAGAAAAAATAAATAAACATAATAGATGCTGCTGTGAAATGAAAGTATCCTGAGATTTTTAGTATATTATAGACAGAATTCCAATTAAAATAGAAATATAAAAAACCCATTAGCATTAATTAAAAATATTAAAATATATTAGCAAAGAGATGATAGTTACCATTCCTAAGACATGGGACACAAGTCTGCACTTGGCTTAAAAAAACCCCAACCACACAAAACCCCTACCAAGTTCTCCTGTTACCCAAAATATATTGTTTTATATAAGCAAAGTTTATATATGCTTTGCAGCATTTCTACCTGGAAAAAAAAAGAATTTTAAAGTAATCAATTCACTCAATGTATGTATCATACATACATACATATGTGCAGCATTTGAAACAGTGCCCAATTCAAAGGTCTTGAAAATCTCATTTTTCAATTACTAAATATCATAATAATGATTCTATGCTCATTTATTATCTGAACATCTGCAGAAAAGTGCAGCTTCACACAAAGCTGCTATTTTATATAGTTCCTATATAAAAGTTTGAGGACTTTCAGGTTGGTTGAAGGAAAACACAGCTCTTAGTCCTATGGTAATTACCCAACAATGTAACAGCAAGAATATTCAGCTAAAAATAGAACATGCATTTGTGCATTCCTGGTACACTGTCCAACTTCAGGAAGGCTTTAGTTTCTAAATAGGATAACCTTTAGTGAATAGAAATTTACTTTTTAGAAGGTAACTGAAATGCATTTTAAATAGATAACTTCAAAATATGCAACATTATAGAACACATCTCAAAGATAAATGCTAACCTCTCTATCCTTAAGTATATCTATATTCAAGAGGAATCAAATGTTTTTCCACATGCTACTTTGCCAACATTTTGTCTCTTCATAACCTGAGGTCCATTATCATAGCATTTTTGACTTGATTATTCATAGACATGCTTGCAATCACTAACTCGGGCCTCTCATCACACAAGAGAATTCAATGTCTTGTAACAGTGGAACTGTCAGGATGATATAATTGCACAAATATCCTTCTGTGGCATATAAAAATCAAGCTGGAATCTGTTCAAAGATTCCAGATATAAGGAAGAAAATGCAACTGCTAGCATAGACTATTTGAGGCAGGGATTCGTATTAGATTGCACACTGATGTACTCATTGAGAGCTGAAGATGCTGCCACCAGAGATGACACCTCTCTCTTCATGTACCCCTCTATCCCTCCCTGTGCACATGACATGCGTGTGCTGACAGACCACAGTGACAGGTGTCCAACTAAAATGTGACATGAGCAACATGGTGGGAAGAAAACCTGGGAGCTTGTTATCAGATACAGAATAAAATCCAGCACAACATCAGACTGACACAGGGTACAGGAGTTCTGTGTGTTTCTGTGTGTAGAGCATGAATGTGAAAAGAAGAATTTTTCACACAGCAGAGGTGATGAGCTGCAAGAAGACTGATAAACTTTGGAGGAGAGGGGTCAGCTTAGACTCCAGCCTGCCCTAGAAAAGGCAAACAGGCTGCTCCCTATTCCATAGGCACACATGTTCTCCTTTCCCCCCTGAAGTTGCCAGTGGCAAGAAGCAAGGCAGTTGCCTGGATGTCACACAGCACTAATCCTTCATGCTTTGTCCATTAGGTAATACAGTGCCATGTTCACATGGAAGTATGCAAAGCCTTCAGTACTGCATTTTGACACTGTGAGATAACAGCATGAGCAGACACCTTATGTCTGTGCACGTCTTTATTGTACAAAACACAAACAAGCTGTGTCAAACCTCCCTTCCAATGGACTGCCACAAAAGGAAATGCTTCATATTTTAAAGATGTCTGAAGTCAGACCAAACCCATGAATGAGACAAACAGATCAAGCATGCATCCCAAAATTTTTCAAAAAGCATGTTATACAAGATGTGCTACGTGCCAAAGGTGTACATGTAGGTCTAAATCACTAAAAATGAAGTTACAACTGTAGACACTTATGCTCAAAGATGAACTACTGACTTATCCAAAGACAACCAAACAATTCAAGGAAACACAACACATTTCTTAAAAATTGTTTTAGTTTTTTGTTTGCTAGTTTTTTGGTTTACTTCTGATCCAAATTTTCATAACTACTTCTTTGGAACACTGTATACCTTATGAATTTCCATTAAGCCCAAAAGAAGCTCCTATGGGAACATTTTCCTCAAAATGCTTTACAGTCCTTAAGGATCATTATGCAATACTGACAGGTGACCCAGAGTAACATTCTGCAGCTATTATATGTGTATGTTATTGTTACCCTATCAATGCAAGGTCTAATTACAAAGAGCCCAAGTATAAATATTAACCAAGCCTTCCCTTTGAAGGAAAGATATCACCTTTACAATCCTGTGGGAAGTGCACTGCAAGAACACTGAAGCTTTTATTAAAATTAAATGAAGTCTGAAGGGGAATCTTGCTGTTACAAAGTAACAGCTTGACATTTTCTATAATACAGCCATGTGCCATCACCTCCTAGCACTGTTGAAACAGTCATTCCAAGAATATGAGTGTGTAGATCTCTACTACTTTCTAGACTGATAGATAATTTAACAGAAATAATTATCAGCTGATATTCAGTTAATTATAGCATCCACCTGCAGAGCACACAGCCTGCTTTTCTCCCAACACAGCAGTTTAATTATTCACATTCTAGTAAAAGATTTTACACCTGAGTATCCAAAGCTCTCACTTAACACTGAGAACCATGAAAAAAAACCCCAAATCCCCAAACACATCAGATTTACACAATATTCTTACTTTTAGCAGTTCAAAATAATGAAGACAGTGGTAAACAGGGGCGAGGAGGAGCCGGGGTAGAACATACTGAACAGCTTCCTTAAAGCCTTCACCTATTGACTAGAAACAAAATAAGTTTCAGTCTTAAAGCAATACATGTACTGAAGCAATAAGACAATGTAATTAACACAGTAATATCAACAACATGTCTTATTTAAAGGCAAGTTACCTGTAAATAAAATGCTGCTCCTGGCTTTGACAATTGACTTAGAAAATGATCATGAAACCCGGGTCGTAAAATATCTTGTGCATATGATTCATATGGATCAAATGCTAGTTCCTAAAAAGAGACACAGAATAACTTTACAATCACAGAATCCCAGAATGGCTTGGGTTGGAAGGGACCTTAAAGCTCTTCTAGTTCCAACCCCCTCTCCCAGGGGCAGGCATGCCATCAGTTTACAAAACTGGTTTAACAGATAAGCTTCCATATTTCTTATAGACAATACATATCCTATATAGGAGAGACTTTTCTGCATACTTTTTCCAAAACACCTATAGAGAAGAATCCATACTTTTACTCATGGATTAAATCAGCCTAAAAGAGATCTCTGGAAGTCAAGTGGTCCAATTCTTTGCTCAAAGCAGTGCCAACCTCAGGGCCAAAGACAGATCCATCATTCAAGCTGGCTGACAATGCTCAGGGTCTCTCATCCTGCTGAGTTCTAACTCTAAGAACAGAGGCATCAAAACCTCTCTGGACAGCCTATCCCAATGTTCAATTATTCTCATTGCAAATTTCCCCCTCTCCTCCCAGTATCTAATCAGGATTAATCTTCTTGCCATTTTCATGTTCTCTCACTCATCTCGCAGTTCACAACTGAGAAGAATCTGCTTTGGCCATCCTCACACCTTCCCTTCAGGTAACTAAAGACAGCAGTGAGATCTCCTGCTTCAGCCTTCTCAAGAATCAACAAACCTAGCAGTCTCAACCCTCTTTCTGCATTGTGGGCCTCAACTCCTTAATCATCATGCACACCATGCAACCTTAAACTACAAGGCTATCTTGCCTATCCTGTACCAGAAAGCCCAAAACCAGACACAGTACACCAGATTTGGTCTCAAGTTCTACACAGAACTGCCAGTGACACATTCCCTGATACAACCCAGGAGCTAGCTAGCCTTCACATCCAATCTCCAAGGATCTCCCAGCCCTGGCAAGCAGTGCTGCTCCTCAGCTGAGACACTGCATGGGGTTTGTTCCCAGGTGCAGAATTTCATTTGCCTTTACTCAACTCTAAGAGGCTCCCATAGGTCCATTTCTCCAGCCTGTCAGGTCCCACAAGCAGCAGCTCTGTCCTCCTGTGTGTCCCCCCACAATTTGGCAGCACCTACCAACTAGATAAGGCTTAGCTCCTTCTACAACACCAATACAGACATTAAACAGTATCAAACCCTGAGGAATGCTGGTGACCTTTGTGCTGCTGATAACAATCCTTTAAAAGCCTGAGAGCTCAGCCAACTGCCCATGCTCTACAATCCAGGCTGCATCTCCCCCATGCTATGACAGACTGTGCTGAAGGCCCTGCTTAGGTAAGATAAGAGATAATAACTGCTTTTCCCTTTGTCCATGGACACAGCCATCACTCTGAAAGCAGTCAGCTGGACAGCTACAGTTTGTCCTTAGGAAATCTGTGCTGGATTCTGCCAACCACCTTCTAGTCCTTCACATGGCTGGATGTGAAGTCCAGGAAGATGTGCTGATCTTCTCAGGCCCTGAGGAGAGGCTGACCAGCCTCTACTTTTACAGGAACCTCCGCATCATCAATGTTGAGGTTTTTTCACCTCCACTCTCTGAACTTTAAACTGCCACTCTAAAAACTGAGATTTAGAGACTAAAAAGATAAGAGCACTTTAAAAAATGGACAGTCCCTTCATCACAGTGGGGTTGTAAGAAAAGATTTGAAACTGAAGAAAGTCAGCTGGAACAGAGATCTAATTGCAAGTATTAAAATATGAATAGCAAAAAACCCCACCAAAACACACAACACCATTCTCTTACCTCTGCCATATCTTCAAAACAGCTGCCTACTAGTGGGTGAGGACTACCTTCATCTGTCATTTCAACAGTGTCTTCTATATGACCCAGTAACTTCACACTAAGTTCATGGATGTCTGATATACGACTAAATATATTTTCCACATCCTGCAACAAAACATGACAGAAGTCAAATGTGCAAAGCTACTCTGTTCTGATGTGAAAGTCAAGAACTTCCTTAAATAGAACAAGATTTTACAGTAATTTTATAATATAGTGATTTATATAAGATCATAAAATGTACTTTTAAAATAATGAATATATAGAAAAATATCAAATGTACACTATTGAAACATGACAAAGAAGTGACAGATATTAAAATTACAGGCCTGTAAGTGAACATAAGTAAATGGGAAGGTTTCTTCCATAGCCCTACAAAACCTGCAAGTGCTCTTTTACTATTTCCATATCAGAACTCAAGAAAAGTGCTTTTTCTACTATGATACATTAAACTCAACAACAGTTAAGTTTGGGAAGTATCCACCTATATTTATAGATATGATAGTAGGTGCCTTTTGTGTCTGTGGTTGGTACAATACTTACATGAGATGAAAACAGTTTGGAGTTGGAGGCATATGGCTCTCTAAAAACTCTGATAATGAGATTCAGTTCCCTTATATACTGTCGAACTTCTGCCATAAATGACTTCACTAGGTCATAATAGGTTTGCTCCCCTGAGGTGGAGGGTTCTTCATCAGATAAAGTTAGTGCACTTAAATCTTCTACATCTTGATGGAACATATCCATTAATACCTAGGAAGCAGAGAGGGAAATCCACAAAATGAGAATCTTCTCAAGATTGACTAGTTAAGTTGCAGACTTACTCCCATGAAATCAGACTGATAAGCAGTAAGATTGATGTATTATCACTCTGCAATCAGGTGAGCATTACAAAAACAACATCCATTGCTATGAATTTGCAAGTCATTATTTGCAGTGGCAATTTCTGAAGACTCCCAGTCACTTAGACCAATCCAGGCATCTCTCCAAGAACATGGTCCTAAAATCAATTGCAATTTTAAAAGGTGAAGTACACAAAACCAATTAGCATTTAGCTGTGTCCTATTGCTCTGAATCAGCAGTACACAATCTAAGTTTCTGAAGATACTGTCTGAAGTTAAAAGTTGTGTGTATTTTGGCTTTTCAGCTTTAGCTTCACCAGGAACTCAAACATGATCATGCTCTGAGCCCTGTGATCTACCTGCAATGAACACTGGCCTGTCCACAGGCTGCACATGGCCCAGTTTCCGTCCTTAACTGCTGAAGTCTCTTGTTAAAATGAACCCTTGAGGAAGGGCAGAGCTTCAGAAAGCAGTCCTGTTGCAGAACTACACTCACAACAGGAATTCCAAACACTCTGACTACCAGAGTAGTTTAGAATTACTCTGGTAGTACTTACTGGGACTACCAGAGTAGTCCCAATTCATACCCAAGCAAGATTTAGCAAGCAATCAGTAACCTAAAGTTCTCAAGAAAAGTGGATCACTGAACACTTCCTCCAAATGTGGGTTGTGAGCCAGGAGTCACTACAATGACTCTCTGCAAGCAGAAAAATGCAGGACATTTTGCACGAAGCCCTGTTCTGAAGCTCTAAGAACAGAAGGTGATTCATGTTTCAGAGTCAGTGACTGTACACAGAACTTGGGTTAAAATGAGAATCCTAACTAATTCTGGGGAAGGGGACATTACAGCATCACCACTGTAGGAAATCACATGGAATAATCCAAGTATTCAAGGAGACCCCACCATTTCTAACTTTTCCTTCACAGATACAGGTCTAGCACACTGCTAGAAGATTCCAGGCTGTATTCACCAGGCCCCTTGTCTCACTACTAAGGAAAATTGGGCTGAGATGCTAAGGAGATGGTGGTTTTGTTTGACCCACTGAAACACTACTTTTTACATGCAATGCAGTCTAAAGTTAGTGCTGTTTCACAGTAATTTTTAAAGTATTCACATGTTGCTGACATTAGGCAGGTACACTCAAGAGAAAGAGAGATTTAACAAGCACAAGCAGGAGCTTTATAAGCTCAGTTAGCTTTCTGGTAGTTTTTTTCCATTACTGGAACCATATTTTATGACACTAATTTTTTCTTAGAAGATATAATATTCCATGTACTCACTAAGAAAAAGACATTGTCCTCTCAAAATTACCTATAGATTTAGTTGTTTGTTAAGTTGACAAACCAGAGTTGTGCTTACCTTATCAGCACACATTGCTACTTTAATATCTTGTTTTGTAATCTCATAATGTCTTATATTCCGCACATAATTCCCAACCAGCTTTAAGATGTCTGCAGAAATGTATTCTAATACTGCTACTATGTAAACAGACACTTGGTGGTCAATTTTGTAGCCTAGAACTTCCTGAAAAGGAAAAAAACAAAAAAGCATTCCACTGTTACTCCATTGATGAAACAGACACTGTAGATTACAACTCAAACCAGTCAGTAAGCTTAAAACCCTGCTCAATAAAGATTCAGCACATACCCACAGCCTATGTTAGAAATAGAAACACAGGAGTGTGTAGGCCTAGACAAGAAACAGTCACATTGGAGATGCTGTTCTATTAAATGTGGAAGTGCCAAGAGCCAACTAACTGTCCCAAAAACCTCACTTAAACATTTAGGGCTATTTCCACGAGTTTCTTGTGTGTTTTCTTAGTCATGGAAAATGAAATACAAAAAATCAAACTTATACAATGGGTTCTTGGCCTTGTTTGTCCAAGAGATAATTGAGTGATTTTTAACTCAGAAATAAATAAATTCCATTAAGTGGAACACTTAGAACTACACAACAAATACAAATATTCTTAAGTCTTTTAGTTCACAGTTCAGGCAGCACACAGACATTATACACAACAAAGGAGTTGACCTCTAACTGTGTTCTGAATTCAAGATTCCATCACTGCTTACCTTTAACAAGGGATGGATTTTCTCTACCGGAAGAGATAACGGATTCCTTCGCTTCCTCTTCTCAATAGCAGACTGGGCATCAGCTATTGCCCACTTGTCAATAGGATGGGGGAAACTTTTTTGGACACGATCCTTAAGATAAGAAAACATGACCAAGGAGTAAATGCACCATCTGAATGATCTCAGCAATGTAACTGTGTTATCAAACTGCTTTCTATTACTTAACAATGGAATGGTTGCTAATATTTGTATTTCAACTATAAAAGCTTATACAAGATGTGCGAATGTTATCATTTTGGAACATGCTGCTCACCATGTGCATAAGGCTGTTTCAGGGTGTCATTATCAGAAAATTATCTACTGCTCAAAATTTAAGAATTAAGCTGCCACTGAAGGGACAGTTTGCTTCCCGTGTGCCTATGCCTGATAACTCAGTATTTCAATATATGACTACATACCTGACACTTTATTCCCTGCACAGGATAATCACTGAATGAAATGATAACAGGCTTTTTGTTTTGCCTTTACTGATCAGCACATGGTCCAGTCTGAACACATGCAAACTGTCCCGATGATGACAATGAACACAAGAGGAGAAGAAAATGTCCAACAGCACCCACATGTTCTAAACCAGTTTCATGCTACAGGTGGGCCAGACATGGCCCAGTTTATTTACTCCTTCCAGCAGTGCCTGAGGACACCTGCACACTCCCATGCACTGAACAACTCTCCTGCTGGAACTCACACACAGGTCTCTGGAGGTCTGAAAGCATCACCATTCTTTTTGGTAGCCCTAGTACCCACAGATGCCAGAAATTTATTTTCTCACGTAACTTTACATTTTGTTTTTTCAGACCACAGTTCCCACTGACTGTTTCAGTTGCAAGTTCTCACTTACGTAAATACAGCTCCTGTTTGAGTAACCATGAAATGAGGAAGACGAAGTTAATGACCACTTACAGAGAGCTGGCACAGGAAAAAATACACAAACAAAAACTTTCTAACAAAAAAAAAAAAGTGACACAATACTATTCTCTAAAGGTAATACCCAACTTTTCAAAGTGCAGGCTTTTTTTTTCCTTCACAACATTTTTGGCAGAAGGAGAGCAGAGGTCCTACCAAAAAAAAGTCTGATTCACTATCCAATACCATCTCACACTCCTAGTCTGTTGACTGAACAATGAAGATGTCCCAGGGGAAAAAGGAATGTGTTTGACCATATAATTAAAAACAGCATCACTGTGCATGAACAGGAATGGTGGTTGCTTGATTGTCTCTACTTTTCACATTTCTCCTGCCTTCACAGCCATAAGACTCATAATACAATACTTTGTGTCGAGGTTTTTGTCACTGTTGTTTAAAACAGCATTAAACAACCTTCCCCAAAGATCTTGTCTCTTGAGCTGCCAGACCAGAATGATGCTGCAAAACAGGTCAGCCATTAAAGAGGACACTGGAACACCACTGGAGGTGTCAGTGTTCAAAAGGCAAGAGGAAGAATGAAATTCATCAATCTTGAGCTCTAAGACAGCCACATTTTTAAGGGTTTTTTGTGAGTGAGGTTTTATGTGCCATTAGTCCACTTTTTGTTCAGAACGTGAGGAAGTCCCTTGGCACAGGCCCTGGCACCAAGCACTGGAAACCAACAGGCACACAGACTCTGTAGCCTGGCACCAAAATCTTTTAGTCATGGTTAAGCACCAAGTGCTACCAAGGTATTCATGGTCCTACAAATTTAAGTGATCCAGCTTCACTAATTTGTTCCTCAGATGGAAAAACTTCAGCTCAACCTCTCTCCTTAAACATCAATCTGCTCTGCTCAGCAGCAGAGGTTGCAGATCTTTGAAGAGGCAATGGTAAGAGATGAGGTCTCTGTACAGAGGAGAGAAGTGTTCCTAAACTCTTTCTGAAAAAGTGACTGAACTGTTTTTGTTTTAATTTCTGGGACAGCAGGGGATACATCAGCCTAAATTACCATGCTGAGAAAGCAGCACAGAGCCCCAGACTAAGCAGCTGTAGTTTGCATACAATATCAGTGGGGAAAAAATGGTTTTTTGAAAGGAACCAGTCAGCTTTTTACACAAAACTTACACTCACCATCTACTAAAAAGTAATACAGCACACAGTTTTGCTGTGCATTGAACAATAAATTAAAATGATATGAAAATGAGCTATTAGGGAACTCAGTAGGCTTTATGCAGAAGGCTGTGCTACATAAAGATACATAATTACTGGTTTCCTTTTTGCATTGTGAAATGGTTAATATAGTAGCTTTCATGCAATAGTTCAAATTATTTGCAATAACATTTGTAATAAGTGTTCTCTATACCTCTACATCCAGAAAACTTCTCGGTTGAGCTTGACACAACATATTTAACAACTGAAGAATTAACTCCTCCACATACTGCAATGCATCTTCAGTAGAGGAAAGCTTAGGATGGACTTGCACCTGAACCTAAAGGAAAGAAGAATTCAAGATTTGAGTTTTGTTCTTCCCCAAACCACATGCTTTACTTGCAGGAAAAAAAAAAATGACAAAACCCAAGCCAAACAACCCAGAAAAACAATAATGTAGCTCTGTTAAGGTCCATCAGACAAACCTGACTGAAACCCTCACACCTGACAGAGATGTAAATCTCAAATGCTTTACATACTCAAATCACTATAAATTGCATTTAATGTCAAGAAAATGGCTAATTAATAACTGTGCTTAACAGTGCAATTAGAAAAACTTTTAAAGCCTTTGCATATAGTTATCTCTCTCCACTAGCTCTTTAACCACTGTTTTTGCAAGAAGTTTCAGCACTGGGGGTTTTCCCCCTTTGACACAAACCATAACAACAAAATACAGAACATTTTTCACAGAGCACACTACAGAAACAATGGTTTCAGCAGCATTTATTATTTCAAATTATTGAATCCATTCTCAGTAAGCACTTATAAGATTCACTCAGAAGTTTGTTTCTATAGTGTTTTTTAAAATATGTCAGACTCTACAGTAAAAAAAAAACCACTTCAAAAAGGCCACAGTGTTGTCCTGGCATTAAGTAACAGCTGAAAGATTTTGAGAATTTGGTCCCAATATGTTTACCTGTGTGTCCAATTTTTTACTGGTACAAATTCAGCAAGGAACAATCCCCCTTGCTCATTCAATTTTTTTTCCAGTCATGTAACTTCTGAAAGCTGAGGTATACTTTTCCTTTGCACTTCTGTAGTTCACAAATTAGCACAGTTTTAACCACCCAAAATTTCAGGTACACAAAGCTCAGTGCTTCAGAGCCTAAACAGACTTTAATCTCAGTTCTACACCGATGGCAAATATTATGCCAGAGCAAGCTGACTGCTGACTTTCGCAATGCATCTGTCAAGCCCCAATTTCATCATTTTACTGTTCCCCTGCACTCAACTCAAAATGCCTTCAGTTCTCTCAATCACACACGAGAGCCTAACAACTCTGAAGCAAAACCCAACAATCTGCCTCATCCAAATGTTAAATCCATGTCCATATTCAAATAATGCTGCCATAATTATTTAATTTCACACCTGAGTCTTAATTCCTGTTTGCAGTTATAGCAAGAACTAAATGTAATGAAGTTCAAACACACAACAGCCTCAAACAGAAATCCACCTGCCTGCTAAGGCACTCATTAGTCTGAAAGCTTCATGTCTGGGCATGGTCCTGGTGCTCACTTAACTGCTGCTGGGATTCAAATGCGCTGGATCACGCGTTTGGCTTCTTGCAGACTGCACACCCTTATTCAGCAGGTCTTAAAAAACACCTCCAGAAGTCACTGCTTTTTAAACTTAAAAGCAGTCTGGCAAAAATAGAACAGAAGAACTTCTCTCCATTTGACTAGCTAACACAACTATTCTGATTATGCCAACAGTTTCACTTTTCCTAAGAACTTCACTATGCACAGCTAGAGTGTGTTTGTGGAGCTACACGAATAACAGCATGCCAGTCCCAAACATTATTTACAATTCAAACACTGACATCTGAAATACTGTACCAGCTTGGAACACCTTAACACCAGAAATTACAGACTTGCCAAAGTGTTCTCTTAAAGAGCAGAGCTGATCTGAGCTGTCTGGAAGATGCTGCCTTTAATGTGTGCTTTTCTTAAAGCAGAACTGAACAGATTTGTATTACAGTGTCCCTATATTATACTCCAGCACTCTGTATTTCAAGAAGTGTTAAATTACCAAGTCAATGTAACAAAAATACTCTATAAATACAGAGCATGATGAACTGGAGTGATGAAGAGATTTTCTTCTTCACTTAGAAAACAGGCCAGACTTTAATCACCTCATTACAACTCCTTTGGTCTGTAACACACAGCCTACAAGAATAAGAACAAACAAACAAAAATACCACATCAGGCCATAACCTGAAACATTATCCACAGTCAGCCAAAACAGAGTCAACAATGATAACCTACTCTGAGTTCAGGAGATAAAGGTTTCATTTTCCCTAAGCATTTCTGTCTGGGGACAGTGACAACATCCTTCCCAAAGGCCACTGCCCAGCTCCACTTGAACAGAACATCCACCTTGGCAGAAGAAAACCATCATGAGTTGCCAGTGGCTTGCCAACACAGCTTATCTGTATTAAGTAGATGGTAAATAACCTTCATTGCTACGTGACAGTATCAGCTGGGGTTCAAAGTCATGCAAGTGAACAAAAGAAAACAACCAGACTAACAAGGAAAAGTACAGCATGGTTTGGTGCACAGTTATCACAGAAATGTGTCATTTCAGTATCTGCACTACTGTAGCACCCAAAGGCTCAGGCTGAGAGTGACAGAGTGTTATCTGAGGGTACTCAGTGCAAGTCCCAAGTCCATTATCTAAGACATGATGCAAGACTGGGTAAGATGCAAGATTTAGTAAAAGACAAGAAATGGGAACATCTGTCAGCATAAACCATCACATGATTAGTTAAAAAAAAAAGAGAAGATCGAATTACCAGGGGCTTTCCATCTTTCTCATAAAGTCATCTCACATTTTAAATTAAAAAACCTGGGCCACCCTGCCTTATCACCCTTGAAAAGGGGGAGTATGGCTAGAATCCCACCAGATCCTTCAATCCCACTTAGGAAAACACATGATAAAAACACACTTAACAACTTCTGAAGTGTTGTGATGTTTAGATCAGATTCTTATCTAAACATTTAACCTCTCCCTTAAATAATGACAGAACCATTCCCTTCCCTCCTACACACTTATGATAAGGGAAATTACTAAAAAAGCAGTTTCAAAACTTTTAAAACAAGCTTCAAATCTTAAAAATATCCCATAAATTCCAAAGGGCAAATACAACCTACATCAGCTCCAAATCCCTGCCACCATGGCTGCTTTCACTCAACTCATGTATTCACGTTTTTGAATATCCAATCTTATCAATCTTTCCTAATTCTCCAAAGAGAAATGGCCAGAGTTTTCTTTATTTAAAGATAAGCAGAGCCAGCATTTCTTGAACAGCTTTTCATGATCTGCTTAAGAACATCAGCAGAGACAAACAGTGCCTGCTTAAAAAAAATAAATTGTAACACTTAAAGAAAATCCTACAATATGAACACGCGGCTTTTTTCCCCCTACCTTTTTTGTCCTCTTCCCTTAAAATCCACAAAAGCAAAGAATTTCTATAAGGAACAGCAAAACCTTAAAAATTAGGCAGCCATAAATCTAAACTGGCAGAAAAACTCAACAAAATCAACAACAAAGAAGGAAGTGATTAATGTATAGTACAACTATAGCTGATCTTTACTTAATAATCCATGGCAGCTTATTTTACATAAAGTCCTCTCAAACCATTTTTTTCAAACTCTCCATAATAAATTAGAATATAAACATTCCCACAAGCCTCACAGGGAGCAGTAGGGACTTTAAACCAAACCCTGAGAAAGGTTTCATTTCAAGGACTGCAGATCTAACAGCTTCAGGTCAGACAGAGGCTTGGTCTCCCAACAGGTCCAAGACAGTAACTCCTAGGCTGGTCACAAGATGACCCAAACCCCAGCCCAGAGTGACACTCAACAGCTTGTTCTGCACTAGAAAGAGGTGTTTGATAATAGATAAGGAAGCAAGACACAGTGAATTTAACAATCTGAGTGATACATCCTCAGGAACAGCTTTCAGTTACCTCTTCCTCAGTGGCCATGAGAAAAAGCCTAACAGGTTGCTTGTAAGCTGGAAAATTTCAAATCAGGATGAAAAATCCTGGCTCAAGACTTCTTAAAGCAACTTCACATTAATAAACACCAGCTTTATGCTCCCAAATCATCACTAACAATCAACACAATCAGGTTCACAGGTGTTCTGTTAAGTACAAAACACACCAGGCAAATCCTGCAGCTTCAGAAAACAATATCAGACCTGAGCCCATCAGGAGCAGCAGAAGCTCCAGCAGCTTCAGAAAACAGCATACAAAAGGAAACAATTCTAAAGGAATTATAAAGAAAGTAATTCTAAAGCTACATAACAAACTGAAATAAAAATGAAGCATCAACTGCAGGTTACAGATAATTTTTTCTAACTGGGCAAGACTACTCCTGTACTGCAAGAAGTGACATTATAATCAAAAAACAACTCCTGCTAAAGAACCACTGCACTCCACTGCTGAGCATGGGCTGTGCTGCCAGTCTGCCCTGGTGGCAGCTGAAGGGCTTGTAAAAAAGGCTCTAAAGGGAAAAAGCATTGTATTTACCACATCATACTGATCATGGAAGGAGTTCTGCAATGAGACAACATGCCACACCACCCTCCAAAGCATTATCACAGAAGATAACACTTCACTGACTGCAAGTAGTTTTCTAAACTGAAAATTTTCTAAACCTTTGGAAATGGATTATTAGTAGACATAATCCATTGTAGAAACAAATTTGGCAACAGAGCAGATCATTCTGGCAAAATTTTCTTCAATTCAGCATCTTTGAAAGTCTTCACTAATGCTGTACCTCTCATTTTCACTCAACACATCCTTTCTTTACTTTCCCTCACTGACTAAAAAACCACTGAGAGGCTTACCACTAAACACTCCAGGACAAAATACTTTATGTACACCTTGCATGGATGAGTGTTTTTATAGAGTCAGCACTCCTTAAAAAGCTTTTTCTCCTATTCTTGTACATCTCTGCTGATATTTGGTAACCTTGACCATGTTTTGTTACCTTGATCAATTAAAAATACAGGAAATTAAAACAAATACAAATGTCTTGGATGCACTCTTCAGCAACAATTCACCAGGACTCAGATTTTTGCTAACATTTCTGCTGATGTCTCAAAAGGGCAGCAGTATTACACTGCTCCACTGAGCAGGTGAGAAAAGTCATGCAGTGAAGACTTCAGCTGCAGGAGGTTCTTGGTTTTATCCTCCACAGCCATCAGAAGAACAGATGACCCAGAGTGACCAGAAATTAGGAAAGCTCAACATCTTGTGTGAAGCAATGCTAAGAGTGAGAAGTGCCATTCTGAGTAGCAAGCGGCAACTGGTTTGTCACCAATTTGAAGAGCCAGGTATTTAAAAATCAGGTAGAAATATCTTTGTCAACAGAACTCTGTAGTGACTGAAGCAGTTAATCCCATGTCTCTTGCTCCATGAGAGGTCCAGATGACACATGGAGTCCCTGGAAGCAAATCCCTTCAGTTGTGAAGCAAATCCCAAGCCACACCAGTCCAATCATTCTGACCACAACAAATTCAACTGATTCAAAACAACTTGAGGTATGCAAAGAGCACAACTTTCTTTAGTTTTTCTCCATGATCAGATAGCTTAAGGTATCCATCAGTAAGGATGACATTCTTCCTACTAAACCAATGGATCAGGAACAAGTGCATCATACATGTGCAGAGAAATTCTGATTCCATGAACAAGTTATACCCACGAGATGAAGTCATGAAGAATGATGTTGAAGAAAAACTATCCAAAAGGTTATGACCAGAATAAAGTGTGCAAATTCACTAGCAGAGGAACACCAGAGCTGGAAGAGGCATCACATGGCAGGTGTCACTCCTGAGTCTGTTTTCCAAGGTGCAATAAAAGCTGTGTCCAAGGTGTGTCTGTCTCCAGGAACCCGAGACCTTTGGTGTTTCAAATGTCTTGAATCCTTCATCTTCAGCATCTCCCAGCATCCCACCTTCTGTCCATCCTTGCAATTACAACTTCAGACACCTGTTGTTATTCTTTCTTCCCTCCTTTTCTTGTACCTCATCACCATGATTACTGCCTTTCACCAGCAAACAAAGATCCCTGCAACACTCCTCTTCTGCAGCTTCAAAATAACTGTGACCAGGCAGAGAAGAATCTCAGCTGACATAATTTTCTTCCTAATTGAGTGCACTGGAGTCTATCTTGACAGCATCTGAAGAAGAATCAGAAGAAAAGGGATTACATTAAGATCAGAGTGGTACAAGAGCTGCTCTTTGCAAGTGCAGCTGTTCAAAGCAAATGCAGCTCTACTGCTAAGGTTCATGTCTAATGAAACACAAGGCATGGTCCCCTCTAAGAATTGCCTGATGTAGGAAGAGACTTATCCTTACTCTATATTCTTGGATAAAAAATAGAATCAAAATAATCCACTGGGAAAAAGAAAGCTATTTGCAATGATTCAACAGCACCCATTTTTAAAGAAAGCAATCCCGAGGCTGTAGTTTGAGCACTGCATTAGAAGCCAACTCACAGTTACAAAAGGGCAATGGCATTTTAATGATTCAGTCCACGTGTGGTAGCTTTCCCTGAGAGCTGCAAACACTCCATCCTGGTATATGTGCTCTTACAACCTTAGCTTAAACGCCACTCTCCTCAACGGACCTATTAACTCAACACAGGTCTCCACACACTGCTAAGTCTAATTTCCAGCTGTGAAATCATCACAATTCTGCCTCTACAAGCACCTGGTTTCAGGTGGAGCTGAGCTGCTGTCACTACCTGAGAATGAGTGTCAGCATCTGGTCAGCTAAGGGAGAAGTGAAGGAAAGGTTCTCCTCTAGCAACAACGGGACATCTGTGAGCTTCCAAAAATCTGACTCTCCTGAGACTGCAATGCTCTGGCAATTCAGCAAAGTCACAAGGCACCAGCTGCCCTCCAGGACAGTCCTGCCCTTTGATCCCACCGGGAATTGCTGCCACCCTCTCCACTTCACCAGTGCCAGCGCTGGCCTGCAGGTGCAGCTCAGGTCCTTGGAGAGCTCCCCAAGGGGTCACTGACTGCAGTGCTGCACCTGCCTTGTGATCAAGGCCTTCTGCCTCTACAAGCACCAGCCTTCACTACTTTAGGGGCCTTTATCAGGGCAAAACACCCTACTCAAAACTATCTGTACCTCTGTCATGTTAGGAAAATATACAATGTGGTTTGTCCATTAACGAAAAACACAGTAAGATAATAATTTAAAATTTTCATCTGTCATTTAGTTTTGCTGTAACTCAAGTATTTGGCTCCTCAGTGAAGCTGGTGACAATCTGGACAGATTCTTTACTTCCATCTTTACAAAAACAGCAGTAGTAAGCAGCCTGAGAGAAGGTAAGAAACAGGTGGTGATCCCATGAAAAGCTGAGGTCAAAAGAGCCAACACCTGCCAGACAGTCACAAGTTTCAGTGTGAACTAACTCCACCTGCCTCCTGTCACCCCTGCACCCACAAAGAGAAACAGAGCAGACAAACCAAGACAAACTGTACCTTGCAGGGTCAGCTCATCATCCTTGGTTGCTTGTCCTCATTGGCCTTCTCCTCAGATTGCAGAATTCCTTTTCCCACTGCAGAATTCATCCAACTCCTTCAGCAAGCATCTTTAAAGCAGGGTGACTTCACAAATGGCTTGTCCACTAGGAAGAAATCTGGCACTTCAGATGTCACAAGTTATCCCAAAGTTTTAATGCTTGCTTGCTTTGAATCCTCACTCTGTGTATTCCAGTTGTCAGCACTCAGACTCCTTCCAAATCTGCCAAACATTTGCTGCACCATGGAATAAACCATCCTCCAAAGGAACAAGCTCTCTGTGGCTGGGACCTTGGGTAGCTCCAGTTTCCAAGCAGGCTTCAGCTGGTTGGGTGTCCAAGTGCTCACAAGCACCACGAGTGTGGTTAGCGCTGAAGTTTCAAGGAAGCAACTCAACTATCCAGGGATAAGAAATTAACAGCACGTGCTACGGATGAGACAAGCAAAAAGACTTCCAAGAACTGGACAAAGCCACGCAATGCTGGAGAGCTCAAAGAGCATGCCCAGAGAAGAGAGGCAGTACACTGCAAGGGGAAATTAGGAAGAAATACTGCATGGGTACAACTGCAGCGCCCGAGAGCTCTCAAGCAGCACAAGGAAGGAGCCTCTCAGGCAAAAGTTGCAGTTAATCGCTGCAACCAAACAGTAACTCAGAAAGTGTTGCCGTGCAGGACGAAACCATGTGAAGTTCTGCAATCTGAAGCCAGCTGAGGTAACAGTGTCAGAAAACTTATTTCTTAAACCTTCTACTTTCTGGGTTCAGGATGGAAGAGGAGCCCTCACAATTTTTTCCTCTCTTCCGAATAAATTCTTTCCACGCCACAGGCACAAGCCTCACCGTCCTGAGGGAGCAAGACTTGCTAGTTTGTCCTGATTAAGCCTTCTCAGCAAAAAGGTATTTAAACTACGAGAAGGTTAACTAAAAGCCATTAGACACGAACACTAATTAACAAAAATTCTCTCAGGAGCTGCTCAAAACAATCCCCCCCTACTCCCAGTCGTGTCACCAAGGGAGACCGGCAGCAACCCGCGGCAGCAGCACTCGCGTCCCTCCGGGCCGAGGGGGACAGGACTCCGCGTCCATCACACGGTTTTTATCTGCACGGCTCCGTCTGTCAGAGCATCGCCCGGGGCGGCTGCGGGGCCCCTCCGCGCCGGGGCACCCACCGAGGCACCCGCCTGCGCTGCGGGACGGCGCCCACCGACCCCCGGCAGCCCCGGAGCCGCTTCCGGAGCGCGGGGAGCCCCGCGGCCCGCCCGGCGCCCAGCCCGACCCCGCGGCCGGGCCCCCGGGGCGCGGGCACCCGGCCGCCCCTCACCTTCTTGAGGGCGGGCACCAGCAGCCCCCGCCACTTGGGCGCGTTCTCCTCGCTGAAGAACTCGTAGAGCAGCGCCTGCGCCTGCATGGTGCCGCCGGGGCGGGCCGGGCGGGCCGGGACCGCGCGGGAGGGCCGGCGGCGCTCAGCGGGAGCCCCGGCGCTCCCCCGCCGCCGGCGGGGGCGGCAGGCCCGCAGCGGCGGGGGGGGGCGGCGGCTGCCGCATTCCCCGCCCCGGCTCGCGGGGGAGGCCGCGGGGGCGGCGGGGGGGGCGCGCGGCGGGACGGGGGTCGCGCGCGGGCCGCGAGGGGCGGGGTCGGAGCGCGAGCGCCGCCGCCTCCCCGGTCCCGTCCTCGCCCGCTCCGTCGGCGGCCGCGGCGCATGCGCGGAGCGGCGGCGCGACGCGCCCCCCGCGCTTGCGCCCCGCCACGCGCGGCCGCGGCCTTCCTGGCGGAAGTGACGCCGGGGGCGGGCCGGGCGCGCGCGCCCCCTGCCGGCGGGAGGGCGAATGCCCATTCCATCCTGGAACCGCCGGTGGCCGGGACGGGCGGGATGGATCGGTGTGGGACACACGGGGATGGATCGGGCTGGGACACGCGAGGATGGATCGGTGTGGGACACGCTGGGATGGATCTGTGTGGGACAAGTCGGGATGGATCGGTGTGGGATACACGGGGATGGATCGGTGTGGGATACACGGGGATGGATCAGTGTGGGACACACGGGGATGGATCGGTGTGGGACACGCGGGGATGGATCGGTGTGGGACACACGGGGATGGATCGGTGTGGGGCACACGGAGATGGATTGGTCTGCTGGGACACGGATGGATCGGTGTGGGACACGCGGGGATGGATCAGTGTGGGACACACGGGGATGGATTCGACTGAGACAAGAAATTGGACAAATATTCCAGGAGGCCTTGTGTGGACAGACAAGGAGCTCTTGGACAAGCTCAGACACCGAAAGGAGGCCTATGGAGCGTGAGAGCAGGAGCTGAAGCCTGGCAGGAATACAGAGAGGTTGTCCCAGCAGCCAGGGATCAGGTTAGAGGAGATGAAGCTCTGAGAGAATTAAACGTGGCCAGGGACATCAAGGATAAGAAGAAAAGCTTCTGCAGGTGTGTGGGTGATAAAAGGAACACTAGGAAAAATGAGGACCCTCTCTGGAAGGAAAGGGGAGATGTGATTACCTGAGACGTGGCAAAGGCTGAGGTGCTCAATGACTTTTTTCCCTGTCTCCACCAGGATGTGCTCCAGCCTCACTGCCCAAGCTGCAGAAGGGAAAGGCAGGGACTGGGGCACTGAAGAGTCACCTGCTGGAGAAGATCGGATTCAAGGCTATCTAAAGCACCTGAAGGTGCACAAGCCCATGGGACCTGATGAGATGTATCCACACATCCTAAAGGAACTGGTGTCTGGAACTGGTGACACAGGCCTTCCTGTATTTTAGATGTGTTTCCTTGGAGGGAAGCAAGAGGTTTGGACACATTCTCTATTTTTACCAGCTATTTTCCCATGCAATCCTTCAAAAGCCAGCAGGGCTATTGCCAAAGCTGAACCCTGTGGGGTGTAAGGAATGTCCCCTGCCTGGGGGACACATCCACCCTCACCAGTGCTCATGGTGGGGCATTGCTGGGCTCCCCCAGCCCCACTGCAAGCTCCCCATGGCAAAGCTGCAGGCAGCAGGCACTGTGCTTCACCTTGCACAGCCCTTGCTTTCAGTTAAGGGCTGTGGGATGCAGAATTTTAATCTGAACCCCCTTTTTTATGCCACCAGATCCAGTTTCTGACACAGGCAGGCAGCACTTCATGGAGAGATGGGCAAGAAAAAGATAAAAGCAGTGTTCATTGCTCTGTGATCCCAGCTTCCAGGAGCACTTGTGTAACACACACAGTGCCACTGCTTCCTTTGTTCCCTGTAAGGAAGCTCAGTTTGGGCTGAGGCCCAAGCTCAGCCCCTGCACTGATCAGGTTTGGCTGCCAGGCTGGTGAGTGCCTGATCCTGTGGTCACATCAACCCTCCTGCCTGACAGCAGCTCCTTGCAATTGCTAGGAGCCAGTGTAGAAGGGACCAGGAGGAGGAAAAGGGAAGCACAGAGGTGGTTGGAGGAGCTGTGTCCATCATCCATGGCAGAGGCCTTGCTGTAACCTCATTGTGCCTGTGATGGTTTCCTGGCTCTGACTGGGCTCCCATCAATCAGCCACACCCCGATCCCAATCCTACACCAGGATTCCAGTCATGAGCTCCTACCAGGCATGGCTCAGGAGAACTTTACTTCAAGGCAGCTTCAGGTCTAGCAAAGGAGACCTTTTGATTTACCAGACACCCAGGCTCCTGGGCTGTCAGCAGAGTAGGCAAGCAGCTTGAGATGTGGGAAAGGCAGTTTTGTAGCACAAACCCCAAATCCTGCCACAGGACAATTCCTCAAAAAAGCAAGAACTCTTCACTTCTTATCTTCGAGGCTAGAGAACAGCATGGGAAAAGCAAAGCTGTTCTGATTATACCAATAGACTGGAAACATGCCCTAGCACAATTCTCCCGTTTTCCCACGTGCTGCTGCTCTGTCCTCTATCTTTAGCCCTTCCAGCTGCATCCCTGCATGCATGCTTGTACCAAAAATGCCCAAGCAGAGTAAAAACCAGTAGCCCTTAGCCTCTGGTGGCTATAATTCAGCAATGGCCTGGGGAACCTGGCCCCAGCTGCTGCAGGACCCCCCAGGAGGAAGCACATTCACAGCACATCAGCTGTAGTGCACTCTGCTAAATCTGAGTGACTTTCTGCATGTCCAAGTGAGGAACAGTCCACAGGAGGCAGGATGGAAATCGCCCTTGGGGATTTCACAAGGGTGCTGTGAAACACACACAACTTCTCAGCTTTTCTGAGAACTCAGCTGCTCAGCAGTGAAGCTTGTGCCACCACCTCTTCCCCCACAGGGTGAGGTGACACTCAGGACAAGGAACAGCCATGATGGGGCTGGCAGAAGCAGTGAGCTTGAGGCCCACAAGCACAAAAATAAACCTGCTGAAGAAAAAGAAAAACATCAGTTTTGCAAGTGGAACAGCAGGAAATGGAGGGAAGAAACCACACAAGGTGGAATTTGGAAAGACTTAGCTCAAATCTACATGTCTCTACATTTTGCCCAAAGGTCAAAAGGGTATTGATGCCAACCCAAACTGAGTTGGCAACCTCTGCTCATACATTCAGAGACGCCCAGCTTCTGTGTTTGGCACAACCATTTAATAGCAGAATTGAAAACTCAGTATGTTCCATTTTAGTTCTTATGTGGAAAATCAGTGCAGGTGATAATCTAATTGTACAACAACATGTTAAAAAAATTTATTTTACATTATATACATTAGGGAACATATTTCAAAGCATTACCCATCACAACAATAACGCAGGCCATAAATCACTTTTAATTTAGTTTGGTTTTAGTGTATATTATCACAATAAAATATAAAGAACATATACAAAAAAAAGGAGTCAAATGTGTGCATTTTGCTTAAAACTTGGCATTTACACACTCCATTGGAAAATAGCAATCAAAAATACTTCTGATCAAAACTAAGTTCCCGTGATGCGTAGTAACCATTGTATTGTTTCAATGAGGTAGTAACTAAATTTTGGCCATGTGTTAACATCCTAAAATCAAGAAAAGTGTGAAAATGGTTATAAGGCCAAAAAAAAAAAAAAAGTCAAAATGGCAACATCTCTGAGCCATTTCCACAATGTGGAATGTTGCTCCTTTTCATCGTGATATGAAACTATTTAGTAAGACAAACAGTAATAACTACTTTTTATCATTGTATACACTAATAATTCAAACACCTATTGCAGAATTACAGCCAGGTACCACTAGTCTGGGACTGACACCCATCCATAAGGTATTGTTTTCAAGCATAGAGAAGTAATCATAAGGAAAGTTGTAATTAAATATAAAAATACAGGTGTTTAACTGGTTTGTTTCACAAAGGAATCTACCCAAATAAAAATAAAAAAAGGAACTTTGAAGCCCAAGTCATATCCACAAAGTCACAGCTTACCTTTGTGACTAAATACATCACATCTCAATACATTGTGCAAACATGAACACCAGTGTGTTGTATTGAAATTAAAACAAGATTGTAATCTGATTACAGCCTTGGTTACAATTTCTAAAAGTTAATATTTATTTGTATTAGTAAATTACATATAATAAAATACAATAGTGTTGCTAAATGTACTATATTTGTTGCTAGAATCCCACTTTATTATAAACACATGAGACGTCCTTATAATAGTACCCCGATTTAATTTCTGCATCCTCAGTGACTTTTACATCTGTACAGGTAAGACACTTGTACTTAACAGGAGGACCTCTATCTACAGAAAGTCAGTGTAGGGCTTCAGCAAGAAGTTTCACTGAAAAATACTGCATATGTACAAAGATTACATAACAGTAAATTAAGCACTTCTGTGGTATCATAATGCTTCTGTGTCCATACCACAAACAATTCTCATCTTCCTCTCATGCCACAATAAATTATAAAGTAACTGAAGTGGGGTTACTGCAGCTTTTGTGCAATTCCAGCCAGTCACGAGTGCTGCTGCAGCAGAAGTGCTCTCCTCACAGTGAGCTGTGCCACGTGCTGCCCTCAGTAGCTGTTCTCATGCCCTGCCAGGATGTACAAATTGCTGTTGGCTGTCGGGTTGTCCGTCGGCCTGCTCTCCAGCACCACCACCCTAACGTGGAAATTTAAAAAGCCACAGTGTCAAGTGTCCTTCATTTAAAAACAACTCCAGGTTTAATTAAATATTCTTTCCTAGGATCCATCTGATTAGTTGTTATTTCTCTTTCCCTGGATGCCTTTAGTCCAAAAGCCCCTCAAACCAATGCCAACCTCAAAGCAAGCTCCTTATCTTATCCAGACAAGGATCTCCCAGAGCCTCTCTGGGCTCCTGCTACAGTGTTGAGCCATCCTCAACAATCATGATTATCCCTTTTATGCAGCTGGAAATTCCCTTGCTGCAATGTATCCCTGTTGCCTTTCATCTTTTTAGTGAGGGCCCATCACTCCCCTACTGGGCTTGTACTTTCCTGGAGCTTTGCAAAGTGAACCCATTCATCAGGCCCCACTTCTGAGAGCTGTTTTTCTGCTTAATTCTTGCCACAGGAATCACAGATTAACAAAGCTGATTGTTCTGTGAGCACCTCTAGTTAATCTCTGAGCCTGTGTAACCTAATCCACAGAAACTTCCTCCAGCTCTGAAAGTTGCAGAGACAAAAATTTGCAGGCAAAGAGAATCCTCAAGCAAAGGACTACTATGTGAAGAGTCTTTACTCTTACTTTTTCTTGCCACCCACTTTTGGCCATCACTGGATACAAGAGACTGGGTTACAGGGGCCTGCAACTGCAAAGATCATCAGGGGTGTCCTAGACCAGACCTTTCTCTTCAAAGAAGATAAATTATTTTGTTCCACAAACTATTTATTTTTTTTCCATCAGGCAAGAACCACTAAAACTACTAAACAGACCAGGAGGTTCATGATTGACTTCTCCTCCACAAACATCCTGAAGTGAAGGCAGATTGTGGAAAACTCAAATCCCTCTTGTGGATTCAGACAGGAAAATTTGCTTGCTGCAAAACTAAAAAACCTGAAAAAAACCTGACCTCTACTCAATGTGCTCCACAAAGGGAATGACACCTCACAAAATGAGGCAATTCCCTGCCCATGAAAAAGCAATACACAAGCTTTTATTAGACTGACATCAGGGCTTTTGCTTCTCAGAACACCAGCTCCTATGAACTGCCTAGGAAAGGACTCCTGTTATTGGAAAAAGGCTTCACACTCAACACAAAACAGGACAGAGTGTCAAGGAAAAGGGTGTATGAAGAAATTGGAATTAATGTTTGTTGCAGAGCAAACTCTTTAAACATTGTCTTAGACCTGAAAACTATCAGAGCAAGCCAGAAATAGATGGGAGCATATTTGGGGAAGAGGACATTCTTAGAAGGCAATTTTTTGCAGTGTCATTCTAAGATGCCACATGGGTTTACTGCAAGCAGTGTAAACAGAGGCAATTCTCAAAAGAAAAGTTAAAGCCTGTCTTTGCAGTTCTTGTGAATTCATTACTGGTGAAGCTGTCAGATCAGCATGCACTCCCCTGAAGACAAAACAGCTGCTGCTTCTGTGGCTCTTACAGAAGTACAAAGTTCAACACCAGGGCAGAGAAAGTTGAGGAAGTCAGTGACACTCCTAAAACAGCACTTGGGTCACACAGACAGGTCCCAAAAGCAGATGCCACAGAACAGCTACACCAGGAGCTATCAAGAGCTCCTACAAGACCTGAACTGTCATGTTGGGAGAAGAACTGGTAAATTTCCTTTCTGGGGTGAAAGTGAGATACTTAAAATTTTAAGGATTTTTTGCACACTTATCTCCAGAAGCAGATTTTGATGAGCTACTGCTGCAGAACATCTGAAAGTAAAGATTTCACCAAGCTAAACAAAAGAATTACAATACAAAAAGAAAAACACTCCTGGAAATTGTGACTGCAGCCAAGGAAAAGCTTCTTGCCTGGCTGAGTACTTCCAGAAGTTCACAAACATTTTTAAAAGGTTTTTATTTTTTTAAATTTAAGAAAGAGAAAAGTATAAGTGAAGAACTGGAAGGGAGACATGTATACAAAGGAAAGTCTAAGATGACTAAAAAAGAATTTGCAAGAAACATGCAAAAATAACTTTTACAAGGTAGGAGAACACATTATTTATTTATTTTAGTATGTCCTGTTTACTTCTCATCTTACCTGTCAGAACCCAGAAGCCTGAATATCCTTGTATTATCAGAAATTTCTTGTGTGATCTAGACAATAAAAAGAAATATTTACATGTTAAGAGAACAAGTGTTTGCATTTTGTTTTTAGCATTAGTCAAGAGAAAAGAACTGACTGTGACTGATGTTAACAAATGACTGCCAATTAAAACCCAATAGAGATTATAATGCAACTGTCACTTTTAACTAAGATATAAAAGTTTTCTGTAATTCCTCTCATATTACATGAATTCCTCTGGTAGCCACTGCAAGCAGAACAGCAAGGCTCACTTGGTACTTGAGTTACCAGTGTCACTCTAGAGTCTATATCCAAAAATGGGTCAGGCAAATGACAAAAACCACATTTTGTTGAAATGCTGAATTATAGTAAGAATGCATTAAGTTCACATTCTGAAAACCTTAGCAGAGAAACAATCTAATCTGTGGTACTTATGCCCACTGCAAAAAGAAAACTTCATCTTCTGACATTTCAGATGAGTGCAACAGACCCGTGTGTTCTGTTGTCACTGTCCTTGTGTGATACATCTTTGTGATCATATGAATATCAAAGCACCCAGAAAATCACCATGTTCATTAATGAAGTTAACCAAAGCCTGGTGCATACTCCAAAGGGTATTTAGTCACTTTGTGATCAGGCAGCACTGTTTACAAAGCTCCTCTTCTACACAGCTGGATTTCACACTCTTGGGGAAAATAGACATTCTTATCTCCTTCCCAGACCCTAGTAATGTTAGTTGACCTACTGAATTCACCTCTGGTGCAGAGAACTTGCAAGAGAATTTTAATTCACAGCAATGATATCCTTCACTTTTCCAAGAAAATTAATTTCTACTTTCTGTGAAGCTAAGGCTGTAAAATCTTTGCCCAAATTTTGAACTTCTTGTGTCAGAATTCATAGTTCCCTCTTTCATTTTTCACACTTGATCAAACCACAGTGGCAGGTCACAGCTGTGGAAGGAAATAACTTTGCTAGCAGCTCAAGTCATCCCCAATTGGGCCAACTGTATTAGAATAGGGAGTCTGAACTAATGATGTCCTCAAAGAAAGAAATGCTGCAAATAAAGTCAGTCAGCTTTTTGTCCCACGCTGTGGGACAACAACTTCCTACTTACTATGTAGCACAAAATTTCTCCCAAAGTAACAAATACGGTCAAGACCTGAGCCTGGCACTGAAGGCTTTCCATATTACAGCAGAAAATACATTTATTTCTTTTAGCTGCAGCTAGTGGGACAGCTAGTAGAGATAAAGAATTTAAAAAGGCCCAAATGCTTACCCTAGATGTGTTCTACAGAAAAAAAGTTCTAGATGGCTTGCTTTTCTGTCAACAGCCCAGTTCTGCTTTCAGTTCTTTATTTAGGTTCTGGCTTTGGCTTGACAGCAACAAAGCCGTGTCCCTGACATAAACAACAAAATGCATCCATTTGGGTTGCAGCACACTGGGACATGGCCTCTCCCAGCTGGAGCAGAGCCACTGAGTGCTCCACCAATGGCTAGAGCAATGCACAAATGCCACAATAAACATCTGCACCTCGGAAATAAGGAGTCTGACTCCAGCCTTTGGTTCACACAGAGCAGGCTCACTGTTAGCACAGACTGGATGTGTGTGTCTCACAACTGAGGCTTTGTGCAATTCAATGTAGTGCTGGAACAACGTGAGATATCTAAGCTTGGTGTGGTGTGACTGCAGGTGTACCTTAAAATACAATTAGTCATAATGAGCTCGATTTCTCAGCCAATGAAACACTGATGGAACAACTGGTAATATTTGTAAATATTTATTAATAACCAAATGAATTAAATTCCTACAAAGTACAGCAGTTTCACCAACAGGTACACAACGTTTGCAGCAAGGAAAAATAAAAACTATTGTGGAAGGTAGTTATAATGGTTTAACTCTGTCTAAAAATCACATCAAATGGGCTAAAAAAGTGACTACAAGGAGATTTTAGGAAAAAAAAAACAAGCCAACCATGTTAGGTCAACCTGGTATTTTTCTACTGAAGATGGGAAAATATTTCTTGTGAAAGCTGGGCAATTCTTCAAAGTATTTGTAAACCAAGAGAACATGGAAGAGACTAAAAAACATCAGGCAACTCATTTGACACTGTGACAAAAAGCTGCAGTTTAGCAGTGGAACCACTGGCAAAGTCCAGATTTTTGCATCCATATGTGAGAGGCTAAGGAACTGACAGTGGTCTTCAAAGCAATTTAAGGTGAATATTAATATCACCAAGAATTAGACTTGGATATTTTCTATGGCATTCTGGCCTGGTCCCTTGTTTCTGCTTTGCTTGTCAGATATGAGGGGGTTCTTGTAGAGCTCCACCAATGCCTTAGAGCTTATGAAACAAGCTTAGAATGAGAAGCCAGCTCCTAGCTCTAACCTAGGAAGTTACTGAAATGTTTGACTCTTTTTCAGACAACAGCATTGTGCATTTCTCCTCCATGTGGCTTACATTAGAGCCAGAATTTGAAGCAAAATGTAGTACTCACCTCATTTGATCTAAAGCTCCTTCCTTGCATGCCATGTTTCCAGAATGCTAACACACTGTCTTGTAGACAGACTGGTAAGAAAGAACACTGGAATCAGTTTTGAGGCATAAATTCAACCCTTGCTTTTAAGGCCAAAAGCACAAGAAGATAGTTTTGAAATCTGTACATGTATGTTCCATTGTATGACATCCACCCACTCAGACACCAGAATGTCTCCCAGAAATCACTGACCCTGCCTCAAAAGTAGCTGCATTTATACATTTATTTGTTTAATGGTTTAAAAACATTTCCACCTAACCAGAAAATATTCTAAATGTCTAGTCCTAAAAGTGTAATTTTCTTCAAACAGGAAATCCCTTTAATACTTGCAGACAATATATATGGAATTTTAACAGAAAAGCTCTAGGAGTGTCTTTGGAGACACTGCCAGGACAGGAAAGGCCACTGGAAGCTCATTTTGTGATAAGCAGGGTGAGGACCACAGTGCATGCAGAGGTCCCAGAGTGAGAAGCTTCCAGTACATTGAATCCTTCCTTGCCCCCATTGCCAACCATCAAGAGCCATAACAGTAATGTTTTCAGTGGCCACGTTTTCTCTTCCTCTTCTCTGTGGGAGGTTATCTTTGGACAGTCTGAAACTTTTAAGTTTCTCCTCAGAAATAAACTCCCTGCAACTTCTGATGATTTTAGAACCCATTGCTCCTCCTCTTCTGCTGCTACCCTTCATGTGTGCACACATCTCTCCTACCCCTCTTTCAACAGCAGGTGGTGCAATCCAGGTATGTAATTACTGGACAATTGCCAAAATAATCTATTTTTTCTGTTCCACAAATTTAACTTATTCAAATTCTACACAAGGAAACAAAATTCATGCAACTTGTGATATATCATATAATTTAGTCTTTGAGCTGCTTTACAAAAATGGACTGCACAAACACACATGCAAAACGAGTTAGGCATGTGTGATTCAGAGTTTATGTAGGTTGTGTTAAGGTACTCCCTTGGAGGCTAGAAGTCTTCATCATGCTTCCAAGATATTTAGCTTAATCTAAGAAGACTCCAGGATTATTACTCCATTCCAGTTGTTCCTAGGAAAGCACATGCTGAACCTTTCACTGAGTCTTCTCACACAAAATGAAATGAGTGAGGTAGTGCTCCAAATGCCAGACTAGACAGGTAGCATACCTAATGATTTACTGTAATATTGAAAAAGTTAATCATAGAAAATCTCAACTTGGAAGGGACTCATAAGGATCACTTAGAACATCATCCAGATGTTGCATGAGCTCTAACAGGCTTGGTCCTGCGACCACTTCTCTGGGGAGCTCAGTCTAGTGATCCATCACCCTCTGAGTGAAATGTATTCTCCTAATATCCAACCTGCGTTCTCATATGAACTTCACATAAATTCCATGTCCTTACTGCTGGTCATGACCTTTGGCTGCCAGAGCACACTGCTGACTCATCTTCAGCTTGCTATCAATCCCAACCCCCAGATCTCTTTCTGCAGAGATGCTCTCCAGCCTGTCATCCCCCAGTTTGTATGCATAACTGGGACTACCTCATCCCAGATGCAGAATCCACCACTTGATCTTGTTAAACTTCATCCAGATGGTGATTGCCCAACTCTTTGACCTACAGGGATATTCAAGACTAATAATGAAACCCAGCTTACCTATTGATTCAATCTGAAAGTCAAACGTGAGCTCTGACGACAGTTTGCGGCTGGATTTTAACCTGCCTTGCAGATTCACTATTTTTATGCAGCCTAGACAATAAACAAGCGTATGTTAACCAAGCATTATCTTCAATATAAAATATAATTTGAAGACAGACAGTATGCATGTATATGTGGGCATATTTAGTTGATATTAAACTTACAATCTAAACACACCAAAATGGTGTCTCTCTCCAGCTGTGTTACATGGACAACACTCGTCTCCGTAGTGTCTGTAAAAAATGACAGCCTTAGTTCATAACAGACATTAGCATGAAATTTGAAATTCAAGTTCTAGAGATTGAGACATTTTGATGGATTAGTGTGTTTTATCTACTTAAAATCATCATCTTACCAGTGACATCACTCTTAAGAGATGCATGTCCACTTATCCAACATGTTGGCCGTGACAGGAAAACTGAAGCTGCAATACTGAAGTATGAATTTCCTTCAGCCTTTTCTGAGCCATGTCACAAAAGAAAACTGACATTTACATTGTTCTCCATTTATTCTCTCTTGGTGCAATTGAATATTGCTGTGTAAAAAGCCAGATATATGTGACTGTCCACACTATGCTGTTTCACTGCACTTTTCCTCTGTCTTTATTTCTAAATCCTGATAGGGACTTATATATTATTACTTAATTCTTGCTGTTATTTGCAGATGTTCCAACCCCAGATATTCCAAAAATAGGGGCTTATTTCCTTCTCCAAAACCTCAAAAGAAGGGCTATTTTTTTCTCTTCTGGGTTACAGCTGCAGCAGTCTCCATCACAGCAAATGGAAATTTGACCCACAGGTGATTAGTGGACATGTCAGCTCAAAAGAGAAGTGTAGTTTTGGTCCATTTGTTTGTTAACATTAAAGTTACATACAAAGCAACTCTTACTAATTCAACAATACTGCCAGATTCTGTAGGCATGTTTCATATAGCCAAGAGAAACTCAGTAAGTCCATCAGACATGAGAAATTAGAGCACATCATATAGAACACAAAAGCAGCTTCCAGTTAAAATTATGAAAAAAAAAAAATCTGTTTGCATCATTGCTCTCCTGCCAGCAGGGGACAGGAATAAGCTGATGCAACAAAAGGGTTTAAATTTGATCTACAAAAATAGGAGAAAACAACAACACAGACACAACGTAAGAACACACAAGTAATTTAATGAAATTGTAACAAGTGTGGAAGGCATAATACAAAAAAAGAACAGAGAAGGGATTAGTACTCTTGTATTCATGCACCAATACAGATAACTGTTAAGAGAGAAATGAGAACAGGACATTTCTCTTCAGGGTGCTTCCTTTATGGGCTGTGCTATAAATTCACACAGTTACAGGTAGGAAGGGATGAGAATAAAATGCTTTGTCTGAAGTAGTAAAGTGTGTTAATTGGCCATTCACTGCTCACTTTGTTATTCTAACTATGCTTTAAACTCTGTCAAAATCTGATGCATTTTTCAGCAGCAGCAAGATCAGTGGGTCTCTTCCTGGAGGGAACTGTCCTACCTAGTGAATTCCACAGTACACATTCATCTGGACTCATGCACATGTGTATGCCAGCACAGAGCTATGTATAAATTCACCATGAACCAACAAGGGATCTGTGACAGGCAAAACCAAAGCTATTTACTGTGCTGAACCTGCCAGCTATGACTAGCAATGGTTCCTTACTGCATCTAGGTTCAGGGGGCAACCCTGTAACTGTAAAAAAGTAATTCTTAGCATACTTCCATGAGAGAATTTCTGCTGTTGCCCAGATGGTGGCCATCTCACTGACAGTGCCCGCACTGGTGACAGGCAGGCACTTGGTTTTCTGCTACCAGTTGTCCTGATCCTTTTTGCTTTCCATAAACACCAGAACAATGCTCTATCTCAGCAGGAGGTGACAACACCATTTCTAACCATAGTGACATAGCAGGAGAGCCAAAATACATCTTCCAGAGATGTCAAAAGGAATTGCTCAGAATGCAATTTTACTAAAATCTATTAAATTATCAGAAGTCATGGTGCCAGGGTAAAGCACAAAACAGCACAGGGAATAATAAAGTGCTGCCTAATTTATGGAAATGCAAGAAACCATAACTCCATCCTCTTATACCAAAAATCTCAAGGAATCCAATCAGTTCAACAAAGAGAACCATTAATAAAAGAAGTGCATGTGCAAGTAGTTCAACCAGACACTCCTTTAAGCAGAGAACTTGCAATTATCACTCAGCCTTAATGATTTAACCATTTGCTTCCTTAGAGAAACCTGCCTTATAGTGCTTCAGCTATAACAGAAGAGCAAAGAACATTTTGGAATGCAATGACAACAGCACACAAACCTGTTTCTGTAAACCACGAAGAGGTAGAATTTGGGTTGACAGTCTCAAACTTCACCACCTGGTTGAAGTCTCTTCCTCTACTGACACCAACACAAACTAAAGGGAATTCCTGCTCGGGGACTACCAGCATTTCAAACAATCTCAGTGGACAAGGTACAGGAAAATCTATGTGCTAGATGAATAAGCAAAAATAGATATTAGAAGGGAAACAAATGTAGTCTGAGTTGCTATTAGGTATTCAAATTGCATGGTAAATTTTGTTACATACTTTGTAATGTTAGGTTTACTTCTTCAGATAACAGGAATTGGTAAACACAAAAGGCCTGAGTTAAGAAGCTTGGAGCATCTCATGCCAATTCAGTCAAAATAAAATAGCATGTCTTTTATCATGTGTGTCCTTTGCAGCTACCCAAAGACACAGCTGCCCACAGACAAGAGTGCTCATCACTGCTCTCCCTGGCTACTGAGCCTCTAAGCCTCCTCTTCCAGGCTGATGAAGTTATAGCAGCTGCCTTTTTATAAACATGAGCCCACCCTGGCTCTGTCTCTTCAGGTGATGTCAGAGGGGGAGATAACAAGCATTTCTGGGCACCTCAGTGTCAAAAAACATAGAATAAATGGTCACCTTCCCTCTAGTATGGGAGCAAGGCCACTGTTAACCCATGTTTCAGCCTGCCAGCCTCAGTTTTCTATTGTGCAACTGAAGGGCAATCTTCATAGAGAAAAGGGCTTGGTTCTCTAACTAAAGTGCACCCCAAAAACATGAACAATTATTTTGAGTCAGTTAATACATGACACATTTAAATAGTTACTTTCAATATAACAGAAAACAAGAGAAAAATCTAATAAATTAAGAAATGGCTAATACTTATTCTTAACAAGCCACTACAAGATAACTAGAAGACAACATGAGAGTAATTGTAACTTTACCTTGATTAACATAAATTTTTGCATTGGTTCAACCCATTCTAACAAAACAATGCTAGACTGTAGTGCTCCACAAAGGTACTTGTGGCCTGTGTAGGGATTTCTCACTGCCAAGAAAGGATAGAGAATATTAGTGCATTAACCACATGCAAATTATAATCAATTTCCAACTATGTAACAGTCCCTTTACTTTTGGAAAATACTCACCACCTCCACTCTAATTTTTTATGTATTTAAAAAATAGCTGATTGCATACACATTTGGAGTGCTTTGGTCTCCTGTGATGGTTTGCCTAGGCTATCTCAAAATCACCACAAGCAAGCTGTTAAAGAATGGTTTTTTCTACAATACACAGTTACCCAGCAGGCAGTGAATAGCTCAGCTGCCTTTCAAGCACTGTCACAGCCAGTGTGAAATCCAGGAGCTCTGTAATTCTAACTAACAATTCTAGACCATCAGGAAATCCAGTTGAAACTGAGGAACAATAGAAAAGCAGGAAGTGTTGCTCTTCCATTGTCAGAACTCAATTAAAAACTGGCAGAGAACAATACAGTTGCAAAATCGGGCCCTGTGAAGTTTCACAACTTCAATTCTACAATACGGACAGAATTTCACTCCTTAAGCGCTGCCAACATTTCCTTTAAGACAAACAAGTGTTATTTTGCACTTTGTACAAATACATCTAAAGACCAGATTTTACTGTGCAGTGAAGTGACTGTGGGACATCAGGCAATAAACAACACAGTTTAGATAACAAGCTTCTATAATCCAGAACTATCACAGAAGTGAAATATGCTCACACTACCTCATTGTCACAGAAACTCATCAGCAATCCCTTGGCACCTTAAACATCAGTGCTTTATTTCATTAATCCAATTTCTCATTCAACATCAGATTGACTGCAAAGTGCAGCAAATAATGCTTGGTGTGATCCTGAGTAAGACTGAACTCAGCAATAGAAACAAAAAAACAATCACCAACACCTGTAAGGTGCAGAAAGAAGACCAGAAGTTCTTGTATTTTTCTGCCTCCTGTGGCACTCCTGCTGCCCCAAGGCCAAAAGCAGATTTATGTGCCAGCAGGAATGGAGGCTCAAGTCACAAAAAGGAAGAATCTTAGAGCCATCCTTGCTGTGTTCACAAATTAGCACTCACACCTATCATGCACAAAGGGCTCCAGGCTTAGGAGGCTGAGCTATCTCTGGATATGAAGACTCCCCTCATAATGTCAAGTACCCCAGCACCCCTGTTAAATTCTGTGCCTGGCAGGACAGCAATCACAGAATCACAGAGGAGCACACCACAAGGCTTCTTAATTTATGAACCTAGAAACATAGGGATTCCAAAATTAATTTTTCTGTCAGAAAATCAGAGTATTTACATACTCTGACCCCTATCACTTCACCTCCGTCATACCATGAGTGTTCCCTGCAGCATTCATTAACAATCTCAGTGGTTTGGGTTTTTTTTAACCTATCTGCCTCCCTTCTAGAACATATCTTAACACATTGCAGCTTTGAGACTCTGGTAGCTGGCATGTTATTAAACACATTATAAAGGCTTCAGAGACAACACTGTCCTCAAAGAATTAAAAATACTCCTTTGCTTTTTACCACCCAAATCGATAACTGAAACTTCTGCTAAGAATGCAAGTGGCTTAATCATGATGGCAACTTCCCTAAGTTTCTCCATCCAGGAAGATTAGGTTCTTCTTAAGAACTGGTTTGAATTTTGACATCACCCTGGTTCTCTGCATTTCTTGTAAATTCTCTCTAAATATAAAGAGCTAAACAGGAAAGTTTCTACTGCTTAAACCCAAGGACTAATCTGAATGAGCTCACCATCTGCAAACACACAGCTTCACAATAATGACAAAAGTCTCTTCTCCCTTTACCTTCTACACTTGACTCAATAATCTTAATATTGCCACCATTTGTGATGCCCCTTCACATTTATTCTCCAGACCTTCACTTACCAACACAACACTTTTGACACCATTTAGTGTCAGGAATTTTTGTAGATACCGCAAACTTCCTACAAAAGATAAACACAAAATTATTGATCGACTAAAACAACTGAGTGAATTTTCTTTTTAGACATACACGGATAGAAAAACATCTGCCACATCAAAAAACTAAAAAAATACAAGTTTGTATACTTGTTGTGAAAGCATGGAAACAATAATGTGAAAATTTAGCAGATAAGCCAAAATGTTATTTGCTGGTAGCAGGACTCAGAGTTTCTACATGCATCAGAAGACAACAGGCACTATTGAGACTGGCCACAGTACTCTTAACAAAATAAGTAATCTGATGCTGTAGAAAAGATGGGAATAAATAGATTGATAGACAGATGCTGCACTCAAAGCTATGAATTGAGAAAACAGTTGTGTAACATTTCAAATGGAACAATCCAGAAGTGACTGATAATGCAAAAGGACTGAGCTGCATGAAAACTGAGTACTGGCCACAAATTTTCATTGGAACAAGTCATGGGAGGTTTGAAAGGAACTGCTCAAGGACACTCCAGGGAAAGAAGCTGGAAAGGAGACTTATCCCAGACATATTTCCTGCTACTGAATGTCTGCCTACCAAGTATCATAAATTGAGGTTAGAACATTTTGCAAATGAATATACAAACCTCACAAATTACTTCAAATCCAATTTTGCTTTGTCTTTTCTCTACCAAAACCTCTGCTTTTTCCATTTTACATATAGCACTCATCATCACAGTATCCAGAAATGTTTAAGAACCCTTTATGGTCTGGCAGGAAAAATTACGTTCTACATACTTCAAATGTCTGTCTTCTGCCTGGCTAAATGTGACTACCCTGACACCCTACAAACCAGAGGTAAAACAGGAAAACAGATTATTTAAATTAATCTTTCCTGCCTTTGAATGACTGGCTTGGCACGCACATTCGGGTTGTGCTGCATTTTTCCTGGGAAGTGACATGACTGGACAAGAAATTTTCTGAGTCCTCTGCAACTTAGGTAAGGTACCATTCCAGGAAGAATGTAGTATGGTTTTCCTAGCATGATCCTTAAGGTAATTATGGTTATTAATCCACTGCTGATTCAGTCCTCAAGCCAAAGTCACCCACCAAAGTCAAATTTGGAAGAAAGGAGCAGAACAATAGTGCACGTACACAGAAGGTAACAATTCAAAGCACAAATTATCTCTTAGTTATTTAGAATTTACCCTCTAGGAAGAACATAATTTTCAGACAAGTATTACGCCATTATGTTTGCAGGTAACTGAACAAGAAGAAGCCTTTCCTGAACCCAAGCATTACATGTTAATAGGCCTTTAATAGAACCAAAGATAGCAGAGAATCAAATTTTTTATAATACAATTTCCTAACAGAAATCCTATTCTATTAGAAGAACCAGTGTGTCCCTAGGCACTTTAAAAATCAAAGGCTTTTTTGCAAACTAGATTGGTGTTACTACCTTCTTCTGCTGGGATTTGAATGGGCTACTGCTAAGGCTTGTTTGGCAGTGTCCTGGTTCTGGCCAGGACAGGGTTACTTTCTGCAGCAGCCAGGAGGGGCATGGCCATAGCTTTTGTTCAGCATCAAGTACAAGCAGCATCTACCACACTAGACTATACCTGAAGAGAGCTATGCCCAGAAACAAGAAACCTTCATAAACACAAGGAAAGGTGTACCAAAATCCATTTCCCTAACAAGAGTAATTCACATCCTGATGCGTGTAAATGTAGGGCTCAACCCCTCCGATCAATGCACATGAGTCATTCACTGCAATCTGTGAACAGAGCCCCCCACTATTTGGTGTTCCCAGAGTTTCACAAGCATCTCCTGAACTCCCAGAGTTAAGATATTCTGATATATCCAATGATGTGTATTTACCTGGGAAGTATTCGGTCAGGGAGTTTATGTGCTGGAATAGCAACAGGTAACTTTTGCATTTGCCTTGCATAATCAAAGAGTCCTGGTAGATTATGGGAATAAAGCTGAGAAGCTTTACCTGGCAATTAGAAAACAAACCACACTTCAAATATGAAACCAAGTGTTTACCAGTGCTACCACTGAAAGATAGCACAGTAACTTACCAGATATTGATAACAAACAATTGTTCATGACATATAACCAGGTACATCTTCGAGGAAATAGCTAATAAATGGAAGGAAGAACAAAGAAGTAGCATTGAATTTGATTATATCACAAGACAACTATCAATAATATTTGTTTAGATGACAGGAAAAAGCTAATATTGACTTGCTTTTTGCAGCAGAAGTAAGTTTAAGCCAAGTAACGTTTACCTGGATTCCAGAGTTAATTCAGAGTAAATCTTAGGCACACACACTATGTTTAATATATGAATTAATATTTAGACAATTAGCACATTTTATACTCATGTCATATTTCATAAGATGTCATTATAAAGATCAATCAATCCTTTTTCAAAAAATTCAAAAACCATTGAATTTTTTCCTTCAAAGAAGAAAAGCTCAACAACAAACTTCAGTAAACCAAGTGTGGCCAAGAAACCCCATTCTAAACAAACCACACTGTCCTAAAGCCTGTGACAGTCCAAATCTCTTGAAACAATTAAAACTGGCACTTGGAAGGGATGCTTCACCTTCACCTGCATGATTACATATTTTCCTTAAATAATGAATGAGTGCAACAAATTTTCAAGGTGGAGCTGTTTTTTGTCAAATCCTGCAATTCCTAAAGAGACGGGGTTGAACGCAACAAGACATCCCTTAAAAAAACCCAGAAAACCCACAAATACTTTTTTCCCCCCTCTCTCACCTAACTTCTAGAACTTATTGACACAAGGTGGCATGGAGGTGGGAAAGTACCAACACAAACAAGGGATTAGACATACTCATATTCAAGAGGTCCAAAAGGGGACAAAAAATAGGCAGGGATCCTCTAACATCCCTGATTCAATGACTCTAGTGGAGACCAAGCTCATTGACACTTCCCACTGCCACTTCAGGAAAGAGACTACTGGGCTAGATTGACCACTCAGGAGGACAACTGTTTTGCTCTTGAAAAAAACCCACAGAAACCAACCACAAAAGAAAACAAAACACAACTCTTCAAAAAAAATTTAAAATATTAACCTTGAAGCTATTCTAACTCCTGGAAATGTGTATTATGTCTCCTTTGTCCACTGGTGAAATGAAATACAGAGAAAAATAATCAAGGACAGTACTTTTGCTTTTATGCTGAGTTGTATCAGAGTGAGAGTGAACAATGACATAAAACACAAAACTCTGAACTGCTATTAAAGCCCTACTGACTGTTATAATAATTAATGATGCAATAAATGGTTAGCACAGAAGGTGCGCTTCTATTCCTGAAGTCTTCTCGCAACCTAAACACACTGTAAGAAACACCTATGGTAACAATCTACCACACTGCTTGTATCAAAATTTAACATTCAAGGTTGATTGACCTTCTGTAGGTACATGAGCATACTGTGACTCAGTAGGTTTGGATCTGAGGATTAAAGAATAGCAATTCTTCAAATTAGCTGGTTAATTTACCTGTCAATCATTCCTTGCTCCACACATGACTGGCTGTGTTAGCAAGCATTTCTTCTTGTCTCTAAGTGCTTATTAAAACATTTCCCTGAAAGCTCACTAGGCAACACACCACATGATTTTCATTACAGCTCTCCTCCTTCCTTGCCAGTTAAACCAAACCAAAACCAAACCCCAAACAGTAAAGAAAAAATCCAAACCTTTCCTTGGTCTACCTGGCCTATAAGAATTATTATTACATTAGTGATATTTCTCAGGGTACTTGTTACAACTGCAGTGCAGCAGCAGAGTGGTACCTGAGCTAAGTTTAAATCAGGTAACTTGAGTGCCAGTATGATTATGGGTTACACTGAGCTCAGTTCAACTAGGCCTCCCTCTCAACAAAACAGACATCTCTAAAATGTCTGGGCCCATGGAGGATGAACAAACACCAGTGCCTCCAGCTTACAGTGTGAAGGCTGTCCTTGCAAATTCCTCCATCTTGATGGCAGGTGCACAGCTCCCGATGGTAGGGAGAAGGCAAGAAAGAAACAAGTCTCTTAGAGAGTAACAAAAGAGCTGGAGAATACAGAAAGGCCTGCAACTTGCATTTTCCCCTCCCCAGCAACCCTTTTAAAAATTTCTTATTGTAAGACTTTGCAAAGACAGAGTTTTAGGTGGAATTCAGTAAGCTGAGCATCATCAGCAAAGCTGCTTTGAAGACCACAAGAACAGACTCCTGTGAATAAAGGATCTCCTTGCTTCCCTGCAGCTGAATCACAATGTTTGTTGTAAAAATTCTGCATTGTAATGAAGTTTTAAGGAAAGTACAAACTTTCATCCAAAATGCACCAGGGAAATTCCACACTATTTACCTAATCATTTAACTGCAGAAAAACACACTAGGTTGAAGTTCAAAACACAGATAGATGAAGATCTCCTATATAAACACAGTTCAGCCTACAAACACAAACATGACTAAAAAGTATCCTCAACAGCAAATATTTAAGGTAATTCTCAGTGTAGTCAGTGCCCAGGTAAATATAGTAAGAACCATTTTTACAAGGATTATAAAACATTAATCTGGGGGGTTAAAAATGTGACGTATTTTTTTTAAACCAGAAATATACCTGCTCCATTGACGTTTCATGAAGCTCATTGAGGTTCAGTGTGTAAATACCTTCTTCTGCTCCAAATATCAAGTACTGATCTGCAAACACAAACAAAAAGAGGTAGAAACCTTGATTCAGGAAGGTATGTACACCTTCACCAAAAAGCAATGTCTACACACACGGAAACAAATCAAACTATAATAGTTATGGCGTTTGAAAGCATGGAAAATTAATCCTTATAAGGAAGCTTTAAATTATGAATGGGCTGTTTTAAGTCATTAGGAAAGCTCAGGGGGTTTTTTGAGTAATAATTGAAATTAATAAAAAAAAAAGGCAATTCAAGCACAAGCAGGAGATCATGTGAATAATTTCAGCATATCTTACTTAGACATTTCCATATATTATGGAAATATCCATTGTCCTCTTTGAGAGTACTTCTACAGCAGTAATGACCTGAACCTTTTCTCAGTAGCCTGTGGGTGTCTCACCTCTTGAACATAATCAAATCCCAGTACTGTACACAGGCATGCAAACAAGGCAGACATCTTCTATTGAGATGATGTCAACTCCTAAGGATTTACCCTCCCCTAATTCCAGTTTCTAAAAAAGCCCCAATATTTTCTTGCTGACCAGCTCACTAGTATGTCTACATAGCTTATAATCAAAGAGTGTAATAGCAGGCAAAGTGAGTACAATAGTACCAACTACTCCTTTATATCAGGTTAGATATTAAAGCACTAAAATTTATGCAAAAAAAAAGCTGCAGAATCCTGTAAGGCCAGAAAGATCTCAGCTAAGAAATCAATCTCAGCTAAGACCTCCAAAAGTCAGATTTTTTACAGATAAATTAGGATTGTCATCTTTTGGACTAAAATGTTGAGAAGACTCTTTAACTTCAATATGTAATTCTTTTTAATCAAAGCAAAAAATCCCATCCAATATATCTTAAAAGCAACACACCTTTAGATAGCAGTGGCATAATTAAAGAATGACTCCTGCTTATATGAATATATGTCTGTTTTAAAAGGAATAGTCCTGCTCTTCTAAGCACTCTTGAAATTCAAGGAGAGGACAAAATGGGTAAAATACTCATCATATAATACCTCTTGTATCTGGATTTATCCAAGATGTTGCACAATGAATTTTTAATGGACAGCCATTGAAAACCTTTGAAAAGCAAGCACCCATCTGTAGAAGTAAAAATATTAAAAACATACATATGAAAAATTAAAAGGTGACCTTCCCAAAAGGATTATTTTTACTTCAAGTAGTAACAAAAGGTTAAGAGTCATACCACTGGCTTAGCATTGCTAAGTCATATTGAGTTTTTAAGTTAAAAAGCAAATACTACAAACATTCAAAAAATGTGCTTTTTCAACCCACCCCCAACATGCATTTGTGTGACTCAGCAATACTCACATGTACTTTAGGTGTGGGAGGAAGGCCATTACTAATTGGTTTCTAGAAAATGAAATTGAAAAGTATGTTTACACTCACACGCACACTATGCTTGAATATGTATATTCTCTCCCCACACACAGCATAACCACAAACACAAAGCATAATTTTCTTTTCATTAAAATCTCCACTGTGATTCCCTAATACCTCCTCATTGAATGTTTGCACAGTCTTGTGCAACGTTTTCACACTACAGTGGTGCCTGTAAGAATGCCATTTCCAGTACCAGAGAATTTAAGCAATACTGTAACAATTGCTCAACCCTTCAGTATTACAGCATTAAATGTTACCACTCAGTGCTACACGCACTTTCCTGTATCAGTATCAATTTCTCCTAGCACAAACAAGCTTCTGATCAAACCTCTTTCACAGGTAAACTTCAAACACACAATTTCAAATGACAAGTTCAAAGCTGTCCAGGTAATCCCACTTTTTGAAGTATTGCCAGTATTACTGGTACTTCCTTAAAACAAAACAAAGACTCATTACCATGTTTCTAGTCTCTTTCCTCTTCACTTCTCACAAAAAAATTACATTTCCAGCCTCACACTAGGAAGGAGCCCTCAAAGAGGGCAGTCTCATGTTATGTTTAATCTAGTCTAACTACAGCATTTTCCATTCCCTCATTTCCCCGTTTGCTTAAACAGTCCAAGCGCTTTTGTACAATTGCTTAGTACAGCCCAAGACATGGCTCTCATTATGTTACTCAGGTGTGTGAAAGACCAAGAAAATTGCATATATTTGTGATTGTTTGTCTCTAAGGAAAATTAAACACTTCAGACTAAGGCTGTATCACAGCTAGACAATCAAGGAAAACTGTTTCGATTCAAAGTGAGCAAGATGTCATCCAGCCTAACTTCCTTGGTAAAGAGCACACCTGCTCCTTTTCCTTGCACATGCAGAAAAGTCATGACAACTCTAAGAGGACACCCAGAAGCTTAAATACCTACCAGCATTTCCTTCTTTTCTTTCATTGAAAAGTTAGTGTCTCTAGCTTCATTCTGTTGATATGGCAGTTCCTCTCTTTCACCATTTAACTGCACAGAAGTGACTCCATTACCTAGAAAGATTCATAGTTAAGAATGTGTTCCTCTGCCTTCACCTCAAAGAGTAATCTAGCCTAAGAACTCTTAAGTGGGGCAGAACTTCCAATTAAGTCAGAACATATACTATATACAGTATAGTGTAAAATACCCTAATTTATTTCTGAAGCATACATGTTCTTACATCTGCACATATCCATCAAGCCACATTCAAACTCAGTCCATGACTTTTGGTATTTAATGTAACAACCCTAACATAATAACTCAAATCTAACAACTCTAACAGGAGCACAGAAAGGGATGCAGTCACAGCTATGAGGGAAAATGTGTTGACCATACCTAAAGAAATACTTGTCAATAGCTAACACTTCAATTATTGATTCATTAGAAACACAGCCTTGTTAGACTCAAATCTTTAACAAACCAACAGCAGTACTAAGTATGAAGCAAGGAAAAGCTACCAAAGTAACAACTGAGAGGCAGACATTGAGCTTGCTCAAGAGAAGCCTGTCCAAGACAGCTCTCTCAAGGCATCAGACCGACAAAGGCGTAAAATGAACAGTCTGAGCAGGCAGTAAACAAGCACAATTACCTCCTATACTCCCCAGCCCAGTTCATTACTTACAAAAGCAAACTTTGAAAGCAGAACTCTGTTCTTGACATGACAAATAACAGCTGACACACTCAACCTGAAACCTACAAACACACTTCTTTACCAATCTTGATACTCTACAGTATAAGCCTGTTGCTTAGGAAAGCAATTGCATCACCAATGGCATCAGCAGGAATTGTATCAGTGACTTTGACAGAAGGTACATTTGACTCTTTTAAGAGTTAAAGCATGCTTTTTTCATGAATTTTGGCTTTCATGCACTTTTTGTTACTTGCTCACCATAGAAAAATTGCCTCAATATCTTTTAATGTGTGCACAGCTAAGAACACAGAAATAAAATCCCATTAGATTATTTAAGAAATACTTGTATACTCCCTGGGGTCATGTTTATTACCTAAAGGATTAGATTTCTGAGGGGGTAACCGAGGAGGTGGTGGTCTGGGTGGAACATGAGATGTAGATTTTGCTGGACTCTCTGATGTTGGGCATCTCTTGATTGTCCCTTGGTTTTCATTTTCAGAAGAGTAAGTTTCTTGGGGGATAAATATGGATTTAGGCTGAAAGAGACATAATAATAATCAAAACATAATAAAAAAAGATTCAAAGCACCCATGCCACTTATCAGTGACGAAAAAGACACACATGCAGCATTTTGATTCTAAATTTTCACAAGTAAAGAGCCACCAATACAGTAATTTAAATATTCTCCATTTATTTGTTTATTTAAAGTGCATTTTTCTGCTGAGCAACCAAATCCCCCTCGCTTACCTTTGGTGGTAAGGGAGGCGGCACTTTAGGTTTCATAGTAGCACTATAAAGAAAAGAAACAAAACAAAACAGAGAGAAAACTCAAATAGCAATCTTCAAGAAGAGACAGGGTTTTATAAATGCCATACAAATAAATACCATTAACTTGTGTCAAGAGCAATTATTATATTATTATATCCAAGTAGCTGCATCACAAATACTTTCAAACATTTTGTTAAACCTCAAATAATATGAAAACAGGATCACATGTTTCCCCCCAGAGAGCAGAGAGTGTCATGAACTGATTTGTTGAAGATGCACAAATTTGTGCAAAACAAAGCAGGAAGAAACAGAACAGGCCTGACATTTGCTCTGCTGAGAGGAGAAAGTTAAGGCTATCAGTGAGCTGAAGGGGAGTAACAAGAAAACTAATGAAAACCATTCCCTGGAAAATTTACACTGATGACTTAAACCAGCCTTACACATAAAAATAAAATCCATCTGCAGTAGACAGCTACCCTCATGTTTCGGTTGGTTGGTTGATTTTTGGTTGATGAGTCTCTTTTTTTATGGAAATCTTGGGAAACACAACTTTTCATGCTAGAGCAGTTTGGTCCTACAGTACAAGATATTATCAGAAAACAACATAGCTGAAGCATCACAAACACTCTTTCCCTCCTGGCTCTGTGGTTTAAAAAATATGCTGCATTTAAAAAGAAAACGCTAAACCCTGAAATTTTACATGTTTTAAAAACCAATTAAAAATTGGTTCCACTGTCCTGTTTCCTAATCTTTCAGGAACAGAAAATTATTTCCACTAAACAAACTAGGAAATTTGATATTCTCCCACAGTATTTTCCTTATTTTTAAATTATGTTCAAGGTAGTAAGACATCTGCCTGTTTGTTTACAGGCCAACAACTTGTCTGCTTGGCTCCATTCTTTCCAGGAGTTTCTGTCCTGGCATCTTATCTGTTGTTTGTATTTCAGAGAAGCTGGAAGGGGATTTTGAGAACAAGTTCCCCTGTGTCATACATTACAGCTGCTTTGGTGGAAGAAATTATCTTCTCTTAGTAATATGGGGCCAATTTTAAGTCCTCAGTCATGAAGGTTCAAGCTCCATTTCCATTTCTTTTGTATTCTTCCTGCATTTCAGACAATCAATGTTACTGGGCAGCCAAAGAAAGCAAAAATGCAACAATCTGGCATGCATGTGACAGATGTGTGTACAAAGGACCATGTGCCCTTGTCTCAGCAAGAGGGTTTAGGTGCAGTTTGTCACTGCTATTCATGCAGGGCAGTGCCCCAGTAATTGCTGCTTTCCATAACCAGGAAATTCAAGTATCGGCAGCCTTGCTGCATATGAGAGAAACAGAAATATCAAAACATCAAAATTATTAAATGAAGAGTGATAATTTTATATTGTTCTCCGAAACATGGATTCTCTGCTGCTACTATCACCCATTTAATGCAGTGGCACCAGTTTGGGCTGGAAGAGGTACACTGGATTCACTGGTTTTATTCTGGATCTGAAGGGAGACGTAACTGATGCCACATGTGTTCCTCAACTGCAGCTCCACCTCAAGAATATAAATCAAACCAAAGCCTTGAATCTTCAATGGATTCCACAGAAAGGTATTCAAGACCAGGCAGATGAACCAATAATTGCAGCAGATCTTTGGGCTCCAGTAGATACCAAGAGAAAGGCACAGATGCAGAATCTGTCTGACCCAAGGTTGAGGGATTCAAGCTTTTTACACACTGTCAGGCCCCCTCTGTAGGGCACAAGTACTTAGGATGATATAGCAGAAGAAACAAACAGTACCAAGACAACTCTGGCAGACAATCAGTGACTACTGGTCCCCAGGGCCAGATGAATTAGAACCTCTCCAGAAGCTATCTCAGGTTCTTTCTTGCCTAACCTAAAAAAGAAAATCTACAGAAACACAACAGCCACACAGCAGCTGAAGCCAATGCTGTTTGAAAGTTCTGATGGAGCTTGTGCAAGGAACAAAGATCTCAAAGCACTCAAAGAAATCAGTGCTAGCACTTCAAGACAGCAGGGATCAAGAGGCTCCAAGCCCTGGAACATTACTGAATTGATGGTTCTGGCTGCAAATAGAGCAAGAAGTGTGGGAGGGAAAAGAAACATTAAACAAAAATGAACAGACACAGAGCTGGACACAAAAAACCATCCAGAGGTTCATACGGATGGAGGAACCAAGCTGAGGTGGTTCACAAAAGCAGTAAAATGACTCAAAGAAAAAAAACAAAGAGAGGTTATAGTTTGGTTCTCTGCAAGAGAGAGATGCCAGCAATAGATAACACATGCTTTAAAGGTTTCTTGTATGAAGCAACAGCTTTCCAAATTACCCATTAACAGAAAGCAAACAAAAATTATGTCTCAATGACATCATTCCTTTTGGTCTTTACACCAGATTTCTTTAGGAATGCAAATCTACATGCACTGGTTTTGCTTTTAAAATTGTTTCAGCTCTCATCCATCAATCAAATAGAGCCCAAGAAGATTTATACCAGTGGGATTTAATATGAACTCATTAATTTGACACATGCCTTTGCAGTCACATGTGTTCTCTCTGTCACATTTGCTCTCTCTGAGTAAAGGAAGTCAGCTCTATTCCAAAAACCAAGCACCCATACAAGCATCCTCCTAGTTGAGAACACATATAGAACAAACTCAATCATCTAGAGAAGCCTGTAATATATATATTTCATCTATTTTTCATGAGCTTTGTTTTGATATACACTTATCAGTTGTAAAGAAGGCACACTAGGACTGTAGTTGGACTTATTACTGGCTCAGCATAATGATGCCAAAATTTTGTTACATAATAGAAAATAAAAAGAAAACTGTATCACTCAAGGAAACACAATTTCCCCCTCCTCCCAATTTATAACAACCAGCAGAATGCGATGACTTATGGTGATGTAATCTAGCAACAACATGAAAATACCTATCTTTAAGAATGCCACAGCAAAAAGAATCCTGAGTTGTTACAGAATGTGATTCAACCTTTTTTTTTAAAAATACTCATCTATTCAAGAACGTGATTTTATTTATTTTTACAAGAAGGACTTACTGTTTAGAATCATCGTCTGCATCATCATCATCTTCTAAATGTGCCACATGCCCCCTGAGAAAATGAACAAAGTACTATGGTTGAGTGAGTTGTATTAAAATTACCTTGACTGTTGTGAAGGATTCTGAGCTCAAAATCTACCTCTTCTATAGAATTTTACTGTCTTTTTAGAAACATTATTGTTCTTTAAAGTACAGCTGCAATCTAGACAACTATGCCTCTCTCACAGGCTCTCAGCAAGCACAGGAACAAACAAGAAGCAGTTGGGACAGACAATAAAATCAATGCATTAATTACTTTTGAAACACACACGAGAGGAAAAAAGGAAACAGAATTACCGCTGATGTAGTTCTTCTTCAACTGATTTTAAGAGACTCCTTCAGCATTAAATAAGAACAAGAACATGATTTAATTGTGGTACACAAGCATGATTATCAAAAGCACCTATGATTCCTTCAGTAAATAATTCAAAGTATGTTATTTCAGCTGGCTTTCAGAATATTCATTCAGTATCCATATAAAAACCAACACAGCTGCAAATTTTTAAAATTTATTGTTCACACAACACCCTTCCATGTGTGTTTATTAATGTATTGCCATTAAGTGCAACAGTCCTTCTTCCTCTTACTGTAAAACAAGGACTGTGTTACTTTAATCCAATTTAAAAGAAATCTATAAGAAAATCATAACACTAAACAAAATAAACAGACTGTCAAGTATGAAACTACTCTTGGGATAAATTAATTCTTCCCTGGTTAATTTTTTGTAACATTCTGGACTTCACAGTCATGTTTTTGTCTGAAAACACAGAGAAGAATCACAGGACTAAGGAATAAGAGGATTTCAAAAATTATCAGTACTGATTTTTTCCCCAATTAAAGACTATGCAAAAATAGCATGCTCTATGCTTAGGTTTTCTGCATTTTTAGTATGATTTAATTTAGCAAATCAAAAGTAGGCATCCTAATTTTGGCATGCATAAATGTAATTAAATAATTGTGTGCAAAGGGAAAATTACATGGAGAATTATTTCATATGATTAATACATCAAGATGATTAAAGGTATAAGCATGAAGTTTAAGGGCTTGCTAAGAAAAGTAAGTTTTATTTTTTAAAGCATTTATAACTGTATGTTCTAGTGGCCTTCAAGATAAAGAAGGGCATGAAGTAAAGTCAAAGAGCAGCACTGGCAGTTCCCAGAAGGGGTAAACTTGTGCTCTGTGGGGCCCATCATGCAGAATATTCCATAAACAAGTAGACCAAGATAACAGCTCTTAAAAGGAAGCCTATACCACCACAAAGACAATATGGTTAATACAGCCTCACATACTGCAAAGTGCTGCAATTCTGTATCATTACAGTTACTATTATTTTAGAAATAAATAAATGATTTTGGAATTTTAACTGATAGAAACAAGTTTGACTTATTTTACTACATCCATTTCAGCTAATGAGTCTTTATATTAAAATAGTCTTGAAAGAATTGAAGACAGAAAATGCAGTTGCTTACTCACTTATTTGCACCCAAAAAGTAGCCACACTGAGGACCATGACCGTATTCTAGCTGTAGATCCTAAAACATAAGAGAATGAATCTTTTAAGATAAACAGGTGAGCAACCAACACACACCCTGTGCCATGCTGCTGTTATCCCCTCTGCAACACCTGAGATACCAAATAAGCTGAATTCTCTGCCCTTCCTGCCCCCTAACACCACTCTCAGGCCCACTGCACCCAAAAATCTCCTCTCTGCCAGTTTGCTCCACCTGTAATTCCTTTTAACTCTGACCTTTGCCCCTTCCTTGCACACAAGAGATTCTCTGCTCAAATAAAGTCAGCTGCATAAAAGGGAAAAAAACCCCAACAAAACTAATATAAACAGTAAGAGAAAAAAATTCAAGACTTTGCAAACTACCAAATTCCACAGAGAACCCAGCTACCCCTCACTGGAACATTCAGTAGCCATTTCAGAACGGGAGTTGTTCTGGCGGGGAGTCTGAAATCCTTTAGCACATGAAAACATTTAAAAAATAAGCAGAGAGGACAGTAAGTGTTTTTATTACTCTGGTTATACCAATATGTGTATATGTTAGGAACACCTTTTCTTTGGAAAAAATAGCCAAAACAGAATTAACAAAGTCAAATGCTCCAGCAGTCATGGAGTGCAGGCTACACAGAAAAAGATGTGATAATAGGCCTTCAACACTATTTTTAAATAAAAATCATAATGGTATAAATATTTAATGCATTAATGGAATACAGGAACCCCACTGAAGCACAATCAAATCTATATCTGCTGGGAGAACACTGCTATAATTGCAGTCTATTTTTTTCTTCAGGTGGATCACAACAGGAGAAATATGAACATAAATTTGCTCCCAAAATAGTGAGTGTATTCACCAGGAGAAACAAATTATTGATCACCGAAATTAGTGATAAATGGAGCTACACTCTTCCTTCTCAGGAAACATTTTAAAGGTCTCCCAAACACCTTCTGTTGAAAAGGCCCCTTTCAGCTGCAACCCATATCAAAAAGTATGTCAGCAAGAGGCCCAGATATCCAAGCTTTAAGAGGAATAAATCTGGATTAGATGGGGATGATCTTTCAAAAGGGTATTTTTAAAAATCAGAGGAAAAGTCTCACACCAGATCTGCCAGTGTTCCAAGCTGATGGAGTAGAAACCACTACAGCCCTCAGTTCCAGGCTGAAGGGCAATCACATAAATACAAAGCTGTAAATATTGTTTTTTGCTTGCCAAGGAGTTTCAGGTTGTTTACTGCACCCTTTAGTCTGCCCTGCAAAGCTAAGTAGTAGTTTGCACATGGGTGTGTCTGCCACAGCTGTCAGTAGCATTTGGTTGCTTCAGTGACTTTGTGTATTTTCCCAAAACAAGTGAAATACTGTGGAAAAAACACTATGTAACTGATAATTCCATGAGGTAAAAGAATATATAGATCAGAGGGCTGAATAAAAGCTGCAAATGCAAGCCTGGTGCTGGCATTTCCCGAACCATGGAGAGACTGACTTTTCAATCTCTGTATCATCTTTATTATACATCTTGATTCTAGAATTAAATGATCCCCCCAAACCATCAAACTTCATCTATGTCTATTGATCTGACTCCTCACCACCAGTGGATGTTCTACAATCCACCAGCAAGAAACAGATTCAACTTTCTTTGCTTCAAGTATTTCTATTACTTCTAAGCAATCTCAGAAACTTCCACCTGCAAGCACAGATATTTTGAGGATTCAAGCTATAGAGCAGAAAAACACAAGACTAGAAAACATAAGGGGTCACCAGAGTCACAAGCAAATAGGTTACACAGGTTGTGTGAGTCTCTGTAAGAGAACAAAGACTGGGAAACTGTTGAGAAAAGTAACCCTGGAACAGTGGGGTTACTGAGAGGTGACAGAAATCTGAGATTTTCACCTTGAAGAGACAAGCCCTCAATGTTGCAAAATGCTAGGCAGACCCAAAATGTCTGTCCATCTGAATTAACACACAGTAAATGTATGGATACAGATAGACAGATACACTGTACAGCAATGACAAGGAAAATATTAAGAGAAAATAAATAAATTCACCTAAAACAAAAGGAGCCCTCCTCTGCCACCAGATCTTTTAAGAGTTACTAGAATTTTCCTTATCAAAGATGACATCTGCCAGAATTATTTATGTCTAAATGCTTTAAAGGGCAAAATCTATCTTTTGGTTCCATTTACTGTTGTGTAGGATAAATTTGACTATGATTTTAATTGGACATGTATACTCTTCCTAATCCCTTTAAATACTGCTGGTTTTCTCTCCAAAGCTAGGGTCAAGTACTCCATTACCAGAGAAATTTCTCCTTTTGATCTCTTGATAAATATTGAGAGCTGGAAAGGCTTTAAAAATGAAATACATTTTTCTTCTACCTTCTATTTTAAATACACACAGAATTTATAATTATGTATTAACTAAATCTATTCTAGCTACATATTTGATACAGAGGCATTCATAAAACTGCATGTATCCAGCAAAGCCTCCAGTGAGCTGTTACACTGCACCAAAACACCCAGTAGAAATAGATTTCTTTAAAGCCACACATAAAGATATCAAATCTTGTAAGTTATGGATTTCTACTGGGAAGAACACATTAGCATTAATTACTAATTTATGCAAAGTTACCCATCACCTTCATCAATCTACATTAATATTGTCACTTAACACACATACATAAATGCTGGTTAGTTAACTCAAATTCTCTGATTTTAGATCAGACAAAATTGACACTGAATAAATCTGAGTGACTAGACAGATATATTCCAATAGATCTTGAGATCTACAGCCAGCAGCAATGAGAACAGGTCTATGATCTTGGTATTGAATCAAAGATGCAACCCCAGGTTACCAACAGCTCATTCCTGAAACAATTCATCCATGTGCAAGACCAGAGTGCTCTTTGCTGGTAGGGATTGCTTTGGAAAAAAGGTAATACAGGGAATAATCACCAGTTCTCCTCAACAGCTTAGGTAACATTAAAGGAAGCTGCCATGTAGAAAGCCACATCATACCCTTAGATAAATCACATGTGCAAAGTAAGCAATGACTAAATAGAGTATTAAAAACAGTACAGAGATTTCCACAAAACGTTTGATGGTAAGGCCATGCCATGAAAAAAATTCCCAAGGAATAATCAAATCTACAATAGCTTCTGTGGCTTAAGTTCAAAAAACTGCTATTTAATGTCTGCAGAATGTCACTGTAAGCTAACTGCTACTGTATCTTTAACAGTCTTTTCATCCTAATTTGTTCTATAGGGCTGGGCTGTCCTGGAAATCTATTTTTCAGTGTTCAGGCCTTCAAAAACAAAATGTATACAGCAAACCAAGAATTCACAGCTACTTCCTACATTTGCTGTTCTTGAAATCTAACAAGACCAATCAAAGTGGCAAAATTAAGACTTGAAATATACAAAATGCAGTGGGAGTAAACCTGAATTTCAAAGAACACAAATCACCTTTGGACTACTAACATATCAAGTAAGAAGGCACATACACATCTCTATCTCAGTAAAACGACAAAGCAACTCCTATCTCATTGCTTCATCAAAGAGGAAGTTAATTTTTAAAAGAGCCTAGCACTACCTAAGGCATATTCTATATTTTAATGTCTTTATTTCAATAAAAGTGCATTCTTGAATTTCTCTGGATAGCCTAATGCATCAGAAAAACCAAAGTGAATGTATTTTTTTTTTTTGAACAGGCTAAATATAATTCTTCCCTGGTGGCTGAGTGAGGTTTTACTGTGCATTACTGCTACACAACCACTGTTCCCCTCTTCCTTTGCATTTCAGTTCTCCATGCATTTTGTCTGTGAACATCCCCTTGCCTCCTAGCAGTAAAACTGAGCATCTCATTTTCTTAATTACTTTTTCCAAGCAGAAAATACCCAAAACATACAGGGGAGGAAAACAAAAAGTGCAAAAACCACTGGTACTTTTCCACCATTTCTACTTATTTTCTTCTGATCCAAGGAGCATGCTCCATTTCACTGCCTAAAGCTAGAAAAGGTATGAAGACTCTCTGAAATCCAATACTGATAGCTGCAACATGTTTTTAGAGCTAGGTTAGCTAAAGTAGGACAGGAGTCTTCATGGCTTGCAGCAAAGAAAAAGCATATGTATGTATCTGTAGTGAGGAGAAAAATTACTTAAATTAAAGAAAAATGCTCCTGGGTAAGGTTCTCTGTTATCTATGTCAATCTCTTTAGTTCAGTCGTTTCCTACCAATATTTTAGCTTTTCTGCCACAACTAATTAAAATAGCTATGAGAAACATTACATTCCTAAAAGTAACTGCTACCAAAAATGATCACAAATTATTAAACTCAGAGCATATTTATGAGGCAAAAGAAAACAAAACCCAGCTATGACAGAAGTATTTAAATAGGACCAAATGTGTAAATGCACCTGGCAAGGACAACAGTGCAGACAGCATGGGAGCTGCAAACCTCTGAATTCTTTGCTAAAGGAGTCCTAAATGAATGTTACACTTGTAACAACTGAAAACAATTATAGGTTGGAACCTGAGATACCAAAGCCAAGTTTTATTCAACTCCTCTGTCACTTTAACAGTAGAATTGCACACTTTTTACTGAGTGTTATATCCTTCAGGTTAAATTACTCCAGGCCCCTGGTTTAAACAGAAGTCAGCCAGAGATCACCAGGGGTTCCTTCCCACTTCATCATTTTTTGGGAAATTCTCTGATGGTATTTCTCACCTAAATTGCGCAGAACAGTTCTCCACGTATGAACCAGAATTATTTTCAGCTCACTACAAACGGGAAGAAAAATGCTTTGCCACAGAATTTCACTGCAGACCAGGATAAGCTAAATGAAAATATATTCATTTGGTTCAATATGACATTTTGTTTCAAGTCAGAAAAACAAGCTTTTGTGACTCAGGTTCAATAGCATAGGTTAAAAATGTCCCAGAATAAGGAGCACATATTTTTAAAGCTGACTTTGCTTTAGACCATTTCCTGAGCTCACTGCAAATGCAATGCTCAGCTCTGCAACTTATTTGAGCTAGGATCCAAACAATTGCTTTTAAAATATACAGAAAGATGGTGAAAAGATCTACCTTATGCAAAGTCTAATGTGCACGTAAGACTAAGAAGACAAAATAGGAACATGAAGGACTCTAAATGACAGGAAGTAGTATGTGCAAAAAAATCTCAAAAGATGGAAGGTACCCAAGAAAGTTTCTGAGAAACTTGTTGCCTAGTTGCAGAAAAAAAGAAAAATATCTATCCTGAAAGAGAGAAGAGCAAAATAGTCTGTTATTTATTTAGCTATGAATCAAAGGAGTATATTTGTATAAGATGAAAGAGAAGCACTATCCCGTCCTTTCTGATTGCAATTTGCATTAAGGGATACTGGGGATTGGATCCAAAATTTTCCCTGCAAACAAGACCTGTACTCCATTTCTCCATTCTTTTGGCAGATCCAGGTAGGTGCCTCAGAAAAGCACAGGCAGAAGGAGGGGAAGAAGAAAAAGAGAGAAATTATTTTTAAGGGTAGTCACATCATAGGCATCAAATGTTTGAAATGTAATATGCACAAACTGCCATAAGATCAATCCAGCTGTACAAAATCCTGTACAACTTTGCTTTCAACATCAACTGTATGTGGCCCAAAATACACCTCCATCTATGGGAATTTTTTTAAATGATCTTAGGTCTGCAATGGAGTTGTTACTTACGAGGTATTTTATAAAACCAGTACAACAGCAGAGAAAGAGCCCCACAGTAGTAGGTGATACATCATGCTTCTGAAAAAGTGTAATTGTTTCCTCTTGATAACATTTGAAAATCTCACATATCACTTCTCAATGAACATATCTGAAACCAATACTGTCAGAGCAGGAGTGGGGGAAGGAGACAGAGAGAGAATCTCTGATTAATGCATCCTACAGAAGAATGAACCAACTAATAATTATTTCCTCTAAGGGTTAGACCTTACTGAAGAATCTCACAAATAGGTGATGCACTACCATCAACTTTAAATTCTCCACTTTGATTCAAAATTAGCACAGGAGGATGTGAAGAAAGCAGTGATACAGAGAAAGTGCTGTTGAGTGACTTTGAAAACACATCTCACGATTGTGACAACAACATTACTTGGTAAGTTTCAGAATAGTCACAATTAATGAAGAGAATATTGAACAGCATGGGGTAGAAGAAAGATGGGAAAGAACAGGAAAGAAGAAAGGAAGAAGGATGGGAAAGAACATCCAGTTATGAGACATCTTCTCATTCTTCTCTTAGACTCACAGATAGCTAGCAAGATATGTGACAACACTGAAAACAGCCTTAAACAAACAAACAAAAAATTAAAAAGTGTTAAACTGCAAAGAGTAAACCAAAAGCAAACCAAACTGAAAAGCCAAAACCACACTCTCAAAACAAGAGGAACTGCACAGGATGGGGGTGTTGCCACCAGGTAGGGAAATCTAAGTTAGTCATCTCAAAACAATTTGTGAAACGTTCTTATAAGGAAGCAATACACAAATTTCTTTTCAAGAAAGGCAAAGACAGTCTAAGCTTTCACTAACTATGTTTCTGGCAGATTCAAGTCACACCAGGCCAAGAGATGCTCTAACAAACAAACAAAAAAACCCTAAGAACAAAAAACATCACAAAAAACCCAAGACATTCTCAAATACCCCAGCCTCCCATCTTCCTCTCAGTGCACTTATATTAAACATCTCACAAATCCAAGAAAGTCAGCAGATTATGCTCTTAATTTACTACAGAATGTTTCTTCCTTTTCTCAACAGTCTGTGTTTAACTACACAAAGAGCAGAGAAATAAGAAAACTTACTTCCTAGAGTAATTTCCACAGTGTGATGCTAACAAATCAAATTTTTTAGCAGTGCAACAACAGAAAATTTGGAAAATTTATCAGACTTTAAATGATGCCAAATGCCATAGAAACTGGCCTCATAACTGTTTTCAGTTATTTCTATTAAGTGTATATTCATTCTGTAACACAATTACCATCTGGAGAATTTACAGACTTACATAATTTTATAGTTTTGCATGGGATCATTAAAAAAAAAAAACCCTACCAGACAGAAATACAAAGAAAATGTTTCTTCTATATTCAATCACCCTCCAAAAAACTAACAAACTACACACAGTATGGCAGTAAAGAAATTACAATGAATGCATAACACTGAGCCATTTCTATAAGAGTGATTCAAGTAAACATGAGTACAGGTTAAATACTGTCAATGCTGCAGATAATAAGAATTTCTTTCTACACTACAGAAATACACATACAGACTAATAGTTACATTTAATAATTTTTACAGATGAAAACACCACTACTACAACAACAGGACAAAACATGAACTTTGAAAAAGGAAAACAAAGACAAAACTAACACTGACAAAGAAAGGTATAAGACGAAAAATACCAGGTTAGATCTCGCAGTGTAGTATATGTCTTCTGAATTGTCCAAAAAATCGCTACTGTCAGGCTGTTCATTAGATAGAGATCAAGAAAAGCAAATTATTTATATTGTGACTGAAAGCCAGATGCACATAAAGGTAATTTTTCTTGCTAAAAAAAAAGAGATACTGAAAGTTAGTTGGTTGAAACTCAAAACCATGTTAAGACAGTTCTCACAATGGAGGTAAAACACAGCTAAGGAATGGTCACATCATCAAATACCAAAATGATGAATTACTGTTCATCAGCTGAGCTGTGGTAATGTGTGACAAACTGTCCCAGCAAGAATCCAGTTCAACATCTCAGTGCAGCACTGACAGTAACTTCTCATGCTGCAGGGGTCCAGGGCTTTGTGTACTCACACACATAAGTTACTGAGTGTAAGTTTAAGCCTGCTTAGTGAGACAGAAGCAAAAGCATCAGAACTGCTTTAATGAAAACAGATCCACACTGTTACTGCTGGAGGAAGAGACAGTAATCTCCTGCTCCCATTTCCATTTCAAAGACTTCCTCTGCCAGAGTGGGCAGATTGTTACAAACTTCTCCCACAGGCTGGTTTGTGCTGAGGCCCTTAGCTAAAGCTTTCATTCTTTGAATAGGTCACTTGTTTGCAATTTGCCATGCCAATTTAAATTGTCCATTGGTTCCTCAGCTAATAAATAATAAATATAAATTATTAATAAATAATAAATAAAAAATATAAATTATGTTTTAAAATCGGCCTCTGGACCCAACATCACATTGATATCAGGTCTGCATGCTTCTTTCTGACATAAAGCATGGAGCAGTAAATTTTCCTCTTCAAAAAGATTCAAACTAACAGTTACAGGTGTTCTGCATAGACAGGGAGATGAGGTAAGTTCCTTGGACAGGTTTCACATGTGCAACATCTGACCAGAACAAACAACGTTAAGATATTTTCTTATCACAGAATTCATCTGGATGGTTCCAGTCCCTTCACCAAGCAGCAAGAACTCCTGAGATTCCAAAGTACAAAGGTCCTGACTCCTAACACACAGTGTAGGAAAAGGCTCAATTCCTCCCTTCCAACAACACCTGTCAAACAACTGCTCTCAAAAGCTGTGCTTTCTACCCCTTAGAAAATCTCTCTCCAGTTTAGCAAGTCAAATTCCTAAGGTGCAATAAAAGCACCACTGCTCCATGGAGTAATCCGCTATGGTTTATCCACCACTGCTCCATGGAGTAATCCACTATGGTTTATCCACCACTGCTCCATGGAGTTATCCACTGTATCATCAGTGACTGATAAAAAGAAAGAAATGGGAAAAGTATTTTTAAAACTTCAAGCTCTCCACTAACATCTTTTTACAATTATAACTCTGTGTGTGTATAAATAAAACTCTTAATGAGCAAAACCATAACAGTTTCAACTATACAATGCTTCCAATCGTATTTTCTTTACAACAGGGAAGCAAAGACAAAGTAACTTGGAATCAGTTCAAAAATAATTTTGAGTTAAATGATGGGTTCATAGTGGAAGCACTGCCTTCATTATCATACTTAATAAAAACTTACATAACCAGGGCTCCTAAATAATGCTGCTCTGCAGTTATGCCAAGGTTTAAGTAACACATCTGAAATACTTGTCTAAATCCTATGTCATTTGGTAAGCTGCTCTCCTCCATCTCAAACAGGCACTAGAAACTAAGGCTCCCTGTCCAGCCAGTTCTGAGGACAAGCAAGATTAAATACAACCTCTTACACCCAGAGTCTGCTGACCCACTACCAAAGGGCAAAGCACTTGGAAGGATTATTTCAGTACAACCACAGAGCACCACAAGGAAGTCTGTGTCAGAAATCCAACTCACATGTGGTTTGTAGACTACAGAAGTACATTCCTAAGTACACACCCTTCCAAAAACCAACTCTGAGCAAAGTCAGTGTCCCTCCCACATATTTACTAAGCCAACTTTTTCTCCCCAACACCTGCCTTAGAAAAACAGAGAGAACACATAAGTCTGCAGTAAGGAGGCAAAGGAGTGTCTTTTTATCTTGAAGAAATTGCCCAAGTGCACAAATGTGGAAAGCAACAGTCTCCATAGAAGAGAGGAAGCTGCTACAATTGTGAGACTGCACAGACACCTCTTCCCTCACAGCCTGAGTTCTCACACCCCTTGTACTGATGGGTCCACAGGAGAAAACCATTGGCACCACACCTTGACAGAAAATAGCTGCCACACTCAGCATGGCTCAGCTGTGATGCAGGGCCACAGAAGGATTATTCGCAGAGGAAAGGCTTTTAAAATGCATCATATCTCTTCCCCAAGCTCTCAATTTTATTATTTCCATTGTCAATACAAGAACAAGGGGGAGAAACAGATGAGTACACAGAGGAATTCTACAATTAAAAAAATAACTCTGCAAATAAAAGGGAATGGTATACTGGGCAGTGAGGGATAAAGGATAGAGGAAAGCTGCAACACAGCTTAGCACATAAAGCACACCTGGCAGAAACTACAAATAAGGATGTTTGCTACCTATAGTGAATGTAATGGCACAAAAATCCCACTATGTTAGAACTTGTCAGTAAAATCACTAAGTTCAGTAGCACCAAGAAAACATGCTACACATCTTGGATTTCTCCTCCCCCACAGCTATTTGCAGGGAATAATGCGTAGTGCACAGCCCATGCTGCTTGTTACTCACAAATTCATGATGTGGCTCTGTCTCTTTCCTCAATGGTGGATCAAACTTTACTTGGCCAACTAAAGAGGAGAAAAGGAAAACAAGAAGTTGGACTCCAGTTAGAAAAGACTTAGCTCCAAAGGCTAACAAAAAGAAAAATTCAGTTTAATGAATGCATTATATCCCCACTGACAGAAACTTGTGACACATGGTCATAACCAAACCTGTGACTGCTAGAAAACCTAATGGGCACAGAAAGTACCCTTTTATCACAAAGGCAGCCCAATAGGCATTTGCCTCACCTTCTGACTAGAAGGAACAGGAAAACCACTGAGCAAAGTGTCCTCTTCAGAGGGGCAATACAGCTGTACTTTACAGAAAAAAATATCCATTATGTGAATTCACTGTTGGATCTGTTCTTCTGAGAGACTTCCCAGCACTAAAGAGCACTGAATGAAGCTGGGTGAAAATTAACCACATCCTCCAGGACAACTCTTTGGCAGGACTTCTTGAACACTCTACTCTCGATTTTACCTCAAGAAAAGACAGCTAAAGCTCTAAGTATTTAATTCAAGCAAAATAATTACTACAACCTGGGGAATGGAGTCTGCTTTTAATGTCCAATGATCAACATCCTCCCTTCCTGACCTCTGTGTGATTGCTTAAATTCAAAAGCAAATCCAAGATACCAAATTAAGAAAGAAAGGATAATCCTTTGCCATTCTGTTACCCAGCTGAATCTGGCATTGGTCTGAATATCTTTCCTGGAGTAACATATAAAACAATGTCAATCAGCTCTCAGAAGAGCTCAGGCTGTGTCTTGTTCAATTAAGATGAAACAACAGTGAGCTCTGCTGAAGTGCTGACAAAAGGTATAAAAATATTTTACACATCTTACATCCTTAAGTGAAACAGTCTAAGCTTTTATTTTCACTAAAAATCTTTCTATGTATGTCAGATACCCAAAATACCAGCTGAAATAATATCAATGATTATATACATCATATTGTCACATTACACATGCTTACAGTTTATTTCAGAGCGTGTCTTTTCTTCTCTCCCATTTCTACTTGTTGAATGAATTCTGTGAGGCACAACGAGAGGCTAGAAGGGAAAAATAAAATATTTAATACCAAAATATATTCACTTGAAACCTTGTATTGTGTAACACTTTTTAGCAGGTTTCTTTAGCATAACATAAAAAAAAAATCAAGCGAAAGCTGAATGTAAAAATGGTATGTATTTTTTAATATATTAAGTTAGAATTATTTGGAGACATTTTAACTGTTGAGTGCTTTCAGTATAAGGGATTTTAGAACACTGCATTTGAACAAGTAAAGCTAATGCTGGCCAGCTTTTCTCTTTGCTCATATAGCATTTTCTTTTTTCACCATTCGGTTTAAGGGTATTGGTAGTTTTTAAAATAAGCAGTAAGACAAAATCTGTCTTACTGGCAGATTTTATTCCATGAGATACTGAAATAATTTTCCCAGCTTTTAACTTAACTGATGACATTTTAGAAATCAGTTTATGTTATTTAAGCAGATGAGAAATCTACTTGAGGTTTTCAAAGCTGACTAGAAAGGAGTATTTCTGGTACTCCTGTGCTGTGTGGCAAGAGATAGCAAAATTTCTACAAATTCACCTTCATATTTATATTCCACTTCTATTTTTTCCCTGAACTTCCATTTACTTCTCCTAAAGGATTAAGTGTTCTGCACTTTAAGACCTGGCTTTTTTTTTTTTTTTGCCTCTGTTGGATTTTCCCTCTTCTTTCTACATTCACCACTGCAAGCTCCCTTAGAAATGTGGGGGCATTCTGCACCCTTGGTCACTGCCTCAGGGTCCGTGGTGAGCATCTTTGCATGTGAATCACCCTTTTGTTGCTAATACTATTGTTGCTGTACTTTCACAGAGTCATGAATAGCTCAGAGACTCTATTTATTCCCAAAATACAATCTGCAAACATGATTTCCCTTCTCCCCTTTTCATCACACACTACTTCCTTGATTCCTGTTAGGAGGCAACACATGTACATGGTATTTCACCTCTCATTTTTGTTCACTTTGCTCTTCTTTGAAACTGCAGAGATTTACAGACTGTGGATGTGCATTTTCTCCACTCTCACCAGCAGGTTTTTTTTTGTTTCTCACAGCTTGTGTCAATCTTTCCTTTCCACAGTTCCATTTTGTCTATTGTGCACTCTTTGGGCTTCGAAAATGGTTGGCTACAGCATGTCAAGGTTTGATCTGATACCATGTCCTGAAAGGTTGCTCATTTATAATCTTTCATTAAGAGGCACTGTCTGGTCATGTCTGATGTGTGTGCATCTGCAATTCCAGTGCCAGGAGCCCAGCTGGAGCAGGGCTAGGAGGTATTCTCACCTTTGCAGCAATACTGTGTGAGCACTTGCACCCTGACACAGATGCCTGTGTTGCACTACAGACAGAGCCTGTCCTTCTATCATCTTCTCCATGACCACAGAATTACACTCAGGATCAAATCTTCATCCCTCAGTCATGAGGACAAAGTCCTCAAGTCAGCTTGAAATACCTGCACTGACAACAGGCTGATACAAACACCTGACATCTGAGCTGTGCAGGAGAACAAAGGAATGTAGGTTAACTTCCTGACACAGATGCCATTTGGGCACAATTTCCATTATGGCACAGATCTCAAAAGCATTTTATCCCCAAAATTTGTAGTGTGCTAGGCATAAAACATAAGCACCTTCCTTTTTGCAACCTCTTTAGCTAATATCACATTCATCCTGGAATCACTGTCATAGAAATAGGGAGAACAGGCAATTGCCAACATCTCCTAGGCCCAGAGTCCCAAAGCAGCAATCCTGCCCATGACTGAATGGGAAATTAAGTGAAGCCCTCCATGAGCTGGGGTAGGGAAAAATACTGGAAATGCCAGTTTCAGATGCAGTTGCTAAATGAACAACAGCTGCATGAACAGAAGAACCTTTTTAATTATACCCAAATAATGGGATGAGTTCTAGTTTTCACACATTAAATGCTTCACCTTTGAGTTTTGAATTATTTACAAATGTAGCATGGTACTCAAAGTGGTGGCAAATTCAGATGTACTTCACAGTTCTGCAGACTGTCCAAGCAGTAACAGATTGCATCCTCCCAAAAACAGCGCAGGCCAAGCAAAGACCTGTCACCACAGTGGGCAGCAGACCTGCCTTCAAAGACCACTGATAGGAAGAAAAGCTCTCTCATCTCCAAAACACAAAAACAAGCCACCAAAAAACTTCAAAACATAAACACCACCACCCAAAAAAATCCATAGCTGTAAACAAATTGGGGAGTAGGTTTGAAGCTCTCAATTCTCAACAGTGTTTTGGATATGTTATGTTGTACCACATTTTTTCACTTTTGATTTTTGATGGGTGCATTCAGGCAATTGTGACAAGCACAGGACTGGCCAATCCCTAAATTAACATCTCCAGCTGCCTGTGTGAGCAGGTGAGTTTTGAAGAATGCTAAATTGTGCATAAAGAAGCATATACACTTCTTAATTCACTTGTTTTTATTATCAGAAAGACCACAGTGCCAAGATTGCCCTGCCTATCATCTGATATACAAAACTTGCTAAACTTCTCCCCAGAAAAGGCACAGCTTTTCTCCTGATACCACACTTTATTATGGGATAGTTGATAAATCATACAGCAGACAACAGAAGAGATTTCTTAATGCTAAGTCACAAGGGACATATAAGAGTGAACACTATTTTTTAAGCTAAGAAACACCTCTTAAAGGGCCTCACAGCTCTCACTCATCACTGAGCAGAGAGAGAACTAAAGGACAGTAAAGAGCTTATAGTGAGAAGAACCAGTTACTCAGTCAGACTCCATGGGGAATCAGACACCTTTCTCTTAAGTGACCTGAAAGTCAACCACGTTAAGGGAGTTCTTGTGTGTTTGACTTTTGATTTTTTTTAATCAGAAAAATCTGCTAATTTTTTCTCCCACACCCACCATGTACATTTGCTTTTGGAAGTACTGACAATTATTTAATCCTTATGTCTTCATCTCTTTACTTTTTGGAAAATGTGTAAGCACTGCACTCCATAACACAAAAAATTATCTATTTCACTTTGGCTTCTTCCCACACTTCTTATTTTAGCTTTTAAGAAAGACTTGCTGAAAGTCAGTTGGTCTTTGCTGTTCAAATGGGTAAAAGCTCCTTTAACTTGTAAAATCTGAAAATTACTTCCTTATATTAGTTGCCTCTTTTAAGCTTCTTTTCCTCTGAAGGCATTTTTAGATTAGTTTACCCATTAAAGAGAACCAAAAATATGTAATTAAAGAATCAATGGCATTTGTGTTAAAAGGATTAGATTTTTTCTTTAAAAGAAAAGGCCATCAGTTAGGGAATTGTAAACATTTGAAAAGTATTCACTAATGTGCAGCAAAGTATGAAGACAGGATGGAGTAAGAGAATATCTATCTCTTTTATTTATTAAACACTTCAGTCCGGTGCTGTTTATCATCTTACATAAGCAGACTACTTTTTCCCAGCTGTTTGAGCAGAAAATCAGAAACTCTGATAAAACTATACATGAAATCAAGTTTCAGAGTATTCTAAGATGGAAAAATACAATCTGCAAAATGCACACATCAAACTATTGAACAAAATCAACTACAGGATCATTCTCCTTTACACAGGCTAATGAATCAGTTTTATGAATGCTTTCTTTGCAGATGGAAACATAACTTCACAAAGAAACAGCAGAATGCATGACAGAACTCAGGACTGGAGAAGCATGTCACATAAATGCTTGAAAATTTTGTTCATTGCTGTTCTTCAACAATTTTGAAACAGTAAAATCTCTTTTTCTTCAATCTTTCCTTCCCAAAAATATAATTATTTTTGCTAAATGGCTCTATGACTGAAAAAGCAGCACAACTAAAAGTAAAAGCAACCCCTGAGACTATTACCAGATCACAAAAAGTTCTGGGGCTCAATAAATCACATTAATTTAATTTTGCTGGCAAACAAAAACTTATTCTGATTCTATGATTAGAAGATATTCCTACCTCAGGATCATCATCATCAAAATCATGGTAAGTGGAATGATCAGGATTATTCATTTTATCCAGAAGTTCAATGGCAAGACTTCGATTTAATGGCTGGGTAACAAAGGGATGCTGAAAGACAGAGGGAAACACAGAGATTAAAATTCCAGCCACTCACACTAAGCATATTTTAATTTTATAACTTTAGAAAAGACCCCTCATACATAAATTTATACCTGTAGCAACTTTTCAGCTGTAGGTCTTTTTTTAGGATTTTTTGTAAGTGCCATTTTCACAAAATGATGGAAACTATTGGACCTGTAAAACAAAGTGCTAAACATTAAAATCAATTTCCAAGTACAGTACATTCACTATCTACTGAAACAAAAAAGCACTTACCATTTCATTTTGTCCTTTAATTTAGGAGGTTGGAAGTTGCTTTTTGTCATTAGAAAAAGTGCTCTGAAAAAAAAGAACAACACCATTTCTGTGGGTATGCTGCAATACATGAGATAAATTATTAAACACTTTATTTAATAGACAAGAAGCCACATCAGTTTGAGAGATTCAACCAGGACTTTATACATTTATGCACCAGAAGGAGTTGTTACAATTTCTGTTCACTCAGAACACTCACAGCCCAGTGCCCTTGCAGCACACCCAAAACCCACAAGCACACACAGCCATCTCTTCAAATGGATTATTTAATTATCTGCATTTACCCACCAAGTTCTAACCCTTCACTAACCTCATTGGATGTAGGTCAAACATTGGAGGCTGAAGTTCAGCAAGCTCTATTGCAGTTATTCCAACTGCCCACAGATCACAGAGTTGGTTATAGCCACCTTTCCTTTCTACTGCAGCAACTTCTGGTGCCATCCTGAACAGTAAGAGACATTTTTAGGTAAACTTCTCACCACAAATCAAACATTCTTTGTACACATAGTATTCTCTTCCTTAAAGATCTCAATTGATAAGGTCACAGTATATTACAGATATACATACACAAGTGAATGTGTAAGAAATTATGCAATGTACACCTGAAGTTTCCCTTAGTCATCTTCTGATAACTAACAGGCAGTTTCTACAACGGCCATTCAGGAGTAAGTGGATGAAATCAATCTGTCTCAGACTAAATACTACTCAACAACCAAAGAGCTGAAGTATAATTATTCAACTACAATAAAATCCAAATAATACCCAAATTTATATATTGCCCAAAAAGTGATCCACTGACTTTGAAGAGAAGAATTCTAACAAGAGGAAAAGCAATAAAATATCAGCTTTCTTGTACCCTGAAAACATAGGACTCATTGTCACCTCTGTATACAGCACTCCCTGTTTGTAAAGTCTGTCTCACTTTGTCAGGTAATCTCTTTATGTCAACAAAGTGGTTTCACATTCTCAGGTGGCAAAAATGAACAAACATAACTGGCACATAAATAGGAATACTTAAAGGAAATTATTCGCTTGGAATTGTCACATGTTTTTAATGGCCAAAGTGAATTATGAATTTGATTGTCCTATGTAGCCCTACAAGGTGGCAAACATGTTAGCATTTCTTAGCTTTAAGCTTTATCAGTCCTGATCACCTGCAAAGTAGCACTAAGTAACTCATAAATGTAAAACAGATGAAGTCACTTAGAGAGTGCTCCAGGAGATCATCAAGCAGCATCTCAACTGATGAACTATTCAAATACAGATATCCTGTGTCACAGCACCGAGCCTGCCAGAGCTCAGAAAGTGTTTGGACAATGCTCTCCCACACATGGTGTAACACTTGGAGATGTCCTGTACAGGGCTAAGAGTTGGACTCAATGACCCTTGTGGGCCCTTTCCACTCCTTATCTGTAGATCTGAAAGCATCAGCAGGCTTGCTGGTAGAACTCACTTCATGTTTGTATAACTAAACTATATTTAGATACATTTCTTCCAGAGTTCATTAAAATCCCATCACTCTTAATCAAAAATGAGGGAGTTACCACAGGAGAGGGGGAACATGAGTTAAACATTGAAATGGAAGGGTTACTAGCACTGCAGTTCACCTACCCTGAGACACATGTAGATCTAATGACCACTAAAACCTTCACATGGCCTGTTTCAACTAAATTTTCTTCTCTGCAATCTCAAAAATTTTGCTTCCTTGCTTCTACTCTCAAATCTCTCAGAAGCTTTGCAAAGAACAGCTGATGCTTTTCATCAGCATTTAACCTATATAATACTTTCAAAGTCATTATTTAAGGTCATTTGAGAAGCCTGGCAGGATTTGAAAGTTACAGGACTTTCAAGCACTGAGGTCACCCAGACTTCTTGGGAAAGAGACACAAACCAATCACATAATCATGACTGATGGGTGTTTGTGCTATTCTGAAAGGGAAGTGAAGCCTTGGTGAGAAGAAAAATGCTAAAAATATTATGCTTGGCTATTTCTAGTCAATACTTGAACATAGGGCTTTTTCACTAAATGTATTTTTATCTTGCACCTACTATGCTGTCAGACTACAGAATTTTAGTATTTGTCTGTGAAACATATTACAAAAGTGCTGATTTACAGAAGAGAATGTATCTGATGTAGTTCAAAGTGAAAGGGGACAATCACTTTCAGCAGGAAAAGGATTAAATGAAAGGCAGAACTTCAGATAAGAAAAATTACACACACTAGTTTCATGGGGAAGAATAGAGATGCAGCACAGGTAGAACTGTATCTCAGAATTCAATCAGTTTAGGTAAAAAAGGGAGAAAATGGCTTAGAGAAACAGTTCACAAGCGGCAAAAGTCTGTGGATCTGTGAGGACAAAGGAAACTCATCAAGTAGAAAAGCTGCATCTAGGCTGGAGGGGAAATAACATAAAATACCAAAATGAAAAATCAGGGAATAAAAAAATACGTAAAATTAAAAGCAAGCTTAAACTTGCTTTAAGTTAAAAGCAAGCAAAAATGCTGTTAGTTTTTAGGTTTTACTAAATGAAGACAAATTAGTCAACAGTGATCGCACTACAAAGCCTTTCAACTTTTCAGAGCATTAAAGCCTTTTCTCTGACACTCAACTAATTCAGGGTTTGGAATAAGTAACACAGATATGATCACCAGAAAGTCTGACACAACCTTTAGAGGTTAGTCTACCCAGGAATGACAGCGCATGCCTTTATCACAATTTTTCAACAGCATTATATGTGTTACCATTATATTAATGGTCAGGTAAAAAACAGTTACCAATATGGGGTGCCAATGAAGGATTTCCTTTTGGCAAGTGTAGCTGTTATCTGTGCAGATACTCCAAAATCAGCTATTAAAAAAAAAGCAAAAACAAAATGACAGTTAACAAATGATTTGATGTAATTAATTGTTAATGAACACAAGTCTGGTTCCCCCACTGTTAAGAGGTCCTTAAATATACTAGAAATATTTAACAAAAAATAAAAAACAAAAGCAAATAATAGAAACTTGGTCTTTCTCAGATAACATTGGTCAGCTCCCCTCAGTCACTTGCCAGATATGCACACCAATGTCCCTCATACACACAAGGAAGAGCAGGCCGACACAAAAACCTAACAGGTACATGAAAGGTTTTGATAAGACAGAGCACCTCGTTTTGTGTTACCAAAGAGATTCTTTCAGCTAAGCTTTCAAGGTAGATTTGACATTTAAGGACTCTGGATGGTAGATGTTATTAAAAATTTATAAACCCCTGTGATTTGACTTTTATAATTCCTTTACAATATCAGGTCTTTTACCTCACCGTTCCAAAATTACTCCAACTAATCCTCAGATACTAACTCGATGGTTTAGTTAGATATCACCAGCAAGATAAAAAGAATTCTGAAATTCAGTAATTCCTTACATGAACCATCACCTCATTAAACAAAACAGAGCATGCTGCTTCTTTGAGCACATAAAAAGATTAATTTTTAAACACTAAGGTATATTAACTCACCTAATTTTACATGTCCATTATCCGTTAAAAGAATGTTTGCTCCCTTTAAAAAAAGAAAAGTTTACTTGAATTAAAACATGCCAATTCCTCCAATCCAATATTAAAAAATAAATATGTGGGATCTTACAGCAAATTAGGGGCTGAAGACAAAGCAAGAATTGCATTCAATAAACCTGCAGCTTTATCAAGGAAATGCTTGTGAAATTATCAAGCTGCCAGTCTGTTATTAAAAAATCTCCTTGGACATACAGTGGTTTTCATTAATTTTTAGTTAAGCCTATAGTACTACAGAGTTTGCATTGCACACAAACCTCTCAATAAACAGTATTTGCCTGTGCTGATTAATTCTTACTTTTTTCTATTTACAATGACTCAAAGGAAACAGGAACTCAAAAGGTCAAAGTGGAAACAATTTCATTTTCTTTTCATAAGTAGGAGCTCATTTTGTCTTGTTTGAGAGCCATGCTTATAATTACAGCCTTAAGGACCTGCCTCAATAATCAAGCATTTAGCAAAGCTACTTCCGTCCTTATGCAACAGAGATTCTGTTCCTGCTGGACTTGGAGAGGTCATTTTTGTGTGGCTGTGTGTTCCACTCAGCTCAATAACCAAAATTAACCCAAACAGAGGCTTGCATTACAAAATTTCAAGATAAAAGGACTGAGAAAAACCTGATTTGAAGACTGAACCCAGGTACAGGTTGAGCTGAGTGAAGATTAGAGCTGGCTAAACACAGTTCCAAACATCAGCACTGCACTCCCATCAGGTAGATGGAAAGGCAGCAGAGATGAACCTCCAAAGATGTGTGTTTTTACAGATTATGGCTTTTCCCAGAGCAGGAAAAGTCAGGCCTGCAATAAAATGCAGCTAACTTGGTCCATGCTGCACAAGCACAGTTAATGAGCTTGGCAAACAGTGTAACAGCCCTGCTGACATGCTCTTGACCTTGTTCACCTTTCAAGCTAACAGGACAGGTACTCTAAACATGGAACTTAGCTACTGAGAGAAGCAAACACAGTTCAGCAGTCAGGCAATCTGCAGATGAAGACAGTACTTTTCCATGCTCGTGAGAACAGATTAAAAAAAAAAAAATCTTCACAATGTAAGCACTGTAAGCATTTATTGGCACAGTTCTGCTTAGAAAAAGTATCTATGGACTGTGTCCTTACAAGCATTCTATAAAGTATAGTGGAAAACATTTAATTTTGGTGCCTGAAGTAATCTTTCATTCAGAAATTACTTTTGTGATTGCTCAAAACCCAAATTACTTTTGTGATTGCTCAAAACCCACATATTCTTCTGCAGTCATTGAGAACAACTTGGAATCAGGCTGCATGAAAGCAAGTACAGTTAAAGCTGCTGGGGAAAAAAAGAAACCAAAACTAGCCAAAAAACCAGCATACAACACCACAAAAGAATATGATGATTTACTGTCAAATTTCCAGGAGGAAGCCTGCCAGGTTTGGAAGGGCTTTGGAAAGACTAGGTAGTAAAACTTCAGGAACAAAAAGTCAACAGGAAACACCAGAAGGAAACTATAACAGAATATAAGAGTCTGAACAAGCCACTTTTGATGTAGCTTTGCTGAGATGGAGATTTAAGTAAGTCAGTACTAATAGCCTGATTTGCAGCACCCTCTCTATTTTTAGCATGCGAGGGAGGGGACAGAAGCAGTCTCCAAGAACCGCACAGAACAGCAGCCTCTGCCCTGCAATCTGCTCACCACCATGCAAGAAGCCAAAGCAAGAGCTCTTCTCACTAGCTAGTTCAAAAAGAAGGATATATGGAGCTCCCTGGAAAAGCTGTGGGAAGAGCAAACTTTTCTTTTGCACAGAGCACACAGCCTGAAGCCATCTGAACACATACGGCTCTGGACACCAGCTTGTGGCTAAATTCCAAAGCCCTGGTCCACATAAACAGTTTGTGTGGTTCCAAGGAAAAGAACAAACTATTTCCTTGCATATATTTTAAAGAAAGATTTTTTTTTTGCCTTGGGCAGAAACTTTTATTTCATTCTAATAGATTAAAAATCCCTACATATTCAGAAATGTACTGAAAACTGATACATAACAGTAAAGATCACTGGAGGTGATGTAACCTATTTTTAAAGCACCAAAGAAACCTTCAGTTTTTACTTACCTTTATATCTCTGTGCATTTTTCCTTTACTGTGAAGGTAATATAGTCCCTGCATAAAATATTTAAATAGTAATTTAGTCCAACATTTTTCATTTGACATACAGTTCTTATTTAATTACCACATATATTTAGGATCCAATTTTATCATCTAAATGACTCACTGACTGAAGAACATTTTTATACTTCAGTGTAATTTGCTGTAAATTTGCAGATTCAATAGATATAGCATAACTAATATCTTTATACAAAGCAGCATTCCTAAGCATCTTTGTATAAAGATATTTAGACATTTTTCTAAAACACAGGATAGATGGAAGTAATACCATTCACCACACCTACTGGAAGAAGAATATTCCCCAAACAAGTTTTTCTTTGGACATGGTGACTGCCACCTTTTTAGACCAAAGTAATTACTGGCAAATGGCCTAGGAGTCTTCTACTCAGCAGTCAGATCACTGGACCACTAGTAAAGCTACCTCCTGTATCATTACATTTTTCAATCAAGCCTAGAAGTGCTGGTAGGCAGTGCTTTGGGTTGAACACCAGGCTTCAACTCTATTTCATGGATTTCTGCAAAAGCATTTGGCCCCTGGGTCTTATACCTAAACATTTTAAGACTCAATACAAATTAGAAATTAAGTTTAAATTCTGGAAGAATTCTGTAGAACCAAATCCCTGCATGGCAAATCAGAGACTGTGTCACTTTGGACACTCCAAGCTTATCTCTAAAATTCTCTTCCAGAAGTAAAATCACACACAAACATCTTCCTTGCTCTGTGAGCATGAACCTTCACAAGGCTCCATGTTCATGAGAAATACCCATGTGAAGACTCATATTTCTTGCCAGTTCATGCAAGACATCAGAGATTTGACTGCAAAATTTAAATTGTAATTAATCAAAGCATCCACCCAACCACTGCAACAACTGGCATTAGGCAGAAGAGTCCCATGTACACTCCTTAAATCTCTGGATGCTACTGGCATACAAAGGCCATTAATTCACACACTTTCAGTACTGCCCTGGAACAATGTGAAGTCACCATTTTCAAAACTGAATGTCTGGAGACAGTTACTTTAAAGGTCATATTTAAAGACCCATCTTTTCAGAATCAAATCTCACAGATTCCAGCAAAATGGACAGCAGGTATATTTTGAAAATGGAGGATTCAATGGGCTCCTAAATACAGAAACTGAATGTTAGCATCAGCATCCAAGTGAGACTCTGGATTCATGGACACTGGTGGCAAAATTAATGTTGGACAAATTACTTCAGTGGATGGACAATAGCCTATATTCTCAGACTTCTTACATGAGAAAATGGTGTTCCATTATAAGCTGCAACAAGATATCTGAAACTACATGCATTATATTTGGTCAGAGTATTATAAACATGTATTTACATACAATTTAAAATATAGAAAAATGAGTCAATGAATAACATTTAGAAAACACAAAACAGTAAGCTTTTTTCTCACATACAATTTATACATATTAACCAAGATATCTTCCCATACAAATAAATGGCTTCATAAATTCCATTCCAGACTACTCACTCCTCCATATCTAAGAAGATTATGGAATTGACTGATGGACTATTTGGTGGGTAATGAATTGCTAAATGATTGTAACCAGAGAGCAGTGGTAAACAAGCTCAGTGTCCACAGTGACAAGTGGTGTCCCTCAGGGTCCCACACTAGACTTTTTAGTATCTCCACTGTTGATAAAGACAGTGGGATCAAGGGCATCCTCAGCCAATGTGCAGAGGTCTCATAAGAAAGATGGGGAGAAACTTTTTAGCAGGGCCTCTTGTGACAGGACAAGGTGTAATGGTTTTCAAGTAAAGGAGGGTAGATTCAGATTACATATAAGGAAGAATTCTTTTATTGTGATGCTGATGAACTACTGGAAGAGGTTGCAGAGAGAGGTGGTGGATGCCCCATCTCTGGAAACATTCAGGGTTAGGTTGGACAGGGCTCTGAGCAACGTCCTCTAGTTAAAGATGTCCCTGCTCATTGCAGGGGGGTCTTTAAAGGCCCCTTCTAATGCAAACCATTCTACAAGTGTCTAAAAACAAAAGGGTTTAGAGACTCAAACCCCTTAATGCTCCCAGATGTCACACAAGCCTGATCTGTAAGTGAAAAAAGTGCCACATCCTGCAAGTCAGAAGGCAGCAGTGTCTGGCATAGCACAGGGAGATGCTAAGTGACAACCAAGGGACATGGCTTGGAACAGAGCCATCCTCAAAGAGTGAGAGGCAGCAGCAGATCTCAGCTGATGGCATTCAACAGGTTTGACTTCACTACAATTTAAGAACTGCTCTCTCAGAGGGAAGCAAGACATCCATCAAAAAAGCACTCTCTGCTTAAGTTTTACTGCTGTATTGAACCTGTAACTTAGGAAAGAAAAATGAAAGCTAGCAAACCCACAAGGAGAGGCTAATGACTTCAACCTCTCAAGCACACAGGCATTTTTTTTCCTATTGGCACAGATCAATTATTAGATATGCAAAATGGAGTGTTGTAATTTTCCTTCAAACATGCAGTAACTAATTTATACCATAAATACAGATTAAGAAAACACGTTGCTTCCCCCCTTTAAAAAAAATAAAAGTAACAGCAGAAAGATGACAAGAGCTTTCTTCAAATGATCCAGGGTAATTGAGGTTATGCAATTATATAAATTTCTAGGCTGTAATATGGGACCTCCTCAAAAGTCTGAGAAAAGTGCTGTGTCATCCAGTTACCAGATTTCCATGGCATCACGTATTATTTGTAGCTTTTATTCTTAACTTTTAATACTTTTACGTTAAAAGTAAAGTACATTAAAAAACCACAAGAACCTGAGAAGACACTACCTGTAGTGTTTCTCTGCTAACATAGGCAATCTGTTGCTCTGATAGTGGTCCAGTCACTGAAATAGAAGGGAAAAAGAAAAAAAAAAATCTCAAAATTGGGTAAGATACTGCCCATTCCAAATTCATACCTCGATTACTTCCATTCAAACTGACAGGACCTTACACTACTAGTCTCTAAGTTAATATGCTTAGTCTTTATCCCAGACTGAGCACTCTAAAGATCACAGCATTTTTTAAAGTCAAAAATGTTCAGTATGGTTAGAATGGAAATTACTAATTCTTCTGTATTTAAATCTCCCAGTACTTAGGAAAAAGAAGCACAAGTAATGATTTAAGCCTAACTCTTTCCCCTGAACAAACCCATTGTGTTCTTCTATAGAGGGCTGGACTTTCAACTCAGTGACTCAGAGCTGCAGCCAACTCTGCTCAGTCCTCTTTGAGCCCTGGGCAGTTCTTTGTACCATTTGTGACCTGATCTCTCCTTCCATCCTCCCCACTGCCAGAGAAACTGCTCCCTCCAGCTTCTCAGTCTTTCTCTGAAATCAGCTGGCAGCACTGCTGCTCCTGGGCCTGCCACACCAAGCACCTTCTCAAACTCCCCCTGTAAGCAGGTTCAGCACTTTCCCAAGGAAAGGAGGAATCTTCCTCTCCCTTGAGGGTCCAACTTCACTCAAGTCTCTTAGAGGAAAACAATTAAATTCTGAACAAACACGCAAACAAAACAGCGAGTGGCAAGCAAGGAATGGTCTGTGACTCGTTCCAGTCACTGGACTTTGATCCTGAAATTAAAGGGGTTTAAGACCAGGAAATGCAGTCCTGACTGTAAGCTTTTCAGGTTTTGCACAGAAAACAAACAGAAGGTGGATGGAGTTTCTCGAAGGACACTGAAGGAGTAGAAAGTTAGGAACAAATCTAGATTAAAGAATCTAACTGCTTAGCTTCTACAATATTAGTATCACACAACATATCTCCAAATAAGTCTACACCCAACTTCTCTTTTCTGAAAGAAAAGCTCCAAACCCACACAAAACTATATATACTGGCACCCACAGCAGGTGGATCTAGGCACCTATTTCTGCTTTGAGAAATTTCATTCTGATTAACTTAAATGACTCGAGATTACAGAGGCCTATAGTTCAACTGGAATAGGACTCTCTAAAACATAATAAAGACCAGAAAAGAACCTTCCATTCTAACTACCAGCAGAGAAGCCAAAAATCAGCCCCAACGGGAAGCCACTCCTGTAGACATCTGCTCAGGCATTTATGTGGCATGAGCTCATTTCCTACTCTACAGGTGTTCCACAAAACAAAGCCTATTAAGCACGATGCTTTTCTCAAAATTAGCAAAGAGTTAAAGGATCACCAAGGCCACACTCAAACGACTATGACAGGAACATGGCAGGAACGTGTGAATTGGTGCTGCTTTTAATTGCACCCAAGGTAAACATAAAAAGCTGCTTACGCACAAGAGACCCTCACACGTAAAATCTTCACAAGTTAGAATATAGATAGACTTCCTCAATAAAAAACATCACCTGAGAACTCCAGAGCCATTACTCACTTAGTGCATACTCCTTTCCTACAAAGGTCTTAATTCCAGTGCAATAAAGTCCTTCAAAAGTGATTTTGTCTCTAGAAAAATAGCAAGCAGTTGATTGATCCTGTCTTTATCCAACAGATTCACAGACAGCCCTTGTTTCTTTGACTGCTCACTGAAGCCAAGCCTAAAGCAAATATAGAGACCACCTTTGCTTTTCACATGTCACACATCCAGCCTAAAAAAACCCTGAAAAAATTTAAAAATACCCTCATGGAATACGATACTGGTATGCAAACATCCAAACAGTTTACAAAGGACAAGAGCATCCATGCTAATCAATCCACATACCTAGGTTTCTGTAGGAAGTGGTATAGATTACACTAAAATAAAGGTCAAAAGCTCAGAAACAAAATGGCTATGAAGCAAGACAGCACATCAAGACAACATTTTATTCTTTTTATAATGTAAGATTGTAAAATATTTTACAAATATTGCCAAAAATTTTACAGCCTTCGAAAAGCAGTGAGGGGGCATATGAGCCCCTGAAGGATGGAAATAACTTCTGCTGCACATCCCCATGCCCCACCCCATTAATGTTATTTACAAAACCCAAAGCAATTAAGTAAAAGATAAGCTAAAATTGACCTTCAATAAATTGTTATGGATACTAAAATTCCTCCTCTAATTCCAAAACACTGCAATCATTTCAATTTTTGAAAATAAGCTGTACTTAGATTTTAAGGAATAAAGTCTTGACATACCATGATAAATATCCTGTAGAGAGCCACCTCCACAGAACTCCATGCAGATCCATAGCTTGTCTCGTCTAAAGAGTGAATAAAACCATTCATTAGCTGTCAGATTTGCAGAGCACTTGTAAAAGATAAGTCAGAGGACTCAAACACTATAAAGCACAAATATGCTCTGTATTATAGAAAGTACAAGTCAAATAATGAGTATAATTTAGTCCTTATGTGACACTTCACTGTCTAAACAATAACTAATGAAAAAGTCAAAAATATTCTACTTTAATGAGGCAATAAAAACAGTATTAGTGAAATATTCACACTGATTTTTGTTGAAATACATTTTTCTGAGAGTAGAGACAAAACACATGTGGGTTCTCATTTCTTCCTTATTTTCACTTCTCCACTTTTTTCATAGCATAGGAGTTAACACAAACAAGAAAAAAATACAAATCAAAAAGCCCAAGGAGTCTCAACTAAATTTCTTTCACAGCAAATTAAGTGAAACTGTAGTGCTTTAGTCAAAGCTAGGCAGAGCACAACCCATGCTGTGGGTAAGTACCTGCTCAGATAAAGTCTTTTCCTTCAAAAAAACCCATGGATATTTTTGGTGGCAGGGTCAGAAGGGAAGTTACTTAGCTCTTCTTCCCTTACTAAGGGAATCAATTCAGTGTGATTCACTGTACCTCCACAAAAGGTGCTTTCCAAGAATAGACAACAGGCTGAAGGATTTAAAGGTATCTTCTATCATGGCCATTAACTCTATTTTCACTCAGTAATTTTCATTGGTGAGATGTGGCCACAAAAAGGCATTGTGCAGAGCAAAAAATCTGGGACTTGCCTAGTCATTCCTGGCCAACAAAACACTCAGGTGGAAAAAAAGAACCCCATACATCCACCTCAGAGCAGACAGTAACACAGGAGAACCAAAGGAAGGCCTGATGGTTGTTCTGCAGCTCCCTGATGACCTGGCCTTGCACGTCCTGCACTCATAAGGCTCTGTTAGAACAGCTGAGACATTTGTGTCAGGGCTTTTGCAAGGCCACGGTGGAAGTGCTGAGCTTATCTCCTGAGCTGCAAACTGCAAGTGCTCTCAGCAGCAGGTGACAGCTAGAATAGCTGCTGCTCCAGGGAGAATTCTGTCTGTCTTGGATGTCCTCCCCTTTTATGCCCAGACTGCACATAGTCCTCAAAGCTACATTCCCAGCTGCTTCCTCTAGGAGTGGGAAAGGTATTGTCCAAGCATTACAGGAGTTTTAAGCAGTAGAATTCCCTGGCTGTTAACTCCATACATTTCAAGGGCTCAATTAAAGCCTTGCTTGAAATAATATTAAAACTTTCCACTGAAATAGCTGACCAAAGCCAGGCACAGAAGCACTGTGATGACCCATGGAAGAAAGCTGAGAAAGAAAGAACCACTGAAGAGACATCTGCAAGTCCCTTCTTTGTTCCCCACAATGCAGGACTCAAGACGGGGACACTTTTGGGGGCACTCATGGGCCCATGTGACTGCATCCTGTTTGCTGCCAAAAGTAGCAGCACTGTGGAAGTGGGAAGAAGCCAGAACTCTCCCATCAAAGAAAGAGACAAGAAGCATTAAAGTGTTGCAAATTCTCACTTGCTTACTGGGCATTCACTTCGCAGTGTGCAAAAGCACTACAGAAAACAGAAAAAGAACATAAGAGGATCAGAAGAGGTGACTACATTTCTTAGTTTCAATCTAGCCTTTTATCACTGTGCTGAAGCACTTTGAGACAGGTGAAGATCCCTGTACCAACCAAGAGTAACAGTGTAGAGTCTTTCTGCAGAGCATATGGCCTGAGCAGCAAGCAAAACAGAGAGAAGACCAACAGCACCATCGAGGGTCTGCAACTTAACACCCAGGCCAACAGCAAGGCAGAAATGTCACTGTCTGAAAAATCCCAACACAAACAGAAGAAATCCTTGGGGAACAATATGCTGATGACTAGCAAGTATTGGACAATGGTCTTTTTTCTTATTCTTCTTAGCATTGAAATATGCTTGGAAAACAAAAGGTCAGGCAGCAAAAGATCTCAAAGACAGTGACTTGATTGCCCAGACAAAAAAAGAAGCACTCTCACTTCCAGCTTGAGCACAGAAGAGAGAGTGTTTCAATACAAAAATGGTCAGGAAAGTTGAGTGCAACAATAGTAATTGTTTCTGCACTGTTTTCATATGAAATCTAAAATATCACCAGAAGCAGCTTTTTATTAGTTATGCTAAGCAATCTGTTCCCACTACAACTGGTTAAAAGAAGTATCTGGTATGACAGCTGAGTACATTTGTCAACGTTTCTACAATGCAAATAACCTCACTTCCAGAAACAAACACAAAACCTTCACATTCTGGTCAGAAGTTCACGTGTAGAACTTCACGTGTGAAGTTCACATAGAAAAACAGACATTCTACTGAAACAGATTTAAAAGATACTCTATACACTACAGACTTGACATACTTCTGCTTAATTTTCCACTTACATATTAGATTCAAAGCTTTTAAGCATTAACTTATTTGCAAGAAAACATGACTATGTGGTCACTGAACAATTTTGCTGGAAGAAAGATTATTTAGAGAGAGACTGTAGTAAATAGAAGAGATTTGAAGGTGAATGAAAAAAATACACAAGTGGATAATACTTGGTAAATTATATTTTGCCTATGTCACCTTATAGATTTGTCCTTTACAAGGGGACAGGGACACATTTTTAAGTGAACAAAAGAAACAAACTGTACCTGAGATAGCTGCCAAAATAAGCAACAATGTTCGGATGTTTACAGTCTTTCATCATAATGATTTCCTGCTGCACAACAGCAAAATCTTCTCCTGAAATGCAGTAGAACAAGTATTTTCTTTGGCCTGGGTTACAGTCACATCTTAACTTTCAGCACATGTTTATAAAATAAACATTCTTAGCAATTAAGACTAATTATCTGCAAGTTTCACATACATAAATCAGCTGTAAATCAGTATTTATTAGCAAGGGCTTAGCAGTAAGTAACCATATTCTGAAGTTTCATTCTGGGACAGATGGACCTCACATCTGCTGACAGCTCTTACAATACTGGCCACAGCTCTTTCTCAAGTCCTTATTTTCCCTGAGACCCCACTGTGTCCATCTGCATAAGCCCTGCCAATAGCCTGGGTTCCTAAAAACACAACAAAACTTTGCTATTTTTGGCCACATGCCCATTCTCGTTAGCTCATCTTCCTAAGCAAAAAAAAAACAAACAAAAACACACACACACAAAAAAAAAAACCCAAAAAAAACCCAACCTAAAACCAGTCACTAGTAGACTGCTGCTGCAACATTTCAGCAGACTCCACAAGAATGTAAATTTATGGACTGTAACTCACATCCAGAAAACACTGACACAGGGGTGACATTTACCTGAATCTCACTGTTTGCAACCATGGCTGTCCCAGTCTTTCTATTAAAGGTTCTTACCAGATGTGTATACTGAGAAAATCATGTGTGAAACTTAACACACAGCTGAGATGTTTTTCTTTTGGGAATGTTTTATGTTTTTTCAGTACATTAACATACTGATGACCTATCCATTGAGTTATTTATAACCAGAAATATGATACTCCCATGTATTTTATTTAACTGACAGCAAATTTCAAATCATAAGCTGCAAGTTAACATCTATCTGTGGTGTGTTGCTGATGGCTTCCTGGCTAGACTTTTAAACACACACACACACACTAAAGAACAGAAGAATTTATTTTCACACATGGACCTCCCTGAAAGGACACAATTCCTCCAGTGTGTGACCAGCATTTTCACTGCATTCAAAATAAAAGTACCATAAAGCCTTAAAACAAGTCCCTAAACGTTGTTAGCCCTCAGTCTGCACACTGATCTACAAAACTTCCAAAACTGGGCAGCTGAAGTTTACTCTCTGAGCACCCCTCAGGTGTCCAAAGGCTGCCAAAAAATACTGAAGTGCAAGATGCCAATTGGTCACCCATCAGCACAGCATGGGGACAGGTTTCCCCAGGGCATCCCCATGCTCTGCCCACAGCACACCTAGCTGGATTGATAACTCATATCATGCACAGCCAGGGACTCCAGCAATGGGAACTGACGTAAGAAAAACAAAGAAGCAGAACTAGACAGGAGCATCTGAGATCACACTTTCAGTGTGAGGAAAAGAAGTGGGATTAACACACACTTTTTGAACTACTTAGTAACACACTGTCCTGTCTTGAACTTTTAAATGTGTATGTACTGTGAAAACACAGTATTTATAACCCCATCCAGAATTGTAAGGGGAAAAATGGAAAAAACTTAATACCTTCTTTCCCAAACAGACCTTAAGGATCAAACCAGGTAGTTAAAATATTACACACACCCCAACATTAAATCTAGAAATGGAACACCAGCAGTTAGAAGTTAGACAAAAAGTCTGGATGTTTTATTCTCCAGATTAATCCTATTCAACAGGCCTATTCTTATTAATAGAACAGACTGCAAGCTGAGAACTGATCTGTAGGGCACATGTGCTTTGTGAAATCACCACAGAAGCACAGTGCAAGCATAAATCTAGCAGTGAAGTCCTAATCACACTCTCCAAAAGATTTTCAGGAAATGTACTCAATCTCCCAGATACTAATGTTCAGCTATTATTTCATCCTTCTTTTTAGTTCTTCCTCTACTCTTTAACAGGCAAGTTTTCTGTCTTGCTGTCTTCTTGTGTTCCAGAAATTTTTATAACACATGGGTCGAACACAGGACAAAAAATCCCACAATTCTCAATGAAATTTTAATCAGCTTTCACTTAACTCTTCTCCAATTACATTTTTCCTCTTACATCTTGTTCGCCATGATTTTTTTTTTAAGAACAGTGTACTTTTTTTTAAAACAGTGTACTTTTTCCTACACCTTCTTTCAATAAGTGGACTTGATTGATTTTGTACAATTGTTATCTTAACTACAAAAATATTTAGTTTCTGCGTCCTACTTAAGTTAAGAAACCACTTACCTGGTTCTAGTTTTATCACTTTAATTGCTGCAAGCTCACCCGTGTTGACATTTCTAGCCTATAAAAAAACAAAAAAGGAGTATTTAGAAAGCAGAATGCAGCACCCACCTCTGCATTCTTGACTTGATGTTCTCTGACAGCAGTAGTCAAAAGAGCAACTGAGGCACACAAGGGTTTAACACAGTGGAACCACTTGTTGGGGAACACTAAACAGCTGATTTATCCTGAGAGCTGAAGCTTTAAGTCTGCTCAGGAAGCTCCAATGCCACACAACACTTGAATTATGCAAGCCCTCAACCGCGCTGTGCTTAGGTGTGAAAACCCATAAACAAACCAACCACTGAGAGTCTGAAAAGCAGCTGTAACACCGTGGGTCTCTCAGCAGCTAAGGGATCCAGGGCACACCAAGGGCTGTGCTCTGCAGTGTGTGGGACCACTTGCAAGACTCTCAGATGAGCAATGCAATGTTTCTTCTTCATTGTGCTATGTGCAAGAACCCTTGAACCTTCTTCCCCAAAAACAACAGCCTCCCCTTGCTGCAGAGGGTTGAACAAAGCAAGGCAGCAATGAAGGAGTTAGGGAGCATTCCCCTCAAAACATTCCCTTTAGACACACAGCAGCCAACTGCAGCAGCAATGACTCAGGAGCTTCACTGCATTTTCACACATGGAATGTTCTGAATTGGAAGGGATCCACAAGGATCAAGTCCAGTTCCTAAGTGAATGGTCCATAGGGGGATCAAACCCACAGCTCTGATGCCATCAGCACCATGCTCTGACCAACAGAGCTCTGTCCTGCTAAGGCCTTGGTTCTACTGAGCAACCAAGGAAGCTACATTTCTGAAAAGCCATTAAGAAGCAACATAAATTACTATAAAAACTATTTCTCTTCTACAACTGTACCATTGACTTTAACTGAAAGCCAAGAAGCCATTTGCCCAGGGCTTTCAGAGCATTTCTGGCCCCTGCACCCAGCCATGGAGAGAAGGCAGCAAAGCTGCTTCCCACCACTAAAGCAGCAGCAGCAGCTCCCAAAGGATGCCCAGCTACAGCCTCTTCTCTCCCCAGGGGAGGCTTGCTACCTGTAGGAGTACAGACTGCAGTGTCCAGGCAATCAGGGCTCAGAGCCTGCTTTTGCAAAGGCCAGAATTACAGAACCTAACACATAGAGCCAGGGATCCACCTTGTAAGTTGCTAATAGTCTCATTTAAGTCACTTCAGGAAGTCAGGACTCAGAGCCTTTATGGACTCACCAAGTATGTGCAAGGTTTGTTACATGGCAGCTTGGGACCTAGTTGTGGAAGCAAAAGTGGAGGGGAAAATATCCCCAAGACTATAAAAAGTAAACAAGAATAAAGTCTGGAAATAACTGCAGAGGGTATTCCTGTGTTTAGAGATTTACTCAGCTCACTCCTTGGACAGCTATCTCAAGCTTCTCACCATTCTTTGGTGGGGCAACACTGTTGCAATGCTGGGAGCCCTGGCATTTGAAAATCATTTGCAGGCAGAGAGATTCTGAGACCAGTGGGAATCCTATGAAATTCAAGGAGTAGTCCAAACCTGATTGACTGTGGAAAAAAACAGTTAACAAATAAATTTTCTCTGGCAGCCTTCCCTGTAAGTCAGTATTTATCCACCCCACCAATGGCAGCAATATCCCCAACCCTCAATGGTGGAAAAGATGCACAGACATTTAGAACAGCAAAACCATGAGTTCCTTTCATCTGTACCAGAGAATAAAGGCAACACATGAGAAAGTGCCACCACTGAAGCATGAGCTGGAATTTTTACTCCTTATTTCTTTTCCTAACATGTTCTGTTCACAGCAAGAAACAAACAGAAGCAAAATGTTCATTAATCAAACATCAGCATTTTTTAACCTCCAAGACAAAGAAGAAAAGTTACTGAAGCTTTAACAAAGCTGATCAGTGATCATCAGGGGGGCTTGTTAACACTTACAGTCTTGTTTTAGGGCAAACTTGTACTAATAGTATGATCAATGAGATACAACTGTAGTGGATAAAGTAAGAATATCCTGAAGTTACACACTCTGCACAAGCCAGGATGAAAACATTTCACTGGCCTCAGAACCCCTGCTCATGATTTTTTGGTTCTATTTATTTTTAAAAATACTATGTCCAGCTGTCAGGAGTTTGTGTCACTGACTATGCCTCCACAGGTCCCTATGGAGACACCAGGACAGAAAGTTTTCCTGGGCTTATGAAAGCCAGAAAGGAGGAAGAAAATCTGATTTAATGCAGGCCACCAACACCTTCAGCAACAGCAGGCTGCCCTGTGCTTAAGGGCATAGATTAAAAAACATGACTCCAAGTTGAGAACCTGTATAAGTTATAATTTTCCATCTTGTTCCATTTGGGTTATCAGCATTGAAGGTGTTATCAACAGCAGGAATATGAATTGTCTTTGTTAATCTGAGTAATAAAAAGATTATTCTGATTGTAGTGACACAAGAGCTTCTAAAGGCTAGGGATGGGAATAAGATACCCCTGACAGGTTTTACTAGATCCCAAACACCTTTCAAATAATCAGCTGCGAAGCAATTCCTCCTCCAAGCTCACTTGAATGAGAGACTGAGAATGACTGAAGCACCCTATGCTTTTCACCACATGTTGGAGCTGGCTGTGACCCTGAATTTGGGGGTGCCTAAGCAGGTACCACACAGCACCTCAGAATGTGGAGGACACTGTCTTAGACTTTTATTTAGGAAAATCCCACTGAAATTGCCAGTTCCTTATGGATTTTGAGACTGGAAAATCAATAAGCAGCAGGTGAGTGAAGAATGATTCCAAACAAGTATTTCTGAGCTGACAAAATGCAACTAAAATTTTTAAGAGGCTCATGTAAGAAAACTCTGGCTCATTTTTTGTTACCACTCACACTCTTACCTGCTCTAATTCCCAGCCTTTCTGATGCTGGGGTTTACAGCATCACCCATTTCCATGAGTAGCATCCTTCAAATGCACATTTCACTGTGTCAATGGAAATTTTTTCCAGAGCAAAGATAGGCCTACAATGCCTTCATCCAAAGACACTTTACCAAATGTATACAGCATTTATAGAATGTCTGCTCTATAGAAACTCTAATTCTATCAGCAGCTGAAAGAATGATACTCTTCCAGAGATTTAGACTGCCATTGAGCAGCAGTTTCAACTGCTAGGCCAAGCTGAAGGAGCACTACCTAATTAAACAGGAAATAATTACTAGTGTACTCTCTAACAACAGCAGGATATCAGAAAAAAAATTATATAAAAAATCATCAACTAGAAATAAAAGCTAAAAACTGTCAGGCTTTGATTATCCTTCAAATGGAAACTGATAATATAAAGCATATAATGCTGCAACAAAGCCAAAAAAGTAAAAGTCTAAGACAGAGGCTTCTGGTTTTGACCACTTCCTGTGTGAACTATTGAACAAAACGATTTCTAAACAGGTTAGCACTCCATGGGAAAACTGGTCCCAGTGTACAAAGAGGCTTCCTGAGCCTGATTAGCTCCACTCTACAGGAAAATGCACCCAAGCAACTCCCCAGCCCTTAGAGTCCTTCTCTTCAGCCTCTCTCAAACCCTCACACCTCCCCCAGCTAAAAATAATTAGCTTCCACATTCTGGTAGAAAGTGTAATACCACAACCCAGCAGAGTGACAATTTTAGAAAGCAATGCTTTGATAAAGCTGATGTTAAACAAAAATCTCTGTGCAAGGCACAGATTACTGGTTAAGGAAACCACAGTCCCAGAAACAAAGCCCTATAGCACTTATTCAGTGCAGTAAAAACAGAATGGCAAAACATCCACCTCCCTCTCTGCCTGACAAGCTTCAAACACCAATTAAAGCTGAACAGAAAGATGTCAAAACATAGACATTTATTCCTAACAAAGTGAAGAAGCTTTCAAGAGCTGTAATGTCAATCAGGAAGAATGGAAGACTAAAATGCCTATCAAAAAGCATTGTTTCAACATTTCAGAAACAGCAAACTGAAGAAGAATTGATGCCCTAGTGGATCACCCCGAGAAAGAGGAGCAAGAGCACACACATGTAGAGAAGAGGACACCAAAAATTAGAAGTTCATCACAATTCAGGTTCATCTGATGTGGACACATTCTCCTCCAGCAACACACAGAAGCTCCATCAGCAACCAAAAACCCCAAAATATGGATGGCAGCAGAAAGCAGTAATAGTCACCAGCTGCTCCCCACAGATACCCACAGAACCTGAAGTTTTCAGCATGAGGCAGTTAAGCTGGTGGATACACGACTTCCCTCACCAAAACCAACCTCCCTGCCCAAGGGCTGGTGAACAAAAACCAGGCTTTCCTTCTTGAAAAATGAGACCTCAAACAATGTGCACCCCAACGAGTTGTGCTGTCTTCATTTATTATCTGGCTGAAGCCATACATGCCAAAAAGAACTGAAAGAAGACAAACACAGTATAATATACCACCTCTGCAGGAACAATAATCTCACTAATTGTCACAACTGTTTGAAATTCAGCAAAAGAAGGGCCTTTTTTGCAGTAAGGTGCTGAAAATCTTTGGAAGGGTTCACCTGCACTAGACAAATGACCTGTGAGATGACAAATGAAGCTCAACCTTTACTAAACCAAAGTGATGATTTTTTTTTAAAAAGATATGCTGTGATATAAATGAATGACACAAGCAAAATGGACCTACAATCATCTCAGAAAAATACTTCCAATCTCTGTGCAGTTACTACCAAAATAAAACATACAGGGATAGGGACAAACAGGAAACCTAACAAGACCGTCTCTGTCAGAAAACTCTGTGAAAACATTTGTGACCCAAACCTTAAAATAAAGGCACAACTTACAGAGTATCTGGGGCTAGAGATTGTTGGAATGCCAATGTCATAGCAAGAGACAGAAAAGTCTTCCTAAATGTGAGAAGGATAAATGCAGAGCAAACAAAATGAAGCAACTACCTCATCTCACTTTAGGAATATTTCCTGAAACTGAGCAGGACAGGACATTATCTCTGATTCACAATCAATAAACCCTAACTCTTCTCTTACACTTTGCTGACCACTGTATACAACTAAACTCTGTGCAAAAGTTAAATATAGAAATACAAAAACCAGAAATGACCCACACAAGGAATACATGAAGAACTAAGAAATACACATAACACTTCATCTCTTACAACAAATTTGCACTGGTGCTAGCTAGAATATACACATTATTGTTGACTGTGAATATTTGATAGAGAGCTAATGGCAGGACATGTTACCCATTACCTTTCTTGCAATGAATCCATTATGATTTGCTCCAAGGCCCTTTTGAAAGCTGAACTTTGGTGGGAGTGCAGACAACTGTAAAATATTGGCTTGAGCCAAAAATCTGCACTGGCAGGGCACTGACATGCCCCTTTCCAGATACCAGCCTAGAGAGCAGGAATCACAGCAGCAAGATTGTATCCATCTGACCACATCCTCCTTTCCTTCCAACCCTTGTAGTTCAGTCCCCGCCATCAGCTTTCAGGTCAAATTCAATAAACTCCAGACCAGTAACTCAGCCTCTCTTTAATATTATATATTATTTTTCCTAAACAAGCAAACATTTAAACCACGGCCTGCCCCAGCACAGCTCAACTAGAACAGAGTAAGAGAAGTAGATGGCGCTCTGCTCTGCATTCAGCTCCTGAATGCTTTGCCAGGAAATAAGGTTGCAGAAAATGAGCATTTACCAAGACTCAACATAACAAGATTGTCAGCTTATTAAGGCAATAATCCCTGTTTGCTAACAGCAGAAACACTTTCCTACGTGGCTCTCTCTGCTAAGGGGGCAAAACCACAAATTGCAGCTTGGAGCTGCCCAAGCACTCTGCTGAAACCCCACCACTGATGAGCACTGTTGGCACACAGCTGATTTCAGCTCCACACAATTATTTCATCCACCCCAAAGTTCACCTACAGGTGACAGGTGAAGACAAAAGAAAGGAGCTTTATGAAACCACTCACAAACAGAAGATAAGGCATTAGTAAGCTCACATGTGGATGATACTTCAGACAATATTACTACTTGCCACAAGTAACTGGCTTTCATTGTTGTTTTTGGGCTACTTTTATGCTTCACTTTGAAGACACCTCTGGCAAGACCTCACCTCAGAATGAAACAGGCAATAACCCTCACAAGAGAAAAGCATCTCTCATTTTCCCTCCAGGATCCACAATCTAATCAGAAAACACTTACCTCTCATCTAGAATAAACAATTATAATACCAGCCTAGTGCATCCTGGTCCTGCTGTATCACCATCTATCTCAGCTGGTACAGGCACATTGTAAGCATCAACAAATCCACTCTGTGCCTCGAACAAGAAAAAGTCACAAGCAGTGCCAAACTGAAGGTTACTGCAATCTAAGTGTGATAAACATCAAGGAAACCTTCACAAATCTTTAACAGGTTTCACATGCACAGTGGCATTGCATATGTAAATATTCCAAACTCTGTGGTTGAAGGTAATGTCCTTAAAATGAAACCAAAAAGACAGATGACTTGGTGAATTCACATCCTTCAGTCACATACAGAACATTGAAAAAAATTCAATTGATAAGGTATCAGGGTCAATATCCCAGCTAAAAACTGCAGCAGAAAGATACACACACAACATAGAACAGTTTTCAGAAAAACAAAAACCCAGAGCATACAGCAAGCAGACCTGGACAAGTAAAAGGTCAGCACAGTACACAAATACTCAAAGAAAGCAAGCAAGGTGGGGCAAACAACACAAAACACCCTTTCAATTAAACAATTAATAAAGCAGTGAGTTAGCACACCAAGAGTGCAGTAACAAGAGGATTTAGGTCCTGAAACTACCATGACATTTAAGAGATGAGATTAAACCAAAATCAGCCCAACTCCAACAAGACTTCATTCTAGGCACATTCACATAAAGTGAAAGGCAGCATTAGCACCAGTTCTGCACACTCAAACTGTGGAATGGCTCTGCATGTTTCCCTACAGTCCTGCTTCCCAAAGCAAGTTTCCTCACACAAACCCTGTGATGACAAAAGCAGGCCAAGAAGATGCTTGGAAAGTACATAGTTCCAACAATACTTCCACCAGGCTGCTCACGACAAACTTCAGCTCTCCGCTCTGCTCCAAGGCCACACAAGAGCAGGTTACAACCAGTGTCATCCTATCCCAGGGAGAGCCTGCCACATCCTAACAGCCACAAATAACAACATACACTGGCAGAGCAGAGAAAAATTACAAAATGCATCATAGAGCCCCTCCGAAAAAAAAAAAAAAAAAACAAATTATGTTTAGCTGCTTTTGCTTTAGCTTTGATCCTCCTACGTTTGCTGAAGTTAGGTCGGAATTCTGAAAGACTCTCATCCAAACGACAACAGTTCGCCCTCCGCAGGGTCACGCTCACGTCTCCCACCGACACAAACACAATACACCGACATTCCCACTCAAGACGGCGACGAGAGCAGCGACCGGGACTAATACGATGACATTTGGGCTGGAACGGAGCTAGTAAGCTGCCCACATCCCTACAGCCCCCGGCTCGCCCTGGAGGAGACCCGACCCCAAGCTCCGCCCGTGGCAGAGCCGCCCGAGCCGGCACCCAGCAGCAGCGGCCACAGCCGGCCGCCGGAAGCCGGGACGGGGCCGGTTCCGCAGCGCCCGCCGGCCCCGGGGGTCGCCCCCTCGCCCGGCTCTGCCGCCCGGGGGACGCGGCGGGGCGGGGGCGGCAGGGCCGGGCGCCCACCGGGGCCGTGCCGGTGCGGCGGCGCAGACCCCGCCGGAGCGGGGCGGCCTCGCTGCCCTCGGGAGGGCCAGGGCACGCCGGCGGGCGACGGAAGCCCTCCCAGATTTTGGACGACCGGTGCCTGACAGCGGAGAGGGGGACACAGGCGACTACCCCGCCGGGTCGTGGTGCAGCGCCCACCTTGTAAACCTCGCCGTAGGTGCCGCTACCGATGCGCTGGATGAGCTCGAAGTCCTCCTGGGGGTTGCGCCGCGAAAGGTCGCACACCCGCCCGCCTCCGCCGCCGCTCATGGTGCCAGGGGAGGCCCCGCTCGGCCGCGACCCCCCGGGCCCCGGGCGGAGACGGGGAGCGAACGCGGCGGCCCCGAGCACTCACCGCCACCGCGCAGCCCGCCCCGCCAACATGGCGCCCTCCGCCGCACCGCGCAGGCGCGGGGCAGCGCCCGCCCCCCCCTTCTTCCCGGGGCGACGCGTCCTGCGCGTGCGCGCGGCCGGCCCGGGCTGTGGCGGAGCCGGTCCCGTCACGGCACCGCGGGCCCGCCCGCAACGGGGAGCGGCACCGCGGGCCCGGGACCGCCCGCGCCCCGCCCCAGCAACCCAGCGCCCCTCCCGCTAAGGCGGATCCCGAGCGTGCAGCCGGCCCACCCCCCCCCCCCGCAGCCGCCCTCATGCGGCGGGAGCCCGCGGGTGCAGCTGAGGACTCGCAAATTCACCAACCCCCGTGCCCCGGAGCACAACGACACCGCGGTGCTGACCCCGTGCACCAGGGACCACCTTCCCTGTTCCCTGGTATCCATCCCCGGCTCTCCAGCTTGGGACAGGGCATTTGCCCGCAGCTGGGTGTGAGGGAACCCAGCGCTCCTTGTCCTAGCGCACACCTCTGAAATCCCAGCGTTGTCCAGTTGCCCACATCCTCCTGCCCAGGTGGATCCTGCGGGAGATCCAGAGGCCCTTGCTGGCTTTTGGGAGGTATCCGCTTTTCCCCAGTGGAATATGGGAGGCATACGTTACAGATATCCCCACATCTGTGCACGTGCCAGGTCCCTGCCACAGGCTCTTGGACACCCATCCCATGCACTCAGTCTGGGCAACATCTTCCTCTCGTCCATGGGATGGCTTCCTCTGGTTTTGTGACTTTTTGGAGCACTGTGCATGTCCCCACGGGATACAGCATGGGCCCCCTCTCCTCTCACAGTAGTGATGCCACTGTAAGATTTTCACTCTTGCACAGAGATTTCCAGCACGGAGGAGGCATGTGGGGTGCTTGCCTCCATCCCTGTCTGCGCTCCCAACCCCCTCTGTGTGGAGAACAAGCACCAGACAGCTGTGGGAACCCTTGTCCCCAGATGTGCAGCCCCTGAAGTTGTGTGGTGAGTGGGTGCTAGGGCACCTCTTGGGCTCTGTGCCAGTGAATCAGGCACAGCTTTAACCACCGCGCTTCTGCTGCCAGTGACTGATGGGTGAAATAAACAGAGAGGGATGAGGGGGAACATTGGACAATAGGATATGCCATCTGCTCACTGACCCTGCTGCCTTGCCAAACACACCGGTGTGGGGTCTTCCCTCTCTGCTGAAAAGGATTGGGACAGGGGGCTGGGATTGGCCTCATTTCCATGTGTGATTATCAGAGCAGAAACAAAACTGTGAAGAGATGAGCTTGAGCTCTGGCAGGTGATGCCTGTGAAATTGCATATTGTCTGTCGCTGTGTTTGTCCTTCCAACCACCCTGGGCCATGCATTACTGTCCTTGGCTTGGTTTTATGACCTTTGCTCTCACAAGCAAAATGGTCTCAAACCTGCCAGATTCAGATTCGGGGGTCAGTAATGTTTCCTGGCGCATCACCGAGGTTTTTGCGGCACACTTTGCTGCTTTCTGCAGCGGAAGCACCAGGATAGGCACAGATTAGCTGTGCAGGGCTGCCACAGATGCTCTGAGAGGCAGTCCAAGGGGACTGGGCTCTGTGACAAGTTCAGAAGTAGCAGGAGCTCTGACCGAGTTACAGAAGGAAATGCCAGGGAATTTGAGCTCCATCCAGAAAGGCTGACAGATATCCTGCTGGGGAACACTGATAACCTTGTCACCCTTCTGCCTCTCAGTCTTCATTTGTATCCCATTAGAGGGGAACTGGCTTATAGTTATTCCCATATTATGTTCTTGCCAAGTTCTGCTTTGGTAGAAATGGTTATGAATGAAGAAAGCAGGATTATTTCCCCTCTTAAATCCTGCTTTCTATCCATGACAGCTGCCTGTTCTTCTCTGCTCTTGTAAAAACACCCACAGGTTTCTCTGGGAGTGTCTGTGTCCCTTCTCTTCAGTAAAAGAGACAGATGGAGCTGAGAGGTGTGTCCTCCACTGCCTTTGGAAACAGGTCAGATCAAATTAGTATCAGGCGTCATTTGCTTTCCCACGCTTTGGGAAGACTTCTCCTGCTTTCTCTTTTTCCTCCTATTCCTTGGATGTGGCTGTGGTAGGATAGTCAAGCCATATGCTGCAGAGAGGCAGGCTGGGCTCCTCTTCAGTAGCTTTGAGGAAAGTCAAATGAACTCAACAGAACTGCATTTGGGTATTGGACATTATCGTGAGAGTTCAGTCACTGCCCAGAGCTTGAGGAGTTTCAGTGCCTTTGGGGACCACGAGCCCCAGCTGCACTCAGTGGCATGGCACCCCACAGCCACAGAAAATACCCTGCTGGATGCCTTGTTGTTTCCAGCTGTGCTCACAATCCATCCATCCTGCTGCTGCTGCTCCTGCTTTGATCTGAAATGCTGGTTTGTGCTCTACAGCCCCAGGTCCTGGCCACTGCTTCAAGTGGGAGCTCTGGTTCTTTCGCCAGCATGCATTGGCAGACTCCACCTGGCTCCAGCCAGGTGACACCAACGCAATTTGTCACAGTAGAAAGCCTCTTTGCAACTCTCTGGCATCTTTCCATGACAGACTAAAGGGCAAGGCACCTTTAATCTGATGGTGCTGCAGAGGGAAAGTGGCCACTGGCCTGCCTGTCCCTTTTGTTTATGGGACTGGAGCTGCTGTGAGAGGGAAGGTGTCCTTAGAGGGTCCTGTTTGAACCAGGTGGGATCAAACATTGAGGCTGGAAACTTATTTCTGGAATGCTGAAGGTTGTCTTGGTCAGGAGAAGAGCTGAATTTTAGCTAGTGCCAGGGCAGGTTGGTTCAAAAAGTGTAGGAAAGAATCAATGTAGAGGTATGAGGGAGTGAGGGAAGTAAAGGAGGGAGGGAGGAGAGGGAGGGAGGGAGGGAAGGGAAGGAAGGGAAGGAAGGGAAGGAAGGGAGGAAGGGAGGAAGGAAGGAAGGAAGGAAGGAAGGAAGGAAGGAAGGAAGGAAGGAAGATGGGTGTATACAAGTCCTATACTGATATAACCCTGTGCAGTCACTCGTGATATCCAGAGGGAAGATCTAAGCCTCACACTTTCAGGGATGACTCTAAGACTGTAAAAAAGCAACAGTACAGCCGGGTAATTTTCCCCCTCTCCTCAAACACAAGACTTTTATGTTGTACTTCACAGAAAAAAAGACAATAAATCTCTCCAGCACGATGCCAACAGTCAGAATTCTTGGCTTCTTCTATGCTGTCTTCCTGTTTTAACAGTTCCCAGAGCAGTGTCTGACCCCCAGCCCTTCCTGACCTCAGACAGCACCTCCTCAGTACATTTTCCTTGCAGCATCCCTTGTCCACTCCTGTCTGCTCCCAAATGCCTCTTGCTGGTTGCTTCCAATTCATCTGAGCAAGCTCAGCTCCACTTCCCAAAGCAGCCAGCACCCTTGCTCCAGGAGGAGCACCCTGCAGGATGGCACCCTTTGCACTGAGTACCTGCTTCATGTGTGAAGTGACTGCACAGCCTTTTAAGAGCCTTTTAAAGAAGCCACCTCCATGGTGTCAAGCTAAGGAGCGAGGTGCCAGCAGTGAGAGCTCATGCTAGCATTTGTTCTGCCAAGAACATGGAGGGCAAAAATGGCTTTTTTTGAGGTAAATGGTGCCCCAGGGCAGCAATGGCTGCAGGGGCAAGGTAGGTGACATCTCTGTGGCATTTGCCAGATGGTGGCAGGGACACCAGCTGGTGGTGCAGCGTGTGGCAGCTGGAATCCAGCCAGACCCCTGCATCACTTTTTCCTTCTTTTTTCTTAACCCGCCCCGCTTCCCCTCTTGCAAAAATAAAGCCTGCATGAGGTCCAGCCTGATCCCTGCCTCCTTCTCTCTCTGCTGCAAGTTCATGTTTCAGCCAGCACTGCCAGTGGCCAGCATGGGCTGCTGGAGGGAAGTTAGCAATAGCCAGTTCCCAGCAGGCAGAGTTCCTGCACACAATTTTGCATTAGTCAGAGCCTTGTTTCTTCTGCTGCAGCACAAGCCCTGTCTAGGAAGGTTTTTCTGTACCAGGAGGGGCATAAGTATAGTGTCAGAGGAAACACTCTGATCATTTTTGCCCAGAAGCCCAGTAGTAAGCATTTCCCCATGTTTTTACATTTCTGGGAAATACTCATTTGTCTTTCAGAGAGAAGCAGTATCCTTTTGGAAAGGACAAGGTGAAGGGAAGAAATCCAGCTCCCATGTAATAGGTTTTGTTTTATGAGTGCTGCTGGCCATCTGTGCACTGGCCATTGCTGCTGGTGGATCCAGGGTAACAGCTTGAAGCCCCACATTCTGATTTCCCTGGGAAGGGTCCAGCAGGATCCATGTCAGAAACTGACAGCAGAAGCCACATGCTAAAAATAATTATGGCAGGACCTGTCTGCATGGAAACCCCACAGAATTTAGAAACTGGAGCATTTCTTTCCATCCAAATGACTTTAGATTCGGACTCTATAAGGAAAGAGAGAACAAGGAGTGTATCACTGCACAAAACCATGCTGCACCCACATCCTGAAGGTCATATGGCTGAAGCTGTAGGATTATGTGGTTCATATGATAGTGGGAAGTTCATAGCATAACTACAAAACTGCTGGCTTGTAGGAGCATTGCTGCAGCAGCAGTTTCTACTTACAGGTACTCACTCGTAGGTGTGGGATCACTCCTACTGCAGGTCTGCCTGGCACGGGCCAGCTGCCCTCATGGCTATTTCTAGATGTTCCTCCACTTCCTCCTGCTCTGCCCACTCTTAATTTCTTGGGTTTGGTAGAAACAGACTGGATAAGGATCATGGCTGGATTTCTTGTCTGCAGCTGTTCTTTGCAGGTGTGTTCTGGCAGCCAACAGCTTCTTTTGAAGCAAATCCTCATCCAGCGTGTGGCAGGTCTGCTCTTCCTGACTGTGGTGTTTCTTCTCCTGCTCTTCTAGGCCACTCTAAGCTCTCAAGAACTCCCATTAGGCTTTGGCCTTTGTGTATTGTGTTGGACAGTATCCAATGGACCACACCAGGAGCTCTTGATGGCAAAGGTGGAGCTGCACTGACTGTACTAGGAACTCCTATTGCCTGACCAAGGCAGGGAGTGAGAGCAGGATAATCACTCATCCCCTTACAGACTTGGGATATTACTTACCTGAGTTGTTGCCCAAGTGGAGTGGTACAATTTTTGGTGGGCTTCAGAAAATTCCATTAACTGCCAACCTGGATTGTGGCCAGGATGGAAATTTGCCAAACTAAAGCAAATCACCTTGTGACCCTATAAACATCGGTCCTAAGTGAGACTCTTTGAGCTGAAAACCCTGCCCCTGCCATGCTGTGGGTGGTATGGAATCAAACAGTTGGTATGGTTAGAAGAAAAAAGGAATAGGGAGGGAAGAACTTCAGTGTTTAGTGTTTAATGCCACCATGTCACAGCTGGAGGATGTGGTTTCCAGCATAAAGCCCCTGGAAGTTCAGGGGCTCTTCCCTCAAAAGCAGGGAGGTGAGGGAGTGTGAGACCTCAGCAACATTGACTTCTTTCAGACAAAAAGAGTTTTTCCAGGTTGTTTTCCCCCCATTCCCTGTTATTTGTTTGTCTGGAGGAGGGAGTTTTTAAACTACAGAGACTCGTTTGCCATATGGCCCAGAGTGGGAACAGTGCCATCCCTTATTTGGAGACAAACTGGAAATACCTTTTCTGCATTTGTGGGTTGAGGCTGAACCATTTACCTTTGTATCTTGTGGTTATTGCTATGTTTTCTTTTAGTAAATTGTTATTTTTTCATTTATATGTCTTTGCACTTGTCTTATTGGTAGAAGGGAGAGAGGTTAAAAACTGTCAGGAGGCAACTTAGTTTGGAGTCTCCACTCCATAAATTGTCTCAAAATGAGACAACAGTGGTAGAGACTCCACTCCTTTTTTCATTACCCGGGACAGGATGTCTCTCAGAGCGAGCAAATCCTCATGTGAAGCTGATAATAGGACCAAAATCCTTGAGGTTCAGCCCTGGCTCATTGAGAAATTTCACTGAACACGACGGGAGGAGATTCTGTCAGAATTCACCCAAGGTTACAATCCCCCCCCCATCACACAAGCACCAGCGTTGCCCATGATGCACAGCAGCCACACATTCATTGCTGGAGCAGTGTTTCACACCTATGGAACACAGGGAAAGAGTAGGACAGGCCCCTGGAAGGTGCCCTGGGCTGCCCTGCAGAGGGCATGAGCTCTGTCAGGAATGGAGCAGGCTCTGTTGATGGAACAGAGAAGTCCATTGAGCAGTAAGGGTGGATGGTACAAGGTGAACACAAAAGGGAATGGCAGAGGGAAAGGGTCAGGTACAGATCACTGTGAGCATAGGACTGGGAAGAAAAGAAGGGAGGTGTGAGAGAAAGGTTGGTTGAAGGACAAAGGGGTGGGAGAAGAAAGAAGGGGAGGTAAGAGGCAAGGGTGATGGAACACTAAAGTATTGCCTTAATGCAATAACCATCAATTAGATGGTTATTAGACGACAGCAGAAAAAGTCACTGCCAAATGAGGCTAGGAAGCACTACCATACAAAGCAGACTAAAACCCAACAGATCAATTAATTGATGTGGGAACAATCAAGATGCCTGGAAGCAATGGTAGGAGAAACCAGCAACGGCACTAAGCAGAGCTTTGTGGTCAGCCTTCCCTGGACTTCTGTGCTTGGCTTTACCACTGAGCACTGAGCAAACAGGTAAGTCCTGTTGGAGTCATCTCATTCCTGTTTATGTGGTTGTCTTGTCCTACGCAGGTCAAGACAGAAATACTCCCTCCAGGGGGTTTATAGATTCAGATCAACATGAAGTTTATCTTGGTTCTACTTTGGGTGAAGAGCATGAACAGCCACAGGTGATATTAAACTGGGAGGGTGGCCACCTAACAAATGGCTGCCCAGAGGGGCCTCAGTCAACATGAGAAGTAGCACCCTGTGGTGTCCAAGGAGGAGAGGAGCAGAGCTCTGCACAAGGGGTGACACAACTCTGTGCCTTCAGCCAGGCTGGAAGATTCAATCTGCCCAACAGCCCTTCTGAGAAGGACTTGGGGTTTCAGCAGACAACAGGCTGACCATTAACCAGAAATATGTTCCCATCACAGATAAGATAAACAGGCTGCACTAGCAGCCATATGTCTAGCACAGCCAGAAGAGTGATTTCTACCCACTCTGTCCAGAGCTGGTGAGGCCTCTCCAGGATTTGCCTCCAGTGTTAGGTCCTCCAGTTCAGAAGGGATGTGGCAAAAGAGGAGAGGAGCCAGCTGAGACTACAAAAATGGTTAGAGACCTGGAACACAGTGCCTCTGAGGAGAGAGAGCTGGTCTTGTGTAGTTTGGTGAGAAGAAGGCAGAGGGGACATCTTCCAGGAGCCTGTGACTGCTGCAAAGGCAGTGACAGACATGAGAGCAAAACTCCTGCAGCATCAGGCAATGCAGCAGGAATCACAACCATAGAATGCAGCTTGGGAGGTCCAGAAGTAGATCTCAACAACAGGAAGTTTTAGTCTCCTGAAATACAATTAGCCTTTAAAGTCTCTTCACTTACCCACCCAAAGCACCTTGCCAGAATCAAGGGAAAAAACAAACAAAAGAAAGCAACAAACAGCCCAAGCCCCAAAACCACTACTAATTGTATCTCCATCCTAATCATAGCAGAGGAACACAATGCATGAGTCCATCTCAGCTTGCCAAGTTGCAAATGCTTATCCAATGTAGCATCTGAAAGCAATTTGCAGTAATTTTCTATTAAAATACTTCACTGTCAGACCAACAGCAATAGGACAGCCTTGAATTAGACCACCCCCCTCCTACCCCACAAATACCTTTTGTATAGACTGAAAGAACTGCTAAGAGCTCTCTCTTTTTGGTAGAATTTTTCCAACTGTTTCTTTGGAGGTAGACATAATTCTTAGTTGTTCATCCACTTGGCAAGTTTTCTGTCTTCCACCCTGTGCCCTTGGAGTAACATTACCAAGTGAGGAAAAACATTCTTTTTGCTAGAAGTCTCTTCACATGAAAAAGCTAAAGCATACCCAGTAGACACATGCAAGTGCTGCAAAAAAATAACACAGAAAATAGTTTATTTTCCACTCCAGGAGATCTCAATAACCACATCTCAAACTCACCAGAAATAAGCTTTAAAGTAATGCTGCAAAACACATGGGAAAACATACATCCAGTTCTCAAAAAGAGCAGGAAACTGCATCAGGCTAGATCTGCTTCTAAAAATATTGCTGAAGGTGAAAATACATTTACGTTTAATATTACCACATTTGGTTTTGCAGTTTCGTGGAATCATTTAGGTTGGAAAAAAAACCATTAAGACCATCCAGCCCAACCATTAATCTAACACTGTCAAGTCCACCACTAAAACATGTTCTTATGTGCCACATCTTTACATCTTTTAAACACCCCAGGGCTGGTGACCCAACCACTTCCCTGAGCAGCCTACTCCAATGCTTGACAAACCTTTTGGCAAAGTCTTTCTTTACCAAAGAATCTCCTCTCAATACCAAGAGGCTTTGACTAAACAAGGATTTTGGGACTCTTATCACATAACACTATTTTACAATACAAAGAATTTAAAGACTTTTAGGCATCTTCCACCTCTCCTTAAAATGAAAGAGAGAAAAGCAGTACCTTAAGACACCCAAAGAAAAACAGGTGAGCTAACAAATGGCACATGATTTGTTCCAATCAGCAGGGTTTCACTGGATCACTGCCATACTGCTTTTTGAGTATATCAGGATTTACATTATGAAGGTTAGGTGTTCAGCCTGTTCTGTCTGTGCAGAACTCAACACCACTGACACTTCAGATGCCAGCTGCAAATAATAAAACACCTAAGCATGTCACGCATCATGGCTCTACTCAGTAGCCTGAATCTCCAAATGGAATTTAAACTCACCAACTTCATAACTTCCTAAATGGCATAAATGGGCCCTAACCTAACTCCCCAACATTTCTAACCTAAGGAGTTCTTTTCATCAGTTTAGCAAGGAATATGGATCCAGCTTTTTCAGCCTTGGTATTCTTCCATGGATCAAAGGCAATATGATCCATGGAAGATGGATCAAAAAAACCCCCATTTTTGGGTTGCTTGAGCCTCCCACCAGTCTGCAAATGAAAACCCTTCCCACGGCAGAAAAAATTTCCCAGGTTGAAAAGGCAATTCTGAAGCGAGCTTTTGCTTTGGAAACTTTAAAAGGTCTGTCCTTTCCCTGTTCCACTGATTCTTAATGGCTTTCAAACTCAGAAAATGGGAAAATTGACATTTTTTGCAATCCACTCTTCCTAGTATATGAGGAAGGATTACACTTGGCTTTGAAAGAGGGGAATGAAAAGAAGAGTAGCCTGGCTCAGTTGATGACAAGTGGATTGAACAGTCTTACTGGTGGTGCCAGCTATTCATGGTGATGAATTCCCTTCCTCACCTCCAACTTCACAAGGAAATATTTTGCTTAGGATGGCCCAACAGAGTAAATAAGACCAGAAAAGGATGGGCCAAGGGAAGGATGATAAGTACAAAATGACATAAGATTCTCCTGCCATTCTGTGGGGCTGCCTCACCTTCACCATACTGCCATCAGATTCCTGCACTGGGTGAGATTGATCAACACTTACTGAAGACCAGTCCTACAGAAGGGGCTCCTCTTCAGCCAAGAAATGAAATAAAGGAGCAGATGGTTTGAAGTGCCCGATTGAAGCAGCACACTATTAGCTTGGCTCAACTCTGAGGCAAAAGGACAGAGTGAGGGCTGAAAGGAAACATCTAAAAGCAGATCAGGTGGTGAGCTGGATATTCCAAAATACAGGAACAGAAAGGAAAACGCAGACAGCTGTTTTCTGGTCTGAGATCCTTCCTGCCAAGGGGGGTTGGTGAAAGCCTGCTAGTAAATCTGCAAGGAAGACCTCTGTAGACCTCAGCCAAGAAAGATTATTGCTTTATTTTCCTGGCCATGCTTTAAGCTTGCCTAGGTCATCCTTCCCTCTTTCTCCTTTCTGTTGTTACCATGCCTTGTAAAGAATATTTGTGCGTGTAGCCCACGCAACAAGCTCATTTCTTGTTACCTTGCACTGCCACTTCTACAGCTTGCAAGACAAGCCACAACAACCTCCACGGGACAAATAAAGGATTCAGACTTCCCCAGCTGCATAGATGAATGTTACAGACCATCATGGCATTTACACAAAACCCCAAGCATGTGAAAGGTGACACTTAATTCTCCATTTCCTGGACAATATGCAGTAGGAGCTGTATGTCTTTTGTGATCTTCAGCTTCTTTCCAATAGAACATTCAAAGTCACAGAGCCAAAGCTTTCTGAAGGCAATGGCAATGCTGCAGAATAAAGGCAGGTCTTTACCTGTGACACCCTGAGAAACCAGCAGCAGCTGTGCCCCTGCTCACCTTGCAAACCTGCCTGCCAGCTCTTCCATAGGTTATACAGCCAGGTTCACGTTCCTTCACTTATTCTCACAAACAACACTATAAAGCCACAAACCCAATGCAGACTGGGAAGTGAAAAATGCATTGAGCGCGGTTTAGCTTGCAGGTTCCCTGTTATTAGTGCTATGAGAGTATGATTCCTAACAGCGGGCTGCATGGTTGCAAATTAATTGCTGCATTTAGTACATCTTTGCAAGCAAAATGCAAAATGAAGAGCTAATCTTCAGAGCACGTAGCACAGATGTTCAGATACACACTGACAAATGCCTAGGAACCCCATGTTAATTTCTCTTCATCCCCTTTTTCTCCTTCCAAGGATCTGTCTACAGCCCAAACCACTTGGCATCTGCCAGAGCCAGAGTCTCTGATGTATTTTCCAGGAGCTTCTGCATCCTGGGAACTGTCAGTTCTCTTGACAATGGTGCTACACTGCACCCTTGTGATGAGGAAGGCTGGTCACACGCTAGGCTGTACTGGCCAGAGTGTAACCAGCATGGGAAAGGGCAAGATTAAAGGTCCTGCATCCCTCTGGGTGCTCAAAACTGACTGGACAAGGCCCTGAGCAACCTGATGTAGCTTTGGAGTTAGCCTCACTCCCAGATGACAGGATGAAAAATCTCCAGCAGTCCCTTCTCACCTAAACCCCAATGGGATTCTCTGCCCGCCTTTCAAGAACTAGAGATGCTTCTTGGATCAACACTCGCAACACAACAATTTTATCCACAAGAGGAAGGACAAATAACCTACAGTTCTTCTCAAAACATACGAAAATAACAGCTTCTGACCAGTGATAGAGACACCAAGTATTTGTTGCATATTAGAAAAGCTTGACATTAAAGTAACTCTCATGATCCTTGATACCAAAGCAAATCACATCTCTAAAGTAAGAAATCAAGTTACACATATTGTTATTAATAGGAAATAATATTTCTTACCATTCCTATAAAAAAATAAATATTGCAACATAGCAAAAAACCCCCCACATACTTCATCATCCATGCACATGGGAAAAACACCTTGCTTTTGTCTGAATTTTGTGAATTTCCTATATAGGACTCACCTAGACACAGGCTTTAAGGTCTAGAATGAGGTAATAAAATGATTTCCTTAAACCCAGCTCATGAAGGAAAAGAGATTCCACCTTTAGGAGAAATGTCTCTTCACTTAAAGTATTCTTACTGCAAAACATCAACAGTTCAACACCGAGCTTTATGAGCTCATGTGGTACATTTAAGTTAGAAACAACATTTTATCTGGGTTTGCCTCGTGTGTGGTCTCATTAGACAGAAAAAACCCCTCTCATTATATGTATTTTTGTGATATTTACAAGTTTATCATTATGGTCTAGGATGAGCGTAAAGCCACACTCAAGATAACCTTAAGTTAATTAACCGCATGAAAACTGAAAGACACAAAATGGGATCACATACCTCACCATTTTATTTGTTCCCCCACAAAGCTGTTAAAATGTCATTCAGAGCCCTCATCTTTCAGCGATGGGTCTTAACCAATGACAACTTCAGCCTATTTACATGCTGAATTTTATGTGAATTTGATTTGGAAATAACTGCTTTTGATACAAACAAGCCAATAAAATAAAATAAAGATTTTGCTTAAAATTGAATAGTGGTTTAGGGTTTTTTTCCAATTCATGGTGGTGTCTGATAAAAAATTACATTGATTTATCCTCTTAAGTACAGGTGCAAGTTTGCAGCAGTTGCTTTTGCATCTGTGTTTGTGGGTTGAGTGTTAGAAGCCCATTTATAGCGCTTCTCTTAGCCTTCCTGGGAATTTCAAGGAAAGGACATCTCTTCATTTCTCCCTTTATGACTTTGTGCAAGAGTTGACAGATCCACTCTCAGCCTGAGAGTTTGTTCTTTGAATCAGCTCTGCCTTATGGCAGCTGCTTTTCTCAGCTGCCCAGCAAGGTGGGTGAGGCAGATGCATTTTTCTCCTCTTTTTGCTCCTCCATGCTGGGGCTCCAAAAATAAAAGCAATGTTAACTATCAAAATACATTCATTAACACCAGATTTGCCTATATATTATTGCATTTTCCCCAAAAGCTTCTATTAGAAGTCCATACAAAACATAATCATGACATACAGCCTATGAGGTAATGCACAGGAAATGAATGTTGTTATTTTGACTTAATGTGAACAGGACTCTAGTGAAAATAGGATCATGACTAAAGCACCAGTAATGATAGTTTTTCTCACAGAAATTACTTACCACAGGTAATGAAGATGTTTGCTTAAATTATTTTTATCATAGCTCAAGAAAACCTTATCAGAGACACAGTTCCTGTCTTTTATGGCGTGAAAGCTGTCTTGGGGTTTCTGTGTAAAACCTCCCCAGTGTGAGGATGGAGAACATATTGCACTATCTGTACATAACTGTGCTCTGCTGGGGAAGATCTTCAATATTAGAAGAAAATACTATGATAGTGTTTTGACATTTTCAATATTTCAGAAAATCTTAATCAGAGAACACTTTTTTGAGGATACTTATTTTGCCACAGCTGTTCTACCTTTTTGTATATAAAAAGTAAGCAATCACAACGTTATGGAATATCACGAAAAAAATATTTTGTGCCCCATCATGGAACTGAGGAAAGATTTAGAAGAAAAACCTGAAATTGCCAAGTTCCATTAGTGCTCCAGCTGCGTTTTTTGAAGGGTGTATGTAGGTGCCATATTCCCGTTATGTCAATATATCATCCATCTTTCTCCTCAGAACACCATCCAGCACTGCAGCCAAATGTTTCAAGTAATTTTCCTTTGGTACCTTGAGGCAGTTTGTTCCCCTGCCACCTGAACCGGGATGGGGAAAGACACGATCCGTTTGCAGTCACAGGCAGAGGGGATTACAGCGAAACCTCTTCGTGTCCGTCCCAGAATTGCAGATCCAATTGCAGACGCTTGGTGGAGCAGGATATTTACAAGTTGCAATGAACACTTAGTTCTGCGTGTGCATAACGAACAGCTCACATTGCTGTTGGAAAAACCAAATTTTTTCACTACAACCACTTGTTTCTCTGCCTGCTCTCTGCATAAAGGATGGTAGGAGGACAATGGTACGGGGAGCTCATGTACCCTTCAGTTGTCGCCCTCAGCTGAAGAAAGGAAACCTGCATATGCAGTAGCACTGCCTTTAAAATGAACCAAAAGAGTAGGTTTAAACTAGATATTTAGAAAAAAACCTCTTCATTGTGAGGGTGCTGAGGTGCTGGAACACCGCTGTCAGGACCTCTGGTTACTTCTCCCATAGGAATTGCTTTGGGTTTTTATCTGTTTCTTTCTTTCTTTCGTTCAGCGGGACGCGCGGCGGCTCCTCCGCTGGGTTTGCGGAGGCAGCGGAGGAACGGCCGCGAGTTCCGGCGGCTCCGCAGCAGCAGCAGGAGCAGCAGCAGCGCTTCTCTCGATCGGTTTTCCGCTTGACTTTTCGCTCCCTCTCCGTCCCCTTCTCCGTCTAACAATCCCTCCACTCCCGTCCCGTCCCATCCCGTTCCGTCCGTGTTCCGCCTTTCCCAGCCCGGCTCATGCCGCGTCCCGCAAGGCGCCCGTGGGTGGCTCTGGCCCCTGCCCGGCCCTGCCCGGCCCGCCGCGATCTCGCCTCCGCCAGGCTCCCTCCGGACTGGCCGCGGCGCCTCTGCAAGAGTCTCTGGAAGAATTCCTCGCTCTGGCTGTGCTGGGGCAGCACCGTTCTCTGGCTCTGTCTGGTGCGGGTTCTGGCCCGGCCCCGGCGCCGAACGAAGCCCCTCCCGCGGCTCCGCCCGCGGCCGCCCGGCTCCCGCCCCGTCCCCGGGAGCTGCCCCAGGAGCTTCCCCGGTCCGAGCTCCGCCGCTCGTCAGTTCAGCCGCCGGCCCCGAGCCGCCGGTGCCCGGGGCGTTCATGTGGCCCGGTCAGAATGGCGAGAGCGCGGTGCCACCCGCACGGGCGGAGAAGCCTCCCCTGGAGCAGCTCTAGCGGAAGGGCCCGGCACCTTACTCCGGGACCCGGCTCGCCGACGGCATCCCGGTAATAGACGGGGCCGCGTCGGAGGGGGGCGGCAGTAGACAGGAGTGGGCGGCGAGGTCCGAGCTTAGCGCGCCGCTCGCCTTGGCTCGCAGGGGGCCATCAAGCGAGTGTGCCGGGAGCGCATCTCGGAGTGGGCGCGGCTGGTGAGTGAGCGGGGCCAGCGGGAGCAGCCGGCGGGGCGTGCCGGGTGGGGCTGAGGCGAGGCCCGGCAGGCTGGGAGCCGGGGCGCTGCGAGGGGAGCGGGCGTAGGGTGAACGGGGACCGCGCAGCGTCCCGGGCAGGGGTACCGAGGGCGCGGCGCAGCAGCGGCCCCGCTGACGGCATCGCGGTCCCTCCGCAGCACAAGGGCGCCCATGTGCCCCTGGAGCTGGCGTTGCTGTGGATGGTGGCGTGGCCTGGCTTCTGCGGCGTCGTGCGGCTCCTGGACTGGTTCGAGGTGCCCGAGGGCTTCGCGCTGGTCATGGAGCGTCCGGAGCGCTGTCAGGAGCTCTGGTACTTCCTGCACGAGTGGGGGTTGCTGACGGAGCCCGTGGCGCGGGGGCTGTTCGGCCCGGTGCTGGAGGCCGGGCGGCATTCACTGCAGCAGCCGCGGCGTCCTGCACCGCCACATCAAGGCGGAGAACGTCCTCGTCGACCTGGCCACCGGCGAGGCGAAGCTCATCGACTTCGGGTGCGGCACGATCCTCCAGGACACGTTCTACACCCGGATGTCAGGTGAGCCCAGCGCCTTCAATGCATGGGAGGAAGGACAGGACTGGGAGAGGGCAGCTGGCACATAAGCGTCCTGCTGTTGCAGCTAGTGAGGAGGTTGATCTCTTGGGCTTAGCTGGAGGACGTGGCACGTGTGCCTCTGTGCTGCTCTCTTCCGAAAGGGAGGATTGATGGGAAGCTTTGTGTGCAGCCCTGAGCCCTCCTAGTGTGGCCTGGGCACTACTGAATCCAGGAGAGCATGGACAGGAGCCTTGTCCCGCTGGCCAGTGGTTTCTGGTTTGTCTGTGCAGAGTGCCAGCACCTCATCAGGTGGGATCCATGGATCCCACAGACAGACCATCCTTGGAAGTCCTTTTTGAGCATTCTTGGCTGCAGGACCCTCATGTGGCCCAGGAGACAGCAGAGATCCATCCCTCTGCACGGTAGGATGCAGCAAGTACCAGCTGCATGTGTCTCGTGGCCCTGGATGAAAACCCCGGAGCATTTCCCTGTGGCTGTGGCACAAAGGAGAGAGTGCAGCCTAGGAAATGCTTCCACTCGTCCCTGGCAAGGTGTGGAGGGAGCTCAGTGCTCCCTGTCCTGTTGGAGAATTGGTGGCAGAGTGGTGAAGTTGCGACAGACTGGAAAAGGGGAAGCATCCCCCTGCAGCTCAATGGCATCGTGATGTCCCCACAAGCCGAGGCACAGCTGACGTGTTCTTCTGGAGCACGACGTGCAGCTGGGAACACCATCCTGGAGCTGGCTGCTGGCAGGGCAGAGCCGATTGGCTTTGGCTGCGGCCCCTGCCTGGAGGACATGCTCTGCACCCCGATGGAATCAAGATGAGTCCCCAGCCGGTGCAGGGACGGGGGATGCTCGTGCTTCCAGGCATGGCAGGGCTCGGCTGGATCATGTGCTGGAGGTTCCCTGCTCAGTGGCGGTGGGGAATATTAATTTTTCTGCTGGTCCCCAAGCTGCTTTTTGTCAGGACAGGGGATTGGATGTTGTGGAAGGGGAACTGGCTCCTGGCCTTGCTGACAGCTTCTGCCAGCCAGCCTGGGGCAGGGGCAGCCAGCCTGACAAAAGCATCCATCCATGTGGATGGGGGGCAGCAGAGGGGACGGGTTCTGAAGCCATGTCCCAGCTGCTCTGCTTTGCAGGCCCTTGAGGAAGGGGTGGGTTTATGGGAGGGAAAGGTGGGATTTTTCTCCACCCATGAAGAGGTTTAATTCTCACATGGAGTGGTCAAACCTTCCTAGGCCTGTGATACAGTGATAACCTTTGACAGATTTCCTTGTTTCCAGGTCTTGTTTTGAATTGATTGTCACACAATTGTTCTTTTTTTCTTTTCCAGGAAGATTGCACCTAGTGACCGGACTAGACGGGGAAGCAGCTGAACTGTCCGTGGAGCACGTCCAGTGCCAGTGCTGCCCTTGTGGGGCGCATCCCCTTCAAGAAGGACAAGGATGTCCTGCAGGATCAGCTCCTCTCCTGGCAGGAGGTCTCCAGACGTGGGTACCTGGCTCCACAGCTGGGCTGGCAGAAGGGCTCTGGGCAGACGGCAGCGGGCACACGGGCATCATCCCGCTCTTGCAGCTGCTCTTGCAGCTGAGGAGTTTGCTGTGCTGCGCTGAAGTGGAGTGGGTGGAACGTGGAATGCCACACTGCTCTCCTCTAAAAACAGAGAATGGGTTGGAAAGTTTGGGCTCTGAGCACAGCCAGCAGCCTGGCCTGGGAACAGGCTGTGGTGGGAGAGGGGGGACAGGAGTCTTCTGTGACTGACCATGGCTCTCTGGTTTCTCTTTCCAGGCTGCCAGCACCTCATGCCATGGATACAGCACTGCTCGGCCTGCCGGTCTGGGAGGGCTGGAGGGCAGTGGGTGTTCATTTGCTGTCCAAAATAAATCATTGTATTGTTGTCATCATTGGAGTGTTTCTTTCATATTTTTCTGAGCTTTTGCCTCCTTTCAGAGTAATCCTTTTGTGTTCTTTCTCAGCCATAAATAGCATTTTGCAGGGGGGGTAAAGTAACCTAAAAAATTCAATTACAGCTCCTGTGGCAGGCCCCTGGACACGAACGCTGGCCCTTTTCTATGGGAAACAAAACTCACACCCCAGTTTCCTGCTGTCAGTTTGCAGGAGGCATTTGGCACTGCCAGGGCAGCCTGAGTTGTAGGTGGTGGCAGGTGGGGTCTGGGAGACATCCTGTGCTGTCTTCCTGTCATCCTGTGGGAGTTTGAGGATGTGGCAGCCCACTGGGGGCCAAAGGCCCCTGGATACAAATGCTGGCCCTTTGCGGTGTTAAAATAACCACATTCCCCAGTGTGTTGATGCCAGTTTGGAGGAGGCATTTGGCACTCTAAGGGCAGCCTGAGTTCTGGGTGGTGGCAGCATTGGTCTGGGAGAGATCCTGCGCCATTCAGAATTTTAGCAGTCAGAAGGCCACTTGGGGCCACAGGCTGCTGGGCAGGGTGCAGGCCCCTGAACATGAACACCAGCCCTTTTCCATGGGAAACAAAACTCACCACACTAGTTTCTTGCTGTCAGTTTGCAGGAGGCATTTTGTACTGTCAGGGCAGCCTGAATTGTAGGTGGTAGCAGGTTGGGTCTGGGAGAGATCCTGGCCATTTGGAATTTGAGAAGTGCACTTGGCTCCTTCTCTCCTCATTGTGTCTGGCACAGACAAGAGCCCAGAGCTCCTGCAGAAACCATCACAGGCCTCAGTGGGAGCAACTTGTGTCCAGTGCTCACACAGAGCTGTGGTGTCCAGCACTGCAGCTCATTGGAATGAAGAACTGTTGCAGCCCTCTTGGAAGGAGCTAAGGAGCTTTGGCCTTCAGATCAGCTCCTTCCCAGCTCTTGATTTGCTGCCCTGGGGGAGCTGCTGCTTGTGGCAACACTTGTTTCACAGCTGACAGCCCTGCTCTGCTGGCCAGCAGCCATTGCAGGAGCTTGTGCTGGTGACATTGAAGCTTTTGGATCTTCCTAAGGAAAGCTCAGGGCAGAACATGTCAGAAGAACATTGACTAGGTGATGGCTTTGACATTAAATCTTTCTTCTGTGCTCTGTGCCACACACAGTAAATATTTGAGGAAGCAAGTTTGCTGCTCCAGAAATTCCTCAAATCAGTCAGTTAAACCATAACAGAACATGATCTGGGATGTGTGATGTCACTTTAATTCATTGAACAGAAAGCTGCAGGAGCACTGCTTATTAGCTGTGTGTCTAAGCTAAGTGACTTGCCATCAAGAACTTAGAAAAGAGGGGAGAGATGGAATCAGCAGCACAAGGATCTGCATTGTGATTCTCCCACAGGCCTGAGGACAGGGCCCACTTCCACTGGGCCTTGGCTTTTTACCCTCCATCAAAACTTGGTGCTTCAGATTGTGGTGGTGAATGGGCCCGGTCTTGTGTGGCCCCAGGGTGATCTGGGAAACGCTAGTCAGGCCTGGGCCTTGCTGAACTGCCCCTGGGCTCAGCTCCTGCTGAGCTTATCAGGGACACGGAGTGCTCTCAGGAACCTGTGCTGCCTAACGAGCTCCTGGGGTGTCTGGGAACAGCCTTGGAAACCACTTTTCTTGCCTGAATGGCACGGCATTCTCCTTCTCCCACTTTGCAAGACAGGTTGCTGACCACCAGTGCGGCCATGAGGAAGCATTTTATGGCTGAGGCCCACTCTCTTGTGGCCCATAAAGAGCGCTGCAAAGGAGGCCCTTGGAGCTCTCCTGGAGCACAGTGGTTGCCAGCAGCAACCTCCCTCTGAGTGGGGCCTCTCAGGGGCAGCGAGCTCTCAAGTTTGCTGCACTGGCAGGATCACTGATCAGCAATGGATCCTGGGCCAACAGCCCCACTCCTGGAGGCTCCAGTTTAACCACTGTTAAGATGGAGTGCTGTTAAGCTTTTAGACCATATTCCTTTTTAGCCTTGTCCTTGCTGTCCCTTTGTCAAAAGCACCTAAAGACACACACACACACACACACTTCTCAGAATGTTTCTGGTTTGATTGACTGAATTTTGTTTGTTGCTATTTTTATCTTCTTGTTCCTGAACCGACTAGTAAGCAATAGTGTGAATGTTGCCAATGAATTTTCTTGAGCTGTTGCTTAATATTCAATCTGGTTTTTACTGAACCTTGCCTGGGAATTTTTAAGCAATCTCAGATAGTTGTTTGTAACAAGCCTTGGGAGCATGAGGGGCAGGGTTGACACTCGAAAGCAGGAGAGTCATTCCAAAGGGACAATTTTAACTGTCCATTCTATTACTCTTCTATTTCTTTCACTCTGATAAGCCAAGCCAAGCCAAGCTTTTCTTGGAGGCAGAATGTGTGTGGGGTGCACTACGGTATTGTCCCATAGCTCTGGGCTGAATGGCACCCAGGCTGGAGTGTAAATAGATTTGAGGAACCCTTGCCACTTGTCATTGGCCTCACAGTCCACTCATCCTTCTGCAAACAACACAGCTGGACTGCTGTCCTGGGTACATATATATACAGATGACTTTTACAAAGCAGTGCACCATTTCCTAGTGAAATACACAACTTCTTCTTACCCATGAAATTGTGACTGAAGACACCTGAGAGCCAGATCTGTGTGAGATTGCAAAAGAGCAAAGCTTGGCCATTTGGGCACACTTCTCTTTGTTTCTTTGCTCAGGCCTTTGGTGAGCACAGAACACATCTAGCTAGAAAACTTTTGACTAGACAGGATCCTTTGGATCCATTGTCCCCCAAACATGTCAATGTGTGACCCTGTTACAAAGACAAGTTGAAATAGCAGCACAAATGGCACAAAGAAAACATGGCAAAAAAGAAAGAGGAGAGGCCCAGTGAGGAAATAACGTGGTGAGACACTGGCACATCGAGTGAGCTGCACTCCCATAACCTTGAGGCTAGCAGGCCCTGATCTCACATTCTCCTTTGGTTGATGTAAATTGATATATTTTTTAGGTTTTTAAATCATCAAAATAAAATATATACCATAAAAAGATGTCATCAAAATTTAAGGATATAATCATAACACATTTATTCAAAACTATCAGACCATATATACATCTCTAACTATGAAACCGAAACATAAATCCTATTCTTCAAACACTCTATGGACGGCCAGCAGCTTCTTCATGAGCTTGGGGGATAGAGAGCTCTTCTGGATGGGAAGCAAGGAGAACATTGGAAGTGTCCAGAGACAACTTCTTGGTAAGACTGCAGGCAGTCAGATCTGCAAAGGGGAGACACAAAATGTGACAGAGGCTGCAATGCAAACCTAAAACACCTGAAGCTCCATATTTCATGGGACATATTCCTTGGAAACAGCTGCACAGGGAAACATGCTCCTGCTGGCAGACACTTGAGGCAGGCCAGGGGAAATCCCTGAGCCACTTCCCCAGAGCTGCCACAGGCACAGCCTGGCCTCTGGGCTGCCCTGGGACAGCAGGGAGCCCAGAGCCCTGTGCTCTCCAGCAATGGCTCAGCTGCACTTGCACCCTGCTGCTCCTCTCCCTGCCCCACAGCTCAGCAGCCCTACAGCTCCAGGGCCACTGGCAGCAGCACAGCTCCTTGCAGGGGGCACATGCAGGGCACAGCTGTTCCCTGCCAATGTGCACAGCCTCTCTGCGCTGCCACAAGACCCCTCCTCCCAACAGAGAATAGCTCAGATCCAACCTCACCTCTGTGTGAGGCTGAGCCATGCTCACCTAACACCCTTCCTTAGGCATCCACAGCTCCTCTGGGCGACTTCTTCCCAGTGCCTCACCTGCCTCACTGTTGAGAATTTCTTCCTAGAAGATTGCAAAGAGGAAAAAATTATTTCTGTAAATATATCAGCAATGAATGGAGGTCTAAGGAGAAGCTCTGTCTTCTCCTGGACATGGGGGGAAACACAGAACAAAGGTTGAGCAAAAGACTGAAGAATTGAATGCACTCTTTCCTGGGTAAAAACTGTCAGGATGTTTGGGCCCAGGGAGTGGTGGAATTCAGTGGAATTAAATCCAGCTGGCACCTGGTCACAAGGGGTGTTCCCCAGGGCTCAGCACTGGGGCCAGCTGTGATTCACATCTTTGTCAATGATTTGGAGGGGAGGATCAAGGGTACCTCAGGCAGTTTACAGACCATGCCAAGCTGGGTGGGAGTGTTGATCTGCTGGAGGGCAGGAAGTCTCTTCAGAGAGATCAGGACAGGCTGGATCATGGGCTGAGGCCACTTGCATGAGGTTCAACAAGGTGAAGTGCCCTGTCCTGCCCTTGGGCCACAGCAGCCCCATGGAAGGCCACGGGCTGGGGGCAGAGGGGCTGGAAAGGCGCCCAGCAGAGGAGGACCTGGGGGTGCTGGTTGGCAGTGGCTGAAGGTGAGCCAGGTGTGCCCAGGTGGCCAAGAAGGCCAATCCTGTCCTGGGTGATGCTTCAGTGGTGGCCTTGGCAGTGTCAGGGGTCTCAGGTTATTGGAAGGACTTGATGACCTTAAAGGACTTTTCCAATGGAAACAGTTCTGCAATTCTAAACCTCCATTTGTGCTTTTGAAGGATGCAGTCCCAAATGGACCTGCATGTGTGTTTTTAAGGGATTTAACATTCACCTCTCCTTAAAAGTAATAGGAATCAGGTGTTAAATGCTCTCAAAACACTTTTATTCCTTGATCTTAAGCTGTGTGTTTGAATTGAGGTGCTTTTGCACAGGAGTGTTGGACCATGGGATAAATGCAGGCAATTCAGCTGCAAGGGCACTTGTTCAATCTACTTTTCTGCTTCCTTTCCCCAGTGGTGGCAGATTTGGGAGTATTTGTCTTGTGCTTTGACTTCTGGCTCAGACTTGCTCATGGAGGTGTTGTAAAATCTTATCTACCCCTTTGTAGTAGAAAATTGCTTGCAGACTGGTGGGAATTGCTAGAGACAAGACTTACAAAGCAGTCTCCAGTATGATTGGCCCAGTGTCCCTGCTTAAATCCAGGTATGCTTGTATTAAAAAGGAACTGAGTATTCCAACTCCCCCGTCCCCTGCTCTTTTAAAAATTTTTTGCAGCTCTTGGGGCAAGTCCTGCCTGCCATTCCCACTCGTTGTTATCAAATGTGTGAAGTGATGCTGCTGCTGTAGCAGCAGTCTGAGTTCAGTGGGAACAAGCCCAAAGCACTGGGTCCCACAGCAGTGGGCACGGAGGGAGACTTGCCTTGCTGCCGTGGCCATCCAGCAATGGGGAGAGCAGCTGCTGGGGCTTCCCCCATTCTGCCAACAGCAGTCTGCCTCCAACATGTGGCCATGGTTTTGCCAGAATGTGGAAAACACATTGTTTGAATGTATTTTGATGTGTTCTAATGTGACAGTGTTCACAGGTGTTCTCGGATGAGGGAAGAGACAAGAATGTTGACTCCATGTTCAGAAGGTTTGATTGATTATTTTATGATATATATATATTACATTATAACTATACTAAGAAGAAATAGAAGGAAAGGTTTTCTCTCAGAAGGTAGCTAAGCTAAGAATAGAAAATAAAAGAATGAATAGCAAAGATCTGTGGCTTGGACAGAGAGAGAGCCAGCTCTGCCGTGAGTGGTCACTAAATCAAAACATCCACGTGAGACCAATCACGGACCCACCTGTTGCATTCCACAGCAGCAGACAACCATTGTTTACATTTTGTTTCTGAGGCCTCTTAGCTTCTCAGAAGGAAAAATCCTAAAGAAAAGGATTTTCACACAAAGATGTCTGCCACATTCTGACATCACCTGACTGGACAATTTGGTGGGCAGGATGCCCTGTGTGCAAGGGCCCTGGCAGGGATCGGTGGCTGGCACGGTCACTGGCAGTGTTATTTTCCCAGGCAAGCTCCCGATCCAGCTGTGGGGGAAGGCAGCAGCAGCTGGATCAGCCCAGCAGCAGCAGCACATGGAGGAGACCCTCATCTGCACAGAGCCTGTCACCCCATTGCTCCCCCCATGGCAGCGAGGGATGATCCCGCCGCAGGGGAAGGGCTGCGGCAGCCTGGAGACTCCTTCAGCCAGGACTTGTTGAAATCTCCTTCCTGCAGCTGTGCCTGGAGCATGTTGGCCTGCAGTGGTGCTGCAGAGTCCCAGGGATGCTGCTGGGCTCAGGGGGCAGAGTGTGTACAAAAGCTGATTATATCTGCCCACTGAACACTGGGGGCATCTAATGCAGACTTTGAATAGATAGGAGAGATGAGACTTGAAGAAATAATTTTGCAGATGCAGAAAAAGGGATCAGACCCACAGGTCCCATGGCTCAGGCTTAGTTCATCCAAATCAAGGATGGTTAGTTTGATCTGCTCTGTTGAGGAGTGATTTAGCATGACCTGCCCGTGCTATTTCCATTAAGAAAATTTGGAATTGTCAGGAACTGCCAGGATCAGAAATGTTTTGAGGCAGATCATGTTTATGGGTGTCTCTGCAATAAAGAAAGCAGAGAATAAAGCCCTGGAAAAATGAAGTGGAGCAAAAAGGAACATCCAGCTCTTGGCCAACTGAGTTTTGGGGCCATCCACCAGGGAGTTCAAAGCTGCTTCTACTTCCACTGCCTGATGCCATTATTTGTGTCTCATCACTTTGTTTGATGTGAAGAGAATTAAACAAAATTCCACACCAACCAGCTGCAACCCAGAACTGAGTGGGAATTACAAAATGAATGACCTTGAAAAGAAGCTTTGGAGAGGGTCTACATCCTAGACAGTATGAAAGCCTCAGGCCTGGCCTGGCTGGGTTAGGGCTGGCTGCCCTTGGGAAGGGAATGGTAGGGGACGGAGTTGGGGTGGGGTTTTGCAGCCATGGAAACGAGAGAAGCATGGGCAGCGTGTCACAAAGGGGCAGCCCCAGGCTGGGCTGGTGCAGGTTGTGCTGGACACGGCCCCAGTGGCAGCAGACGCGTCTGGCTCTGCCTCTGTGTGCCGAGCGCTGGCGATTGGAGTCACCCGGCCTTGTTCTGAGGCTGGGACCGAGCTCCCATCGCTGCCAACTCCGAGAGCCATTCCAGATTCAAACCCTGACACTTCTGCCTGGCAGAAGCACGGGTTTGAAGATGGATTTCAGCAGAAAAGGAAAGACAACTGAAGGAAGAGGTGAGGATAGAAGGGATCTAAAAGGCTGGAGTAAATGGAAAGAAAGTCCCCCCAGATTTCAGGGAAAACTTGTCCATGGTGGTCAGTGGTGGCTCTGTGCCAGAGTAGGTGCCTGACAGCTACAGATGATCCTGCAAGGACACCCATGGCATCACAACATTGTCTCATTAGTTTATGCTGTTTTCTCCTTTTTGTCAGTGGCCAAATGACTCCTTCTGTCAGCCAGGACAGGGTCTGTGGCCACAGCTGACCCCAAATTGGACATGGTCATGAGATTCAAATCCTGTTGCTTTCTCTCCCATCAATGTCTGGTCTCACCATAGATAAATTTCCTGTTCTTCCTCTGCTTGCTGATTGAGTCTAACATTGAGGATGGTATTAGGGTGCTACAGAAACACCAATAAGGCCTGCCTGCTTGCAGAGAGGTCTTTGTGGTTTTCAGAGCTAGCAGTCACAGCTGTGTGGGTTTCCCTTGTGGATTCAGACAAGGCCAACCTCAAGAAGGAAACTTTTTTCCCCTCTTACCATTGCAGCCTTCCATCTTTCCTTTCAAACTTGCTAACTGAATATAGTTCAGAGGAATTAAACACAGGCTAGTTCTGGGAAAAATAAAACCAAAGAAATTGTCTCAAAAATGAAGAAAACCCCTTGACTGTCTCACCCATTAGAGATGTTGATGAAAAAGCGGGAGTTCACTGAACTCACTTCTTGCCTTGTGAGCATGGCTCAGCCTCACACAGAGGTGAGGCTCCTGTGTCCTCCCAGCTGTCCCAGGGCAGCCCAGAGGCCAGGCTGTTCCTGTGGTAGCTCTGGGAGGGTGGCTCAGGATTTTCCCTCGGCCTGATTAAAGGGTGTGCTGGCAATGACCATGTTTCTCTGTGCAGCTGTTTAGAAGCTTCCAAGGAATCTGTCCCATGAAATACGGAGCTTCCGATGCTTCAGGTTTGCATTGCAGGCTCTGATACCTTTTGTGTCTCCACTTTGCAGGCCTGCCTGGCTACCCTCTTGCCAAGAGGTTTTCTCTGGCAAGTCCATCCATGCTCCTTCCCTGCAAGCCGTTGCCTCCCATCTCCAAGAGCTCTCCTTCCACCAAGGCAAGCAAGATGTGCCATGGAGAGCAGGAAACTTGGAAACCTGGCAGCGGCTTGGATGAGGAGCGTAGAATGAAAAAGGTGATCACTTCAGAGGAAAAAGAATGTAAGGTAAGGAGAGCCAGTTATGTCCAGTATGGTAAATTTTCAGTTTATGTGCTGTTGGCAGAGTTCTGAGAATTTTGTCCTGACAGGAACAGACCCTTTCAGTCAAGTTAGAACAGGTCCTGATTTGGCTCTTTAGCTGGGATATCCAGGAAATGATGGGATACCTAGGATGGGTGTGCATCTACCCCAGTGCCTCCAGCCCATTCCTGGCCATGGCATGGGGGCCCTGGAGCAGCTTGGGCAGGCAGAGAGCTTGCAGAGAGCAGCAGGGCAGGGAGCTCTGCTGAACTTGCTAAGTGCCAGTGAGCCAGAGCTGATGGATATGTGGGAGCTGGAGAGCAGCGAGCATGCCGAGAGCTCAGCAGCATCTGGGCTCAAAGGCTGCTGGGGAAGTGTAGGAGGGAAGGGCAGCAGCAGAAGAAATGAGGGCCTTGAGAAAAGCAGGTTTTGGCATCCTGCAGAATGGCTTTGTGGGGCCATGGCTGGAGATCAGCAGTGGCTGTGAGCCACCTTCGGGGCAGGGAGAGAACATTGATCTAAAGCCACTGCCATGCCATCCCAAAGGGCAGTGGAGGCAGTGGCACCCCAGAACATCATGATGTCAATGGGAATGTAGGCACACTTGCAGAGGAGAGGGCAGGAGGGAAGAGGTGTCGAATGTGGGACATGATCTCTCCCTCACCACGTCCCTTTGCATTCCTCATGCTGGGCCAATCAGCTCCATTAGTCTGACCTGTTTATTCCTGCCATGTCCCAGTTGAGGGCAAATGTAAATGTCCTGAGGGAGGATTGGGGCAAGGCTGGATGCTTGATCTGAGCACTGTGTTCTACTTTTTCCAGGCTTCCTTGCCATATCCCAGTGGTGGGGAAATGAAGAAGGCATCATTTGGATTGCCTTTGATCCCCCCAATATGCAAGGCAGGAAGTCTCAATGTTGGCAGTGCTGCGGGATCTGTCCAAAGCTCTCCCCAGGTGGATTTGCAGGAGTCCTGGGAGATGAGGTAAGCCAAGGTGTCTGCTGCTCCAGTGTGCTATTCACCTCACTCTTCCCTTCTCCTGTGGACATTTTGCACAGTCTCCCATTCAGGCAAGCCTCTGTGTATTCAGCATTTTGCCCATCCAATGTCAAACCCAACAACGATGCCCCAAGAGCAGAGGTGGTGTTGGGGAAGAGAAGGCAGGGCTTCAAAGCACCTCCAGAAGGGTCCTCTGCTGGATTTGGCTCTTGATTCCCCCTGTAATTTTTGTGGGGTCATTTGGGAACTGTTTTGCATGGGCCTGGATCCTGCAGAACTTTGGATGCTGAGATCCTTGACTGTTAAATTTTCCAGCCAGGAGAATATGCATGGGCAAATGTTGGCTCCTGGAGAGGTGTCTGCAAATTCAGGTGCTGCTTCTGTAATCATCTGGTGTAATTTCTCTGTGCCTTGGCCTCCACTGTGAAATGAGATCCCTGATAAGTTTTGGGATGCAGATGTATAATCTGATTGATGTTTAATGTTTAGATCTGAGCTTAAGATCAAAGAGGGCAAGGTGATAGAGAAGAGTTAAGAGACTGTACCTGATGGAAAGATATTGGCTTGGATATGTGTGATAAAATGAAGCTGTGAAGCTTATCCAAGTGATAACCATAAAGAGGGAGCCACAGAAGTATCATTCCAATTGAAAATCTTTGGCAGGGCTTTGAAAGTGCAATGTGTATATTCCTCCCTAGCAGCTGAGTTGGAAAAAGCCATTGTGTTCTGGAAAGAGCCAGGAGGTGCAATATCATTCTCAGGAGACAGCAGTGCTCTGCCCACGTGTAGCAGGAGGCTGTCACCAGTGCAAGGCACGAGCAGGCAAAGTGAAGCTTGGGCAGCAGTACAAAAGCAGCTGCCCTCCATCCAGACTGGTATCTGAGCCCAGCAGCTCTTGCTGCTTCAGAGAGGCTGCAGGAGCCACTTGGTTCCAAAAGGAGAGGCAGCAGAACTGGGGAGTTCTGGTGCAAGTTGAAGAAATACTGCTGTGTTTCAGCCAGAGCTTGGCCAGGTCTGTGTGACTGCAGCAACTGAAAGCTTAAGGACAATTAATCAGCTTTGCATCCTTTTGGGTTTATGTGTTGCATTCCCTACTTCATAGAAGTTACCATGCTGAGTAGGTTTGTCTCCTTTCATGGTAAACCCATTTCCTCTCTTCTCTTTCTACCTCCTCATACGTTCTTTTGTCCTCCATTTTCTCCAGCCCAAGATCCAGCAGCAGAAGACAAGAGAAGTTCTCTGAACATGCAGGTATGTGAAGGACATGTCTGTCCTAAAATAGACATTGCTGTCTGATCTCAGAGGTTACATTTGGAAAGCTCAGTTGAAACCCATTGTTTTAAAAATTTCTTTGAATTAGTTTCAATTCCTTGATGGGCTTAGTGGATTCTCCCAGAGCCCAGTCCCTGGGTGTGTTCTCTTGTGGAGCAGTGAAAATTCCTCCAGTGTGAAGTGTTGAGTGGCAGGAGCTGGAGTGGTAACTTGGCATCCTGGAAATGCTGTGCAGGAAAAGAAAATATTTCCTCTCCATCGTGCATATGCCTTTTATCTCCCTGCAGCCTTTATAATGTCAGAATTAGTAGAGAAAAGGAAGTCATTTATCAGAAAATGAGAAATGTTCTGAATCCTTCCGGCTGCTCTTGTAGTAGAAAAGCTTTCCTTGGGGGTGTTTCTCATCTGAACCCTATGAGATGTGAAGGAGATTCATGGACATTGCCTGGTTTTGCACTGGGAGGAATAGGGAAACCTCCTATGATAGAAAGTCCTTCTGACATTTCCAATGAAGGAGAAGGAGACTTCCAAATGGATGCATGCTAGGCAGGGTGTGAGTTTGTCATCCTCTGACAGCACAGTCCCAAAGCCACCTCTGGCAGGTTCACAGTGACAAATCTCTTCCCTCAGGTTCACAGTGACAAATCTCTTCCCTGGCTGTCTGTGCCTGTGTCAGTGTTGCAGGCTGAGGCTGGGGCAGGAGATGCCTTGTGCCTTGTGCCTGTCCCTGCCTTGCCTGATCCCTGACAAGTGGAATTGTGCCAGACAAAATGCAGTTTCTGGTTCTTCTGTGTCAGGCAATGCTTTCAAGTTGAAAGCTTCATTGACAGTGTTGTTGTTCCTTTGGCATCTCTGGGTGTGTAATGATAGGAGAGATGAGACTTGGAGAAATAATTCTGCTGATGCAGAGAAAGGGATGAGATCCCCTGGTTCCTTGGCTTAGGGTTAATTTATTCAAATCCTGTGTATGGCCCCTTTGGAATGACTCCTTCATTGCTGATCTGCAGCTGCAATGCAGAATGCAGCTAGGGAGAAGTACTGCTCATTGAAGAAGTTAAATTTTTTTCTGGAATAATTCTGGACTAGGAATGACTTCTCTCATTAATCCATGGCTTTCTAACTTTTATTACTGACTGGGACATTTTACAGAGGGCAAGAAATCCCATTTTTAGACAGGATTTCCTCTCAGAGTGCTTGGCTGCCACATGATTTTATCCTTTGAGAAGCCATGTAAAGAATTAGCTCTCCTAGTTCTAAAAGCTGTGTTGGGCAGTATTTCAGAATGATTGGCCATCAGCTCTTTCCATTAAGGACATTTTCAATTGACAGTATTAGCCAAGATCAAAATTGTTTTGAGATTGGTTGTGTTTATTTGGGTTTGGGTGTCTCTGCTGAAAAGAAAGCAGAGAATAAACCCCTAGAACAATGATGCACAGCAAAAGAGGAATGTTTGCATACGCAGAGAGCCAACAGGTTTTGGCCAACTGAATTCTGAGGTCATCTACTGGGTAGTGCAAAGCTTCTTTTACTTCCACTGCCTGGTGCCACTGTTTGTGTCCCTCCTCTTTGTTTGATGTGAAGAGAATTAAACAAAATCCCACAGCTGCAACCCGCTACTGAGTGGGAAGTACGGAAAGAAAGTCCTTGAAAAGAAGCTTTGGAGAAGGTCTACATCCCAGACAGTGTGAAAGCCTCAGGCCTGGCCTGGCTGGGCTTAGGAAGGGAATGGGAAGGGATGGAGTTGGGGTGGGATTTTGCAGCCATGGAAACGAGAGAAGCATGGGCAGCGTGTCACAAAGGGGCAGCCCCAGGCTGGGCTGGTGCAGGTTGTGCTGGACACGGCCCCAGCGGCAGCAGACGCGTCTGGCTCTGCCTCTGTGTGCCGAGCGCTGGCGATTGGAGTCTCCCGGCCTTGTTCTGAGGCTGGGACCGAGCTCCCGTCGCTGCCAACTCCGAGAGCCATCCCAGATTCAAACCCAGACACTTCTGCCTGGCAGAAGCACGGGTTTGAAGATGGATTTCAGCAGAAAAGGAAAGACAACTGAAGGAAAAGGTGGAGATTGAAGGGAGCTGTAGGGCTGCTGAGCTGTGGGGCAGGGAGAGGAGCAGCCAGGGTGCATGTGCAGCTGAGCCATTGCTGGAGAGCACAGGGCTCTGGACTCCCTGCTGTCCCAGGGCAGCCCAGAGGCCAGGCTGTGCCTGTGGCAGCTCTGGGGAAGGGGCTCAGGGCTTTCCCCTGGTCTGATTCAAGCTGCTATCATTCAGAGCATGTTTCCCTGTTCAGCAGTTTAGAAGTTTCCAAGGAATCTGTCCCATGAAATACAGAGCTTCAGGTTTGCATTGCAGGCTCTGATCCATTTTGCGTCTCCACTTTGCAGGCCTGACTGCCTATCCTCTTGCCAAGAAGTTTTCCCTGGCAAGTCCATCTGTGCTCCTTCCCTCCAAGCCTTTGCTTCCCTTCCCCAAGAGCTCTCTTTCTCCCATGGCAAGCAAGATATGGAATAGAGAGCAGGAGACTGGGAAACCTGGCACTGGCTGTGAGGAAGAGATTAGAAGGAAAGGGCTCACTTCAGAGGGAAATGGATGTAAGGTAAGGAGACCAAGCAAAGTCCAGTGTGGTAAATTTTCAGTTTATGTGCTGTTGCCAAAGCTCTGAGACTTTTTGCCCTGACAGGAACTGACCCTTTTAGTCAAGTTAGAACAGGTCCTGATTTGGCTCTTCATATGGGCCAGTATTGATGGGATACTAAGGATGGGTGTGCATCTACCCCAGTGCCTGCAACCCATTCCTGGCCATGGCATGGGGGCCCTGGAGCAGTTTGAGCAGGCAGAGAGCTTGCAGAGAGCAGCAGGGCAGGGAGCTCTGCTGAACTTGCTAAGTGCCAGTGAGCCTGAGCTGATGGATATGTGGGAGCTGGAGAGCAGCGAGCATGCCGAGAGCTCAGCAGCATCTGGGCTCAAAGGCTGCTGGGGAAGTGTAGGAGGGAAGGGCAGCAGCAGAAGAAATGAGGGCCTTGAGAAAAGCAGGTTTTGGCATCCTGCAGAATGGCTTTGTGGGGCCATGGCTGGAGATCAGCAGTGGCTGTGAGCCACCTCAGGGGCAGGGAGAGAACAGAGATCTAAAGCCACTGCCATGCCATCCCAAAGGCCAGTGGAGGCAATGGCAACCCCGAACATCTTGATGTCAAGCATGTGGATGGCAGCTGGAGATGTAGCCATATTTCCAAGGAAATGAGAAGGCTTGGAAATGTGAGACACGGTCTCTCCCTCAACAGTTCTCTTTCCATTGCCCATCCTCTGCCAATTTGCTCCATCATTTTGACCTGTTTATTCCTGCCAGGTCCCAGTTGAGGTATAACTAAATGTCTTGAGGCATGAATGTGGGCAAGGCTGGATGCTTGATCTGAGCACTGTGTTTTATTCCTTCCAGACCTCCTTGCGTTATTCCAGTAGTGGGGAAATGAAGAAGGGGGCATTTGGAAAATCCTTGATCCCCGCGATGCGCAAGGCAGGCAGTCTCCCTCTTGACAATGCTGTGGGGTCTCTGCCAAGCTCTCCCCAGGTGGATTTGCAGGAGTGCAGGGAGATGAGGTAAGCCAAGGTGTCTGCTGCTCCACTGTGCTGTTTGCTTCCATCTACTGTGGTGATTTTGCACAGTCAGCTGTTCCATGTATTCAGGCAAACCTCTGTGTATTCAGCATTTTGCCCATCCAATGTCAAACCCAACAGCAATGCCCCAAGCCCAGAGGTGGTGGTGGGGAAGAGGAGGCAGGGCTTGAAAGCACCTCAGGATGGGTCCCCTGCTGGACTTGGCTTTTATAACAGCCTGAGCTTGGCCTGCTCTGGGTGACTCCAGCAACTGTAATCTTAAGGACAATTAATCAGCTTTGCATCCTTTTGGGTTTATGTGTTGCATCCCCTCCTTCATAGAAGTGTCCATGCTAAGAAGGTTTGTCTCCTTTCATGGTACACCCATTCCCTCTCTTCTCTTTCTACCTCCTCATATGTCCTTTTTACTCCATTTTCTCCAGGCCAAGATCCGGCAGCAGAAGCCAAGAGAAGTCCTCTGAACATTCAGGTAGGTACAGGTCATGTCTGTTCTAAATTGACCATTGGAATCTTGACTTAGAGGTGACATTTGGCAAGCTTGGTTAAAACCCATTCTTTCAACAAATTCCTTAAATTTATTTCAATTCCCTGACGGGCTCAGTGGACTCTCCCAGAGCCCAGTCACTGGGAGAGTTCTCTGGTGATGCAGGGAAAATTTCTCCAGTGTGAAGTGTTGAGTGGCAGGAGCTGGAGTGGTACCTTGGGGTCCTGGAAATGCAGCGCTGAAAAGAAAACATTCCTCTCCATCCTGCACATGCCTTTTATCTCCCTGCAGCATTTCTCATGTCAAAATGAGACTCAAAAAGGAAGGCATTTAGCAGGAATTGAGGAATGTTCCCACTCCTTTCACCTGCCCTTGAAGGAGAAAAGCTTTCCTTGGGGCTGTTTCTGAGCTGAATCCTCTGAGATGTGAAGGAGATTCATGGACATTGCCTGGTTTTGCACTGGGAGGATTAGGGAAACCTCCTATGATAGAAAGTCCTTTTGACTTTTGCAATGAAAGAGAAGGAGACTTCCAAATGGATGCAGCCTAGGCAGGGTGTGAGTTTGTCATCCTCTGACAGCACAGTCCCAAAGCCACCTCTGGCAGGTTCACAGTGACAAATCTCTTCCCTGGCTGTCTGTGCCTGTGTCAGTGTTGCAGGCTGAGGCTGGGGCAGGAGATGCCTTGTGCCTTGTGCCTGTCCCTGCCTTGCCTGATCCTTGACAAGTGGAATTGTGCCAGACAAAATGCAGTTTCTGGTGCATCTGGGACAGGCAATGCTGTTGAAAGCCTCATTGACAGTGTTGTTGTTTCTTTGGCATCTCTGGGCATGTAATGATAGGACAGATGAGACTTGGAGAAATAATTCTGGTGTTGCAGAAAAAGGGATGAGATCACCTGGTTCTTTGGCTTATCGTTAGTTCTGCTAGATCCTGGTTATGGCCCCTTTGGAATGACTCCTTCATTGCTGGTATGCAACTGGAATGCTGAATGCAGCTAAAGACTGGTGTTGCTCTACAAAGGAGTTGACAGTTTTGTTGGGCTAGGGATGACTTATCTCAATAATCCTGACCCGTCTCTCCTTTACTACTGATCGGGATACTCTACAGAGGGAAAGAAATTCATTTTTAAGACAGGGGTTCCTCTCTAACAGCTTGGATGCCACATGATTTTATCCTTTCTGAAACCATGTAAAGAATTTAATCTGAGTGTTAACAGCTCAGTTGCAGAGTATTTATTAATGGCGTGCACTCTCCAATTTCCATTAAATATTTTTGAATTTTTTTGGGTTTGGTTTTGTCTGTGGGAAAGAAAGAAGGGAAAAAACCCCAAGGAACATTTCAGCAGAGCAAAAGCAGCAATTTACAATTGGTTGACCAATTTTTTTCTGTGGGGCAGGGAGAGGAGCCGCAGGGTGCAAGTGCAGCTGAGCCATTGCTGGAGAGCACAGGGCTCTGGGCTCCCTGCTGTCCCAGGGCAGCCCAGAGGCCAGGCTGTGCCTGTGGCAGCTCTGGGGAATGGCTCAGGCTTTTCCCCTGGCCTGCCTCAAGTGTCTGCCAGCAGGAGCATGTTTCCCTGTGCAGCTGCTTAGAAGTTTCTAGGAAGTCTGTCCCATGAAATAAAGAGCTTCAGATGCTTTAGATTTACTTAGTGGGCTCTGTTACGTTTTGTATCTCCACTTTGCAGGCCTGACTGACTCCAGTATTTCCAAGAGTCTTCCACAAACACGTCCCTCTTCACTCCTTCCATCCAAGCCCTTGCCTCCCATCCCAAAGAGCTCTTCTCCCATCAAGCCAAGTGCTATGTATGATGGAGAGAAAGAGAAAGGAAACACTAGCACGGGATACAATGATATCAGAAGAAGCAGCCAGGAGCAGAGTTCAGAGGGAAAAGGATATGAGGTAAGGAGACCAAGGACTAAGTCCTGTATGGCAGATTTTCAGTTCATGTGCTGTAGGCAGGGCTTGGAGACCTTTTCCTATGTTGTGAGCCCAGGGAAACAGCTGAGCCAAGGAAGAGCTCAGCTGGAAACTGTGCTTCAGGCTGTCTTAGCAATGGGTGTGAAGAGCAGACTTCATGTCCTCAGCATGTATCAATAAGAGGAGAGGTCTTTGAATGGTTTCTGGGCTGTGTCGTGGTTCCTCGTGTGTCTTATGGCTGAGAAAACCCCAACAAGCAGTCAGAGCAGCTCAAGATGTCCAATCTGGAAAAGCAATCCTTCATCAGTTAGTAACCTATGGGTATCTGTGAAGCACCTCTATGTCTTGGTGGTGTTTTCTGTCAGCTGTGACAGCTTTGGATGGAAGAAGGTGTTTGCTGGAAGCTGCCAAGTGAGGTTGTCTCAGCTTGTGAGTTGTACAGCCTTGCCCTCTGCACAGTTGTCTCTGATGCTATTTGCAGACTCCATCAGCTCCTGGGCAGCTGTGTGCTCTGGCATGGCTTTGTGCAGATGGAAGGGATGGGAGGTGGCCATGGGGAGAGCAGCCCAGAGCCCAGGCACACGATGGCCTTTGCAGCAGGGCCAGGAGCTGCAGTTGTTTTGGGTTTGCTGTGGGGTGCAGGAGGAGGCAGATGAACAACAGCTTTGGTAGAGAGAATGTGCAATCCAAGGCTTGGGTACTTGATTTCAGCCTTGCAGAGAAAGGTCCCAATGTATCCCTGACAGGAACTGACCCTTTCAGTGAACTTTGAACAGGTCCTGATTTGGGTCTTGAACTGGGCCAGAAATGATGGGATACTAAGGGTGGGTGTGCATCTACCCCAGTGCCTCCAGCCCATTCCTGGCCATGGCATGGGGGCCCTGGAGCAGCTTGGGCAGGCAGAGAGCTTGCAGAGAGCAGCAGGGCAGGGAGCTCTGCTGAACTTGCTAAATGCCAGTGAGCCAGAGCTGATGGATGTGTGGGAGCTGGAGAGCAGTGAGCATGGCGAGAGCTCAGCAGCATCTGGGCTCAAAGGCTGCTGGGGAAGTGTAGGAGGGAAGGGCAGCAGCAGAAGAAATGAGGGCCTTGAGAAAAGCAGGTTTTGGCATCCTGCAGAATGGCTTTGTGGGGCCATGGCTGGAGATCAGCAGTGGCTGTGAGCCACCTTAGGGGCAGGGAGAGAGCAATGATCTAAAGCCACTGCCATGCCATCCAATAGGCAACTCTGGAACACCTTGATGTCAAGGATGTGGATGCCAGGTGGGAATGTCGGCACACTTGCAGAGGAGGGAGCAGGAGGGGAGAGGTGTCCAATGTGGGACACGGTCTCTCCCTCAACAGTTCCCTTTCCGTTGCCCATCCTCTGCCAATTTGCTCCATCATTTTGACCTGTGTACTCTTGCCATGTTCCAGTTGAGGACATATGTAAAAGTCTTGAGTTATGAATGTGGGCAAGGCAGGATGCTTCATCTGAGCACTCTATTCTACTCTTTCCAGACCTCCTTGCCATATCCCAGTGGTGGGGAAATGAAGAAGGGGTCACTGAGACTGCCTTTGATCCCCCCAATATGCAAGGCAGGCAGTCTCCCTCTCTACAATGCTGTGGGTCTCTGCCAAGCTCTCCCCCAGGTGGATTTGCAGGAGTCCTGGGAGATGAGGTAAGCCTCATCTTAGGCTCATGAGGTAAGGTGTCTGCTGCTCCAGTGTGCTGTTCACCCCTCTCTTCCATCTACTGTGGTGATTTTGCACAGTCAGCTGTTCCATGTATTCACGCAAACCTCTGTGTATTCAGCATTTTGCCCATCCAATGTCAAACCCATCAGCAATGCCCCAAGAGCAGAGGTGGCGGTGGGGAAGAGGAGGCAGGGCTTGAAAGCATCTCAGGCTGGGTCCCCTGCTGGACTTGGCTTTTATTACAGCCTGATCTTGGCCAGCTCTGTGTGATTTTGGGTTTATGTTGCGATTTTGGGTTTATGTGTTGCATCTCCTCCTTCACAGAAGTGTCCATGCTGAGAAGGTTCTCTTCCTTTCATGGTACATCCCTTCCCTGTCTTCTCTTTCTACCTCTTCACATTTTCTTTTGTCTTCCATCTTCTCCAGGCCAGGATCCAGCAGCAGAAGTGAAGAGAAGTTCTTTGAAGATGCAGGTAGGTAGAGGGCATGTCTGTCCTAAAATGACCTTTCTAGTCTTGACTCTGATGTGACAATTGGAAAGCTTGGTTAAAACACAATGTTTTGAAAGTTTCCATTCCTTGATGAGCAAAGTCGACTCTCACAGAGCCAAGTCCCTTGGGAGAGTTCTCCAGTGTTGCAGTGAAAATCCCTCCAGTCAGTGTGAAGAGTTCAATGGCAGGAGCTGCAGTTGTACCTTGGGGTCCTGGAAATGCTGTGCAGGAAAAGGAAACATTCCTCTCCATCCTGCACGTGCCTTTTATCTCCCTGCAGCATTTCTCATGTCAAAATGAGACTCAAAAAAGGAAGGCATTTAGCAGGAATTGAGGAATGTTCCCACTCCTTTCACCTGCCCTTGAAGGAGAAAAGCTTTCCTTGGGGCTGTTTCTGAGCTGAATCCTCTGAGATGTGAAGGAGATTCATGGACATTGCCTGGTTTTGCACTGGGAGGAATAAGGAAACTTCCTATGATAGAAAGTCCTTCTGACTTTTCCAGAGAAGGAGAAGGAGACTTCCAAATGGATGCAGCCTAGGCAGGGTGTGAGTTTGTCATCCTCTGACAGCACATTCCCAAAGCCACCTCTGGCAGGTTCACAGTGACAAATCTCTTCCCTGGCTGTCTGTGCCTGTGTCAGTGTTGCAGGCTGAGGCTGGGGCAGGAGATGCCTTGTGCCTTGTGCCTGTCCCTGCCTTGCCTGATCCCTGACAAGTGGAATTGTGCCAGACAAAATGCAGTTTCTGGTGCATCTGGGACAGGCAATGCTGTTGAAAGCCTCATTGACACTGTTGTTGTTCCTTTGGCATCTCTGGGTGTGTAATGATAGGGGAGATAGAATTTGGAGAAATAATTCTGCTGATGCAGAGAAAGGGATCAGATTCCCTGGTTCCTTGGCTTAGCATTACTTCTGCCAAATCCTGTTCATGGCCCCTTTGGAATGACTCCTTCATTGCTGAACTGCAGCTGCAATGTTTAATGCAGCTAGGGAGAAGTATTACTCAGTAGGTAAGGTGACATTTTTTCTAGGTTAATTCTGGACTACAAATTACTTATCTCATTAATCCTTTCCTGTCTTACTTTTGCTACTGACCTGAGCATTCTGCAGGGTGAAAGAATCCAGTTTTAAGAGAGCTTTTCTTCTCATAGTGCTTGACTGCCACATGATTTTTTCCTCTCTGAAGGCATGTAAAGAATTAGTTCTCCTAGTTCTAACAGCTCTGTTGGGGAGTATTTCAGAATGACTGGCCATCAGCTATTTCCATTAAGGACATTTTGAATTGTCAGTATTAGCCAAGATCAGAATTGTTTCGAGATAGGTTGTGTTTATTTGGGTTTGGGTGTCTGTGGTGAAAAGAAAGCAGAGAATAAACCCCTGGAAGAAGTAAGTAGAGCACAAGTGGAACTTTGGGATGAGCACTTTGTTCCCTACAAATACAGTCTCACAGAATAATGGGCACATCTCATGGAGAAAGCAAAGCTGCTTTTGGGTTTAACACGTGGTGCCATTGTTTGTGTCCCAGACCTTCCTTTATGTGAAGAGTAATATAAAAAAATCCCCCAAACTGCAGAACCCGACCTAGAATTGAGTGAGAAATACAGAAACAAAGGCTTTGAAAACTCCTTTTGAAATCAATTACTTCCTTGCCAGTGTCAGATTCTAGAGAGCACTGTGAATTCCCAAGTGTTTGGAAGGAAAGGGATCCTGTAGTAGTGGGCAGGCAGGGGACAGCACTTGAAGTAGTAGAACCCTTCTCTCTTGGTTTTGCAGCTCCATATTGTTCAGAGAAATTAAAGTGATGTTAGTTTGAAGAAAAAAAAAACTAAGCAATCTTTTCAGTAAATACACCTGAATTCCTCACCTATTAGAAGGGCTGATTACAAAGGTGTGAGTTCAATTAACTCACTTCTTCTTTTGTATCTGGTCGATAGCTTCTTCTGCACCTACAGCAAAAACCCAGAGAAAGGAGGAAAAGAGCTCTCAGTGTAAGATAGGACCTGGGATGCCTCTGTTCCCAAGGGAACTCACGGACCTCTTTGGTTTGGATATTCCTGTGCCAGAACCCGGCCTTGGGAATGGAGGTCTGGGCTCCTGGGCACCTCAGGGGGCCTTGGTCCAGGAGCCCCAGGGGCACGGATCAGCCTCAGAAAAAGGTGAGGTGGGAGCTGGGCTGCTCTCTGTTGGGAGGAAGGCTCTTGTGGCAGCGCAGAGAGGCTGTGCACATTGGCAGGGAACAGCTGTGCCCTGCATGTGCCCCCTGCAAGGAGCTGTGCTGCTGCCAGTGGCCCTGGAGCTGTAGGGCTGCTGAGCTGTGGGGCAGGGAGAGGAGCAGCAGGGTGCAAGTGCAGCTGAGCCATTGCTGGAGAGCACAGGGCTCTGGGCTCCCTGCTGTCCCAGGGCAGCCCAGAGGCCAGGCTGTGCCTGTGGCAGCTCTGGGGAAGTGGCTCAGGGTTTGCCCCTGGCCTGCCTCAAGTGTCTGCCAGCAGGAGCATGTTTCCCTGTGCAGCTGTTGAGAAGTTTCTAGGAAGTCTGTCCCATGAAATACAGGGCTTCAGATGCTTTAGGTTTGCATCACAGTCTTTATTATATTTTGTGTGTCCATTTTGCAGACCTGACTGCAAAATGGTCTGAAGGAGGTTACCCTGGGATCTGTAGTTTCCCTGCCACCTTCCCAGATGCTCTTATCTTCCAAGACCTTGCCTTCCATCCAGAATTGCCCTCTTTGCTCAAAACCCAGATCTTACTCTCCTTTATTATTAAGCTGGCCATTCTGCAGTGGAAAAAAAAAATCTGGATTTACAGCTTTGTTATTTTTCTACTTTCCTGCCTGATTTTATCCTCTGTCAAGTTGTTGTATAGAATGATTTGTTCTCAGAACTTAACAGCTCTGTTGGAGAGTATTCCAGAATGAGCTCCATTGTTCTACTTGCATTAAGAAAATCAACCTCTAGTTGGGCTGGCCCCAAAGTGGCCCAATCTCATACAGCTGGGGAGGAAAATCCTTGGGGAAAATGAATTATGCAGTGTCAAGAACACAATTTACGTTTGGGTATCACTCCTGCAACCCTAGGCTTGTCTTTGAATGTCCCCGAAATATTCCAGCAAAGAGAAGAAAATGTTGATCTAAATGCATCCAGGAATTAGAACCTGGGAGTTGTTTTAGGAACCAGAAAGAAGATGTTTACTGGAATCAGCATGATAGGGGCAGATAAGAATGTCTGTCAAGAGCAATGTCCATCTCTGCCCTTGTCTCTCAGACACAGAGGCTGTCCAGCATGCAGGGGCTGAGGCCTTTGTCATGCAGCAGGTTTCAGTCTGCTGGCCAACAGAGCAATGTCATGTCTGCTGCCAGTAGCCCATCCCTTGGGAGAGGCGCTAGGCATTGTGCCTTGCTTCTCTCAATCCCAATCTCTGGATTTTAGGAGAGCTCTGCAATCTGGAACCTGTCTTGCCTGTTGGCCAGCATGGCATTTTTGGGGGGTTGAAATCTGCCAGAGATGTACAGGAACCCTTGCTTCCATTCCCAGGCCTCCCACTGAGCCAGGCCAAGGAGATGGATCATCCCAGCAGTTGTGGTGTTACAAGGGACAAAGAGCTGAGGGACAGCTCTGGAAAGGTAAGGGATAAGAACAGGGATAAGCAGACTTCCTTTCCAGTGGCTGTTTAGTACTTGGCCCTAAATGTCACTGAAAATCATAATCTTCCACTCCTTGGGAGATGGGGATTCTCTTGGGAATATGTTTGACAACTCCAGGGCAATTGCTTGGCCATTTCCAGTGGTGCCAAGGTCACTGGTTTGGAGATGGTGCTAAGGTCATGCCAGAAGCATTCTTTATGTGCAAAGACTGTTTTAGAGATGTTCTGAATGGCAGAGCAAGCTACAAAGTGAACGTGGGCAAAGTGCATCCTTGGAAGCAGAGAAGCAAAGATTCTGATGTTGAGTGGAAGCAAGGCTACAAAATCAAAGGGGAGAGTTTGATTTTTCCTGGTTACCTTTGTGGCTGCATCTCACAGCCCTGTCATTCTCAAGTTTTCTGCTCATGAACATCAATGCTTCTGCCAGCTGTTTTCACAAGACTCCTCCTTTTGGTCTGCTGGTCTCAGTGACCAAGTCCTTGAGAGCTGAGTCCTTCAGAAGCCAGGAAGTGAGAAACAGCTGCAATTGCTGGCCATGGGTGTTAAGCAACAGCTCATTAGGCCTCCTTGCTGGGTATTGCACATGGTTTTTATTCTGCTGCCATGGCCTGTAGGAACTGAACTGCCTGCTCACTGGCCATGTGAGCTCTTCATCTGTCTTGAAGCACTCCTATGAGTTTCATGCTTCAAGCAGGGCTTCCTGGCATAGGTTGCAGTTGTAGGAGTGGAAGGTTGTGGTGCTACAGTGTTCCACCTCACTGTGTGTAATTGCCAAGGTGAGGACTGGAGACATTCCTCTGAAACTATTGGAATGTGTACGGAGCTGCATTGAAGCCTATGGCACTCTGTGGACTCTCTGCTCCTGATGAGATGTTGTGTCTGGTTTGTGTGTCTCTGCTTCCAGTCTGTGATGTATTTCCATTGCACCTAGGTTCATGATGCATTGGTCAAGTTGGCTGAAAAGAACTTTCAGAGGAAGAAAATGGAGCTTTTGGAAAAGGAGATGAAGAGGAGACAAAAGGAAACGTCCTTGCAGCTTCTTTCTAAGGCAGTTGAGCCCAAGCATGCAGCTGAAGCAAGTAAGTGGTGGCTACACTTGTGGTGGTCCTTTTTGAGCACTTGCTTGCCCTTTGCACAATGTTGCAATCAGACTGTGGGGCTGTTCTTCTTGCATGTGAATGGAAGCTTGCATAGGATTTAATTCTCTTTCCCAAAAAAAATACAGAGGCATGAATTGTCTTGCCCATGGCGTCACTGAGCCAGTAAGAAAATATCAGCTTCCCAGCTTCACCTCTAAATTTTTTCAGAGTAGAAAATTCTATCTTGCAAAGTACACTGGGGCTTCAGACTGTCCCCTGGAGAGCACTCTCCAGGGAAGGTGAGGGCAAAAGAATACTTTTCAACCAGGCTGCAACCTGGAAGAAACAAAATTCACCTCCAGAGATCCTTCTCTGCCACTCCCTGCTGAGGAGCTGGCACTGTGGAGCTGTGCTGGAGCCCCAGGCAGGGCTTCTGTTGTAGCCCCAGGAGCCAGCAGCGTTCCCGATTGAATCCCGGCCGAGGGGCTCTGCCTGCAGGGCTGTGAGCGCTGCCCGAGGGCGGCAGCAGGGCCCTCAGGAGGCAGCACTCAGCCCCAGGGCATCACGCAGGGCTCTCTGCACTTTCTGTGGGAACTGCCCCTGCCTGCCTCTGGAACAGAACAAAAGCACAGCAATACTGGCTTTTTCTTGTTTCTTAGGGGAAGCATCACTGCAGTTTGCTTTTAAGCTAGAAGAGGGTAGATATAGATTAGATATTAGGAAGAATTGTTTTATAAATGCAGGGGATGAAAATCTGTCAGAGTTTGGCCAGAGAAGCTGTTGTTGGTCTATCCTTGAAGGTGTTCAAGGCCAGTTTACATGGAACTCTAAGGAAGTTGATCTAGATGAAGATGTCCCTGCTCACAGGGGTTGGACTAGATGGTGGTTAGAGGTGCCTTCCAACCCAAACTCTCTAGGATTCTGTGATTGTGTGATCCCTGTCCCATGTTGGTGTGCCACTGTCATACTTGAAGTTCTTTGGGATAAGAAAGAGATGTTACCCAGCTCCAGCAAGTTTTCTGGCCTTTTCCATTGTCGCCCATTCCAGCACCCTCCACTTACAACAAGCTCCTCTCTGGTCCCTGCAGGCCTTAGCCCACCTCCTGTCAATGGCACAGCTCCTAGTGTGCTGAGGAAACACCCTGGTAGTGCCATGAAGAAAAGGGTGGTGAGGAAGCAGAACAGCGTGTCCTTAGTGCCCAGTACACCCACCCTCCGTGGGGATGGCAGCTTCCCATGCAGCTCCTCAGGTAAGCCTGCTCTGTGGCAGCTTTTTCCTGCCGAGGTTTTTTCTTGTACAAGGAACACAAACTGCCTCCTGCCTCAGCCAGGACAGCCGGGATCTTGGGTCCATAGTCTGTCCTGAGAATGAACAGCAAATCTACTTTTGAGTTACTCCAGGAGTTGATAGTCTAGAATATTTGAAGTCAATGGAAACAGAGGTGCTGTGAGGTGTGAAGGGTCAGGCATGGCTGTGCCCTTGTTGTTGCTCAGGGGGGATTGAGCCCGGCCCAGCAGGGCTGGGCTGTTCAGGCTGTTCAGGCCTGGCATGGTGCCAGGCCTTGTGATAACAAGGCCGCTTCAGGTCTTCCCTCAGGGAGCTGCATAGTGCCCCTGTCCACAGGGCTGGGGGAAATCAGGGTGCTGAGACAAGAGAGGCCCCTGAGGAGTTCCCTCCTGAGCTGGCCAGTCCTGCTGTGGGCACTGTCTGACAGGGAGTGGGAGCTCTGCGGCTTCAGGAAGCTGCCGCTGGCTGTGGCACCTGTGGCACTTGGGAGCTGGTGCTGTGGGGGCAATTGTCAGCTTCAGCCTGGAGCTGTGCCCAGCTGGGGGAGGCTGGGAGCAAGCAAGGAGCCCCAGGATGCAGGAAGCAGGCAATCTCTGAGGCAGTGGCAGCGTGTGCCACACAGAGCCCTGGCTGGGAGATGGGGCTGCAGGCCGCGCCATGGCGGGTGCCGTGCCCGGGGCTGCAGCGCCCATGGCCGACCCTCTCCTTACAGTGACCTCACAGACGGCCCCTGGTGCCAAGCGCCGAGAGGAGCAGCTCTGTGGGCGTGGGCAGAAGGACAGAGCATTTTCAGACCCACAGCAGTCCTTGCAGGAGGCACTGTCCATGCTGGACAGCGATGACTGGTAAGAAAGGCACTGTTCCCTCTGTGTCCCTCTGAGTGTTAAGGTCGGTCAGAAGCTTTTGTGTCTTGCTTGTGCCTCGGAGCCCCGAGAGCCCAGAGGGCCAAAGGGCACTGGTGAAAGGCCTGCAGAGCAGGGAGAGCATAAAGATTGGAGAGCAGCCTTTTCTTGGCCTTGCTCTGCAGCAGCGCTGCAGCTGCAGCAGGTCCGTGCTGTTTCCTGGCTTTGCCTGCTGCTCCTTGGAGCTGCAAAGGAAATGTGGAGGGAAGAGAGTGAGCTGTGGGATGAGATGATTTGCTGGCTGAAGGCAGAAGCAGGATGGCAGCAGTTTTGAGTGTAGAGATTTGGGTGCCTTGGGCCCCTGGCCCAGTGGGACTGAGTAAGATTCCTCTCTGCTCCCACTGCTGACTGCAATGGCAGGGACTCGTGCATGTGAGTCCCAGAACCGTCTCCAGGGAGCTCCTCTTTTTGAGAAATGGACTGAGTTGTGCTTTCAAGTCCCTCAGCCTGCTATTACTCCTGAAGGGCTCATGGCAGAAGAGAAGGAAAAAGAAATAAAATCCTCTAGGAATCTTGCACTTTTGGAATTCAACTTTTCCTTCTCACTGCTTCATATGGGCCTGTGATGTTTTGTCAACACTCACAATGTGTTCCAAAATTCTACACAGACAGAAGATGGCCCAGAGGTGATAACCCTACAAATGTGAGGTGATATTGGGTTTCCTTTTGATGTCTGGGTTAGCATCCCCTCACTGGTGGATGCTTCATTCTCACAGGGATAAAAATGCATCTCCTTTGCTGTGCCCTTTCTCTTCCCCATTTCTCTTTGGTGCCCTGTGAGGTGCAGAGAGCTTCTGTAGGTATGGGGGGTCCCGATGACACTCAGGGTGCCCGTGGGATCAGTCACCAGCCCTGTGCTGCAGCCCTGATGCCTCACATACCTTCCTGAGGCTGAGGGCCTGCACAAAGCAAGTGCTGAGAGATGAAGTTGTTTGAACCTTTTAAATAACATGTTGCTGTTGTGGGGCTTGTTTTAGGTAGGAGTGTTGTGGGAAAAGCCAGAGTTTCAACAGTTCTTGCCCAGGGATGGAATCTTAATCTTCTGGGACGATATCCTGGTGCTTTTTTGGGGAATGTGTGAGGTGGAGTGGAGTGGGTGATACACAGGCCTAGATTGTAGAGTGGGAACTCAGCTCCAGAGTGGCAGTGCAGACTCTCAGGGCTGAACTGCCTGCTGGGGCTGACAAAGAAGGAAAATACTGTCTCAGGAATAGCCCAATGGGACTGTGTCTCAGGGACAGGTACAGGGAGGTGACAAGTAACAGCAACATGTCCCAGCCTCAGAGCTTCTAGGAAGCAGTGACAGAGGGACTTAATAGCAGAGATTTTCAGAAAGGCCACACATGAACACTCTGAAAGCTCTCTCTTTGCCTCTTGGATTTGTGTATGCTTTTTAACAGCCACAGCATCCTGTGGCAATGGGCTCCACGATTTCATTTCAGAGGGTGCTGCCTAGTTCTTGGGTAGAGAGAAAAATCAATCTTTTTGGTACTTGTCTTTCAGGGAACTGAAGCAGAAGGGACTCTTCAACATCCCACGGCTGGCTGAGTCCCATCCAGAAGTCCTGCTGTGTCGACTTCGTGAGATTTGCTTGGCAGCTACCAGCGAGGTGAGCACATTGTTCTTAATTGTCCCCCATACTTCATACAAAGCTTGTAGAGTAGATATGTGCTTGTTCATCTCCATGTGTGCTCAGGGACTGCCTTCATTTCTGGTTTTAGACCTTCTAATGTCTGTCAGCTATCTGTAGGATCTGTGTGTACGTGCAGGTGTATTTACTGGCCGGTTGGGTAGCTGGCACTTGTCTTTGAGTGTGGTGCCATTATAATGCAAGGCAGAAATGGAGACACTAATGACATTCTATGCCAGAGTCCCAATCTCTGCCCAAGCTGTAATTGAACCCTGCAAATGAGTCTGTAGCTCTGAGCCTGTGTTTTCTGTTTCCTGTCTGAGGGCTTCAACTAAAAGTGTTGCTGTTTTGAACAGGAGCGCCTGACTGTTTTATCTTTATGACTTGTGCCTTTATGGTTTGAAAGCATGCCTTTATTTTTTTTATTTACTTTTTTTTGCTTCTTTGTTTTTCAAAACAAAGGGCCTAAAATCAAAGCACTTGACATTGTAGAAGCGTTAAGTAGAAGACTTTAGTGAAAGATATTTTTTTATGCCTGCAGTAAGCAGGAGTGAAGCCAGAAATTGGTGCCAGACTAAGTGCCTTTCTGTGTTTGGGCTCTTCTGCTCTTCCTGTGCTTTTATGTTCCTCTATACACAGTGGGACATGCTGTCATTTTGTGGGAGTTTTGTCTAAGGAAATGGGTTTTCTTTTCAAGGTGATTCTTACGTTTCCCCTCATGACTTCCTCAGGTGACCAACCTCCGGTCCAAGGTGTCCTGCTCAGCAATCGTCACTCTGGGAGAGCTCTTTGCCATCTTGAAGAAGGACATGGACTCCGAGGCGGATGAGGTTGCTGCGGTCCTTCTCCCCATGGTGTGGAACTCCCCAGAGTTTATTCAGAAGGCAGCCTGTCAGAGCCTGGGGATGATGGTAGAGAACGTGACTCCTGCCCGAGCAATGACTGTTCTCATGGACAGGGGAGTCAAGTAGGTTCTTCTTCTTTTAGTGATGTTCTTCACCTTCCAGTGTGTGGGTGGGGGAAGGGATCTGAGAGAGAGAATGGGAATGGTGGGAGGGAAGGGTCCTGTATCCTGCATCTTCTGTGGACTCAGTGACTTGATTGTCCCATCAATCTCATTTCTTTCCTCTTGTCACCTATTATTGCCCCCCTGCAGCCCATTAGGTCACAGAGTTGCAGAACTGCAGAATATGGGGAGTTGGATGGGTCCCATCAGGACCATCCAGTCCAGCTCCTGGCCTTGCACAGAACAACCCAAGGGTCACAGCGTGTGCCTGAGATTGTTGTCCAAATGCTTCTTCAACTCTGTCAGGCTTGGTGCTGTGAGCACTGCCCTGGGGAGCCTGTTCCAGGGCCCAAGCACCCTCTGGGTGAAAAGCTTTTTCCTGGTATCCAAACTAAAGCTCCTCTGACTCACCTTCCTGCTGCTTCCTGGAGTTCTCCAAGTCTGTCAGAATTTCCTAGATATGGAGAACAGTGGGGAAGTGAAAGTGCCTGCAAAGGCTCAGGATACAAATATGTGCTTTTGTGGGAAGAGAGACAATTGCAATTGCAGCTGTCAGCACTGTTGGATATTTCACAGCTCTAACCCCAGAGTCCCTGGGGAAAACCACGTATCCTCATGATGCCATTAACCTGAGAAATAAGGAGGGTCCTTGCAGGGGTGTGGAGCACATGGGGGAAATGTGCTGGGTGTGGCACAGCCTGCCCAGAAGGTGCAGCTGCTGCCAAAAAGAGTCTTGTATGAGTGTCCTGGCCTTAGAACTTTGTATGAGTGTCCTGGCCTTAGAGCTCTGCTTTCTATTCAAAATGACGTTTCATGTTAGCCTTGAGATGATGATTCACTTCCCAGGCACCTTCACAGGCCGAGTGCCATGGGACAGCTGAAGCAAATGCTGCCCTAAGTGTTGGTGCTGGGCCTGATAGTTCCCAAGAGACAGTCTCTAGATCAGGACAACCTGGCTCAAATGCCTGCCACCCTTTCCTCAGCCTTGGAACAGGGTAAAACACTCAGATGTTCCTTGCCAAGCTTTACAAAAGAAACAGGCTGCATTGTTGGATATTCCACAACTTCACACCCCACAGTGTGTTTGCCCTGCATTTGTTTTTTTCCAGAGGTCTGCAGATTTGGGGATGAATGGGTGGAAAGAGCCTCATCCTGCTGCAACTCTGTGTAGTGGGTGCCCTCTGAGGGGTCAGCATGAATTGTCCTTAATTTCTAAATAATTCATTTGTGATCTACTACTTTAATCTTTCTCTGAGTAAATTTTGGGAAAGAAATGGAGTATCCAATAATGCTGGGAGACTGAATTCTTCACTCTTCTGTGCAGGCAGTCCTTCTGTACAATGCCAATTTAGTGTTTCTCTGAGGACAGAACCTTCTGCAGGTGTTGGAAGGTGCAGGGAGAGCCCAGGCTCCTTCCCCCAGCAAGGACAGGGAGCACGCTCTGGCCAAGGCCTGTGCTGCTGCTGCTCCTTGTCCCTGTGGCCCAGGGTTTGCTCTCTCCTTCCCAGGAGCCGCTACGTCCAGGTGCGGAAGTGCGCGGCCGAACTCCTCCTGTCCTTGATGGAGAAAATGGGAGTCACCAAGCTCGCAGGCACCCCCAGGGCTGAGAGGCTCCCACACGTGGCAGGGAGACTGGCTCAGGACTGTCACAAGGACACAAGGTAATGATCTTCATCTCACCTCCAAAACCAGGAAAGTAATTTTGTGTTTGGCTTTAAGGGTAAAACCACAAAAGAGTGGAAACTCAAGGAAATAATGAGCGACCTCACTGTGTGGCTAAGGGGCATAGAATCATGGAATATGCTGAGTTGGAAGGGACCCATGCAGGTCATCCAGTCCAGCTCCTGGCCATGTGCAGGACAGCCCAAGAGTCACTCCATGTGCCTGAGAGCATTGTCCAAACGCTTCTTGAGCTTTGTCATGCTTGGTGCTGTGACTGCTGCTCTGGGCTGCCTGGGGAAATGCCTGTACTGGGTAACCTGAGGCTGGCCAGCAAGAAGGAGCATTGCCAACTTCCTGTGACTTGAAGGATTCTTTACTGAGATCAAAAGAGCTCAGATTAGCCAGTCCAACAGTTTTGATTGGCCTTAGGTGCACAAGAGAAGGCCAAAGTGTTGGCTAATGTTCATCACTGGAAGATCCCAAACATCTATTTCGCATTAAGACTTCCCTAGAAATATTTCAGAGGTCTTTAGGCAACATATTCAGTCTTTCTAAACCTCTTCTGCAGATTTCTAGAATGCTGTTATGTGTGGTTCAGTGGTCTCCAAAGTTCTTCTTGAAGAAATCATTGGTGACCTAGTGGCAAAATCACCCCAAACCACCAAAATCCCCTTACTTGGAGGATTAAATTCCCATTAATAGCTGCCAAGAACACCAGAGCACCTAGCTGACCCTGTGCATACATATAGTAGAGAATAATCAAAAGCAATCATGAGGTGAGAAAGGTAAATTCCTGTGCAATGGCAGCAGGACACTGCTAACAGGCTCTGACAACAAAGCAGATGTGTTTTGCTTGTTGCCTGGGATCCTTTGATCCCACAGAAGCACACTGGCAGTTTCAGAGAGAAATGGTATTTTTCTCTTGCCCCACATTCTCCTCCTGCCCCTTGTGTTCAGCTACAGCACTGTGCAGTGTCAAGTGAGGTAAATCTTCCTCTTTGCTGAGTAGGTAATGGCTTCTCATGCAAGAATTGCACCTGATGAGTTTAAGGCATCAGCCTCTTCTGTTAACACTCTTCCTTAGTTCATTTTCTGTTGTTTCCGTCCTTCCTTTCTTCCTTCCTTCCTTCCTTCCTTAGGCATTATGGACAGGAGATGGTGAAGATGTTGCTGAATAATCAAAAATTTAAAAAGCTTTTGGAGCAATCCCTTTCCCCGCGTGACCTGGAAGATATTCTGACCAGAATTAAGAAGAAGGTAAGTGTTTGACAGGAGAAATATCTAATTTGTGCAAGTATTGCCACTGCTAATACGAGATCAAACATACCCAATGTGTCTTTATCCTATTCCACTTCTGCTGAATCATTTTGCTCCTGGGAATGAGCTGTTAATCCTCAGCCTGTTCATCTGCAGACCACAGAGGAACTGCTATTATTAGGGGAAAAGTGGGGTTTTGAGTACTTTGAATATTGGTCACAAAGAGGAAAGGGAAAGAAGGGAAAATGGGTTTACACTCACGTGTACGCCCCCACCACACTCTCCCTACTCTGCCCCCAGTAAAGCAATTAAGTGAGAATAGTCCTTCTGAACATAACAGAGTCTGCAAAAGAGACTGGAAGCAGCAGTGCCAAGAAAATTTCCAAATATACCAAAGATGTCCAAGTCAATCCTAGTTACTACAGTTGCTGTCTGTCTTTTGGGAATACTGCCCTGCTGTCGAGCCATGTGTAGCTGGAAGAAGCTTGGTGAATTCAGCAGCATCCAGTGGAAAATCATGTGTTTGTTTGGGGGGGATTTTATTCTTTTTATCAACATTACAGATGGGAGTGTGCCTTGGTGCAGGAGCAGAGAGAGTAAGTGTTGAACCAAATCAACTTCCAACACATTGAGCCAACCTCCAAAGAGTCCAACTTTTTCCTCTAAGACCACTCATTGCCTGTCAGTTTGCATCATTCCCATTTGTGCTCAAGACTAATGAATTTGGGACTTTAGACTGCTGCTCAGTGTGGTAGCACCCATAACCTGCCTTGGGCTATTGAAATCAAAGAGTTGGCATCACTGAACCTCTGGTCTGTTTATTTCTGTATGGTAGGAAATGTTTCCCTAAGCCTTGGTAGCAGTGATCCTGGTTCTAACTTGTGTTTTCAAGAGGGCATTTCCTATTTTATATTCTAAAGATTCATGGGGTTTCTTTATGTCTTTGTAGGGGATGGAAAACCAGAAGGGTGAATGCCCCTCTGTCAAGGAGCCAGTGGAGAAGTGGAACGACAGCCCAAAGAAGCCCCAGGCCCCACTGCCCTCTAGCAAACGGTACTGAGCACTTTTGTCAGATGTGACAAAGCACATGTCAAGCTCTACATGCCTCTTCCTCAGGCAAATCTTTCTGCTGGAGATGGCCAGTGCCAGAGATTGTTTCCCTTCCTTACAAATGCTCTAGGACAAAATATGTCAACTTCTGCATTGTGTTGAACACAACTTCTCTGGAGGGCTTTCCACAGGAATTGGGTGACACAAAGACACCCATTGGTTGCAGCTCAGACAATCCATTGCAGTAGCAAGGGCAGTGCTGTGGAGGCTTGAAGAGGGCCAAGTCTCTGCTGCCTGGCTTGAGACAAGGAAATTCAAACAGGATTTTTTTTTTCATCCAAATGGAGTCCTTTGTAGATGGGTGTTTTAATGAGAAGTCCCAGTTTAGAAGCAGGATGCCATTCCCCAGACAAGCAGTTCCCATCCATGTGGTTTGGCCTGGCTGATTCCTGGTTTTCTTACCCTCAAACAGTACCAAGATTGAGTAGTAAGGAGCAAGGCAATTCCTGAGCCATTTTGGTCAACAGGTGTCTCAATGTGGACTTTTTGTCTTGGTATTCCTGTCCTTCATATGGTTTGCTTGATGGAGAGCGTGTTTGGTTTATTTCCCCCTGTGCAGCAATCAGCATTTAGGACAGGAATTTGGTCCTTGCTGTCTCTTCATGCCAGTGGCAGAGCTACTTGGACCTGTTCTCCTCTTTTTCCAGAGGGGATTTATTTAGCTCAGTCACGCTCAGTGGTGGCAGGAAGGTGACCACATGCCTCAGTAGCATGGCTAGCATCTTCCCATGCTCATGGAAGAGACAGGTTGATCCCAGAGGATTATTCCCAAGGGGTTTGTTAAGCTGTACATCTAGTCTCTAGGGAAGCAAATGAAATGTGAGTGTAGTTCTGGCATGTCTGGCTTCTGTTCTTATCTCTGTTCCTGATTTTCTGGATCCTTCAGATTTGCCCCTGTTCATCTGTTCAGATGCATCTGAACTACTTTTCCAGATTGTCATGCCTGGTGTAGAGACCCTTCTTCAGAGTGATGACTTTCCTTATTATAAAACACACATGTGCCACATGAGGAGGCATTTAAACTTGGAAATAGCGTCTCTCTTTCCCCCCAAAGCAATGTGTGCCTTGGAAGGCATCTGAAGATAGATCAGATGCATCTCATCCTTGGTTTTCCTGAGTGAGCAGTGGTGAGAATGTCACTTGCAGATTGTCTGCCATGATGATTGTCACGAGGTCCACGTTGTTCCTCAGAGCTTCATGATTTTCTAGCTTGAAATCCCATCAATTAGGAAAGCTCCTCCAGATGTTTTGCTCACAATTAACTGAAGGTATTACCAGGAACAGGTCCTAATTTGGTTTTGTTTTCCAGGGTGAAGTCTGCCCCTGGTGGGCGCCTCCTCCACCGTCCAACAGCCCAGGTCACGTTACCTGCAACTGTGGAAGGAAGGGAGTCACTGCAGAAGCTTTACCATCTCCTGGAAGCCAAGGGGTTTCAGACACAGATGGAAGGAGTGGCACTCCTCCTAGATCTGTGCAAAACCAGCCCCCAGCTGATCTCCAGTAACATTGTCCAAGTATGTAGGATATCTTCATGGTTCCTTTCCTTTAGCTCCTTTCAGAAGCCTGGAGAAGTAAAGTTAATTCAGTGTGTCTTGGCACTACTACATCCTGGCTGTTTTGGACAGGCTGGTCCCTCTTACCCAGACAAATGCAATTGAGGTCCAGGCTTCAGGACAAGTTCTTTCAGTCCAACTCTATTTGTCTGGTAGGTGCCTATTGCTGCTGTTCATCAGATGATGGCGGAATTTTCTGCTGGTGTAACTGCTGCTGTCTCCTACTCCCAGTTGGGTTAAGTGAAGGGAATCCAGCTATTGAAAGCATGGCAATTATTCTCTAGATGAAAAATAGGTTTGCATGGGGAAGAAAAGTATCAGGCTGGGTTGGTTTAAACAAAATGTTTTTAAAAGGACACTTCTGTAAACTCCATTTTGTCTTGCACAGGCACAACTCTGGCTCTCATTTCCACCCTCATCCCTATTCCTCTTGGTAAAGATGGTGCTCACCCTTCTTTTTGGGGGGCCTTTTTTTCTCTTTGGAAAAAGAGGAAAACAGCTAAGGACCGATCCATCCTTTCTTCTCCCAGTAGCTGCTTTTTCCCTTTTTCCAGAAAATGGTGCCTGATACTGTGGCTGTCAAGGGACTGAACCTGCTCTAATGAGAGCTGTAGAGCACATTACATTTCAGAAATCTACCTCTTAGTTAAAGAATTAGTCTGGATCCTGGAAGAGTTGACCAGAGTCCTGTCCTTCTCCAGAAGCAGGTTCTGAGACAGACAAAAAAAAAAATTAGATCTCCTCCCGCTACAATTTTGGCAAAATTGTAACTGCCCTCAGTACTTGAGGCAACTGTATAGAAAAATGGGCATGGTCAATATCTGCTTCCATACTTTGAAAGCAAAGGAAGCCTTTTGAATTAATAAATGGAATTGATTTAATGATTTATAGGTGGAGAGAAACACCATAGGAACTGTTCTGGCCCCAGCCAAAACTCTCAAAACCAGATGAAAATCTTTCAAACAGCATCAGGTTGCACAACCATTCCAGTGAGTGGCCCACAGGAAAACAGTGAAATTGTGCAAGCAAGGGCTGACCTGACAGAAAGGATCACTTTCATCTTTTATATTGCTGAGTGCTCATTTCTACATCCCCTCTTCAGACAAGGTCATTTTAATCCAGCTTTCATGTTGTTTGTTCTCTTCACAGATTTTTGATCATTTTGTCCTGAGAATCAATGACACCCATAGGAAGGTGAAGCAGCAGGCGCTGGAGGTGCTGGCAGAAATGATTGCACTCCTGGAAGATGCCCTGAACCCAGTGATGGTCCGTTTGGTTGAAGGGATAACAAGGAACCTGAACTCAAAGGATCCCGGGGTTCATGCCGCAGCTGTGACCGCACTGGACCAATGTGTTGTTCATTTAGGTAAGGCTGAGCCCTGGCATGGACTCTCCTCACCTGTGTCTCTGTCTGTCCCACACAAGAGAGCGCTGAGTGCCTTGGGAGCTGTTGTTGTCTGTGGAAGGCTCCAGCTGACACCCACCAGAAGCTGTGCAGGTGCAGTCCTTATGCACCATCCCCAAGAGGCTGGAATGTGCAGCAGCATTTCCCAACAGTCCCAGGCTGCCTTGGCTCTGTGCCACTGGTCTGAAGAGCAAGTCCTGGACTCCAGCTTTGCTACAATTCAGAGCCAAAGGGGTTTTTCAGTTTGCTTGGGCCCCGTCTGACTTGCCAAATGAACAGCTTTGCTGTTGGCATGAAGGGACACCGGCCCATCAGAGCTTCTGCAGAGCAGCCACTGGGAAGGCTCTACATTAGAGGCATTAGCTGCCTATTTCCCACCTTCCTCATTTGTCTTCTTTTTCCAATGGGGAACTGATGATTCACCAAGTACATTTCTTTAGAACAAACAGGTCTAAGTCCAGCTGTCAATATTGCCTCATTCCACACGTTGTTTTGGATGGGGTGAGATGGCAAGAGCAAATACCTGCCTGGGCAAGGGCTGCTGTAAATTCCTCTGCCACACAGATTTATGTCAGCTCTGAAAATGCCACACTGGGGGAATATGCCTGAAAAATGGAGTGTTGAAGAGTCAGTTCTTGAGGGGCAGTTTCCACTTTCTCCACCTCAGCTGCTCTGTGAAGTCACAAACTGCCTGACTCAGTGTCTTTCTGTGTCCCAAGTATGGGCTTCTTCCTTTTTGCTCTGGGATGCAAAACCTTTCCACTGCTTTCATGTGACTGAACTCTTGAGGTCCCTGGTGTGAAATGTTTTAGCATAGCTCCTGGTCCAGCAGACAACTTTGGATTTACACATGTGAAAGGAAAGCTTTTCTTTTGGAATTTTAAACCCTGCCAAGTAGGCTGGAAGGAAAGAAGAAAAGGATTCAAAAATCAGCAGAAATTGACTTTATTCTATTCAAATGGGGTTGCCCCTGCCCTTTCCCTCCCCACTGTCCTTTCTCCTATGCCCTCAGAAGAGTGAGCAGAAGCGTGTGTTTCACTTGTAGATGAAGTGTCACTGATGAAAGAGCTCAGCCACCAATGGAGCAAACTGAGTAGTGAAGCTCTTCTGGAAGTGACAGAGTGCATCACAGGTATGGCCTCCCCTTGTAAGCCAAGAGGTCTCTGAGGGAGTATTGACAGGGAATGCCTGTGAGCAGAGAGCAGAGTAGCTCCTCCACATCAGGAGGGGCTGAGCTTGTCCCTCCTGCCCAATGGCCAAGGCAGGTGTATTTGGCAGGCTTTCCCTGGCTGCTGCAGAGCTGTGCAGCATCTGAGATGGGGCAGCGCTCGGCCTCGGGCTCAGCTCTCACTGGGGCTCTTCTCAACTTCCACAGTGACCCATGTCTTTAATTGCATTTAAACTCAAATGAAGTCCTGTTTTAAAATGGGTACCATAACCCTTTTCCTGCTTAGCAGAATTGGTTTGGGGTACTTTCAGGAGCTCTTTCAATGTTGATGACTGCTGGTGGATTAAGAGCATAGAGAAAATGAAATCTCTTCCATCACAGAATAATAAATAGCTAGTACATAACATTTTGCCTGATCAGAAAATAAGACTGGTCTCCTGAGCATTTCAGGTTTTGATCTCTCAGCCAAATCTGCCATGCAAGGAGCCTTTTGGTAGTAAATTTTTGTTTGTGTTTGATATAGTTCAGTTCAGAAAATGAGCAGAGAGCAGATTCCAGAGACAATGTGAGAAAACACTTGTGTTCCGGCTAAATTTCAGTCCCCTGTGTAGCCTTTTTCTCTCTCTATGCCTCTATTTCAGTGCACATTGTAAGAAAAAGTGCCATTAGCATTGAGAGGCGAAATGGCATTAAAATGTGGAGATGCTCAAATGCCAGGGCAATGGGGTCTGGGTAATTCTCTAAGACACCTTGAGGTTTGAAAGAGCTCTTGGTTGGAAGGCACAAAAGCATTCTGCCAAAGACACCAGCTAGGCACTGATGTTCCTCATCCAGCTGTCAAGCAGCAGCCATCTCTGGTGGGCTGGAGTTTTGAAGTGTGCTCTAATACTGCCCTTTGCTGTGTGCTGTGGAGCAAAGGGAAGAGCCAGATGAGACTTTTGGCCCTTGACATCAAAGTTACAAAAAGGAATCATTCCTTTTATTAGAAATCTCTCAATTGCCTCTCTAGGGTGCATTTCCAAAGATTCCGTGTGGGTTTAGACAAGTTGTCAATGGAAAGAGAAGGCAATTTGATGTTTCATTCATTGTTCATGCAGACATAAATTGTGAAACAATTTAGTAATGGTAGAAAGTCTCTGCCACAGGTAAAAAGCTCTGGTTGGAGAAATTAGTCCGGAGGGGTTGGTGGTTCTGTTTCAAGGATGATCAGCTGCATTGCCCATTTCTGGGTCATGGGGCTCTGTGTGCTATTTCACTGATCTTGGCCAGAGAGGCTCCCAAGAAGCAAAAGCAGAGGTAGATCCTTGTTTGCATTGAGGCTGGTGGGTAAGGAGCTGTGTGTCTGTCCCGGCAGTGCTTGTGGAATGGGTTCATGCCAGGAGCCCTGAAGTGGTGCAGCGCTACGCCCTGCCCGTGCTCTGGTCCTGCCTGGAGAACAAGGCGCTGCCAGTGCAAAGCGCCAACGTCTGCGCTGAGGTCACCAAGCTTGCCTGTGCCCTCTGGGAGGTGATGGGCACCCAGCTGATTACGTGTGCTGAGAGCAAGCCTCCACACGTGCAGGAAAACCTCTCCAGCCTTTTGGGCTGGTGAAGGTTTCACGTTCTCCAGAAAGCTGACCAAGTGCTGAGTTGGACACCTCTGGATGGGACTTTTCAGCTGTGCCGAAAATGACAAAATACTAAGGAAGGGTGTGCATCTGCCCCCGCTCTCTCCATCGCCCTTCCTAGTGATGGCATGGAAGGCCTGAAGGAGCTCCAGACTGAGGGCAAGGTGAAGACCAAGCATGGATGTGCCTCCCGAAAAGGTAAGCAGGGAGCAGGGCCACCATCTGGCGGGAGGAAGGGTCTTGTGGCAGCGCAGAGAGGCTGTGCACATTGGCAGGGAACAGCTGTGCCCTGCATGTGCCCCCTGCAAGGAGCTGTGCTGCTGCCAGTGGCCCTGGAGCTGTAGGGCTGCTGAGCTGTGGGGCAGGGAGAGGAGCAGCAGGGTGCATGTGCAGCTGAGCCATGGCTGGAGAGCACAGGGCTCTGGGCTCCCTGCTGTCCCAGGGCAGCCCAGAGGCCAGGCTGTGCCTCTGGCAGCTCTGGGGAATGGCTCAGGGATTTCCCCTGGCCTGCCTCAAGTGTCTGCCATCAGGAGCATGTTTCCCTGTGCAGTTGTATAGAAGTGTCCAGGAAGTCTGTGCCATGAAATATGGTGCCTCAGATGCTTTAGATTCACTTAGTGGGCTCTGTTACGTTTTGTATCTCCACTTTGCAGGCCTGAGTGGATAGAGTCTTGCTGAGTGGTTTTTTCTGGTAGCTTCTGATGTTTCTGTTATCAACCAAGCCCTTGCCTCCAGTCCAGAAGAACTGTTTTTCCTCGAAGATCAGAAAGAGGCTGCCAACTGACTGAAGAGTTTTTCACAAACAGGATTTATATTTTAAGCTTCATAATTACAACTGTACATTTATTATTCAGATGTAATTATTTTTGTATGTTTATAAATATGTTAATTTTTTATGTACATATGATATTTTGATGTAGTTTTAAATAAATGTTTTTTGATTGTATCTTTAATTCTTGATGACATCATTTTAATTGTATATATTTTATTTTGATGATTTAAAAAAAATTTAAAAATTAAAAAAAATAAAAGAAACCAAAAAAGAGATTGTGACACCAGGACCTGCTAGCCTAGAGGTTGTGGGAGTGCAGCTCACTCGATGTGCCAGTGTCTCACCACTTCCTTTCCTCATTGGGCCTCTCCTCTTCCTCTTTTGCCATGTTTTCTTTGCGTCATTTGTGCTGCTGTTTTTAACGTGTGCCCTGGGTTGACTATATGATGCTTTTATCCTCCATCATCGTTCTGTTTAGGCTGAATAATAAGGTTTGCACCTTTAAGACGTGTTCCAGAGAGTGAAGGGGGGGGAGAGTAGAAGCACACAGTTTTGTTTTCAGACACTGCACTCCTCCTACACCTTCCTGCTCCCCGGACTGTGTTGTCTGCAGATGGACAGACAGCGGGACAGAGCTCTCTTTTGCTTTTAGTTAGTTTAGCTAGCTGAGGCAGAGAAGTTCCCTGGACTGTGGTTTTATTCCCTTTTCTTTGGACCTCTTGAAGCCTGCTCTGGACTGAACACCCAGGGGAGCACCGGCAGCTGCACCTGAGGCCCACGGGGCCAGGCCTGGCCTTTGACAGTTCCAGCACTGGAGGGACTGATCAGAGACTGAGTGAGCTGCAACCCGAGGATGGGGCTTTCTCAGTTTGTCATCTCTTTGGGAGCAGCAAGGGGTATTACTGTTTAATATTGTTTAGGTTTTATTGTTTAATAAACAGTTTTTTCCACTTTTCTCCAAGGAGGTAGTTTCTCCCGGACTGTTGGAGAGAGGGGCCAATTGAATCTGCTTTACTAAAACAGTCCCTGTGGGGGTTCTCTCCAAAATTTGCTCTGAGCCAGGACAATGTATCATTACAACAGGGTCACACATTGACATGTTTGAGGGACAACAGATCCAAAAGATCCTGTCGAGTTAAAAGTTTTCTAACTAGATGTGTTCTGTGCTCACCAAAGGCCTGAGCAAAGAAACCAAGAGAAGTGTGCCCAAATGGCCAAGCTTTGCTCCTTTGCAATCTCACACACATCTGGCTCACATGTGTCCTCAATCACAATTTCATAGGTAAGAAGATCTTGTGTATTTCACTGGGAAATGATGCACAGCTTTGGAAAAGTCATCTGTGTGTATATTTACCCAGGACAGCAGTCCAGCTGTGTTGTTTGCAAGTTGTTTGCAGAAGGATGAGTGGACTGTGAAGCCAGTAACACGTGACAAGAGTTCCTCAAATCTAAACTGCAGTCTGGGTGCCATTCAGTGCAGTCTCGTCCTGCGACCACTGGCATTCTCAGTGCAGACCACGAATCCCGTCACTCCCAGGTACTCTGCAAGAACCCCTGAGTAGTGGCTCTGTGTGCAGCGTGGTGACGCAGGCGAGAGCAGGACTGAGAAGTACTGAGGCGAAGGAAGGAGGGAGTGGACACACGAATGGATGCCAAGGTGCTTTACTGACCCAGGCGGGGCCAGTAACGGTGTCAGGGAAAAACCGTTGGGGAGGCACTTATAAAGGGGAAGGGCGTGACACGAGGAGCCACGAGGGACCAATGAACGAAGCTCAGGGGAGGAGCAAGAGACACACCTGAACCAATAGGAATGGCCCAGGGGAGGGAGAAGGCTCAGGGGACAAACCATATGTTAAGTAAGGGAAGATTGAGATAGAAATTTCTCGAAATCAAAGGGGGTTGGTTACAATGATAGACAGGTAACTGGCGGGAGGAACAAACCCTTAGGAGGGAGAACATGGGGGGAACCGAGGGTCAACCCAAAATCTTAACATATAAAAAATAACCACCTTTGCAAGAAAACCCATAGAGGAGACACTATGCTACAATTCGGCCCAGAGATGAGAGATCATTTGTTCCCATGGAGCTGTTCTTGCCAGGGTAAAGAATTCCTGCATAGCTGGAACAAGCAATTCTGGATTCAGCTCCAGCTCTTGGTTGGCTGCATGATCATTGACAATGCTCCCTATTGTCCTTGGTTACAATATAAATATGTATTCTATTCCCATCTTCAAGAGCTGTTGAAACCAGGAGGGGCATTGTTCTTTTCCTTATCTCCTGTTATTGGGCCCATCAATGCCTTTCCCCATGACTCAGAGATAATTCCCTGTGGGAGCCCTTTGTGTCTTATGCACCCACCCCATGACTCATGGAACAATAAGAGCCCATTGTGAGATGCTGTGCCCAGGGAGGAGGAACTAAGCATCCCCACGTGGATATAATCTGGAGTTTGGGACAGAATAAGCACCCTTTCCACTGGATTCCCAGAGGAATGGCTGCCTTTTCCACTGGATCTTCAGAGGAAGACTATACCCTTCTATAGGATCACATGTGCCACTCCAGGAGGAGTGCAGCCACCAATCCAACTGGACTGCTACCAACACCCTGACCAAGAGGCTGTCACTTTGTATTCTGACTCTGTCGGTGTATTTTGGGGGTTTTTTTGTTTTTGTTTTTGGTTTTTTTTTTTTTGTATTTTGCATGTATTTTGGATGGGGTATTTTTCTGTGGTTTTTTGTTTCCTTTTCCCAATAAATTATATTTCTGACTTGCAGTCTCTCACTGGTTTTGCTTTCAAACCAGAACTCCTATCCAGAATTTAATTTGCAGTTTTCTGTCATAGTCATTTGAAGCTTTTAACCTTCACATTTCCATTTGCTTTGCCTTAAGGAAAACCACTTCTGGTCCCAGTGCATACAGTAACCTTTTGCCAGCAAAGTCCTCATGGTTGCCAGCTTCTGATGTTACAGAAGAAACCGCATGTGAATGTGTTAGAATTAGGTTTTCTGATGGAAAAACCCTATGTCATGTGGCTGTATGTGTTTGCTTAGCTATGGGTTTAGTCCTGGCCTAGTAAAGCCCAAGCAGGGTGGCATGTTTCAGGGAAAACTGGTCCATGAGCTTATGGGGTTGCCATCAGCAGGAGATTGAATGTCTCCTTTGGGGATTTCTCTGGAGACACAATTAGGGACCAGCTCTATGCTGCAGTATTCTCTTAGATCTTTCAAAAATATCCTAGAAAAGGCAGTGAAACTTCACATCTCCTTTCTCAGCCACTGTTGGAAGAGGGGCATTCTTGTCCCTCCTCAAAGCCATTGCTCTCTCCCACCAGAAACATGAACATCCACAAACAGCAATGATGCATGGTCCTCCTGCTGCTGCTTCAGAGCTCTGGCAAGTGCAGACCTGGGTATTACCAATGGGAACACTTGATTAGCATTTCATGCTCCTTCAAGATATCCAGATCTCAGGGCTTTTAGTTTCAAAGCAGCCACTGTACTGGCTCTAGGGAAGAGCAGTAAATGGGAAACAGTGACTGCCAGCCTTGCAGGGGTGTGGGGGCAAACCTGGAGTGTCAGAGTCAAAGGATGAATGGGAAGAGTGTAATTCCAAAGCCAAAGCTTCATTAGGAGAGCAGGATCAGTTCTTTACTGCATGCTTGCATGAAAGTCATTTGAGACCTCTTTTTTGTATCTCATGCAGAAAAAGGGGGCTTAAGCTCTGTAGTGGTTCACAATGAAGCAGACTGCCTGCTTTGTCACTGCCAGCCCTGGACCCTGGGGGCTCTGCAAGGGACTGTAGTGTATCCCATGCCTGGTTTGCCTCCAAGCAAAGCTTGGAGTTGCCTATGAGTTGTGCAATAAATACAAGAGTAATAAAATGGACAATTAAACTGGTCATTTTGGACGATATGCTCATGGTTTCACATGTCAGTCCTGTACCTCTTGCTCCAAGGCTTGTCACTCATCATGAAATATTTCAATGGAAAAACTCAGATCTCATGTTCCATCTGAATCAAATTGCATCAGATCATCAAGAATTCTGGTGTCAGGAACAAGACAAAAGCCTTCTGCCTCTCCCTTTAATTTGTCCTGGATTTCTGCAGCCCTTTGTGAAAGCTGCTGTAGGCAGAGTGTTTGCAGTTGTTCTTTGAGGCCTTTATGTGAGATATGTGGAACAGTCTGCAGGGCTCTCCTGGCAGAAATCTGTTTGTCCAAGCCCCGGAACACGGTGCCAGCAGAAACGGAGCGGCCCCGCTCCCAGCCCCAGAGTGTGTGAGCTGAGCCACAGCGGGGAGAAAAGATACCGAGGGGCTCCAGCCCAGCTGCTTCACCTGCCGTGGCTGCTCCACGGAGCTCTGCCACTGGGAGAAAGTCGATGCTGGACAAGCCCCTGAACTTTCATCTGCTACTGGAACTACTGCATGATAGCTCCTGTTCTTCCTGAGGGAGAACTCGGCGCCATCTTGGAACGCGAGTCCTGGGGGGATTTTCCTCTGGCATTTTGGGTCTTATTTCCAGTGAGGGCACAGTGAGGTCTGAGAGTTTGATATCCAGAAATTACTGGCCTTTTTATCTTGCTTTGTAGGCATTCTGTTTGTTAACAAGCTGTTGGTTTCTTTCCACTTTCATCTATTAGTATTAATTTCCTATTGCTGGAAGGGGATTGTTGGAACACATTAGAAGAGATGACTTATTCTCAAGTTTAATGTTTTAAGTTGTCTGCAACTGTGTGAGACAGATGGCTTCACACAGGAGCATCCCCAAAGCTGCTGAAGGGAAGGCACAGAGGGAGACAAACCCCGTATTTCTGAGGGAAATTCCTTGATACCAAACCAACCTGAGTCATCAAACAGCTGACCTGACCTTTCGAGACATGGGCCAAAGGGGAAAACTTTCAGTGTGTTTGTTCCAGGCCGGGCTATGCCCAAGGCAAAGGTTTGTCAGTGCACTGGACTCCTTCTCTCCTCATTGTGTCCGGCACGCACAGGAGCCCAGAGCTCCGGTAGAAACCATCACAGGCCTCAGTTGGAGGAACTTGTGTCCAGTGGTCACACAGAGCTCTGGTGTCCAGCACTGCAGCTCATTGGAATGAAGAACTGTTGCAGCCCTCTTGGAAGGAGCTAAGGAGCTTTGGCCTTCAGATCAGCTCCTTCCCAGCTCTTGATTTGCTGCCCTGGGGGAGCTGCTGCTTGTGGCAACACTTGTTTCACAGCTGACAGCCCTGCTCTGCTGGCCAGCAGCCATTGCAGGAGCTTGTGCTGGTGACATTGAAGCTTTTGGATCTTCCTAAGGAAAGCTCAGGGCAGAACTTGTCAGAAGAGCATTGCCTTGGCGATGCCTTTGACATTAAATCTTTCTTCTGTGCTCTGTGCCACACACCGTAAATATTTGAGGAAGCAAGTTTGCTGCTCCAGAAATTCCTCAAATCAGTCAGTTAAACTGTATTAGACCATGATCTGGGGTGTGTAATCTCACTTTAATTCATTGAGCAGAAAGCTGCAGGAGCACTGCTTGTGAGCGGTGTGTCTAAGCTAAGTGACCTTGCCCCCAAGAACTTAGAAAAGAGGGGAGAGATGGAATCAGCAGCACAAGGATCTGCACTGTGGTTCTCCCACAGGCCTGAGGACAGGGCCCACTTCCACTGGGCCTTGGCTTTTTACCCTCCATCAAAACTTGGTGCTTCAGATTGTGGTGGTGAATGGGCCCGGCCTTGTGCGGCCCCAGGGTGATCTGGGAAACGCTAGTCAGGCCTGGGCCTTGCTGAACAGCCCCTGGGCTCAGCTCCTGCTGAGCTTATCAGGGACACGGAGTGCTCCCAGGAACTTGTGTTGTCTAATGAGCTCCTGGGGTGTCTGGGAACAGCCTTGGAAACCACTTTTCTTGCCTGAATGGCATGGCATCCTTCTTCTCCCACTTTCTGAGTCAGGCTGCTGACCCGCAGTGCAGCCATGAGGAAGCATTTTATGGCTGAGGCCCACTCTCTTGTGGCCCAAAAAGAGCGCTGCAAAGGAGGCCCTTGGAGCTCTCCTGGAGCACAGGGGCTGCCAGCAGCAACCTCCCTCTGAGTGGGGCCTCTCAGGGGCAGCGAGCTCTCATGTTTGCTGCACTGGCAGGATCACTGAACAGCAATGGATCCTGGGCCAACAGCCCCACTCCTGGAGGCTCCATTTTAACCACTGTTAAGCTGGAGTGCTGTTAAGCTTTTAGGCCGTATTCCTTTTTAGCCTTGTCCTTGCTGTCCCTTTCTCAAAAGCACCTAAAAACACACACACACACACACAAACACACACACACACACACACACACACACTTCTCAGAATGTTTCTTGTTTGATTGACTGCATTTTGCTTGTTGCTATTGCTATTTTCTTCCTTGTTGTACTTTAAATGACCTGTAAGTAATAGTGGGAATGTTGCCAATGAATTTTCTTGAGCTGTTCCTTAATATTCAATCTGGTTTTACTGAACCTTGCCTGAGAATTTTTAAGCCATCTCAGATACTTGTTTGTAGCAAGCCTTGGGAACATGTGGCGCAGGGTTGACACTGGAAAGCAGGAGAGTCATTCCAAAGGGATGAGTTTGATTGTCCATTCTATTACTCTTCTTATCACTCTAATAAGCCAAGCCAAGATTTTCTTGGAGGCAGAATGTGTGTGGGATGCACTACGGCATTGTCCCATAGCTCTGGGCTGAATGGCACCCAGGATGGAGTGTAAATAGATTTGAGGAACCCTTGTCACTTGTCATTGGCCTCACAGTCCACTCATCCTTCTGCAAACAACTTGCAAGCAACACAGCTGGACTGCTGTCCTGGGTACATATATATACAGATGACTTTTCCAAAGCAGTGCACCATTTCCCAGTGAAATACACAACTTCTTCTTACCTATAAAATATGACTGAAGACACCTGTGAGCCAGATCTGTGTGAGATTGCAAAGGAGCAAAGCTTGGCCATTTGGGCACACTTCTCTTTGTTTCTTTGCTCAGGCCTTTCATGATCACAGAACACGATCTAGGTAGAAAACTTTTGTCTGTACAAGACTTTGCATCCATTGTGCCCCAAACATGTCAATATGTGGCCCTGTTACAATGACAAGTTGAAATGGCAGCACAAATGTCACAAAGAAAACATGGCAGAAGAGGAAGGGGAGAGGCCCGGTAAGGAAAGGACATGGTGAGACACTGGCACATTGAGTGAGCTGCACTCCCATAACGTCTAGGCTAGCATGCCCTGATCTCACATTCTCCTTTGGTTTACTTAAATATATTTATTTTTAGTTTTCTAAAATCATGAAAATAAAATATATACTATAAAAACATGTCATCAAAATTAAAAGATATGTTCACCTAACACCCTTCCTTAGGCATCCACAGCTCCTCTGGGCAACTTGTTCCCAGTGCCTCACCTGCCTCCTGTTGAGAATTTCTTCCTAGAAGATTGCAAAGAGGATAAAAATGTTTCTGTAAATACATCATCAATGAATGGAGGTCTAAGGAGAAGCTCTGTCTTCTCTTGGCCGTGGGGGGAAACATGGAACAAAGGTTGAGTAAAAGACTGAAGAACTGAATTCACTCTTCCCTGGGTAAAAACTGTCGCTGGGCCCAGGGAGTGGTGGAATTCAGTGGAATTAAATCCAGCTGGCACCTGGTCACAAGGGGTGTTCCCCAGGGCTCAGCACTGGGGCCAGCTGTGATTCACATCTTTGTCAATGATTTGGAGGGGAGGATCAAGGGTACCTCAGGCAGTTTACAGACGATGCCAAGCTGGGTGGGAGTGTTGATCTGCTGGAGGGCAGGAAGTCTCTGCAGAGAGATCTGGACAGGCTGGATCATAGGCTGAGGCCACTTGCATGAGGTTCAACAAGGTGAAGTGCCCTGTCCTGCTCTTGGGCCACAGCAGCCCCATGGAAGGCCACGGGCTGGGGGCAGAGGGGCTGGAAAGGCGCCCAGCAGAGGAGGACCTGGGGGTGCTGGTTGGCAGTGGCTGAAGGTGAGCCAGGTGTGCCCAGGTGGCCAAGAAGGCCAATCCTGTCCTGGGTGATGCTTCAGTGGTGGCCTTGGCAGTGTCAGGGGTCTCAGGTTATTGGAAGGACTCGATGACCTTAAAGGACTTTTCCAATGGAAACAGTCCTGCAATTCTAAACCTCCATATGTGCTTTTGAAGGATGCAGTCCCAAATGGACCTGCATTTGTGTTTTTAAGGGATTTAGCATTTACCTCTTCTTTAAAGTAATAGGCATCATGCTTTAAATGCTCTCAACACACTGTTATTCCTTGATCTTAAGCTGTGTGTTTGAATTGAGGTGCTTTTGCACAGGAGTGTTGGACCATGGGATAAATGCAGGCAATTCAGCTGCAAGGGCACTTGTTCAATCTACTTTTCTGCTTCCTTTCCCCAGTGGTGGCAGATTTGGGATTATTTGTCTTGTGCTTTGACTTCTGGCTCAGACTTGCTCATGGAGGTGTTGTAAAATCTTATCTACCCCTTTGTAGTAGAAAATTGCTTGCAGACTGGTGGGAATTGCTAGAGACAAGACTTACAAAGCAGTCTCCAGTATGATTAGCCCAGTGTCCCTGCTTAAATTCAGGTATGCTTGTATTAAAATGGAACTGAGTATTCCAACTCCCCTGTCCCCTGCTCTTTTAAAAATTTTTTGCAGCTCTTGGGGCAAGTGCTGTATGCCATTCCAACTCTTTGTTATCAAATGTGTGAAGTGATGCTGCTGCTGTAGTAGCAGTCTGAGTTCAGTGGGAACAAGCCCAAAGCGCTGGGTCCCACAGCAGTGGGCACGGAGGGAGACATGCCTCTGCCGCCGTGGCCATCCAGCAATGGGGAGAGCAGCTGCTGGGGCTTCCCCCATTCTGCCAACAGCAGTCTGCCTCCAACATGTGGCCATGATGTTGCCAGAATGTGGAAAATACATAATTTGAAAGTATTTTGATGTGTTCTGATGGGACAGTGTTCACAGGGGTTCTTGGATGAGGGAAGAGACAAGAATGTGGACTCCATGTACAGAAGGCTTGATTGATTATTTTATGATATATATATATTACATTATAACTATGAAGGAAAGGTTTTCTCTCAGAAGGTAGCTAAGCTAAGAATAGAAAAGAAAAGAATGAATAACAAAGATCTGTGGCTTGGACAGAGAGAGAGCCAGCTCTGCCGTGAGTGGTCACTAAATCAAAACATCCACGTGAGACCAATCACGGACCCATCTGTTGCATTCCACAGCAGCAGACAACCATTGTTTACATTTTGTTTCTGAGGCCTCTTAGCTTCTCAGAAGGAAAAATCCTAAAGAAAAGGATTTTCACACAAAGATGTCTGCCACATTCTGACATCACCTGACTGGAGCAGTTTGGTGGGCAGGATGCCCTGTGTGCAAGGGCCCTGGCAGGGATCGGTGGCTGGCACGGGCACTGGCAGTGTTATTTTCCCAGGCAGGCTCCTGATCCAGCTGTGGGGGAAGGCAGCAGCAGCTGGATTAGCCCAGCAGCAGCAGCACATGGAGGAGACCCTCATCTGCACAGAACCCGTCACCCCATTGCTCCCCCCATGGCAGCGAGGGATGATCCCGCCGCAGGGGAAGGGCTGCGGCAGCCTGGAGACTCCTTCAGCCAGGACTTGTTGCAATCTCCTTCCTGCAGCTGTGCCTGGAGCATGCTGGCCTGCAGTGGTGCTGCAGGGTCCCAGGGATGCTGCTGGGCTCAGGGGGCAGAGTGTGTACAAAAGCTGATTATATCTGCCCACTGAACACTGGGGGCATCTAATGCAGACTTTGAATAGATAGGAGAGATGAGACTTGAAGAAATAATTTTGCAGATGCAGAAAAAGGGATCAGACCTACAGGTCCCAGGGCTCAGGCTTAGTTCATCCAAACCAAGGATGGTTAGTTTGATCTGCTCTGTTGAGGAGCGATTTAGAATGACCTTCCCCGTGCTATTTCCATTAAGAAAATTTGGAATTGTCAGGGACTGCCAGGATCAGAAATGTTTTGAGGCAGATCATGTTTATGGGTGTCTCTGCAATAAAGAAAGAAGAGAATAAAGCCCTGGAACAATGAAGTGGAGCATAAAGGAACATCCAGCTCTTGGCCAACTGAGTTTTGGTGTCATCCACCGGGGAGTTCAAAGCTTCTTTTCCTTCCACCGCCCAGTGCCATTGTTTATGTCCAGCACTTTGTTTGATGTAAAGAGAATTAAGCAAAATCCCACACCAACAAGCTGCAACCCAGAACTGAGTGGGAAGTACAGAATGAAAGGCCTTGCAAAGTAACTTTGGAAAGGGTCTTTCATACTTTCAAAAAGTATAAAACTCTCAGGCCTGGCCTGGCTGGGCTTAGGGCTGGCTGCCTTTGGGAAGGGAATGGAAGGTGATGGAGTTGGGGTGGGGTTTTGCAGCCATGGAAACGAGAGAAACATGGGCAGCGTGTCACAAAGGGGCAGCCCCAGGCTGGGCTGGTGCAGGTTGTGCTGGACACGGGCCCAGCGGCAGCAGACGCGTCTGGCTCTGCCTCTGTGTGCCGAGCGCTGGCGATTGGAGTCACCCGGCCTTGTTCTGAGGCTGGGACCGAGCTCCCGTCGCTGCCAACTCCGAGAGCCATCCCAGATTCAAACCCTGACACTTCTGCCTGGCAGAAGCACGGGTTTGAAGATGGATTTCACAAGAAAAGGAAAGATCATGGAAGGAAGAGGTGAGGATAGAAGGGATCTAAAAGGCTGGATTAAATGGAAAGAAAGTCCCCCCATATTTCAGGGAAACCGCTCCATGGTGTCAGTGTTGGCTCTGTGTCAGAGTAGGTGCCTGAAAGCTACAGATGGTCCTGCAAGGACACCCATGGCATCACAACATTGTCTCATTAGTTTATGCTGCTTTCTCCTTTTCGACAGAGGCCAAGTGACTCCTTCTGTCTGCCACGACAGAGTCTATGGCCACAGCTGACCCCAAATTGGACACAGTCATGAGATTCAAATCCTGTTGCTTTCTCTCCCATCAATGTCTGGTCTCACCATAGATAAATTTCCTGTTCTTCCTCTGCTTGCTGATTGGGTCTAATATTGAGGATGGTATTAAGGTGCTACAGAAACACCAATAAGGCCTGCCTGCTTGCAGAGAGGTCTTTGTGGTTTTCAGAGCTAGCAGTCACAGCTGTGTGGGTTTCTCTTGTCGATTCAGGCAAGGCCAACCTCAAGAAGGAATCTTTTTTCCCCTCTTACCATTGGAGCCTTCCGTCTTCCCTTTCAAATTTGCTAACTGAATACAGTTCAGAGGAATTAAACACAGGCTAGTTCTGGGAAAAATAAAACCAAAGAAATTGTCTCAAAAATGAAGAAAACCCCTTGACTGTCTCACCCATTAGAGATGTTGATGAAAAAGTGGGAGTTCACTGAACTCACTTCTTGCCTTGTGAGCATGGCTCAGCCTCACACAGAGGTGAGGCTCCTGTGTCCTCCCAGCTGTCCCAAGGGCAGTCCAGAGGCCAGGCTGTTCCTGTGGTAGCTCTGGGGAAATGGCTCAGGATTTTCCCTCGGCCTGATTAAAGGGTGTGCTGGCAATGACCATGTTTCTCTGTGCAGCTGTTTAGAAGCTTCCAAGGAATCTGTCCCATGAAATACGGAGCTTCCGATGCTTCAGGTTTGCATTGCAGGCTCTGATACCTTTTGTGTCTCCACTTTGCAGGCCTGCCTGGCTACCCTCTTGCCAAGAGGTTTTCTCTGGCAAGTCCATCCATGCTCCTTCCCTGCAAGCCATTGCCTCCCATCTCCAAGAGCTCTCCTTCCACCAAGGCAAGCAAGATGTGCCATGGAGAGCAGGAAACTTGGAAACCTGGCAGCGGCTTGGATGAGGAGCATAGAATGAAAAAGGTGATCACTTCAGAGGAAAAAGAATGTAAGGTAAGGAGAGCCAGTTAAGTCCAGTGTGTTAAATTTTCAGTTTATGTGCTGTTGGCAGAGCTCTGAGACTTTTTGCCCTGACAGGAACTGACCCTTTCAGTCAAGTTAGAACAGGTCCTGATTTGGCTCTTTAGCTGGGATATCCCAGAAATGATGGGATACTAAGGATGGGTGTGCATCTACCCCAGGGCCTCCAGCCCCATTCCTGGCCATGGCATGGGGGCCCTGGAGCAGCTTGGGCAGGCAGAGAGCTTGCAGAGAGCAGCAGGGCAGGGAGCTCTGCTGAACTTGCTAAGTGCCAGTGAGCCTGAGCTGATGGATGTGTGGGAGCTGGAGAGCAGCCAGCATGCCAAGAGCTCAGCAGCATCTGGGCTCAAAGGCTGCTGGGGAAGTGTAGGAGGGAAGGGCAGCAGCAGAAGAAATGAGGGCCTTGAGAAAAGCAGGTTTTGGCATCCTGCAGAATGGCTTTGTGGGGCCATGGCTGGAGATCAGCAGTGGCTGTGAGCCACCTTCGGGGCAGGGAGAGAACAGAGATCTAAAGCCACTGTCATGCCATCCAAAAGGGCAGTGGAGGCAGTGGCACCTCAGAACATCATGATGTCAATGGGAATGTAGGCACACTTGCAGAGGAGAGGGCAGGAGGGAAGAGGTGTCCAATGTGGGACATGATCTCTCCCTCACCAAGTCCCTTTGCATTCCTCATGCTGGGCCAATCAGCTCCATTAGTCTGACCTGTTTATTCCTGCCAGGTTCCAGCTGAGGGCAAATGTAAAAGTCCTGAGGGAGGACTGGGGGCAAGGCTGGATGCTTGATCTGAGCACTGTGTTCTACTTTTTCCAGGCTTCCTTGCCATATCCCAGTGGTGGGGAAATGAAGAAGGCATCATTTGGATTGCCTTTGATCCCCCCAATATGCAAGGCAGGAAGTCTCAATGTTGGCAGTGCTGCGGGATCTGTCCAAAGCTCTCCCCAGGTGGATTTGCAGGAGTCCTGGGAGATGAGGTAAGCCAAGGTGTCTGCTGCTCCAGTGTGCTATTCACCTCACTCTTCCCTTCTCCTGTGGACATTTTGCACAGTCTCCCATTCAGGCAAGCCTCTGTGTATTCAGCATTTTGCCCATCCAATGTCAAACCCAACAACGATGCCCCAAGAGCAGAGGTAGCGGTGGGGAAGAGCAGGCAGGGCTTCAAAGCACCTCCAGAAGGGTCCTCTGCTGGATTTGGCTCTTGATTCCCCCTGTAATTGTTGTGGGGTCATTTGGGAACTATTTTGCATGGGCCTGGATCCTGCAGAAATTTGGATGCTGAGATCCTTGACTGTTAAATTCTGCAGCCAGGAGAATATGCATGGGCAAATATTGGCTCCTGGAGAGGTGTCTGCAAATTCAGGCGCTGCTTCTGTAATCATCTGGTGTAATTTCTCTGTGCCTGGGCCTCCACTGTGAAATGAGATCCCTGATAAGTTTTGGGATGCAGATGTATAATCTGATTGATGTTTAATGTTTAGATCTGGGCTTAAGATCAAAGATGGCACGGTGCTAGAGAAGAGTTCTAGGACTGTACCTGATGGAAAGATATTGGCTTGGATATGGTTGATAAAATGAAGCTGTGAAGCTTATCCAAGTGATAACCATAAAGAGGGAGCCACAGAAGTATCATTCCAATAGAAAATCTGTGGCAGGGCTTTGAAAGTGCAACGTGAATATCCTTCCCTAGCAGCTGAGTTGGAAAAAGCCATTGTGTTCTGGAAAGAGCCAGGAGGTGCAATATCATTCTCAGGAGACAGCAGTGCTCTGCCCACGTGTAGCAGGAGGCTGTCACCAGTGCAAGGCAAGAGCAGGCAAAGTGAAGCTTGGGCAGCAGTACAAAAGTAGCTGCCCTCCATCCAGACTGGTATCTGAGCCCAGCAGCTCTTGCTGCTTCAGAGAGGCTGCAGGAGCCACTTGGCTCCAAAAGGAGAGGCAGCAGAACTGGGGAGTTCTGGTGCAAGTTGAAGAAATACTGCTGTGTTTCAGCCAGAGCTTGGCCAGGTCTGTGTGACTGCAGCAACTGAAAGCTTAAGACAATTAATCAGCTTTGCATCCTTTTGGGTTTATGTGTTGCATTCCCTACTTCATAGCAGTTACCAAGCTAAGTAGGTTTGCTTCCTTTCATGGTACACCCATTTCCTCTCTTCTCTTTCTACCTCCTCATACGTTCTTTTGTCCTCCATTTTCTCCAGCCCAAGATCCAGCAGCAGAAGACAAGAGAAGTTCTCTGAACATGCAGGTATGTGAAGGACATGTCTGTCCTAAAATAGACATTGCTGTCTGATCTCAGAGGTTACATTTGGAAAGCTCAGTTGAAACCCATTGTTTTAAAAATTTCTTTGAATTAGTTTCAATTCCTTGATTGGCTTAGTGGATTCCCCCAGAGCCCAGTCCCTGGGTGTGTTCTCTTGTGGAGCAGTGAAAACTCCTCCAGTGTGAAGTGTTGAGTGGCAGGAGCTGGAGTGGTGACTTGGCATCCTGGAAATGCAGCGCTGAAAAGAAAACATTCCTCTCCATCCTGCACATGACTTTTATCTCCCTGTAGCATTTCTGGTGTCAAAATGAGACTCAAAAAGGAAGGCATTTAGCAGGAATTGAGGAATGTTCCCACTCCTTTCACCTGCCCTTGAAGGAGAAAAGCTTTCCTTGGGGCTGTTTCTGAGCTGAATCCTCTGAGATGTGAAGGAGATTCATGGACATTGCCTGGTTTTGCACTGGGAGGACTAGGGAAACCTCCTATGACAGAAAGTCCTTTTGATATTTCCAATGAAGGAGAAGGAGACTTCCAAATGGATGCATCCTAGGCAGGGTGTGAGTTTGTCATCCTCTGACAGCACAGTCCCAAAGCCACCTCTGGCAGGTTCACAGTGACAAATCTCTTCCCTGGCTGTCTCTGCCTGTGTCAGTGTTGCAGGCTGAGGCTGGGGCAGGAGATGCCTTGTGCCTTGTGCCTGTCCCTGCCTTGCCTGATCCCTGACAAGTGGAATTGTGCCAGACAAAATGCAGTTTCTGGTGCTTCTGTGTCAGGCAATGCTTTCAAGTTGAAAGCCTCATTGACACTGTTGTTGTTCCTTTGGCATCTCTGGGTGTGTAATGATAGGAGAGATGAGACTTGAAGAAATAATTCTGCTGATGCTGAGAAAGGGCTGAGATCCCCTGGTTCCTTGGCTTAGGGTTAATTTATTCAAATCCTGTGTATGGCCCCTTTGGAATGACTCCTTCATTGCTGATCTGCAGCTGCAATGCAGAATGCAGCTAGGGAGAAGTACTGCTCATTGAAGTAGTTAAATTTTTTTCTGGAATAATTCTGGACTTGGAATGACTTCTCTCATTAATCCATGGCTTTCCAACTTTTATTACTGACTGGGACATTTTACAGAGGGCAAGCAATCCCATTTTTATACAGGATTTCCTCTCACAGTGCTTGGCTGCCACATGATTTTATCCTTTGAGAAGCCATGTAAAGAATTAGCTCTCCTAGTTCCAAAAGCTGTTTTGGAGAGTACTTCAGAATGACTGGCCATCAGCTATTTCCATTAAGGACATTTTGAATTGACAGTATTAGCCAAGATCAAAATTGTTTTGAGATTGGTTGTGTTAATTTCGGTTTGGGTGTCTGTGGTGAAAAGAAAGCAGAGAATAAACCCCTGGAAGAAGTAAGTAGAGCACAAGTGGAACATTGGGATGAGCACTTTGTTCCCTACAAATACAGGCTCACAGAATACTGGGCACATCTCATGGAGAAAGCAAAGCTGCTTTTACATCTACCACGTGGTGCCATTGTTTGGGTCCCAGATCTTCCTTTGTTGTAAAGAGTAATATAAAAAATCCCCCAAACTGCAGAACCCGACCTAGAATTGAGTGAGAAATACAGAAACAAAGGCCTTGAAAGCTCATTTTGAAAACAATTACTTCCTTGCCAGTGTCAGATTCTAGAGAGCACTGTGAATTCCCAAGTGTTTGGAAGGAAAGGGATCCTGTAGAAGTGGGGAGGCAACAGGCAGCACTTGAAGTAGTAGAACCCTTCTCTCTTGGTTTTGCAGCTCCATATTGTTCAGAGAAATTAAAGTGATACTAGTTTCAAGGAAAAAAAAACTAACCAATCTTTTCAGTAACCAAAATACACCTGAATTCTTCACCTATTAGAAGAGCTGATTACAAAGGTGTGAGTTCAATTAACTCATGTACCTGGTTGACAGCTTCTTCTGAATCCACAATCCACAACAAAAACCCAGAGAAAGGAGGAAGAGAGCTCTCAGTGTAAGATAGGACCTGGGATGCCTCTGTTCCCAAGGGAACTCACGGACCTGAATGGAGACATTCCCGGCCTTGGGAATGGAGGTCTGGGCTCCTGGCCGCCTCACAGGGCCTTGGCCCCAGAGCCCCAGGAGAACGGATCAGCCTCAGAAAAAGGTGAGGTGGGAGCTGGGCTGCTCTCTGGTGGGAGGAAGGCTCTTGTGGCAGCGCAGAGAGGCTGTGCACATTGGCAGGGAACAGCTGTGCCCTGCATGTGCCCCCTGCAAGGAGCTGTGCTGCTGCCAGTGGCCCTGGAGCTGTAGGGCTGCTGAGCTGTGGGGCAGGGAGAGGAGCAGCAGGGTGCATGTGCAGCTGAGCCATTGCTGGAGAGCACAGGGCTCTGGGCTCCCTGCTGTCCCAGGGCAGCCCAGAGGCCAGGCTGTGCCTGTGGCAGCTCTGGGGAAGTGGCTCACGGTTTTCCCCTGGCTTGTCTCAAGTGTCTGCCAGCAGGAGCATGTTTCCCTGTGCAGCTGTTGAGAAGTTTCCTGGAAGTCTGTCCCATGAAATATGGTGCTTCAGGTGCTTTAGGTTTGCATCACAGTCTTTATTATATTTTGTGTGTCCATTTTGCAGACCTGACTGCAAAATGGTCTGAAGGAGGTTACCCTGGGATCTGTAGTTTCCCTGCCACCTTCCCAGATGCTCTTATCTTCCAAGACCTTGCCTTCCATCCAGAATTGCCCTCTTTCCTCAAAACCCAGATCTTACTCTCCTTTATTATTAAGCTGGCCATTCTGCAGTGGAAAAAAAAAATCTGGATTTATAGCTTTGTTATTTTTCTACTTTCCTGCCTGATTTTATCCTCTGTCAAGTTGTTGTATAGAATGATTTGTTCTCAGAACTTAACAGCTCTGTTGGAGAGTATTCCAGAATGAGCTCCATTGTTCTACTTGCATTAAGAAAATCAACCTCTAGTTGGGCTGGCCCCAAAGTGGCCCAATCTCATACAGCTGGGGAGGAAAATCCTTGGGGAAAATGAATTATCCAGTGTCAAGAACACAATTTACGTTTGGGTATCACTCCTGCAACCCTAGGCTTGTCATTGAATGTCCTCTGAAATATTCCAGCAAAGAGAAGGAAATGTTGGTCCAAATGCATCCAGGAATTAGAACCTGGGAGTTGTTTTAGGAACCAGAAAGAAGATGTTTACTGGAATCAGCATGATAGGGGCAGATAAGAATGTCTGTCAAGAGCAATGTCCATCTCTGCCCTTGTCTCTCAGACACAGAGGCTGTCCAGCATGCAGGGGCTGAGGCCTTTGTCATGCAGCAGGTTTCAGTCTGCTGGCCAACAGAGCAATGTCATGTCTGCTGCCAGTAGCCCATCCCTTGGGAGAGGCGCTAGGCATTGTGCCTTGCTTCTCTCAATCCCAATCTCTGGATTTTAGGAGAGCTCTGCAATCTGGAACCTGTCTTGCCTGTTGGCCAGCATGGCATTTTTGGGGGGTTGAAATCTGCCAGAGATGTACAGGAACCCTTGCTTCCATTCCCAGGCCTCCCACTGAGCCAGGCCAAGGAGATGGATCATCCCAGCTGTTGTGGTGTTACAAGGGACAAAGAGCTGAGGGACGCCTCTGGAAAGGTAAGGGATAAGAACAGGGATGAGCAGACTTCCTTTCCAGTGGCTGTTTAGGCCCAAAATATCACTGAAAATCATAATCTTCCACTCCTTGGGAGATGGGGATTCTCTTGGGAATATGTTTGAGAATTCCAGGGCAATTGCTTGGCCATTTCCAGTGGTGCCACAGTCACTCGTGTGGAGATGGCGCTAAGGTCATGCCAGAAGCATTCTTTATGTGCAAAGACTGTTTTAGAGATGTTCTGAATGGCAGAGCAAGCTAAATATCAGTTAATGTGGGCAAAGTGCATCCTTGGAAGCAGAGAAGCAGAGATTCTGATGTTGAGTGGAAGCAAGGCTGCAAAATCAAAGGGGAGAGTTTGATTTTTCCTGGTTACCTTTGTGGCTGCATCTCACAGCCCTGTCATTCTCAAGTTTTCTGCTCATGAGCATCAATGCTTCTGCCAGCTGTTTTCACAAGACTCCTCCTTTTGGTCTGCTGGTCTCAGAGACCAAGTCCTTGAGAGCTGAGTCCTTCAGAAGCCAGGAAGTGAGAAACAGCTGCAATTGCTGGCCATGGGTGTTAAGCAACAGCTCATCAGGCCTCCTTGCTGGGTATTGCACATGGTTTTTATTCTGCTGCCATGGCCTGTAGGAACTGAACTGCCTGCTCCCTGCCATGTGAGCTCTTCATCTGTCTTGGAGCACTCCTATGAGTTTCATGCTTCAAGCAGGGCTTCCTGGCATAGGTTGCAGTTGTAGGAGTGGAAGGTTGTGGTGCTACAGTGTTCCACCTCACTGTGTGTAATTGCCAAGGTGAGGACTGGAGACATTCCTCTGAAACTATTGGAATGTGTACAGAGCTGCATTGAAGCCTATGGCACTCTGTGGACTCTGTGCTCCTGATGAGATGTTGTGTCTGGCTTGTGTGTCTCTGCTTCCAGTCTGTGATGTATTTCCATTGCACCTAGGTCCGTGATGCATTGGGCAAGTTGGCTGAAAAGAACTTTCAGAGGAAGAAAATGGGGCTCTTGGAAAAGGAGATGAAGAGGAGACAAAAGGAAACGTCCTTGCAGCTTCTTTCTAAGGCAGTTGAGCCCAGGCATGCAGCTGAAGCAAGTAAGTGGTGGCTACACTTGTGGTGGTCCTTTTTGAGCACTTGCTTGTCCTTTGCACAATGTTGCAATCAGACTGTGGGGCTGTTCTGCTTGCATGTGAGTGGAAGCTTGCATAGGATTTAATTCTGTTTCCCAAAGAAAAATAGAGAGGAATGAAGTGTCTTGCCCATGGCCTCACTGAGTCAGTAAGAGAATATCAGCTTCCCAGCTTCACCTCTAAATTCTTTCCGAGTAGAAAATTCTATCTTGCAAAGTACACTGGGGCTTCAGACTGTCTCCTGGAGAGCAGTCTCCAGGGAAGGTGAGGCCAAAAGAATGCTTCTCAACCAGGCTGCAACCTGGAAGAAACAAAATTCACCACCAGAGATCCTTCTATGCCACTCCCTGCTGAGGGGCTGGCACTGTGGAGCTGTGCTGGAGCCCCAGGCAGGGCTTCTGTTGTAGCCCCAGGAGCCAGCAGCGTTCCCGAGGGAATCCCGGTGGAGGGGCTCTGCCTGCAGGGCTGCGAGCGCTGCCCGAGGGCGCCAGCAGGGCCCACAGGAGGCAGCACTCAGCCCCAGGGCATCACGCAGGGCTCTCTGCACTTTCTGTGGGAACTGCCCCTGCCTGCCTCTGGAACAGAACAAAAGCACAGCAATACTGGCTTTTTCTTGTTTCTTAGGGGACTCATCACTGCAATTTGCTTTTAAGCTAGAAGAGGGTAGATTTAGATTAGTTATTAGGAAGAATTGTTTTATAAATGCAGGGGATGAAAATCTGTCAGAGTTTGGCCAGAGAAGCTGTTGTTGGTCTATCCTTGAAGGTGTTCAAGGCCAGTTTACATTGTGCTCTGAGATACCTGATCTAGATGAAGATGTCCCTGCTCACAGGGGTTGGACTAGATGGTGGTTAGAGGTGCCTTCCAACCCAAACTCTCTAGGATTCTGTGATTGGTGATCCCTGTCCCATGTTGGTGTGCCATTGTCATACTTGAAGTTCTTTGGGATAAGAAAGAGATGTTACCCAGCTCCAGCAAGTTTTCTGGCCTTTTCCATTGTCACCCATTCCAGCACCCTCCACTTACAACAAGCTCCTCTCTGGTCCCTGCAGGCCTTAGCCCACCTCCTGTCAATGGCACAGCTCCTGGTGTGCAGAGGAAACACCCTGGTAGTGCCATGAAGAAAAGGGTCGTGAGGAAGCAGGACAACGTGCCCTTAGTGCCCAGTACACCCACCCTCTGTGCGGATGGCAGCTTCCCATGCAGCTCCTCAGGTAAGCCTGCTCCATGGCAGCTTTTTCCTGCAGAGGTTTTTTCTTGTACAAGGAACACAAACTGCCTCCTGCCTCAGCCAGGACAGCCAGGATCTTGGGTCCATAGTCTGTCCTGAGAATGAACAGCAAATCTACTTTTGAGTTACTCCAGGAGTTGATAGTCTAGAATATTTGAAGTCAATGGAAACGGACGTGCTGTGAGGTGTAAAGGGTCACGTATGGCTGTTCCCTGGTCATTGCTCTGTGGGGATAGAGCCCGGTCCAGCAGGGCTGGGCTGTTCCAGCTTGGCTTGGTGCTATCACGAGGCAGCTGCAGGCCTTCCCTCAGGGAGCTGCAGAGTGCCTCTGTCCACAGGGCTGGGGAAATCAGGGTGCTGAGACAAGAGAGGCCCCTGAGGAGTTCCCTCCTGGGCTGGCCAGTCCTGCTGTGGGCACTGTCTGGCAGGGAGTGGGAGCTCTGCGGCTTCAGGAAGCTGCCGCTGGCTGTGGCACCTGTGGCACTTTGGAGCTGGTGCTGTGGGGGCAATTGTCAGCTTCAGCCTGGAGCTGTGCCCAGCTGGGGGAGGCTGGGAGCAAGCAAGGAGCCCCAGGATGCAGGAAGCAGGGAATCTCTGAGGCAGTGGCAGCGTGTGCCACACGGAGCCCTGGCTGGGAGATGGGGCTGCAGGCCACGCCATGGCGGGTGCCGTGCCCAGGGCTGCAGCGCCCATGGCCGACCCTCTCCTTACAGTGACCCCGCAGATGGCCACTGGTGCCAAGCACCGAGAGGAGCCACTCCGTGGGCATGGGCAGAAGGACGGAGCATTTTCAGACCCACAGCAGTCCTTGCAGGAGGCACTGTCCATGCTGGGCAGTGATGACTGGTAAGAAAGGCCCCGTTCCCTCTGTGTCCCTCTGAGCGTTAAGGTCGGTCAGAAGCTTTTGTGTCTTGCTCATTCCTTGGAGCCCCGAGAGCCCAGAGGGCCAAAGGGCACTGGTGAAAGGCCTGCAGAGCAGGGAGAGCATAAAATTGGAGAGCAGCCTTTTCTTGGCCTTGCTCTGCAGCAGCGCTGCAGCTGCAGCAGGTCCGTGCTGTTTCCTGGCTTTGCCTGCTGCTCCTTGGAGCTGCAAAGGAAATGTTGTGGGAAGAGAGTGAGCTGTGGGATGAGATGATTTGCTGGCTGAAGGCAGAAGCAGGATGGCAGCAGTTTTGAGTGTAGAGATTTGGGTGCCTTGGGCCCCTGGCCCAGTGGGACTGAGTAAGATTCCTCTCTGCTCCCACTGCTGTCAGCAATGGCAGGGACGCGTGCATGTGAGTCCCAGAAGCAGCTCCAGGGAGCTCCTCTTCTTAAGAAATGGACTGAGTTGTGCTTTCAAGTCCCTCAGCCTGCCATTACTCCTGAAGGGCTCATGGCAGAAGAGAAGGAAAAAGAAATAAAATCCTCTAGGAATCTTGCACTTTTGGAATTCAATTTTTCCTTCTCACTGCTTCGTATGGGCCTGAGATGTTTTGTCAACACTCACAATGTGTCCCAAAATTCTACACAGACAGAAGGAGGCCCAGAGGTGATAACCCTACAAATGTGAGGTGGTATTGGTTGTCTTTTTGATGTCTGGTTTAGTATCCCCTCACTAGTGGATGCTTCATTCTCACAGGAATCAACATGAAAAATTGGCCACGATGCATCTCCTTTGCTTTGCCCTTTCTCTTGTGATTTCTCTTCCCCATTTCTCTTTGGTGTCCTGTGAGGTGCAGAGAGCTTCTGTAGGTGTGGGGGGGGTCCTGATGACACTCTGGGTGCCTGTGGGATCAGTCACCAGCCCTGTGCTGCAGCCCTGATGCCTCACATACCTTCCTGAGGCTGAGGGCCTGCACAAAGCAAGTGCTGAGAGATGGAGTTGTTTGAACCTTTTAAATAACATGTTGCTGTTGTGGGGCTTGTTTTAGGTAGGAGTGTTGTGGGAAAAGCCAGAGTTTCAACAGTTCTTGCCCAGGGATGGAATCTTAATCTTCTGGGACGATATCCTGATGCTTTTTTGGGGAATGTGTGAGGTGGAGTGGAGTGGGTGACACACAAGGCCTAGATTGTAGAGTGGGAACTCGGCTCCAGAGTGGCAGTGCAGACTCTCAGGGCTGAACTGCCTTCTGGGGCTGACAAAGAAGTAAAATACTGTCTCAGGAATAGCCCAATGGGACTGTGTCTCAGGGACAGGTACAGGGAGGTGACAAGTAACAGCAGCATGTCCCAGCCTCAGAGCTTCTAGGAAGCAGTGACAGAGGGACTTAATAGCAGAGATTTTCAGAAAGGCCACACATGAACACTCTGAAAGCTCTCTCTTTGCCTCTTGGATTTGTGTATGCTTTTTAACAGCCACAGCATCCTGTGGCAATTGGTTCCATGATTTTCATTAAGTGCTCCTTGAGAAGCACCTCCCATGGTTTGACTGAGCTGCCAGCGTGGTCATTTCAGAGGGTGCTGCCTAGTTCTTGGGTAGAGAGAAAAATCAATCTTTTTGGTACTTGTCTTTCAGGGAACTGAAGCAGAAGGGACTCTTCAACATCCCACGGCTGGCTGAGTCCCATCCAGAAGTCCTGCTGTGTCGACTTCGTGAGATTTGCTTGGCAGCTACCAGCGAGGTGAGCACATTGTTCTGAATTGTCCCCCATACTTCATACACAGCTTGTAGAGTAGATATGTGCTTGTTCATCTCCATGTGTGCTCAGGGACTGCCTTCATTTCTGGTTTTAGACCTTCTAATGTCTGTCAGCTGTCTGTAGGATCTGTGTGTATGTGCAGCTGTATTCACTGGCAGGTTGGGTAGCTGGCACTTGTCTTTGAGTGTGGTGCCATTATAATGCAAGGCAGAATCGGAGACACTAATGACATTCTATGCCAGAGTCCCAACCTCTGCCCAAGGTCTAATTGAACCCTGCAAATGAGTCTGTAGCTCTGAGCCTGTGTTTTGTGTTTCCTGTCTGAGGGCTTCAACTAAAAGTGTTGCTGTTTTGAACAGGAGTGCCTGACTGTTTTATCTTTATGACTTGTGCCTTTATGGTTTGAAAGCATGCCTTTATTTTTTTTATTTACTTTTTTTTGCTTCTTTGTTTTTCAAAACAAAGGGCCTAAAATCAAAGCACTTGACATTGTAGAAGCGTTAAGTAGAAGACTTTAGTGAAAGATATTTTTTTATGCCTGCAGTAAGCAGGAGTGAAGCCAGAAATTGGTGCCAGACTAAGTGCCTTTCTGTGTTTGGGCTCTTCTGCTCTTCCTGTGCTTTTATGTTCCTCTATATACAGTGGGACATGCTGTCATTTTGTGGGAGTTTTGTCTAAGGAAACGGGTTTTCTTTTCAAGGTGATTCTTACGTTTCCCCTCATGACTTCCCCAGGTGACCAACCTCCGGTCCAAGGTGTCCTGCTCAGCAATCGTCACTCTGGGAGAGCTCTTTGCCATCTTGAAGAAGGACATGGACTCCGAGGCGGATGAGGTTGCTGCGGTCCTTCTCCCCATGGTGTGGAACTCCCCAGAGTTTATTCAGAAGGCAGCCTGTCAGAGCCTGGGGATGATGGTAGAGAACGTGACTCCTGCCCGAGCAATGACTGTTCTCATGGACAGGGGAGTCAAGTAGGTTCTTCTTCTTTTAGTGATGTTCTTTACCTTCTGGTGTGTGGGTGGGGGAAGGGATCTGAGAGAGAGAATGGGAATGGTGGGAGGGAAGGGTCCTGTATCCTGCATCTTCTGTGGACTCAGTGACTTGATTGTCCCATCAATCTCATTTCTTTCCTCTTGTCACCTATTATTGCCCTCCTGCAGCCCATTAGGTCACAGAGTTGCAGAACTGCAGAATATGGGGAGTTGGATGGGTCCCATCAGGACCATCCAGTCCAGCTCCTGGCCTTGCACAGAACAACCCAAGGGTCACAGCGTGTGCCTGAGATTGTTGTCCAAATGCTTCTTCAACTCTGTCAGGCTTGGTGCTGTGAGCACTGCCCTGGGGAGCCTGTTGCAGGGCCCAAGCACCCTGTGGGTGAAAAACTTCTTCCTGATATCCAAACTAAAGCTCCTCTGTCTCAGCTTCCTGCTGCTTCCTGGAGTTCTCCCAGTCTGTCAGAGTTTCCTACATGTGGGTTACGGTGGCGAAGTGAAAGTGCCTGCAAAGGCTCAGGATAGAGCCTTGTGCTTTTGTGGGAAGAGGGACAATTGCAATTGCAGCTATGAGCACTGTTGGATATTTCACAGCTCTAACCCCAGAGTCCCTGGGGAAAACCACATATCCTCATGATGCCATTAACCTGAGAAATAAGGAGGGTCCTTGCAGGGGTGTGGAGCACATGGGGGAGAATGTGCTGGGTGTGGCACAGCCTGCCCAGAAGGTGCAGCTGCTGCCAAAAGGAGTCTTGTATGAGTGTCCTGGCCTTAGAACTTTGTATGAGTGTCCTGGCCTAAGAGCTCTGCTTTCTATTCAAAATGATGTTTCATGTTAGCCTTGAGATGATGATTCACTTTCCAGGCACCTTCACAGGCCGAGTGCCATGGGACAGCTGAAGCAAATGCTGCCCTAAGTGTTGGTGCTGGGCCTGATAGTTCCCAAGAGACAGTCTCTAGATCAGGACAACCTGGCTCAAATGCCTGCCACCTTTTCCTCAGCCTTGGAACAGGGTAAAACACTCAGATGTTCCTTGCCAAGCTTTACAAAAGAAACAGACTGCATTGTTGGATATTCCACAACTTCACGCCCCACAGTGTGTTTGCCCTGCATTTCTTTCTTTCCAGAGGTCTGCAGATTTGGGGATGAATCGGTGGAAAGAGCCTCATCCTGCTGCAACTCTGTGTAGTGGGTGCCCTCTGAGGGGTCAGCATGAATTGTCCTTAATTTCTAAATAATTCATATGTGATCTATTACTTTAATCTTTCTCTGAGTAAATTTTGGGAAAGAAATGGAGTATCAGCTAGTGTAGGGAGACTGAATTCTTCACTCTTCTGTGCAGGCAGTCCTTCTGTACAATGCCAATTTAGTGTTTCTCTGAGGACAGAACCTTCTGCAGGTGTTGGAAGGTGCAGGGAGAGCCCAGGCTCCTTCCCCCAGCAAGGACAGGGAGCACGCTCTGGCCAAGGCCTGTGCTGCTGCTGCTCCTTGTCCCTGTGGCCCAGGGTTTGCTCTCTCCTTCCCAGGAGCCGCTACGTCCAGGTGCGGAAGTGCGCGGCCGAACTCCTCCTGTCCTTGATGGAGAAAATGGGAGTCACCAAGCTCGAAGGCATCCCCAGGGCTGAGAGGCTCCCACACGTGGCAGGGAGACTGGCTCAGGACTGTCACAAGGACACAAGGTAATGATCTTCATCTCACCTCCAAAACCAGGAAAATCATTTTGTGTTTGGCTTTAAGGGTAAAACCACAAAAGAGTGGAAACTCAAGGAAATAATGAGCGACCTCACTGTGTGGCTAAGGGGCATAGAATCATGGAATATGCTGAGTTGGAAGGGACCCATGCAGGTCATCCAGTCCAGCTCCTGGCCATGTGCAGGACAGCCCAAGAGTCACTCCATGTGCCTGAGAGCATTGTCCAAACGCTTCTTGAGCTTTGTCATGCTTGGTGCTGTGACTGCTGCTCTGGGCTGCCTGGGGAAATGCCTGTACTGGGTAACCTGAGGCTGGCCAGCAAGAAGGAGCATTGCCAACTTCCTGTGACTTGAAGGATTCTTTACTGAGATCAAAAGAGCTCAGATTAGCCAGTCCAACAGTTTTGATTGGCCTTAGGTGCACAAGAATGCCAAAGTGTTGGCTAATGTTCATCACTGAAGGATCCCAAACATCTGTTTCTCATTAACTTAAGACTTCCCTAGAAATATTTCAGGGATCTTTATCCAATGTATTCAGTCTTTCTAAACCTCTTCTGCAGATTTCTAGAATGCTGTTATGTGTGGTTCAGTGGTCTCCAAAGTTCTTCTTGAAGAAAACCGTAGTTTCCTAGTAGGAAAATCACCCCAAACCACCAAAATCCCCTTACTTTGATGATGAAATTCCCATTAATAGCTACCAAGAGCACCAGAGCAACTATCTGACCCTGTGCATACATATAATATAGAATAATCAAAAGCAATCATGAGGTGAGAAAGGTAAATTCCTGTGCAATGGCAGCAGGACACTGCTAACAGGCTCTGACAACAAAGCAGATGTGTTTTGCTTGTTGCCTGGGATCCTTTGATCCCACAGAAGCCCACCTGCAGTTTCAGAGAGAAATGGTATTTTTGTCTTGCCCCACATTCTCCTCCTGCCCCTTGTGTTCAGCTACAAGACTGTGCAGTGTCAAGTGAGGTAAATCTCCCTCTTTGCTGAGTAGGTAATGGCTTCTCATGCAAGAATTGCACCTGATGAGTTTAAGGCATCAGCCTCTTCTGTTAACACTCTTCCTTTCTTCATTTTCTGTTGTTTCCTTCCTTCCTTCCTTAGGCATTGTGGACAGGAGATGGTGAAGATGTTGCTGAATAATCAAAAATTTAAAAAGCTTTTGGAGCAATCCCTTTCCCCGCATGACCTGGAAGATATTCTGACCAGAATTAAGAAGAAGGTAAGTCCTTGACAGGAGAAATATCTCCTTTGTGCAAGTATTGCCACTGCTAATACGAGATCAAACATACCCAATGTGTCTTTATCCTATTCCACTTCTGCTGAATCATTTTGCTCCTGGGAATGAGCTGTTAATCCTCAGTCTGTTCATCTGCAGACCACAGAGGAACTGCTATTATTAGGGGAAAAGTGGGGTTTTGAATACTTTCAATAGTGGTTACAAAGAGCAAATGGAAAGAAGGGAAAATGGGTTTACACTCACGTGTACGCCCCCACCACACTCTCCCTACTCTGCCCCCAGTAAAGCAATTAAGTGAGAATAGTGCTTCTGAACATAACAGAGTCTTCTTTGCAAAAGAGACTGGAAGCAGCAGTGCCAAGAAAATTTCCAAATATACCAAAGATGTCCAAGTCAATCCTAGTTACTACAGTTGTTGTCTGTCTTTTGGGAATACTGCCCTGCTGTCGAGCCATGTGTAGCTGGAAGAAGCTTGGTGAATTCAGCAGCATCCAGTGGAAAATCATGTGTTTGTTTGGGGGGGATTTTATTCTTTTCATCTACATTACAGAAGGGAGTGTGCCTTGGTGCAGGAGCAGAGAGAGTAAGTGTTGAACCAAATCAACTTCCAACACATTGAGCCAACCTCCAAAGAGTCCAACTTTTTCCTCTAAGACCACTCATTGCCTGTCAGTTTGCATCATTCCCATTTGTGCTCAAGACTAATGAATTTGGGACTTTAGACTGCTGCTCAGTGTGGTAGCACCCATAACCTGCCTTGGGCTATTGAAATCAAAGAGTTGGCATCACTGAACCTCTGGTCTGTTTATTTCTGTATGGTAGGAAATGTTTCCCTAAGCCTTGGTAGCAGTGATCCTGGTTCTAACTTGTGTTTTCAAGAGGGCATTTCCTATTTTATATTCTAAAGATTCATGGGGTTTCTTTATGTCTTTGTAGGGGATGGAAAACCAGAAGGGTGAATGCCCCTCTGTCAAGGAGCCCGTGGAGAAGAGGAACGACAGCCCAAAGAAGCCCCAGGCCCCACTGCCCTCTAGCAAACGGTACTGAGCACTTTTGTCAGATGTGACAAAGCACATGTCAAGCTCTACATGCCTCTTCCTCAGGCAAATCTTTCTGCTGGAGATGGCCAGTGCCAGAGATTGTTTCCCTTCCTTACAAATGCTCTAGGACAAAATATGTCAACTTCTGCATTGTGTTGAACACAACTTCTCTGGAGGGCTTTCCACAGGAATTGGGTGACACAAAGACACCCATTGGTTGCAGCTCAGACAATCCATTGCAGTAGCAAGGGCAGTGCTGTGGAGGCTTGAAGAGGGCCAAGTCTCTGCTGCCTGGCTTGAGACAAGGAAATTCAAACAGGATTTTTTTTTTCATCCAAATGGAGTCCTTTGTAGATGGGTGTTTTAATGAGAAGTCCCAGTTTAGAAGCAGGATGCCATTCCCCAGACAAGCAGTTCCCATCCATGTGGTTTGGCCTGGCTGATTCCTGGTTTTCTTACCCTCAAACAGTACCAAGATTGAGTAGTAAGGAGCAAGGCAATTCCTGAGCCATTTTGGTCAACAGGTGTCTCAATGTGGACTTTTTGTCTTGGTATTCCTGTCCTTCATATGGTTTGCTTGATGGAGAGCGTGTTTGGTTTATTTCCCCCTGTGCAGCAATCAGCATTTAGGACAGGAATTTGGTCCTTGCTGTCTCTTCATGCCAGTGGCAGAGCTACTTGGACCTGTTCTCCTCTTTTTCCAGAGGGGATTTATTTAGCTCAGTCACGCTCAGTGGTGGCAGGAAGGTGACCACATGCCTCAGTAGCATGGCTAGCATCTTCCCATGCTCATGGAAGAGACAGGTTGATCCCAGAGGATTATTCCCAAGGGGTTTGTTAAGCTGTACATCTAGTCTCTAGGGAAGCAAATGAAATGTGAGTGTAGTTCTGGCATGTCTGGCTTCTGTTCTTATCTCTGTTCCTGATTTTCTGGATCCTTCAGATTTGCCCCTGTTCATCTGTTCAGATGCATCTGAACTACTTTTCCAGATTGTCATGCCTGGTGTAGAGACCCTTCTTCAGAGTGATGACTTTCCTTATTATAAAACACACATGTGCCACATGAGGAGGCATTTAAACTTGGAAATAGCGTCTCTCTTTCCCCCCAAAGCAATGTGTGCCTTGGAAGGCATCTGAAGATAGATCAGATGCATCTCATCCTTGGTTTTCCTGAGTGAGCAGTGGTGAGAATGTCACTTGCAGATTGTCTCCCATAATGATTGTGATGAGGTCCACGTTGTTCCTCAGAGCTTCATGATTTTCTAGCTTGAAATCACATCATTAGGAAAGCTCCTCCGGATGTTTTGCTCATAATTAACTGAAGGTATTACCAGGAACAGGTCCTAATTTGGTTTTGTTTTCCAGGGCGAAGTCTGCCCCTGGTGGGCGCCTCCTCCACCGTCCAACAGCCCAGGTCACGTTACCTGCAACTGTGGAAGGAAGGGAGTCACTGCAGAAGCTTTACCATCTCCTGGAAGCCAAGGGGTTTCAGACACGGATGGAAGGAGTGGCACTCCTCCTCGATCTGTGCAAAACCAGCCCCCAGCTGATCTCCAGTAACATTGTCCAAGTATGTAGGATATCTTCATGGTTCCTTTCCTTTAGCTCCTTTCCCAAGCCTGGGGAAGTAAAGTTAATTCAGTG